>NC_072484.1:79957500-81157500 GCF_027574615.1 Eptesicus fuscus | reverse complement strand
ATGGCAGTGCCAGAGGAAGTTGGTGGGTCACCATTGGACCTTCATATGAATATATCTTTCTCCTCCAGCTCCGACCATGAGCTTCTGGGGTGTCACATCAGCTCGGTCCCCAGCACCTGCCATAGTGCCTTGCATTGGATGCTCAGGAGCCAGGCAGATGGGACAGTCAGCCAGGACTTGGGAAGAGAGGGGCAGAAGGGAAACTACTGGGGGACCTCTCGGGGGGTAGGGAGGCAAGGCGGCTGAGAGAACTGAGTGGCTGGCAATAGCTTTCTCGAGAGGGTTGTGATTGGATAAGGTAGGAAGCGTTGGAAACATAAGTGAGGATCAGCTGACTGAATTTATTTCATATTCGTGAAATACGTTCTCTGTATAAGGCAGTCTAATGGAGGAGGCATTGGCAGGGTAAGACCAACACCTTGCTTAGAAGGTAGACTTCTCATGAGGAATCGAGGCTTTGTCCTTGAATGCCTGGCCTCCAGAATGGAGGAGGAAGGGGCCGGGTGTAGGGGGAGTCCAGCAGGGGCCACGGAAGCTGGGCCAGGGCCAGAAGGGGTCTGTTCCAGGATGGAGACCATAGCGAGGGGTAAGGAAGGAGACAGGTGGGATGAGCCGCAGCAGGTGGAAGAGGTCAAAGCCACAGGACGAGGCCACCCGTTGAAGGTGAGCAGTAGGGAAGAGGAAAGGAGTCTGGCAGATGGGACAGCCAGCCAGGACTTGGGAGGAGAGGGGCAGAAGGAAAACTCCTGGGCACCTCAGGGGCTGCCTATGAGGCTTTCACACTCCCGGCGGGTAGGGAGGCAGGGCGGCTGAGAGAACTGAGTGGCTGGCAATAACTCGTGTACGGTGAACAGGAGAATGAGGTGCGGACCCCAGAAATGAGGAAGTTAGAAGGAGGAACTGGTTTGTGGAGAGAGGAGGAGGAGGAGGCGGCAGAAGTGATACTAGCAATATCTAACCACAGGAGTAGTACTGGTGAGGACCCAGGCCAGCAGCATCCTGAAGCCCGCACTCCCCAGCCCTCAGCCCCCAGCACCGTGCCAGGATGTGGGGAGGTCTTGGAGGAGTGATCTGGGAAGGGGACAGGTTGCCAGGTGGCAGGGTTTGGAAGTATTTCAATGTTTAAACAAGCAGGATGGTCAGCATTCTGGGTTGGAGGGGTTGGTAGAGATGGATGGCCCTGGCCCCTTGGAAAGGGTGTCCAGGCGAGAGAGTGCATGGAATTGCATGAAGTACAGAAGTGTCATCAGTTGCCAGCAGAATCTCCGAGGTGGACTGGCCGGGTTCAAATCCCGGGTTTGCCCTTTACTAGCTGGGTACCTTAGGCAGTTACTTCAACCCCAGCCCACCCCACCAAGCCTCAGTTTTCCTGTCTATAAGAATGGGGATAGCCCTAGCCGGTTTGGCTCAGTGGATAGAGCGACAGCCTGCCGACCGAAGGGTACTGGGTTCGATTCCAGTCAAGGGCACGTACCTCAGTTGCAGGCTCCTCCCTGGTCCTGCCCTGGTCGGGATCATGCAGGAAGCAACCAATAGATGTGTTTCTCTCACATCAGTGTTTCTCTCTGTCTTTCCCTCTCTAAAACTCAATGGAAAAATATCCTCGGGTGAAGATGGAAAAAAAAAGGGGGGGGGGGGGGATAATAACAGTGTCTACTCCATAGGACTGTTTTGAGGATGAAATCAGAGATTATTAGTACAGTGCCTGTCACATAATGAGCACTTGTGATTATCAGCTATTATCAGCACCGAGGTGACAATTAAAGGAAGTGGGCGATGGTCACTCAAATGAGGAGAAAGAATGAAGTCCCCAAAGAAGCAGGAGGAGAGAGGGAAAAGAAAGACAGGCAGGGTCACAGGACTACAACCAGGAAAGAGCCCTCGCAGGCCCAAGAGAAGAACATTCTATGGGAATTGAGAGGCCAGCGTCAAATTGGGTAGCTGTTCCCGAGAAGGTATGAGTCAGCACATACTTCATAAACAGTCTTATTCAGATGCTCCATGGAAATGCTTATTTCAAGGAACCCTTTCGTGGATCCGTTTGAGAAGGGAAATACTCTGTGTTTTTTAAAACTGAGGTTGCCTAACAGGAAGCACGCCTGTGTGTCGTTCCTCCCCAGTCCTTCCCCAGTGTACCTTCTCTGTGGCCTTGTGGTTAAGCGGTGCTGGGTAACTTGTCTTGGTTAATGTGGAAGTTCCCCCCTCAGAATAAGACAGGCAGGGACCGTGGCTGTGCTTTCCAGAGCTCCAGGGAAGTGGCTGGGCCACAGGAGAGGAAAAACCACCATCTTGGGCATGATCAGGCACAAGTGTCTTTCAGATGCGGACATGCCCAGGTGACTGGAGAGCCTGCCCCTGAAGAGGGAGATGTCCTCCCACCCCAGGAGGGTTCCACGCTCTGCACTTGGATTTGAGGCCCAACCTGTCCCTGTCTGTCCTCTAGATCCTATTTTGACCCAGCCTTCCCCGAGGCTCAAGGCGCTTGGCTCAGACCAGCTTCCTAGTCCCTGTGTCAGCACTTCCCCCTCCCCCTGCAGCTGCACAGAGTTTAGGGAAGTCTTGGTGCTGTCTGAACTTGCTGGGTGCTCGGGGCTGTCTCTCTACTCCAAACCTTTGACCAGTTTGGAATCCCATCATTCTAGGGCCTCACCACAGCTTAAGCTGGCTCTGCATCTGGCTTTGCTCTGTGACTCTTCTCCATACAGTGTGGGAGGCTCCAGTTTTTTTTTTTTTTTGTGTGTGTGTGTGTGTTTTATAAACAAAGAAGGAAACAGGTTATCACATAGACTCTCAAGCTGACCCCATAAATATTTATTCATATATATTATTGATTTCAGAGAAGGGAAAGGGGAGAGAGAGAGAAAGAAACATTAATGATGAGAGAGAATCATAGATCGGCTGCCTACTGCATGTCCCCCCCAGGGATCAAGCCGAAACCTGGGCATGTGCCCTTGATGGGAATCAAACCCGAGATGCTTCAGTCTGCAGGCTGACTATCCACTGAGCCAAACCAGCTTTCGGGCACTTTACTTTTTTTAGATACTCTTTCTTGGAAACTCCCTAGAAACACACCATGAGGGCTATATTGTATTGTCTGGCCTAGTGGCAAAGTGAAAGGTGAAGTCATTGATGATTGCCCTTCTCCAATTTATCTTTCCTAGAGCAGCCAGTGGACTATACTGGTATCTTTAAAGTAATTACCAAAATCCCCTTTTCTTGTCTTATCTTCTTAAAATTTAATGAGAGACATAGGACCTATCTTTTAAGGAAAATAAAAAATTCTTATTGATATATATATATTATATATGTATATTATATATATACATATATAATATATATAATACAGGGTGGGGCAAAAGTAGATAATTGTGAGTACCCAAAACACAGAGTTGATTCTTGTATTATTATATTAATTACGAGAGGCCCGGTGCACGAAATTCTTGCACTAGGGGGGGATGGTCCCTCAGCCCGGCCTGCGCCCTCTCACAGTCTGGGATCCCTCTCACAGTCTGGGACCCCTCGCTCCTTACTGCCCACCTGCTTGCTGCTCCTTAGCACTGATGCAGAGGTGGGAGAGGCTCCTGCCACGGCCACTGCACTCCAACCGTGAGCCCGGCTTCCAATTGAGCAGTGCTCCCCCTGTGGGAGCGCACTGACCACCAGGGGGCAGCTCCTCCTACGTTGAGCATTTGCCCCCTGGTGGCCAGTGTGCATCATAGCCACCTGTCGTTCTGGTTGTTCCGCCATAATGGTCGCTTAGGCTTTCAATAGATAGGATTGTATTATTTTTCCATACAAACAACTGTAAAACAACTTTTACATAATATCCTGTATTATGATTAGATCCTCATTCTTGTTTTTTCTGTATATTTTTGTTTTGTTTTTAACAGAAATTATCACAGCTAAATATTTGTGAAAGTAAAAAGAGAGTATTATTAGATATGTAAATGCTATATTTATTCACTCCTCTTTTTTGAAAGCTGCAATGGTCTTAAATATTTTTTTCACAGAGAACTTTCATTTTTTAAACCTATTACTGTTTGTTTATGTGGGTAGATTCCAATTTCAAGTGCTTTTATGTCTCCAATAATGGTACTAAAAGTTCCACCTACCTCAATGACATCACTCTTTTTTTGAATGTATTTTTATTTATTTCAGAGAGGAAGGGAGAGGGAGAGAGAGATAGAAACATCAGTGATGAGAAAGAATCATTGATTGGCTGCCTTCTTCACCCCCTAGGGATCGAGCCTGCAACCTGAGCATGTGCCCTGACCGGGAATTGAACTGGGACCTTCTGGTTCATAGGTCAACATTCAGCCACTGAGCCACGCCGGCCAGGTGACATCACTGTTTTTACAACTATATTTTACTTTTGTTACCTGTACCTTTGGTGTTATATCAAGAAATTATTGTCAAATACAATATTGTGAAGTTTTTGCCCTATGTTTTCTCCTTTAAGTTTTATTGTTTTAGGACTTACATTTAGATCCTTGATCCATTTTGAATTAATTTTTCCATACAAACAACTGTAAAACAAGTATATGATATTAGGTAAAGGTCTAACTTCACTCCTTTGCATGTACATACCCAGTTTTGCCAGCATCATTTGTTGAAACGACTGTTCTTTCCCCATGGAATGATCTTGGCACTGTTTTTCTACAGACACTCAGGGAAAAGCCCCGAGACTCAAATCTCCCTTCGTAAGTGGAGGGCATAATGAGACGGAAGAAAGAAGCAGGCCACTCCAATCCGGCAACTAATAGAGTTTATTAAGGGAAACGTATATACGAAGTATATTTTGGGTGGCTGCGAGATGAAGTGGATATTCCTCTGGGTGCTTAGCAGGTGCCAAAGAATTATATAGGGTGAAAGGGGGAGGGGGTTACCGGTACCATACCCGTAGGTGAAAGCTATCAGTATGGGAAAACACTTTACATGGTTGACCAGGTCAGGACAACAGCCTGTTCCAGGAATCAGCACGTAGCAGGCAGCAAGGGAAAAGTGCTGATTCATGTCAGAATGAACATTGATTACCATCAGATGGTCTCACACGTTTGCCGAAAGCAACCTCCATTTTGGCCTGAGTTCAGCTTGTGGGACAGACAATGGCCACGTCATGGAATAGTCTCTCCTCCACAGCACCCTTGTCAAAAATCATGTGAGGCCGAGACCGGTTTGGCTCAGTGGATAGAGCGTCGGCCTGCGGACTCAAGGGTCCCGGGTTCGATTCCGGTCAAGGGCATGTACCTTGGTTGCGGGCACACCCCCGGTAGGGGGTGTGCAGGAGGCAGCTGATCGATGTTTCTCTCTCATCGATGTTTCTAACTCTCTATCCCTCTCTCTTCCTCTCTGCAGAAAATCAATAAAATATATAAAAAAAAAAAAATCATGTGAGGTCCTGGCCAGTTTGATTCAGTGAGTAGACTGTTGGCTGAAGGGTCACGGGTTTGATTCCCGGTCAAGGGCACATACCCTTGCAGGCTGCATCCCCGGCCTAATTGGGGGCACATGCAGGAGGCAACCAATTGATGTGTCTCTCTCATATCCATTGTTGTTGTTTTTTCTCTCCCCTCTCCCCAAACTTCCCTCCCTTCCACTCTGTCTGAAAATCAATGGAGAAAATATCCTCAGGTGAGGATTTAAAAAAAAAAAAAATCACCTGAGGATTTATTTCTGGGCTCTCTATTCTATTCCATTGGTCTGGACTGTTTGTCTGTCTTTGTGCCAGCACCACACTGTTTTGATTGCTGTAGCTTTGCAAGTTTTGAAGTCAGATAATGTGCGTCCCCCACTCTTGTTCTTTTTCAAGATTATCGGGCTCTTCAGGGTTCCTTGAGATTCCATATGAATTTTAGGATAGGTCTTTCTAATTCTGTAAATTATTCACTTTTATCAGAGACACTTTTTTTTTTTTTTAACGCTCCAGCATGCCAGGTATTTTTTAGAATCCTCTTCACCCTGTCCTCCTTGCACACCCTTCTTGGAGCCCTCTGCCCTATCCCAGTCTTCACTGGGTATTTTCCAGGCCTGCTGCACAGCCGTCATCTTGAGCTTTGCTTTAGTGCTGTCTTGAGTTGGAGCCACTTTTCCGGATCCCATGATAACATTATCAGTCCCCTGCTCACATTCCTCCAGGGGCCTCCCTTGGAGTCTAAAAGTCTGACCAGGCTCTGCCTGACCCGTCTAGCCAGCCTCCCTGCACTTACCATCACCATCTCCTGCTCACTCACTATCCTGCAGCACTCCTAACTCAATTACCAAATAATGCATTATTGTTTCCAACTAACCAATTAGTGTGCCCTGCTGCCTGTTCTCATGGCATCCTGTGAGCAGAAGCCAATCCATGGTATTGTAATTACCTCGTTACCTCCCTCCCATCAGACTGTGAGCTGCATGAGGTGTGCCTGAGGTGTGTATCTCTCCCACCTAGCACGGTGCCTGCCATTGTAGTAGACACTCAACAAATATCAAAATGAACAAATGAGGGAACGGTGAGACCCACATGTGGCGGTGAATGGAGGTTACTCATTCAAGTCAGCACTCTGCCCTTGCTCTCCCTTTAGTCTGAAGTGTCTGCTCCCCTATCACATCATGGGAACTGGTCATCGTGTACGTGGGGAAATATCATCAGGGTTGGGCTCTAGCTCCACCAGAAGAAGCCCCAGACCCAGGGAAGAGGCAGGAGGGGCACAGCACCCACGTAAAGAGCAAAACCCCCACTTTGTGCTCACCATCTGGTGAGAGACCTGTGACCAACAGAGAAACACCACAGCTGCTTAAAGAGAGGATGCTCTTCCCCAGTCATGGTGGAACCTCAGGCATTCAACTCAGCTGTCTGTGACGTGAGTACCAGCCCTGTGGGAGCTGCCACGGGTCACAGAGAGGCACACACACCTCACCTTTCAGGGATTATTACCTGTTCAAGGAGATGATCACACATGCTGTGTTAAAAATAATAGTTTTTGGTATTAACACAACAAAATTGAGGAACTTTAAAATCTTTTATTAGTAATTTGGTACTTTCCCCCATTTTTCCCTCCACGTGTAGTTATAATCATAGTATATGTATTATTTTATATTCCACTGTTTCAATAAAATAAATGTAAGGATGAGAATAAATCATCCTTAAGTTTATTTTATCTGTTACTATTTACCTTTCCTAACAATTATTTTAAAAATCTGATGTGATGTAACTATTCTCTTGCTGTTTGGCATTTATGTAATTTCCGAATTTTTTTTTTTCCAATAAATAGTGTTGTGATGCACATCTTTATTCATTCAGGGCATTTAAAAATTAGATTATTTATGTATCTATTTCTGGAAACTTGTGAAAGAACTTGTCTGGCCATTTTCCCATGTTTCTCTAATAAGATCACACTCTCTTTCCAAATGATAATTTCATACCGTTTCCACTCTGCTCAGCCCTCCACTTCCCTCCCACATTCTCATTCTGTTTTGATGGTCTTGCCTCCTACTCTGTTAAGAAACCAGTCTCCAGCTGGAGAAAGCTCATTTACATTCGATATAGACAG
The DNA here is from genome assembly GCF_027574615.1 of Eptesicus fuscus. Taxonomy (NCBI): domain Eukaryota; kingdom Metazoa; phylum Chordata; class Mammalia; order Chiroptera; family Vespertilionidae; genus Eptesicus; species Eptesicus fuscus. The sequence goes on along the minus strand of NC_072484.1, from coordinate 81,149,968 downwards.
GGCTAGGTTCAGCCACGAGTAACAGAAAACCCCAAAACAACAGTGGGCTAGCCAAGGACAAAGTTCCTTTCTCTCTCATGTACACAAAGGCCCCAACAGATCATGGCCGTCCTTGGTGTCAGGACCCACACTGCTGGCTGTTTACTCCAGTGGTACCTGGTTCAATGCTTGGCACATAACAGATCCACGGTAATTTAAGTTGAATGACCAAAAATAGCGTTCACTAACCGTAGAACATTATAAAACTTTGGATATATAGAACCAGACTGATTTCCTCAGGGGGAGGTGTATTCTCAGTGTCCCTAATAATGTCTGAAGATACCAGCTTCACAACATCAGTCATGGCCATTGTGGTTTTCTCCCTTCTCACTAAATCAGCAGCAGTGGGTGCTTTATTCAACTTGCTTTTGTGCCTCCCCTCCCCCCCATGGGCGCCAGGACCAACGATCAGCTACCCAGATAGCAAAAAGTTATGCTTCCGAAATCTCTTAATGTCGATTCCGCATGTAGAGCAATCAAGCTGCCCTACACGTGCCACCCATGACAGAAGCTCCCCCTTTTTCCTTTGTGTTTTTAATCACCAGAGAGAGCGAACATGTTTTTATTTTCTTGTTGTATTTCCTCTTTTACAAGTGGTTTTATTTCCTTTCTCTTGCTTTACTTATATATCTACCTAAACTTTTAAAAAATGATAGATATTCTTTGTCATGGACTACTCAGTATTTGAATATCTGTTCTTGTATATACGTGTGTGTACAGTTCTGTGCGTAATTCACACGTCCTAGCATCCAGTAGGTACGGTGCAGTACTGAAGGTTGGTCCTTAGGCACACAATCTTTTGTGTTGGACACACCTGGGCTGAAATGCTGGCTCTGCTCTTTCAAGCTGAGGGATGTGCCCTTTTCAAGTCACTCAACCTTCCTACACGTAGTATCCTCATCTGCAAAATGGTAATTATACTCAAACAGGTATATTTACTTTGAAAACACTTCATTTGTGGGGCTCATTTATATATATTTTATTGATTTTTCACAGAGAGGAAGGGAGAGGGATAGAGAGCCAGAAACATCGATGAGAGAGAGACATCGACCAGCTGCCTCCTGCACATCCCCCACCGGGAGATGTGCCCGCAACCAATGTACATGCCCTTGACCGGAATCGAACCTGGGACCTTCCAGTCCGCAGACCGACGCTCTATCCATTGAGCCAAACCGGTTTCGGCTGTGGGGCTCATCTTTTGTGATGTCATCTATGACACAGCCAAGTTCAAAACTCTTCCCTGTGCCAAAAGCTTGATAAACACTGAATTATTATTTTTTGTGCTTTACACTTTTTTTGGGTTCAAATATTACTCAATATTTAACTGTCTTTGCATCTGAGCCTTTAGGTGTACTGACATTTGTGGAACCAGAGGTCTGTGTAGACCTTTAGTCAGGAGAAGACTGAGCCCCGCCCTCAGGGGGCCCACACTCTTGTTAAGGGGCAAACACACACATGACAGTAATCGGGAATAGGTTGACCTACTCTCCTCACACTAAAAGGAGTGGGTTAGCAGGGCAAGATTCTGGGGCAGGCCCAGCTGGGTGGGGTGTTCAGGGGACCAGCCCACAGAAAGCACTAAGATAGCACTGGGCATACGATAAGATGGGAAATCTGTTTTTAGAACACTTCAAGGGAGGGTATGGCATGGCCTGGGGCTGGAATGAATACTCGAATAAGCTGCTTAGGGTTGGATGACCGAGACCCCACCCCTAACCGAAGTTCTTGCTTGAGTGGAAATGGTAGATAGTTTGGCTGCTTTCTGGTTAATTCTTGGTCTCAGTTTTGCTGCGTGTTGGATGCAAGGTGACATACCAAGAAGGCGGTCGCCACGGTCTTTCCACTCTTCCCCCCCAGTGCTGAGTCCCTACTCGTATTGTAAGACCACATTTTCTATTTAAAGAATAGCTGCTTGTTCTAGCCAGTTTGGCTCAGTGGATAGAGTGTCGGCCTGTGGACTGAAGGGTCCCGAGTTCGATTCCGGTCAAGGGCACACGCCTGGGTGGTGGGCTTGATCCCCAGTAGGGGGCATGCAGGAGGCATGCCGATCAATGATTCTTTCTCATCATCGATATTTCTCTCCCTCTCCCTTCCTCTCTGAAATCAATAAAAATAAACAAACAAACAAACAAATAAATAAATTAGAAATAAATAGTAGCTGCTTGAAGTGACAGGTTCACAAGTGGCCACAAATGTCTGAAAACCCTAAAACTACCAACGTCTAAGTTCCTCTTGGAATCTGCTCTGGGGATACATCCCTTGTTATCAAACGCCGACACTGAGCTTCCTTCATCCCCAGAGACCCAGGTTCTGAACTAGGGGTCCAAGAAGACCTAAGCTCTCCAGAATGAAAAGTATTTACTTCAGGCTTGGTCAGCACTTGTGTGGATGGCCAGATCTGGACAGCTGACTGGTCCTGTGGGCTGTCTGTCCCCAGCTCAGGCTCCCCACCTCCCTGTCCTGTGTTAGCACCTACCTGTTCAATCAAGTTTCCTACATAATTCTTGCTCTTAAGAGTGGTTGGCTTTGGTTCTGACCAGCCATGGCCCAGGGTCCCTGTCTTGCCGGCAGGCCGATCCCTGGCTGACCGAAGCTGGCACTGTGCCTTCCTGGGCAGCGTGGTTTGGGGTCTGCCTATGAAGGACCCTGTGCCCTCTCAGGTGTCCTTAGATCTGACTGAAAGGGAGCAGATGTGCTGCAGGTCTGGGCACCTGCCTGTGAGTCATATGGTCCCTTCTGCAGAAACCAAACTGAAAGGCCAAAGGGTGGGGCCAGCTGCCAGCCCAGGGCCAAAGTCCTGTGGGGAGGGTTTCAGACGGGGAGCTGGAAGCCTGGTATAAGACTGCAGCTATTCAGACTGATTTGTGATTGGAGAGAACAGAATGAGGGAGGGAGAGGTCACCAGCCAAGGGCAGTTGCAACCCTCCTGGCGCTGGCTCTTGTCACTTGGAATCTCCACTCCATTCCACCTCAGACTATGTGAGTGACTTGCCCACAGCCACACAGCCAAACACTCTGGGCTTGAGCTTCCTGCTGTGCAGGGAGGATAATGCTATCTGGGCGGCCCAATCCTAGCCTGTGTCCCAGACGATAAAATTGGTTACAGTGGTGTTAAGGAGCTGGAATTGCCATACATTAGAATGTCAAAGTTGTAGGTTTTATTGCAGTTAAACTAATTTGAGAAATTTAGATAATGAATGAAAATGATGAGGGGAAACACTTTCAAAGTGTTAAGGAATTTTTAGAACAAGAGAAGTGAAATACGTATAACTTAAAAGTAAAGAATGAAAAGATTTTCAAAAATTAATTATTCAAGGAAAAACTAGTACACATATTCAGACAGTAGAATAAACGTAACAATCCCAGAGGGACGTGGACCAACCTGCAGGGAAGGGGCCTGGCCACCTGCTTGTGTCGGGGCCAACATTTTCCTTGAGGGAGCTGCACCTGGCTAGGGGATGGGGATTCAAGTCCAGGAAAGATCCCCTAGCCCACCCCTCCAGCTCCCACACATGCTGGTGACAAGGCCAACCCACTCAGAGTGACCTGTCCTTACCGCCTGGCCTGTAAGCAGAGAGAACCACCTGTGAATACAATGGGTCATTTGTTTAAACATTTTATTGGTACTTTTAAAAAGCAGGAATGTAACACATGCTCATTGTACAATAGCAACATGATTCAGATGCATAGATAGCAAAAAATATATGTATAACATAAAAGGCCCTCCCTCAGCACCTCAATCCCAACCGCCCAGGGTAAATTATAGAGTCACCTTCAGGAGGAGTTTCCAGGTTCTATGCACACATACTTGTATAGCTTGTCTACACAAGCCGTGGAAGAAGCATTTTATGATCCTGGGAAGGAGCAGCAGGCCAGAAAGCTCTCGCTCCCTGCAAATAAACACTTTTGTATTTTTTAAAAAGTATATAAATGGCAGTTCTCTCTGGTTTCTAGGTTATGGATGATTTCAATGTTCTTTTTTTTGCGAAGCATTCACCATAGAAGAATCAGATAACCTGTAAATTACAAAAGAAGCTTTAAGCGTCTCACCATTATTAATATCCTGAATTAGTGTGGTACATTTGTTACGGTTGCTGTACCAATATGTATACATTATTATTAGCTAAAGTCCACACTTTACATTAAGATTCACGCTTTGCTTTCTGCAGGTTTTGATCAAGGCCTAACGTCATACATCCACCATTACAGTATCATACAGAATAGTTTCACTGACCCGAAAAATCCCTTATTCGTCCTTCCTTCCCTCCCCCTGAGCCCCTCAGCAACCACTGACCTCGTTATTGTTTCTATAGTTGTGCTTTTTCTAGAATATCATGTAGTTGGAATTATATAGTATGTAGCCTTTACAGACTGACTCCTTTCATTTAGCAATATGTATTTAAGATTCTCTCATGTCTTTTCAGGGCTGGAATAGCTCATTTCTTCTTATCACTGATAATATTCCGTAGTGTGGATGTACCACAGTTTGTTTATCCATTCACCTATTGAAGGACATCTTGGTTGCTTTCAATTTTGAGCAATTATGACTAACACTGCTATAAACAATCGTGCAGGTTTGTATGGACATAAGTTTTCAACTCCATTTAGTTGAGATTTTATTTCAAGGAATGATATTTATTGATCTAGCTCAGCTGAAATGTCATTTTAACACATGTTTCACATCCCAGATGTCTGGATTTACTAGTAGATGAACATATACTGGGGAGATACTTCCTGTTTCTGAAACTTGCTTCTAAAATCCTGACATTTGAGACATGCATAAGTCTTAAATTTGAATATAAAAACATTCTCATTCTCAAAAGTCATGGAGAGGAAGTACAGAAAACCCAAACTATACTGAACTTGGGGCTGGCCCCAGTGCAATGGCAGTGGTGAATCTAAAAATAAATTAAATCCAAAGCTCAGCTCAATTTACATTAAACCTTGGGGAAAATTTAATAGAGAGTCAGTAGGAACAAGTAGAAATAGGAGTCACATATTTTGGGGTCAGGGAAGGTTGAATCACTGAGACATGGAGGATGAGTAATTTCTGGAATGAAGATATGGGTTACTTGGTATTATTCCTTAGAACCAAAGTTAATCAGCCTGATGTGCAAATTTGGAGATTATTGCATTTATTTGAATGGTATCAGCTGAGTAACACATTTATGTGTTTCTATTCATGTTAACAATGTGAATGAGAGAGAGAGAGAGAGAGAGAGAGAGAGAGAGAGAGGAGAGAGAGAGAGGGGGGAAGAGAGAGAGAGAAGAGAGAAGAGAGAGAGAGAGAGAGAGAGAGAGAGAGAGAGAGAGAGAGAAGAGAGAGAGGTAAGGAAGAGAGAGAGAAAGGGGAAAGAGAGAGAGAGGGAGATTTGGATCTGTTGAATATTAGAAGGGTAAGGTTGAACATTAGCCAACTTTCAGAACATTGACATCTAAATATTATGCACAGGGAGCATCATCTTTCACAAAGCCATGATCTCACCATACATAATATATAATTTAATTTCTATTTAGTAAAATGTGAAGTAGTTTGTAGTTTTATGCCCAGTTGTATTATAGGAATCCAAACAGTATATAAATAGAGGTTCGCACTAGCAAATGTTCAATGTGCTTCTTTCCAGACTTCTGTCTTTGAAGTTATATACATAATGTAGGTATACATTTTTCTTAACAAATATGGGCTCATCTATGCAACTTTCCTTTTTGTTTGTTAGTTTATTTTGTTCATTAAATTCCACTTGTAAGTGAAATCATATGGTATTTATCTTTCTCTGACTGGTTTCTTTCACTTAACATAATACTCTCCATGCTGTTGCAAATGGTAAGAGTTCCTTTTTTTTTTTGTCGTGTAATATTTCATTGTGTAAATATACCACAGCTTTTTTATCCACTCATCTGCTGATGGGCACTTGGGCTGCTTCCAAATCTTGGCTATTGTAAATAATGCTGCAATGAACATAGGGGTGCACATATTCTTTTGAATTCGTGTTTTGGGTTTCTTTGGATATATTCCCAGAAGTGGAATCACTGGGTCATAAAGCAGTTCCATTTTTAATTTTTTTTTTTTTTAATCCTCACCCGAGGATATTTTTTCATTGATTTTTAGGGAGAGTGGAAGAGAGAGGGAAAGACAAAGAGAAACATCAATGTGAGAGAAACACATAGATTGGTTGCACAGCCCTGACCAGGGCCCAGGCTGGGGAGGAGCCTGCAACCAAGGTACGTGCCCTTGACCAGAATTGAACTTGGGACCCTTTGGTCGCAGGCAAATGCTCTATCCATTGAGCAAAACTGGCCAGGGCCATTTTTAATTTTTTGAGGTAACTCTACCAGTATACTGCTTTCACAGCAGCTGCTGCACTAATCTGCATTCCCACAAACAGTGCACAAGAGTTTCTTTTTCTCCACATCCTCGCCAACACTTGTTTATTGATTTATTGATGATAGCCATTCTGATAGGTGTGAGGTGATACTTCATTGTGGTTTTAATTTGCATGTCTCTGATAATTAGTGACATTGAGCATCTTTTTATATGTTTATTGGCCATCTGTATGTCCTCTTTGTAGAAGTTTCTATTCAGGTCCTTTGCCCATTTTTAAAATTAGATTGTTTGTTATGTTGGTGTTGAGTTGTATGAATTATTTATTAATTTTGGATATTAACCCCTTATCAGATGTATTGTTGGCTAATATGTTCTCCCATTCAGTGGGCTGTCTTTTCATTTTGTTGGTGTTTTCTTTTGCTGTGCAAAAACTTTTTAGTTCGATGCAGTCCTATTTATTTTTTCTTTTATTTCCCTTGCCCAAGGAGCTATAGCAGAAAAAATATTGCTATGAGAAATCTCTGAGATTTTACTGCCCATGTGTTCTTCTAGGATTTTTTTAAATATATTTTATTGATTTTTTTACAGAGAGGAAGAGAGAGGGATAGAGAGTTAGAAACATCGATGAGAGAGAAACATTGATCAGCTGCCTCTTGCACACCCCCTACTAGGGATGTGCCCGCAACCAAGGTACATGCCCTTGACCGGAATCGAACCTGGGACCCTTGAGTCCGCAGGCCGACGCTCTATCCACTGAGCCAAACCGGTCTCGGCCTTCTAGGATTTTTATAGTATTATGTCATTTGCACATAATAACAGTTTTACTTCTTCCTTTCCAATTTGGATGCCTTTTATTTCTTCTTCTTTTTTTCTTTTTCTTTTTATTATTATTATTATAAAAAATATATTTTATTGATTTTTTACAGAGAGGAAGGGAGAGGGATAGAGAGCTAGAAACATCGATGAGAGAGAAACCGACCAGCTGCCTCTTGCACACCCCATACTGGGGATGTGCCCGCAACCAATGTACATGCTCTTGACCGGAATCAAACCTGGGACCTTTCAATCCGCAGACCGACGCTCTATCCACTGAGCCAAACCAGTTTCGGCATTATTTCTTCTTCTTGTCTGATTGCTGTGGATAGGACTTTCAGTACTATCTATATATATAAAAGCCTAAGTGACCATCCGACCGTTTGACTGTCTGACTGGTAGCTATGACGCGCAATGACCACCAGGGGCAAACGCTCTGACCAGTAGCTATGATGCACACTGACCACCAGGGGGAAGACGCTCAACGCAGGAGCTGCTGAGTGACAGCATCTTTGCCGAGTGCCCTCTCGCACTCTGGGACGCCTCAGGGGATGTCGGACTTCCAGTTTTGGTCTGATCCCCGCAGGCCAGGCCAAGGGACCCCTTTGAGCCTCAGCACTGCCCCAGGTGCAGCCAGCCAGAGAGGGACTGTGGGAAGTTGGCTCAAGGGCCTGTCTTATCCAGTCCAGCCCCTCCAGCCACCTTCTAACTAATTTCCTTTCAATGTGCAACGGGCAATGGGCCTCTAGTGTTGAATCCATGCAACAGGCCTCTAGTGTTGAATAAGAGTGGTGAAAGCAGACATCCCTGTCTTATTTCTTTTCTTGAGGGAAACGCTTTTCATTTTTGCCCATTGAGTATGATTTGGCTGTGAGTTTGTCATATATGGCCTTCATGATGTTGAGGTATGTTTCTTCTATTCCCACTTTGCTGAGAGTTTTTATCATAAATGGGTGCTGGATTTTATCAAACACTTTTTCTACATCTATTGATATGATCATGCAATTTTATCATTTATTTGGTTATGTAGTATATCACATTTATTGATTTGCAGATACTGCACCAACTTTGCATCCCAGAAATAAATCCCACTTGATCATGGTGTATCATATTTTTAATATATTATTGGATCCAGTTTGCTCATATTTTATTGAGGATTTTAGCATCTATGTTCATCAGGGATATTGGCCTATAATTTTTTTCTTTGTAGTGTCTTTATCAGGTTTTGGAATTAAGATAATTGCATTTCTTTGATTATTAATAATATTGATTCTCTCTTTAAAAGTGCTTATTGAACATTTGTTTTTCTTTTTAAAAGTACTGCCTGTTTATATCTCTTACCTATTTAAAAAAAATTTGCTTGTTTACCTTTACATGATTGATTTTAGGTGTTCATTATGCACATTAATCCTTGATGAAATATTATAGCTCTGTCTTCTCAATTTGTCATGTGTCTTTTTCCTTTGTTTGGAACATCTTTTGTTATGGTGAATTTTAATCTTTTTAACTTAAAAAATAATTTTATATTAACCGAAAAGTTTCAAAATAGTGCAAAGAATTCCTATATACTCTTCACTTAGATTCCTCAGATGTTAATGTTCTCTCTCTCTCTGTCTACTTTTGCCCCACCCCATGTAAATATTACATATACATTTAATTTATTGAACCACTTAAAAGTAAAGTTGCAGGCATGATTTCCCTTTATCTACAAATACTTCATTGTATATTTCCTAAATGTAAGGATATTTTCTTACATAATCATGTACTACAAAACTATTAGCTAGTATGTAGATTCGACTTAAATCTCTTCAATAGTATCCTTTATAGCAAGAGAAGAAAACATCTGTGATCCATGATTCTGGGTTACCTCTAGCTGTCAGGTCGCTTCAGTTTCCTTTAATCTGAAAGAGTTCCTCAGTCTTTCACTATATTTATGACTCTGGCATTTTTGAAGAACACAGTTATTTTGTAGAAGGCCCTTCATTTGAGCTTGCCTGTTTCCTTAATGATTAGATTCAGGCTATGCATTTCGAGCAGGAATTTCACAGAAGTGATGCTGTGTTTTTCGCAAAATCAGGGGGCAACATGGTGTTTATTTGTCCTGTTCCTGGTGGTAACTTTGATCTTTCCCAGAGGCTGCTGCCATTCATTGGCTTCTGGCCCCTCCCTCCGTTTTCAAGCCAGCAACATAACATCTTCAAGTCTTAGTGTGTGTGTGTCTCTCTCTCACCTCTGCACCTATCCATCACATTTCCTACTCTTATTCTCCTGGCTCCTTCTTTTTATTTAAAAAAAATATTTTTATTATTGATTTCAGAGAGGAAGGGAGAGAAGGAAACATCAATGATGAGAATCATTGATCGGCTGTCTCCTGCACACCCACTATTGGGGAATCAAGCCTGCAACCCCAGGCATGTGCCCTTCAGTCCGCAGGCGGATGCTCTATCCACTGAGCCAAACCAGCTAGGGCTGTCTCCTTTTTTTATTTTTATTTATTTATTTTTAAAGGTCAGAGAGTGAGAAGGGAAATGGCCAGCCACCTGTGAATTTGTTTGCTGGAGGCCACAGGAGCGGAGATTAGACGGAGAGCACAAGAGAAGGCGGGGGCGGGGGGTGGGGAGGGAAGGGGGTTAGAATTCTCAGAGGTAGAAATGCCCCATCCTGCCTCCCATAATGAGGGCGGGACCTGGAGAGGCCTTTCAGGGAGACTGAGGCTCAGGAAGCGAACACCCTGAGGGAGAGGAAGGGCTTGTAAATGCCGCTGCCGCAGGTCAGTGGGCTGGACCAGTGTGTGTAAAGGAAAAAAAATGGCTAAACCAACTTCAGGAACTGTGAGGAGAAAGTTATCCTGCAGTCCGGCGCTGACCTGGGAAAAAGAGTGCTTAGGCAGAGAGGGACAGGTTTAGGATTGTAAGGAGGTGGAGAGATTGAGACACGTGGAGAGAAACGATCCGCTGGGTTGAAAGAGTCAGAAAGAAGAGAAAGGGGTTTGAGAGGACAAAGAGGACTTCCAGAGGAGTAAAGCAAGCGGGGAGAGCGAGAGGGTGGGTGGGGAGGGGAAAGCCTGTTCGTAGGGATCTCAAACGCTTTCCAAAGGTTACGAGAGGGTTTGGATTGAGAGGTTCCCATGACCGGATGGAAGGGCCAATGAGAAGTTGGGGAGGAAAGAAGAAGCGTCCTTCTTCTCCCTCAACCAACGAGAGAGAGAGAGAGAGAGAGAGAGAGAGAGAGAGAGAGAGAGAGAGAGAGAGAGAGAGAGAGAGAGAGAGAGGGAGACAGAGAGAGAGACAGAGAGAGAGAGAGAAGGTTTCAAGGTCGTCACCCCATACCTTTCCCATAGAGACAAGCAGAGTTTTCCCGGCCAGGCACCTGGGCTTTCGAGAAGACGTGAAGCCGAGATTTCGGGAAAACTACAAGGCCCTTCCAGGTCAAGGGAACGAGAGGGAGGGTGGTGGTGGTGGGGTGTCCCTGAAGCCTACCGGTTAGAAGGAAGCGACGAGATTCCCACGTGTCCTGGCACGGCAGGGTTTGAGAAGTGTTCTGAGCAGGCCAATCAACTCAGAACCATGCCGCCGAGCAGAGCCAGAGCAGGAGTCAGAAGCTCGGGGCTAGGTTCGAGGATAGTCCATGCTCACCCAGGTTCAGCACCATGATGAAAGATGAAACAGAGGGCCGGAGACCATGGGATACCAGGACACAGGCTTTATTGGAGATCACCCTGCCGGCCGCCTTCCAGAGGGGAAAAGGAGAGAGAGAGAGAGAGAGAGAGAGAGAGAGAGAGAGAGAGAGAGAGAGAGAGAGAGAGAACTGTCTCCTTCTCATAAGGAACCCTGTGATCACACTGGTTTTACCTGGATAAACCAGGATAATCTCCCATCTCAAGATCTTTAGTTTAATCCCATCTGTAAAATTGTTTTTGTCAAGCAGGTAAACAAATTCACAGGTTCTGGGTTGAGGTTGAGGGCATGTTCAGGGGGCCATTTTTCACTTTAGACCACAGTGTTAGGTGTTAGAAAACACTTAGCACTTTTCAGTGACTTTTATAGGTGTTTTCACTGTAAAATTAATGCTTTCCTGGTTGTAATGAGTAAGTAGTTTCCTGGAAGATACTTTGAAACTAGGTAAACATACCACTTTCCTCAAACCTTCATCTGTTAATTTTAACATCTATTGATGGTTCTTGCCTGAATCAGTTATTACTAGGATGGTTGCTATATGGTGACTACAAGTTTTTAACAACTTTCTTGAAGAATAACTGACATATAATAAACTGCCCATATTTAAAGTATACAGTTTAATAGGTTTTGACATGTGGGTACCATCACACTTAAGGTAGCAAACATATCCATCGCCCCAAAAGTTTCTTCTTGCCCCTTGGAAATCCCTCTTACCTCATCAGCCTCTCTCCCTAGGCAACCAGTGATGTGCTTTCTGTCACTATAGATTAGCTGCATTTTCTAGAATTTATATAATTGAAGCACAGGAAGTACTTACTTTTTTTTTTTTTGCCTGGCTTCTTTCATTTATCCTAATTATTGTGAGATTTATCCATCTTGTGAGTATTAATAGCTTTTTAATTACTAAATAATATTCCACTTTATGGACATATCATAGTTTGTTCATCCATTGACCTGTTAATGGACATTTTTTGGCTATTGCAAATAAAGGTACTATAACATTCATGTACAAGTCTTTGTATAGTGACTTTCTAATTCTGTCTACATAAGTTGGCATTCTACTTAAGGAAGAGCTCCTCCCCCATCCTTAGTAGGATTCGTATTTTATTTAATGGATTATAATATGTTACCATCATTTTTTATCTTTTTAAAAAATGTATATTTTTTATTGATTTCAGAGAGGAAGGGAGAGAGAGAAACATTGATCGGCTGACTCCTGCATGCTCCACACTGGGGATGGAGCCCACAATCCAGGCATGTGCCCTGATCGGGGATCGAGCCGTGACCTCCTAATTCATAGGTCGATGCTCAACCACTGAGCCAAGCTGGCTGGCTTTCTTTTATATCTTCTAAGTTTGGAGTCATACTTAGAAAAATCTCTTACCTCAATTTAAAAAATATATAATATTTATATATACATTCTATATCTCTTCTTACATGTTTGTGAGTTCCATGTTTAGACACTTAATCCCTCAGAGATATTTTAGAGTATGATGTTAGAAAGGGCTCGACATTTAGTTTTTGGCAAACTGGAGTGATTGTCATATAAAATTTATTGAATAAGCCATCCTTTGGTTTCTGGTTTCAAATGCTCCCTTTATTATATATTAAATTTCCATGTACATAATGCCATTTCTGGAATGTTGTTTGTATTTTATTTACTTGATTATCAATTATCAATGTCAGGAATATACTTTACAAATTTTTGGTTACTTTATACTGTTTTTATATGGTAGGGTAAGTCCTCACTCATTATTTATCTTTTAACATTTTATGGGCTATTTTCATTTATCTACTTTTTTAGGTGGGCTTTAGAATGAATTTAGATAAAAACAACAACCCTTATTTGTTTTTTTTTTAAATATATATATATGTATAGTGACTATATATATATGTATACTATTTATTGTTGATAGTTTTACAGATATCTCCATTCACTCCCCTACCGCCGCCCCCCTTTACCCTCCTCCAGGTTTAAGTGGTTATTGTTGACATACTAGTATAAGAAAGCTATTGCTTTTTTTTTTTTTTTTTAAATATATTTTATTGATTTCCTACAGAGAGGAAGAGAGAGGGATAGAGAGTCAGAAACATCGATCAGCTGCCTCCTGCACACCCCCCACCGGGGATGTACCCGCAACCAAGGTACATGCCCTTGACCGGAATCGAACCTGGGACGGAATCGAACCTGGGACCCTTGAGTCCGCAGGCCAACGCTCCATCCACTGAGCCAAACCGGTTTCGGCAAGCTATTGCTTTTTAAAAATATTTAATTTAGTTCCTAGATTTGTACTTGATATCCCTGGCTTCCTAAGTAGATGCTTATATCATCTAGAAATAATGACGATTTCGGATATTTTTGCCTCTTGGAGTGATTAAGTGAAAAGGTGTTACCCTGGAAGTGCAGGGCATTTACAGGGCTTTGCTGTGGAAGCTTTGGTGGTGCCTTGGGTTCTGGTCTTCATGTCCTTGCCAGGCGCCTGCTGAGGGTGGAATCCTTACCAGCTGCAGCTTTGGCGCAAATGTCAGAATCAGCTGCTCTGTTCCCACTCGGAGTGGGGTAGGGCGCTGGCGGGGTTCCCGGTGTCCTACAGGCACCCTCCTGATCCCGGCACGACTGCTTCCGTTTCAATCCCTGCTGGTTTGAGCTTGGGATTTCTAGGGCTCTGTTTGGAAAGTTTGTGCAATTTCTTCTCTGTTTGGTGTGGCTTCCGACTTTTGTCTAGCCCCATCTACTTTTCTATCACAGAAATTTCTACACCTCTCCAGTTTCCTAATTGGGCCCTTCCCTATTTTCTGTTGCTGCTATGGATTGTTTGTTGCTTTAGTTCGGCCTGGGGATGGATGAGGGAGAAAGGAGAGACTTTAGTTTGCCATCGTTAAGAGATGGAGGTAGGGAGAAAGACTTCAGATTACAAAAATATGTATTATAGAATATTTAGAAAACACAGAAATGTGCTAAGAAGAGAATCGTTTCCAACATCCTGATGCACATCTATCGAGTCATTGGTTTTCCTGTCGGAGTGTTTGCATTGCACAGTTACTTGCTCAGGTTTTACTCTCACTTAACATATTTTCAGTTGAGTTGAGATGCCTCTTTAGTTGACCTGCTGGCTTGACAGGAGGGACATTTATTTTTATTTTTTAATGTATTTTTATTGATTTCTGAGAGGAAGGGAGAGAAAGAGAGAGATAGGAACATCAATGATGAGAGAGAATCATTTATCAACTGCCTCCTGCACACCCCACACTGGGGATCGAGCCTGCAACCCGGGCATGTGCCCTAACTGGGGATCAAACTGTGATGATAGGAGGGACATTTAAACATATCAAGGTTGGATTCTGGTTAGACAGAGCTGGGGTGTCCGAGTGAGGGCTGTAGGAAGTGAGGAGGCACCTGTGGGCTTATAGAACAAGGCTGGACCTAGGGTGGGGTTTCATTCTTGCCTTCCCAATCCACCACCACTGCAGTGAGTTTGACTTTAGGTTTAGGTAAACATGGCTGAAAGCAGTGCTGGCAGTTTCCATATCCCTTGCTGAGGTACCTCTGCTACATTTCCAGCTGCTTCCTCAGATGACAACATGCTTATTTTTGAATAGCTAACAGGCTCCATTTATTTCACTGCCTCCAGTGAAGACATTTACATGGTCCAAACACATAGGTTTGTTAGTTAGTTTGTTTGTTAGTTTGTTTGTTTGTTTTTGCTTATGTGGCTTGGCTTGAAAAATTCGATTGCGTCTTCTTTAATTCCTTTAGTTTGTGAAGCATTTGACCACCTCAAAGCACATGATCTCATTTGATCTTCCCAGTGATCCCTATTTTACAGTCTAGTAAATTAACACTAAGAGAGATTGAGCTAATAGCTCAAAGTCATGTAGCTTGGGCATGGCAGAGTTGGGACTCAAACCCAAGTCTGGGGTTAAAGCCTTCTTGAATTGCAGGGAAATGGACTGACAAAAAGTTAGACATGGTCCTTGTCCTGCAATAAGAGAAGCTGTGCAAGTGAATGATTTAAGAATACAGATTTTAGTCTGTCTCAGAATACAGATTTTGATCCTCGGTTTCCTGCCCTATAAAACAAAGGTAATAATGATGGCTATTTCAATAGGATTGTTATAAGAATTAAACAAGGACCCTGGTTGGTTTCTCAGTGGTTAGAGCATTGGCCAGTGCGCCAAAGGGTCAAGGGTTTGATTCCTGGTCAAGGGCATGTACCTGGGTTACAGGTTTTATTTTTATTTTTTAAATCTTTATTGAGATTATTACAGATGTCCCTCTTTTTCCCCCCATTGCCTCCCTCCACCTGGTTCCCGCCGTGCCTCAGGCCTTCGCCACCCTATTGTCAGTGTCCATAAGTAATACATTATATGCATATAAGATATTTCTTTAATCTCTTTTCCCCCCACCCCCCTTCTTTCTGAGAATCATCAGTCTGATCCATTTCCATGTCTCTGATTCTATTTTATTCACTAGTTTATTCTGTTCATTAGATTTCTTATTCATTTATTTTGATTTTTAGATTCAATTGTTGATGGGTCTATACTTGTTGCCATTTTGTTGTTCATATTTTTTATCTTTTTCTTTTTCTTCTTTCTCTTCTTAAAGATTACCCTTCACCATTTCATATAATACTGGTTTGGTATTGATGAACTCCTTTAGCTTTTTCTTGTATGTGAAGCTCTTTATCTGACCTTCAATTCTAAATGATAGCTTTGCTGGGTAGAGTAATCTTGATTGTAGGTCCTTGCTGTTCATCACTTTGAATATTTCCTGCCACTGCCTTCTGGCCTGCATAGTTTCTGTTGAGAAATCAGCTGACAGTCATATGGGCATTCCCTTGTAGGTAACTAACTGCTTTTCTCTTGCTGCTTTTAAGGTTCTCTCTTTGTCTTTAGCTCTTGGCATTTTAATTATGACGTGTCTTGGTGTGGTCCTCTTTGGGCTCCTCTTGTTTGGGACTCTCTGTGCTTCCTGGACTTGCAAGCCTATTTCTCTCACCAGGTAGGGGAAATTTTCTGTCATTATTTCTTCAAATAGGTTTTCTTTTCTTTTTTGGGGGGTATTCCAATTTGTTTATTTTTAAACAAAACCTCCAAAGCAATAAATGTTGTCAATTGCTTTTTTTCCAGTGAAGGACAAAACAAATTTATTGTTGCTATGCCGCGCTACTGGGAGAAGTGCATTTCTGCATCTAGCTGCTGCTCAGTATGTTCCACATTTTTTTTCCCCAGCATTTAAAATCTTTTTTTTCCTTTCTTTATTGATTAAGGTATTACATATGTGTCCTTGTGTCCTTACCCTCCCATTCAGCCCCCCCCTCTGCCGCCCAGTCATGCCCTCCCCTGGTGTCTGTGTCCATTGGTTAGGCTTGTATGCATGCATACAAGTCCTTTGGTTAATCACTAAATAGGTTTTCAATATCGTGCTCTCTCTCTTCTTCTGGCACCCCTATAATGGGAATGTGCATTCTTTTTTCTTTTTGCTCTTCTGGTTGGGTGTTTTTTTTTGCTTCCTCATATTTTAAATTGTTGATTTGATTCTCAGAATCCTCTACTCTACTGTACTGGTATATTAGTCTTTATTTCAGTCAGTGTATGCTTAATTTCTGACTGGTCCTTTTCCATGTGTTTGGCATTCTCACTAAGATCCTTGAAAGTCTCACAAAGTCCCTTGGAGGTTTCTAGAAGATTCTTGTGTGTGTGTGTTTTTTAATTGAAACTGAATGTTATAACTTATTCCATTTTCATGATTACAGATATTATAGGGCAGGGTGGGCAAACAACGCAAATAAAGCAAATTCCTTTCTCTCCTAACCAGATATAGTATTTTGGCATTTTCATGATATACAGGTTGACTTAATTCATTGACTTAGGTTGAAAGCTGGCCACAGCAGCAAATCTTTGCAATTTAGGATCTTCCTCCATAGCATACTCCAAGGATCTTAATGACTGAACTACACTATGAACTCTGAAATGGTGTTCACATTAACATTCTTGAAGCTTTCACATCTTAATCTCAGATCTGTCATCTCTTGTTAAGGCCGGGAACTATTAAAAGCTTCCTGTTGGCTAACCCAGTCCACCACTGAGCATCTTAACAGTTAAGTTACTATATAAAAATAAAACTGCTTCCAAGCATTGATTGAAACAGTCATGCTGGGATTCCTTTTCAGAGCATTAGCTCCCTGAGAGAAAAGAGGTCCTAACCAGTTGCTTCCAGAACAATGACTCCAGTACAGTGTATCTAATGTCCTTTGAGGCATAACTCAAGAGGTCAGATAACCATGATTATCCTGACAAGTTTATCAGTCTTTAGATACAAGATATATTTAAATCTGATCCCAGATGAAGTATTGCAACCATAATCCCAAGAAATCATTCAGTTTTAGCACAGTGAGTTCCTGCAAGATGTTAGAGCAAGTGATAAATCATCCCAAAGTAGAAAGTGATGATCTTTTACAAGTGAGAGGAAAATATCTAGGAGGAAAATAAGTCCTCATTATTTTGATGGCTATCTTCACAGCCTTAATTGACAAAATCCAGAGGGCTCAAATTTCCTGATTTGAGGAGTCTATTTTCAAGGTTACTGTCAAGGTCAAGAAGAGCTTTCAATCTTGTCTCTGCCATGGCCCATGAACTGCAGTGGGAATCTCCTTCTCCTTTATTGCTTTCTGAACGCACTACTGGTAGCACTTGAAGAGGTTGGTGCACAGGTCTCCGGAGCTGTTCCACTTGAGGAACTTCCCGGCAAACCAGCAATTAAAGCACTGAACATACTTGTGCTTCATGTTGGTGCATTCCTCCCCTATGCTGTTCATGGTGGCAGCCTAGAAGATTCTTGAGTAACCTTATAACTGTGTTTTTGAACTCTATATCCAGTAGTTTGCTTTCTTCCATTTCTTTCATTTGTGACATGTTTCTTTGTCTCCGCATTTTGTCTGCTTCCCTGTGTTTGTTTCTATGTTTTGGGTAGAACTGCTATGTGTTGGTAGAGTGGCCTGTTGTAGTAGGTGTTCTAACAGGCCCAGTGGCTCAGCCTCCCCAGTCACCTGAGCTGGGAACTCTAGGTGTACCCCTTTGTAGGCTGTGAGCACAGTCTTGTTGTAATTGAGACTTGATTGCTATTGGTATCACTGGGAGGAATTGACCTCCAGGCCAAATTTCTGTGGGAGAGCTGCTATGCAGGAGACACCCCTGTGGAGCAGGACTTGCTTCGGTGGGGCTTTGGTACGCACTGAGTCTGCCCCTTGAGTGTGTCACTGATGGATGTGTAGCGTTGTAATTTGGTATGGTCTGACACTGACCACTGGGTACACTGGCTCTTGGGTCTCCAGGGAGGTGCAAAGTCAGCCACTGCCTGGGGCCACTGGCTAGTCCGGCACCTACCTGTGGAGGAATCTACAGAGAGGAGGAGGAATTTGCAGATTCCTCCTGTTTGTATCAGGTTTGGAAGTGCCCAGACAAGGCCCAGCTATGAAGCCATACAGGCTGGTGCTGGTGCTGGTGCCGGGTCTTGGGCCTTTTATTGATAGGTTTGGGGCTCCCTGACCCAGCTGCAGCTTGTTTGAGATTTTCAAGGACAGGCTATTCAGATGCAAAAGCCACTGCAGGCAGTTTGGGTGGGATTGTAAATTGAATGAGGCTGGGTATTAGGGAATCACCAGGATGGAGCAAACAGAAATGGCTGCCAATCAGCCCAGTGTCTGGGGAAGTCCCAGCACAGGAACAATGTTCTCTGCTAGTACCTCCATCTGGGAGAGAGCCGCCCCCAAGTTCCTGCCCCGATGCCAGACAACTGTGTCCCCCAGAGCCTAGCCCTAGTGCTGGAGCTCAGAGGAAGCAGGACCTTGTAAGTTCAGTTCATGGTACTGGTCTTTTAAGAGGGACAGTTGGGTCTCCAGCAGCCTCTGTGTCACTGAGCTCAATCAACACTGGTTTTTACAGCCGGTAGTTCTTACTGCCTGTAGGGACTTCTTTTCCCAGCTCTGGGACCCTGGGCTGGGGTTCTGGTGTGGGGCTGGGACCCCTTGCTCCTCCGGGCGGCCTCCACAGAGAAGATCTCCCTCCCAATTAAAAAAGCTGCACAGGTAGGTGCCGGACCAGCCGGTTCAGTGCCTCCCACCTCCTACCAGTCTCAGTGTGCTTTCTTCTTCACTAGTTGTAGGACTTCCATTCAGCCAGCTTTCTGGCAGTTCTGGATAATAGATGTTCTGTATTTTAGTTGTAATTTTGATGTGGTTGTGGGAGGTGGTGTGTACAAGCATTTGCCTACACCGTCATCTTTGCAAAACTCTGGGTTACAGGTTTGATCCCCGGCCCCGGTTGGGGCACATGTGGGAGGCAACCAATCAACGTGTCTCACATTTATGTTTCTCTCTCTCTCTCTCTCTCTCTCTCTCTCTCTCTCTCTCTCTCTCTCTCCCCCTTCCCGACCCTCCCTCCCATCCACGCTCTGGAAAAATATCCTAATATCCTCTGGAGAAGATAAATACATTAAAAAAAAACAATTAAACAAGGTATTTCATGTAAAATACTTGATATGCTGTTTGGAATACAGGAAGTATTCAGTATATATTAGACCTAATTGCTAGTGTCAATTAATAATAATTGGTTCATATTTGCAGATTAGAGGAGTTTGATCTATTTGGTTTTATGTCTTTGGGTGAAAGAGGTAGGAAAGTGAATAAGAAAGAAAGATTAAGGTTAGGAGCATAGTGAGGTAAGTGAAGTCCTCAGTCGTTATCCCAAGTCTATTGTTGCCATATAGCATTGAATTAATAACAGATTTGGATAGTATTGTTGGTTGAGGTTTAAGCTCTTTTTTTTTGTGGGTAGAGGCAGTGATAAGGAGAACTTCTCTTCCTGGAGTCTTATTTTCTTAGCTATAAAACCTGGAAATCATTCCTGTCTGACTGTGTTTTTGGAACATGCTGTGGTCCTTTAATGCAACATGCGACACACTTACGCATCATATGCCCAAGGGTCAAACAAATGCAGCCTTTGTATGAAATGCAAAGTCAGCGGCCTCCTCTCCACTCGTGGGGCTCTATGCTTCCAAAAGGCATCAATGCCAATTTTTTAACTCAGAATTGGGGGCTTTAAAATGAAATGCAAACCATGGAGTCTTCTCTGGCCTCTTCTCCCTTTGCCCTTTCCTAACAGTCATTCTCTCTCGGCTCCCTTCTGCTGTGTTCCGTGGTTGTCTGTGCATGTGCCCTGCTTTCTTCCTGTAGCCAGCTCCTCCTCTGGGCAGGAACCCTGATTGCTCTTTTTGTCTTTTGTAATTTCTGTGGCAGCATTTCTCAAATGGTATTACAGTCACTTGGGGGGACTGTAAAAAAAAAAAAGGCTATTTCCCCTCCCCAGGTTCAGAATCAGCAGGTCTGGGGTGGGACCTAGAGGGTCTGCATGTTTACCAAGCTGATTCTGGTCCTGGGAACCCACATCTGGAACAATTGTGTGTAACAGACATAGTGATGGCATGGCCCTGAGAGGCAGCACAGAACCAGATGTGGGATGCTCTTGGGCAGCACTTGCAGTTCTGATGGAGGCTTTGGAGGGTGCGGGTGCTCTTTGCTTCTGCACCTTCTGCCTGGAGGCCATGTGGAAAAGGAGCCTGGAAACAAGTTTTCAGAGGCCTCTGCAGCAGGGGGCTCAGGGTTTAAGGCTGGGCATGAAGGAGGGGTTCATGGGATTTGACAGCATGAGTGAAACCAGCCTTGAGCATTAGAGCTGGTGGGCGCCCACTTAGACTTCCTCCTTTTCTGAACCCACGCCCCCACCTGCTTTGGACTGCCTGCTGACATGCTCATGATAAGTCTGTTTTTATTATTCTTTGCCTCATACATCTGCTGGATGTGGTACAGATGTGCTCACTGCTGGATCTGCTGAATTTTTTGTCTTAAAAAAAAAACCTAAGGGGCTTTGTGATTAAAGTACAAATCCCTTGATTAAAACTTAAATACTATTTACCTCTTTATAACTTCAGCATTATTAAACCTTACGTTTTGGGTCTTGGGAGTTTTGCTGGGTGCTTGGATCTGCTCACCCCTTCTTGTTCATCTCCTGCCTCACCCAGGACTCTAAGACTAGGTCCATTTCCAAGGCTGAGCCTCTCCATCCTATCAGCTTTTTTTTTTTTCTTTTCTTTTAATTTTTTGAGGTCTAATTTATATAAGATGAAACACACAGGTCAATGAGTTTTAAAAACTGCATATACCTGTGCAATCCACACCTCTATAGAAAGATCTTGATAGGAATGTGGGTCACATGCATGTATCCATTTCCAATGTCAGGAATTTCCCAAATGGCCCTTCCCAGTCCACCCTTCCTGACTCAGCCAATCAGTGTTCTTATTTGTTTTCCATAGAAATAAATCCTACAACTGCTTGCCTGTCCTACAATTTCATATAAATGGGATCATACAGTAAATACCTTTTGTGTCTAGTATCTTTCACTAGCATAATGTTTTTGCGATTCATTCATGTTATTATGCGTCAGTAGTTCTTTTTATTGCTGAGTAGTATTCCATTGTATAAATAAACCACAAATTGCTTATCATTCGTAAATTGTTAGGCATTTGGGTTGTTTCCAGTTTGGGGCTATTGTGAATAAAACTCCTCAGAACATTCTTTTTTTTTTAATATATTTTATTGATTTTTTACAGAGAGGAAGAGAGAGGGATCGAGAGTTAGAAACATCAATCAGCTGCCTCTTGAGAACCCCCTACTGGGGATGTGCCCGCAACCGAGGTACATGCCCTTGACCAGAATCGAACCTGGGACCCTTGAGTCCGCAGGCCGACGCTCTATCCACTGAGCTAAACCGGTTTCGGCCAGAACATTCTTGTGAAAGACTTTTTTGTGGATGTATGTTTTTTTCTCCCATGGACAAATGCTTATTGTTGGGTCTGCGCTGAAAGAAACCAGGCCAAGAGACGTTGTGAGAGCTTAAGAAATCTTATTACCTTCTCTCACCCCGGGCTGAGACCAGTGTGTGGGTGTCAGCCCAAGGAAATGGGTAGGTTCTCTTATATAGGGTCAGGACGTGGGTGCGGAGTTGGTCAAGGAGAGGGGAGGGCATGAGTCACTCAAGCGAGTCAAGGGAGGAGAGTGCACAGATCAGTCAGGCGAAGAGGAGTTCATCTTATCTTGCTTCCGCAGGGGCCACCATCAGGCACTGCCATCTGCCCCGAGCTATGGGAAAAAGGTTATAACAACATATATCACATGCCCGAGCAGGAGAGATTAGGGGTAGTTCATCCTAATATTTATAAGCAGAACTTTGGGGCATAGGGTATGTGTACATTCAGCTTTTTGAGAAATCACCATCTTCCAAAATGATCATACCCTTTTTACACTTCCATCAGCAATGCATGAGAGTTATGATAATTCAATCGCCTTGCCTATGTTCAATACGGACTTTAATTTTAGCTGTTCTAGTAGGCATGAAGTAGATATCATTGTGACTTTACTTGAGTTTCCCTGTGATGTGGAACAACTTTTCATGAACTTTTTGGCCAAAGGAATATCTTATAGGAAGTGTCTTTTTATGAAATGTTTGTGAAGTTCAAGTATTATGCCCAGTTTTTATTGGGTTGCTTATATTTTTATTTTGTTGGATTGTTTAAGTATTCTGGATGCAAGTCTTTTGACTGATATATGTATTGTGAATATTTTCTCCCACTCGGTGGCTTGCCATTTAATTTTCTTAACAATTTCTCTGATGAGCAGAGGTTTTTAATTTTGATGAAGTCCAATTTTTCAGTCTTTTCTGTTGGAGTTCATAATTTTTGTGTCCTCTTTAAGAAATATTTCCA
The DNA here is from genome assembly GCF_027574615.1 of Eptesicus fuscus. NCBI lineage: Eukaryota > Metazoa > Chordata > Mammalia > Chiroptera > Vespertilionidae > Eptesicus > Eptesicus fuscus. The sequence goes on along the minus strand of NC_072484.1, from coordinate 81,127,296 downwards.
ATTCTCAAAGGTATTTTCCCATTGGTTCTTCTGAAAACTTCATAATTTAGTTTTATATATATTTTATAGTTGAATCTATGATCCATCTCAAATTAATTTTATGTCAAGTTTGAGGAATGAGTAGAGGCTCTCTGCTCCCAGAGGTTTACACAGTTGTCCCAGGGCCATTTGCTGAAAAGACTGTTATTTCCTTACTGAATGGCTTTGGCACCTTTGTTGAAAGTCAATTGATAAATGGGTTTCTTGATTCCATTCCGTTCCATTTATCTACTGGTCTATTCTCAGATACTATTAGGCTGTTTTGATTACTGTAACTTCATAGAACATTTTGAAGTCAGATGGTATGAATTAGAGCCAATGAGATGCATCAAACATTCGAGGCATTCAGAGGGAGAGGAGACCATAGGGAAAATTAGTTGAGGATGACTTCAGAGAGGAATTGGGATTTGAACTGGCTCTGAAGCAGAGGTTGGGTTTAAGTGAAGAGGAGGAGACGCCATTGCCACTGTGGGAAAAGCATGTGCAAAAGTCCTGGGGTGGAAATGGACACTGCCCGTTTGGAAGACAGGGAAGAGACCAGTGTGGGGAAGGCTGGGGAAGAGAAGTAAGATATAATGCGAAGAGGGCTCTGAGTACCAAGCCGAGGATACTGGGGTTATGGGTTTGGCACACTCACCTCTGATGGCAGATCTGTGATGCTATCTTGGTGCTCATGAAGTACTTTTTCCTACTTGGCCCATGCTCTCTGAGTAACATAGGAAGGAGTTTCCAGGCCATATCATGCACAGTTTTGAAATTGGCCTTGGGCACTCTTTGTTTTCTCTTGGGGATTTCCTTTCTTGATTGCCTCTGTAGCCCAGTCAGTCCTCCAAAGCAGCAGTTCTGTTTTTTTTTTTCAGGCTGGTGGCCAGAGGCCTGGTAATTTGGCTTGTTTGTAGGAAACCCTGTCCTAGCTCCACCCTCCCTGTCCAGATCAAAGAGTCTACACACCCCTAATTTAAAACAAGGAAACCACCTTTCCAAATGAGTAGCATGAAACAGAACCCTCTGTCTACAAACCAACATTAATATTGAGTATTTGTACCTATTCATTCACTCAGGAGTCTTGGTTTTCATTGTTCTTGTCTAATGCATCTGGCTGGGAACACAATAGGTGGCTTCATCCTACAGAATTTTACTGTATTTAAGCTGGATGTGTGTGTGTGTGTGTGTGTGTGTGTGTGTGTGTGTGTGGTCCAAGATGTCGAAGAAGCCACAGGCACTTGTAGTGGAGCTGGAACAGCAAGGCTACTCACCAAACAGTGAACTCAGAAGCTGGGTGCTCTGGGAGTCCAGAGGAGGGAGCTCTGGCTACTCAGAAGGCTTCCAGAAAACTTGGAAGTGGAGGGGCTGGATTGGATTCAGGAGAGGATAATGTAAGCATCATCTTAGAGTTGCCCCTGAGCTCTGCATTTCAGGGGGCAGTAAGAAACCTACCTGGCTGAGACAGAAGAGTTGGTGTATGGAGGAGGTGGGTGGAGAAATGAAGCTTTGGTGGAGACCATTTTTTAGGCTTCCCAAGGCCTAAATCTGTGCTCAAACAAGCAGCTAGCAATGGAATTAAGTGTATTTTTAACTTAGATTTATCTATATGTCTATGTATAAAATTTGTTATAAGTATAATAATGCGTGTGTTAATGCAGTGGGATTTATGGCCAGTTTAGTTTCTGAAAGCCACGTTGACATCAGCCTCAGACATTGGTCTTGCTGGGCCTCTTTGGGACCCACCAATCTGCTCAGCCAGGTGATGACAAGTGGCAGCAAATGGAAGAGAGGACTTCTGCTTCTCCATGTCCTGGGCTAGGTAGAGATGTTACAGAAAACCGAAGAAGAACAAAGCAATACTTAGAGAGATGGAGTTACATTTATTACGCGTGGGTCCAGAGGAAAATGTCTCTCAAATTCTGGGCCCCAACATGCAGGAATTTTCCCTACTTATATGTTTTTACCTTCTTTGTCTCCCAAATATGGAGTGTTTCCGGCCCCTTTTGCAAGTTCTTAAAGAGCCCGTATGTACTGTGGCCTTGAGACCTCAACCAGAGGCCTGGCCTGGCGCCAGCACTGATAACCTTGTCTGGGGAAGGTTTAATGGCCTCTCTGAAGTGGGAGTAGTCTTAGCAAGCAAGAATTTACAGAAGCCAAATAGCAGGGTTAAAATTTCAAACAGCAATTTTTATATAAGATGGATGCTTCAGAGTGGTGTCTTCAGGTGTCCCCCACCCACCCCAGGGCAGAGTTGCACCTCTCTCAGCTGACTGGGGTCTGGGAAGGGATGGTCTGCTTGGGCTGGGCTGGGGGTGAAGGAGCTCAAAGCTCTCAGGACCACCCTCCCTGAGAACTAAAGCCAGAGTCAGCAACCTAGTGTAAGCATTTGGGGATAGAAACCAGGGAGCCAGCCTTCCTTCGCAAGGGACACTTTAGTGGCTATTCCTTGGAGTCCCTGATTTGTTGGTTTGGGGAGCTGAGGGAACTTTGAGTTTTATAATGTACCTCAGCTAGGGCTAATGCTTTGGAAGGCTTGGGCAGCTTCCTCCAACCTTGGAGCACTAGTAGAATAAAATAGGAATAAACTGCTAATTTAAAATTTAAAAAAATCCTCCCCTCCTCCCCCCAAACTGGGACCATGTGGAGCATGCTGATTGCTGGCTTCCCTCCGTGCTTCCCAGTGGGAAGCCAGAACTTCTCTCTCACTCCTGGGCCTGGCTCCTGGCTCAGGGCTGCTTGCCCTTTGCAACAATACCCTTGACCCTCAGCAGGGCTTATTGGTTTTATGAGAAGAGATGTTAGGGTCAGGCTCTCGTGTTCCCAGTCCTGGCCTGATTTAGGACGCTGGTAGCAGCCCAGGGCCCTGACAGTTCCCTCATCCATGTGCCTCTCAGTCCTCGGTCACTTCCTTCCTGTTTTGTGGCCCCTTCAGTTTCATAATTTTAAAAATTCTTCCACAGCTACACGCATTCTTACTTCTTCTATTTTGGTCACATATGTCTTGGAGGTAACGTGTTTCAAGAACTTCCCATTGTGGGCTTCCCCCATCTCTTCAGGCCTCGGGGCTTCCATCTGTACTGTTCCTGGTCTGACAAGGATGGTTTCTTTTTCACCAGAGTCCAGACATCCTCAGCACCATTGGCTACGACAGCATCATCCATCATCTGAACAATGGCCGCAAGAATTGCAAAGAGTTTGAAGACTTTTTAAAAGAAAGGTACACGCTGTTTCTTCTCTGAAGACAGAGGGAGGACGGGATGCTTCCACACTAACAAGGAACAATTCACTGCTTCATGGAACTTGCTCATCTGGTGTGGGGTGCTTATGGGACCTGGGACTCGGTCTGCTGAGTCTGGGCCATAGGCTGATGTTGCTTCATGGTTGTGTTTCATGGTTCACAAGACCCTCTGCAGTAGGTTATGGGATGCTCCCCAAGATGTAAATGATATCTTTGTCCTGAAGTTCTTAGAAACCAGTTGGAGAGATAAGACTTATGAATGAAGCAGCAAACACAACGTAATAAAACATTAAGTTGTGTGATACCCATGACACTGAGAGACCTCACGGGAGAGGGGGATTGTGGAGGACTGGCCAAAATAGGGGGGCATGGGAGCTTCATGGAGGAGGAGATCCTTTAGGTGGCCCTCTGAGGGTTTGGTGGATTTGATAGGTGGAGGGGTATCCAGATATATGTGGGGGAACAGCAAGCTTGGAGATGAGAATGAGCATGACCCATATGGTGAGTGGGGGGGTGGAAAGAGGAGGGGCAGAGCCTGATTCAGAGACCACTGGGGGTCAGGGAGCAGTGACAAAGATGTGGGACAGGTCATGGCACTCCACATGGCAGTATGGCTCGGGGGCAGTGGGCATACTAGCTTGCTTTATAGGAGTACATTAAATAGAATTTTATGCTGGTCATAACCCATTGGATTGGTTTATGGTTCCCTAGTGGGTCATGCCCCACAGTTTGAAAAACAGATGCCCAAATAGAACCCAAAAGCTAAGCTCCCACTTTTAAAACGTTTCACAAGAATATATGGGCAAGTGGGAGAAATATATGCAAATTAAGCATGATTAAGTATTGATACTATATTTCTAGTACATGGCCATTTTTCTCCAGGAGTTTCATAGTAAAAGAAACCAGTCCCAGGTGCTCTGATTTTGAGGAAGAATCTGCTGCCATCAGTTCAGAGTGTCAGATATGTACACATGCCCGAGTGTGGGGACTTGAGGCCCCTGAGCGAGTGGCCTGCCTGGCCTTTGGGTTCCTTTGCTGGTGGTGTGCTTACCAGAAGGAGGCTGCTGTGACCGAGGAGAGAGCGTGGGCTCCCCCATTACATCCTGTTCAGGGATAATTTATGTGGAGAAGTGCAGTCCTCTTCTGGCTTGGGGGGTCTACCATTTCCTCTTGCTCTGTGAGGTGTGGGGTGCTTATAGGACCTGGGACTTGGTCTGCTGAGTCTGGGCCATAGGCTGATGTTGCTGAAACATCTTCCAAGGCTCTTGGGCATCGTTTTACTGAGCTGCTGTCAATTTCATGTGGAACCCTAGCATATTCGTGTGGACTAGAGGCAACACACACACAGAGACAGGAGCAAAGGTAGCAGCAATCTGTCATATATATATTACTTATTATTTTAAAGTATATTTTTATTGATTTTAGAGAGGAAGGGAGAGGGAGAGAGAGAATCAAACCATGACCTCCTGGTTCATAGGTCAATGCCTAACCACTTAGCAACACCAGCCAATAAACTACTGTTTATTATTTTGAGTTCATCAAGTGTGATACACATACATGTATCAAGTATTATTTTTAAATATATTTTTATTGATTTCAGAGAGGAAGGGAGAGGGAGAGAGAGATATAAACATCAATGATGAGAAGGAATCATTGACCCGCTGCCTCCTGCACACCCCCCACTGGGGACCAAGCCCACAACCCGGGCGTGTGCCCTTGGCTGGAATCGAACCTGGGACCCCTGAGTCCATAGGCCAACGCTCTATCCACTGAGCCAAACCAGCCAGGGCTCAAGTATTTTTTTTTTTTTTATATGTGGCTAAATATGTCCTGTATCCAAGTTTTGTGACACCCCGCCCCCTCCTGCCAAAATGTCAAAGTCCTGCTGTGGACTGCTCTGGCATTTCTGGCAGCTCAACCTTGGTTATACCCAGATGGATTTCAGTCAACCCATTTACACTCATTTGTGGGCAGACAGAACAATCACCTAAATGCAAAGCATAGTGTCAGATGCTGCTCTGGAGTGGGCAAGCATGCTGCCTTTCTTGCATCTGTATGGCCGATGCCTGGGTCATGTCTCAGTATGTGCTCTGTAGCTGATCTGTACCCAGTAAGTCCTGGATGACTTATTGTAACACAGCAAGTAAGTAACAAAACAGAGTAACAAACAATCCATCAGTAAATTGTAAAATTTCCCAGTTTACCCTTATAACCAGCTGGAAAGGCATAATGATGACATGGATGATGAGCACCACATGGCAGTCTGAGCAGTTCTATACTAACAACCACATGTGGAGTGTTTGCTATGTGCTGTGCTGGGAGATTTGTCTCAGAATCTCTATTACTGTAACACTGAGGTTTATACATGTCTGTGAAATATTCTCCTTTGCCCGACTGGCATAGCTCAGTGGTTGAGCATGGACCTATAAACCAGGAGGTCACAGTTCGATTCCCGGTTGGGGCACATGCCCGGGTTGTGGGCTCCATCCCCAGTGTGGGGTGTGCAGGAGGTAGCCGATCAATGATTCTCTCTCATTATTGATTTTTTTGTGTGTGTCTTTCTCTCCCTTCCTCTCTGAAATCAATAAAAATATATTATTTTAAAAAAGAAATAGTCTTCTTTGACACACACCAACTGCATGAGGTATTATTGTTTCCACTGTCTTTGCATGAAAGTGTAACTTTAAAAAAGTATGTATAACTTTATTGATTTGAGTCATCAAATGTGATACACATATGTTTACAAAATTTTTATGATTTGTAGCTAAACATGTCCTGACCGGGAATCGAACTGTGACCTCTTGGGTCATAGGTTGATGCTCAACCACTGAGCCACACTGGCCAGGCAAAAGTGTAACTTTTTAAATTAAGTTAGTAAGTCATTTACCATGGGAACTTAGAAAGTGACAGAATCCCAGAGGCATCTTACACACAGACCCTATGTTTATGATTCATCAACTCTGGGCAGAAGGCAGGCGACTTTCTGGGAAGATGGCTTGTTCCTCGCACAGAGACCTTCTCTATCTGCCTTTTTGTTTTGTTTTGTTTCATATATTCTCACCCATGACACCACTCTCCATTCCAGCAGGCAGGTTTATTAGCGAGCATGCTTTGGATATCTCTGCCTCTACATCTTTACTCCATTATTTCCCACCTTGAATATCCTCCTTTGTTCTCTGTGCTTGAGTAAATTCTCCCCATCCTTCAAAATCCAGGTCAAATCTTCTCCTCCTCCTCCTCCTCCTCCTCCTCCTCCTCCTCCTCCTCCTCCTCCTCCTCCTCTTTCTCCTCCTCCTCTTTCTCCTCCTTCTCTTCCTCCTTCTTCTCTTTAAAGGAAGCATTCTACATAGCACTCCAGTCTGAGGTCTTCTACTGGTTACCAATTAAAATGAATCTATCTTATCACTGGTAGCCCAAATCCATAGACTCTCTGCCCCCGTGAGCCCCTCATGGGGCCATACATTACAGACAGAACTCCTGATATGGGTAGGAAATAAGAAATAGAAAATCGAGGATAATTATATTGCAGAGAGTAGGAGTGACTAAATGAGATTATATTAATAGCTGTCATCTATTGAAGATGTACTCAATACAAGCCAGCTACCATGTATTTTGCATATATTAGGTTATTCAATTATCATAATAACCTTGTTTGGCAAGTTTTATCATCCTTATTTTACAATTGAAAAAACTGAGGTTCAGAGAAGTTATGTAACCTGCCTAAGGTTAGATACGTAATTAGGGATAGATCTGGTTTCAAACCTAGGAAAGTTGGCCTCTGGAATCTGTGTTGTTAACCACTTCAGTGTGTCTAGTATAGTATCTGATACACAACAAGTGGTGGGTAAATGGTACCCACTTCCAATACCATTATGTTAATCCTAGAAGGTAGGTAGGGTATACATCATTAGCTCCATTTTACAGATGAGAAATCTGAGGATCAATGGGGGTTTAAATGACTTGTCCAAGATTATAAAAGCACTAAGTAGTAGAGCCAGGACTTCTGTTAACTCCATGTATAATGGTTTTTCCACTCTACTTAATGGCCTCCTATGATGACTGGCTATATTTTTCTGAAAGGGGTTTCTCCAGGAACTTGGTGGCCAGGTCAGGGCTCTTAATTGTGTATTGCAACACAATACTGAGGAGGGAGGAGGGAAGCGTGTTTGTGGAACCCCTTTATGCATGGAATCCTGCACCACTTGTAGGTTAGCAGCTGCACCTATGGACTGGGGGATCCCCAGCCTGAGTGCCTTGGGACTCTGCTCTTCCCATGAGCTCCTGTACCAGTACATATCCTGATTCTTTTCTTTTTTTTAAATATATTTTTATTGATTTTAGAGAGAGAGGAAGGGAGAGGGAGAGAGAGATAGAAACATCAATGAGAAAGAAACACCATGGATCAGCTGCCTCCTGGACGCTCCTTACTGGGGATCGAGCCTGCAACCTCGGCATGTGCCCTGACCAGGAAGCAAACTGGTGACCTTTTGGTACACAGGATGCTCAACCAACTGAGCCACACCAGTTGGGCCCATGGTTCTTTCCTAGGGAGGGGTCGACCTGCCCTGGATACAGCTCTTATTCTGGGTTCCTCACTATCTTTCAGGATGGGCTTAAGAATAACAGATTGCCAGGGTGGCAATAACAGATTCCCTTAGACAATAGTACCCTGTGGTCAAGTTACAGTCAAGCCATAATGTATTGTATGAGTTTCTAGAGCTGCCATAACAAATTGCCACAAACTGGGAATTGACTCTCTCATAGTTCTTGAGGTCAGAAGTTCAAAATCAAGATGTCTGCTGGCCTGATGGTGTGGCTCAGTGGTTGAGCGTTTACCTATGAACCAGGAGGTCATGGTTTGATTTCTGGTCGAGGCACATGCCCAGGTTGTGGGCTCGATCCCCAGTGTGGGGCATGCAGGAGGCAGCCGATCAATAATTCTCTCTCATCATTGATATTTCTATCTCTCTCCCTCTCCCTTCCTCTCTGAAATCAATAAAAGTATATTTTTAAAAAAAGATGTCTGCAGGATCATGCTCTCATGAAGGCTTAAGGAGAGAATCTGTTCCATGTTTTTTTCTTAGTTTCCAGTGTTGCTGGCAATCCTTGGTCTTCCTTGATTTGCAGCTGCTAACTCCAGTCTCTTCTTCTATCCTCAGAGGGCATTCTTCTCCTGTGTCTTCATATCATCTTATATGGACGCTAGTCTCATTGGATCAAGGGTCCATCCTCCTCTACTGTAAACTCAACTGATTATATCTGCAATGACCCACTTTTCAAATAAAGTTATACTGGGGGTTATACAACTTCAGCATTTTTGGGAGGGAGAAGGATACAATCCAATTCATAACATGTACCCAATAGAATGTGCTGGAAGCTGAGGGAAGTAGAGTACTGGGATGAAAGCCCAGATACCCAGGTCTTTTAATCCCGGCTTCCCACTGGGGAGCGGTGGTATTAATCAAGGGCTTAGACCAGTGATGGGCAACCTTTTGAGCTTGGTGTGTCAAACTTCGCCAAAAAACTGAGCATAACTCGGGTAGTGTGTCACTTTGAGGAAAAAACATTATTTCGCAAATGTTTCATCCTCAGGAGCAGCAAATGTTTCATCCTCGGCATGCGGCCGCCTCAGCGGCTGCGTGTCATCAGAAATGGCTACGCGTGTCAGTGCTGACACGCGTGTCATAGGTTCGCCATCACTGGCCTAGACCTTTCTCTCTGTCAGTTTCCTCCTCTGTAAAATGAAAGGGTTGTGGTTGATATTCTGTAAAATCCCCTCTGGATCTAACAATATGGTTCTTCTCAAGGTATTTATACTTCGGTCAAGGTGCTGTGATTGGCATATACAGTAAAAATGATGGCAATAGCTCTTATGCCACTAAAAACCCCCAAATATTTACATATCCTTGGATCATAGTTTTGACATTTTAATCTGTGCCGGTTGGAGGCCATGCTTGGTTTTGTTGTAATGTTTATGTCAGGGACTTCTAGCCAGAGAAGACCACCTTAGAGATAAAGGCCTCTGGTCTTTTATAATTCTTCCCTGTTACATAGAGGGAATTTTGTATTTTAGAGAGTGGTATTTTGTCTGAGCTACTCTCAAAGGTGCAGTTTTGCCTTCAAGGGGCCTGAGAGTCAGCCCTGAGGAGGACTTATAACCCTCTCTTCTGTTCCACTTAGGGCATCAATTGAAGAGAGATATGGCAAAGATCTGCTCAGCCTCTCTAGGAAGAAGCCATGTGGACAGTCTGAGATCAAGTAGGTGCCACACTTCTTTCTGGTTTCCAGGTTGGCTTATACTGCCGAGCCCCGTCACTTCAGAAGAAAGAGCTGGCCAGGAGGGCGAAGTGTCTTGGATAATGACAATTTTTAATTTATTTAATTTCAGTTGTGAAGAATTTGGAAAAATAGAAGGTTAAAGTGAACTATGAAGCTACAATTCATTATTAATATTTTCTAAGTTTCCCTTGAAGTCCTTTTCTATGTATACTTTTCATAGGTGGGGTTACATTATATATAATTTTATACTAGAAATTTAATAGAGAGGGTTACACACACACACACACCCATGCATGCATGCCTGTATACACATACATAGTTTGTGATAGCTACAAGAGACCGTTTTTACACCATTTGTAGTTCTCACCACCAATGTGAGATTTCTGTACTACAGTTATTTATTCTTCCATCAGTCCTGGCTTCATGGGCAGTCAGTCAAACAGGAACCGATACTTAGAAAGGCTTCACAACCAGCTTAATGCTCTTTGCTGTCACCATTGAAATTCTTTTTTTAAAAATATATTTTTATTGATTTTTTACAGAGAGGAAGGGAGAGGGATAGAGAGCTAGAAACATCAATGAGAGAGAAACATCGATCAGCTGCCTCTTGCACACCCCCTACCGGGGATGTGCCCGCAACCAATGTACATGCCCTTTGACCGGAATCGAACCTGGGACCTTTCAGTCCGCAGGCCGACGCTCTATCCACTGAGCCAAACCGGTTTCGGCTGAAATTCTTAATAGTGTATAAACAAGGGTCCCAGATTTTCATTTTGCAGCAAACCTCACACATTTTGTGGCCAGTTCTTTGCATATGGAAATGTCTAGATTTTTTCTCCAAAATAAGAATGTTGTTGGTGGGTGTGGGTGGGGGGTCGGGAGAACTAGTTCAGACTTTGCAGGCCTCTGCAGACCCAATCACGTTACATACTGACCTGCGTGCTGCTTTGCTGTGCTATGTACAGCTGCGAAGAGGTCTGTGTCCTCTCAGAAGTCTGGATGGGGGCAGTCATGATATTGTCATTCCTCTTCTCTTGCTTCTAAAATACATGTACACACACATGCACACATGCACTCCCAGACTGCAAAGTACTAGATTAGTGAAAATGACAAAAATGTTGGGAGATAGGTAAAATATTTATGGTTGTATAAGCCTAAATTTTTTTTTACCCACAGACATAGGACATTAGTACAAACATTTTTTTTTAACTTAATGATTATTTTTTATTTTTGATGTTGTAAATGAAAAATTTAAAAACACACTCAACTCTGACTGGTGTGGCTTAATTGGTTGAGCGTAGTTCTGTGCAACAAAAGGTCACCAGTTTGATTCCCGGTCAGGACACATACCCAGGTTATGGGTTTGATCCTGGTTATGGTGTGTGTGTGGGAGGCAACTGATTGATATTTCTCTCTCACATTAATGTTTCTCTCTCTCTCTCTCTCTCTCTCTCTCTCTCTCTCTCTCTCTCTCTCTCTCTCGCTTTCTCTCTTTCTCTCTTTCCCTTCCTCGATCTCTAAAAAAATCAATTAAAATGTATTAAAATAAAAAATAAAATAAAAACACATTAAAAGGAAAAAGACAAACATAAGAAACCCATCACCTAGATTTCATAATTATCCACATTTGCCATATTTTGTTAATATAATTTTGTGACTTTAAATTTAATCCTTGAACAGCTATTTCTCAAAATATACTTAGTTCCTTTTAATTATCAATCAGTCGTGTTTAGAGATGAGACTCTTAAGTTCTAGCATTGGTCATGTCACAGAGATGTCCCTGCTTCTAGGGACAGATTTTAAAAGCATGAGTTCATATTAATATTTCCAATTCCAATTTCACTTTACAGGGTTTTACTTAGCTTCCTTAATTTTACATTCATTTCCTCTTAAATGGGAAATCTTACTTCCTGACAATATTAGCATAATTATTTGCTTTATTTGATAATATATATCAAAACTTTTCAAAATAATATCACTATTGTTACTAACAAGAAAACTTGTGACCCTGGCTGGTTTGGCTCAGTGGATGGAGCGTCGGCCTGTGGACTGAAGGGTCCCGGGTTCGGTTCCGGTCAGGGGCCTGGGTTGTGGGCTTGATCCCCAGTAGGGGGCGTGCAGGAGGCAGCCAGTCAATGATTGTCTCTCATCATTGATGTTTCTATCTCTCTCTTCCTCTCTGAAATCAATAAAAATATTTAAAAAAAAGAAAACTTGTGAAAAAAGTTCACCATTTTCTTGCAGTTCCTTTTGATCTCAGGCTATGTTTCACTAAGAATCCTGTGTTCTAAAGTCACTTAAAATTGTATTTTCTCTGTGTGATTATGTAACCAATTTTATATTAAGTTCATTTCAGTTTGTTTTAAAATTTAAGGATTCTTTTCTTTTCCCTATTTTTTTTAGTTTTATTTTTTGAATATGTAAAATATTTACATGTTCACAGGTCAAAACCATGTAGACTTAGGCAAGTTGCACTGTTATTCCAGCAGGGTTTAGATACTTTAAAGGAAGATTAGTGGGTCAGCTAACACCCCACCTCTTAAAAAACAACCAACAACATTTATTTATAAAATATATAAGTTGTTTGGCAAAATATCCAAAACCTTTTGAGGTGATGTGATGGGTAATAGCTACATTCTCTCACATAGTTCTTGGAAAATATATTTAGCGTAATGAGTCTGATCCAAAATAGTGTTTCTTATATTGTTACACAGTTGACTGGAACCTGAGTAAATTCATAGAGAGACTCTGGCCCCGTTCTCTTCTGTTCTGTGAGAAAAGCCAGTTGGTTCCCTTTATGAGTATATACCTCAGAGAGGAACACCCAGCAGGATATGAGAATTGGGGACCTCGCTGCCAGGTTGAAGTGAAAGGCCATTTAGGTGACTTATGTTTTTGTCACCTCCAGGATTATCTTTAGGAAGGTGCCCTATGAGAGTGAGTGACTTTGCTTATCCTAGAGCTAGGTAGGATTTGTCACCTCATTGGCTACACTGAGGGCCTCTGGCCTCTGATGGGCCTAGTTAGGGTTTAAGGCCAAAGTGCTTGTCAAAAGGGTGGTAGAGCCCTGGCCGTTGTTGCTAAGTGGTTAGAGCATCTGCCCATACATCGAAGGGTCTTGGGTTAGATTCCCGGTCAAGGGCATGTACTTGGGTTGTAGGCTCAATCCCTGGCCCAGGTCCAGGAAGCAACCAATCGATGTGTCTCTCTCACATGAATCTTTTTCTATCTCTCTCTCTCTCTCTCTCTCCCTCCTCTCCTCTCTCCCTTCCACTCTCTCTAAAAATCAATGGGGAAAAATATTCTTAGGTGAGGATTAACAAAGGGAAAAAAAAAGTTGGTAAACTATTTCCTTGTGGCACAGTAATGAAGAACAGCAGGGAGAAGAGGAGATGACATTGCCAGGCTGCCACCCCCAAAGTTAGGTTCCACCCCCCTGAAGTCTTGATCTTTTGCTGTCCGCTTAAGCTTGGGGGCTAAGATGAGTCTAGAACTGTGGGCCGAGAGGTACAGGCAGTGGCATTAGAAGGAGGTTGTACAGCCAATTTCCAGAACTTGAAATGATATATGTACTTGTTTTGTAGCACCCTGAAGCGGGCCCTTGAAGTCTTCAAGCAGCGTAAGTGATTCTTTAAAAACCTATTTACTGTCCTTGGCAAGCTCTGTCTGTCATCAAACGTGGGCTTTCATCTGAACAGGAATCCCACATTGGGTGGCAAAAATGAAAGCAACTCCTAAGGTGAGAAATAGCTCTGCAGAGTTGACATGAGCTGGAGAACCTTCCACACCTGCCTGTCGGGCTGCGCATTTGACTTCCTTACAGAAGTGGTTCTCACACTTGAAGTCCAGGTTGAGGCCCTGGCATTTGGTCGTCAAGGGGTCCTGTCCAGTTCTAGTATTCCCCAGGCCCGTTACTCAGAAGCTCCTTTCGAGGCTTTCTGTTCTTCAGAATATTTGGTGCTTCCAAACTGAGGAGTTTAACCAAGGCACGGTGTGTACATGTGCCCAAAGTGTTTCTGTAGCCAGTTGAGTGGTTCTAGAGCTTGGTAAGGTTAACCAAATAAATATTGATCTTAACTTTTCCATAGGTGTCCTCTTCCCTCTTTAACTCATCAATGAATGCATTTCTCAAGATGTGGACAGTGTCTTCATGTTTCTTGCATGCCCACAAGGCCAACCATGGTTAGCCCAGGGGGACTGCAGCATAGGCTGGGTCTCCTAAGCATATTTATTTGCTGTTATTGTACTTGTTTTCTTTTTTCCCAACAAGTAGCTTCATTTTATTATTAAAAATATATATTTATATTAAAAATTCAAACAAGACAACTAACTGTGAACAAGATAGCGAACACCCAAGTATTCAGTTCTTAGTACTAAGCAGTTACAGGAGAATATGCCTCCAACCTTTTTATGCCATACACACAGTTATATTTGTATCTATTCATGTAAATAAATAGGATCACACCATGGCAATGCATCAATATCTATGGGGTGCAGCTGGTTTGGCTCAGTGGATAGAGCATCGGCCTGAGGATTGAAGGGTCCCAGGTTTGATTCCGGCCAAGGGCACATGCCCGGTTTGCGGGCTCTATCTCACCCCCCCCCCCAGTAGGGGGCATGCAGGAGGCAGCCAATCAATGATTCTCTCTCATTGATGTTTCTCTCTCTTCCTCTCCTTCCTCTCCGAAATCAATAAAAATATATTTTTTTAAAAAAGAAACTTTACCAAAATCTATGGGGTGGCACATAGGTTTCTAAATTGCTTTTTAAATGAAAAATATCAATTTTTAATCATACTAGCAGTTTGGTATATATCTTTCTAGACTTTTGTCTATTCATTTACAGCTCTCAGTCTCTCTCTCCCTCTCTCTAATTGCAGACATACACACATGTACAGACATACATGAGATTATACTATGCATACTCTCTATAATTTAGTTTTTCAGTTGATAGTATAGCATAGACATCTTTCCATTTCAGTTCATGTGGATCTGCCTCATTCTTTTACATTAAAATTTTTTTGATCCTACAAAATGCCAAATTTCTTCCAGAAAGGTTATATTGATTTTTCCCCCCTCCAGCAGTGCTGTTTTCCCCCAGGTTCTCCAATACCGCAAATTTTAATGCTTAAAAATTTTGGCAAACTGAAAGGTAAAAAATTATGCTTCTATGTTTTATTTAATTTATTATTATTTTTAATCCTCACCTGAGGATATGTTTTTATTGATTTGGGAGAGAGAGAGAAAGGAAGAGGGAGAGAGGGGAGAGAAGGAGAGAGAAAGAGAGGGAGAGGGGGATAGAGGGGGGAGAGAGAGAAAGAGAGAGAGAGAGAGAGAGAGAGAGAGAGAGAGAGAAACATCGATCGATTGCCTCCTGCATGTGCCCTAATCAGGGATCGAACCTGTAACCCTTTGGTGCACAGTATGACGCTCCAACCAACTGAGCCACACTGGCCAGGGCTATTTCAATGTTTTAGAATTTTGCATTTTTGTGTTAAGGCTGAATATATTTTCTAATGTTTATAGGCCATTGAGCTGATCTTTTTTTTATATTTCAAGTTCTTTAACCAACTTTTTATACTGGAATATATATATTTCTTTTGTTTTGTGAATACTTTTAATATAGTTATTTACTTTTTGTTATACAAATTGCAAATACCTTTTTTTGTCATGTATCTTTTAACCTTGTTCAAGTTATCTTGACACACACAAATTAAAAACAAATATTTTTAGATCAGATCTCTTAGTCTTTCTAGCTTATGTGCCATACTTCAATTTGTTTTCATAGAACAAGTAAGATTAACATTTTAATTTTTCTGTTGTAGAGGTAAGCCATGCTTATTGCAAAGGTTTTAAGTAGAAACCAAGGGGGAAAAATCAACAATAACCTTTCTCTCCAGAGATAACTCTTGGTAGCCAAAATTTTGGTGTATGACTTTCTTAAAAATGCTCAGGCACATGAGATGTTAGAGATCCTTAGAGCTCACCTACTGAAAACTAAGGATGGGATTTGAAATTGTAGTGGGTTTAGGAATGTCTCTTAGCATGTAAGCTCCATGAACTTCTCCCTGGTCCTGGACATACTGTACGTTAGTAACAGCTAGTGGTAAAAGGCTAAGCTAAAGACCTGCCAGCCTTGATCTTGGTGGTCAGGGCAATGCTGGGCACATGGATGGTCTCAATAAATATTGGTGACCAAGTGTAGTCAGTTAATTTAGCCACTTGCTTCAGTATTTTGTATATAATTTTTAAGTGTGTACAGTTTTGCATATTATATGTCTACCTTGTTTATTATTTTTAAAAATTCTTTTGCAGAAGTAGACAATGTGGCACAATGTCACATTCAGCTTGCACAGACTCTAAGAGAAGAGGCCAGGAAGCTAGAAGAATTCAGGGAAAAGCAAAAGCTACAACGGAAAAAGGTCGGGCTTGCATATGTGTTAAGATGTTGCCTTTCTTATGGCAGAATACTCCAGGCTTGCTTGTTCATTCAACTCCTTGGCTCGGCTCCCACGCTCGTGTAATCATGCTCTTCTTTTAACCTATGGGATTATTTATTGGCAAACTATGTGGAGACTCATGGTTCTGTGCCCACTTACCCCCCAGGCCACTTCTTTTTATAATTTTTGCTAGATTTGGGGGTCCAGCCTGCTTTCCTCCTCTTCTCATATCTGCTGCCACTATTTAAATTCTGACTGGAAAGGGGAACCCCCTCTTTCGTCAGTAGAGTCTAGCATAGCCAAGTTGGAGGGCTTCTAGACCACACTCCTCTTCCTGGACAAGGCAATAAAGGGAGGGTAAGAGGTAGAGGAGACTCACTCCTTGGAGACCAGAATGTAGTCCAAACTTCCTGTTTTACAAGTTGGGTAACTGAGGCCCTGGGGAATCTGAGTTCTTCTTGTCTTCAAAGCCAATGTGCATAAGCTCTTTTTCATTAAGATTTACTCTGGCCAACTACCCATAAGGAGACGGGAGTGAGCAAGTTAATAAAACTGGCAAATATTTGGGAAGTTATAAAGATCAAGTGTTACTTATACTAGACCAGCCACTATTCTGACTCCTTTCTATTTTTTTAAAGGTTTTTAAAACTGATTTTTAGAGAGCGAGGAAGGGAGAGAGAGAGAGAGAGCGAGCGAGAGAGAGAGAGAGAGAGCGAGAGAGAAGAGAGAGAGAGAGAGAGACATCTATGTGAGAGTGTAACAGTGATCGGCTGTTTCCTGCACAGCCCCCACTGGGATTGAGCCTGACCCTCCCTTCTGTTTAATTCCTAAAACATTGCTTTGCCTCTATTGTCATTTTGTGAGAAGCTCTTACAGCTGTGCCTTTTACTGGACAGGAAGGCTGGAAACTATCATTTAAGGAATACCATATTAAACACTTCCACACAAATGTAGGCTTCAGGTACCAGGTTTCAGGGGTCTCTCTGGCCCAAAGTGTTTTTCAGAGCAGAAATAATATGTATATTATACCCACTATTGGATGGGCAAACTTTTTTTGGCTGATATTACCAGTCCTGCCCACCTCTCTAGAGGAATTGCAAACTTTAAGAAGCAAAATGCCTTAGACCAGTGGTCGACAAACTGTGGCTCGCGAGCCACATGCGACATTTTGGCCCCTTGAGTGTGGCTCTTCCACAAAATCCCACGTGCGGGCGCGCATGTACAGTGCGATTGAAACCTCGTGGCCCATGCGCAGAAGTCGGTTTTCGGCTCTCAAAAGAAATTTCAATCGTTGTACTGTTGATATTGGGCTCTGTTGACTAATGAGTTTGCCGACCACTGCCTTAGACAACCAAGGTCCATGCACACGTGATTTCCACTAAGAGGAGAGGAGGGTCATTCTTTCTCATCTTTTAGGTGCCCTGGGTAGCCCTCGTCATTTCGGAGAAAGTTTTGTTAATTTTGCAAGGCTTCCGAAACTTCCCCTCCTAACAAGTCACTGAGAAAATTCTCAGAGCTAGAAGCCCACATTCTGAAATCTGTTAGGCAACAGAGCAGCCGGCGTTCAGCCTACCATTGTCATCCAAGTTCCCTATACACCCTAGTGTGCTCTCTACAGCAGGACAATGCCTCCTTCCCAGCTTTCTGGGAGAAGTCCCAAGATGATTAATACATTTGTGTACACGTGTATCACAATGAACTCTGGGTTGTACCAACTTCCGTATATAAATACTTTTAAAAAAATTTCAAACATTGGGGGAAAAAAATGCCATTGCTAACTTCTCATTTCTACTGTTCACACCCTGCACACTTTGGTTTTTCACTTCTTGGAAATGAAGCCATTTCCACTTATCAAGGAAAGCCATCAGTTGGGTTCTTTTGTTAAACTGGGGCAGGGAGGTGCATGTAGAATGGCCAGAAGTCTATGGTGTACTTACTTATACAACTATCCGAGGGTGGTGAACACTATGGGCGTGGTCACCGTCCCCTCACTGAGTGGTGAGCATGGCCAGAGAGACTGAGGTAGCATAGTAATCATGGTAAAGTGTGATGAACCTTAAATGGTAGGGGAGGTCAAGGCCACCTGAATGTACAGAGGGAACACCTCATCTAATGTATGGGGCTTGGGAGGCCTCCTGAGGAAGTGACCTTGAATCTAAAACCAGCAGAGTGAAAGGCAATATAGGTGAGGGTGGTAAGAGATGAGGCTCTCACCCCTGGTGGTTGGCAGGTAAGGTGGGGTCTTAGGAGCTATTCTCAGGAGTATTGATGTTTTAGGGTACTGAGGTTCCTTGCCCAGCCCAGAATGTCCTAAGCCTGACAGGCAGCACATGGTAAGCTACTCTCTCCCCTGGTACCCACATCATTTTACCATATCAGCTGAGATGGGAATGACCATGGCAGAGTTTTGTCCTGCCTATTTAGAGAGCAGTCTCCGAGGAAAAGAACCTCCTTGGTTACAGAGAGTGATGCTTCCAGTTTTCAGAATACAGTCTGAGTGGGGTAGACAAACAGATCACTAAGTAGTTATTTCCAAAAATGGCCAGGGTCATTTGGGCCATTTATAAATCTCTCTTCCTTTTCCCCTCCCGCTTACTTCTCCCCACCCTATAACAGGGATGATTGTGTTTTTGCACTACTTTGTGTTATTACACTTGGCCTGAGCAGAAAGTCTGAGTCCTCAAAGAAGCGCTTCCCCAAGGAGACCCGAAAGAGAACCGGGGTCACCCTTTAAGTGAACCATGGACATGAGGACACTTAAATCAAGGTGGTACAGCAGACAGAGCAGGACTTGGTGTCACCGAGTAGCCTTGAGCAAAGGTCACCAATGGTGTGAGCTCTGGGACCCAGGGTTACACCTGTCAGGTGAGAGAGTAGATTGTGCTCTCTAGGATCCTACTGATGTACAAATACCAGGAATCCTTGAAGGCAGAGAGAGGAATGATGTGAAGTGAAAAGGTTTGGCTCATAGAACTTCGTAGCCACCTGAGAGGTGCTTGAAGCAGGTGTTATGTAGAACTTTGGCATAAGGAGGCCTGGCTTGGGCCATAAACTATAAAATAGTCGCAGCTTCCAAACTGGAAGAATGACAGTGTGTATATTCGGACTAGAAAGGATCATGGAATAGACCAACATTGCTAATTGATCTGCTCCATGGAGCCAGGGAAAACCAAGAACCGTTATCAAATAAACCCAGCTCCTCCTCTTGGCAAATACACATAGGGGCTAATGTGAACCACACAGCTCCATGCCTGCAATGGTAAGGATCTGCCCACAAGTCCTCCATGTGGGGATCATGTTGGAGCCCTGTCTGTTCTCTCTGTCTGTTGTATCTTCACCATTAGCAGGTGCATAGCTACTTCTGGTCCCTCCCTTTCAGAGAAGATGATGCCTCAGTTCTCTGAGGTCCTCTTGGGGTCCCCCCAAGGGAAGTTCATGTATTCTACAAAGCTCATATTTGAAGTGAGATATTCTCTCCAGATATCTTGAAAATCTGTATTTGTGTGTTATGGTAACAGAGAACAACTTAATATTGCAGGAAAGAAACCACATTCAAGTTTAATTTTCAATATTATTTTGCATTATATCATCTCGCACAAGAGCAATGTCATAGCTCATTTTGAATGATTGCATCTCTTGATCTTCTATCTTCCCAATTGCTTTTATAGAGCTACCATAGGGATGATGGTAGTTTAGGGTCATGATTAGGAACAAGGGCACAAGAGTCAGGTTTCTGGGCTCAAATCTCAACTCTACTTGCTGAGTGTTAACCTTTGGTAAATTAATCCACCTCAATTTACTGTCAAGAAAATGGGAATAAGAATATTAGGTTGTTGTGATGCATGAAAACTGCTTATCACATAATGCTTGATAAATTGGAGGGACTCATGTCTGAGGTACATTTTTATTATTAGCTGCATTACTCTGACTAATAAATGTATTAATGTCACAGCCACAATAAAGAAATTGCTCCCAAGTAAATGCAACAGAGTAGTTTACCTTTCCTGGATAAGATGGAGTGAAGAATAGGACAACAGCCTGATTGTTGTAGCTCAGTGGTTGAGCATCGACCTATGAACCAGGAGGCCATGGTTCGATTCCTGATCAGGGCACATGCCCTGGTTGCTGACTCAATCCCCAGTTGGGGGTATGCAAGAGGCAGCCGATCGATGATTCTCTCTCATCAATGTTTCTCTCTCCCTCTCTGAAACCAATAAAAATATATATTAAAAAAAAAAAGAGTGGGAGAACAGCTTCTTTTAGCTGTCCCACAAACATTTCTCCCCTTCATCCTGTCCAGGCTCCTTGCTGGGTAAGGGTGTGTCATTGATGAATGCCACAGAAGTGAATGTTTATGTCTCTAATTTAACTGTGCCAATATAAGCTTACAGAAAAAAGACCCCTTTTAAAATATAAATGGCACTTTAACAAAAGTTTAAAAAGTCCTTTTTGACACCAAAGTTTCTTGATCTCAGAGTTGCTGAAGAGACTGTTCTAAGGTGATCAATGTTTCTCAATGGTGGCTGCCCAAGTTCAAAGATGGACCCCCTCCATTAATCAGCCATAGGACCTTGGGCAACTTGTTCAACCTTTTTGCTGCAGTTTCCTGACTTGTGAAATAATAAATAGTATATCTACCTTGTGGGTTGTGTGAGGACTCAATGAGATAATCCATCTTGAACACATCCCTCAAGATAAGATGGTATTAACAATAATTTCTGTTTTTATTAATAGTGCTTGTGTTCTCTTCACAGACAGAGCTTATAATGGATGCTATCCACAAACAAAGGAGTGTACAATTCAAGAAAACCATGGATGTGAGTTTCATTTTATTGCCTTTTCCTGAAATCCTGTGCTGTGTATGAGCATAGTCCTACTCAAATAGCATTTCAATAATGTTATTTGTTAATGCAATGACTCTTTTAGTGATTTCACTTTTTTTCTTTTTAAAGCCTTGGAAAAATTGAGGATGAAACTAGATAGTAGGAACACAATTATTATCTTTCTAGTAACCTGAGAAAGTATAGTAAGCTAATTTAAATATTTTAGGCCAAGACACAAAATTATATATACCACTAGTGCCCCGGTGCGTGGATTCGTGCACATTGAAAGGAAATTAATTAGAAGGGGGCCAGCGGGGCAGGACTGGAAGAGACAGGCTGGACATCCCTGGATCCAGCTTCCCATGGTCCCTCCCTGGCCAGCAGCACCTGGGGCTGGCGCCATGGCTTGAAGGTTGTCTGCGGAGTGAGCGGGGTCCCTCCGGCATGTGGGTTCCCTTAGCCTGGCCTGCGGGGATAGGTCTGAAACTGGCTCTCTGACATCTCCCGAGGGATCCTGGATTGCGAGAGGGCAGTTCTCAGGTGATGCACCCTGGAATCAGGCTCCCTACTCTCTGGTTTCTGGTGCGTCACCAAGAACCGCCACTGCCAAGTCACCGCAGCTCAGCAGCTCCTGTGTTGAGCGTCTGCCCCCTGGTGGTCAGTGCGCATCATACCTATCAGCTGGTTGGGCAGTGGGATGGTTGCTTAGCCTTTTATATATATAGATATGATCCCATTTATCTTGTTGGATTTGAGCTTCCTCCCCTGTGACTATTCTGAATCTTGATTTCTTTTTTTCCAAAATCTTTTTTAAAGCCTCACCTGAAGATATGTCTTCATTGATATTTATTTATTTTTAAAAAATATATTTTTATTGATTCAGAGAGGAAGGGAGAGGGAGAGAGATATAGAAACATCAATGATGAGAGAGAATCATCAATCAGCTGCCTCCTGCACGTCTCCTACTGGGGATCGAACCCACAACCCAGGCATGTGCTCTGACCGGGAATCGAACTGTGACCTTCTGCTTCATGGGTTGATGCTCAATCACTGAGCCACACTGGCCGGGATGGGTTCCATATCTTATAGTTACATAGGTCTTTTTATTTTTCCCATCTGAAATGCCATCTTTTGTTCTGGTCAGTTTTTAACACTCATGCACTTGGTTTGCCACATAAGAGTTTTTCTTTCCTTGCTCAGGCTGCCACTACATACATAATTTGGAAAAGGGCTAGAGAGATGTTTCAGTGATAGACAAGAAAGAGCATCTGCCTTCTGAGCGGCCACGTTCTAGTGGTGATCACAGCCCTGTTCAGGGAACCTTGTATTCCCTGGGCTTGGCAGGCTAGGATGGCTGCTTTTCAGGGTTATGTTCTGCTCACCTATTTTGGTCCTTTTTTGGCTCATAACAACGAAGGCAAAGAAGAACTATGAGCAGAAATGCCGAGACAAAGATGACGCAGAGCAGGCTGTCCACCGAAGTGCCAACCTGGTAAACTCGAAGCAACAAGAAAAGGTACCTGGGAGGGCTGACCACTTGAAAAAGCTGAGATTTATTATCTCAAGCTAAAGCCAATTAATGATCTTAATTAAAAATGGACCTGCTCCTCAAACTTCTGGCAATATCTTCCTTTAGGCTAATTAGGATCATCTGAGCCAGAAAAACCTTTCACATTTTTGGGGTTGTGGAAGAGCTAGAGAAAGGAGGCCATGGGGGAGGGAATGGGGTGATAAGTGGGGGAGGGAGTTTTGATTTTATTTTATTTTTTTCATCTTTCTTCAAAGCTCAACTCATGTATTCTTTTTTTTTTTTTTTTTTTTATATATTTTATTGATTTTTTTAGAGAGGAAGGAAGAGGGATAGAGAGTCAGAAACATTGATCAGCTGCCTCCTGCACACCCCCCACTGGGGATGTGCCCGCAACCAAGGTACATGCCCTTGACCGGAATTGAACCTGGGACCCTTCAGTCTGCAGGCCGACGCTCTATCCACTGAGCCAAACCAGTCAGAGCTCATGTATTCTTTGTAGCCAGGCTGCCTCCTGCTTGGGTGAATTATAAATTTAATTTTATAAAATCTGGATATAAGATTGTCAGTAACCAGAGGGCAGGAGTATGGCTTTAGGAAGATGTAGGGCAAGATGCTTGATGGATGGATATTTTGCAATGGCGAACGATTAGAGGGCAAGTTGAATGATTTGCTCATGAGAGAACCCTAGGTAAGATGTGTACTAGCACTTGTCTCTTTGCAGCCATTGCTTTTAGATCTGTTTTGCCTACAGAATCCTGGCCCAGCATTCCTGATCCCTTGTTCGTTTGCTTTTTGTCCTCCCAGCTTTTTGTGAAACTGGCAACCGCGAAGACAGCCGCAGAAGACTCCGGTGAGGGTGGCTCCCGGGATGGGGGAGGATTGTGGTGGGGTTTACCTTATCCTAAATCTGTCCGAGAAAGGTGGTCTGGTATACCTAACAATGAAGAACATATGGCTATACAATGGGCTTTCAGAAGGGAAAAACAGGAAGGGGGAAAGGAAGGGAAGAAAGGGTAGTGAAACTGAGGAAGTGAATAGCCAGCAGTTTCTGGCCAAGGCTTGCTCAGTCTGGTTGTTGTACATGTCATAGGATGGAGATGGTAGGGGCATGTGGCAGCTGCTTTGTGATCTGGGCTCACTCTGATTTTTTTCTGGAACATCTATTTAAAAAGCCCATTTCAGCCCTGATTAACTCGTACCTGCTATGAAAGAAACAGCCACGTCTGGAAGCCTCGTCATCATTCAAATCTAAGTTCCAAGCTTTTATTTATTTTTTAAAAAAATATATTTTATTGATTTTTTTACAGAGAGGAAGGGAGAGGGATAGAGAGCTAGAAACATCGACCAGCTGCCTCCTGCACACCCCCTACTGGGGATGTGCCTGCAACCAATGTACATGCCCTTGACCGGAATCGAACCTGGGACCCTTCAGTCCACAGACCGGTTTTGGCTAAGTTCCAAACTTTTAATCCCAAGCGTGTCCTGCAGGAAATAAACCTCTCATGACCACGGTCACTTAGGAAGTCTCTAAACCCAAAACTAAAGTAACTCGATGCCCTTTTGGGCTCAAGGTAGATCTCTGCATCTCTCCTTGGATACATTTCCTGAAAATGAAAAGGGGTGGAAACGATTGAGGTGGAATTAGACAAAGAAAACCCTGACCGAGGTTCCCCCGCTGCTCTCACTTCTCCTTCCTTGGGTCATTTCTTGCTAATTGCTTGGTTCAGTGCTTATTTCACAAAGCTGTTATGAGGGTGAGCGATGTGATTATGGCCTTCCAGTGTTCAGAGCTCATGGAGCCTGGTGCGCTCACTGCGAGTTTCATTTGCCATCTGGGATGAGCCCGATGGGTGGGTCTGCGAGCTGCCCTGCCCTTTTCTGAACCCAAGCCCCTCACCTTCCTTGCAGACAAGGCGTATATGCTGCACATCAACACGCTGGACAAGGTCCGAGAGGAGTGGCAGAGCGAGCACATCAAGGCCTGCGAGGTAGCCCAGCCGGACGCTGCTCAGGAAGGGGGCGGGTCTTGCTTCCAGAACTCGGAGAGTCTACTTTTGTAGAAATGTGCCATCCGCTTATTATATCTACCAATTCTGGTAGAATTGCTCGAGGGCAGATTGGAAATCAGAAGATTAAGTGGAGGATGGAAGGAACTGGCATGTTTCCCCCTAAACCTCATTTTTTTCTCTCTTCCCTACTCTGTCCAACCCTGTTCAAGGCCTTCTATGTTCCGTTAGAACAGGCATGAAACAGATGAAGCAATTAATGGTTAATTAATTACTTAGAGACCCTCGCGTGCACTTGGTAAGTGATAAGGAAAATGCAGACAGCAGGTGAGCAGGCTTCAGAATGTTTTAGCCTCCTTTCATCTTTGATTTCACCATTGCCCCCACTTCCTTTTCAGCACATTGTGTTCACAAGAGAAAATCAGACATGACCCACAAACTTCCTCAATTTTCAGTTACCCTCTCTACACATTTTCTTACCAGTGGTTCTCAAAGTGAGGTGCCAAGACCTGTAGCATTAGCATCACCGGGGAACATGTTAGACCAACTCCAGACCTCCTGACTCAGAAACTCTGGAAGTGGGCCCAGTAACCTGTGTTAAGAAGCCCTGCCGATGATTCCGATGCCAATTCAAACTTGAAACCTGCTGACCCACACACACCCCTTCCCTCCTTTTCTCCTGATACAGCCCAGAAGTGGCTGCTCCCGCCACCTGGGCTCAGGATCCCATCCAGCTGCCTGTCCCTGCTGCCTTGTGCACAGCTCCCTTTTATGGGGCTTTCTTCCATCATCATTTACGCAAACTCAGCTCACTCCTGGCTTTAAAACTTAGCAGCGATTGCTTCCCATCTCTACCATCTCCTCTCCTTACAGCCCGGCTTCTTGAAGGAGCTGTCTCCACATCCTCATGGCCCCTGCCCGTCCCAGCCTGCTGTTCCTGGGGTTTGCTCCCTGCCCCTGCCCTCTTGGAGGAACCAGTGATCCCCTTGGTGTGAGGTCCAGTGGCCTGCTTCTAATGTTCCGTTAGCACAGGCATGAAACAGAGGAATCAATTAATGGTTAAGTAATTACTTAGAGAGCCTCGCATGCACTTGGTATGTGATAAGGAAAATACAGGAAACGTTGCAGTTTCTAATCTTAGTTGACCTGTCTTGACCATCTGATACTGTGGGTCACTCTCCCTCTTCTAAAACACTCTTCGTTGTTGTTGTTTGTTTGTTAATCTTCACTCGAGGATATTTTTTTTCCATTGGTTTTTAGAGAGAGTGAAAGAGAGGATGGGAGAGAAAGAGAGAGAGCGTGAGAGAGAGAGAGAAACATCGATGTGAGAGGGACACATGGATTGGTTGTCTCCTGTACTTGCCCTGACCAGGGCCTGGATCAAACCTGCAACCCAGGTATGTGCCCTTGACTGGGAATCAAACTCAAGACCCTTTGGTGGGTGGGCTGATGCTCTAACCACTGAGCACACTGGCCAGGGCTAAAACACCCTTTTTTGCTTTACTTCCTTAACTCCACACTCTCATGGGAAAGTGTGGAGTAAAGCCATTTTTATAAGGTTTGAGAACATGTAAAGCAATGCATATTATAAAAACATGCATGGAAATGATAAAATTTGGGACAGTGGTTATGTCTGGGGAAGGAGGAGGGTGACAGAGATTGGGAAAAGCACACTGGAGCTTTAACAGAATCTGAAGCAAAGTTGGTCAAAATTTTTGACAAAGCTGGGTGGTTGGTACATGGCAATTCATTATACTATCTCTCTACTCTTGTATATGTTTAAAATTCTACATTGTAAAATGTTGTATTCAATATTTTTAAAATATGTGAATATATTACATTCATTGTTGAATAGAATAGCATCCACTTTATAGAATAGCTTGATTTTCCAAAAGTTGTTATTTACATAAAAAACAAACAAACTGCTGTTCCGGCAATAACTTAAAAAACCACAACTTTAGAAGACAAGTGCAAGGACCCCCATGTACTCATCAACTAGCATCAACAGTTATGACCAATTGACCAATCTTGCCAATGGAATTCATTCATTGAGGGGGTGGGTGTGTGGGGGGAGGGGCAAAGTTTTGAACTGAGGCTCTGGCAGGCTGCCTTGGTGGAGATGCCCCTTAGGCAGTTGGAAATGTGAGCTGGAATTCAGGTTAGAACCAGGGTGTCTGGATTCATCATAACTGCATACCTTCAGAATTATACCCCATTCTGTTTGTGTTAATACCATATTGCAATCCATCTGCATTCTTTGCTTGCTGTCAGAGTTTATGAGCTTCCTTGATGGTGAGGGGAGTACCCTAAATGGACAATAAGCTTGCATACTTGAGGGGTGACACTGTTTCTTAAGTCATAGCCAATCTAGACAAATGGCCCCTTTCTCTGCATATGTATTCACATGTGGTTATGTTTCTGTAGGTGTTTGAAGCTCAAGAATATGAACGAATAAACGTCTTTCGGAACGCATTGTGGTTACACGTGAATCAGCTGTCAAAACAGTGTGTCACCAGCGATGAGGTAAGTCAGCGGCATCCATTAGCATGGAAGGAACTGTAGACATTTATTAGTTCACCCTCTCAATTAAAATGCAGAGAGGTTCAGTGACTTATCCAGGGCCACACAGTTGGTTGATAGAAGGACCCAGTTAAGCACCTAGACTGCCTGCCTCTTGGCCTATTTTACAGCTATGACTTTTTCTTTAAGAAATTCAGAGCAGGAGGGCAGAGAAAGGACATCTTAAATACAGTTTAATCTATGGAAGACAGAGATGTTACACCATGAATGTGAGAGTCCCAAGGGTCACTCCAGGACAGCACCAAGTACTAACAGGGGTCCTCAAACTTTTTAAACAGGGGGCCAGTTCACTGTCCCTCAGACCGTTGGAGGGCCGGACTATAGTTTAAAAAAAAAACTATGAACAAATTCCTATGCACACTGCTAAGTCGGCTGCTAAGCAGGACAGGCAGCAGCGGCAAAAACACCCGGCGGGCCGGATAAATGTCTTCGGCGGGCCGCATGTGGCCCACGGGCCGTAGTTTGAGGACCCCTGTAAATAGCAGCTGACTGATGCCCCGGCTAATGGTCACTCCAGGATTTAGGATTTACTTCAAGGCATTGCTGGGCCATTATTCAAGTTCAATTTGTGCACAGTAATCTTCATGAGGAACCTGGATCTCAGAGGGGCCAGAATCAAGTTATCGCAACCTTCTTTGCTAAGAAATAGCCACTCTCAGACGATGCATTCACTTTAGAACAGGTTGAGAAGCGCTAGCAGGGTCGCCTAAGACCATCGGAAAACACAGATATTTACATTACAATTCATAACAGTAGCAAAATTACAGTTATGAAGTAGCAACAAAAATAACTTTATGGTTGGGGGTCACCACAACATGAGGAACTGTATTAAAGGGCCGCGGCAGTAGAAAGGCTGAGAACCACCGCTTTAGAAGAACAATTAAACACAAAGAAAACCTGTAGGATGGAATGGAAGAATTTTTCTCCAAGTAATTGTCTTTGTGTCCCTGTGGTGCATTGGTCTTGGGACTTGGTATCTGTTTACTTTGCCCCATCAGTATTTTTTTTTATTAAATCTTTCCAAAATAAAATTTGGAACTGAGTCAGCCATATATCAAAGCCTCTGTTTTAATAAGCCACATCACAAGTTTTATGGAATCCCTCTTCCTTGATGTATCTCTTTTTGTTAGATGTATGAAGAAGTCCGCAAGAGTTTAGAGATGTGCAGCATCGAGAAGGACATTGAGTACTTTGTGAATCAACGGAAAACTGGACAGACTCCCCCAGGTGAATGGAGTGGCGGGGGTAGGGCTTCATTTCAGCAATTCTCTTGTCATATATTGTTGACAGTGGAAGACGCCTGCCTCTTCATGTTTTGTTTCTTGATGCCTCTAGCACCCATCATGTATGAGAATTACTACTGCCCCCAGAAGAATGCAGCCCCATCAGGAAAGGCTACGGGGATGAACTTAGCAAGGTAATGACCAGCTTCCTTTCACATGAAGAAACATACTTTTAATAGACATATTTTGTCATTAGTGTTCTAAGACATTAGCATGGAAACATAGCTACCATTGCATTTGCTAGATTTTTGGAAATAGCAATTTTAGGGCAAATGTGAAATGGATTTCTCTAGTCATAGCTCAGGGAGGACGATATCATGCCCGAATGTGAATTTTATTATTCATGCATGAGTCCTGTACCTTTCTCATCGCCTGCAGAGAGTAGGAGTCAGCAAACTCTGGCCCTCTGTGAGTCAAATCAGACCTGACTGTTTTGGTAGTGCCTGTGAGTATTTTATGGTTGAAAAAAATTGAAAGAATACTGTCTTGTGACATGAAAATTATATGAAATTCAAATTTCTGTGTTTGTCTATAAAGTTTTTTTTTCTTTTATTTTTCCCATTACCATTTATCCCCCTATACCGTCTTCCACCTCCCCCTCTCCCTCTTAAGTATATAAAGTTTTTATAAAATATGTGCTTATTGATTTTAGAGACAGAGGAAGGGAGAGGGAGAAACATCGATCAGCTGCCTCCTGCATGCAACCAAGCCCCTACTGGGGATCAAGCCCAGCAACCCAGGCATGTGCCCTGAATTGAAGCAGTGACCTCTGGTGCATGAGATGGCATCCAACCACCTGAGCCACACCAGCTAAGGCTATATAAAATTGTATTATAACGTGACCACACTCGTTTGTTTACATTCTGTCTATAGCTGCTTTCCCACTAGAGTTGACTAGAGTTGCAGGAGAAGTGACTGTAGCCAGCAAAGCCTAAATCACTTGACAGAAAAGTTTGCTGCCCCGACATAAAACATCCTGAGAGAAGAGGAACTTTTGTTTTATATACAGTCACTTTGAAGTCTAAGTTGTTGAATTTTCAATACAGTTTTTAAAAAGACAATGGGGTGGTTTTTGTGTGGAGGCGAGGGGGGATGGCATGATCATCATCATTATTCAAAACAGTTCATAGAAATTAGCTCTTCTCATCCTCACAGTGAGGTAGAAGCTGTTTGTACTTCCCATTTCCCACGCGAAGATGCCCGTGTACAAGATCAGGAAGTCTTGCCCACACAGCTGAGACGTTCCTCCTGCCAGTCTGGTTGCGGGGGCAGGGCCCTGTGCGTCTGACCACGGTGCATCCCGCTCCTCAGCATAGCAAAATGTCTGCATCTTGCAGGCCTTTGGCTTCATCAGAACTTTTCTTGCCCCTCTAAAGCAGAAGCCAGATCTGAGGAGAGGGCAAAAAGCTTGTTGTGTGATGTAGAAAACTAGGAAAACAAGAACTTCTCTGAAAGACTTTGGTTTTCTTTTCTTACAGGAGAGGACCTCTCCCGATTCCTAAGAGTTTACCAGGTATGCCAGCAAGAAAGACCTTTGGAAATGCTTGTCAGGGTTTCTTTAAGGTTGAGTAGCTAGAATTGTGAAATAAAGGGAAAGGAGGGAATAATTAGAATAAAATTTCTGAAACAATGAGTCTATATTAGAATCTTACTATAATGCTATGTGTCACACAGTGGAATTAGGTAATTGGTGTCTATTTTATAGCTATCCAAGAGAAGTTAGCTCCTGGAGTGCCAAAAGGAACTTCTTAGAAGGCAGTCTTACTTAAGAGATTATTTTATCTTGGACCATGAGAATGGAAGAGCTGAATTTCCTTTGGATTATACAGAAATATAATTTACAGAGGCATAGCTATCTAAAACCATGTAACTTAATATTGTATATTTTATGCATTGATTGGATTTTTCACTCGTCACTGGTCCCCTCCCCCTCCCCCCCCCCGCAGAACTGTTACCATATCTCTGGGAGGAACATGCATTTTAGCATTTTTTGTTAGTTATATTCTTTGGATAATGAGGAGATCCTTGAGGGTAGGCACTTTTCTTTTTCCTGTACCACTCACAATACCTAACATAGTACTGGGTATATAATAAGTACAGAACAAATATCTATTATTTGAATAAAAGAAAGATATACCTAATTATGTTCAAGGGAATGAGGGGGGAGACAGCTATTGCTGCATGGAGCAGCTTAGCAAAAATGTAGTAACTGGGGAAAACATTAATGAGTAGAGAGATAGTATAATGAATTGCCATGTACCAACCACCCAGCTTTGTCATATTTGGAATACCCATTTCTATGAAATTATATCTTTGAAGAACATAAGGATTTACATTATTTTATTTCTTGTTGTCTTATAATTACATGATAATGTTGGTCTTATTTTTGTCCATATTTGAAGATGACTTTACTGTAGGGGCAGCTAGCTAGTCATGGATGAAAAACGGCAAAATAATAATAATAATAATAGGAATTTCCAGAATATTCTCTGGTTTGTAGTCATGACTACCATTTGTAGGCTTTGTTGCCTTCTTACAAAAGGGCAGTAGAATCTTTGAGTCAAGTACCTTGATTTGACAGGGCTAAGATCCTATGAAAAAAATGTTGGCTTCATGTTGCTCTGTGTTCTGCTCTTTGCAGATGACCCGGATTATTCTTTGGTTGATGACTACAGTTTGATCTACCAGTAACATCAATGGTAAGAGCCATTAATTTTTACGTCATCAAGGTGTATTTAGACTGGTGATAATATTTTTGAAGCCTTTGATGCTTTTTTTTTGTTTTTAATCCTCACCAGAGGATATCTTTTTTCCACTGATTTTTTAGAGAGAGTGTAAGGAAGGGAGAGGAAGAGGTGTGGAGAGAAACATTGATTGGTTTGCCTCCCACACCTGCCTTAGGCTATGCTTTTGGTACATGCCTTTGGCTGGGAATTGACCCCATGATCTTTTGGTTCCTGGGCTGACCCCATGTCCTGCTGAGCCAAACTGGCCAGGGCTGATGCTTCTTTGTAACACCACTGCACGCAAGCAAATTCTTGCGCCAGGCATGCTGGTGGGTGTGGTATTCCTGTAGCGTGACTTCTTTGGATCCACCACTGAAAGGGGACTGGAGACCACTCCATACCTATTTGAATGAGGGTAGTTTCCCTTCATTCATTATTCTACAACCCTTTCTCTTGCTCTCATTAAGCTCTTTTGTGGCTATTACTCATCTACATTGAAATCAATGCTCACAATCAAAACACACGTGATCTTCACCTTTTCGTTCCCCAAAGGGGAAAAATCAAGTAAAAAGAAGTCAATAGAAATAAGGCAAATATTAGTACACTTACCAAACACATAAGGGCATCATCGGGTCACCCTGCACCAGATTACTACTGCTCTGAACCAGCAAACCACAAGGATTCCTAGAGCAGGACTACTAAGTCAATCGTCGCTGCAAAGATGATTCATATTCTTTGGCATTCAAGGGCTTGCAACATGCCCCAAGTCACGTCAGTCTTCACAAATGTTTCGAAATGCCTTCGAAGCCAAAAATAGCAATATTAAATGGAATTTCTCATAAAGTATAATTTTTTCAACCCAATCAGGCATATCTTGGGGTATGACGATATATATGCATATATATGAGCAAAGAAAAGGTCTGAAAGGATATGTTCCCAAACAGGTAATAGTTTTTCTTTTTGTTTGACCATGTGTTTTAATTGGTCTGCAATGAAGATTTATTACTTCTTTAATTAAAAACTGTTTTAAAGAATTGATCTTCTTGCCCTGGCCAGTGTGGCTCAGTTGGTTGAGCGTCATCCCATGCACCAAAAAGTCAGTTCGATTCCCAGTCAGGGCACATGCTCTGATTGTGGGCTTGATCCCCAGTACAAGAGGCAGCCAATGGATGTTTCTCCCTCTGTCCCTCCCTCTTCTCTCCCTCTCCCTTCCTCTTTCTCTAAAATCAATAAAAACATATGAGAAAAAGATTTGACCCTCTTACATATTTTGTCCTTTTATTTATTTATTTTTTTTGGCCAACATAGATTTATTGCTCATCCCCAAAATATACAGTTAACATTGACAGCTTCAAATACTCTTCCTTCTATTTCTCTTGCATATTTCTGATCTTAGTGTGTTCCTGGGAATGATGGGAGAGGCAGGTAGGATGCAGGAAGTCATAATGGAAGTGGAGCAATCTCTCTGCCCCCTTCCTGGTTTTGTGTACAGCACAGTGGTTGGACAGTCATATACTTTACATAGTGTTCTCCCTGATATTTCAAGTACCCACCTGACACTGTACATAGTTATTACAATATTGTTGACTATATTCTCTATGCTGTACTTTACATCCCCAAGTCAGATGATAACGTTTGAATTAAAAAATATGTGTATCAAAAATATAAATACATGTATTATCCTATATAATAAAAGGGTAATATGCAAATTACCAAACAGCAGAACGACCGGTCGCTATGACATGCACTGGTCACCAGGGGGCAGATGCTCAACGCAGGAGCTGTCCCCTGGTGGTCAATGCGCTCCCACAGGGAAGCGCCGCTCAGCCACAAGCTGGGCTGATGGCTGGAGAGTGCAGCAGTGGTGGCGGGAGCCCGCCTCCGTGGCAGCGCTAAGGGTGTCCGACTGCAACTTAGGCCTAAGCCATCAGTCGGAAATCCCCCGAGGGCACCCCTCCCCACCCAGTACACGAATGTCGTGACTGGGCCTCTAGTTTACCATAAACTGATGGATGCTATTATCACATCTCATTTTTCATTTGGAATACCCATTTCTTGCCATGTGTTTTCCTTTATTCATGTTGAGTAAAATCTCAAGGTAGGAACAGGGTGCTGAGGTGAATGGTTAATTCAAATGACATTTCTTTGTTATTTTCTTTCAGAAAACAGAGCTTTTTCTGGCTGGTGCTTCTCTGGCCCGGAAGGAGGCACTCAAAGCAGCTGAATCCATAGAAATTATGTCAATCATGAGGACTTTGAAGTGAACCCTGCTGTAATTTTTTGATATTTTAAATTCATGGTAGACATTTAGTTTAACTTAGCTAGTAGAGTTCTGCAGTTTCTAAAAGAAGTCGACAAACTGGCCTAGACTCAAGAGTGATCCTTTCCCAATCAGTTACTAAAGTTGTGGATGAATTGCGTTTCTTACTTGAGCCAGAACAGTCTCTGGATTTGGAGCCTTGACTCTTGGGGGATGGGGAGCAGGGATGGCTGGAGAGGTGTCTGAGCATCAGCCTGCACAAGAAGCTCCTAGGGCTTTGGGGCAGCGTGCTATGGCATTTCCGCAGTGACACACTCTCAAAGGTGCAAGATTTAAAATCACCTTCCTTTTTGGCTGGAAGACTTAGAGGCCCTCTGATCGAACTTGATCATTTTACAGATGAGGAACTGAGACCCAAAAGTGTGAAATCAATTTCCTTACTGTTGTCCCAGCTGGTTCTGGACAGAACCAGAACTAGAGTGCGAGCTCAGCCCACATCAGCGTTCTTCTAACCCTTTCTGAGGCGCTGATGCTCATGTTGAAATGTAAGACGCCAAATGTTTTTGCTGGCATCTTCTCAGTTGGGAAAACTACCAGGGTTTAAATGTCAGATTTATTTTTATGTGGCTTACTGTGTCTCCTGAGCTACACAGCACCATATTTAATTGAATGAAGAAGCATCTAGTATAAAATGTACTATTATATATACCACTAAGAAAGAAGGGTGCGAGAGAGTTGACAGTTAACTTGTAATAGTTAATTGGCCAAGCCCATTTGAATTTGAGATGCTGAAGTGTGTAAAGAAAAAAGTACATCCTCGAATCAATGAGATGTGATATTTTGACTATTAACTGAAGAGAAATTTAGAGTTACAAAGCCAGCCCTCAGTCCTGGGTCTTCTTTAAAGCATCAACCTTACCCTTTCACAAAAAAACCCCGGGTCTTCTTTTGTCCCCCACAAACAACAGGGAGATTATGTTCCTTTTGTACAACACTCGCGTACTGAGAAAGCGGTTCATTTTAGTTCATGACAAGTTAAAATAGCACTAGTACTTATTCAGTATGTTGTAAAATTCCGTTCCCACAAGGCAAATATTGTCCTCTCCTGCTCTGTGCAGTAGCTTTCCCAGAGCTATGGGCAAGTTGATAGAAAGAAGCTGGATTATTTTCCCTCTTTTCATGTAAGGTGCTATTGAAAGTGGCAGCTTCTTGTCATGACAGGAAACTTGCAGCAGTTGGATATCCTTTTGAGAAATTGAAGTTTGCAAAGGGCCTTTGACTTCCCCAAATTGAACAGTCTCAGGACATTTTCCTTCGAACTCAGCACATCCTAAGTGCTTTATTTATTATGGGCAACTCCTCAGGGATTTCACTTTTCTATTAGTAAGCGTGATTGATGTAAAAGTGTTTTATGAATTGAGTGTATTTTTATTTTAATTGCTCTTTCAGTTTGATATAAGTGAAATAAAGGTTCTTGGTGATTTGGGACTTACTTTGCATTTTTGTGTTGATCATCTCTCTCTCCCAAGTGCTATTTGGCCCTTTGCCACCCTTGCCATGGTTAGACTACAGAAGGACAGACTGCCATTGAGGGAACCTGCGTGGAGACTGGTGCCATGCCACTTCCTACTAATCCTCCAGGTGCCAGCTTCAAAGCACTTCCTCAGGGACCCCACTGCTATACCCTTCCTCCTTCCCACATTTTTCTTGTTATTATATGATTCGCTCTTGAAATCAGTTGTTCAAGGTTGGGTTTCCCTCCTAGACCTTAACCTCCATGAGAGCAGGGCCCCTTTCTATCCTTTTTCCAGCTGCATCCTGAGACCATGACACATATCTGTATATATAATAGCCTAAGCGACCCTTACGGCAGAATGACCTGAACGACTGGTCGCTCTGATGTGCACTGACCACCAAGGGGGCAGACGCTCAATGCAGGAGCTGCCCCCCTGACCCTGGTTTGGGCTCCTTCCTGGGCACCTGCCACTTGGCACACTGCTACATCCCCTGAGGGGTCCTGGACTGTGAGAGAGATGTCCGACTCTCTGCTTAGGCCCGATCAGCGCAGGGATTAGGCCTAAACTGGCAGTTGGACATCCCCTGAGGGGTTGCAGACTGCGAGAGGGCGCAGGCCGGGCTGAGAGACACGCCCCCTCCCCCCCCCATGCATTTATTTTGTGCTCTGGGCCTCTAGTTAGTAAATATGAAAGAATAGTGACCTAGAAGAGAACATAGGGAAACAGCCAGTGGAGAGAGAAATAGAGTGTAAAGGGAACAAAGCCAAATAGATGTTAAACTTAGTAAATGTGAGCTACTATGCTGACTGTTGGTATCTTTTAAAAAAAATATTTTTATCGATTTCAGAGAGGAAGGGAGAGGGAGAGAGAGATAGAAACATCAATGATGAGAAAGAATCATAGATTGGCTGCTTCCTGCATACCCCACACTGGGGATTCAGCCCACAATCTGGGCTTGTGCCCTGACTGGGAATCAAACCGTGACCTCCTGGTTCATCAGTCAATGCTCAACCACTGAGCCATGTGGGTTGGGCTGACTGTTGGTATCTTAAATGTGTCAGCAAACAGTGTAGAAGTATATATAATAAAAAGTTAACACTCCTCACCCTAGAGTTAACCATTATTAACCTTTCACACATTTCCTGCTCATGTTCAAATATCTGAAACAGTCAGTGTCTATGCATATATTACCTGTGACTTTTTAATTTATAAATATTGGAGATATTTCCTTGTAAGAGCAGATAGCTCTACTTCATTTTTCCTTTAATTAATTAAGTGTTCCATAACTTTATTTAAATCAACTTCTGATGGTTATTGTTATTTCCAATTTTTCCACTAATAAAAACAATGCTTACAAGTGATCATACTTACATATTTTTGTGCATGTGTGCTTCTATACTAGTATGGTAGATGCCCTTCCCCTGAATCCTACCCTGGTTCACCATAGATGAGTAATAATTGTGATGCTTTAGATTAGAGTTTCTCACCATTCTACTTCCATAAACAGTGAGACCCTTGTTACCGTCTTACTGGGAATGGATCTAATTCCAGTATCTGATCCTGACATCTGAGCTCCATTTCTAATTCTGTCTTAGTTTGGGTTACCCCAGAAGGAGGTCTAGAGACAGGGACTTGAAATCAAGTTGCTTATCTAGGAAGCGAGTTCAGCGAACACCAGTGTTAAAATGGGAAGTCAAAAAGGAAAGAGAAGTGAAAAAATACTTGCCAGTGTGGGAAATGAGCTGACCCCCACTGGGGACTCTGGGAAATAGCACAGAACACTTGCCTCAGTTCTTCCACAGGTCGGGTGAGGGAGCCGGGTATTTAGTTTGCTAAAGCTGCTGTACCACAAATTAGGTGGCTTAAAAGATAGACATTTATTGCCTCACAGTTGTGAATTCCAAAATCAGAATGTCGGCAGGGCTGGCTTCTTCTGAGGGCTGGGAGGGAGGGATCTGCTCTAGGCATCCTTGCCTTGTAGATGGCTGTCTTCCCTCTGTGTGTGTTTCTGTGTCCCAATCCCCCCCTTTTTATAAGGACACCAGCTGTACTGAATGAGAGCCCACCCTTATGACTTCATTTTGATTTGATTACCCCTGGAAAATACCTAGTTTCCAAATAAAGTCACATTCTGAAGTGCTGGGGGTTAGTATTTCAACATATAAATACTTGGGGATACAATTCAACCTATAACTATTTATATGGCAGCTCTCATCTGCCACTGGTTGAGTGTTGCTTTCAGTTCAGTGCATTATTCCCCTGGCACTTTCATCCTGTCATACATGTGGCCAAAGAGAGCACTGAGGCTCAGAGGGGCTAGCTGCTGGAATTTGGGTCTGCATCCTCAGAAATGCTCAGAGGATACAAGCAGGACACCAGCAGTGTCTGATGTTTCGGGGGTGCAAATAACTGTTTCTATGACTCATTTAAATTTTTTTCTTAGAAAATAAAATAATGAAAGGGAAAATAGTAGGAAAAATACAATTTTATGTTTTTCTTCCTGTAGAAGTAAAAGATCAACAGAAGAGATCCCCTCTATACAAGAGTCTTTTTAAAAAATGTAGGTTGGATATTTTTGATAATAACTTTCACTGCCAGCTAATTGTCTCAAGAAACTGAAATAATTTAGAAGTAACATGATTTTGAAAAATAATTTTTAAAATGCATTTAATAACCAGGAATGATGAAATAATGCCTCATACAGAATAATGTACAGGGAGTAATTAACTAGAATGAATGACTTCTTGGAAATTGTCACAAGAGGTTTCACCAATGAGGAGTTGCCACCAGATGGCAACAGAGATCCTTGGAATCTAATTTTCGTGAGCAAGGTCCACCCTGGGCTCCTTCCAGGTTCAGCAGCCTTCACTGAAGTCCTGTGACAAGTGCTGTTCCAGATGCTGGCTGACTTAGGAATCATGGTCATATTACATTTGGGGATGCCGTAATATAATATGTGAATTATACTCCTTTTATGAATGTCTAGTTTTTGTTTTTAATTGATTGGAATGTTTTTCTGAGCTTAAAAATTATTTTAAATTATGAAAAGTGCAATAAAATTAATATAACCCACTGGAGGGCATTTTGATATTTACTGAAATTAAAAATGAGAGCTTTCCAACTTGGCCCCGGCAATAATGACTCCCACAAAGAAGGGCGGTGAGAAGAACAGGGGACATTCTGCCATCAACGAGATAGTGACCAGAGAATACACCATCAACCTTCACAGGCACATCCATGGAGTGGGTTTCAAAAAGTGGGCCCCTCAGGCACTCGAAGAGATCTGGAAATTTGCCATGAAGGAGATGGGAGCTCCAGATGTGTGCATGGACACCAGGCTCACCTAAGCTGTCCGGGCCAAAGGAATAAGGAATGTCCGGTGCGGTTGTCCAGAACACAATAAGGATGAGCTTCACCAAACAAGCTCTGTATGTTGGTCACCTACATACCTGTCCCCGCTTTCAAAAATCTAGAAACAGTTAATGTGGATGAGAACTAACTGCTAATTGTGGAATACAATGATAAAACTGCCCCAAATAAAAATAAATGAGAATGTCTCTTTGAGCAGCAATGTAGGTAGGCATCTATCTTATAGAAGCACACATGCACAAAAATATGTAAGTATGGTCACTTGTAAGCATTGTTTTTATTAGTGGGAAAATTGGAAATAACAATGACCATCAGAAGTTGGTTTAAATAAAGTTATGGAACATTTAATTAATTAAAGGAAAAATGAAGTAGAGCTATCTTCCCTGACAAAGAAATATTTCCAAGATTTATAAATTAAAAGGTCACAGGTAATACATGCATAGAGTATTTCATAATGTGATATTTGTACATGGGTAGGAAAAGTGTGAAAGGTTGCATGTTGCACTGTTAATAATGGTTAACTCTAGGGTGAGGAGTGTTAACTTTTTATTATCTGTACTTCTACACTGATTGCAGACAATTTAAAAAATATTATAGCCCTACCTGGTTTGCTCAGTGGATAGAGCATCAGCCTGCGGACTGCAGGGTCCCAGGTTCGATTCGGGTCAAGGGCACATGCCCAGTTGCAGGCTCTATCCCCAGTAGGGGGCGTGCAGGAGGCAGCCAATCAATGATTCTCCTCATTGATGTTTCTGTCTCTCCTCCCTTCCTCTCTGAAATCAATAAAAATATATTAAAGAATATTATAATTTAAAAATATTATTAAACAATAAAATAAAACTATTATAGGAACACTTGAAGAAAAAAATAAACCTAATATCCAACAGTCAACATTGTGACTATTATAAATAATCCAGTGTCTTTTAAACAATATATTTCTGATATTCTTCTTGGCCTCAGTGTATAAGTATAGAGTATTGTAAAAATGGAGAGACCTAGCCTGGCTTCCTATCTTAAAGTCCATTTATACTACACAACTGCTTTGGTTCAAATCCCTGCTCCATCATTTACTAGCTGTGTGACCTTAGGCAAATAATTCAGCTTCTCTGAGCCTTAGTCTCTGCCTATAAAATGAGAACGATAAAAATTATTGACTTTGTAGGGTTGTTATGAGAATTAAATTAGTTATGTGAAAAGTACTCAGAACAGTTTCTGGCTGATGGCAAGAGCTCAGGAAATGGTAATTATTACCACCTAGAAATCAGCAGTAATTAGGCCAGTAATTAACCTTGTTTGCTGTCAAAGCGATTTTGTTTTAGAGTGACTGCAGAAAGCATTTACGTATAGAAGATACATTTATCATTTTTTAAAGTAACCTTTTAAATTAATTATTTAAAAATGAATCTTCAATGTATTCAAGTCATACACATTTTAAAATTAGTTTTTCTTATGTTTTCAAGTTATCTTTATAAATCTTAATATTGTATTTATAAATCTAATACATTTAACTAACCACTTTCAAAGGGGAACTTTAACGTTTGGTCAACTCAAATTCAACAAACCAAACTTTGTTAAACGATCAGTCCCATTTATGACTTAAATTTCTTCAAACATTTAAACTTCAGTATGAAATATATTTTGATTTATTCTATTGCCTGAACTGACCAATAAACAAAACTTCTTACACAATTCTACTAAAGTCTAACAAATTCAGTTTATAAACACATAATATGCCTGCTTTTCCCCGTAGTCTGTCATATAGTATTTATTGCAATTTGTCTATACATTGTGTCTGCTTCCCAACTAAGCTGTAAAGCATGGGGAGTGAAGGTAGGGCCAGTTCTGCTTTGTTAAGTAGTGACTGACACTTAGAGGGCTTTGAAGGCCAAAAGGATTTGAATTGGCAGAGGCCAGAGAGAGTTTTCTAGACCAGAAGAAATACCAGCAAAAATTGTGGATAGTAGTGGTGGTATAAACATTATTTTTGTAAATATTGGCCAAGTTTTGCCTGTGATAATTTTATATACACTTATACCCCCCTCTCTCGCAGGATATACAAAGTGCCTATATAGTCTTAGTAGCTTGATAACTTTTTTGTTGTTAAAGATTTGGGATCAAAATACATAAAACTTTATTTTATATGTTTAATGAGCTCTTCAACAAGACACTATGCAGGTTGCATCTCTGAAGTCCTTTCCACTTCTCATGCCATATTCCTGGATTTTTTCATTTGTGGACGAAAGGGGCCACATGCTGACCTGACAAGTTCAGGGAAGGCCTGCATGGCAGTCTTGTAAACTCTAAGACCTAAAGTAACCACAAGGATGGTCTGAAATTAAAACTTTAACTAAAAGCACTTATGGTGGGTAGTCACGTCCTAGGCCAGTATCTTCCCTGACAAGGTCAATCTTTACCTTAACTGAGCCTATTGTCTTTTTGCATCTATGATAACATATCATAGAAATGTCAGGGTTACTTGTAATTTCCCTTTTCTTCTGGACCCCTCAGGGCACAACCAAATGCCCTGGGTGTCAGGACAGATATCACAAATTCCTTCATTGTTATTGTTATCTTGACTGTTAACTATCCTGTATCCACCTAAGTAAATGAAGTATGTGTCTATCATTTTACTTTTTATCCAATCCCAGAGGTTATTCCCGCCCTCCCACCCCCCACCGCTTTGCTTTCTCCTACCTCCCTAATCTATCACCAATGGATTTCATGTAACCCACTAATGTCTCCTCTTTTGGTTGTAAGGTATAAAACAAGGTGAAAAACCGCCATTCTCCAGAGCATTATCCCAATTCGTTGAGATTCTGTTTCCTGGCAATTGTCGAAAGTTTGGCTCAAATAAATTCACAGGTTTGAATATTTTTATGTTAACACATTCTAGGGTATGCTACCAGTGAGTTCATAGTTGTTTTTCTTTTCCTCCCATACACACCAACTATCTTATCCCACATCAGACAAAACAACTCACATTCATTCATTCGAATCATCAAATATTAACTGAGCATCTACTATGTGCTGGCCAGTGGTCTAGCAGCCATCGGGATGCCTCAAGGAACAAAACGAAGAACACTGCCCTTGAGGATTTTATATTCGACCCAGATTAACAGACACAAACCTTTAAGCAAATTATTTAGTATTTTAAGAGTTATTAAGGGCTTTGGAAAAAATATATTGTAGCACTGGAAAAGGGAGATGGGGACAAAATTTTCACATCTGGAATTTTAAATGAAGAGGGCGTGTAAAATCTATATTAAGAATATTTTTATAGCCCTGCCAGGCGTAGTTCAGTGGTTGAGCATCGACCTATGAATCCGGAGGTCACGGTCGATTCTCGGGTCAGGGCTCATGCCCGGGTGCGCGGTTCGATCCCCAGTGGAGGGGCGGGGTTGGGGTGGGGGGCGCGCGTGCAGAAGGCAGCCGATCAATGATTCTCTCTCATTGATGTTTCTATCTCTCCCTTCCTCTCTGAAATCAGTAAAAAATATTTAAAAAATATTTTATGGGTCTTTTATTGCTTTTTCCTTTGCCTTCTTCAGGACAAATGTCTCTTTCCTGGGAATTTGTATAGTAATGATAATAACTACTATTTATTGACATGCCTGCCACTACCATGCACTTTTCACGATTAGCCCATTTAACCTTCATTACACCGGAAAAGGCAAGCACCACCATTCTCCTCTACAAAAGAGGAAACTGAACTTCGAAGAACATCAAGTTTCTTTCCTTAAGTGCAAACCAGAGATTGAAGCTGACTGGATCTGGTTATCAAAATAAGGTTAACAGGCAAGCACCTTTCCCCGGGCTCCTTTAAGCCAACGTGGTTGACCTGTGCGAGCGCACGGGGGATCCCGACAGAGCGTGGCTCGGCAGAGCTCGGGAAACCGACTCGCGACCTGTCAGGCGGACGGCCCGCGCCCCGCCGCTCCCCGCGACCCAAAGCAGCTCAGAGGAATTAGCGCGCCCCTAGGAGCCTGGAGGCCCGGAGCACCTGGGCCAGGGGGCGGGGCCTGGACGAAAGGGGCGTGGCCATCCGCATCCAGTGAGACGCTCTCCCGGAGTGGTTTGTCCTACGCTGCAGCCCGTAGAGGCTCCGAGTTGCCGCCCCTTCTCCGGGAGTGGTGGAGATTTGATCATGTGACAGTCCGGGGGGCGGGGCTGGGCAGGTTGTGGGAAGCGCAGGGGGTTGACAAAAACAAACCGCGACGCCCGACGCCGTAGGGTCTATGGCTGAGGCCGTGAGACCCGCACGCCGGGCCAAGGCCAAGGCCGGCCGTACTAAAACCAAGGTGAGGATATCCCTCCGCCCGCCCTCCCGCGCCCCTCCGAGACCCTGCAGGGGCTGTGTGTCTCCCTTTTCCTCTCTTGGGCCTCTCAGGCCAACTCCACCCATCCCCTGAGTCCTTCGCATCCTCTGCCCCCCACCTCCCCATATTTGATTCCACCACTGACTCCATCCTGGCCCTCTGTTCCTCCTCCACGCCCCCTGCCAGACTGTCAGGAGTCCGCTTTTGCTTTTTGTTTCTCTGACCTCGCTGGGCTCTTCTTGACTTTCCTCGCTGGGTCTGGATTCCTGCCATGAAGCAGCTTTTCTCGCCCCAGCCTCATCTTTGAATCTGTCTCTTTTCTCCTTTATAATTTGAGAACATTTCCAGTCCTCCTTGTGCGGAAAGAAAGAAGGAACCTCTCCTCCACGCACAGAATGTCTCCTTTGGCTTTGTGGATAGTGACAGACAGAAAGTGATGGGCCTCTTCACTTTTAAAATTCAAGGTGTTGGTGGTGCTAGTTATTTATCATTATCCTGGTTGTTTAAGATGGGGGAAGGGGCACGAATGTCCAGAAGTTAAACTAGGGCGAGACTCACAGGGTGGAGCGGTGTGTGTGTGTGTGTGGGGGGGGGGGGGGGTGAGGAGGGGCGGGGCGGGAGTGGGGAACGGATTAGACTGACATGTGGTTTTGGTGTGTTTTTAGGTTGACTTGTTTTTAGGTGTGGTCCGAGTTTTCATTTTGTTCCTATATATTTTCTGAAATGACATTTATTTTACACTGAACCGATTAAATGCTACCCCTGTATGGCTGGACCTAGATAATTTTGGCTTACCTGCAACTGAATTTACATTAAGGAAATCATGAGGATGGTGTTACAAGTACAGGAAATTTTCATTTCTACAAATGGGTGATGTTCCAGAGCAGGGGTCACTTAAAAATGAGACCCAAATCTGATTTCCTCATGGGAACAAGGCTTGAACAGGAGACTAGTGTTCAAAGGTACTATACTATATTTAATAAGTTATACATGATTTACGTGAATCCCTTTCATTATGATGCCTTTTAAAAAGGCTCTAGTGGAGTCATGCGCATCAGTGTACCTCGCTGGGCTCATCTCTTTGGGGAGAAAGCCATCTTGCTACCTAATTTCAGAAACATTTTTAAGAGAAATACTTTTGCACTTAATTGGGCAAGAACTATCAAAACAGAGGAGGAAGAAAAAAGCCGTGGTCAGCAATGCATAAGGTCCCTTGAACCTAGAATACAATAGTGCTTAACATGTAAACATCAGTCTATAGAGAACACAATCTTAATTCTTAATCTCTATTAAAAAAATGAATGATGAAACTAAAGCGTGGATAAGTTAAATGGTAAGCCGAAAGGCATGCAGTTAGTAAGAAAACTCAAAGCACCAACAACCTCCAAGGAAGTTTTTTTTTTTTTGGCTAAACTGGCCTCCATGTTCATTCTTGCTGCCCATTGTCTAAACTAAAGCTGCATTGATAGGGATTGATACTTAAAAAAACTGATTACTCTCCTCCTGAAACCTTTCAAAGCTTTCCTGTAGCCCAGAGGCTAGAGTCCATAAAGTCCTTAGCATGGACTCAGGGCCCTCAGTGATCTGGCTTTTTTCTCCTCAGGCTCAGGTCTGTTTCCAGCTCCTCCCTGCCCCCATCCATCAGTACCATTCTGCATCTTTAGGTCATTCATTTCACTTGTAGTTACTTTGTCGACATCTCTATTTTCCCTTAAACTGTGGACTCATTGAGGGAGGGACCTGTCCTGTCTGTCTTGTTCCTATTACCTTCCACTGCTCTTGTAGGCCCTTGGTAATATTTGTTGGATGAAGGAGTAAATATCAGTATTGAATAATATTTCCAAGCTTTGTCACTCAGAAGAATTTAGTCTGGTAGATTTCCTGAGTGGTATGAGGAAACAAATGAAAAAAAGTGCACAATACCTGCAAGGCCCTCATACTTGTCAATCTAGAAAATTAATTCTGCTTTTAGAGTAAGTAGATTCATTTCTTAGCACTGGTTATGGTTTGGCATTGATCATAAAGTCCTACATTAATGAAACCTTTGCCATCTGTGCTATAATTTGGCAACTATTTACAGATTCATAAAGTCGTTCCAAGGCTCACTTCAGGAAGTGAGTAGTGTCATGTGCTATTGTCTTTGGAATAGTTTGAGTGGCTTCTGGATTTTACCCAGTAGCTGACCTGCATT
This sequence comes from Eptesicus fuscus, assembly GCF_027574615.1. Lineage (NCBI taxonomy): Eukaryota > Metazoa > Chordata > Mammalia > Chiroptera > Vespertilionidae > Eptesicus > Eptesicus fuscus. The sequence continues at coordinate 81,082,714 of NC_072484.1, read as the reverse complement.
CTTCATTGTTAATCACCTCGTAGATGACCTCACATTGTTAGGTTGTGGTTATTACCTGATACCTAAGAGTGAATCCTAATAACATTTTCATTAAAAAAAAAATCATCTGCTAAATATATCCCCCACCTCAGAAGACCATGACTTTATTGATCTTGGTAGATTATAGGTTAAGAACAGTAGATTTTTAGATTGGACTTATTTTGTAGAAGCAGTATATTTTATAGCCATGGAAAGTATTTTATAATTAATTTTAAATTCTAATGCCGACAACTCATTAATAGTGAGAGTATATGGTAATTGCTAAGGATAGACTGAGTTGTGGCCCAGAAAGCTGATAACAGAGTTTTTAAACCCCTATCCCCTGTTGCTCTTCAGCTTAGATGATTTGTACCTCTTAGTCCCTCCCTTTCGCGTTAGTGATTATAGGAATGAAGTTGGGAGATACTGTATATTATTATGTAGCTCCTTTTGTGCCTCTCAACAGTCATTCATTTGTTGAAGAAACACTCATTGATCACCTTCTCCTACTATGTCCCAGAAACTGTTCTAGGCATTTGGGACTAATAGAAGAAAAAACAAAGAACCTGACCTTAATGGAGCTTGCATTCTAGAGGGAGAAAACAAATAAACAAAAAACCCTTTACAAACAAATAAAATATATCATGTTAGAAGATGGTAAATGCTGTGGAAAAAAGGAAAAGAGCCAGGAAAGGAGTAATGGTGAGATATTAGGATGGGATGAAATTTTAAATAGGTTGTCAAGGTGATTCTTAGTGAAGGTGACATTTATATAAAGACATGAAAGAGATCAGGTAGTTAGCTATGTGAATATTGGGGGAGGATGTCTAGGCAGAGGCAACAGCTGGGGCAAAAAAAACAAACTTCTAAATGTGCCAGAGTACATGGTAAGTATAAATATTTGTTGGATAACTCAATAATTTCATATTAGGATGCTGTACCTAGGACGGAGCTCAGCATGTAGTTGGTACTTAATTTTTGCAAATTATAGGTGATCATCACTGTTGTCTCAAGAAACGTTTATTGAACACAGTGTCAAAAGTCAAAAGCAGATCGGATCCAAAGAAGCATAAGATCCAAAGAGGCATAAAATCAAAGGCAGATCCAGAGCCAAAGAGGCCTAAGAAACATTTATTGAACACAGTGTCAAAAATCAAAGGCAGATCAGACCCTTCAGTCTGAGGCTCAATGCTTTATCCACTGAGCCAAACTGGCTAGGGCACTCTCTTCCTGTTTTAATTTTAGCTAGCTAGTTACAACGGTAAGATTACCATTGTCCATCCTTCCCTCCCTCTGCCCTTCTCTGATCTGCTAGTCCATTTTTCCAGTTACATCTTCAGCTTCTCCCTCTTCCCCACCTTTTTCCCTGGGACAACTCTCTGTTAATTCCTCTTTGGACCTAACTTTCCTGTCTCCATAGGTAGAGAGTTTTCTTTGGTCCCACTTTTGAAACCATGAGAAGCATTAAGTTCTCCCAGGGAAAATAAAATCTAAAGGCTTCTGATTCTTCCCTGGAGGGCTAGAAGCTTTTAAAAATTCTCTAGTTGATTATCTAACTACATTATCTGTTGCTATTATTATGGTTATGATTATTCCTTGCAAGGTAGATCTGATGGAAGTGGGCAGCAAGTTCGGGAGTAGCAGCTGGAGGCTTTATTTTGTTTACAGAGGGTGAGAATTTGAAATTGCAAGGGCAGTCCTGCAATGGGGAGAGTGGAAGGGGGAGGTGGAGTCGGAGTGGAGCGAGAGTGACCCGAGGAGGTTAAAAACTGCATGAGGGATGGGCTGGAGAGGAAGGATGACGTAGCCTGTGGCTTGGAGGAGGTGTGGCTGTTTTCGGTGCACTTGATCATGTGGCCTGTCATGCGCCTGCTTCCAGCTTATCTTCTCTTCTAGTTAGCATTTATCCTCCCAGAGGTCTCAGAGTTTCAGAAAAGAGAACTAAAAATTTTCCTTCTATTCACTAGTCCAGTCTCGACTTGCTTACTTTTCTTTATTTCTCAACTCAGTAAGTGTTTAAAATCTCTTAGGTTTGTTTTTAACAGCTTTATTGAGCTATAATTCATATACTATACAATTCACCTATCTAAAGTGTATAATTCAATGGTTTTTAGTATGATCACAGGGTTGTTCAACCTTCGCCACAATTAGGAACTGTCAAGTTGTTTTGCATAGTGGCTTCATCTTGCTACATTCCCTATAGCATTGTGTGAGGATTCTAATTTCTCTACATCCTTGTCACTACTTATTATCTGACTTTAAATAGTCATCCTGGTGGCATCTCATTGTGAGTTTGATTTGCATTTCTCTAATGGCTAATGATATTGAGCATCTTGTTATGTGTCATTTGTATATCTTCTTTGGAGAAATGTTTATTCAGTTCCTTTGCCTATTTTTAAATTGACTTATTTATCTCTTTATTATTGAGTTAGAAGAGTTCTCTTAAAGAAATCTAACCAGTAAATTTGAAGACCTAATAGTCTTTATTAAGTGATTCGGGAATTGGGAAGCATTCCATCTAGCAACTAGAAGGGTCCTCTGAGGAGTTGAACAAAATGAAAGGCTTTATAGGCAGAAGAAGGGTGGGACTAAGAAATTAAGAGAGGATTATTTCAACTCTGGCCAGTGTGACTCAGTTGGAGCATCATCCTGTAGACCAAAAGGTGGCACCAGCAAAGCAACACCAGGCTTCCCCCAAGTGGGACACAGGCCCCACCACCACCCCGGAGCGACAACCCACCAAATCGCAGCCAGCGCTGCCAAGACCCCATGGCGCAAAATGCACCCACAGCCCAGCCCAGAAACAGTCACTGTGGATGCCGGGTAATGACGTCACGTAGCAACGCCCGGCTTCCTCTCCCTAGCGACTAGCCTCCTTGGAGTTTCTTCAGCCCAGAAACCCGTCTTGCTTTATAGCCAGGGCAAACATTTTACAGTTTAACCAAATGTTTGTGAAGCATTTTCCCGTGCCTCATCTCATTTGATCCCTGTGGGATTGGGCCTAAACGGGCAGTCGGACATCCCTCTCACAATCCAGGACTGCTGGCTCCCAACTGCTCACCTGCCTGCCAACCTGATTGATGCCTAACTGCTCCCCTGCTGGCCCAATTGCCCCCAACTGCCCTCCCCTGCCAGCCTGGTGCCCCCACTGCCCTCCCCTGCAGACCCGGTCACCCCCAACTGCCCACCCCTGCCGGCTCGATCGCCCCAAACTGCCCTCCCCTGCTGGCCTGGTTGCCCCTAACTGCCCTGCCCTGCTGGCCTGATCACCCACAACTACCCTCCCCTGCTGGCCATCTTGTGGCAGCCATCTTTGACCACATGGGGGCGGCCATCTTGTGTGAGGGTGTGAGGGTCAATTTGCATATTACGTCTTTATTATATAGGATTAGTTGTATGATTTTCTTTGAGTTAATTTTTATATATGATAGGGGTTCAGTTTCATTTTTTGATATTAGTTGTTCAGTGCCATTTCCCCCCCATTGTCTTGGCATTCTTGTTGAAAATCAATTGACCTTAAAAGGTAGGGTTTATTTCTGGATTCTCAATTTTGTTCCATTTATCTGTCTACTGATGTGTTAGAACCACACTGTAGTAATACTATTGTAGTTGGCTTTGAAATTGAAAAAGAAAAAGCAAACTATCAGTTTTCCAACTTTGTTCTTCTTTTCAAGATTGTTTTGTCTGTTTTGGGTCCCTTGTGTTTTCTTATCAGCTTGTTAATTTCTTTTTTAAAAAAGGCAGTTTAGAATGAGAAAATTTAGATTTTTATATGTAAGTTTAAAATTCCTCATTGAAAACATTGGTTACTATTGTAAGTTATTTCACTGTATAAACCTTGTTTTTAGGAAAAGAAGAAATCTGAAACTCTTCAGAGGGAAGAGTTAGATGAAGTCTCCCTTTTAAACAGCTCCAGAGAGCTGGAAATCCCTACTCCAGCTTGTGAACTCACAGGAGACCAGCCGAAGGTGTTAACTGATTCCGAGCTCCACCATGATGCCCATGGACAAGATGAAAGTGAAATGTTTGATGTACCACTCTCCTCCTTAACTATAACTAATGAAGGGTCCCTGACATGGAACACAGAGATCCTAAAAGAAGGAGAGGAGGTTGGAGCCTGTGTTGGGGGTGATGCAATCAAGCTGAAGGTTGACCCTGGAGACAATGTTGGAACCAAAGTAGGAACCCCCAAGAACTTTACAGAAGTAGAGGAAAGTAAATTGGTACACTGTGGACCTTCTGAAAGCACACTGCAATCTAGTTTTTCTTATAATCAGCAGGAAATGGAACATTTACAGGTCAGAGAAACTCAGCATAGCAAAGAAGACAAGCAAGCCTTGAATCTTTCTTCAAAGGTGCTACAAAATGTTGGCTTGCAGAGTTCTTGTGAAGCTATGGACATTTTCCAGCCACCTAGAGTGAAAAAACTGTATCCCCAGCTGCCAGCTGAAATTGCTGAAGTGCCAACTTTGGTGGCCCCGAAACCCTTGCTCCATAATGAGAGACTCTACCCGGAGCTCCCATCTCAACCAGAAGTAGTACCATTTACTAAAGAACAGCTAAAAATCTTTGAGCCTGGTTCATGGCTGGAAAATGTTGAGTCATATTTAGAAGAATTTGACAGCATGGCTCATCAAGACAGGCATGAATTTTATGAGTTGCTTTTGAACTATTCACGATGTAGGAAGCAGCTGCTTCTGGCTGAAGCTGAGCTGTTTGCTCTGACATCTGATTGCCAAAATGCTAAAAGTCGACTCTGGCACTTTAAGGAGGAACAGCTGTCTGTACAGGTATTTTGACTAGTGTTCTGTTAAGCTTTCTGGAGCCTGGGGAACTGCTCTTCCCTTGATGCCCTCTAGGTCTGGAGTCTGCTCCTTACACCCACACTGAGCCTGTCTTAGCTGAGTAGCATACTGCAGGAATCGTACTCAGGCACCTGCAAGGGCCATGTAACTGAAGAGATGACGCAGGCTGAGAGGGGTAGTGGTCACTGAGTAAACCCATGTCTGGTCCAGTAGGGACAGCTGCTGTTGAGTTCTAGCTGATTATTGCTGTGAGGTTGTGTTGATCCAGCATTGTCACATCTTACGATTTTCCAAATGTGAGGGATCTTGATTTGTTAATGCTGGCAACTAATTCACACACACACACACACACACACACACACACACACACACACACACGAGTAGAGGCTAAGCAAATCATGTGTCCAAGTCAAATTCATCCTGTGGACTTTTTAGTTTGTGACCTTGGGCATAATGGCAAGAATATTTAATGTGTAGAGAGTATCAAGGAGAGGATGATTCATGGAACAAGGTTAAGAGGAGATGAGGAAACAGGGGAGGCAGTTAGCTGTGTCCCTATGGACACCATGGTGACCATCAGGAAAGCCATTTCATAGTGGCTTGGAAGGAATGGCAGGGAAGAGAAGGCCACTCTAGAGAAGCTTGTCATTGAAGGGAAATGAGATGATATCAGGGAGAAACACGGGATCCTCTCGTTCATTGGGATACCTGTGTATCTCTTTGTAGATAGGAAGGAGTCTGTGGAGAGGGAAACATTTGGGGATATTGAAAAAGAGGTTAGAAACAACAACACAGCAGGCAGTGTTAGTATTGGAAAGGAAAGGAGTTTCTTTTGAGCACAATCACAATGAATGGTGAGATAAGTACAGAGATATTTTGAGGTCCCTTGCACTTGACGGGTATATCACATGGACCTTAGCGGGTTTGTAAAGTAGAAGTAGGTCATCAATCATGAGAGTCTTAGGGACAAGCTCTGATATTTCTTGTACCTTTCCCCACCTACTTCTTAGGGTTTCTCTTCTCTGAACTTGTGATTCATGGGTGATTGGCAGTATACTCGGCTCTATACTCCCTGGCATGTGATTCTATACTTTATTGTTCTCTATGTGGTATTATTGCCCTCTCACCATGATTTATAAGCATGTTGAAGATGGTGCTGAAGCCTATGCGTCGTATACCTGCTGTCTGATTATTTAAAGTCTAAAGAGTAACTGGTTTCATATTTTACCCTTTTGTCCACTGCTAGGGTATCTGTGCAGATCAAGTGAAAGTTTCAGGCTATCATCGCTACCAAAGAGTAGAGATGAGTGAAAATGCACTGGGGGAGCTAAAGAAGCTATTTGATGCCAAATCTGAGCACCTCCACCAGACCCTGGCCCTGCACTCCTACACGTCTGTGCTCTCAAGGTTGCAAGTGGAGTCTTACATTTATACATTGCTTAATAGTTCAGCTGTTCTGAGACCATTAGCAGTTCATCAGCAAGGCCGAGGTGTGTAAGTAATGAAAGTCTCACTTTTGTAGTCTGAAATGCCAAAAAAAATTGAGAGGTACAATCTGGTTGAATTGATTGTGCATTAATTGGTATTACAAGGTACCATTGTACTTCTGGTACAATATAGGATTGTGACTTGCCTTTCTCACATTTTCAGGGAACAGTGTGAGATCTACCTTACCCACCGCTGTTGTCTCCTGCTTCCCCAGGAAGCCAGCAAGCTCACACTTTATCCTTAATGTCCCTTATTTTTCTAATTTACGTGCTTGGACCAAGTGAGGTCCAAGTAGAGTTTTTGATTGTAAACTGATTAATCGGGATACTTTTTTCATTCTCTGTCGCTTGCACTTTATTTTTACTTGTCCAGCTTATTGGGCTGTTATTTATTGTATTTAATTTTCATCAGAGGATCTAATATTCTGAAATTTTCATCTTATTTTGGGTTTTAAGAAATTAGGCTTTACTATATTGTGTGTAAAGTATTAATTATACTAATTGAATCATGTATTTTTTATATCTGGAAGTATAATATATTAGGATCATTTAAAGTAAAAAATCCTCCCCACCCCATCTTGTTCTCATAACTAATCAAAGAGCTGGGGCTGGGCCACAGATCTGCTTTTTAATATATATTTTTTTTATTGATTTCAGAGAGGAAGGGAGAGAGACAGAGAGAGAGAAACATCAATGATGAGAAAGAATCATTGATTGGCTGCCTCTTGCACACCTCCCCACTAGGGATTGAGCTCGCAACCCAGGAATGTGCTCTTGGCTGGAATCAAATCTGGGACCCTTTAGTCTGATGCTCTATCCACTGAGCCAAACCGGCTAGGGCTGCTGCTTTTAAAATAAAAAATAAATTTTAATGAAGTTAATTTTTCTCTTGCTTTGAAATACTTCACAAAGTTAAATACTTTTTTGGTTTACATATTTACTAGAAATTCAAATATTTTTGATGCAGCTTTTCTTGGATTTTTATCTAAAATATTTTAAAGAGTACTTTTTTAAAGTGAAGATAATAAATATCCCCTCCCCCCAAATACCATTTATATGGGATTCATTTAATTCTCTCTTTAATTTATAGCTTCTAAACAGGTAGAGAGCATTCCCTCTGATCTGTGTCAACTGAAGGAGTGCATTAGTGTCTTATTCATGTTCACCAGGCGAGTTAATGAAGATACTCAGTTCCGTGATGATATTCTTCTCTGGCTGCAAAAATTGGTAAAGCAATAGAAATAAATACAATAGTTTTTCTTTTATTTCCCTGATAACTTAATTATTTATTCTTTCATTATAGTTTTTCTCCAACAGTTTCTTCAGCTAATTCATTTAATTTATTAGTGACATTATCTTTCATCATGACACATGGAATTAAGTTATATTTATCTACTGCATTGTTAAACACAGTGCTTTTTTATATCTGGAAGTATATTATATTAGGATCATTTAAAGTAAAAAATATATATTAAAATATATATTAAGAATATATATTAAAAAGTGCTTTTCTCTCTGATAAACTTTATGTTAAATGATTTCTAGCTTCAACTTAGGAAGAAATAGAAATGTGTGAAGCCTACATTTAAGACTAGATTCATATTTATAATATAGGTATCTGAACTAAAAATTTTCTATATTTCTTTTTATTATTTTATGTTTAATCTTGCACTTAGTCATACTTTAAAATTTTTTTAAGGGGAAAAAGAAAGATGTTCGAAAAAATGTAGGAAAGATGTTAGGTGTGTTATAGGGAAGGTTATTTGCTTATTGGTTATATTTCTTAATGGGATGCCTTGGGTGCTTTTTTTTTGGAGTTCATACTAAAGTTCTTAAATATGGATGAGGTTCCAAATATACTTTTTTGTATTTGAGAAACTATTACTAACTGAGAATAGATTAAAGTACTTGACTTCTGTCTATTCACAGATGGCCAGGAATGTTAGTGATTTGTAATTTGCCAGCTGTACAATTGTTGCAGAGAAACGACGGAAGATATTTTTATCATAAGTACTCATAGCTTCATAGGCCTCTGTGTGCCTTCATGGTAGAAACTCAACCAGTGAATAGTATATCTTAGGTCTGGTTCCTCTTTGGAAAGATCACATGTATATAAACATCAGATAAGTGATTTCACTAGACCAGTGGTCGGCAAACCGCGGCTCACGAGCCACATGCGGCTCTTTGGCCCCTTGAGTGTGGCTCTTCCACAAAATACCACGGGCCTGGGCGAGTCTATTTTGAAGAAGTGGCATTAGAAGAAGGTTAAGTTTAAAAAATTTGGCTCTCAAAAGAAATTTCAATCGTTGTACTGTTGGTATTTGGCTCTGTTGACTAATGAGTTTGCCGAACACTGCACCAGACAACTAGATACAGTCTTCTTTTTAAAAATCGTGAAACTATATGTCCTTTGTTGTACAGGTATCAGTGTTGCAAAGAGTTGGCTGTCTTGGAGATCATCTCTTCCTTCTAAACCATATTCTTCGATGCCCAGCTGGTGTTAGTAAATGGGCTGTTCCTTTCATTCAGGTTTGATGAATATTCTTCTGGTTTTGAGCGATATGGGAGGGAGATTTTGTTAAACATTTTTTCTAAAGAAATTGCTTTTAAAGAAGGCTAGTTAAAAAAATATTGATATTTCAGAGAAAATTCTTAAAATACATCCAGAATATATTTATAGGAGTTCTTTTATGCTAGAAGTTCTTAGGCCACCCGTAATTGATGAAATGAAGTAGAACTGCAAAAGTTCAGTTGTAGTCTGGCTTGGTAGGTTCAGTGGTATTTAATTCTGTAAAATTTCTGTGTGGGAAGGCTCTCTCCGACTTTTTTCTGTAATGCTCAACACCGCTCCCTAAATTAATCCACTTCACACCACAGTTGGTACAGGTGAAGCAGAAACTACCAGCATCTCAAAGTTTATTAATACTGGCATATGTCCAGGTCTGTGTGATCAACTCTCATATAATTAACTTAGGCGTGGGTTCTATGGTTTATAGACTTTCCTCTGCTGCTTGCCTTTGGGTTGTTTTGTTACTAGTAGGAATCACTCAGATGAGTAGAAGCCAAGTGTATGCCAAGTTCAACCTCTTGACCATTACCTTTCCTTTAGGATTTCTAGTGGCAAGAAGTTTGAATTTTTAAAAAAGTAACATTTATTTATTGATTTTAGAGAGAGAGGAAGAGGGAGAGAGAGAAACATTGATCTGTTGTTTCACTTATTTATGCATTCATTGGTTGCTTCTTGTATATGCAATGACCAGGGATCAAACCTGCAACCTGGCATATTGGGATGACAGTCTAATCAACTGAGCTATCCAGCCAGGGTGATGTTTGAAATTTTTTTAGGTAGAAGGAGAATTTTTAAATTTTGTTTATCTTTGGATTAAAATAGCAGTATTGTCCTTTGACCCATATTGTTCAGGTAATTGATGTAAACTGCTCAGCTACCTCTCTCTTTAAGTACATCTGCATCAGTCCTGCCAGGTAACCGTGAGCTGTGTTCTCACTCTTGTGGGTTAGGTGCCAGTTCCATCTTTGCTGTCTTAACAGCTCCCTTTCTCAAATTCCTGTGAACTAAGATTATGGATACTTGCGTTGTTGGTTTTCTACAGTATGCTTTTTCCTTTTCTGATTTCAGATCAAAGTTTTGGATAACCCCTCAGGGGTCTTTCATTTTATGCAGTCCCTTGCCCTGCTAATGTCTCCTGTCAAGTAAGTGTGGAAGATCTTTTTGAAGTGGAAATTGAAATGCTCTTTTGTCAAAGGATTGACTTCCCCTAAATTGTCCATATCCAAAGAACTATCAAGGGCTGTGTCAGCATTCCAGAATTTAACATTGCAGACCTTCTTTGGGTTTGATGCCCTTTGTCCCAAAGTGACCCCATTAACACTTTTTGGTCTCCCTTTTGGTGGGTTTGCCTCTCCTGTCTTATATGTCATTGTGAAAGATACTGTGGGGAGAGACAAAAGATGACCTGTTTCTTCGAAGAACAGCTTTCGTGAAAAAGGAAATAAACCCCACAGAGATTTAAGTGCTGAATTGTGAAGCCATGTTTGGCGAAATGAGAATAAAGAGAGTAGAGTGGAGTTGTCAGGGTCAGAGTGGAGGAGTTGGGTTGGAAGAATGGAATGGATTCCAGTAGGAGAGAAGGAGTAGAGGGCATTGTAGTGAGGAGAACAGTGAGCAGTGGCCCAAAGTGCAGGTGAGGATAGCTGTGCCGGGACAGGTAGGAGGACAGCATGGCTGGGATGGTAACAGATGAATAGGCTGAGTTGGATTAGAAAAGGCCTTGACATTAAGACAAAGGGATTTAGATTTGATATGGTCTGGCCTTTGTGGCAATTGAAGGTTCTTTGAACAAGGATAAAAGTTATATTTAAGGAAGTTTACCCTCAACTGGAGGCAGAAAGTAGGCAGCTGAATTACAGTTATGGACGTCTGGCTCTCCTGGCCCTTGGACCCAACCCAGCATCAAGAGGACAGACACATCCTTAATTGGGGAGAAGGCAGAGTCTGTGTCTAGGTAACCTTGAACAGTGTTACCACCACTGGCTCTCAGTGTTGGAACGTTTGTGTGCCTTCAGGCCGGAGTTGGGGTAATAGTAGTGGGAAAGGGAAAGAGGGGAACCTAAAGTCATCTCCCCAGGGAAGGATGAGGTAGCTGATAAAAGAAAATCTGGGAAAGGAGTGCTTCAGATATAACTCCATAGACTTCTGAGTTCTAGTGATAGAGAGGGTATTGGCAGCCCTAACAGGCAGTAGAGACAGAAGGGAGGGCTCTTTTGTAAGGAGGAAAATTGGAGGTCGTTGAGGCCTATATACAATTGGATATACAAGTGACAGATACCAGTGGACACTCGGAGCTTCAGGACTGGAGCTTCTTGAGTTGAAAGGCAGCTCTAGAGCTACAGAGCTAGAGATCATAGAAGAAACTTCCTGGTTAAGGGAAGGAATGTATGATGTTCAGGGTCAGGCCAGAGAGGAAGGAACAGAGGACTCAGAACCGGGTTGTGGTCTCAGAGAAGAAACTTCTCTGGCTGCACCTGGTCACCAATCCAGCCAACACCATGTGAAAATCTGGCTGGCAGGAACTCGTCCTGATTCCTCTTTAACTTCTTAGATACAAGGTACATATGATTTGTCTTAAAAATGTTTTTGCATTTAGATATATTTGTGTGTGTGTGCGCGCGCATGCGCGCACTTTAAACAAGCTTCTGCATTACCTGCGGATTATCCTTTTTTATTCAATTAAAGCATGATTTTTTAAAGTCATCTCTCAGGCAACACTCTGTAAGCCTGGTTAGAGTTAAGGTACTGCAGCAGTCCATGTGTATTGAGGTCCTACTGTGGGCAAGACTGGTATTTGTTTAACCGCTTTTATGTAATTACTCTCATCATTTGTGGTCTCTGCACTGAAATTAGTGAGATTTTGGTCTCCTTGAGTTTTAGTCATTTCTTGTTTACTAATTTAAACCATTTGAAGATTGGGTCAATGTCTGACACTTCAGCGTCAGTAAGTGATCCAGAATGCATGCGTGTGGGCTGTCTGTGTTTGTGATTGGAGTGATGTCACTTGTCCTTTAGAAATCGAGCAGAGTTCCTGTGTCACATGAAGCCCAGTGAGGGGAAGCCATCCACCTCGGGGCCTGCATCTGGGTCGTGGACACTAGTAGATGAAGGAGGAGAAGAGGTAACTCGTCATGTCTGCATTATTTTGATTAATCATTTTTGAGCTCTTCTTATGTGCCAAGTATTGTTCTAAGCACTTTCCACATATTATCTCACTTAATTCTCCCAACAACCTCATGAAGCAGGTGCTGTTGTGGTCCCATATTATAGATGAGGAAACTGAAGTGCAGGGGGGTGAAAGGATTTGTTCCAAATCATACAGTTACTAAGTGGCGGAGCCTCTAGGGCCTGTGCTCTGATCTAGTGTGCTATGCTGATACTTTAGAATACATCCCTATTGAGCTGGGAGAATAGAACCTGGAAATATTTACAGTTATAAACTTTATGTTAGGATTGTATTTTTTGTAGAAACAATTTTCTGAGCTTGAGATCTCACCTACAGATTATGTGAGGCTGTGTCATAAAGAACTGGAGCTTACCAGAGTTCTGCCTTGCCTCTTACAAACTTACTGAGTTCTTCTCATTTGAAAGTAGGAGATGGTTTTCTATTTTTGATGAGACTTTAATGATCAAAATCCATTTTTTCAAGATAACCCTCATTGATTTTTCTTTCTACTATACACATGGTTAGTGGATCTGTAAAGAATTTTTTTTCCCCGATTAGTTATTACTGAATGGACATGACCCAGATACACGTAAATTGTACTCACAATTTCTGGGGATTTACATCCCATCCATAGAACTGATGTCATAAATCTCTGTCCTGGAAAAGAATTTGATGAAGGCTCATGAGAATACCACACACGTACCATTGAGACCTATGATAATTTAGCTTCTGTAACTCTAGGCCCTGGTGTGATCTGATCAAATCAGTGGACATGCTTTTTGCATCTTTTTCTTTAGGATGAAGACCCTGAGACTGGTTGGATTCTCCTTAATGAAGATGACTTGGTTATCCTCTTCTCACAGTTTCCATTTCATGAACTCTTTCAACATCTTCTTGGGTTTAAGGCAAAAGGTAGACTAATTCTTTGGTCATATGTAAAATGTGGTAGTGCCAAGTTCAAACACAGGAACTCAGCATCAAATCTTACCCTCATGCAGGCTCCGGATTCAGGTTCCCCTGTGCCCTGCCAGGCTCTACAGAGGCGATTGCATCATACCTTGATGAGGCTTCCTTCCTTTCTCTTGTGCTTGTAATTTCCTACCAAGTGTTTAACTGCAAAAAGGGCGACTAGCGCACACATTGCCCAGCTTAAATAAATTGTTTATTTATACCTTGTTTCAAGTTTTCCATTTCACATTGACACAGGAGCCAGAGAAATGGGAATTGTAATTCTTCTCCTGTTGGCTTTGTTTCCTTATTGAGGTATCTATACCTGTATCTTTCAGTGTTTCTCCATAGTAATTATAATTTTTTTTTCTTTTCTCTGATTTTAACTTGCAGGTGATTATTTACCTGAAACAACAAGACCTCAAGAGATGATGAAAATTTTTGCTTTTGCCAACTCACTAGTGGAACTGCTGGCTGTGGGGTTAGAAACCTTTAATAGAGCACGCTATAGGCAGTTTGTGAAGCGGATTGGTTATATGATCAGGTAATACTGCTGTTGCTACGTCTTGTCTATTTGCTTTGGTTAGACGCAGATAGTGCATAATTTGGATTATGGACATTGTTGTGTATACTTCAGGTCTTATTTACCATAAAAGTAAGAATTGGGTTTTTTTCAGCATCTACTAGATGGAAATTATATAAAGGCTTCCAGTCAGAATATGTAGTTAATTGTCTCAAATTTAATTGTGCTTGGTAATTGATCCTGGAGTCAAGATTCTCAAAGCAGCTTCTGGGTTGAACTTAGCCAGAGAAACTGAATTTGGTCAAGGAAAATACAGGCTCTTTCCCCTGCCCTTGCTCTCTATTTTCTTCTCTCTCCTAGCTTCTGCCTGGGGATTGTCACTTAGCTATGGGAAATCAGCAATAGCTCTTTTGTGTCATTGTTTTCATTTTCTTTTTTATTTATTCTTATCCTCATTCCTGTTAAATATCATTTAAAGAAAATTGTAAAGACTTCAGCAGTGGCTACTCTTTTGATCTGGGAAAGCATATGATTTATTTGAGTGAAAATTTGGTTTATGTTTTTATTATCAAGCAAGAAGAAAATTTTGAGAATAAGTACTACTTTTCATAGATTTAATTTTATATATTTTTGCATCATCAATTTTTCTATCTGGGTCATTTCCTACAGCATATAAATATGCTTTTATTTCTTCCAACCTCCCCCTTCCCCCAAAAAACCCTCAAATTTCAAAACTTTCCCTCCCCTCATTTATTTCTAAAACAACATTGATTTTAGTTAATTTGTTTTAGATGTGTTATGTATTCATCAATCCATCAGCTTTATAAAGCCAGCTAAATGATTATAGGATGTCCTGCAAAGGTCAGGGGTCACTTTTAAGGTCTAGAGAAAACCTTCAGTAGAAGGTTTGGAAATGAGATGGTGGGAGGAGGGAGAGTTGACTTGGAGAGTAATTTCTTAAAAGCTAAAAGCTTACTTACTTATTATCAGAAGTCCTACTATATCTTTTCCGATTCCGTTCGGTAAATCAGATAAAATTCGCCCTTGGGCTCACACACATGCTGTAGGATTGAGTGCTTACCATGTGCCAGGACTATGCCTTCTCATTTTATTCTTGTAATAACTCTATAAGAAAGACATTGTTATTATTGTTTTAAGATCAGTATTCTGTCTTTTTATTATTTCTATGTAAATGTTTATAGCTGATTACTATAGCATATTATGTTTATTCTTTTTGTTTTGTTTTCCATCTGCTTTCTTTTGTTTATCACAGGTTCTTCTCCTACCTTCCATTGTAGAAGGTCATCTATTAGACCCAGTTTTTCCCACCATTCTCGTTGGAACTCTCCACAATCAGGCTTTTCCCCAGCCAACACTACCCAAGAATGAACTTGGTGTTAGCAGCACTAGTGAACTTTGTGCTACTAACCCAGTGGCCATTTCTAAGTCTTCATTCTGCTTTTACATCTCTCACATAGTTCACTAGCGGCCTTTCTCATAGTTGATCACTTTCTCCTTAAAACATGTTCTTTGCTTGACTTCCAGGATACCACATTCTCCTGGTTTCTCCTCCATTTCAAGGGCTCTTCGTTTTCTGCCTCCTTGGTTTTTTCTTTCTCACCTCCCAAACTTCTTGTTGGAGGGCCTCAGGGCTCAGTCCCTGGACCTCTTCTCTGTATTCAGACTTGCTGCTTAGGATTGCATCCATTCTGATGTCTTTAAATATCATCTAAATACGGCTACAGTTTTCATAATTATGTTTTCACCCGGTACCTCTGTCATATGCTTGTATATCTAGCTGCCAACTCAGCACCTCCACTTAGATGACTCTTGAACATCGTAATTTAAACTTTCCAAAGCAAACTCACTCTTCCCACCTTCCAAACCACTTCTCCCACAGCCTTCCCAGTTTCACTCAGTTTGGGCCCAAGCAATTTTATTCTTTTGGTTGCTTGGGCCAGAACACCTGGTGTCATTCCTGACATTTTTCTTTTACACCCACATCCCATCTGATAGCCAATTCTATCATCTCTACCTTCAAAACATCATTTACTTTTTAATCAAATCTAAGATGCCACCAATTCTGAAGATGTATTTTGTGTGCCACTAAGAAAGAAAAAAATGCTGCCAAATTATGGCATTTTTGGCCACCAGTTTTAATGTACATTCCAGTAGCAGAGATTAAAGTGTAAAAGATGGGCATCGTTTTGAATCTTGAACAAAACATGTGGTTTCCAGAATCAAGTGTCTCACTACCTTCACGGCTACCACCCGAGTTCATTCTTAGTTTTTTCTCCCTGATTATCACAGTGGCCTCTTTACTTACCTTCCTGCTTTTGCCCTTCCTCCCCCATCACCTGCCTCCAGCTTATTCTCACGGCAGCCAGTGTCCTCTTTAAATGGTGAGTCAGTCATGTCACTCCTCTGCTCAAGTCTTTACTGCTCCCAATCGCTCATTCAGAGTAAAAGCCAGTCTTCACAGTGGCCCATAGGACCCTTCAGGCTCTGGTTTCTTGTCACTTTTCTGATTTCCTCTCCAGCCAGTCCCCCTCTCACTCACTTTGCTTGATTTTATTTTTTTGTTAATCCTCATCATGGAAATTCTTCCATGACTTTTCAGAGAGTGAAAGGGAGGGAGGGATGGGGGAGAGAGAGAAAGAGAGAAACATCGATGTGAGAGGGACTGATTGCTGATGGGGCAGGGAGAGAACCAGGTACATGCCCTTGGAGAGAACCCAGGTACATGCCCTTGACCGGGAGTCAAACCCCTGACACCTTGGTGCTCCAGCTGATATTCTAATCACTGAACTCCACAGGCCAGGGCTCACTCACTTTGCTTTAGCACACTGGCTGCCTTGCTGTTTCTCCAACATACTGAACACACCTAACCTTCTTCACACTGGTTGTTTCTTCTCCCTGATGCTCTTCCTTTAGATATCCCTGTGACTTCTTCCTGTCTTTACGCTCACGCCCCTCCCTCTTCAGTGAGACCTTTCCTGCTCCCAGCCTACTCCCCTTCCATCAACTCCAGAGAAACTTGATTCTCCTCTCTTACTTATTTTTCTCAATGTCACTTACAGCCATGTGACAGACTATATATTTTACTTTATTTTGTTTATTGTCTGTTTCCCCTACACTAAATGTAAGCTCCATGAGTGTAGGGGTTCCCTCCTCGCATTGAGTTCCCTTCAGAACATAGAAGATAGTAGGTGTTCAGTAATGCTTCAGATAGAATGAAAGCTGCCAACAGTGAGGACATTAATGAAGAGTGTTGTCTTATCCTTCCTCATGCTCAGGATGACTCTTGGTTATGTGAGTGACCATTGGGCACAGTATGTGAGCCACAACCAGGGCGTGGGGTTGGCCCTGGAGCCCTACTCCATGGAGAAACTACAGGTTGAATTTGATGAGCTGTTTTTGAGAGCTGTCCTCCATGTGCTGAAAGCCAAAAGGTAAGAAGTATGATGAGAAGTGTTGAGAAATGGCTCCCGGGCTAGTGAGAAAGATTGACATGAAAGTATTGACAGAAGTAGATTCCTTGTAAAGTCTTAGTGTGTTTCCTCTAGTCCTTATCTTGGGAAAATTCATGGGCTTTAGTTTCCTTACCTATAGTGCTGACTGAAATGATACCTCTTTCAGGTTTCTCTTAGTCTTAAAATAACTGGATTCTGAGATCTAGTTTTGACGCCCCTGAACTTGGGGTAGCTTTGAGCAGGGGATGACCTCTACTTCACATCCACCTGGTGCCCGCAGTGAGGCAGAGTAGGTGCTCAGTGCATGGGACAGATGATTTTCTGACTTCCTTGTTCAAGTCGTGAGGAGTCAGTGGAGGGTTTCTGACTCCCCCCTCATCCACTACCCGTGAACCTGCACGCTTACTCAGGCACACGCATCCACACCTCTGCAGTCAGTAAGTCACTCAGCTCTTAAAAGAATCTTTGGTTCAAAATCTAGTTCTGCCCTTATTAATATCCTCTCTGTGCCTTAGTAGCCTCCTGTGTGAATTGGGGATAATATCAATAGCCGTGCTTGCCTTGGTTTTAGTGAGGATGGAATGAGGTGATATAAGCATGAAGCAGTGGTTACAACAGTGCCTGGCACAGACTGAGTCCTTTGTGCAGATTTCCTGTGACTGATCTATCCTCAGGGTGTTGATGACCGAGACATGTCAGAAAAATTACTGTAGTATGATTTAAGAATTTTTTTCCTGTCAGAGCTGAAGGTTTGTCTGCTTTCTCAGTGTGGTGAGGTTGACTGAGAATATAAAATGCTTCCTGCTCTTTTTGAAACACGCAGACTTGGCATTTGGCTGTTTATGTCGGAAATGCCTTTTGGAACACTGTCGGTCCAGATGCTCTGGAAACTCTTCTACCTCATGCACCAGGCGGAGAGCGGGACCCTGGAGACTGTCTGCACCGCCCTCCCACCCATGGAGTGTAAGAAGCAGCTCCAAGGTATTAACCCCCCCCGCCCCCCCCCCCACCCGGCAACAGGCATCCTCTTTTCCCACCTGTGCGCCTGTCCTCTACATTGCTTTCTTCTATTCACTCTTAGAAGGTCTAGGGAATGTTTTACTTTGCGTATTTGTGTGATAATTTTGAAATTCGAGAGACTGCTTTGTGGTTTTTGACTTATTAGAATATAGTTCCAGATTTCATTATTCTAGAAATGCTCTGGATAGTAATTTCTATGGTAAACCCAATTTGTGGATGGGAAATAAAAATGGGGTTGGTAAATGCTCCATGGAGTTATTATTATTTTTAGTTATTATTATTTTATTGATTTCAGAGAAGGGAGAGGGAGAGAGAGAGAGAAATATCAATGATGAGAGAGAATCATTGATTGGCTGCCACCTGCACGCCGCCTGCTGGGGATCGAGCCCGCAACCCGGGCATGTGGCTTTGACAGGAATTGAACCTGGGACCCTTCAGTCCGCAGGCTGACGCTCTATCCACTGAGCCAAACCGGTTAGGGCCCCATGGAGTTATTTTGAAGATACAGGAAATTTGATGTACTACCTTCGATATCTCAAATGTGTGAGCATATGAAAAGCACTGTTGGCTTGTTGCCTTCTAACTGTGGAAAGGTCTGTCAGGGGACTGTGTTTTCTAAACAGACTCTATTTTTCTTCATTCTATGCAACTTGCCTTTGCAGCATTTAGTTTTCTGTCATGCATTGCAAAGCTATTGACTAATACTGCCCCCTATTGGCAAAATGTAATGCTGCTTACATGGCATCCTCTGAGAAATAGGCAAAACTTATACAGGATGTGGCAAAAGTAGGTTTATAGTTGTGAGTATGTGAAAGTTTTTATTTTATTAATTATTGTATTATTTTCCATATGAACAGCTGTAAGCCTACTTTTACCCCACCCTGTATACTGTGTGTCACATTCATCAGTATTTCAGTCATTGTTATATCATTTTCATTTATAATCAAATCTCTTCAGTTTGGAATGCCACGCTTGTGCTGAGTAGTTCGTCAGTCTTAGTGGTTTTCATTAGCAGGGTTGCCATTCATTTGCCTGGCAATTTTCAAGTAGCTTCAAGTTTGCCTTTGAAGATGTCTCACCTAGTGACAGTACTAGTGCTTTGCAGTTGACAAAGCACTTTACCAGTGACATGTCATTTAATCTTAAATAAACTTTGGAAGCAGATGAGGAAACTGAGGCTTGAAGATGTTAAATGTCAACTCTGAGGCTACATTATAGTAGTTAGAGTAGGAAATTTATCTGGCCAAGCCTTCTTCTTGGTGCCTGTAGAAATCCATTCTGGAACAAAGAAAGAGAGTTTTTGTCTTGTTTTAGCAGGAAAGAAATGAAAGTTTAACCACATGTGTTCCTCCTGTGTACACAGGAGAGACCCAGGCACACTGAGTAACTTTAAGAAAGAACTTTTGTATCTTTACATATTTCTGAATGTCTTTTAAATTTTATATCTCCTTTCTCTCTGGAAGAGTAATTAAAGTGGTATATATTTATTCTTTCCCCATTTTAATTTTTTTGATTTGAACTTGCAGATCCAGAACATTTTGTGAACTTTGAGAAGTGTCTTTCTTCTATGAATAGCTCAGAAGAGATTTGCCTTCTAACTACATTTGCTCAGATGGCTCAGGCCCGGAGAGCCGATGTGGATGAAGACTTCGTAAAAATTATTGTTCTGGAGATATACGAGGTTAGAATATTAAGTTTTAGAAGTCAGCTAAAAAATATTTTCTTTTAGATTATCCCCTCATTGATTTTTTTGGAATTGCTTTAAAAAGTAAAAGTGACTGTTGTGTACTGTCTGCCCTCATGGGAGCTGGTAATCAAAGGAACATCATCCTATATAATAAAAGCCTAATATGCTAAGTGTCCGGTTGTTTGGTCATACGTTAAGCCAATCAAAGCATAATATGCTAATGCTATGCTAAGGCTGCTCAACCGCTTGCTATGACGTGCACTAACCACGAGGAGGCAGACAGTCAACCAGTTGACGAGTTGCTATGACGTTCACTTACCACCAGGGGGCAGACACTCTGACCAGTAGGTTAGCTTGTTGCTGGGGTCTAGCCAATGAGCACGCCCTGGAGCCCTCCCATGGTTCCTTCCCAGCTGGCCAACCTCCTGCATCCCTCCCCAGCCCCAATTGTGCACCGGTGGGGTCCCTTGGCCTAGCCTGTGCCCTCTCGCAATCCGGGACCCCTCAGGGGATGTTGGAGACCCAGTTTCGGCCCGATCCTGCAGGCCAGGCCGAGGGACCTCATTGGTGCACAAATTTGTGCATTGGGCATTTAGTTTTACTATAAGGAGAGTGTTGAAAATATGAATCATCCCCATTCCATTTCCGCCTATCATTTTTTGACATTTGATGCATGTGTTTCGATAAAGAATAGACAGTCTGACACAGCCTGATACTCATAGTTTTTTTTTCTTTTTTAAATATTTTTTTATTGATTTCAGAGAGGAAGAGAGAATTGGGGAAAGAGAGAAACATCAGTGATGAGAGAGAATCATTGATTGGCTGCCTCCTATATGCTCCACACCAGGAATCGAGCCTGCAAACTGGGCATGTGCCCTGATGGGGAATTGAACCGCAAATTCCTGATTCATAGGTTGACGCTCAACCACTGAGCCACACCAACTAGGCGATACTCATAGTTTCTATACTGTCTGTTGTCTCCGCCTTCCCTCTCCGTCCCTGCCAATAATAGGGAAATCTGGCTCTTAAGTCAGTTTAAATGAGATGATGAAAAGAATACTGAACCTGGAGTAAGAAGGCCTGGATTTCTTTTCAATTTTCTCTTAATTGCCCATCTCACCTCAGTAAAGATACCTTACCACTCTTGGCTTCAGTTTCCTCATCTATAAAATGACAGGCTGGGCCCTGGCCAATGTGGCTCAGTTGGTTGGGTGTCATCCCGTGCACTGAAATGTTACTGGTTCGATTATGGTCAGGGCACATGTCTGGGTTGTGGGTTTGATTTCTGGTGGGAGGCATGCAGGAGGCAGGCTCTTGATATTATTAGGCTCTCACATTAATGTTTTTCTCTCCCCCTCTCCTATCCTCTCTCTAAACAATAAAAAATATTTTAAAAATAAAATGATTGGCTGAGATGAGATTATAATTTTCTTCACTTTTTCACTGAGCCATCCCTGACAATGGAGGAGAGTAAACTTTGGACCCTGTATGTCTAAGGACATAACCCTAAGTGGTTATTAAAACTTTCATTGGAATTTGTGTATATTAAAATAAAAGTATATTTCAATTTAAGCTGTTATTTATCTGTTTATATTCATAAAAAGTATTTGCTCCAGCTGTAGCCAGTTTTGCTCAGTGGTGAGAGCATCGGCCCTCAGACTGAAAGGTTGCCGGTTCGATTCTGGTCAAGGGCACGTACCTCTGTTGAGGGCTCGATCCCCAGCCCCAGAAGGGATGTATGCAGGAGGCAACTGATCGATGTGTCTCTTTCACATCGAAGTTTCTCTCTCTGTCTCTCCCTCTCCCTTCCACTCTCTAAAAATCAATGGAAAAAATATTCTCAGGTGAGGATTAACAACAACAAAAGTATTTCCTCCAAACTATTCAAGTAAACTCCAGTAAAATTATGTTTCAAGAAGATTCTCTGAGTTTATTATCCTCAACCTAGTACTCCAGTTAGAGAATGGCCGAGGGGATGAATTCTTTTCCAGGATCAACTAAGCTACTAAGCTGTTCTTAAGCTTGTGTGTCGCAACCATGCATGAGGCTAAGGCCTGGATGCATCTGCAATTCCAGACTATCTCCATGTGGAAAAATTGGGGTAGAGGTATGTTTTCACATGCATTAAAGTTGCTTTAGCGTGGAACTCAGCATTCTCCAAATCCTAAAGTAACATTTCTGCTCTTGAATAATGTTTCAAGTGTTTGACCAGTACTCACAATAAAAATTACATTCTGTATTACATTCTGATGCTGTGTGTGCACATGTGTAAATTCTTACATGAAATTAAAGGAATACTTAATTTTAAGTGGATGCACTCGCACATTTTTCTATTCTATTTTTCTTTACTGTTGTTTTTCTGTTCTAGTCCATTGTATTTAAAAAGTAAATGCTGGCACCACTGGATTGTAGCCTGTAGTTTGGAAGACATTGTTCAAGAGGAATTGGTAAACATTGATGTTTTAGGAGTTCTTGTAGTTGGGGATCTTATTTTGTAGGAGAGAATATGTATTTCCATGAAATGCATTCTGAGTTTTATCATTTTAGTGATTTCCTCAAGCTTAGAAAAGTTTTACATGAAGGGACTATTTTATTGCTACTTTAGGATTTACTTCCTGAATCTAGCACATGAAATCATTGTTACATAGTTACCTTTCCCCTCTATTCTCCTTCCACCTCCCACCTTCAGGGAACACACTTTGTTCTCTGAAGTTCTGACATGTTTTTGAACATTGTGTGAGGTGGGAGGCTGTGTTTTTTTCACTTTGCTTGAAAACATATCTAAGTAAATTATGGAAATGTGTTTTGACAGATAATTGGTATTAAAAGTGCCATCTCCACTCCCTCCCACTTTTAGGTATCTTATGTTACCCTGTCCACCAGAGAGACTTTTTCAAAGGTTGGTCGAGAGCTTTTAGGGGCCATCACAGCTGTTCACCCGGAGATAATTTCTATCCTTTTGGATAGAGTTCAAGACACCATTGACCAGGTTGGAATGGTAAGAGCGCTGCTTTTGTTTATTTGTTTGTTTCTTTTTCCTTTTAAATCCTGGAGTTATGGAGCATTGGGCAAAATAGTAAGGCTGTTGGGAATGAGTGAGTCATGGGCACAACAGGACGAAGAGAACACTTAGTGTCCTGGGCTCTGTGCCATTCACATGCTTACTTGGGATTAGCTGCTGCTTATAGAAAGCTGGGATTGTTTTTCTTTAATCTCCTCAAAGTGACCTTTCTACCTCCTTCAATAACAGGTTTTTACTTTAAATAATTAGCTATAAAGGCTATAGCTTATTAACGGTTTTTATTTCATAATTTTGTTTGGCTATCATAATTTTATATTTTACCCTCGGAAGAAACAACTCTGATTGAGAAACAAGGCACTATTTAAATAAGTCAAAAGCAAAATAAAAGCAGTAGTTTGAGTTGAGCAAGATACATACAGTTTTTTTCTGTATTTTTCACAATCACTTTTGTAATCTTCATGTAGTTTTTTTGTTTGTTAATCCTCGCCAGAAGATATTTTTTCTAATGATTTTTAGGGAGAGTGGAAGAGAGAGGGAAAGATAGAAAGAAACATCGATGTGAGAGAAACACATTGGTTGCCTCCTGCACAAGCCCTGATCAGGGACCAGGCCAGGGAGGAGCCTGCCACTGAGGTACATGCCCTTGACCAGAATCTAACCTGGGACCCTTTGGTCCACAGGCCGATGCTCTATCCACTGAGCAAAACCGGCCAGGGCTTTATATAGTTTTCAATAACAGCTTTATTGAGATATAATTCATATACCGTATAATTCATGTACCATACATTCTATGTAGAAGTCAATGTATTTTAGTATTTTCACTGAACTGTACAACCATCACCACTGTCAATTTTAGGATATTTTTATCATCTCAGAAAACAACCACATACTCGTTAGCTATCATGCTCTATCCTTCCATCCCCTCCAGCCATAAGCAACCACTAATCTACTCTCTCTGTATAGTTTTGACTATCCTGTACATTTCATATAAATGGAATTACGTACACAGGTCTTTTGTGACTAGCATCTTTTATTAGCGTGTTTTCCTGTTTCATCCGTGTTATAGCAGGTGCTAAATATTCATTTTTAATATTAACATTTTTAATATTCATTTTTAATATTCATTTGATTTAGTTGTCTATTTCATGTCTCTAAAAATCAAACAAAATCCATTTTCCTTTGGAGAAAAAATTTTGTAAGCAGTTTAATGATATAGTATTGTATATAGGATTGTCTCTAAGTTTTGATTTTAATTATTATCATTTTCTTCTTAATAAGGTGTCTTTATACTTGTTTAAAGAACTGCCTTTGTATCTTTGGCGACCTTCTGCGTCCGAGATAGCTGTGATTCGGGATTGGTTATTGAATTGTGACCTGACAATGGTGAAGAACAAATTGGCCTGTGTCATTCTAGAAGGACTGAATTGGGGATTTGGTGAACAGGTATGTGTTAAAACCATTTCTAGAGCGGCGATTTTCAACCTTTTCCATCTCATGGCACACATAAGCTAATTACTAAAATTCTGCAGCTCACCAAAAAACACGCTTTTTGCTGATCTGACAAAAAATAGGTATAATTTTTTTTTTCATTCACACCAGCTGGCTGTTGTGTTGGCTGTTGTCATTATTTTTATTTGACAGTCTAAGGGAAAAGAGGTCAGTGCCCCTGACTAAATAGGTGTTGCATGTTTGAAAATTTCTTGCGGCACTCTGGTTGAAAATCAGTGCTGTAGAAACTGCAGGCTCTGCACTCATCCATTTTAGAGAAACATTTTCTCAAAACATTAACCTTTCCGAGTATCATTTGCAAGATCTGCAGATTCTTTTAGCTGTGTCAGAGTTTAGGATCTTCTCTTTCATTCTGTTTTTGCAGCGTGAGCATCCTCTGAATGAAGATACATTGTTCCACATTGAAAGTTCTTTCCTTTTTTTTAAGACAATTTGTATCTGTTGTTTTATCTTTGGCTATTTACTGCATTTCCTCCTCATTGCCTCTCCTGCCTCTAGTCCTTCCTCTTCCTGCATTTTGTCTTGCATGTCATTGGCAGATTTGTCTTCCGAAACACTCTGGGTTGATTGAGAGCCTGAGCCAGCCTGGGTTCTATTCCCACTCTGCCACCTCCTGGCTCTGTGACTCCGGGCAAGCTCTTATGCTCTCTGGGCCTCAGTTGCTCATCTCTAAGCATCAATATTACTAAGCTTACTTCATAGGGTTTTTATAAGGATTCAATAGCTTAGGACATGGTAAAACATGACAGTTCCTGTGACACACCAAGTACTCAATGGTGGTAGTTTTTATTAACAACTAGAGGCCCGGTGCACAAAATTCGTGCACGTGGGGAGGGGTGTCCCTCAGCCCAGCCTACACCCTCTCCAATCTGGGACCCCTTGAGGGATGTCCGACCGCCTGTTTAGGCCCAATCCCACCGGGCCTAAATGGGCAGTTGGACATCCCTCTCACAATCCAGGACTGCTGGCTCCCAACCGCTCGCCTGCCTCTGCCTGATTGCCCCTAACCGCTTCTGCTTGCCAGCTTGATCACCCCCTAACCACTCTACTGCCAGCCTGATCGATGCCTAACTGCTCCCCGGCCGGCCGGATTGTCCCCAACTGCCCTCCCCTGCTGGCCTGGTCACCCCTAACTGCCCTCCCCTGCCAGTCTGGTCACCCCTAACTGTCCTCCCCTGCTGGCCTTGTCTCCCCCACCTGCCCTCCTCTGTTGGCCCGGTCACCCCTAACTGCCCTCCTTTGCAGGCCTGGTCCCCCACAACTGCCCTCCCCTGCCGGCCTGGTCCCCCCAACTGCCCTTCCCTGCAGGCCTGGGTCCCCCCCAACTGCCTTTCCTTGCTGGCCTGGTCTCCCCCAACTGCCCCCAACTGCCCTCCCCTGCCAGCCATCTTGTGGTGGCCATCTTGTGTTCACATGGGGGCAGCCATCTTTGACTACATGGGGACGGCCATCTTGTGTCTTGGAGTGATGGTCAATTTGCATATTACTCTTTTATTTGATAGGATGTTTTATTATTTTTAAGGCCTTGCTACCTATCAAATGTCTCCAAAGATGCCAGGTCAAGTGATTTTTAAAAAAATTTTAAATTATTTTTTAGTTCTCACCCAAGGATATTTTCCCATCGATTTTTAGAGAGAGTGGAAGGAAGGGAAAGAGAGAAATATTGATGTGTATGTTTGCCTCCTGTATGAGCTCCAACCAGGGCTGGGGCCTGGTTGGGGTACGATCCTGCAACCGAGGTATGTGCCCTTGACCAGAATTGAACCCGGAACCATTTGGTCCTCAGGCCTACGCTTTATCCCAGTGGTCGGCAAACTCATTAGTCAACAGAGCCAAATATTAATAGTATAACAATTGAAATTTTTGAGAGCCAAATTTTTTAAACTTAAACTTCTTCTAACGCCACTTCTTCAAAATAGACTTGCCCAGGCCGTGGTATTTTGTGGAAGAGCCACACTCAAGGGGCCAAAGAGCCGCATGTGGCTTGCGAGCCGCAGTTTGCTGACCACGGCTCTGTCCACTTAGCCAAATGGCTAGGGCTCAAGTGATTTTTAACTGTTAAACCCTTGCTGTCTCTTTACTCTAGGCCCGTGGTCGGTAAATTGCGGCTCGCAACCCACATGCGGCTCTTTGGCCCCTTGAGTGTGGCTCTTCCACAAAATACCACTGCCTGGGCAAGTCTATTTTGAAGAAGTGGCGTTAGAAGAAGTTTAAGTTTAAAAAATTTGGCTCTCAAAAGAAATTTCAATCGTTGTACTGTTGGTATTTGGCTCTGTTGACTAATGAGTTTGCCGACCACTGCCCTAGGCCTTAGTAGTGGACTCCTTGGTCAAAATATTTAAACATTTTTAAGGGAAAATGGGAGAGAACTTAGCTCTCTCCAGTTGCCTGCCAGCTTTTGTCCGAGCAAGTCATTTAGTCCTCATGGTCAAGGTTGGTGGTTTTTCTGAACATGATTCCTGTTGTACAGATGAGAACACTGAGGCCAGGGAGCTCTTCCCCTAGGGTGACCCTGACCACGTGCGACTGCCCATGGGTTCATGTGGGCCTTCTCTCTCTCAGGTGCTGGTGGGGGGGCGCTGCAGGGGCCTGTTCTCCACCTTCACACACTCTGACTTGTGACTGGCCCCCACTCCGTCAGGTCCCCCTTTTCTCAGAGAGCTGCATGAAGATTCCCCTGTCACTCTCCTTGCTCCTTTGTTAGAGTTAGAAAGGTCATCTTCTATGAGAGGGTTAAAGAATGTGTTTCTTCAGGCTGCAGAGGAAGACTGGGTGGAAAAAAAATTTTTAAAGGCCTTTTAATAGCTTTTCTTTAAAAATATATTTTTATTGATTTTAGAGAGAGGAAGGAGAGGAGAGAGAGAGAGAGAAAAAACATAGATGTGAGAGAAAAACATCGATCAGTTGTCTCCTGCATGCGCCCCAACTGGGGTTCAAACCTGCAACCTGGGTATGTGCCCTGACTGGGAATCGAACCAGTAACCTTTCGGTGCATGGGACAATGCTCAGCCAACTGAGCTACACCAGTCAGGGCTGGATGGAAATTTAATAGACAACTTTAAACTCCTGAATATTATACCTGTGTTGTTAAGTATTTTTTTTTATATTTTCAATGCTTATAGAACAAGAAAAGGGAATGTAGACTTAATTTATTAAATATCTCCCTGTTTAATAATAATTAAACATATTCCTGGTTTGTGGCAATGCCCTTAAACTTATAACTTTATAGAGATTCTAGGGAAGGGGAGGAGGATTACATTCAAAGATACCTTTTATGGCTAGAGTCTGGGATGACTCAGGTCTAAACCTATCTAGGTACAGTGTAATGTTTCTTTAAAATAAGATTTTAATTTCCCCCCCATTGTCATTTTATAACTTAATCATTAGGGAATGTGGTGTTTAGAAAATTTAGCTTCTGCATCCAAGATTCTTTTTCACTATTCAATCTAGTCTTTTGGCTTAAAGGTATATTAAAAAAGAATCAAGATTGCATATTTGTGCTTAATATTCTCTTCAATAGGGTACCCTGCATCTGGATCAAGCAGTCCATGCTGAAGTGGCTTTAATGATTCTTGAAGCATACCAGAAATACCTCGCACAGAAGCCATATGCTGGGCTTCTTTCTGAAAGTATGAAGCAGGTATTGCCTTCTCTTATGTATTGAGAACATACATCTCTCTTATAAATGGCCCGGGTGGATAAAGTTACAGTATTTACCCTATGGTTGGATAAAAATTTTCCTTAAGAAGTAGCCCACATCTGACCATTTTAATATCATGGAATTTGAGTTGAGCTACAGAGGTGTGCTGGAGCTGACCTGTACTGGCTCAGGAGAACTGATTGGGACATTTTCAGGAACTCTGCAAGCCAGGGTAACCTATTAGTAGCTTGAAATGAACCATGGTGGGAGTTTTTTTAAACCACCAAAAATTGGCAAATGTATGAATGTGTTTCCTCAACTCCAACTGGTTGTTAAACTTATTTACCAGCACACCATTTTTTGCATAATAACTTCTATATTATTATTGTTTTGCTTGGCCTGTCTCAGATCAAGTTCACAAAATGACTAGCAAGTAAGTAGAAGTGGTCACTTTGAGAAATTGCTTTAATTTAGTGTCACAAACACAAATATCAGTAAGTGATATGTTCTCTTTCGACAGCATTATTGATCACAAAGGAGCGGGGTGGGTTAGCTTACTAATTTAATGTGCACATGACTAATCTGGTTTAAAATAAATCATTGTTTTAGGTTTCATATTTGGCCAGTATTGTTCGATACGGAGAGACACCTGAGACCTCATTTAACCAATGGGCCTGGAACTTGATCTTGAGGTTAAAACTGCACAAAAATGACTACGGAATGCAGCAGAATTGTCCAACTGTTCCCTTCTCCAGCACTGTGCCCGACATGACAGAGTCACCCACGTTCCATCCCCTCTTGAAGGCTGTTAAAGCGGGCGTTCCCATTGGCTGTTATCTGGCCTTAGCTATGACGGCGGTGGGCCACAGGTACAGTGTTTGGGCTGAACTCTTACAGTCAGTGATACTAGAATCTCCTCCTTCACATCCCAAGGTCTGAGGCCTCCATCAAACCTATCTGGAGTAATCAGGGCCAAAGCGTAAGCCTTAATTAATAGCCCATCAAGGGGAAATGTTGCCCAAACTCATATGACACATTTATAAGTTACCTTGTAAGACACAGAAAGTGACCTGTTACATTATGAAGTGTTGTTGTACGTGTCACCCAGTGTGGAATGTTTATGTCAGCAGTAGATGTATTTATTCTTTTCCTCAGAATAATAATCAAATAAAAACAATGGCTCACCTGTACAGAATTTTAAAGTGATGGCAGCCCTGGTTCCTCAGCTGAAGGGGGATGAAATTCTTGATGAGTCACATGCTTCTCTGAGATGAGCTCATAGCTGTCTGTATCCCTCCCCTGGAGCATGTATCCTGCTATATTGTAGTTGTCCGCTTAATTTTATCAGGGGTCTTCTCTGAGGTTAGAACTCGGGAACTGTGTTTGTCTTGTGTTACCAGAAACAATGAATGAATGAATGAATCCGTAGTTGGTTAAAAATTCTTTCCTTTAAAGATAATTTTCCTACAATGTATTAATTTTTTTCTAGCCTACCCATTTTTCTAAAAACCTCTCTGACCTATGCTTTCTGGTTCTTGCATTTCATACTCATTGTAACACCTTGTTAGCATTCTGATTTCAATGTCACGTTCCACATTGAGTATATTTTCAGTGGGCTGCCAGTTGTCCTATCAGCTGTTAGTGTTCAGCCTTGTGCTATAGAGCAGGAGAGATACGGAGTTGTTAGACAGCTGCCCTCAGGTTGTTGACAGCTTGGTGGAGATGGTAGACAGAAAACAATTGTTAGTACTAAAGCTATACTCATGGACTACGTGATATGTATAGAGCAGATGTTCTCAACCGAGTTGCTCTTTAAATCACTTTTGGAGTGATTCTAAAAATACCAGTGTAGGGGAGAGGGTGAGAGCAATCCTGATCTAATTGGTCTGAGGGGCCAGGTCTCCAGATTATTCTAATATACAGCATGGATTGAGAACCACCAGTATGAGCAGGAAGAATTTAAAGGAATAAAAGTAATTAGAGCAGATTACCTTCATGGAGGAGCTAAGCTTTGGAGAGGAGTCTTAATTAGAGACGGTGTCCTAGGCTCAGGAACAGAGTGGTGACTCTCACCTCCTTCAGGTGATCAGCACCCACAGTGTTGAAGATTCAGCCCAAGGTCACCCCTCCAACCTGCAGCACCTGTGCATTCTGATTTGCATACTCACTGTGCTGTAGTGTAAAAGTTTATCTCCCTCTCCTTCAAGGTCAGGGCGTTGTCTCATTCACCTTTGTACATCCAGAACTTGTACTTAGTAGGTACTGATTGAATGAATGTGAGAAGGAGCACCAGGTGTCTGAGAGGTTAGGAGGAAGTGGGGAGAAGGGGGGGGAAGTGATGAAAGAAATACTTCTGACTGAAGCCTGTGATTCCTGTTGGTGAATGGAGGTGATCAGCTAGGTCAGTAGGGCCAAGTTATTGACAAATTTGAAGGTTAGGTTAAAGGGTAGAATTGATCTACCAGGAAGAGGGAGATGTTATATAGGCCTCTTGGAAGGTACTCTGCATTGTTTCCAGTAGCTCTAGTTTCATTCACAGTTTACTATATCTCAGGTTCCTCATCTTTAAAATGGAAATAATAATAGTTTTGGATTTTATGAGGCCTTAGTGAGTATTATACATTTAACATGCATAGAACAGTGTCTGGCATGTGAATGCTTTGAATGGTGTTCTGAACTTAATTGTTTCATGATTTCTTTAATTTTTTGTAATCATTTTGGGATGATAGCTTCTTATTGATACTGCTACAGATCCTCTCTAAAGATAAATACTTGTTTACTGCTAATTCCTGGATTCTGAATGGGAGTGAGGCCAAGGATAAGGTGTTTTTTTTGAGGGGCTGAACTCTAGTGTAAAAGTCCACCATGATCATCTGGGATGTATATATACTAGAACTAAAGCGAATTTTATGAATGGGCTTGAGGTTTGGGGGAGAGTATGCAAGGAGATAAGTTGTACTTGAATATAACATCACTGACAGTTCAGAGGACAGCAGTCAAAAAAATTACCCAGAATCTTTCTCATCCTAATACAACATTGTTGGGTTTTATTGTTATTGTTTTTTTTTTTTTTAAATATTTTATTGATTTTTTACAGAGAGGAAGGGAGAGGTATAGAGAGTTAGAAACACCCATGAGAGAGAAACATCCATCAGCTGCTTTCTGCACACCCCCTACTGGGGATGTGCCCGAAACCAAGGTACATGCCCTTGACCGGAATCAAACCTGGGACCTTTCAGTCCACAGGCCGACGCTCTATCCACTGAGCCAAACCAGTTTTCGGCAATTGTTATTGTTTTGATTATTTTTATACTATATTTTTCCTTTGCTCTTTTTTAGAGTTATAAATATACTAGAGGCCAGTGCACCAGTGGGGTCCCTCGGCCTGGCCTGTGGGATCGGGCCGAAACCAGCTCTCTGACATCCCCCGACATCCCCCGAGGGGTCCCGGATTGCAAGAGGGCACAGGCTAGGCCGAGGGACCCCACCAGTGCGCATGTTTGGGGCTGGGGAGGGTTGCGGGATGTTGGCCAGCTGGGGAGGAACCACTGGAGGGCTCCAGGGCGTGTCTGGCCTGTCTCACTCAGTCCCAATCTGCCAGACCCCAGCAGCAAGCTAACCTACTCATCAGAGTGTCTGCCCCCTGGTGGTCAGTACACATGATAGTGAGTGGTTGAGTGGCCTTAGCAGATCATTAGCATATTACGCTTTGATTGGTTGAATGGACCACTGGACACTTAGCATATTAGGCTTTTATTATATAGGATGCCACTCCAACACAAGGAGCATTTTGGTGTGATATCAACCCTGTGTGTTTTACCTCTCTATATAACTTTTTTACTAGTAGTTGTAGTCAGAAGTATAACATTTTATGTTTTCCCCCATCTATTGTTATAGCAGAAGTATTTTTTCATGTTGCCCATGGCCATCAAATGCATTATTTAAAAATTGTGCAATAATATTCCCATTGAATGGATTTTCTCAATATTTACATGTCATTTTGGCCTCCAAGTTTGCAATTATAAATAATTCTGAAAAGCACATTTTTACATGGGTTATCTCTCTTTTTTCTATCTTTGAGATTATTTCTTAAGGGTAGATTCTCTGGAGTAAATTTTGATGTCGAAGTGGTTTCAGAAGACCTTTGCCAGAATATACTGTCAGATTGAGCTCACCTTTGAGTCTTCTCTTTGCTTTGACTACCTTGTGGGACTAGCGAACAATGAGAGCCCTTTAACTCTTAGCAGAAGCACCATTTGGGAAACAAAACAGGGTAGCAGCAAGCACTCTGGACTAGAAATTTGCAAACCTGGGTTCTCATCTTGACCCCACACTAGGAAATTACCAGGTGTACCGGTTAATAATGCGGATTTTATAATCAAAGAAAACACAATAATTTCACCAGAAACATCAAAAGTGCTTTATTCAAAGTAATGTCCATCACTAGCTACACATTTCCCCCATCTTTCAGGTAATCTGTGGATACCGTCCCAATAGAACTTTTCTTGTTTTGAGGCAAACCATTCAGAGACCCAATTTTCCACTTCTTCGTACGTTTTGAAGTGCTGCTCAGAAAGTGAGTGTGCCATCGATTGGAACAAGTGGTAATCTTGGTCTGGTGAATATGGCGGGTGGGTTAATACTTCCAAGGCAAGATCTTTTAACGTGTCTTTGACTGGTTTTGAAGTGTGTGATGGTGCGTTATCATGAAGCAAAATTACTTTGCCGTGTCATCTGGCACATTCTGATTGTTTTACGATCAAAGCATGGTTCAAATTGTTTATTTGTTGTCAGTAGCGATCAGTATTAACAGTTTCATCTGGTTTTAGAAGCTCATCATACACCACACCTTCCTGATCCCACCAAATGCAGAACATTGTCTTCTTTCCGAAGCTATTTGGCCTTGCAGTCGATATTGATGGTTGACCTGAATCAACTCATGATTTTGTGCATTTGGGATTCTCAAAATAAATCCACTTTTCATTGCCAGTCACAGTTCGATGCAAAAAACGACTTTCTTTTGTGCCGTTGAAGCAACATTTTACTGATGACTTTTTGGTTTTCCATTTGTTTTTCATTCAGTTGATGTGGCACCCATTTTCCTTCCTTTAAAATCTTTCCCATTGCTTATAAATGATTGGAAATTGTTTGCTGAGCAACTTTTAATCTTTCTGCAAGTTGTTTTTGAGTTTGACACGCATCTTCATCCAATAATGCTTGTAATTGTTGGTCTTCAAACTTTTTCGGTTGACCTGGATGTTCTTTGTCTTTCACATGGAAATCATCACTTTTAAAGCATTTAAACCAGCATTCACAAATATCTTGAGATGGAGCATGTTCACCATAAGCTTCCCGAAGTATACGATAACCTTCAGCAGCAATTTTCTTCAAAATAAAGTAATAAATTAAAATTTCCCGGAAATGCTTTTTTTTGGCACGAAATTTGACATTTTTAAGCGTAAAAATATCTCTGATGTTAACACCTTCAGAAAATTTGACATAGGAAGTTTTGAAGCTTGCTGTCAATACAACAAAATAGCATACATATCAAATCGCACGTATATCAACATATGTGCAACTCCATCTATTGAAACAAATCCACATTATTAACTGGTACACCTGGTATGTGAATTTGGGCACATACTTCACCTTTCTCATCTATAAAATGAAAATATAGATGAACTTTTAAGTTCCTTTTTACTTCCAGAGTTCTGATTCTAGTATTTCTGTGTGAAGTTTGGGTATGTAAGAATGTGCTGGAGACCTAAGATAATCCTGGTAGCATGCAGACTGATAGCTCATTGGAAGAACATCAGTTTATGAACTGGCTGCCTTGTATGCTCATTGCCTTTTTCTTTTTCAATAGCATTGAGAAGTTCTGTGCAGAAGGCATCCCACTGTTGGGAATTCTGGTCCAGTCGAGGCATTTGAGAACAGTGGTCCATGTCCTGGATAAGATTCTGCCTTTGTTCTACCCTTGCCAGTATTACCTTCTGAAGAATGAGCAGTAAGTAGAAAACAGCTCGGCAGGTACAGATGACTACGTCTCTGGTTTCTGTGTGCTGCTCCCATCTGTACAGTGGTGAGCAAAGCAGGCCGGGCATTGCTCTCAGACACAGGAAGTTATCGCATCCTCAGGATGCAGTTACTGGTCTTAAGGACCATGAAGGGTGCTATGAGAGAGGTTAATGGGTTAGATGTACTTTAGATAAGTGCCCATACGCGACCTGTGTGAAGTTGACACCCAAGACAATATTGTGGAATGATTTTGCTAACATTTCTGCTTTTGTTAGTGAAGTGGGGAGTGTAGAAGGGATATTGGGGCACTTTGGAGTTTTTTTCCTCAGATGCTCTTTAATTTGCACGTGTTTGTATGTCTTGGGTCTGTTCACATCCTTCTCCAGGTGAATAGAATTCCTTTTAACCCACATGAAATTGGAAAACTTGATTCTTTTGAAATTCTTGAAGATTTTTCAGAATCCCTGAATAGAGCTTTGGTCTAAAAATGGGACCCCTTTAATATTTTTCTTCTTTCTCATAAGTAATTACCCACTGGAAATTCTGTTGACTTTGTTTGGGAGATAAAGTGTGTCGTTGTATGTGTTGGCAGGTTTTTGTCACACCTCCTGCTGTTCCTGCACTTGGACAGTGGCGTCCCTCAGGGTGTCACGCAGCAGGTCACCCACAAGGTGGCACAGCATCTGACTGGAGCCAGCCATGGGGACAATGTGAAGCTTCTCAACAGCATGATCCAGGTCAGGGCCCTTCCCAAGCATCCCTAGTGCCAGCGCATCTACGTGTTGGTCATTCCAGAGCTCTTTGCACAGTCCTTTAGGCCAAGAAAGTCAGCAGATTGGGGTTTTGGAGTGGAAGTAGATATTATTTTGTTGGTGTTTTGAAAAATGGGAGGTTGGTTATTACCTGTCACCTCACCTGAGCCCTTTCTCCATAGGCCCACATATCTGTAAGCACTCAGCCCAATGAGGTGGGCCCCATTGCCGTGTTGGAGTTTTGGGTTCAGGCTCTAATAAGCCAACATCTTTGGTTCCGAGAACAACCCATCCTCTTCCTTATGGACCACTTGTGTAAAACAGCTTTTCAGCTGATGCAGGAGGACTGTGTGCAGAAATTACTCTACCAGCAACATAAGGTAAACCTATTAGAGAATTTATCTTTCAGGCCCTTGCTAGATAGTAGCCTTCTAAGAAGTTTCCCCCCAAAACACCATTCTCAGCACTACTCTGCGGCTAAAAAAGCTTGCCTTACTGGTGTCTTATCGCAGTAACCGCAGTCCATTGGCTCCGATCCCCATAAAGCCAAAGAAATGTCCCTGCACCCCCATTACATTTGGCTGTAATACACTGCCTGGTCTGTGGTTGCTGGTGGACTAATGAATTACTGAAATCCATGTCTTACCAGAATCTTACATTGTAGTGAGATAATTGCTGATATTCCTGAAAAGGTCATTGATAAGTTTTTTTTTAAAGCCTCCTCTTTCTGTTCCAATCCTCTCCCCGGTATAGAATGCTTTGGGTTACCACTGTGACCGGAGTCTGCTCTCTTCCTTGGTGAGCTGGATCGTGGCCGGCAACATCACTCCTTCGTTTGTGGAGGGCTTGGCCACGCCCACTCAGGTAGGAAACCCTCAGGAGCATTTGTTACCTCAGTGAACTTTAGTATCTTTATCATCCTCACTAGTACATTATTTCTAGCCTACCATAACTAGCATTGACATAGCACTCACGAGGAGAGTACGTCTTCATTTCACCCTCACAGTGGCCTCTGCTGAGATTTCACCGTCGCTGTTTCTGTTTCACAGAGGGGTTAACTGAGGTTTGATGGCATTAGTGGCTAGCTCAGGTTCAGACAGCTCGAGACCAGACCTGGTCTGCCTGACTGCACAGCCTGGCCAGCCCCATGGCAGAGTGGTTAAGAGTGGACACTGGAGCCAGAGGGTGCTGCCATTTGCTAGCGCTGTGCCCTGGGCAGTTTGCTTACCTCTCTGTCCTCAGTTTCCTCAACTGTCAAAAGGAAATAACGATTGCACCAACTTGTAAAGCATTAGAACAGTGCTTAGCATGTAGTGCTCACTAGGTGTTGGCTGTTGTTATTGCTGTCATCATTCTCACCAGCACATTATTTTCATCATTATTATCACCTCTTAGACTTCGTGTTGAATTACGCGTGTTTCATCACTTAAGCCAGTAGTAGTAACATCCTTCACCTCCTATCAGTCTTACCTCCTGCTTATACTTCTTGGGATATAGCTGAAGCCAACTCCTACTGTTACCTGCTCACGTCTTTGCCTTTGCCTAGCTCAGCGGTCGGCAAACTCATTAGTCAACAGAGCCAAATATCAACAGTACAACGATTGAAATTTCTTTTGAGAGCCAAATTTTTTAAACTTAAATTATATAGGTAGGTACATTGTTATTAACTTAATTAGGGTACTCCTAAGCTGGCCTTTGCTAAAAACTCAAGGGGCCAAAGGGCCGCATGTGGCTTGCGAGCCGCAGTTTGCCGACCACTGGCCTAGCTGATTGCTTACTAGGCATGCCTTTTCCTTCAGTCTCCACGTAGAGCCTTCTCTGAACATGCCCTCCCTCCTCTGGCTTCCCATACCACTTTATTCCTGACTCAGTAGTCACCACTACATACTTCCACATTTGGTTACTTACAGAGAGGATGGGAGAGGGAGAAAGAGATAGGAACATCAGTGATGAGAAAGAATCATTAATCAGCTGCCTCCTGCACACCCCTTAACGGGGATCGAGTCTGCAACCTGGGCATGTGCTCTGACCGGGAATCGAACTGTGACCTCCTGGTTCATGGTTCTATGCTCAATCACTGAGCCACACCGACTGAGCTAGATGGAAAACTTCTTAAGAGCAGAGCTTGTGTCTACCTCTCTTTCCTGTCTTCCATGCATATAGAAACTGCCTGCTAAATATTTTTGAGCAAACAAATACTCTCTTTTACTAAAAAGGAATTTGACATTTTTAAGTGAACTATTTTATCTGAATTTGTATCTGTGATAAGAGTATATATAGGTATGAAAACTGTTAATTTTAGAAACCCTAAATATTTGTTCATTGAGATCTATGATAGGAAAGATATTAGTTTGTGGATTACCAGGCTGTATTTTGTTTGTCCAAGTGAGCTGCTGATTGATCTCCTGTTACCTGCTGTCATCATAGGTGTGGTTTGCATGGACCGTCCTGAACATGGAGTCCATCTTTGAAGAAGATTCTCAGCTCAGAAGAGTTGTTGAAGGGGAATTGGTTATAAACCCTTCTTTCACTCCTGACCAAGCTTTGAAGGTGCAAATAGCAGTTCTGCATTTGAGTGGGAGAAGGTGGTTTATACTTTGATGCTGATGGATTCACCTGTAGTTTTTGAACACCTATGTTTTCTTTTGTTGTGAATGTTTGGAAAGCACATAACTAGACCAACGTAGAAAATGTTATACTTGAAGTATATGCGTCCTTCCCAGGGTTCATTTTGCATTGAGAGTCACACTAATTATTAAAGGCCGTGCTCATTGCATGTGAAGGAGATCACCGGTGTTTTAAAGCAATTTCCAGTGTGTCCCACATGCATCAGAATCTCCTGGAGATTCTAGGACTCCCAACTTCTGAAATTCTGAGTTTGGAGTTGGATCAGGAATTTATTTTTAAAAACTCCCTAGCTGATCCTCAGGCTCACTAAAAACTGAGATACACTGGAACAAAGCTTTAGAACTAAGTGCCTTCTCTTTTAGGGTCCCCCAAGCATGTCAAACTTGTGGCCGGCAGGCTGCATGCCTCATTTAAATGCTGGCTGTGAGTTTGACATGCTTGGACTATAGACTTTGCTTTGGGGTCTCAGAGCCTATTAAACAATTTATCACTCTTTAAAGTCCTTTTAAAAATCTAATTTTTAAGAGATTGATAAAGTTTGACAGTAAACTTTACTTTTGGTTTTCATATCCTACTTCCTTTTTATAAAAAATAAATGTTTGCTGTTTTATTTTTATTTATTTATTATTATTTACTAGAGGCCCGGCGCATGACATTCGTGCACTGGGGGTGGGGGTGGGGGTCCCCCAGCCCAGCTAGTGCCCTCTTGCAGTCTGGGACCCCTCGTTCCTTACCGCCCACCTGCAGCAGAGGTGGGAGAGGCTCCCGCCACCGCTGCTGCACTCACTCGCCAGCTATGAGCCTGGCTTCTGGCTGAGTGGCGCTCCCCCTGTGGGAGCGCACTGACCACCAGGAGGCAGCTCCTGCGTTGAGCATCTGCCCCCTGGTGGTGAGTGCATGTCATAGTGACCGGTTGTTCTGCAGTTCGGTCAATTTGCATATTAGGGTTTTATTATATAGGATTTTAAAATATATTTTTATTTCAGATAGGAAGGGAGAGGGAGAGAGATAGAAACATCCATGATGAGAGAGAATCATTGATCGGCCACCTCCTGCACACCCCCCCTCCCCTCCACTGGGGATAGAGACCGCAACCAGGCCTGTGCCCTTGACCAGATTCGAACCTGGGACCCTTCAGTCCATAGGCCGGAGCTCTATCCACTGAGCGAAACCCGCCAGGGCCATCTCCTACTTTCTTGCACTGTAGTGTTTTATATGCAAAGACATAAAGGCGTGTCAAGGCATGGACATGAGGTTAGACAAGGTGACAGTTTAGACCCTTTTCAATTCTGGGGTCTGTGAAATGTTTTGACAGAAGAAAAGCTGCCCCTTATCTCCTGCTAACAAGGAGGTTAAAATGTTAGCTAGTGGGTTGGAGAAGTAAGTTGTGGATCATTTAGAACGAGCAAACTTTGCACTTGTGTTTATTTCATGGCTGCTCACAGTCCCACCTCTTCTGTAGAAAGCCCAGGCCCAGCTGAAGCTCCCCCTCGTCCCGTCGCTGCAGAGGCTTCTGGTCTATCGCTGGGCCCACCAGGCTCTCGTCACTCCATCTGATCACCCTCTTCTCCCGCTCATCTGGCAGAAGTTCTTCCTGCTGTACCTGCACCGCCCAGGACCGCAATACGGGTAGGTAGCCAGTATCGTCACCCGTTTCTGTGAATCCTTCCTGCCTTAGCACTGCTCTGCTGCACTGAGTTCTCACACTGCGGCGGGTGAGTTGGAGTCTTCTCAGCTAGGAGTCTCCCTTCCTGCTTCACAATTATTAGACTAGACCTTTTTTGAGTTCAGGGTATCTTGTGGCAACTCTCTCTTTACCGTCTCCCATACCCAACATGGGGAAGACAGCACCCTGGAACCTCTGGAAATGCAAAGGGAGAGAAATTGCCCCAAATAGGCTGCTTGTGTGACTGTCATGGGGCTCGGAGGAGGAGATCTGTGATGAGTTAAGTAGGTGTGGACAAAGGCCGAGCTGTGTCTGGCAGCTCTTGGGCTGGGCCTGGGGATGTCCAACATTTCCATTGGATTTGAAGGGACTGACCAGCTGGAACTGCCCACTGTTACTAACCATTGATATTTAGCTCCAATTCAATTTCTAGCTCATCTTTCACTACCTTAACTCACTTCCTTGAAACATAAATGTTAATTCTTTGAAACTTCTGTTTTCTACCAGATTGCACGTTCTTCAAGAGCAGAGACTAGCCCTGACTGGTTTGGCTCAGTAGATAGAGCATCGGCCTGCGGACTGAAGGGTCCTAGGTTCGATTCCGGTCAAGGGCGTGTACTTTGGTTGCGGGCACATACCCAGTAGGGATTGTGCAGGAGGCAGCTGATCGATGTTTCTTTCTCATCGATGTTTCTCTCTATCCCTCTCCCTTCCTCTCTGTAAAAAAATCAATAAAATATTTTTTAAAAAAAAGAGCAGAGACTATTTTAAAAATATATATATTTTTATTGATTTCAGAGAGGAAGGGAGAGGAAAAGAGAGATAGAAACATCAATGAAAGAGAATCATTGATTGGTTGCCTCCTGCACGTCCCCCCACTGGGGATCGAGCCCTTAACCAGGGCATGTGCCATTGACCAGAATCGAACCTGGGACCCTTCAGTTCGCAGGCTGATGCTCTGTCCACTGAGTCAAACTGGCTAGGGCAAGGAGAGACTATTTTTAATCTCTTTTGTACCTCTAAGTGGTGATAATATCTTGAATTTGCATAGCATTTCATTTAAAAAAAAACTTTTCATATATACCATCTTGTTGGAGCCTCATAATAACTGTTATGGTAGAACTGGTATGTATTAATTTAATGCAGTATATATACAGCTATAGTATATTGACTTGTTATTATGATTTTGTGGTCACATAAGAGGTACATCATGTATTGATCTTATTGTGATCTATGCTTGTATTTCTTAAGGCTACCCATAGATGGTTGTATTGGAAGAAGATTTTTCCAAAGCCCTGCACATATTAATTTGTTGAAAGAAATGAAGAGGCGCCTGACTGAGGTAGCTGATTTCCACCACACAGCGAGCAAGGCCCTCCGTGTTCCAGCAGAGGGCAGTGAAGGGCCACCCGAGAGCCAGGCTGGCACCCCTGCTTACCTGACTTCACCTGAGCTGCACACCGAGCTAGTGAGGTAAGACGTGGTTGTTTAGCCATTTACATGTTGTTTGCAGCACAGTACTGTGCAGGGGCAGTTATGTGTTTCTAAACTGCTAGATCTTATTCTCTTGTTAGATTCACTAGGGAAGGCAGCTTTGACTATAGGTTTATGTCTTGTAGTGTTTCTCTTCTTATGTTTCTTGTAGGAAATGAGTCAGCAATTTGTGTATACCTCTGTTGAGTACCTGGAGTCTTAAACCAGAGGCTTATGTCATTTTTTTAATGTAAAAACAGAAATAAACCTAAATAATTGGCTGTGGCAGGTGAACATCAAGGGAAGCCTGCTTGGTAGTTTTGTAAAAGAAATAAATGAGCATGGCAGAGCTCTTTAAGTGGGAGTTCATAGGCCTCTTAGGGGATTTCAGGACCCACTTGGGGTGGGATCCAGTAATCTCCCAAAACTGCTTCTAAAATCGGCACAATATTGGCATCCCCAAAAGGTTAATAACTTTGAAATAAGTTTGGTTCCCTATCCCATTTTCCTTCACCTTTCAGTTATTTTAAAATATATTTTTTAAAATATGTTTTTATTGATTTCAGAGAGGAAAGGAGAGAGATAGAGAGATAGAAACATCAGTGATGAGAGAGAATCATTGATTGGCTGCCTCCTGTACATCCCCTACTGGGGATCGAGCCCACAACCTGGGCATGTGCCCTTGACCTCAATCAAACCTGTAGGCCGACACTCTATCCACTGAACCAAACCAGCTAGGGCCCTTCACCTTTCATTTGTAAGTTTGCTGTAAATTTATTAGTCTTATAAGTAAGACATTAAAAATAACTCTTTATGTTAGTCCTGGGAACAAAATGTCTTGGTGTGGACGCCCTGTGCTTGACATCAGAGCCCTAGGGCTGTCTCTCAGCCTCCAGATGATTTCTTCCTGTTTTACTTGCTCGAAGGAAAACTGATTGTTAACCAGGCTTAACTAGTGGGAAGACTTTATCTTTGAACATTTAGATCAGCGAAGAAAGTCTCTGCTGTTCCCTTCTGCCCCCCTTAACTCCCCCTTCCTTTGTCGTGTTGGTAAAGTGTCCATCTTACCAAATCAGAGGCTGGAAGAGAGATCCATACAAGCCTCTTCCCTGCAAGAGCTCAAACCCCAGTCTCGGCTCTCTTCCTACCCAGACCACCCCAGAGGTAAAGGAGGTAATTTTCCACTTCATTGAGCAAAGCCAAGTCACGCCACCTCCGTCCAGTTCCCCACCCAGTCACTCGTGTGCTGGAGACTCTCTGGTACCTTTTGCTGCAAACAGCTGCTTAAAGTACCAGTGATTTTAGCTAAATGGACTGTGTTCCTTATTAAAACAAAAAATAAAAACAAAGGAAACATTACATTTTATAAAATGTTTTTACTGGAAAGTTCAGATTGTTTTTCTTTCTCTTTATAGCCTGGCTTTGTTTTATTTCTTCTTAATGGGAATGGGATCACATGCTGTGAGTTCTATCTGTGACTCCTGTGGCAGGAGATGCATTGAGCCTAACACTGACAGGTGCTGCCAATGCATAAGTTGAAAATGGCTTTTACTGTTTCTCAGGGAGATAGGAGGTATATTTATTTGGATGTTATTTAAACTTTTCAAAGCACTAAGGCTCACTGACTGGATTGCTCAGGAAAGAGCAGCTCCAAATTCATTCCTAGGTTTGTGATAAAATCACCTTTCTAGGTTTTTTTCTGTTTACTGTATTTAATAATGGAATTCCCAGAGTTCTTTCTCCACATCTTGTCTTTTAGCAATTATTGCATCATATTTTATTTATCTGTAACCTGTTTCTCCCCAGCTGGCTCATGAGCTTTTTGGAAGAGTGATCGTTGTTGGAAACATTTTCTGTATCATGTGCTTCTTTTATGTTGTGGTGCCATTGTTTCTAGAGCTGTAAGAAACTTCATCTGTGTGCACATCTTTTTATATTTTATATAATTATGTTCTTTTCTTTTAGGCTCTTCAACGTCTATATATTATGGCTGGAAGATGAGAATTTTCAGAAAGGAGATACCTATATCCCTACTCTACCAAAGCATTATGACACTCACAGGCTAGCCAAAGTGATGCAGAATCAGCAGGTGAAACTATGGCCATGTCTCTTTTAGCATCTCTGACTGTACTTTGAATTTGAATTGGTCACATTCATAATTGAATGGTAAAACCACTTATATATATGGAAGTCACTTGCTCGAATGGTCATTGTTTTTGTGGATTTTGTCAGTATACAAGTGATTGTTGTATTAAAGGGATATTCCCTCTTGAATTTCCGGCCCCACCATGACCTCACCTGAATGCTTGAAACTCAGTCTAGGACTTTCTACCATCTCATAAACATAACCTTCCTTGTATATTTTCTTAATTTAAATTGTTGTAAGCCGAACACTTTTAGCTGTCATCTCCACTCCCATTAAAAGCACCGTGTAAGAATTTATTAGGATTCATACATTATATATGAAGTTACGTGGAATAGACAGGAGCTCACCTTTATGTGGCTTTGGAGATGACTCGCGGGTGTTACAGTTTCGGTTGCCCTTCTGGAAGTACTCCGTTCTAGTCTTCACATATTCT
This sequence comes from Eptesicus fuscus, assembly GCF_027574615.1. Classification (NCBI taxonomy): domain Eukaryota; kingdom Metazoa; phylum Chordata; class Mammalia; order Chiroptera; family Vespertilionidae; genus Eptesicus; species Eptesicus fuscus. The sequence continues at coordinate 81,039,731 of NC_072484.1, read as the reverse complement.
AAGCTGTTCTCTTCCTAGTACCCAGAGATGTCTGTGGTCCTTTTTTAGGCCCAAATTTCTAAGTTTTCTCTTAAATTCTGTGTGTGTGTGTGTGTGTGTGTACATTTCTCCTATTCCAGTTCCATTTTTCTAGGTGCTGAACTCTACTGGGCATTGACCTTTACACTGGGATGGGATTTAGGAACCTCTAAGACTTGAGAGACTTTAATTTGGATCTTTAATTAAACTTATCTGCTTCCATATTATATGTAGTATTTCATCTCTAGTAGGTATCTTTGGTCTCCTTCTTCCTTCCTTTTTTTCTCTCTTTCCTCCCTTCATTTCTTTCTTCTTTCCTTTTCTTTCTTCCATGAGTATTTATTTCTCATGGAAGAAAGGTTTTAAAGTGTCAGATATCAAATGCCAAATATACAAAAAGAGACCTGGCACAGTCTCTGCCTTCAAGGAGCTTACTGTCAAATGGGGGACTAAACAATGATCACATCTGGTGATTAAGATTGTGGAGGTAGAATGTACAGGGTGCTGTGGGGACACAGAGGAGCAGCACCCAGTTCACACTGGGGCAGAAGTGGTGATCTTTGAGTTGAGACCTGAAATAGGAAAAATAAGTGTGATCTTAGTGTCGTGAAATCCTGAGTGAGGTTCCATACCCATTTCTTCTTTACATGCCACACACCAAGACCTGATCCAAGGTTTTGTACATGTAGGTACTTAGTGTTGTAAAAAATTAATCATAGCTCTTTTGGTTCTTTGATATTTATCTTGGCTCTCCAGCATCTACTGAATTAGTTGCTTTGTTTTTCTTAAGTCTACTTGCCCTTTGCTTTTATAGCTCCTATATTTTTTTAAATATATTTTTATTGAGAGGGAGATAGAAACATCAATGATGAGAGAGAATCATTGATCGGCTGCCTCCTGCATGCCCCCTGCTGGGGATCAAGCCCGCAAACCAGGCATGTGCCCTTGACTGGAATTGAACCCGGGACCCTTCAGTCCGCAGGCCTGTACTCTAGCCACTGAGCCAAACCAGCTAGGACTATAACTCCTATTTTTGATCTGTAATCCAAGTTCTGGGTTTTTCTGTCCTTTTGTGTTTTCTGAGGCATCTCTGCTTAATCCATCAATGATTCTCAGGATTCTTCTCTAATTGTTAGCCTCTGTCAGCAGTTACTTAGCACAGAGGCAGAGAAGGTAACACAGTGGCCCCACTTAAAGGAGAAGTGTAGGCACAACAGGAGATGTATATGGCACGGCACCTGGAACAGTCGGGTGCACTTAGGAACCATTCCGTGATCAGGATGACTTGGGAGTTCCTTCTCTGAGTCTGGAGTACCTTGTGCCCTGGTTAGTTTGGAAACAATGACTTGGGACTTAATGGCAGTGTGCTAATTTGAAGCCAGGGACATTTTCAGGTTCAGAAGGATCCTTTAGACCACTTAAAATCTGAAAAAAAGGAAATTACGGTGCACAAAACCATAGTCTATAAATGATCACCTACTATTACTATTTGAAGTAGTTTTTAGTGTTCATTGATGGCTGATTCTTTTTTCTCATTAAAGTGAGTCCACTATTCTAATTTGTAGTGATCACCAAAGTGAAGTACATAGAGAAATACAAGAATGTGCAAGACAAAAAATAAAAGAATATGCAGGACAGCTCACTGGAGTGTGGGAAAAGAATGCTAGAAGTCCTATTTTTTCTTATTTTTTATTTCATCTTTTACTATGAAAGAATTCAGTCATACAGGAAACAGCATAGTATATAATAGACATACCAGTTCCCCCACTCCCCTTTTGTGTACCATGTGTGTAGTTTCATCTGTAGTTCACCCGTACCTTCCACCATGTTAACTTGGAACTAATCCTAGAGAGCACTTGATAAATAGAGATATTAAAAGATGAGGATAAAAAGTATGCACATGGCTTACCATGCTTGCATGCACTTTCTTTTCCCTGAATCCTTTTTGATGATAGAAAAAAAAAAGATGAAGATTAAAAGATAACATACTCCAATAGCATTTACATCTGAAAAACAATAACATACTCCAAATAGCATTTACATCTGAAAAACAAGTTAACTAAAAAAGTTGATTTTTTTTAGTTAACTTGTTGGTTGTTTCTCACATCTCATAGTTAACTTGTCTACCACTTAGGATTAAGTTAGGCTTTGAGTGAGAGAAAATTCCAAAATTCCTAAAATCAAGCACCTAATCAGTGTTCAAATTTCTCATTATCTCATAAATGTCGTAAAAGTTTGGTTGTGCTGTATTTGTACAGTTTGTTTGGATCATGATCTGCATTTTGTGTTTGGTTTATAGCTCTTAAGTTCTTTTAATCTGTAGGTCCTTTCCTTAGTCCTTTTCCCCCTTGCAATTTATTTGTTGAAGAAACTGGGTAGTTTGTCCATAGAGTTTCCCCACAGTCTAGATTTTGTTTACTGCATCTTTATGGTGAAGTTTAATATGTTTTTCTGTCCCCTATATTTCCTTTAAATTGTTAGTGGGACATAGGGTTTGAGCTAATCCAGATTCAATTATTTTCAATATATTAAAATTTATCTCTGTACAATTTCTGTTATTTACCTATGTCTTATAATTTCTTAGCTCAGTAATATGTATGTATAATTTATAAATATACATTTAGTGGGGCTATAAAATTATTTTTTCTGATCCAGTGATACATAATCAAAAAAGTTTTGAGATTCTTGCTAAAATGGTTCGAGTATCAGTTTTAAATGCGATTCTTCCTAATGCTTTAGAACTTGAAATAGACCAAACTTATTGGTTCACTTTGTAGTTAAATATATAGTTTTATAATGTGAATATTCTGGGAAAGTTAAGGTCCTGTGTTTTCATTCTAGGATCTGTGGATGGAATATCTGAACATGGAGCGCATACATTATGAGTTTCAGGAAACCATTGGTCTGTGGACGCAGGCCAAGCTTGAGTCCCATTCCACATCCTGCAGTTTGTCAGTTCAGCTAGACTTCACTGATCCTTTTTTGGGTGAGTCATACAAGCATCAGCCCCTTTGAATGTATGAAGGATGGAATGGATGAGTGAATCAGAGCCATTGAGGGTTAAGGTGTACAACAATGTATTCCTTCAGTAGGCATTGATTTTTTTTAGTTAACTTGTTGGTTGTTTCTCATAGTTCATAGTTAACTTGTCTACCACTTAGGATTAAGTTAGGCTTTGAGTGAGAGAAAATTCCAAAATAGTAATGGCTTAAATAAGTTAGAGATTTAATTTGATTTTCTCATGTAAAAAAGGAGTCTGGATGAAGGCATTTCAGAATGGTAGCTTCATGACCTATAAGCCTTCAAGGACCCCTGCTCCTCCCTTGTGGCTGCCCCACTGTTTTCACACATGACATCCACTTATGGTCCAAGTTTAAGATTGTGGTCACATTCATGTTTTACTCTGCAGGAAGGGGAATTTCCCTCTTTAAGGACTCTTTTGAGAAGCTGCTTACAGACTATCCAATTATAGCTCATTGGTCCAAACTGAGACACATGGTTCTACCTACCTGAAAAGGAGACTGGAAAGTGACTTTAAAAAGACGTTTTAATTGATATCAATGTGTAAAGTGCAACTTTAAATTTCATTATTTTGGATTTGCAGTTTTACAATTCAGAAGTCTTTTCTTTTATAAACTTTTCTTTGTATCTGGAACTCTTACCATACAATACACATGGATCATATTCCCAAAGTTTCTAAGTTGGTTGTTTCTCACAGTGCATTTTTCTAGAGAAACAGTTTTATAAATTGTCAGTTAGTTTTCTATGCCAGGCCACAAAAACTCATTTTACCTGGAAATTTGATGACATATCTTACAACAAAAATAACATAAAACAGTATTTGGGGTCATTTGCTGGTTTTAATTACTGAATATATTTTTTAAATGTAGGGCATATAATATAATTATGAACATAACTTCTGAATAAAATATTGTAATATGTAGTATAATAGAGCACTGAAGTGATTCAGAGAAAGGCAAAAATATCTTCTTGTTGCAGCCCTGTCACTAACCAATTAGTTAGCTGTGTGATCAGAGAAAAAGAGCTTTAGTCCACTCATCTGTAAAAGGAACGTCTAGACAGTTTCATCTAAGGCTTTAAAAATTTTCCCTCCAACATCTTTCTCCCCACTTTCCCCCTGAAATAATAATAGTTTTTCACCACAACTATAAAAGTTATATGTGTTCATTGAAAAAAATTAAACAATATAGAGAAGTTTATAGGGGAAGGTCTAAAAGTTGCCTTCAACCCAGCCACATTGAGTCTCATTTTCTATTCTTTAAAGTCTGTTAATGAGAAAAAGAAATATGTTTGTAGATCTGGAAGCTGGTGAATACTGCTCTGTTAATGTCCTCCCATCTGTAATGCTTTTACGTGGCCTTCACACTGCCCCCAAAGGCAGATTGTTTTCTCTGGAGTAAAATGAGAAATTTGTTTAGCCTTTAGTTTGTTCCAGGCTCTGTCCTAATACTTTATATGCCTTAATTCCGTCCTCCCAACAACCCTATGAGGTTTATCCCCACTGAGCAGATAATGAACCTGAGAGGTATAATAAGGTGGTTAGTGTGCACATGGCTTGGACCAGTTTGCCCAAGTCACAAAGCTGGTAATGGTAGAGCCATCTTGCTCCAGCGACCCTGCTCTTCATCACTTATTATCCTGTCTCTTGTTTCAGGTGATCAGTACAGTTCTAAATAAAATTAAGACCTAGATTTTTAAAAAATGTTTCTTTATTGTTGAAAGTAATACAGATGTTTCCCCTTCCCCCCTTTGACTTCTACTAAAGACCTAGATTTTTAAATAAGAAGCTTCAGGTTTTTCTCAGATAAAAGGTTAGGCGATTACCTCAAACGATGGCACTGTGGTTGTGATGGTGGTGTTAATTTTAGCAGTTTCACAAGTTATTGCACACCTGTGACACCAACTTCCTTTTCTTGAATTAAATTTGTTTTGTTGACTTCACAGCTTTAGTCACTTTTGGTCCAGAGTGGTTATTATAGTTAAAAATGCTCTGAATTTATTTTTGCCTGTCTTTTATTTTGCACTTAAAATATCCTTGATTTTTTTATTTTATTTTTTATGATACGTGATATTGACTTTGAAAAAGAGCCTTCAGTTTTCTTTAGAGTCATGCCTTAAAATGTTGCTGGAAAGAAACCTGAACATACTCAGGAGTCTTATCCAGTGATGAATATCCAACTTGTTACATTCTGTGCAGAGAGTGGTAGTTCTAGTGGAAAAACCCCAGCTTTAAGGGACGATCTTGTACTTGACCTGTTTGGAATGTTAAATTCCATCTGTTTGGGGTACAAACAATACAAGCCTTCTTATGCCAAGTAAAGTCACGTCTATTAAATTTAGTTTTTCTTAACAAGAATAGAAAATTGAATGCTACATTTGGAATGAAATCAGAAATTCATAGTAGTCCCTTAAGTACTTGTTGACTTGACACTCCCTTGACCTCTCATCCCTTGTTATCTTACTATGGAAAAGAAACAGGGATGTGGTAGCTTTTCTTCATGTTCTTCAGTTCCTGCCTGTGCTGTGGTATGTGTATAGTGCAGTAAAGAGAGAGGGAGGGAAGGTAGGATATATTGGATACCTACTGTGTTGTGTTCAGCTGTGTAATAGTTGTAGAAGTGTAAACATTTAACTTGGACTCAGCAATATGAGAACATGTGCAATTTACTGCAAAGTTAACAGTACAGATTTACCTTTATTTTTCTTATATGCCACCTGATTTCTTATTTGGGCTCCATAGATCATTTGTTGAGTGAATGAATGAATGAAAAAATGAATGACTATATGACTATGTAAACATAAGTTCTGTAGGAGTTTGTGCCCATGTTCTTATTCATTTTAACTCGACTACTTTCAGCCCTCTTGTCTAAACCTTGGCCTAATTTAAGATTTTTCACTTAGCTGTATTCTGTGATGTTCATTTCTTTTTCTCCCATTCCTATGAAGTTTATCTGGGTGATTGCATTAAACTTTTAACTGGGCTACCTATCCCATCCCCCAATCCATTGTCTGATGGTAGCTACCATCTTTCTCAAGCTTACTTAGAGCTGTTCACTAGATACCTTTTGTTGTTTTTTTGTTTTGTTTGTTGTTTTTTAATTTATTTTTATTGATTTCAGAGAGGGAGAGAGAGATAGAAACATCAATAACGAGAGAGAATTATTGATCAGCTAGCTGCCTCCCGCATGCCCCGCCCTGGGGATTGAGCCCGAAACCTGGGCATGTGCCCTTGACCAGAATCGAATCTGGGACCCTTCAATCTGCAGGCCAACACTATCCACTGAGCCATACCGGCTAGTGCTACTAGATCCCCTTTGTATTAGCATAAGTCCAAACACCTTAGTACATCATGCAAGGCTCTCTAGGGTAATAATTTTAGATTGTGAGCTTTAACCTTTTGAGGTAGGAATTCGATTTAATCACACCCCATGCTCCTGACCTCCCAGCTCCTGGTAGAGTATTAGTAGGCCTGTGAGTGCTCCCTCAGAGCTTATAAGTAATAAAAGGTTTATGCCTCTGAAGTGTCTATTCTGTATATCTCAGCATTTTTTATGATGGTAACAGGCCAGGGCTTTGCACCCTCTTAGTAAGTTACTACCTAGTTGTAGCCATTACTCAGTAAATTTAACTTTATTTTCTTTCAGCTAAAGAGAGGGTCTTAAGTAACTTGCGGAAGCATGACGCTCCCCAGCCTCCCCTTGCTCTGCACCCAGTGAGGCCTCCTGTGCCGGTTATTTCCTCTGATGTGCTCCTGAGTCAGAAGGACACCACCCAGCTGGTGCGCACAGACCTGAATCTGTTGCGACAGCAGGCCAGGTAAGCCCAGGAGACCCCCGGGTCACGCCTCCCTGCTTGCTGCTGCCTTGACAGCTGGGTGATGTAGCACCTGGAAGGGTCCTCATCAGCATTCTGGCCATGCGGGTAATTGGTGGAGATGGACCCGGCCGGTTACTGTAGTTAACCAAGTTGTGACAAGTCTTTTAATTTCCCATTGAAATTATGTGGTGCTTTCATGAACTCTAAATTTGTACATGTTTCCTAAGGTGGCATTCTGAGTGTCAGCAGTGCCAGTTAAGTGTTTCCTGTGCTTCTCCTGAGGAACCTTCTGATAATGGAAAGGTTGTATTTAAAGGGGATGAAATGATTTACTTTCTTTTGTCACTGCTTTGTTCTCTCACTCTCCATACTCTTAAAAATCGGCACAGGCATTGATCGAAGTGCGGGAAAGGCATTTAGTGTTCTGTGTTCACGGGAGAGACAGAATGATCAACTCTTTCAGGTTCTAGCTTGCCATCTTGTGAGAAGGAGCACGTGTGTAGCAAGTCTATTTTATAAAGTAAAAGAGTCTATTTGGCAAATCCCACAGGAATCAACCTCTCCTTTTTTAAAAATTTATCTTTATTGTTGAAAGTATTACAGATGCCTCCCCGCCCCTCCACCCCCCATTGACCCACTCCACACCGCTCCTGCCCCTGGGAATCAATCTCTTACTGGCCTTTGTTTCCTTTGCTGTTTTTGGTCCAGTTATTTATTTGTGTGTGCACACAACTCTACATATGCACACACATACTGGCCTGCACGACAAAGTAATCATAACACGCTTAGAACAATATTGATACCATGTAAGAATTCACTTTCTCCATTTAAAAATTATATATGTTTTTATTGATTTCAGAGAGGAAGGAAGAGGGAGAGAGAGAGAGAAGCATCAATGATGATAGAGAATCATCGATTGGCTGCCTCCTGCATGCCTCCCACTAGGGATGAGCCTGCAACCTGGGCATGTGCCCTTGACTAAAATTGAACCTGGGACCCCCACTCTTGTCCACTGAGCCAAACCAGCTAGGGCAACTTTCTCCATTTTTGAAAATTTAGTTTGAGTTACTAATATCTAAGAAATCAGTGATACTTACAAATAAGTGCACCCTTTTAGGATAGTTAAATTAGGATGAAATTCTCATTTGTTCTTGTATATTTAAGGGTTCATTTAAAAAGCATTGATAATATAACACAGATTCTAAGTGGAGTTTTATATCTGGCTAAAAAGTTGTCCCACTTTTTCTTTGTTTCTTAATTTTCTGGTTAGCATGACTGCCAGGGTGAGAATTTGGGTAAGTCTTGGCATACATACCTTTGGTCTTTTTTCTGTGGAATACTTACTAGTATATCTTGCTCTAATGCAGGCTTGGGTAGCTGTAAGCCTTTATCACTTATTATGAAATCTTTCCTAAGACTTTCTTTGACCTCCTGATGATTTTTTTTTTTTTTTCCAGAACGGCTGCTCTTTGGGAATCTCAGCAAGTTGCCCTGGATAGTGAGCTGTTGGACACAATGCCCAAACAGTATGTTAATCGAGAAGAACAGACCACACTACATTTGGAGTGTAGAGGCATTAGTGGTAAGAAATGCCAAGGAGCAGCAGTTGTAACAGTTCAGGTAAGATTGTTTAAATTCCTTTGTAGTTCAGAGAATTTTAATTGAGCCCCTAATTGGCATATCATTGAGAAAGAGTAAAAGAAGTATATAGCAGGTGAGCCATGTCTCAAAACATGTAACAGTTTTTAGAGGAGTGAAGACACACACAGCTAATCACCTGTTTCCATAAGTGCTGACGAGTCATATAAAACAGATAGAAATTCAAAGAAAAGCAGAATCATCAGGAGATTTTGAGAGAGGGGGCCTTAAACTGATCCTTAAAAGATTTTGTTAATGATAGTTTGGATTCAGTAAGAAGCAGAGTGCAAATGGAGTCAGCATGACTTCATCTAGGGGTCAGGGGCTGGCTGTGTCCATGGATTTCAAGTTGTTTTTGGAAGTGGTGGTAGGAATCCACAGTGGGAAGGTTGGAGTTCACGTTGGAAAGGATGCTCACTGGGAGCGCTGGCTGTGTGCTATGGACAGCTGGGGGGCACTGAAGACAAACATGGGAGGGACCTGTGGAAGGCAGATCAGCTGGGCAGCGCCTGACAACTGGCAAATGGAGAGATGTACAACAATGTGTATAAAAATCAAACTGCCTCTAGGGTCACCTTCTTGAATTGGAAAAATAAAATTAAGTTGGATGTGACTTTGGAAGGACTTCCAAATGGAAGTTTAGCTTTAGCCAGCATATCGTAGCATTTGCTTCATGCCATGCACCGTCTGAACATTGACAGAACTGATTGTTATCTTCACCACAACCCTATAAGAGGGTAATTTTATTATCTGCATTTTTAAATGAAGAAATAGAGGCATAGAGAAGTTACGTTACATACCCAAGGTGACACAGCCAGTGAATGGCTAAACCAGGAAGTCCCAGGCAGTCTGGTTAGAGCACATGCCCCTTAATCACCTCACCTCACTCCGTCTGCACATTATTCAGGATTCCCTGAGCTGGGAAAGAAATGCTTAGAGAGAGGCCTACTTATTGCCTGACTACATTTGCACAAAAATAGCTCCCCTTTTTGGTTAGCTTTTAGAAACTGGGGAAATTTTATTTACTGACCCTTGGTTGTCTTTCAAAAATTTCTCTTGTGTGTGTGTCAGTCCCCATTTTTACCTGTTTAAATGTATTCTTTTTCTTTTTCCCCCCAAATTTTCTTGATATTCTAATGTACTCCTTTAAAAAATATATTTTCATTGATTTTTAGAGGGAGAGGGAGAGGATGAGAGAGAGAAATATTAACATGAAAGGGAGTCATCAGTCTGCTGCCTCCTGCATGCCCTAACTGGGGATCAAGCCCACACCCAGGCATGTACCCTGAGAATTGAACCGGCAACCTTTTGGTGCATCGGACGATGCCCAACCAACTGAGCCACACTGGCTAGGGCTCTAATGTAGTCTTTATCAATCTCCTTGGGTGACTGTTTTCTCTAAAGTGTCTTCTCAGAAATAGCTTTTATATTTTGTATTTTTCATTACCTTCAAACTTTATTTCTGGCAAAGTAACATATTTGTATGCATCTAAAGTTAGGAAATTCAATCTGGAATGTGATCATTGATTAGAGAATTCATGGATCAGATCATTTTTTAAAATCAGCTTCATGGAAAATTATTTTGTATTTAAAATATAAATTTTAAAATTAAAATACATATGTGTTTTAATATAATTTTAATGGCTCATTTATGAAGATTTCAAATTATATCATGAAAATATTTTATTGCTTGATAAAACTTTTCTGGGAGGGAACGCCCTGGAAATTTCCAGCCATCTGCAAGTGTTTGAACTGTGTATAGCTTGTTGGGGGTATACAAAAGTCAAATATATTTTATGGGAATTGAGACGTGCTTCTTCTGTGGTTGCCTCTCCTAGTAGAAGCCTCTAATAATTCAGTGACATTCCCTGAGGACATGGGGTGATTTATAATAGGGTTCCTTGTGTTGTACTTTGTTATTGTGGGGCATGTTTGCGGGACTCAGAATTGATTTATTGTCATGTGAAAAATTTGCTCATTCCTAGAAATGAAAGATGGAAAAGACCCACCGAGGGCCTCAGGTTCTTGTGAAAGCTTACTGGAGGACCAGCTGTGTCCTACTTTTAAATTTCTTTGTCTACTTCAAGGGACTCAGGAGGGGCTTCCACCAGGCTGCTTTGTTCTATTGTCTACGACTTCTTGTAATTATGAGCTGGTGGTCATTCAGTCTCTCTCACCCCCGTTCTAGGAAGAAAACTTTCAACAGTGGTGGGAACAGTGAACAAAATAAGTAGGCTAGGAAATAATGAACATTTTGGGAAAGTGGCAAAACCTTCCTACACTAGTTGGTTTTCTTTTATTCTTCAGTATTAGTAATTTCTATGACATGGATGGAGGTTTTAAAGTTCAAGTTATGAAGTGGACTTGGTCTCGTCTCTACATTTCCCAGTGACGTGAACCTCTGTTCTTTCTCTCTTGTCCTTAAGTCTTTCCACTTTCCTTCGTCCTCACTGTCTTCTTCTTTCACATTCTCTTTCGCTCTGTTTGGCTGTTTCTCTCCAGACCGGCTCAGGGCTGTGGCCCTCAAAGACCAGCTCTAATTGTAGTTGTTGACATATTGGGCAAAAGAGCTGACTGCACATATTCCTAATCACATTTTAAGCTATTAAATTTTGGCCTGTTGTTGGAAAGTTTTGAAATTTAATATTTGTATTGATTCAGTAAGTGGCTTAGTGGAAGTAATTTAATTTTTTTTTATCTTTCATTTCTCTAGTAGTAAAAACTAAAGCAATTATTGTTAACATTACATATTCTTGGATAGTCGCTTTCGTGGCTTTTGATCCATACTAACAGCCTATGTTTTCCTTTGAAACAAGAAGTTTTGTAAAGATCTTTACCACAGTGGTGGTGCATGTTATAGAAGTAAGTTATCATTATGATCATAAAAAGTAGGTGTTGAATGTATTGTCAGAGCTGTGCTGTGCTGGGTGCTGTGTAAAGCAAAATAGGACCATTGCCCTTCAGGAGCTTTTGATTTGGAATTTATGCCCCCTGACAGGGACATAGACTCTTGATTAAATAAGTTTGTGAATTAAGTGTTGACATTATCCACAGACAAAGGATACCTGTAACCATTATAGTGGTGGCTGAAGACTGGGCTTGGGCAGGTGCATATAAAGGAAAATGTAGACCCTACTGCTCACCCATGAGATTGTGGAAAACCATCTAAGGAGAATGTAGGATTTCAAACTCCTGCCTCCTAAATGTTCTGGTCTTTTCAGCATTCTCTACTGTGCATGCAAAATAAGTCCAAGTTCCCCAGATTGCTTTAAAGGCCTCTCCTGCTCCCCAGTCTCATTGCACTGCACTCTTCAGCCCGATCCCTTGGCCCCAATCAGCCTGGCCAGCCTCCTCCTCAATGTCCTGTCCTCCTGTCCCCCACATCTGCCACATTGGTTTTGTCTTTGTGTTGCAGCCTGGGCCAAGGATCTTTTCTGCATCAGTCCACATCCAGAAAAGGACATTAAAAATGCAGAAACAAAGCAGTTATTATATAGATCACCATCAGTTAATTAGAAAAAGGGTTGTGAACAACCCCTCAACTAGGAAAGATATAATCTTAAATAAAGGATAGTCTTTTAAATTTAAATGAGATAAATTTAGTTGTGTGTTTTTTTAAAGCTTACTAAATTCTCCTTATTTTTTGTATCTTCACTGAAATCCAATAAAAATTTAATCAAAGGTCAGCTTTTAGGAACCATTGAATTAGTCAATTGCTCTTTCCAAGGCATGCAACTGATTTGGGCACTTCCCATGTTTACCTTATTTTATTGTTTGCTTTATAAGTATATGCCTTTTTTCCCCTTTCAAAATGGCAAATGTTTTATTAACAGCACCCATGTCCTCCTTTGTTTATGCTGGGCACACGTGAGATGTGCAGCCTCTGTCTCGAGTTGAATTGTATGTGCTGCTGGGTGGGAGGGCAGAGGGGTTAAGGCTTTGCAGACAGATGATCAACAGAGGAGGGGCTTGGGCTTCAGGAAGGGCCTCGTGGAGGAAGACACGGAGTTATCTTTTTATGAGGATTGTGGTGTCAAAACATAAGTGACATAGAGCATATCCTACAGAAGACTTTGAACCAGTGAAAACTAATCCAAGTCTGCTTAATTCAAGTCAAAACTAATTTTTCCTTATGAAAAATTCAGAGATTATTGAATAGTTTTTTGACATTTTCCCCCCATCCCTGTCAGGTTCAACCAAGAGTTTTGAGCTATCATATTAATTGTAATAATAATCTTTTCATCATTTGCCAGTATATATGTAATAACATATCCGCCTAAAAGCCAGGGGCAAAAAAAATCTGTTGACCATTTTAATTTTTGTTAGTTTGAAGGTATGCACAAGAACGAAGCAGTAAGCCAACAGCTTCATGCTTTGTGGAAAGAAGTGAAGCAGTTACAAGCAGAAGCTACTAAACCACCACCACTTAATATTGTGGAGGCGGCTGTGCATGCAGAAAACTTGATTACGTAAGTTGTGAGGACGTTCTACTTTAAAATGCTCTTTTGCTATTGTCGATAGTAAACATGCTACTACACTCCCCCAGGCATCCACTAATTAAATTAGCATAGGGATTGGCATACTATGGCCTTTGGACCAAATCTGCCCTACCACCTATTTTTATTTTTTAAAATATATTTTTATTGATTTCAGAGAGGAAAGGAGAGGGAGAGAGAACCCGGAATCGAACCCGGGACACTTCAGTCCACAGGCCAATGCTCTATCCACTGAGCCAAACTGGCTAGGGCGCCACCTATTTTTTTTTCTTTTCTGAAGTTTTATTGGAATACAGCCATGCCATTTATTTATTTTTTAAAATATATTTTTATTGATTTCAGAGAGGAAGGGAGAGAGAAATAGAAACATCAGTGATGAGAGAGAATCATTGATCAGCTGACTCCTGCATGCCTCACACTGGGGATCGAGCATAAATAATTTTTATGTATTGAAAATAAGATGTTGGGTCAGGTTGGAAGATAACCATGAAATGTTTCTAAAGTGACATTTGTATGGGACTTGAGCACTCTTAAGAATGTTGCCTGAGACATGTAGAGTATCAGAAACCCGAGCGAGTCTGGATTCTCATACTGCAGACCACTTCTTACCTGTTTTCCTACAGGACCTTAGTGAATGCCTATAAGTTGCAGCCGACCCCTGGGCTTCAGAAGGTTGGCATTAGCCTGTTCTTTACTGTTGTGGATTACGTCAGCGATGAGACTCAACGTCATCCTCCCACAAGGCAGTTCTTTACTTCATGCATTGAAATTTTGGGACAGGTAAGGTTAATCTGTGTTGTTAGCCTTTTTCAGATATAATGAAATATACCCTATGGTATTCTTATTAGATATGTGACTTCAGACTTATATTGCAGGTTCAGGAGCCCTTTTATTTATTTATTTATTTTTTAAAAATATGTTTTTATTGCTTTCAGAGAGGAAGGGAAAGGGAGACAGGGATGGAAACATCAATGATGAGAGAGAATCATTGATCGGATGCCTCCTGTGTGCCCCCTACTGGGGATCAAGCCCGCAGCCCGGGCATGTGCCCTGACCAGGAATAGAATTGTGACCTGATTCGTAGGTTGAAGCTCAACCACTGAGCCATGCCAGCTGGGCTTATGTCATATTTCTTTAAGTATTTGTTAAGTTGCATAACTTTTCATGTTTTGGCCATTTATATCTTTTTGGTGATTTGCTGGTTATTGTTCTTTGCACATTTTCTGTTGGAGAGTTTCTTTTTTTAATGCTTTTCAAAGAGCAACTCAGACTATTAACCTGGTATCTGGAATTCATTATAAATTAATTTTTCTATTTCATTATTCTTCTTTAATCTTATACACTTTTTGCTTTATAGAAGTTAAAAATTTTAGCAATTCAAATCTGTCAGTCTTGTCCTTTAGTATTTCTGCCTGTGGTCAAGTTTATCAGAACTTTCTTGACCCTGAGATTATTTAAATATTCACATATATTCTAGTCCTCTTAAACATTAGAACCAAGTTAAAGCAATGTGAAGTTATCCTGATTATACTTTAATTGTAGAAAGTTAGCTTTTTTAAAGTATTAAAATCTATAACCTAAAAGTTTTGTTTTCTTGACATAATGCAGGGTCACTTTGGGTACTTAGTAATCATGGTATGTACATTGCAGATTGTTAATACTACCTACAGTGGAAGCGATATGTTCATTTTAGGTTTCTTTTGGTTGTTTTATATTTTTATTTAGAAAGAACTCCCGTTTGCCTTGCATACTACCCCTTAAAACTTGGTTGCTTAAATAAAGGTTGGGGAGTGGAGAATTGATGGCATTTTCCTCTTTGATTCGTTCAAGGTGTTTATCAGTGGCACTAAATCAGAGTGCAGAAGAGTGCTGGAGACCATTCTGAAGAACAGAAGGCTCTGCTCTCTTTTGTCTCCTTTCTTTACTCCCAATGCTGCCCCTGCGGAGTTCATACAGCTGTACGAGAAAGTGGTGCGGTTCCTTAGTGAGGACAACAGTGACATGATTTTCATGCTGCTGACCAAGGTGAGATGTGATCCCATCCGAGGTCATCATTGAAATGTAGAAACGACAGTGTTCACCACTCCACCGACACGAAAGGCCCTCCGGAGCCCTGTTTACAGGTGGACTGTAGGCTCACAGGCCCTTTCCAGTTTTGCGCGGTCTTTAAGCAGTCCAATTCCACAGCTTCCTCTTTTGGGGTGTCATTTGTATTGTGTGGGGCAGTCTAATTTCACTATAAAAAGGTCCTAGCTCCCAAACTCTCTTTTAGAAACTTAGTACAGTTTTGAAATATTCATTATAGTAATTTAGTACATCCTTCTTTTGAATTTATCCTGAATTGATGCCTAAATTGTGTTTGATAAATGGGTTGTACTGTATCCAAGTCTCTCATATTTAGGAAAAGCCAGATCTAAGCAAATTGCCTTTGTCCTCATTCCAAGTAGGATGCTAATTAATTCAGAGCCAGGCAATGAATTTACTTAACGGGTTGGGAAATTTAGAGCCTCAGCTATTTTGTCTTCAATTGTATTTTTCTGACATCTGTGAGTCATAAAACCTGGTGATTTTTTAGGGTCTAGGACTGATCTCAGTTGTAATGGGGGAGAACATGTGGTATAGTGTGGGATTCTGGAAGGTGACCTCAGCACCCTGAATTTTTATTAACTGAGGTAGATAACTGATGCAGATTCAGAAACTTGGCCGTTCGAGGGGGACGGTTCCAGTAAGTGCTGCTTGTTTGTAGCACTGTGACCAGTGAAAGAGAACTACTGATCCTTGTCTTATAGGGAAAACTTACCCACAGGCTTTTTAAAAAAAAAAAATTTTTTTTTTAAATTGATTTCAGAGAGGGAGAGAGAGATAGAAACATCAATGAGAGAGAATCATTGATTGGCTACCTCCTCACACCCCCCACTGGGGATCTAGCCCACAACCTGAGCATATGCCCTTGACCAGAATGGAACCCGGGACCCTTCAGTCCTCAGGCCGACTCTATCCACTGAGCCAAACCAGTCAGGGCCCCGCAAGCTTTTTAAATTGCGAAAAAGCATGCAGAGCTGAGAAACTCTGCCTTTGCAGGCTTTAGAGATGGAGGCATAGCAGCACCCATTAATCATTGAACTGCCCAGATTCCATTAGGTGCTTGTATATAAACTTCAGTTTGTTTAAGTCTTTATGAAAAGCTAAATGCTAGGTAATTTTTGATTTTTAAATTAAATCATACAGACTTTAGTCTACTTCAATTAACTTTCTAGTGTCAATAAAATTGCTTCTTGTGTCTTTTTCGTTTTAGTTCCATGTTAAGCAATGGTTAAACACCGCCAAGCCTCCTCTGTCTGAGCGCACCAGGCTTCTGGAGTCCATTCACTTGGCACTAACTGCCTGGGGCCTAGAGCCAGATGAAGACATTTTGATGCCATTTAACCTTTTCTGCAAGCACTGGACTTACCTTCTTCTCTACCAGTTCCCTGACCAGTACAGTGACATTCTCAGGCTGCTGATGCAAAGTAAGTGACTGATTAGATTGCAGTGAAATAATAATAGGACGCCATTCCACAGATGTCAGCCACAAATGTGAAAGTAACACAAGTGTGCAGGATTTAGAGTGGCTGATTTTTACCTGAAGTACTCGATAAACAATGCCCATGAGATGGCTACTTATAAAAATGGTCATTTATTGTCTGAAATGTTGGAAAGAGCCCTAATGGACAAGGCAGCACTTAGCCTGTGGTGTTGGAGTCCACAGTTGTGCACCCATCTCTCTCCCTTGACTCTGCAGCTGTCTTGAATGGGGTAGAAGTGAGCTTGATGACTCTGCTGACTACAGATTTGGTAAGAGAAGGAAGTTGCTCCTTATATGACACTTGGTTTCTCTGTAGTTCAAAGTAGTGAATAGATTTTTAGGGTCCCCCCCACCTAATGTTTTTATTTAATTGTTTTGCAACTGAATTTTATCCCTACATAGTGATAGACTGCACTTATATTTGCTAAGGAAAGGAGAAGCATTAAATTTTCCCCATTCCCACTGTTTCTGTCCCCCTCCAGCAATTTCCCATTGGAGTGTTGGAGATTAGAGGAGAAATAAAGAATGTAGGCTTTTTATTTTTGGAATTTCACTAGGCAGGATTTTTATTTGAAAAATGAGATAGTATTTACTTTTTCATGCAGACTTTATACTGTTTACAGATGTAATGGAAAACTAAATTTTGCTTTATGCCAAATCTTTGTGTTACTTATGAGAGATTATTTAATGAATAAGTTAATGATCTTATGTATTGGGCTGCCTGAAGAATACTGAAATGTGTGGCCTCATTTTTAAAGCCCTCCAGGCTTTCATTGTTTCCTTTGGCGGAAGGTTGCAGGGCGAGTGGAGAATACTGACAGGGAATGTATTTGTACAATTTTTGATGCATATTTACATAGCTAATTTTTGTTCTAAATTTTCAAAATTTGATCAAGTATATGTTGTTTTTCCCCCTGAAACCATTTAAAAAGATTGTACACTGTTTATGTAGACAGCCATAGACTTGCATATAGCAGAAAATTTATACTTCCCAGAGAAAGTAATTCAATGAAAGGTTTAGGAATAACAGTACACCCCTGTCAGATTCAGTGACCTCCAGCTTCCTGGCTTCCCATCCCTCCCTGGCCACCATGTCAGTTCCCAGCGTTCCATTCTTTGCTCATCTGCTCTCTTCCTTCGCCCTGGGGGAGCCTATTTGGTTTTTCCTGGCTTCACTGCTTTCTTGTAGGTGTGAATGATTCCCACACTTGTAGCGTGGCTCTAGGCCTCTGCCCTAGGATCCAGACCACAGGAAGAAATTGGACACAAACCCTTTCAATATAGTGCAGCTGACCCACCATCCTTCCCTCAGACCTGCACCTGTGAGCCTGTTACTCTGTTTGACCCTCGTGCCATCTCCAGGGGAAAGACCTGAGGAGTTATTTCTGTTCTCTGGAATGTGATCTTTGCAAGGAGTAGGCTGATGGTTGTTGGTCCCTACTTTTGCGTGATGTCTGTGTTGCTTTAGGTTTTTCCCATTGTAGGAGTGGAGTTTTAGGGGTACCTATGAAGAGAGCCCAGACTCTGCTGTTGCATCTGCACCCAGTCTTCTCTGCCTTGTCACCATCATCCATCCAGGAAAATGGCACCTTACCACTCCCCAGTCAGGGTCTGCAGGTGGGGCTCCCCTCCAAGACTCCAGCTCAGATGGCTCTGGCTGTCTTACTCCTAGCAGGGTGATCAGGAACAAGGAAAGTCAAGTGTTCAGGTGGATAGTTCTTTTAATAGGTTTGCTTCACTTTAGTCTCTTCACAGATCTTTATGAATTTATTTTGGATTTTTATTTAATATTTATTCCTTGATAAAATTCTTGTGTTCTTTGATTCAAATTTTTGTTTGTGAAAGATGCTGACTTGCTGTCCTCTGTCCCTGCCCCATAAGGCTCTGCTGAGCAGCTGCTGAGCCCTGAGTGTTGGAAAGCCACGCTGAGAGCCCTGGGCTGCTGCGTCCCAAACTGCCAGCAGGGGGCAGCTCTTGCTGAGAGCATGGTGCTACAAAGCTCTGCGGATGTCCTCTTGTCAGACAAGCAGGTGTGTGGCTTTTAGTGTCTGTTGTTTTTTTGTCTGTGCATTTCTTTTCCATTTTCTTTGTTATTTAAACAATTGGAACACATTTTACATTTATATCTAAAAAGTTTCTTTTGCCCTAGCCGGTTTGGCTCAGTGGATAGAGCATTGGGCTGTTGTCTAAAGGGTCCCAGGTTCAATTCTGGTCAAGAGCACCTACCTCGGTTGCAAGCTTGATTCCTGGCCCTTGTCGGGGCACATGTAGGAGGAAACCAATCAATGTGTCTTTCTCACATTGATGTTTCTTCTCTCTCTCTCTCTCCCCACCACACTCCCAACTCTCTCTTAAAAAAAGAAAAAATATATTCAGGTGAGGATTAACAAAAAAACAAAAAATATTTTAAATTTAAAAAGTTTCTTTTTTGTGCATTATCTTTAAGAGCTCTGAGCTTTTCTTTGTCATTCACTTGCTTCCTCCCATCCCCTTCTATTGGCTCACCTTTCTCGCACACCTTGGTGATTCTTGCCTATCTGATCTAGAGCAGCCTGGGCCCACCCCCTCCCCACCTTAACCCACCTATTTCTTAACCTTATACCACAGGCTCCCTCAGCCAGAGTTTCAGGTAATGTCCCACAGAGCTCTTATTTTGACACATTTTATATGATATGGTCCATCATGAAAATGTATTTGAAATAAATGGTCCCTCTGTTTTAGAAAAAGTTTGAAATATGATGGTTTACTTTCATGTGCTATATAACTTTGCAACACTATTACAAAGTCAGTCTTCCATCACAGGTTACTGTGATACTCTTCTGCAAGTAGGCATCAGTGAGCAGTTTCAACCAGTCTTTCTCTTCCAGGTAATGGAGACTATACAGTGGCTCTCAAACTTTTTTTATAAGCTTCGCTTATCCACATTGGACTTTAAAAGTTTCGGGTTATTCTCAAAATGGAGTCCTTACATGGATGATATGAAGACACTCTTGGGCTATCTTGTAAAAAGGCTGCTTGACTCAGAAATGGATTGCTTGGCCCAAGACCCATCTGCCAGCAGCAAAACAGGTAATATGCTTGAGTGTAACATGGAGGTGGGCGTTTTGACTTTCCATTAAGAAGTGGCTTGAATAGACACATTAAGAGATTTAAATCTTTGAGATAAAACTATCAAAGTGTCAAGCAGGGAAATATATAGCATAGTTGTGAACTCATATACTGTATGTGTCATACCTGTACCTATATTCAGTTAGACAGTAGGTGCTTGCTTCAGCTTGTCTCTGCCCCTCCTTTGTAGGGTGGGGTCCAAAGAAACAGGTTTCAATCTCCATCTCTTTCTTCCTATTACTTATATCGCTAAGAAAATGGTCCTGAATATTTAAGCATATATCTTTAAACAAATGTATTGTTACAAAGTTACTCATGGCGTTTTGTAATAAAAATTAAATTCAGGATATTATACTGTAGTAAATGAAAATGCACTTAGTTACGTTAAACTTTTGTTTTTGTATCAACATAAGCGTAGATTGTTATTTTTGTTGTTGTTAATCCTCACCCGAGGATATCTTTTCCAATGATTTTTAGGGAGAGTGGAGGGGGAAGGGAAGAGAGAGAGAGAAACATTGATGTGAGAGAGACACATGGATTGGTTGCCTCTCCCACGCCCACCCCGATCTCAAGCCTGCAACCAAGGTACGTGCCCTTGATTGAACCCGGGACCCTTCAGTCTATGGGCTGACACTCCAACCACTGAGCCAAACTGGATAGGCAGAAATAGATTCTTTTATATAGTGTTATCAATGATATTGACAAAGGATTCCCTTTTATATAGAGTTATCAATGATATTGACAAAGGATTCCCTTTTATATAGAGTTATCAATGATATTGACAAAGGATTCCCTTTTATATAGAGTTATCAATGATATTGACAAAGGATTCCCTTTTATATAGTGTTATCAATATTGACAAAGGATTCACTTGTTTCTTGTCTCTAAAAGTTTTTGTTTGTTTCAGTGCTGAGATCCCTGCACTCAGTAATCATCCAGCTGTTTAAGCCATGGATCCTGGTTTTAGAGGACAGTGAAAGGTACATCATTTTTCAGATATTCAAGTTCCTTTGAAATTTATAGACTGAAAGTTCTGATGGTGTTTTGGCACAAGTGATGCACTGACAGATTTAATCTTTTTTAAGTTAGAGCCATATTTAAATTTAGAAAATGCTTCTTTATGAAAGAAGCTGAAGATATTTTCTGTTTGTAGAGTTAGGATTAGGCAGGTTGATCAGAGCTGTTATCTTGATATTTTGAAGCAAAACTGGACACTCAGTTCCAGTTTTCCGTGGCAAAGTTGAATGAGTTTTGGTACTTAATTTCAGAAAAACAGATGCTGCTCTCCTTAATTAGGTTTGGATAATATAACACTAAAAAGATGAGACTAACTTCAGTACCTCAGTTATTTTTGGAATTGGTTGCCTTTGAATTGGCTTTCAGATTAGTGGGTGGGAATTACCCTTTTAACATGAACTCTGCACTTGAATGAAAGCATTATTTTGTGAGCACTGAAGAAGAGAGGTGTAAAGTTGTCCAAGTGACCTCTTAGAAGTCTTTTCCCCCCTAAAAGCATTCAGATAAAAGCTAGGTGAACTTGATGGGAGTTTTGTGAAAATTACAACAGTGGTAGACACCATAGTATTTAAAGTGTTTTCACAAACACTGATTAATCTGATTCTTAGACTCGGAAAGTTAAATGTCTTGCCCCTGCCCCACAGCCCGGGCAGTGGTCTGGATGTGGTTGAGAGCTGCATAGCACAGTGTTCGCTGTGACTCAGGCAAGCCCTAGACTCTGGGGCGTGGAGGAATTTAATCATGGCATTTCATTTCTGTGTGCATTTCACCTGGTTAAAGCGGCCAGCGCCATTACCCCTGGCTGGAGAGCGATGCTGTGGCGGCCTCCGGCATTGTGCAGCTGTTCACTGACTGCATTGGCTCGCTGCACGAGAGATTTAAAGGTAGGAAGATGGTCTGTTATGTCACTTTGTCCCTAAGTCATTCAGGTACTCTTTTGCCTCTGCTTTCCTACTTTTTTGGATTTTATTTTAATTAGTATGCAGTCCTCTTTGACTAAAGGAAGTCACTCATACAGTATTTAGTGTGGTTTGTAACCTCTTGTTTGTGAGTAGCTCTTAGTTTCATCAGCTGTGGAAAACATACAGCCTCCCTCTTTCAAATATTGTCAGTTCCCCTTCTGTCTTCTAGGATTTTGACTTTTTTTTTTAATGTTTTCTATTTTTTCTGTATTTCATTTTGGGAAAATCTCGAGGTTTCTTTTCGTGATCATGGTATCTCCCTTGCCAGGTAAGTAAGTATTCGAGGTTTCTTTTCCAACTTACTCAGTGTCTCTGTATAGCTATGTCTAATCAGTTTTTTAAAATACCTATTGAAATCCTCATTTCAGTTTCCAGAAGTTTTATTTATTTTTCAAGTCCAACCTGATAATTTTTAAAAAATACATTTTATTGATTTAAGAGAGAAAGGGAGAGGGAGAGATAGAAATATCAATGATGACAGGGAATAACTGATTGGCTGCCTCCTGCACGCCCCCCCACTGGGGATCCAGCCTGCAACCCAGGCAGGTGCCCTTGACCGGAATCGAATCCCAGACCCTTCAGTCTGCAGGCTGACACTCTATCCACTGAGCCTAACCGGCTAGGGCTACCTGATCATTTTTGACGGGATCTTATTTCTTTCTTTTATTTAAAATTCCAGTTTTTACTTCTTTAAAATGTTTAAACACGCCTGTTTCCTTTATGATCTCTATGCAATAATTGCCTTATCTAAAGTTCCCATTGCAGGGCGGCTTATGCTGCCGTTGGTTGTTCTTTCAAACTCTTATTTTGGGTATTTTGTAATTTTGTATCCTAAGCCCATGTTGAGAGAGATTTTATCTTAGGGAGATTCTGTAAAGGCTAGGGTGAGACGTGCCTCCAGAGAAAATCTGCATTTGGCCAATTGTAACTGTACTTTCTTGGCTTGGGGTTTCTCACATCACAAACTTTCATGAAATCCAAGTCCAAACTAAACTTGCAGGCAGTCCTGTTATCACAGTAAACCTTTTTTTTTCTCTCTCTCTCTCTCTCTCTAAATCCAAGTCCAGGCCAAGGTAGGGAAGGTAGGTGCCTTCTCCTGAATCAATGAGAGTCTAGCCCTCAGAAGATCTTGTCTTCTGTCTCCTGCGCTGTTAAAACCCAGCATAAGCAAACAGTCCAGGCATCCGTGGCCTCAGTATCAGTTTACCCCCCTGGTTTCCTGGCCTCTCCTTGCTTTGGCTCCTGGTGTTTTCTTCCAGTGAGTGTACTATGCATTTTCAAAGGTAGTAGTATTTTACTTAGTGTATTGAAATTATTTATATTAGGAGGTTTGTGAGGCCGTTAGATCCACCCAACTCAGATTCTTGCAGTAGCCACCTATTTTCCTGTCCAGTTTCTGTTCCTGTCTGTTTATTCTGTTCTTGTCCAAAATACTATTTATGTCCTACTCTTATTCAGAACTTTTAAGTGTAATGTTATAGCTCAGCATTCAGATATGTCTGGCCCAGTGCACTTCAACATTATGTGATGGTTTTTAAAGGGAAACACTCTACTCTAGCCATACTGCTCTGCTCCCTGTTCCCTAAAGTCCTTGGACCTTCCCTCTGCCCTCACTTGTGAGGTCACAGAACTTGCTGTGTTTGGGCTGGGACTAGCTCATTCTTATCCTAAGGGATTTCCTCCCAGAGTCTTCTACCTACATGCCCATCCTTATCTAAACAAAACTATCTTTTATCCACATTTAAACAATGTTACCCTTCACCCCGTCTTAAAAGGTTAAACCATGGGTTAATGTTTCATGCTGTGGAGTAAGGACAGGATTATTAGGAATGAGAAATGGATGGGCACCATGTGTTATGCTCATGTTTTTCAAAAGTGAGTGTTGAGAAACACTGTCAGGTTTCTGTCCTCATTGTGTGTGGCTCTCTCTCCTATGACTGACTGTGCTGCATTCCTGTGCATAGAACCTGAAGGCTGAAACCATTTGTTTTAGACTAAACGCTCCTTATGTTGGCATTAGCTCTGGAGGCACTAAAGCAGTCGATTCTTGTGAGAATAATACTGATGACCCAGGTTGCAGAAGAAGGTGAGATTTCTTTTAGAATGACTTACCTGAATGACAGTTGACAGTCTGGTTACATTTCTCTTTGAAGAATATTGAATTCCTTCAAGGTTCCAAAGGACCTAGGCAAGAGACTGAATCCATGCTGAGGACTACAGACTAAAGGGATATCTGGAAGTGGTTAGGGTTGTAAAAGTGTACTTGAGTTAAAAAGCCATCTATTTAGAAGATTTGAAGGAAAACTGATCACCCCTGCTAGCTCCCACACACCAGGTGCTCATTCCAGTTACCCCAGTAGTTAAAGAACCATTCTTTATTGTTAACCTGCCTCCAGGATTTCCCCCCTGGCATGTGAAAATATTTGATTTAAAAAAAAATGAATCATATGTGAGCATTTATTCCAATAATGCTGGCTGAAAATCTTTGAAAGTGGGTAATTATTGAGAACCTTAGGTTTTAGACTTTTAGTTCAAATTGGTATTTTATATTATTATTTTAAAAGGTAAATCAAGAGGTCTTACGGTATTTTCTTTTTCAGTTTTAGGTAATCTGTTGCCAGGTGATGCAGGGGCCCTTCAGTTACACCTGATGCATTATTGTGAAGCGTGTACAGCGCCCAAAATGCCAGAGTTCATCCTGTACGCTCTTCACAGCGCCTACCAGAAGCTCCCGTGGAGGGACCTGCACCCCGACCAGATGCTCATGGAGGCCTTCTTCAAAGTAAGTCCTTCACCCCATGGCCTGGAGAGCATGGCTTCCGGCACAGCCTGTGCCCCTTCACTGTGGGCTTTTGGCACAGTTGCCAGGTGTGCCAAAGTGGACTGTGCCCGCATTCTGTGAGGCCCGAATGGTATTTGTGTAAAGCATCTTCCCATTGAAACCATTTTATGCTGTTGGTAGATGATTGGGAACATTTATGGGACCATGTTTAAAAGCCAGAGACAGACTTTGTCTGTCATATGGCGGTCGTCCCCTAGACTTTAGTAACATTGTCGTGTGAGTACACAGCTTAATGGCAGTGTCACACTCTTTTTGGTGCTTTCTGTGTATGTATGTTTTTCTAGGATAGTATTATTATTACTTACTGGCAAATGTTCTGTTAAAGCAAAATGTAAATTGGTACTCAAGTTTCTTTAAGCAGTTAGATGGGGATAATCAGGCTGGAGGAGAGAGAAGTGCCTTGTAACACCAGTGATGCAGCATAATTACGTGAAGCCCGAGGTGGCCTGGAGGAGCGCCCTGGGTGTGTGTGCGCCGTGGCAGGAGCCGTGGTCACAGAGACCAGGCACAGGGTGCCACTCAGACCAGTTGGCGGTTTTGTTCTTGTTAAGTTTCTATTTTTAAGAACCGTTTATAATCTTAGCTTTATATGATTGTTTCAGTCTATTTGTTCATAGTCATCAGTTCATTTGTGTTTACTCTTCATGTCACATTTATTATTGAAGCATCTTACATGCTTTAATGACTGAAGGCCCAGTTATTTATGGCAGTTAGTGAAGTGTACTGCGGTCTCTTAGTGCTCTAGATGGAAACCCGCCTAGAGCTGCTCTTGTCAGCCACCACCACCACCACCCCTGCCCCCAGTAGCTCTGGCGGAAGCTGAGGACAATTGTCTTAGAGAAATACAGGGTTCAGAGTGAACTCACAGGGAGGTTGAGCAGGGGAGACAGGCACAAAGTAGATATTCCTTACCATTAGGATATGGAAGGGCATGTTTGTTTAAAGAGCTGTGAGGTAGCATCTGAGGAAGGGAGCAGCCGGGGCTGTATGAGAGATTAAGTAGCAGAGTGGTCTGAAGGGATGATGCTGTACACTCCGTGACTCCAGGAGTTTTAGTCTAGTGAAGACCCTGACCTGCCAGGAACTGGGGACCTTTTAGTTCTATGTTCCTTGTTGAGGGGGTTGAGGGTGAGGATAGAGAGCAGGTTATAAAGGAGGATTACGAATCATTTTCCAAAAGGAAAAAGAAAAGTAGTAGGTATAATGATGGTGGGAATAGGAGGACATGAATCATCACCAAATCCCATTGATTATGACTTTATAGGGTAGAGCTTCTTTTTTTCTTAAATTTTTATTTTATTGTTTAAAGTATTACAAATAATAGTACATATGTCTCCTTTTTTCCCCCCATTGACCTCCCCCTGGCCTCCCAAATAGGGTAGAGCTTCTTAATCTTCATTGGGAAAGGAAGAATTTATAGCTAGCCATGTTTTATTTTAAACAGACTGAAAATAGGCTTATAAGATAACTTTGACATTGATAACGTACTTTATAATACATTTGTCACTCCCCATCCCTAATAATTTAAATAAGATTTAATTAAATATTATACCATCATCAAAAATTATAAAGACTAATGGAGACATTTTTGAAACATAACATTACACTAAAAAGGAGTTGAGTGTAGATACACTAGTATAGTGGTTCTCAAAGAGTGGTTCCAGGACCAGCAGCATCAGAACCGCCTTGGGACTTGTTAGCAATGCAGATTTCTGCACCCGCCCCCTGAGGAAGGAAATGAATGATTCCAAGGGTGGGACCCCACTGTCTGAGTGTTAGCAGGTCCTCCAGATGGTTCGGACACATGCTCGGCTGTGGGGGATATTGACCGGTAGATCTCACCCTTGTCTGACCCAGCACATGTGAGGACTGCAATGGGCCCTTAGCACCAGTGGCCCTGGCAGGCATTCCCGCCGGGTGAGCGCTGGGAATGCGCTTTCCTCTCCTGCTGAGGAGCAGTAGAAGCAGCAGTGAACTCCAAACAAGCTGCAGACTGTGCACTCACTACACGTGGAAGGAAAGACTGTTAACTCTAAATCTCTGGGGGGCGGGGGGGGGGGGGACAGGATTATGGGTGACTTCTACAATCTGGAAAAAGATGTATTTTTAAAAATATAATTGATGCCCTAACCCAGGGGTCCTCAAGCTTTTTAAACAGGGGGCCAGTTCACCGTCCCTCAGACTGTTGGAGGTCCGGACTATAGTTTAGAAAAAACTATGAACAAATTCCTATGCACACTGCACATATCTTATTTTGAAGTAAAAAAACAAAACAGCAGAAACACCCGCATGTGGCCCGCAGGCCGTAGTTTGAGGACACCTGCCCTAACCGTTTTGGCTCAGTGGATAGAGCGTCGGCCTGCAGACTCAAGGGTCCCAGGTTCGATTCCCGTCAAGGGCACGTACCTTGGTTTCGGGCACATACCCAGTGGGGAGTGTGCAGGAGGCAGCTGATCAGTTTCTCTCTCATCGATGTTTCTAACTCTTTATCCCTCTCCCTTCCTCTCTGTAAAAAAATCAATAAAATATATTAAAAAAATAAAAATAAAAATATAATTGAGTAAACATTGATTTATACACATTTCCAAGATACATAGATAGCTTAAAGCAAAAACAGTGGTTTTAATTTGTTTTCTTTCAGGTGGAACGTGGAAGCCCCAAGAGCTGCTTCTTATTTTTGGGGTCTG
This sequence comes from Eptesicus fuscus, assembly GCF_027574615.1. Lineage (NCBI taxonomy): Eukaryota > Metazoa > Chordata > Mammalia > Chiroptera > Vespertilionidae > Eptesicus > Eptesicus fuscus. Next base: position 81,012,561 of record NC_072484.1, on the reverse strand, counting down.
TCCTCTGCGAAGTCAACTGGGTCAGTGTGCTCTCTGATGCCTGGAGTCCTAGTCCCCTCCCCGAGACCCGGAGCATGGTTGTCTGCCTCCTTTTCATGATGATTTTATTGGCAAAGGAAGACCAACTGGTTGACCAGCCGGTAAGTTTGGAGGCCTGGGATACAGCTCGGCAGTCTGGATCCTCACTCTCGTCGAAGCTGTCGTTGGTCAGTTGTTGCCCTGGTGCCTCTCTCCCTGTGACTGTGCTTGGCACGTGGGATGCCTGTTTTCTTGGATAATTCATAGTCTAACTTAGATTATGAAGGAACCACATTGAGTCAGAATATAAAAATTAATGTTATTTTACCTCTCATTAATTGCTAGTTCTACCACCAGATCAGAGAATCCCTTGGGAAATTGGGTTCTGAATGCTTACAGATCTTTTTGTGATTTTGCTCTGACTCTGGCTGTTACTTTCACTAGTACTCCTAACTTGAGTAGATACTTATTTGACATCTTAATGGTTCTGTGCTTATCAAAAAGGCCATCTTAGTGGTCACTTCCAAGACTAATTAGAAACACATATTTCTGGAAAGTGGGAGCTCTGGAAATAAAGAACTGTGCGTTTCATTTTTAGGACTCGCCTCTACTTAGTCTCCTTGGGCAGACGAGCTCCCTTTCATGGCATCTTGTGGATATGGTGTCGTATCAGAGTGTGCTAGGTTATTTCAGCAGCCACTACCAGCCCTCCATCCTCCTGGCTAAGGAATCTTCTGCTGAATTAATCGTGAAGCTCCTAAAAGTGGCTGCAGGCCTCTCCATTCCTACTGACAGCCAGAAACATCTTGTAAGTTGAGGGGGTGCTTTAAAAGGCAGAGTGTTCTTCAGGGCTGGCGATGGCATGAGTGATGCTGAGGGCAGCCTTGAACTCTGTGACAGCCCATCCGTGAAAGTGGGAGGGTATCGAGCACGTGTGCTCATATTTTGGCCTCTTGGATCTTTTCGTTTTGGTAAGCCTTTACTTGCTAGCAGTCACTTGCTCACAAGAGGCCAAAAGGATTATGGTTTAATGGTCTGAATGTCATTGGCAGCAGAATGGCAGGGAAGTGATGTGTTTGGTCCCCAACTCACTGTCATTCTGACCTTGGTTTTCTCATCTGAATTGGAAATAATACTTTACCTCAATAATACCTTACCTGTTGTGAGGATTAAATTAAATAACAAACATAAAAAACTTTTGGAAAAGTTTTTGGCCAGTGATTAGTGTGTAGTTAATGTGTTAATGTAGTAAAAAAGGAAGAGTGATCTACAGGAATTTGGGGGAATAGAGGCCCTAGTCTAAGTGTTACCACAGATTTGCATGACCCTAGACACAGGGCCCTTAGACACCCCTGCTGCGTGGCTTCCTGCTCTGTCCTCCATTCACACAGCTTGCATGGATTCATTTGAATGATTCTTTGTTTTATTGTCAGGATGCAGTCCCAAAATGCCGAGCCTTCATTCATCAGATGGTTCAATTCCTCAGCTCCCTGGAACAAAATGGAAAAATCACCCTAGCCATCCTAGAACAGGAAATGTCTAAGCTCTTAGATGATATCATTGTCTTTAACCTGCCTGGTAAGTGACCACTGGAAGGTCGTGTATTTATTCAGTAAATGAATTCCTTTTGTCTATAAGGCATTGTGACATCAGAAAGACGGACAAGTTACAGTCATTTCTGTTTCCAGAGAAGCAGAGGCAAATGCATAAAGTGAAAATTGACAGAACTGGGAAGAGAAATGTCAAATTCACTCATAGTGAGAGATTTTGAAACATGCCTCACAGTAATTGATAGGTCAGACAGACAATCAGTAGGAAGTCTGGATGTGCTGGCATGTAGCGAATGATGTACCTGTTTCATATAGATCCTGTAGGTATGGAGTAAGATGACGCACCTAGTGTTTAGCACCAGCTTGCAAGCCACAGCATTCAGAGAATGTTAAAGGAAAAAAAGGGAAATTAGAAAGCAGTACTGGAGAAGCTGTTTTAGAGGTGATTCTGTGATTGGGCCATGAAGTTTGAATAACAGCTTACCAGGCAGAGAGAAAGGTATTCTAGAAAGATCTTAATCAGAAGAATGATGGGATCAGATCTCATTTTTTCAAAAGTGTTTGTTGGCTCAGTTGATGACTAATAGAAGGGGAGAGGCTGACATCTGTTAGGCTTATTGCAGTCATGTTTTATTCCCATGAGTCATAATTAAAGGTAAATTAAAATTGCTGTTCAGATGAAATTCAGAGTTAAGCCTTTAAAGTCCTTGCTTGATGATAAGTAGGCCTTATATTGACATTAAATTAGGGTTATTTAATGTTGTGCAAGTGGATGAATTTGGTCGGATGGGTGTGATGAGTATCCCTACTCGCATTGACATAAACACTGAAGCCGTGATGTGAGGAAGCCACAAGTCTATCCAGTAAAAAAGTGTGTACCCAACTCCAGGGGGGCTAGAAATGGCAAAGACTGTACCTATTGAATAGTTTCTCCATGCACTCCCAGGGTAGTAGATTATCTATATTTTAATGTAAAAAAGAAATCTACCTTAGTAACCGACTCATTGGCAGTTATCTTGTAAAATGAATTTGCTCTTTTTCTTGTGTACTATTCATCTTAATTTTTTTGAGAGCCATTTATATTACCAGCCTGTCTATTTTTATTATTCAAAAAGCAAATAAATAGAAGATCTGCTATTAGGAGTTGTTTTTTTTTTTTTTTTTTTTAAGGTTTTTCCTCCTTTTATCCTGTAGAATTGACAGCTTTGACATTGCAGGCGTTACTGTTTCTAACGAGTTTACCTAGTGAGAGCTGAGATCTATGCATTTGGTTTTCCAAATGAGTAAAGTTGGGGAAATAATGGCTAATTAAGCATGTGCTGATAAGTGAGTTACTCTTTCACACCAGCTTGATATGTCTGTTTATTAAAGTATTGCTCGGCCACACTGCTTAACCAGGGACCTTGCAGCAGTTCCTGCCCTTACAAAGCACTCATGTGCTTCATTCTATCCTTAAAAGCTAAATACCATCCACACTCCTCTTTCTGCTCTGCGGTCAGCCACAGAACTGTAAAACCTGCCTGGAGAGCAGCTTAGGTGAAAGCACTGTTCCCCTGGGTCACGTTCATACGCCTTCCGACCGCCTTTCTCAGTGTGTGTCTGTGTCCCCCTCAGATGTGGACAGCCAGACCCGCCACATGGCCCTCAGCAGCCTCTTCATGGAAGTCCTGATGATGATGAACAACGCGACTATTCCAACGGCGGAGTTCCTCCGGGGCAGTGTCCGGACCTGGATTGAGCAAAAGGTGCACGGGCTGGTGGTCCTGCCCCTTTTAACCGCCACCTGCCAGAGCCTGGCTTCTGTCCGGCACATGGCCGAGATGACGGAGGCCTGCATCACTGCCTACTTCAGGGAAGGTGAGGAGCCGGCTCCTGCTCTCTGTAAAGTTGATGATGTTTCAGAATGCATTTGGTCTTTCTCATAAAGATCTGCACTTAGCATGAGAACCTGTGACCAGTGTCTGTTGGTACAGGCGTGTTTCAGGGGAGGGAACCTCTCTACTCCATTTTACTGGTGGAGTATCAGGCCAGCCTTTCATGATAGACACATCGTGTGTGTCACAGGCCCAGGCACAGTCCTCCAAGAAAGTGCTATACACCAGAATCTATATAATAATGACCCACCATATTAATTTCCTCTTTTTTGTCACTTGTTAAAATGAGTTTTCATAGGACCCCTTTTTTTGTTTTTTGTTTTTGTCGCATCTCTTAAACTATTATGAAGAGGTCATCCTCCCATCTCCCCACACCACCACCACCACCTTCCTTTTGCCTTTGTCATTCTTTATCTGTCACATTCTGGAAACAACCTGGTCTGGTTAAAAAGAGTTGCAGAGAGCACTTCTCCACTCACACCCAGATGCACACCATGGTGTGCATGTAGGCGAGAAAGGAGGGAACTGGAGGGAGAATGCCAGGAAGAGCTGTATTCTGCCCTTTTTGACAACCCGTGAACCCCCATGGGAGGTGGTATGCACGTCACCATGTCACCCCGTGCTAATTCCCCCCAAATAATTGACAACCATTAGGATGCCACCCCTGCTCCAAATCGTTTGTGTACTAAAATAAAAATTCTTTTTTTAAATTTGTGAAACATTTTCAAGGATTTTGGTTGAGATATGAGTCAAACTAAGCTTGAGTAAAAAATATGATGGATAGAATAATAATAATCTCCCTTGGAAAATGTAAGTATTTATAACATAAACGGTTCTACAGTTAGAACTTTTAGATGACTGGGCCAGGCAGTGTCTACATGTGATTTTAATGATCACAATAAGATGAGAAAGGTGGCTTATAAAAATGCAGCACTGGATTCTGATTTCTTGGCCCTCTCTGGTGGCTGGCCAGGCACCGGCATTTAGCAGGTCGGCTTTCCAGTCTAAGCTCAGGCCTGTTTCGCTGTTGGGGCTCTAACGCCATGGTGGGCAGTGTCTTTTTGACGTGAAGCTTAAAGGGAAGAGACTCACTAGACTAGTTCCATCATTTGAATCTGGCGTTGACCTGCGCTCTCCTCTTGGTGTTCTTTTCGTAGGCTCCCTCCATCAGATTGTAGGATGGGGCCCCATCCTGGTGTCCCTTCAGGTTCCTGAGCTCACCATAGAGGAGTTTCTGCAGGAGTGCCTGTCCCTCGGCAGTTACTTGACTCTCTATGTCTACCTGCTGCAGCGTCTCAATAGCGAGCAGACGCTGAGGAACGAAATGCAAGTGCTGCTCCTCCTAAGCAAGTGGTTGGAACAGGTGTATCCAAGGTGGGTTGGCCCTCTGGCTGCTGGTCAGACTCATTGGGTTTGGGTCACTCGGAATGTAGGGTTGAAGTCAGTGTTCATTTAAGTTCACAGAACCAAGTGAAACAGAAACAAACGAGGCTGTGAGGTACAGGAACACTTGTTTTAGGAAGATTTTTACTTGCATGGGCTAATTTTCTGAGCAGGTTTTTTATGTCCTAAAACAGGCATTTTGAAGCACCAGCCTTTAGCTTCCTTATCAGTTCAATAGGGTTGTTGTGAGGATCCAGTGAAGGAACATAAAGCTCACACAGTGTCTGGCCGCAAGTATTTAATAAATGGTAGCTGTTACAGTCCCCTTACTTTATTAGCATTGTTACCCATTAGGTTAATCTTTAAAAGTACTAAATGCCCCTTACACTTAAGACTCACATGTGGACTTTCAGTAAAATGGGAGTAGAAAAAAATCCCCTTGTAATGTTATTTCCTCCTGGCCTCCCTCCAGGTCTGCACAGGAAGAGGCAAAGCTGTTTCTGTGGTGGCACCAAGTCCTGCAGCTGTCCCTGATTCAGACGGAGCAGAACGACTCGGTCCTGACCGAATCGGTCATTCGAATCCTGCTCCTGCTTCAGAGCCGGCAGAACCTGCTGGCCGAGGAGAGGCTCAGCTCGGGGATTCTGGGGGCGATTGGCTTTGGCCGGAAGTCGCCCCTGTCTAATAGGTGAGGAAGCGCCTGCGCTGCTCTCTGAGTGGCCTCGGCGTCTGCTCCCACCCAGGGTTGTGAGACGTGCGTAGGTTTTTGACTTAGGGACTAGGTTTCCCTCAAAGTCTAAGGAAAAATGATCAAGGCCTGGTCACATCTCCTGATTTTAAAATCATGTTTATATTGTTCTCATTTTAAAACAATTTTGGTTTTATGTTCAAAGAGTGTGTTTTTTTAGTAATGTCTCTTGTTCTATTTTGACTTTGTAACCTGACCACACTGCCTTGGTGACGGTGTGTGGGATGAGGTTAAAATGCCCTGTCAGCTGCCTCCCTGAGTGCACTTTCTCAGGGTAATCCAGGTCCCAGCAGGGACTCCCTCTGCTAGGCCTGTTAAGTCAAGATGAGTTAAAGTTAACTGAGAAGAAGGATCAGCAGTGAGAAACAAATCTAGACTTTTGCTGCTAAGAAGTCCAAGGTCTGAAAGAATTTTATCTCCTAATATGTACCTCATGCTGGTTTGTCGTTAAAGCCCTTATCAGTGCTGGGAAGAGTTCTCATCCCATTCTGACATCAGCATTCTTGCGGACTAGCTCATCCTGTTGTTGCAACTGTGGAGACCACTTAATCCAAACCAGTTAGCATCCTGTTTCTTTGCTTGTGATAGAATTTATCAGACTGTGATTCTGATTCACTTAAATTCTGGTGAAATACACATAACACAAAATTTATCATGGTAACCATTTTAAAACGTATGATTCAGTGACATTTAGTACTAGTATATTCACAATATTGTTGCAACCACCACCACTAGTTTCAGAATATTTTCATCACCCCAAATGGCAGTCCATTAAGCAATCACTCCCTATTAGTCTCTGTGTGTATCCTATTGTGCGCGTCTCATGTAAATGGAATCATATAGTATGTGGCCTCATGTCTAGCTTCTCTCCCTTAGCATAACATTCAAGACTCATCCATAGTTTAGCATGTATCAGTGCTTCATTCCTTTTTGGGACTGAATAATATTCCATTGTATGGATATACCGTACCAGGTTTTGTTTATCCATTCATCAGTTGATAGGCGTTTGGGTTTTTCTATCTATTGGCTATCATGAATAATGCTGTTCTGAAATTTGTTTACAAGTTTTTGTTAGAACAAGCACTCCTTTTAGGTTCATTTGGGTGTATATTCCCAGGAGTGGAATTGCTGGGTCATATCGGTACTCTGTGTTTAAGTTACTGAGGACCCACCAAACTTTCCCACAGCACCTGCCCCATTCTTTACATCCCCACCAGCCCTGTCAGAGTTCCAGCTCTTCTACATCTTGCCAACACTTTCATTCCTGGTCTGAATTATGCCTACATTGTTTGGGCGGTGATAGTGGAAGGGAAGATTAAGGCTCCTTCTTGATCATATTTAAGAATTTCCTGAAAAGGCTAAAAACAACAGTACGTCCAGAAATGTATTAGTCTTGGTTTTTAATAGAAAATATGTTATTTGTTTTTAAATGGTTACTTCAATAGTCATTGACTTCTGACCTTTCCCTACGCCCAAGGTTCCGTGTGGCTGCCCGAGGCATGGCTGCCTTCCTTTCTGTTCAGGTTCCTGCCGAGGATCAGATCCGGTTGAAGCCTGGCTCTGAATTATACCTCACCATAAAAGCTCAGCAGGTCAGTGAAAGCAGCTTTCAATGAAGGGGCAGGTGTTTTCCGCCAAGGGGGGAGGTGGGGAGGTGGCGCTGTGGTCTTTACAACGCTGGCGTGATGGCGTGCAGGAGTCCAGCACGCCCTTAGTGCTCTACCTATTGGAAAAGGGGTGCACATGTGCTGCCCCATATTTTCTACCACGTTCTGTAAACGTTCCTGCCTGGAGCACTGTTACCACCATGTGGAAGAAGCACTGCGTAGGCAGGCCGGTCTGGGATAGAACTTGGGGGCTGGGGACCGGTACTGAGGAGGGGCCGTGGCTGAGAGTGATGGAGGTGAGCTGAGCTGTCACTTGAACCAAGGAAATGGTTCCTGTTCTGTGAGTCTGGAGGTTGACCACTGTTGTAATAACCCAACACGGAGAGAATGGTAGCAGTGAGAAGTTACAGCGTGTTCTAAAATGTGGAAGGTCCCATTCCTGTCACTGTTGTCACCTGTCATCAGGCTGGCCAGGTACACAGGTGTGCAGTGTAAAATGGTGCGCATTCTTGAGTGCTTACTACATGCCAGGCTCTGGCTGGTCTACATTGGAATCCCTTGATGCTGATCCTTGTAACAACCTGGTAGCATAGCATCCCTTGATGCTGATCCTTGTAACAACCTGGTAGCATCCTCATTTTTATGGACGAGGAAATGGAGAAAGAAAGAAGCTAAGTAATTTGCTGCCAATCTCACAGCTAATGAGTGCTGGAGCCAGGATTGGGGTTCACTCGCCAGGCCAGCTCGGGCCCCACGCTCTGGCACTCTGCAGTAGTGTCTCTGTTAATGGTATGTGTCACTGTGGTTAGCTTTGTGGTGTCTCAGGCAGCCACGTTCAGGGTGATATCTTGGTTCTTAAGAGCGAAGATCAAGCGGTACAACCAGCAGGTTTTTCACCGGCATCTGTTTTTACAATGCCCGAGTTGTGTCCCCAACAGACTAGACAACTGCTGCTTGTGTCCCCAACTGACTAGACCAGTGATCGGCAAACTCATTCGTCAGCAGAGCCAAATATCAACAGTACAACGATTGAAATTTCTTTTGAGAGCCGAAAACCAACTTATGTGCATGGGCCACGAAGTTTCGATCGCACTGTACGTGCGCGCCCACATGTGGTATTTTGTGGAAGAGCCACATTCAAGGGGCCAAAGAGCCGCATGTGGCTCGCGAGCCGCAGTTTGCCGACCACTGGACTAGACAACTGACTAGACAATTGCTGCTTGAACCCCTGTGTCATGTATGAACTGTCACAAGTTGGCAGATGAGTCTCTGGTTGTGAAGTCAGTGTCCTCACAGCTGCTAGCCCTGGAGGGCGGGGGACAGGCAGTAAGTAGGCCAGGTGGCTGCAGCCGTGGCTCTTTGTGGGGAAGGGCTGGGCAGCAGCGCAGGCCAGGAAGAGGGGAGGCTGTGTGTAGATATGGTAAAAGCCCAGAAGCTGGGGCAGCCGGCCTCCTTTTGTGTGTGGTTAATCAGTGCCCGTGTTCCAGTTCCGTAGCTTCCCCAGAGGCCCACGGTTGTACCAGATGACAACGGTAGGCGTGCCATACCTGCTGGACTCACAAGCATCCAGGTGGTTAACCCTCTTGCCATCTCTGTCTTTTAGGCTCTGAGCACGCTTGAATCTTTGACATTAAGTAAGCAGTATGTTGAATACCAGGAGCAGATCTCGCAAGCGGCACAATTCATAAAGCACCCTGGCCATTGCCTCCACGATGGGAAAAGCTTCCTGGCTCTTCTGGTGAACCGCCTCTATCCGGAAGTGCATTATCTGGACAACATACGATAGACCCCGACTCCTCAAACACCGCTGCTGTTTATGTTTACATTTACCTTTGCTGTTGCACAAGTGACTGCTCAGCTTCACTGTGGAGCTCAGTGTGGCCAATGAAGTAGTTGACTGAGATGCAAGTCAGAGGCACTAAAGAATGCTTTTGTGCATGTGCACGTGTGTGTGTGTGTGTGTGTGTGTGTGTGTGTTAGCTCTTAAAACTTCCCTGGACTTTGCAGTTTTTATGTTCATCCAATGAGATAAACTTACCCAGTTCCACTTGGGAACAGGGCTACTCTCAGTTGCCGAACATCCAGGCCACCTCACAAGGACTCTCCTGTTTTCTTTCAATGTCGAGGCTCCTGTGCCAGATCTAACCACTTTGGGAATCATGTAGAACCCTCACTTTTGAACCACATTCATGTTTTTTCAAAGTAAAACAAGCTTTGAAAATTTCTGCATTTCTCAAACGTGGGAAAGTACATCAGCTTAAAAGTGTTGTTTATTTCTCTCAGGAGAGAAGATGCTGAATTAAAGTGAGTCATTGTCCAAGATGTGACCACTTGATCCTGATCCTAGTGAGCAGCAGAGATGGTGACTAGAGGCCATCCGTCTAAGTCGGGGGTGGCACGCTGGCAGTTTGCGCTGAGCCTGGTGGGCACGGGTGTGTTTGTTTGGTCCACATGTGGAGAGAGTGAAAATGGGCTTACTCTCCCAGTCCAGTGTAGGCATACCTTCTCTTCATCCTATCCCAGCCCTTTCCCCCGTTCATATCACTTACTTGGCCTCTGTAGACATCTAAATTAGCAACTCTTTATAGACACCAAGTTAGAAATCTGAGTGCCCTATTGGAGAGAGAGAGAGAGAGAGAGAGAGAGAGAGAGAGAGAGAGAGGGCTTGGTTCTCTGTTCCTGCTTGTTTCTTCACTCCATTTTGAAACTGAAATGAAGCTAGCAAACCTATTGAAACACTGGTCCGTGGAAACTAGGTCAGGTCAGGAGACAACGGAAGATTGGCTTTTTTTCAATAGCCACGTGCCTTCTGTTGTTGTTACAGTTCATTCATTACCAAAGCCCGCCTGTCCATCGCCTTGTTCTCTTGTCATCTTTTTGCTCTTGTCATTTCCCCCAGGAATTGTCCATTTGACTCCTGTAATCATGCAAGTGTCCCCGCCACGTCCCGCGTGGTTCAGGGTTCAGGTTCAGGGTTCGGGTTCTAGTTCTAGAGGAGGCCGCACACAAATGAAAGAGACTAGAAAATATAAATTTGGGAATTGGGAGCCAGGCGGGAGCCCAGCTCAAAAGGAAGGACTCTGCTCTGGCCTTGCGATCCCTTTTATTCAGGTTGGGGATCCATCCATAGCCCTTAGGCAGGCAATTCCAGTAATAGCTCCATGATAGCCCATCAGCAAGGATTTACATGAGACTAAAAGGTGGAAGTTGCTTCAGCTACCTTTGTCTCAACTAGACAGTGGGTGCTTGGCTCTGACCTTTCAGAGCCTTTAAGGTTAACCAGCCTTCCGGGTTCCTTGTCCACACCTCTCTGCTAGTGAAGGCCATGGGTGGCTTCCAACATAATCAGTCATAATCCCGTTGGCTCCAAATTGATTTTGGTTGTTCACTTGCATAATGTGTCTTTTGTTTATGGGTTACCTGTAGCCCAAGGAAATTTTCCTGAAAATGTCTAACCGTCCCTGGGCGCTTAGCAGGGGATGGGGACACGGGTTAACAGAGGTCCTTTCTGTTCAGACCTCCTCCTGCAGTGCTTCCCCGAACATGTGCAAGGCTGCGGCAGTTCTTTTTTAAGTGGACACAGCATTCTGCCTCACAGACGTGGCCTGAAGAACACCACCCCTGAGCAGCCTGCCGGTGTGTAGGCACCCATGGCCATCTCAGACGGGCACTGCTCAGAGCTGACCTTGCTTCTGCTCCTCTCCATGTTCACAGCCGGTCATCGTCCCGTGCTGCGTATGAGACACTTTCAGAAGCTGTGGACAGTGTAGGGGCTGATTTGGCAACAGACTTTTTCTGACAGGAAACATTTTGTGTGCTGTTTTCTTTGAGGAGGATGTAATTATGGATATCCTAGACTGTGAAATTTTTGTGTGACAGTATGTACATTTTAAAGAAAATTATGACTAATCTGTTAATTTTTGAAGGTTTATAATATTTATAATGTATTTGATCTCTAAAAACTATAAAAAGTAAAATCATTCTTTAATTGTAGCTGGTGAGAATCTGTTTTTATGCTGTCGAACTCTCTTGTAAAGTTTTTCAGTTGTTAAGGCTGATGCAGATTTTTATGCCTGATGTCATCTAATTTATTTGACAGTGTGCCTTGAATATCAGAGATGTTTGGTCAAAGTGGTGCCTCTTTAACTCCCTCGTGCTTAACAGAAGATCTACTCACGGCACAGGGTCATCTGAGAGGCTCTGGACGGTGCTTTAAAGACAATGAGTGAAATAAGCAGTCAGAGAAAGACAAGTATCATATGGTCTCACTCATATGTGGGATCTAATGAACAACATAAACTGATGAACAAAATAGATCCAGAAACACAGAAGCATGGAGCAGAGGGACACATCTTAGAGGGAAGGTGGGGTGGGGGGTGGGGAGAGATTAACGGAAATTTTTATATGCATATATGCATAGCCCATGGACACAGACAATAGTGTAGTGAAGGCCTGGGAGGGGCAGGTGTGGGGTTGAGGAGGTCAGTGGGGGAGGGGGAAGGGGAAGGAGGGCATCTGTAATACTTTCAACAATAAAGATTAAAAAAGAAAAGACCCTGAAATAGCCAGAAGGTGGCAATGCTGCTGTGGCCTGGGAGTGAAGAGACCCAGCGTGGCCAGTGGCTTTCAGGAAGAAGGAGCCTTTGCTGGCAAAAACAGCTGCAGGGCCAGTCCCTCAGACAGCCCTGGTGCTGCATGTGGAGGCCTGGACCAGGCAAGGCCAAGCCCTGCCGTGCCCAGCGGTGCTGAGGGTGACCTGGTGCAGACTCCTCCCCACACGTGGCCATCGGTGGCGTCTGGTGCAGATGTGCTCCGTGCAGATGTGTCCAGCAGCTTTCTGGTCTTGTGAAAAGCTCCTCTGCATCTCCACTCATCTCCCACTCCACTCCACAGTGCAGAGGACGGTGAGCTGGGAGGCACGGAGGCTAAGGCCAGGAGGGCCTGCTGATGTGTCTGCTCAGCACGATGGGGGCAGGACCCACCCCTACGTGTGTCCCCAAGTCGCCTGGGGCTCAAATTTAAGCATCACTCGCCCGCAGATGCCAAGAGTGTGCCTCCTACATTCTGTGCCCTCGCCTGGTCCCTGCCCTGGAGGGTGGTCACACTAGTGTGGGCCAAGCAGCCAAGTTCACTGCCCTGGCCTCTCTGGCGGCATCAGCCCTCAGCAGCTGTGCCCTGGGGTTGGCACATTCAGTTAGCGCTGAATGCAAACTCCAGGCCTCAGTTTCACATCAGTTGCTGCCAAAGACTGGCCTCCTTAGCCATCCGCATGACGGGTCCAACAATGAGGCGCTTTGTGCTTCACCTTTAAAGCTGCCCGCTCTTCATTTTGGGCCAACATGACAGCTTATTTTGAGGCAGTAGTTGATTTTTTCCGGCTCAGTTAACATTGTCTTCTTAAGCAAAATATTGGAAATGGGTGTTTTGCTTTTTAAAGAAGTATCCTCTGCTGTGATCTTCCATCCTTGCCAAGCTGGGTGAACTTCTTGGCTTACAACTGGCCCAACCTTGTTCTGGTCCAAGATGGTCCTCACACTCTTTAAAGGCATCCACATCCTGTAGAAGCTGGAGTTGAAGTTTCCTTCAGTCTGACTGGGTTCCTGATTCCTGATGACAATCACTTGAAAAAAATGAACTACTGACCCAATTTGAGGATGATGTCATTTATTATAACTTTTATTTTTTAATGGGAGATGCAATATCTCTCATAAGCACTGAGGGTTAGAACTTATTTTTCTTTCCATGGCTTAAAATCACCTGTGTTTTCAACTCCTTTTTTTCCTTCCCACATATCTAGTGTGGCCTTTAAAAACCCAACTTAATGCCTGGCTGGCGTGTCTCAGTGGTTGAGCAGTGACCTATGAGCCAGGAGGTCACAGTTGATTCCCAGTCAGGGCATATGCCTGTTTTGGGGGCTCGATCCTCAGTGCGGGGTGTGGGGGACGTGCGGGAAGCAGTCGATCAATGATTCTCTCTCATCATTGATGTTTTTCTTGCTCCCCTCCTCTCTGAAATCAATAAAAATATATATTTTTTAAAAACCCAACTTATTTTGGTCATTAAATGTGCAATATTCACTTCTTCGTTGTTCAGCATTTTACACACTTGTACAAAGGACATGTTTATATATATATAATGATGAGAAACAGGAAAAAATGAGAATTGGTTAAGTAAACTGCAAATAATCTAGACTCCAATTTAATGTATACATACATGCTGGACATGGCTCATTTTTGTCAAGTTGGTTGTAAGAACAATGAGCAACCCCAACCCCCACCCTCCACGCTGTGTCTAACCTCCTGGCCTCTGCGCAGACTGTCCCCTCTGCTTAGAGTGCCCTTCTTTTCTACCTCCCAACCTTCATTCTCCTCCATTTTCATGGCTATTGTGTACTCCCTCCACGTCCCCCCTCTAGGAATCCTTCCCACGTTTGGGCCAGTCATCCTTTTTTGTGTGCTCCCACAGCACCCCCAGCATACTGCTGCCCTTAACAATTTCCCATTCACTATGGAGTCCTCAGGGCTGTCCCCAATGCACTGCCCAGCCCCTTGAGAGTGAGTGGGACATGTAATTATCTATGGCCAATGGGAGACCCTCTAGAGCAAACATGTCAAACTCAAAGGCTAACACGGGCCAAATAAATGAGGCATGCAACCCACGGGCCGCGCGTTTGACATGCTTGCTCAAGAGCTTTCTTTTTACCTCCAACCCAGAAACCCACAACATTAGAGATGGTGGATCCCTAAGTAAGAACAATGAGCAACTCCCGTCCTCCCCCACCCCCTCCCCGCCGCCCACTACCAACAATCCATGATGGGCATGTAGCTTTGGTGAGAATAAACCCTAACTATTTTCAGCCATTGTGATTTGGGGGTTTGTTTGTTACCACAGCCCGACTGATACACATACCTTATTCATTTTTGTATCCCCCAAACATTTGGCCCAACTCCTAGCACAAAACAGACACATAAGAAATAATTCCTATCACTATTGTTCTTGGCTGTGAAACTGGCCTCAAAGACCAGGCAGAGGTTCCAAGACCAGCATCCTGTGTCCTTCATTTCTTCCCTGGTGATACAGGACTCTCCCTTGAGGTGCCCAAAAGCATCCCCATTCAGGAAGGTACAAATGCCAACTTCTCTGACCCTTTAACAGCTCAGACAGGCTCCTGGATGGATCCCAGTTAACCATGAGCCTCCCTCACCCACTTGCCCTGGCGAAGGCTCTGGGGAGGAAGGAACCTCATACCACTGCCCTGCTTATTAACTTGTAAAATCCCTCAGCCTTCAGGCCATCTCCCCGGGGAAGCATGAGAGAGGACCTGTGCTTGCTCTGCGTCACCATTTGAGCATTTGAAAAAGTCCCAAAGGAACGAGTTTGTTCCCTTTGCCTCTTCAGTCCCCTGTGGGGGGAATCTTTCCTCTTGCCAGCTCACCCGGGTCCCAAGTCCACCTCCTCCCCTCTGCTTGACCCCAAGGAAGTGATCAACAAGTTCACACAGACTTGTGAATGTGGAAGGCTGGACCCTGCAAGTCAGCCTGGCAAACAGGTTGAAACTGCTGGTGCCTTTGTGCATCCCGGGAGGATGCAGGTCGTAGAGAGGTCAGAGCTGCAGCTGCTTTATCCTCAGGGTCCTGCAGCCCAGTCCCCGTGAGGTTTCCCAGCCGGAGGACAGTGGATTCCAGATGCTCTGAGATGATGGGTGTTGGTTTCCTTTTCCCAGGAGTCCCAGCTCGAGGCAGTGCAGAGCAGCTGGTGGGGTAAGAGGGGGGCAAAGAGGGTGGGGCACTCTCAGAGGAGACACCAGGGGGCAGGGGCACTAGGCTCCTCCTCACTGCTGATTCGCTCTTCCTTGGATCACCGCTTTGCACAGCCCCAGCCCCACTGCCCGGGCCTCAGGCTTCTTCTCTGGAACTTGAAATCTCAGCGAGGCCGCACTTGTCCGAGAACAAACTCTGCAAGTCCCAAGGTCGCGCTCACATATGTAGACAGCTTGGCACTTCCCCAAGTCCCTCCACATCCTCAGACCTTGACAGTCCTCCCAGCCAGGAGGGGAAAATATTATTGTCCATGTTAAACAGTAGAAACAAGTGCTTGGTCCACACAGCAAGTGAGTGACAGTCAGGATGGAGTCTGGGCCTCGGGCCCTATGGCCAGTGTCCTGCCTGCTCTACTGTGGTGTTCTAGGTAAGAAAAGGGCTTTTCCAGAAGTTTCACATGGAGCTCACACATGCACAGACATATACACACTCTTTCAAAATGCTGGCCCCACTGACATATTACAGGGGCTCTGAGACAGATGTCCATGTAGGAGACCACTGAGCCCCTGTGTGGGGTCTTGACTCCCAGGAGGTGCCAAGGTGCCCGAGAACCAGGAAGGGCTGCCCCAGCCAAGCCTCACGCCAGCCTTTGCAGCTCATGGTGCACAAGCGGATGCCTGTGTCTGAGGGGCTCCCCGTGGTGGACACGTGGCTGCGGGTGGACTCCGCGGGCTCCTCTGGTTCAAATTCTCATAATTGGACTCCTGAGCCTGAGGCCTGTGGGCAAGAGAAAGTTGGCTGATCACCCAATACAGGAGGTAGGGGTCCCCGACTTCCCAAACCACAGCCCAGCCAGGGGCAGGAAGGAGGGATGAGGTGGGTGTCAGCGCCCTGATCCAGGGCCTGGACACTAACAAGGTTGGAGGCAGGGCAGCGCAGAACTTGTGTGTGTGTGTGTGGGGGGACTGGGGGGGGGGTAGCTCACTTACCGTGGTGGAGTGTCCTGGGTGACTGGATCCTCTGGGTGAGGGAAAGGGAGAAAGAGAGAGAGGGCATGAATCTACAGGGTGGCCTCCAGACTACAGGCCTGGCCGTCCACCCCACCCCACAGTGGACAGTGGTCCGAAGGGAAAGCTGGCAGGGTGTGAAGGGTAACGTGAAGGGTGAGCAGGAGTTACCGAGGAGAAGGGTGGAGTGGGGGGCGGTCCAATAGAAAAACCTGCCCTTCTGAGGGCCCCGAGCACAGAATGTTGGGTGAGTTTGAAGAACCAGCAAGAGAGCCAGGGTGGCCGTGGCAAAAGGGCAGCTGGGGCAACGGTGACCAGTTTTGGATTTCATCCCAGGAGAGTCTGAGGCTGGTGCTACTGGCCTGGGTGGTCTGAGTGGCTCTGGGAAGTCCCCTCTTTGGGGCACAGAAGCAAATTTCCCCTCCAGCCCAGGAGCAATGTAGGGCCCACTGCAGCTCCCTGCTCTTCACCCTTCCACACTTCTGTGCATGCTGTTCCCTCCGCTGGGAATACTCTAGCAAGCTAGTGGTCGGCAAACTCATTAGTCAACAGAGCCAAATATCAACAGTACAACGATTGAAATTCCTTTGAGAGCCAAATTTTTTAAACTTAAACTTCTTCTAACACCACTTCTTCAACATAGACTCGCCCAGGCCGTGGTATTTTGTGGAAGAGCCACACTCAAGGGGCCAAAGAGCCGCATGTGGCTCGCGAGCCGCAATTTGCCGACCACGGCTCTAGCCCCTTGTCCTCCTGGCTCATGCCTCCTTACAGTTCATCTCCCTCTCGCCTCACTTGTAGAACACCCTCCTTCCTGGCCCCACCCAGGTGCCCCCCAGAGTGATGCATGCACGCCCTGAGCTCCCCCAGTGCCCGGACTCTAGGACACACTTCTGAGCCTGCAAGCATCTGCTCACTCCTCACCCCATTCCAGGGCCAAGGGCCAGGAACTGCGTTTTATTCACCTCTATTGTGAGAACCACACAGCGCTAGCAGGTCCTCCCGCTGCGGCTGTCACTAGTGGAATGGTGCTATTCGCCCAGCCTCTGTGTGGTCAGAGAGCTCAGGGAGGCGTCCTTTATGGGGGTGGTAAAGGGAAGGGCCCCAGAACCACACTGACTGGTGCCTAGCACTGTGACTCCAGGCTAGAGTTGAGTTCCTTCGCCTTGCTGGCCTCGGCTTCCTGATTGTAAAGTGGGCTCACGCTGGTTCCCAGCTCCTGGGTTGGATGCAGGTAGAGGAAATGGAGGGGATGCACAGGCGCAAAAATGATGTTTTGGTTGTGTCATGCCAGGTGGTCAGCCTGATGGTCTTACCTAAAAGGAGAGCCCCCGCCCCGCCGCTCCCCTAGCACCCACTTCGGCCCAGGCGCACCCACCTAGGCGGCGGCGGCTGGCGCAGGCGGCCAGCGCGCCCAGCAGCAGCAGCGCCT
This sequence comes from Eptesicus fuscus, assembly GCF_027574615.1. Classification (NCBI taxonomy): domain Eukaryota; kingdom Metazoa; phylum Chordata; class Mammalia; order Chiroptera; family Vespertilionidae; genus Eptesicus; species Eptesicus fuscus. The sequence continues at coordinate 80,995,182 of NC_072484.1, read as the reverse complement.
TGAGGCCGAGCGCGCCGAGCAGGAGGGCGACGGTGGAGGCCTTGGAGGCGCCGTGGAAGCGGAACAAGTAGACGCTGGCCTCGGCGCGGCCCAGGCTGTTGGAGGCCGTGCACGTGTAGCGACCGTCTTGGGCCAGCGCGGGCAGCTCGGCGGTCACCTGGTGGCCAACACCCTGACCCGGGCCCCGCGCGGCGGTGGAGCGGTTGCCCAGGGCCGGGCCGGACCAGGTGAGGGCGGGCGGCGGCTCCCCTTCGGCCGTGCAGAGCGCGCGGAAGGCGTGCGTGGGCCCCGGCAGCACCGATATATTGATGATCCGTGGGGCGGCTGCGGGCGGCGGCCAGTGGGGCGGGGAAGAGAGCGAACCGCGGTCAGAGGGCGCGGCGGGCAAGGAGCAAAGGTGCCCTCCTCGGTCTCCTTTTCTCGCCCAGAAAGGAGGAAGAGGTGGGAGCAGCGCGTAAAGGAGGGGGGGAGTGGGCGCTTGGGCACCAGCCTGCCTGGGTCCAGTACAGGTGTGGCCCTGGTCAAACTCTCCCGCCGCTCCGTGCCTCCGTTTCCCCAGGTGTAAAATGCGGCTCACTTACCTTATGGGGTCGGTGGGAAGATGTGGCAAATTAATACGTGCAGGGCGCTTGGACTAGGGCCCGGCCCGTAGTAAGTGCTCACTACAGAGTCCTTAGGATCGGGGTGGCGCAGGGTGGGGGGCAGTCTGCCGGTGCGATCTCAAGGGCACCTCCCGCCTCCAGGCAACCTCACCAAGAGCTAGAGTGGAGGCTGATGCTCTGCACCCACGGGCCTGTGTTAGGCAGGTGCCCCCTGGGAGGAAGCTGAAATGCTCTCAGAGGGGCGTGCAGCCAGCCCGAGGCACGTGCGAAGTTCGTGGGAGGGTCAGACTCCAACCCCACACTCCCGGACAACCCCGCCCAGGACCATAAGAGGTCCCGGATTTTTAAAGCTGTGCAGGCAATTCCCAAAGCGCAGCCCGGGATGAGAACCGCTGCTCTAGGGGCGGGGACGCTGGTTCCCACATCTCTATACCCCAGCGTCTAGCCAGTGCGCCCCCCAGAGGACGCGGGTGCCCTTCAGAGCACACAGCGCTCACCCCATGGCAGCATGGCAGCCCTGCTGTCCTATTTAGGGTTGTCGTTCACTAATTCTTCTCTCCCCTGGACTTGGAGCTACTGGGGACTTAACTCTCTAAGGGCTTCTCTACAATGTCCATTCCCGGGCCCGCCTAGCCCTTCGGGGCCAGGATATGCACGTGTGACAGGGTCCCAGGTGGCCCCATAACCACTGCCAAGTGTGAGGCCCCGCTCGGGAGAAAGGAGTGTGTACGGATGCCCTTCCTGTCCCCGCGGCGCGGCACCTAGTAAGCCGCCTGGGAGGGGCGGGGGGGGGGGGCGGGAGGGAGGAAGGGGGCCGCCTCGCCCCGCAGCCCCGCCCCGCGCTCACCGGTCACGTGCAGCCGGACGCCGTGGCGGCTCTCGTAGCGGTCGTGGATGTCGCCCGCGAACTCCACGCGGCAGAAGTAGCGGCCCTCGTCGGCCAGGGCGAGGCGCTCCACGCGCAGCGAGAGGTCGTTGCGGCGCGGGTTGCCCAGCAGGCGGAAGCGGCCGTGCAGGCTGAGCGCCGTCTGGCAGAGCTCGCTGCCCCGCGCCGCCGCGCAGCGGAACACCTGCGGGCCCGCGAAGGGCTCGCCCGCGCGCCAGATGGCCGTCAGCGGCCCGTCGTAGTGGCGGTGCGGGTGCGTGAAGGTGCAGGGCAGCACGGCCGCCTCGCCCGCCGCCGCGCTCACCTCGGCCGGCAGCTGCATGGACCAGCGCTGCGTCGGGGCACCTGGGGGGGGGGGGGGGGGGTGGGGTGGGGCAGCCCGGCGGTTCAGCCTTACCCGCCCCTGGCCTGGCTGAGGCCCCCCATCTCCAGGACTCCGGAGGGACCCCCTGGAAACCCATGATTCAGGAAGCACCCCACTCCCCACTCACCCCCAGGGCCTGAAAACCCCAGGCCTTTAGAAGCGCCCCACCCTCTGGAAACCCATGACTCAGGAAGCACCCCTCCCCCGGAAGAAGGGACTGGAAACCCACCGGGTGCCTAGAGACATCTCCTGGAACCTTGACTCCCTTGATGGGGAGGTTCCTGGACCCTCCCCCACTTCCCTGGGACTATTTCCTCACTCTCTCCCGGAGGTCCCACCTCGCCAACAGGCCCAGTGACCCCAGCACCTGCCTTGCTGCAGAGAAGTCCTGGATTCTGTGGTTGCTAGAGTCCCAGCCCCTCCAAGATGGTGAGGATAATAAAAGCACTTACTGTGCACCTCTGTGTTGAGCAAGTTCCCGGTGGTATCTCTCTTAGTTCTCACAAGTGATCCTAGAGGTAAGCATAGTTATGTCCCGTTACATGTTAAGAAACTGAGGCACAGCGAGGTGAAGTAATTGCCTTCGGTCACACAACCAGGATGTGGCAAAACCAGCATTCAAACTCAGTCCCGCCTGACTCCACAGCAGCACTCTATTGCGCTAAGGCATGGGGGCTCCGGTCTCATTCAAAGACACCAACACTCCCATTCATAGAGGGGAAACTGAGGCTTGGGAGGGGTGGTATGTTTTGAAGCTAAAGTGTTAAGTTGGTGGATAAGATTCCTCTAGAATCCAGGCCAACCCAAGCAGGCTTCCCAAGGGGCTGGTGCCCAGACAGGGAGCTGAGAGGCCCTGCGTGGTGGGCAGTTATGCTGCCCCCTTGCTCCGGGCAAACACCCCTGTCTGGACTCCGTGTCCTCACCTCCTGCGCTGTGAGCCTCTGAAGCATGGCCAGGTGAGAGCCAGAGGCTTCACTCTGCCTCCAGCTCACAGCGGGCTGTGAGTTCCTCCCGTGCAATTGAACATGTGCTTTGTGAGAGCTGTGGGCTGGGTGGGGGGTGGGGGTGGCTGTCAGTGTGGGTCCTCAGAGGATCAGACCAGGGGTTGTGCCTCCCCAAGGAGGGAGGGCAGGCTTAGCAGCTAGTGCCCAGCTGCAGTTCACGAAAAAGAATATTTAGAGAGAATAATATAGCAGCCCTTGTATTTCCAAAGGGCTTTGCAATTTACATAGTTCTTTCACACACATCAGGTCACATGACGCTCAAGACACCCAGGGGAGAAAAGCAGGGCCAGCATTGTTGCAGATGAGAAAATGAAGGCCCAGCGGCACACAGGCAGAAAGGGGGAGAAACCCGGCTTTTCTGATGGCAAGTCCAGTGCTCTTTGCTCTTCCAGGTAGCCTGACATAGGCCCTGGCAGGAATCATCTCTCTCTGAACCATCCATAGGTTAGAGCCATGGTCGGCAAACTGCGGCTCGCGAGCCACGTGCGGCTCTTTGGCCCCTTGAGTGTGGCTCTTCCACAAAATACCATGGCCTGGGCGAGTCTATTTTGAAGAAGTGGCGTTAGAAGAAATTTAAGTTTAAAAATTTTGGCTCTCCAAAGAAATTTCAATCGTTGTACTGTTGATATTTGGCTCTGTTGACCAATGAGTTTGCCGACCACTGGGTTAGAGCATTCCTCCTGCACAGAATCCGTCTACACCACCACGTGACTGCCACTAATTCGTGGAGCATTGCACACCCCCTCCCCGTGACAGCCCTTCCAGAAGCCCATCATGGCTACCAGACCCCTTAAAGCCTTCTCTTTTCTGGTGAAGGTCCCAGCCCCCCCTGCCCCTCCCCATTCCCACTGCCTGCTCAGTACTTTCCTGCAGTGTAGTGTCCTGACCCGGGTTCTAGGTGTGGGATCCAGGTGTGCTGGGCCTGCAGAGTGGGGTCGAATCGGGTTTTGTGAGTTGTGCCTCATATACAACCTCACTTTGCCCTTGTGCTGAGCTTGCAATCAAATAAAACCACAAGTTCTTTTTTTTTTCTTCCACATAATCTGCTAAGCCAAATCTCTTTTCTTCCGGACAAGTGGAATTCCGCTTTTGAACCCAAATGGAGGACTTGACAATTATCCCGAGTAAGAGCTTGTTTGCTCAGTCGTTAATAATCAAATTTGAGAAACCTTCTGAGGTTTTGCTGGTTCAGTCAGTACTCCCAGCTGCAGAAAGCATCTTCCCGCTCTCGAGACTTAGCCCTGCCTCAGTTTCCCTGCATTTCCCACCCTCTGTAACTTCAGCCTCCTCTGACCCCCTGCATCTCACAGGCATCCCAGATCCCCCAGGTATTGTTTGTTCTTGTCCATTTATCAATTAGCAAACATTTATCGGATGCGTCCCCATGCTAAGCCAGGCACTGGGATAGGAGAGGGGGTTACAAAGATCAACAGGAAGATTTACCAGCCTGCTGGAGCTCACAGCTCAGGAAGGGAGGGGATCTGGGAACACATAATTACACCACTGCCTGCCAGGTGCTCTAATGAGAGACAGTGTTCCCTTTGTCTGAGCGTGGTTCTGGGCCCTTTCACTCACCAGCTCCCTCCTCACCACCTCCAGGTCTCCTCTGAGTCTGCCTACAGTGGGAGGCCTTCCTTGAGGCCCAAGCCTGGGTGTGGAACATGGGTCCTGCCCTACCCTGTGCCGCAGGGCTGGCAGAGGTACTTCCTCTGCGTGGGCATTGCCTGTTCACTGTGTGTCTCGCCCAGGTACCCAGAAGCTCTGGGAGGGCAGGGCCCACGTGTGTGGGGTAATACTTGTGTTACTGCCCAGCACAGTGCCATGTCACCTAGTAAGTAATGCAATTGCCATGACAGTGGGAGGGTGATCCGGCTGGCAGGAATGGCTGGGCACATCGTGGGGGAGAGGCATTGTGCAGATAGTAGGCAGGCAGGGAGTGGAGGACCCATGAGAGAGGAGACCCATTTCAGCAGAGCCTTGAGAAAGGAGTGGGATGTTACTAAGCCTCAGGGTGGATTGAAGGCAGTCTAGGCAAAGGAGACAACAGGGCAACGCAGAAGGCAGACCATCAACAGAGAGGTTGCAGGACATGTGGAGTTTAGGGGGCCAGAGTTCATAGTGCTTTGGGGGCTCCTTGGGGGACATACCTCATTTCATTTCATATGCACAACAACCCCGTGAGAGACTGTCATTAGCCCCTTTTTATTATTTATTTTTTAAAATATATTTTTATTGATTTCAGAGAGGAAGAGAGAGGGAGAGAGAGAAAGATCAATGATGAGAGAGAATCATTGATGGGCTGCTTCCTGCATGCCCCACACTGGAGATCAAGCCAGGCATGTGCCCTGACTGAGAACTGAACCATGACCTCCTGGTTCATAGGTCAACGCTCCACCACTGAACCACACCAGCCGGGCTAGCCTCTTTTTAGAGATGGGGGTGGGGTGAGGATTGGGGCTCAGAAAGCACAAGTGACATGACCAGGTCATCTGACTAACCAGAAGCAGAGAGAAGCAGAGCCTGAGGCTTTGCCCTCAGGGGTTTGGATTCACCCTGAAGTGTGACACAGATGAGGTGGGGCGGGGGCGGGGGAGGGGGCTTCCCCCCCTGGGGTTCTGCTGTAGGCGCAGAGAGGGCACACAGAGGCCTTCACCAAGTGTTACCCTCTTGGCTCCGGGTAGGGCTGGGGGCCGGAACCTGGGTTTCCTGTTTACCTGCTGTAGGACGCCTTCTCACACGGAGACCTTTCGATGAATCCCCCCAGGGGACTCAGGGTTGGCAGGAATTGCCCCGGGTACAGATGCATTTGCTTTGGCAGGAATCCAAGCTCCCAGCATCCTGTGACATTTACCATTCTCTCTGGCAGCTCACGCACAGTCTCCTGTCTCTTAGGACAGGGGCGGGAAGACACCACCCTTTCTTATAGGATCTTTAATTTCCTTATCTCAGGTCTGTCAACCTCTGGGGTCAACGGGAGGCCCATATTCTTCCCATTGTCCAACGTGCCTCCCCTCAGTGGTGGGCCACAGGGCATGGTGGAAAGTACTTCAGCTTTGGCACAGCTAAGCCTGGGGCGACAATCTTACTTGGGGTCGTTCTCTCTTCAGACGTGTATCAAGCACCCAGTCTGGGCCTGCACTGTTCTAGGCTCATTCACGTAGTAGGAGATGTTTGGGCAAGTTTCTTAAATGGCCCAGGTCTCACTCAGGCTTCCCTGTGGCAGAAAGGGGAGCACAATACCTTTCTCATAGGATTGAGGATTGAATGAAATCTCTGTAGATCACAGTGCCTGACACTCAGCAAAGGCTCGATGGCTGTTAGCTCCCTCCGTTCACTAGCCCTGCAAAGGGGTGAGGTTGGAAGGGGGTAGGGCGGAGAGTGCTGACCAGTGGAGGAGTGTGTGGGCATATAACCCAGGGTGAGGCAGCAGGGGGTTACCCTTTTGCACTCGGATGTCGAGTGTGACTCGACACGGTTAGCATCGGTAGCAGCTCTTTTTATACCCTTTGAATGTATCAATAATTTGAAATATAAAAAAATCCAAATAAATAAGTTTGTATGAAAAGAAACTCCAGTTTTTTTATTCTACTGCTGCGTTTTGTAAAATCTGGGGTATTTAAAAAATTAAATCCCGAGTAGAATAAAGGAATCGAGAAAAAAGCAAGCGAGTGCAAAGGGTTAAGACACATTGATATCCTAACATTGCACCATTTGCAACTGGATTTGGCATTTTAGACCACAGGAAATTCAATAGCCTAGCCCAGTGGTCGGCAAACTCATTAGTCAACAGAGCCAAATATCAACAATACAACGATTGAAATTTCTCTTGAGAGCCGAAAACCGACTTCTGCGCATGGGCCACGAAGTTTCAATCGCACTGTACGTGCGCGCCCGCACGTGGTATCTTGTGGAAGAGCCACACTCAAGGGGCCAAAGAGCCGCAAGTGACTCACGAGCCGCAGTTTGCCGACCACTGGCCTAGCCCTTGCCCTTAACTCACCTGGTAGCCAGTCATTTCTTTGTGTATTTATTCACTCAATAACTACTCATTGAGGGCCAATTGTGTGCTAGACATTGTGTTGGGGATGCAATTACTGTGACAATTAATGGCCCTCCTCCGTATGTTTATAGTCTGGCCATTGCTCAGCCACCGTTTGCTTTTCATTTACACACAGGTCTGACAGGTCTGTTTGGTTAGCAGCCCCGCTTAGGGAACTACAAAGTGAAAAGCTGGAAAATGGATTGTGTTTTCAGGCCCATTGAAAGCAGCAAGAAAAGACAGCTGACATCCTGGGAGGAAGGAGCCAGTGAACACGATGAAAAGACAGCTCAGGACCCAGGATGGAAATGCCAAAAGTTCAGCACGGAAGAGACCTTTAAAAAGGAGTGAGGGCAGAGGGTCTTCAGGCACCGTGACCTGCAGCAGGCTGTGTGACAGATGCTTGCAGCTGTGACCGAGTCACCTTGGGGAGGTTCATTGCCATGAGAGGTGTGCCCCCAGGTGGGGGATCAGGCATCTGTTTTGGGCGCTAGCCCGGGGCCAGACTGACCCTGACTTTGTGACTTTAGACAAGTCCCCGCAGCTCTCTGGCCTCAGTGGGCTCATCCGTGAAATGATGTCTCGATGTTTACTAAGGTGACTTTTCAGTCTAAAAGTCTATTCTGAAAATAACATTTGGATAAATTTGATAAGGAAGTCAAGTATTTTGGAAATATGTCTTTTTAAGTTAAAAGACATATTTCTAAAAATAAGCCATTAGGCATCCAGAAAACTTAGCGATTGACAGATGCATCTGGGCCTTGATGCCCCCTGACCATCATTTACCAAACTCTCCACATCGTTCCCTCATGGTGACTGGTGCTCAGCCGGGAAGGGCTGGGCTGCAATATTGGGCACCAGCTCCTGTGTCACCATAACCACGACTCAACTGAGGGGTAGTCGAGTCACCCTGGACTTGTTATCCCAAAGCCCCATGCACATCTGCAGAACCTGGATGGCAGAAGGGGTATCTGGATGGATCAGAAATAGAAACCTTGGTTTTGGCTGCCATTGACCAAGAATTCTACCAGTTCCTTGGTGAGGGGGGAGCAGGAACGTGCCCGGAGCCTCTCTGGAGGCCACTGGCAGTGGGCTCTGTGCTAGTCTGCTCATGTGAACTATAGAGGAAACCGCTTATCGGTCTCATCACAGAGTGTGGGCCAGTTGCTGTCTGTGGAGCACAGACAGGAAAGTGAGCCCCAGGTGGTCCTGGTGGGACAATGGCCAGTGGGGTAAGCGCCCTCACAGAAGGGTGCTTTAACAAGAATAGGTCTGCTGGGTGGGTTTTATGTGACATTTTTGGAGGAAACAAGTTGTGGGCTTGGGAGGGGGAAGGATGACACCACGTGGGCAGTCAGCATGGACCTCGGGAGGGATAGCCTTGCGGCACTCAGAGGCACTCAGAGGCACTGCTCCCATGGTGGCTGGCCGTCGACAGGCAGCTAATCTGATGAGTCAGCTGTGTGTGCAGGGCTACCCTCCCCGGGGACACTGGGCATGTCAACAAGGGTGTTCTCAGGGAATAACTCTGATGGTGGCCTCTCAGGCACAGTGACACCTGGAGGGTCAGGAGAGGGAGCAGGGAGAGATGTTCATCGTGGCCACCAACCTCACCAGTTAGGTGTGTGTGGGTTGAGCAGGGGAACATTGCCTTTCTTCCGATTCCCTCCTGCCCCTCGGTTTGCTGCCACAGTTCTTTTTTTTTTTTTTTTTAATATATTTTATTGATTTTTTACAGAGAGGAAGGGAGAGAGATAGAGAGTTAGAAACATCGATGAGAGAGAAACATCGATCAGCTGCCTCCTGCACACTCCCCATTGGGGATGTGCCTGCAACCAAGGTACATGCCCTTGACCGGAATCGAACCTGGGACCTTTCAGTCCGCAGGCCGACGCTCTATCCACTGAGCCAAACCGGTTTCGGCAACTGCTGCCACAGTTCTTTCTGAGCCTGCACGCTGTCCAGATAGGTTATCCGTGGAGAAAAGACGAGAAAGGGGTGGAGTCCAGAGGGGAGAGGAGGGAGTGGAAACAGGAATTCCATCCTTCAGTGAGAACCAGATCCAGAAGGGTCTAGGGAAGGGGTGAGGTACACTGATGTGTGAGTACAGGGCCTGTGGGTCTCCGTCTGCCCTCAGGTTATTCTGGCTTCCCCCTACACCCTGGCCTCTTTGGCTGCTCACCTGAGCTGAGTGAGATGCAGAGCCACTGTCCTGGGGCCCGTGTCCACCACAGGACGCTGCTCTTCAGAGTTCTGATTCAGCCTGTCCCTGTCCGCACTCCTCGCCTCCTCCAGGGCCCTGTTCTCCTTCACTCCTCCTCCTCCCCGGGTAGGGCTTCTCCATCCAGCTGCTGACCAGAGTAGCCACCACCAGCAGCAGAAGCATCCTGGCTCCCTAACCCTTCCCATTCCTCCTGGACCCACGATGCAGCCACCTCCTCCCTGACGTTACCTGCACCCCGCATGGGCTTCCCACAGCCTGGGTGAGTCTGCGATGGCCTGGCCTTTTTCTTCAGTGACTCAGAGCTCGTCAACTACATTCCTCAGAGCGCCACGCTTTGGCCCAGGCTCACCACCACTGCACACAGGCGACTCCAGTTCCCATCCAGGCTGTGACATCCCGGAGTCACCTGACCTCCCTAAATCAGGGACAAGGCTCCTCACTCTGCAGGGCTGTGGGGAAGAGTCAATGAGCTGCTCGTCAAAGGTCCAGCACAGAAGTCCCCGAGGATGACAGCTGCTGTGATTGCGAAACCTGCTTATCAGAGATTTGTGGACCGACTGGGCACTTGCACAAGGCCGCCCAAGTGGTCAGAGCCCAGACCAGTGTCCACCTCCCCCATTCCTTGGCATCTCCCACTTTCTAAAAGCAGATTTGCGGGGAGAACTTGGGGAAAGACAAGGGGAGTGTGTGGGGACCGCCTGGAGATGAGGGCCTGCCCAGAGCACTGGGTGCTGGGGTGCTGAGTGGGTGACGTAAAGAGGGAGAAGGGCAGGGAAAGTGGGGGTAGGGGGTTTGTGGAGCAGCTTCATCCATTCACTTTTGCCAGCGGCCTGTCCTGGGCCCCATGTTCAGAGTGTGGACAGGATGTGACTGTGACCTTGGTCGTGCAGCCCTTTGGGCTCTCACATCGCAGCCAAGCCCAGGAGCCTCCTGCCCAGTCCCGCAGCCACGTGGAGGGGCTCACAGGTGACCGTCATCAGAGTAGTTTCAGAAAGTGGGACCCCGCTCACCTTAGCTACAGACCTGTGGGTTGCAGCAGTGAGGCAGCTGCCACTGAGAACAACAGGGTCCCTCCCCATAGGCTTACACACGTGGCTCAGCCTTCTGCGCCATCTTGACACACAGCTGGAGCACTGGTGCGGGTCGGGCTTGTTCTGGAACATGTGACCGCGCATGCTTCCTCTAACTCTTGTGCTTAACTGACTCATAGCAGCTGACCCTCAGCAGGAGGGAAACAAACCCAAGCAAAACACAAACACCCCCATACCTCGCTTCTCTCCAAGCTGTGTGCCTTCTGCAGCCTTTCACGCCACTTACTGCATAACCACCGAGGGCCAGGAGCTGTGCGGGGCCTGTCCTCCAGGATCTAGCTGTCCTTCACGTCACCACTGTGAGGTGGCAGGGACCCCCCCTTATCGGGGCTCAGAGAAGTCAGGAAGCCTGCCCAGGGCCACACAGCCAATAAACAGCAGAGCCAGGATTCAAAGCCACATCTGACATCAGCACTCAGGTCCTGTACTGCTGCTCTCCTATCTGCCCCGGGTCTGGGCAGGGCCGCCTCTTCCAGCTCCTACCCTCTATGTGGGACCCAACCTTAAAGCACCCCAGAAAGATGGCTGAGTTCAGCCCACTTGGGAGAAAAGCCCCTTCCCCATTAGCCCCCGCCATAGGGCTCTGTGCAGGGGACAGCGGGCAGTGTGTGTGGGGTCCAGTCTATGGTTCTAACCTCAGCTCCACCACCCCGCCCCCCTTTTCCCCCGTCACTCACCAAAGCTCTCTATGCATCAGTTTCCCGTCTGTGAAAAGGGAATAGAATAGCTCCTTCCCCACTGGGTTCTGAGGCTCACGTGAGTTACTAACTAAAGTGCCAGCACTTAGAGTTGTGTGGGCACTTCCTGTTCCTGTTCCACGCAGACCTGCCTGGGCTCTGTTAGAGGGGGAGGGAAGGAGCTGAAGGGGTGCGAGTTTATCATCCAGCCCTGGCGACAGGACCCCACACAAGGCGTGTTGTCTAACAGCTTTGAACATCACGATGTCAGCGAAGTCGCCAGCAGCACGTGGCAGCAGGGACCGTGCTCACAGACACAGATGCGGAGTCCAGGGGTCATGGGAACGACCTCTCAGGCTGGGATTGAGGAGAGAGCTGGAGCCCAGACAGAGGGCCACAGAGGATGGCCTCTGTCATTTATCCCAGTTCCCTTGATGGCCCTGACCATCAGAATCACTCAAGGTGATGGTGGAAGAATGCAGATTCCTGGGCTCTGCTGCCTGATCATGTGGTTCCACAGGTCTGGGGTGGAGCTGAAGTATCCTCATTTTAGTGTGTGTGTGTGTGTGTGTGTTGTGTGTGTGTGTGTGTTTAAGCCTCACCCAAGGATATTTTTTCCCCATTGATGTTTAGAGAGAGTGGAACGGGGAGAGGGAGGACAAAGAGGGAGAGAAAGAGAGAAGGAAATACTGATGTGAGAGAATCACATCGATTGGTTGCCTCCTGCACAAGCCCTGACCAGAGCCGGGATCGAACCTGCAACCTAAGTATGTGCCCTTGACTGGGAATCAAACCCACAGCTCTTTGGTGCGTGGGCCTATGTTCTAACCACTGAGAACCCGGGCCAGGGCAGTATCTGCATTTTAACAAGCATCCCTCTCCTCTGGGATTGTGATGCAGATGGGCTGGGATCAACCTGTGAGGCACACTGTTCCCAGGGACACTAACGCACTGAGCTCAAGGACCCAGATGTCACTGTCACTTGAGCCTGCCACAGAGTTCCCGCTCACCCTTTGGAGTTCCTGCTGGGAGGTCAGGGTGCCCTCTCTCACCGGCCCTATTTCCCACGTGAAATCATCTGCATCCTTACCCCAAACCTCAGTGTGCTCTCCTCCGCTCCCCTTGGGGCGTGCCAGTGCCCATGGCAACGTAAAACACTGTGTGGGGCGGGGCTGGCTTTCCCACCTGAGAGAGTGACAGGTTACAACACCCAAAGTCTGTTCGGAGCCTGACTCTCCTTCCCACTCCTTGTCCGTTATCTCCCTGGATCCTCACGGCACTGGGTGGGCCAGGCAGCCTTTCTACAGGCGGGGACACGGGCCCAGAGAAGTCAGGGGCTGCCTCCATCACTTGGATCCCAAGGCAAAGCCCAGACTTGAACTTCTGTCTTCTGTCACCCCAGCCTCCCAGAGTGCAGCTCTTCCTCCTCCACAGGCCTGGAGGCTCTGGGTAATTGATCCCAGCTTCACTGAGTTTAAGGCGAGAAGACTGTACCGAGGGTTTTGTGAGCACCTGTCCTGTTCCCAGCACGGGCCCGAGAGAGGAGTGGGAAACTCACCCATCGGGAGGATGCACACCAAGCAGGCCAGGAGCCGGATGGACCCTTCCATGTTGTGAGCGCCTGGAGACCAGCCCCCGCATTCGGCCAGGCCACCCCGGAGAACCCTCCTTGTTGTGGGTGTGAGGGAAGAAAGGTGTGAGGAGGGGTGGGCGGCGTGCCCAGGTCGGCACCGTGCTGGGCTCTGTGGGTGCTGGAGGAACTGGGGAGAGGCGGTTGGCAGCCCGAGGTATGATCAGATGAGACCCGTGGGGTTTAGTCATGTGGAAAACTAAGAGGGGAACCACCCGGATGATTTTTCAGGACAGGAAACAGAGAAGTGGATGGGGAAGATGCAGGGCCCTTTCTGTAGCCCGGTCCCTTTAACAAATGACTGTGCTTATGCTTCCTTCCCTCCTCCCTCTTTCTTCTCTTCCCTCTCCCTTTCCCTTCCTACATTTTTAGTGTCAGGATGGGCTTCCTCTCCCTCCAGTCCCTTCTTTTCTCTCCTTCCCCACCCGTTGTGACAAGATGATGAAAGAGATGTTGGGGAGGAGCCTGCCAACATAATAACTCATCCAAGTGCAGCCAGAAGGCTGTCAGTACATACAAGGAAAAGACTTGTTCACAGACGGTCCACCTCCATGACCAGAGGCCTCCAGAGGGCCTGGGGTCCTAGACCCGCACCCCAGATTTTGATGGTCATAAGGATCACCTGAGGATCTTATTAAAATTTAGGTTCTGACCTGGGTCGTCTAATGCGTCCCTAGTGCTGCTGCTGATCCATGAGCCATACATGTAGTACATCCAGTATGGAGAGCTGAGACCCCCTCCCCCATCCTGGGGCCACTGGGTAGAATATCAGATGGAAATGTGGACCCTGGGGGAGAAGGAAAGCTCTTGGAAGCTTACTTGGTGGACTCTTGTGGGACTGACAGTGGGAGCTAGAGGTCTGTTTGCAGGGCACTCGAGTCCAGTGCATTAGCAGAAAAGAGATCCTACCATCAGACAGTCCAAACGGACAGCGTTGGATTTGGACTGTCTGGTGGTAGGATCTCTTTTCTGCTAATGCACTGGACTCCAGTGCCCTGCACAGAGGTAACATTAGCAATGCCACTCTTCCCATCCAGGTGGCGGAGGAAATGCTGTCGGCCAAGTCCAGTTTGCGCCTTGCCTATCATCTGCTCCTCCCCTAGTAACCTCTCACTCTCTCAGGTGGGAAAGCCAGTCCTATCCCACTCTGGCGGTCCCACCCTGCCTGGCACCTGCCTCAAGGTGAGTTCTCTCTGGTGGCCTGGCCATCTTGGAGAAGAGCAGGGTCAAGCTCTGGGGGTCCCAGAATCCTCAGAAAATGAGGAAGGACCTTCTATTCTTGACTAGACTGCTTCCCCAGCTCCTGGCAGAGCAGGGTTCCAGCTCAGCTCCAGCTGCCTGGGACTCCTTCTCAAGCTCCACTGAACTCCAACTTGCTTCTTTCTTCTAAGCAGTGAACCAGGGGCATCCTTTCAGGAGATGCGGACCTACCCCATTCTTTCAAATAGCTCCATAGAATCCCACAGAATAGATTTTATGTTGAATAATTTGTTTAACCACTCCCTGTTAATGGATGTCAAAATTACAAGCAAAGCTGCAGGAGGAATTCATGCACATGTCTTTACATACTAGTACTTATATTTCATTAATAATCCCAGAAGTGGGATCTGTGGGTCATAGGGTATGAACATTTTGCATTTTTGTTGTTATTGTTGTTAATCCTCACCTGAGGATATTTTTTCCATTGATTTTTAGGGAGAGTGGAAGAGAGAGGGAAAGACAGAGGGAAACCTTGATGTGAGAGAAACGCATTGATTGGTTGTCTCCTGCACAAGCCTCCTGATCAGGGCCCGGGCCAGGGAGGGGCTTGCAACCAAGGTATTGGGCCCTTGACTGGAATCGAACCTGGGACCCTTTGGTCCTCGGACCAATGCTCTATCCACTGAGCCAAACCTGCTAGGGTGAACAGTTTGCATTTTAATTATTATGCCTAGATTATGCTCCTAAGAGTTTTCAGTTGTTGTGGTGTTTTACAATCAAAAGAGGAGGCTTAAGGGGGTTACATGAAACCCACAGTGATACATTAGGGAGGTGGAAGAAAGCAAATGGGTATGGGGTGGAAAAAGGTGGGGGAAGGAGGGAAGGGAGGGGAGGCATCTCTGGGATTAGATAAAAAATAAAATGGATAGACACATACTTCTTTTACATAGGTGGGTGCAGGATAGTTAACAGTTAACAATTAACAGGGTAACAATAACAGTGAGGGGTTCTGTGGTCTCCTGCTCTGCTGTCTAGAAAAAGGAAATTACCCTGACATTCCAAAGGTATGTTATTGTAGATGCCAAAAGACAATAGACAGGCTCAGTTAAGGTAGAGATTGACCTTTGCCAAGGAAGATACAACCTAAGACATGGCTACCTACCATGACTAGCTTTTAGTTAGAAATGTTTAATTTCAGACCATCCAATGTGGTTACTTTTGGCCTCTGAGTTTGTAAGGCCCACCATGCAGGCCTCTTCTGAGCCACTTTTTCATCTACACTTATCCTTTTGGTCATAAATCAATCCAAAGGATGCATTGATGACCAACCTTTTGGCTGGATAATGTGGTCCCCCTGTGCTAGGAAGACTCATTCCTAGGAAGACTTAGTGTCAGTGTTTGTCTTGCTGAGTAATGGACCGTGGGCAATAGGGCAAGACCATAACCTTGGATGGAAGTCAAGACCAAATTTTTCTCAAAAGTGAAAAGCAGGTAAATGGGAGGCAGTCAGATCTTAAGTTCTTCATTAAGGAAAACACTCTGGATCATTTCTAACCTATAAGCTATCATGATCTAGGTTTTTCTGTCTGTTTCACTTCTCTGTATTTTGCACCTAGTGTAACATTTACTTACTAGTGCACGAATTCATGCACATTGAAAGGAAATTAATGAGAAGAAATATTTTAATATTGCTATTTGCCCTTTCTCTATAATAGAAGTGTCAACCAAATTCATGATCAACAATGACAGATTGAAACACATACATGTGATTGGCGCCAGTGAGAGCTTTATATGTATTGTGCATGTGCGAGTCAACTTAGCCTTTTATATATATAAAATAAACTTGCTTAATTAGACCAGCCTTCTGATATAGCTAAACTTTTTCCAGCCTAGTGAAGCAACCCAACTTCTCTTTCAGGTAATAGTTAGCAACACAGAAGTAAATATCAACACGAAGCAGATTATTATTATAGATCACGCATGGAGAACAAAAGGTAAAATATTTAAACTGCAGCAGTATTTGACTATATTCTACTCAGTGAGAAAACCTGAAGTCATTTTAAAGGTCCACCATTTCTTCTTTTCAGTCGAGTCAAGTTTCTAAGCTTTCTAAATCTCCGTTTTCCGGCTAATGAAAAGAAAATAGGATTCCACAGAGTCTCCTATCTACCTACTCCAGGACTTCTGTGAGGATCAAATGAGATGAGGCACAGGAAAACACATCACAAACATTTGGTTAAACTGTAAAATGTTTGCATCTGGCTATAAAGCAAGTCAGGTTCCTGGGCTGAAGAATCCCAAGGAGACTAGTTGCTAGGGAGAAGTAGCCGGACGTTGCTACATGACATCATTACCTGGCTCCCACAGCCACCATTCAGGGCTGGGCTGGGCTATGGGCTGCATTTTGTGCCATGGGGTCTCAGCAGCATCGGGTCACTCTGGGGTGGTGGTGGGGCTTGTGTCCTACTTGGGGGAAGCCGAGTGTTGCTTTGTGAGTGCCAGGTCCACAGTGCCGTTTCTCTATAAATGGCCAATGCACGTCATGGCAGCTCCTGCGTTGAGCATCTGCTCCCTGGTGGTCAGTGCGCATCATAGCGACAGGTTGGAAGGTTGGACTTTTAGCCTTTTATATATACTAGTATAGATAGTGTCAGGGCACACCATACAACTCTCCAGTTTTCACAATCTGACTATGAGATGGGTCCCCATTTACAATGGGGCATTCACTTCCCATTGGAAGCACTCAAGTGCTGTTTATTATTCATCTGATTCCTGCTAGTTGTACAAATGGAAGCTGTAACTTTAAGGTTTATTCAGGGCCAAGGCTGTAAGAACACAATGATGTAAATTACAATTGCCATCTAAAAATAACAGAGGCCAGGAGGACAGTAAGAATTTCAAAAGTAAAATTCCTGTGCCTCAGCAGCAGTTACAGAGGGATATAAAATTCCTTTCTGAATATTTCTTTTCCACTCACCTTCAGCTTCCCCTGTTCTTCATTCAGAAATAACCAACGTATTAGGACAAACTACTTATTTTAAACTTCTGTTAAAAATGCAAACATTCCTTTCATTCCCTCTGCACTAACATTCCTTCTAAATTTCAAGAGAAACCATAAATAGTATTATGGATAATACAAAAGTTATTTTATATACCTTCAGCAAGTATTAACAGCTGGGCTATATATACAAGGTTTGAGAAAAGCCCAAAGAACAAGTATAATTATTGTTATGACTAATATTAGCAGACAGGTAAAGACAATCAAACAAACTTCAACATCAATTTGTAGGAGTACAGGCCTTGTCAATTTCGTGGGAAAGGTGTCTATCTCTGGTGTCAGTGGCTTCTCGTCCCCTGGAAGTCTTTGATCTCCGCTGTAGGTGGAGCCAACTGTCATTCACAGTTAAGTACCTGATAAGGTCCCTTCCAATGACGTTGGAGAGAGTCTTTAATTGATGTCTTTTACAACAGTTGTAATTCATGGTCCTTGAGGTTTTTGTCTTTTGGGAGCTCACTGTGAAATAAATTGGTTACTAATTTATCAGTCCCTATAAACTGGTTAATAAGTGCTTGATAATAATGCAGAATGTCTCCTTTTAGTAAGGTTGATTCATATAGCCCTTCATCTGGAAGCATAGGGTGACCAGTGACTATTTAATGAGGAGAAAAGCTATGTGTTTACTAACAGAAGTAGATTTTAGGTTGAGGAGAACTATAAGGAGAGCTTTAGGCCAAGGGAGATGAAAAGCTTTTGAAAATTTTCCCAGTTGAGTTTTAATTGTACCATTTGTATGTTTCACCAATCCAGAGAAGTGGGATGATAGGCACAATGAAAATTCTGCAGAATAGGCCAAATATTACAAATAAATTGTATTATTTGCCCAGTGAAATGAGTCACTCAATCACTGTAACTCAGAGGGAATTCCCCAATTGGGAATTAATTTTCCCCAATAATAATTTACCTATTGTGAGGGCAGTTGCTCTCCTATAACAGAATGCCTCAACCAAGTAAAAAAAAAAAACCCATACAAATCATAACTAATACACATTACGTTCTTGAGATGGTGGAATTTGGATGAAACCCAAAGTTCCATACCTCAAGTGGATCTAAAGGAAGTGGGAATGTCCTTGGGATTATTTTCTAGCATTATATTTGGACAGATAGAACATCTGCTATACACTTTATGAGCTACAGTTGGAGAAGGTTTCCAGTAATATTGTTTACTTCATGAAATCATCTTTTCAGGACCCCAATGTATTAGCTATTGTACATGTTAAAGTATAGGTATTTGTGTCACTAAAGTTAAGATTGGTGTCTGATTGGGTCCAAACCACATCTCTTTGAGTCAAAGATTCCCCCTTTTTGTTGCCATATCCTCTTATCTCAGCTGTCTATTGGAACTGCAAAAGAGAGTCTTTTATTGATTTAATAGGAAACAAGGAGGATTATTGGGTCTGGATAATATGGCTGTTTAATGCTGCCTGTCTAGCTGCAGCATCAGCTAAATTACTGTATTTTCTGGCGTATAAGACGACTGGGCATATAAGATTTTCCTGGGTTAAAAAGTCATCTTATACGCCGGAAAATACGGTAGTCCAATATATCTAATCCATTATATCTAATCCCATCAATATAGTCCAATATACCATATTTTCTGGCGTATAAAACCACTTTTTAACCCAGGAATATCTTATACGCCCAGTCGTCTTATACGCCGGAAAGTACGGTATTTCCTTTTGCTTTCATGGTGGCAGCTTTAGGATGCTCTGGAAGTTTGATAACTGCCAATTGTGTCAATTTTGTATGACATCTAATAATTCTACAATGTATTTTCCATTCTTTATGGGCTGCCCTGAGAAAGTTAAGAAGCCTTGCAGCTTCTACAACATTCTAAGGTTGTGAGCTACACCAATAGCATAGCTACTATTAATGTAAATAGTAGTTATTTGATATTTGGCCAATTGACAAGCCCAAGTTACAACAATTAATTCAGCTTGTTGGACAGATCTTATTCAGGTGAATAAGAGCTTTCAACTGTCTGCCATGGAATTTATTGCATATCTAGCTTGGTAACATCCCCTTTCATCTATCAGAGATCCATCCACCAACCAAATTAAGTCAGCATTATCAATAGGAGTTTCCTGTAAACCATTCCTAGGAATAAGAAGATGGTCAGTAAGCAAAACACAATCATGAATGTCTTCATCCTGCAAAGAAGGTAGCAAAGTTGCTGGGTTAAGACTGTTATAATGAGTTCAAGTAATGCCAGGCACAGAAAGCAACAGCCAGTTGACTGACAGAAGTGTTCTCCTCTGCCTGGGAATGGCTTTTCCCTGAAGGGAGCTGCTGGAATTCCTGGATTAACCTTGTCTGAATTTCTATTCTCATTTTCCCCTAGGTCAGTAGGCAGTGGTAGTGGAGGATATATCTACACTAATGAAAGAGAAAGATGCAAATTGACTATACCTCTGAGATTCCCACTAGCCAATCAGGGGTGAGTATGCAAATAAACCCAAAAAAGATGGCAGGTTAATTTCCATACGCAGGTGCCAAGTGGCCTGGGTCCCGGGAACATCCTAGGGACCCAGGCTGCTCCTAGCCTGTAGGCCCACGCATAGGCCCTGAGCGGCCAGGGTCCCAGAATGCCCCCGGCCACTCTGGGCCTATGGGCGCAGGCGCCAAGTGGCTGGAGGCAGATGTTCCCACCCCGTGGCTGCTTGTGCATGGGCTGGTGCCAAGCGGTGGCCCAGGTCCACACCCCCAGCCCAGTGCCCACAATGCGGGGCTGCTAGCCTTGGGGGTGTGCCCCGGTGGCAGTGTCCCCCTGGCCATGAGGACATGCCTCTAGCCCAGTGGACACAACACAGGGGGTCCTCTGTGCATGAGCTACAGAGGAAACACCTTTTCTTTTCTTTTAAAAAATATATATTATTGATTTTTTACAGAGAAGAGGGGAGAGGGATAGATAGTTGGAAACATCGATGAGAGAGAAACATCGATCAGCTGCCTCCTGCACACTCCCCACTGGGGATGTGCCCCCAACCAAGATACATGCCCTTAACAGGAATCAAACCTGGGACCCTTCAGTCTGCAGGCCGACGCTCTATCCACTGAGCCAAACCAGTTCGAGCGTAAAGACCTTTTCTGACTGCTCATTGGCTAAGCTCCCTGTATGCTGCCACTCTCAGTGTTCTTGGTAACTTGGGTAATTAGAATCCAAGAAGGTGATCTAGCGTTTTTCCACCACACTCCTGGAGGAAAAAACGAAGGTCCGCTGCTGGAGAGGCTAAGAAATGTCATATCCTGCCCTAGCCAGTTTGGCTCAGTGGATAGAGCCTTGGCCTGCCGACCGCAGGGTCCAGGTTCGATTCTGATCAAGGGCATGTACCTAGGTTACAGGCTCCTCCCTGGCCAGGGCCCAGGTCAGGGCTCATGCAGGAGGCAACCAATCAAAGTGTCCCTCTCACATTGATGTTTCTCTCTGTCTCTCCTTCTCTCTTCCATAAACTCTAAAAATCAATGGAAACATATCCTCAGGTGAGGATAAAAAAAAAAAGAAAGAAAGAAATGTTATATCCTATGAAAGAGACATCTTGAAAATACCTAAAGAAAGTTGTCCTTTTTTCATGGTGAAGGGACTGGAGTCTGTGTTGATGAAAACACCTTGGCTGCGGTGGCTGGCAGTGGCTGCAGCAGTGGGGTGATGGGGCTGATACCTTCCCCTGATCAGCATGGTCGCCTCCTGCAGAGGGAGGCCAGACTGTGGCTTAGGTCTGCTGCCAATGGGGAGCGGGCCTAAGCCATCAGTAGGACATCCCCTGAGGGCTCCCAGTCTGTGAGAGGGGGCAGGCTGGGTTGAGGGACCCCACCCCAGTGCACGAATTTCATGCACCGGGCCCCTAGTAGAGGAGATAAAAGGGGAAGGAAGAAGGGAGATAGCAAAGGATATAGCAGAGGAACTGTAGAAGGGGAGGAATGGGCTGTGGGCATTTATTAGCTGCAGAAGCCTTCTTTAGTTCAGAGACAGTTTATAAAATTTTCTTAACGTTTTGTAGAGAAAATAATTTATCTGAGTCTTTCCCAGAAGCTTCTAATTTCCAATTAAGATATGCTTCCTTTCATTCAGTTTAATTTTAGAGCCAGCTTTTTCTAATTTTGCATTCAAAAATTAATTTAGGCGTCAAAAGAGTTCCATTTTGGCTATCATAAGTTGATATCGCCTCTAGTTAAATCTTCCCATTTCTGCAAATACTTGCAAGTAAAGGCTTCCTATTAATTGTATCTCTGCAGAAGTATGAACGGGGGCTAAGGGCTGGGAGTTCTCATCCTCGGAGACACAATTTCCCATGTTAATTTTGGTTTATTTTGAGACCTGCAATCTGAACAAAATTTTTAGGGATATTGTGCAGTAGGTTGAAGTGTGCTGGTTATGGTTTGAGGTCTAAGGGGCTGTCACCTCCCGAGTCATCTCAACCCTCTTAGGTGTCTTGGTTTTTCTCCCTGCCTGCCTAATACAGCTGGATCGCTAGGCAACCAACTTTTATGTGCGAGTCCTCTGATAAGCCAACTATTTAATTACAGTTGAGTTGGAATTCCTTATGGGGATCCTGCATGCATGAAGGATACCCTCTGACATGTCCACACAGATTCTTAGTCACCTAAGAATACCGGAAATTCAAGTGGGAGGGAGTAAATTCAGACTCGCATTTATCCAACAAAAGGTTTTGTTCAGACTCTCAGTAAGCAGTTCCAATTGAAAAGCCAAATTAAAAACCAGTCACCCATTTTTTTTGTCTCCTGTCCTCAGTTAACATTTATCCTTAGCCTGGGTTATCTCAACTCTTAACCTGTAGTTCCACCTCAATGATTTTTTATTTTTTTTTCACAGCTCAAATAAAGTCAGGGCCTCTTACCTTAAAACAGGAAGGTTCCAGGGTGTGGCTCAGTGATTGAACATTGATCCATGCACTGAAAGGTAATGTAAACAGGAGGCAACTGACCAATGTTTCTCACATTGATGTTTCTTTCTTTCTATCCCTCTCCCTTTCTCTCTCTCTAAAATCAATCACACACACACACACACACACACACACACACACACAGAGGTCTGGTATTCCAAACAAAACTCACCCAAGCTTACCTGAATCAAAGCGAGGAGCCGGTGGGCACAACGGGCCCCTGCTGGTACTTAGTATGGGTTCGGGTCTGTGAGGTGGTCCTGGGTGGGCTTCTTGCTGCATTACGCCAAGTAAATGTTGAAGTAAGAAATGTCCAAACCTGTAGAGAATTTGTATGAGTTTATTTGAGCCAAACTGACAACAATTGCTGAGAAGCAAAATCTCAGTGGTTGAGAAAATGCTCCAGAGAATGGCAGTTTTGCACCTTATTTTATATACTACAGTCTAAGGAGGAGGCTTAGGGGGTGGCATGAAAGCCACTGGTGACAGATTAGGAAGGTGGGAGAAAGCAAAGCAGGGGAAAATTCTGGGGTTGGATAACAAGTAAAACAAATATAGTAGACACATATTTCTTCTATATACGCAGGTGCAGGATAGTTAACAATTAACAATGAACTGAATAACAATAGCAGTGAATGGTTCTGTGGTCCCCTGCTCACGTGGCAGATTGCCCTGAGAGGTTTCGAAAAAAGGAAATTACCCTGACATTCCAAAGGTATGTTATCCCAGAAGCAAAAAGACAATAGACAGGGTCAGTCAAGGTAAAGATTTGACCTTTGTCAAGGGAGATACTGGCCTACGACATGACTACCCTTCATGACCTGCTTTTATTTTATATTTTTAAAATTTTCATTGATTTTTAGAGAGAGAGGAAAGGAGAGAAATAGAGAGATAGAAACACTGAGAAGAGAGAAACATCATTGATCGGCTGCTCCTGCACATCCCCTACTGGGAATCAAGCTACAGTCGGGGCATGTGCCCTGACTTGGAATCAACAGTGACCTCTTGGTTCCTGGGTCGATGCTCAACCCCTGAGCCACACCGGTCAGGCCATGACTTGCTTTTAGTTAGAAAGTTTTAATTTCAGACCATCCTATGTAGTTACTTTGACCTCTGAGTTTGTAAGGCCCACCATACAGGCCTCCCCTGAGCTTGCCAGGTTTAGTATGTGGCCCCTTTTTCATCCACAGTGGTTTACAGTTTCCCCGATAATGAGTGGGAGCAAGCTATTTAAGTGGGTCATTTTGATGAAGCTATGTTACTGTAGCCATACCGATTTTGAAGTGGTGACTACTGATTAAAGAACAGTTGTCTCCAAAATGTAGTCATCATTGACATTGGTTATATTTCCAAGCAGCATAAAGGAGAAATGGTAAAATTATAAAGCAAATCAATCTAGACAAGCAAAATGCTCAGAACATTAAAATGCCTAATTAAAATATCCTGCTATCTTGGTATCTGTTGCCAGGAGATTGTCAGAAAGCTGGACAGAAAAGCAGTCAGGTAAGGGGCTGGCAAGGATGAGCCAAGCCTTGGGTGAACGGAGCTATGGTATTTTAGTTAGGATAAAGGCTAATCTGTTGAAAAAATAGAAGGAGAGACTCCCAAATACAAAGGATTAAAAAAACACACCAGCATGATTCCTGCTGTATAACTGTCTCAAGGTGAGCTGTTTAAGTTGGCAGGTGGCGTGGCATCTCCTGGTCATTCCGGATCCAGAGTCCTTCAGGTTGTTACTCTGCCACCCCCACCTCCCAGGGCACTGTTAATGCCTTCGTGGCAGAAGTTGGTTATCATGACTGTGGTCTTCTTTTTAAGCCTGGAATCTGGGAACCACCATGCTCACAAAAGGAACGAGGTTTGGGAGTCAGTTCCATCTAGAAATCCATGTTTTTTTTTAAAAAAATAAAATATATATTTTATTGGTTTTTTACAGAGAGTAAGAGAGAGGGATAGAGTTAGAAACGTCGATGATAGAGAAACATCGATCAGCTGCCTCTTGCACAACCCCTACTGGGGATGTGCCCGCAACCAAGGTACATGCCCTTGACCGGAATCGAACCTGGGACCTTTCAGTCCGCAGGCCGATGCTCTATCCACTGAGCCAAACCGGTTTGGGCTAGAAATCCATGTTTTAACCAGAAATCGGGGTGATTCTGATGTAAGCTTATGTGTGAGGACCAGTGGTTTAACAAGTAAAAGAGGTGAGGCCCATAGAGCTCTTAGTCCAGAGGTTGACAGGTTGAGGAGTGTCTAATCTTCAATGGTAGCTATATATATCTATAGTATGTATACACACATATGTTATATATATGCATTATAAAAATATAACATACATGTATTTTACACGGTAGCTGCCCAATTAAATGATTCTTAATGTCTTTGTGTTATTGGATAACAAGCCGATGCTACCTTCTCCCAGTCTCTCTGGGCTGACCCATTGGTGGCTTATCAGACGGGTGATTCCATTCCCCCTGGCTGGAAGGCTCAGTTGGTTGGAGCGTTGTCCTGTATACCAAAAGGCTGCGGATTTGATTTCTGGTCAGGGCACATATCTAGCCTGCTGGTTCAATCCCCAGTCGGGGATTGATGTTTCTCTCCAACATCAATATTTCTTTCACTAAAAACAAACAAACAAACAACAACAACAACAACAACAACAAAACATATCCTTGGGTGAGGATTAAAAAAAAAAAGATTGTATAATTTATTCTCCAAACTGGGACACTTTTGTCTGGGACAAATCAATGCTAAACTGTTGGGACTACCAGTACAATCGTCATAAACTGGGGCTGTCCTGGGCCAACCAGACATGTGGTCACTCTTCTAGAAACATCCTGCGCTACCAATTTCTTGGCAGAATGTCTCAAAGGCTTTATGGATCCCCATATGACTACTGGGGGCTGTGGAGGGTGGAGGAAGGTGTGGGTAGTCAGTTATTGAAGGCAGAATTTTGCCCTTTCCATCTGAGTTCCTTTACCTCGGGTTTCTTGGGAATTGCTAAGGGAATTAGGATATAAGTGCAGAGGTCCTTGAGGGCAAGTGTAAGTTGATGCTGGCATCCTCATAGTTGAGGACAAGTGAGAGTATGTGAATAAGGGGCCATTGTGCTTTTTATACTCTGTAAGTTTATGCTCTATACACCAGTACAGCTGTATGCCGTCACCCTGTGTGAATGCCTGGGGGAAGGTAAAGAAAGGTTGGAACACGAAACCAGGATTGTTTCTGGGGAGCATTAGGGTCCCTCTCTGCCACCTGACACTCATAGTCTGGTTTAATCCGGTGAAAGTGAACCCCCCAGCTGGCCTAGTTCGGTGGAACCAGGGTGTAAACTTTAGGAGCAGCAGTGGGTGGAGATGTAGCAGCAAGGAAAAATGGCAGAAGGAACCTGGGGGAATTCCCAGTAACAGGATTATAGGCTGATATGATTTTCTCACTCCCTAGCACCTGCTGATTCCCTGCCTCGCCCCAGCAGGGTGATGTCCCAATTCAGGGGGCCCAGGGGCATGGCCACTGCAAGGCTTGTGTGACCAGGGAGCCAGGAAGGTCAACTCATGTCCCTGCCTAGAGAATTCCAGAGAGGAGGTGTTCCCTGATTCAAGGACATGAGGAGCTAGAGCCTGGATGGGCCAGTGGGGACCAGTTCATATCACACAGGCTGGGGAGAGGGACAGAAAGCATGGGTTTCCTAAGTCATTCTGTCGGAGTCAGTGAGGTCATGTCCTCTTGCTGGTTTGAATGAAGGTGAGGACTGGTCGTTCCTTCCACGTCTTCTTTCCATTTCCTCTTCTCCGGAAAGCCCAGTTATTTTCAGCTTCCTGTGTCATTTCCCCCTCTACCCTAGCGCCCACACGGGAAAGGTGGCGTGATATCCTGGCAGGGCACAGCTCCTGCAGTCCCAGCTTCATCGCCGACCATAGCGTGACTTCGGGCAATTACTTACTTTCTACATAAAATGTGGACAATAAATAAAGGCCTCCTCATGCTGCCGCTGCAGGGACCACAGGGCGAGGTGTACAGTGGGGCATGGCCAGTGCCCAGCTTTTAATAAGAATTCAACTGATCTTCCGAAAGCTGCGATATCATCTTTTTAGTTTTGGGTCTCAGTTGTGTGGAAAGATTCAGATTCTGATTCTAATAAAAAGCCAGTATGAGTTCAAGAGTTAGATGAAAGATCATAGTGGGTAAGAGATACTTTGGAGAGGGAAATGATTTCAAGTACTTTAGAAGCATTGGGCCAGCTAATGAGCAAACCCATCTTCTGTTCATTCAAGCAGGTCCTCTGAGGACCTGTGCAAGTGCCCATCAGGAGACGAGTGATGGTGATATATGTAATACTTTCAACAATAAAGAATTTAAACTAAAACAAAAAGAAAAGTGGTGGTACACATAGGGCATCCCCCCAAATGTATGCACACTTTAACAGCTGATAGCTCAATTTTGAAAATGAAATGTATTTTAACAAACACTGCTTTTATAATTATTCAAAGTGTGTGTATACATTTTTGGGGGCCACCCTATATATACAATGGAATATTCCTTGACCATAAAAAGAATGAAATCTTACCATTTGTGACAACATGCATGGAACCAGAGGGTACTATATACTATGCTCAGTGAAATAAGACAGTCATAGAAATATAAGTACCATGTAATTTCCCTTATATGTGGAATCAAAAGAACAAAATAAATGAACAAACAAAGTCGAAACAGACTCATAGGTACGGAGAACAGACTGAGGTTGCCAGAGGGGAGTGAGGCTGGGGGACTGGATGAAAAAGGTGAAGGGATTAAGAAGTACAAATTGATAGTTGCAAAATAGTTATGGGATGTGAAGTACAGCACAGGGAATATAGTCAATAATATTGTCATAACTATGTGTGGTGCCAGGTGGGTACTGAAAATATTGGGGGAGGGGGGACACTTTATAAAGTATATGATTGTCTAACTGCTTTGCTG
The DNA here is from genome assembly GCF_027574615.1 of Eptesicus fuscus. NCBI lineage: Eukaryota > Metazoa > Chordata > Mammalia > Chiroptera > Vespertilionidae > Eptesicus > Eptesicus fuscus. The sequence goes on along the minus strand of NC_072484.1, from coordinate 80,968,547 downwards.
CACACCTGAAACTAATACAGGATATTATTGAATGTAAATTATAACTGAAAATTAAAAAAATTAAGATAGTGGGTTTTCTATCAGTTTTAGCTACCCCTCAGTACACTGACTGCAGCTCGTCCTCAGGCTAAAAAAAGTCAAGGAAAACAGAAGACGCAGCTTACACTATTCTCTTTTTCCAAGTATCACCTTTCCTCTAGAATCTGCCTGCTTTGGGTGCACACTCCAGGGTCTTCACGTAGGTTTCTTTGATCCAGAGCTTATAGTTGTTATCTTTAGGAAGGTCGGTACCGTAAGAGTTTACTCATCTGACCTGAAGTAGAACTCAACCGGAAGCTGGATGCTTAACCACTGAGTGCACTGTCGCTTAGTAAAATGCTGTCTGCCCTCATCACGTGCTCCATAAAGGGCCATGGCTCTGAGAAATATCGAAAATGGTGTGCTTTCAGACACTATGTGAGGCTCTGATGTGTTTTGGAGAAGGAGAATTTTTGTCAGTGCTTCTCAAATTGCAATGTCCGGCCCATCTATAGATAAGGGCTCCCCCCCCAACTCCCCCCCGCCCCGCCCGGAAAAAATAATGTGAGGACTATGCATGCAAACAGGAGAATACTGACTCACTATGAGCTAATCCAGCCCTCGAGAGTGACTCACTATGCCTGAAGAGACTGGGGGAAATGGCCAAGTGCTGGGTTCTTATATGGTTAGCTTTAGAGCACATTGGTTCTGATCTAAGAAAGGTAGAAACTTGATTTTCCGGGTCATTAGGAGGCATCTTCTGTTCCCCTTTATTTACCATCAAGAGGGCATAAGATCCTAAGATGTGATTAGAAATGAGCAAATAAATGCAATTTGTATCAGTCACGAAGAGTGGGGTGAGGGTGGAAGGTGAGGGAAGGAGCTAGGACACGTGGGGAAAGGTTAGAGGCATCAGGAACTACGTAGTCACCCCCTCTACCCGCCCATGGGCACTGGGGTGGGGTTGGATGTTTGGGGGTAGCTGGGAAGGACCTGAGTCTCAAAGACCAGTGCCAGCATTTGTTACAACTTTGGTCCTCTGTGATTTAAGAGCTTTGGGAACAGTTAGAAGGCCCCATAAAATAACCTCCCTTTTCTCCTTTTGAAACTTTGGCCATGGATGAGATGCACTTGAAGGACCTTTATGGTTCCATGAATCTCCAGGGAAGGGCCTCTCCTTCTTATCAGCATTCACCACGAGAAGGATTATGGGAATGCAAGTCAAGCAGGAGAGGCTGGGGCAGGAGGGAGTGAACACTGGAGGGTGAGGGGCCAGAGACCAAAGGCATCCTCACTCTTCTGCTAATTCTCCCACCAGACCCACCATGGAGCTGTGGGTGGGAGTGAGCGGGACCCAAACCCCACGGTGAGAGTGAGAAAGCTCAGCTCTCTCTGCGGAGGGCACTTCCCTCACCTCCTAGGAGAGCTTGAAAGGGGTTGTGTGCTACAGTCCTTCCCTGGTGCCCATACCTGAAAAACCACCAATGGGGTTTCCTTTCACCGGGCTAAGCCCCGCCTCAGCTGCCAATAGCAACCGTGGGAGGGGACACAATTTCCTTCTCACCACCTCTTCCCCACTAAGGATGGGGCTCCAGGTGGATTGAAACAGGGAGAGAAGGGGAGGGAGTGAAACTGAAAGGGAGGATGGAGCATGTGTATGACAAATGCCACCAGTTCCACACTGCAGATTCCACTCAGCTCAGCAGTGGCCCCTTTCCCCTGCAGCACCAGCCCCCCACATTTGGGTAGGTCCTCTGTTGTCGTCCCCTGTTTAATAACTGTCCAGTTTTTGCTCACCAGGACCTACCATCAAACTTTAAAATGCATTGGAGTCAATTCACTTCCTCTTTAAAAAATAGGTGAATATTTTTTAAAGAGGAAGTGAATTGACTCCAATGCATTTTAAAGTTTGATGGTAGAGGCTTTCCCGCCTCGCTCCTTCTGTGCCATTGCAGGCTTTAGGCCCATTCCTAAGTCAGTTCCCATACCCCACCTCATGGCTCCCCCTGAGTTTGTACCAGTTGACATCCCCACCAGCACTGACGGAAATCCAGGTTATTCTGAGAAGTCATTTACAAGCTGGAAAAACCGTGATGTTGCCTTGATCGTAAGGCAAGTTATACATCCTGATCCACCCATCAGGGCCTGTTCCAAAAATAATGACAATAGTCACGATCACAAGAGAATCAACAATTTTTTAGTAAGTGCCAACTGTGTTGTGACTGTTTGGTATGTGTGTAATCTAATCCTCACAGCATCCCTGAGAGACAGCGACATTCCCATGTTATGGATGAAGAATCCAAGGCTCAGGGAAGATATGGAATTTGCCTGCAGGGACACTGCTGGAAAGAGGGGGGACATAGACCCTGGTTGCCTGTGTCCTAATACCTGCGCTCGTGCCACACACTATAGGGTGTCCAAGGAAAGAGGAAAGAACCTGTGGCTGAATGCTGAGGCTGGGCTTCCCAGGGCTTGGGAGACAGGGGTGAGCTGGGGTGAGGTTGCTTTGATTTCCGTTGTGGCTTTGGCTTCACCGCTTGGGTCACCAGCCACTGGGATGGAGGCCAACAGGCGGCTGAGGGTGTTTGCTCAAGGCTGTGTCTCTGCAAGGACAGATCTTGTCATAATTCTTTTTTATTTTCCAGCTTTGAGATATAGTTGACTTATAACATTGTGTGCATTTAAGGTGTACCATGTAGTGATTTACTATATGTATATATTGAAAAATGATTGCTACAATAGGGTTAGTTAGCACATCCATCACCTCCCACAGTTATAATTTTTGTGTATGTTTGGTGAGAAATTTTAAAATCTACTCTCTTAGCAACTTTCAAATACACAGTCCAGTCTTGTTAACTATAGTCAACGTGCTGTTCATTATATCCCCAGGACTTATCCTATATAGTAAAGAGGTAATATGCAAATTTACCATCACTCCAACACACAAGATGGCCACCCCCATGTGGTCAAAGATGTCCGCCCCCATGTAGACACAAGATGGTTGCCACAAGATGGCCGGCAGGGGAGGGCAGTTGGGAGGGACCAGGCCTGCAGGGGAGGGCAGTTGGGAGGGACCAGGCCTGCAGGGGAGGACAGTCAGGGGCGACCAGGCCGGCATTGGGGGGGCAGTTAGGGGTGACCAGGTTGGCAGGGGAGGGCAGTTAGGGGCAATTGGGCTGGCAGGCAGGTGAGCGGTTGGGAGCCAGCAGTCCTGGATTCTGAGAGGGATGTCCGACTGCCCGTTTATGCCCGATCCCACTGGGACATCCCTCGAGGGGTCCCAGATTGGAGAGGGTGCAGGCTGGGCTGAGGGACACCCCCCCATGCACAAATTTCATGCATCGGGCCTCTAGTTTATCTTATAACTGAAGTTTGTACCCTCTGACCATCTTCACTCATTTCCCCCACCTCCACCTTTCACCCCTGGCAACCACCCATCTGTTCTATTTCTATGAGTTTGTTTGTTTTTAGATTACACATGTAAGTGAGATCATACAGTATTTGTCTTTGACTTATTTCACTAGCATAATGCCTTCAAGTTCCATTGTGTTATAAGTAATAGGATTTCCTTATTTTTTTTTAATGGCTGAGTAATATCCATCTGTCTACCTGTCTGTCTGTCTGTCTATCACATTGTTTTTATCCATTCACCCATGAGTGGACACGTAGGTTGTTTCCACATCTTGGCTATTGTGAATAATGCTGCAGTGAACATGGGGAAAGGTATCTCCTCAAGAGAACGATTACGTTTCCTTGGGATATATACCCAGCAGTGGAATTGCTAGATCACATGGTAGTTCTAGTTTTAAATTTTTTAGGAGCCTCCATATCGTTTCCCACAGTGACTACACCAATTTGCATTCCCACCACCAGGGCAGAAGGCTTCCCTTTCTCCACAGCCTCTCCAGTGCTAGATATGGCTTGTCTTTTTGATACCAGCCATTCTGTCAGGTAGGAGGTGCTATCTCACTGTGGTTTTGATTTGCCAGATGTTGTCATCATTCTTATTCAGGCAGAGACTTTCCAAGACTGCTGCTTCTGCCCCAATGCTAAGGTCCAGGCTGCAGGGTCCTGGGGATGCAATTTCCCTTATTTAAGACAGTGTAGCTGCTCTAAAAAAATTCTTTTAATTTAATATTTTTGCACATCTGACTTCCTGCAAACATAAAGTTAATAGCTGCAAAATATGATTATGTATATACTCATCTGTGCAGTTTCCCCGTTTTCTTTTTGGGTTTGTTCTTTTTTCCCCTTCTCTCCTCCTCCTTCCACACCAGTGTCCTGCTCCACGGTCGGTAAACCATGTGTAACCACTAACAGCCTACTGTTGACCAGAAGCCCTACTGATAACATAAACAGTCAACTACTATGTGTTTTGTATGTTATATGTACTATATACTGTATTCTTAACATAAATGAAGCTAGAAAAGAATTGTTAAGAAAATCGTAAGGAAGAGAAAGTACATTTGTAGTATTGTATATATTTATCGATACCATTTACATCATCTCTTTACAAGATGAATTGTCTTTCTGTCAGTGCCTACATCAATATTGTCTTATATGATACAAAACACCATAGAGGTTATACATATTAATAACACTAGATATAAAAATGAGAAGATAATGTGAGTAGGAAATTTATATTTATTTATATGCATTGATAATGAAGAAGCAGCAATATGATTGCTTTATGGTAATAAGGAAATCTCAAAAAATTTAATATATTTGTTGAAAAATCTGCATATGAGAGGAACTGTGCAGTTTAATCCCATGTTGTTCCAGAGTCAACTGTACTTTAGTTTTGATGTTTGCAAAAATGGAAACATGCAGTATATATGCTTTGTCTCTTTTCTGCTTAATATTTTTATTTTTAAGATTTATCTGCATTGATGCATTCGCTGTAGTTCATTCATTTTTAATGCTGCAGTGCATTCTGTTATTGCAACATTTGGGTTGGTCCAGTATCTTGCCTCTATACCACGAGAATTTGTTTTAAATTGTATTTCAAAAACATTTTTTAAAATTTAGCTATAATTATATCAAGGTAAGAAATTGATCAATCCGATCAGTTTTTAAACAGGCACATAGTTTAATGCGTAGATATACGAGACTTTTAACAAAAGTACACAGTCCCTTTCCCTTAGAGTGGGTCTGTGAGGAAGGCCAGGCAGCTGGAGGATCCCCACCTGGACTGTGAACCCAGGGGAGGATGATGCAATCGGCAGGGACAAGCTATTGATCACTAAGCAGTCCTAGTGGAGATAAGAGTGCAGAGAGGGAGGCAGTGGAGTCGGCAGAGCAGTCTTGCTGTCGCAGCTAAATTATGCCCTCGGGCTGGGTCAGCCTATAACTTGCTGCCCAGTCTCCCTTCTTTTTTTTCTTCCCGTTTTACTGAGAAATAAGTGACACACCTCACTGTATAAGTTTAAGGTGTTCAGCATAAGATTTGATGTCTATCTATTGTGAAATGATTACAATAGGTTTAGCTAACATTCATCAACCCGTATAGATACAATAAAAAGAAAAGAAAAACAAACTGTCCTTTCAACAAGAGCTCTTAGGATCTACTCTTTAAACAGCTTTCCTACATGTCATACAGCAGTGTTAACCACAGTCATGTTGAACACTACACCCCTCGTATGTATTTGCCTTATAACTGGGGGCTTGTACCTTTGCCCACCTTCTCCAAATTCTCCCCCCTGCTTCCCATTACCTGTATTGACAATAAATCTGATCTCTTTTTCTGAGTATAAGTTAGAGCATATAGTATCTGTCTCTCTCTGTCTGACTTATTTCACTTAGCATAATGTCTCAAGGTCTATCCATGTTGTTACAAATGGTTAGATTTTCCCATTTTAATGGTTGAGTAATATCCTATTATATATAGACTAGAGGCCTGGTGCATGAAATTCATGCACGGAGCAGGGGGTCCCCTCAGCCCAGCCTGCACCCTCTCCAATCTGGGACCCCTCTAGGGATGTCCGACTGCCGGTTTAGACCTGATCTTTAGGATCAGGTCTAAACCGGCAGTCGGACATCCCTCTCACAATCTGGGATCGCTGGCTGCTAACTGTTCACCTGCCTGCCTGCCTGATCACCCCTAACTGCTCCTCCTGCCGGCCTGGTCACCCCCAACTGCCCCCCCTCTGCTGGCCTGGTCACCCCTCACTGCCCCCCTGCCAGCCTGGTCACCCCCAACTGCCCCCACCAGCCTGGTCACCCCCAACTACCCCCCCACCAGCCTGGTCGCCCCTCACTGCCCCCCCTCTGCTGGCCTGGTCACCCCTCACTGCCCCCCATGCCGGCCTGGTTGCCCCACGCAGCCTGCTGTTGAGTCGTTTGGTCATCCCTCACTAACCCCACACAGCCTGCTGTTCGGTCGTTACTGTGAGGATGTCCCAACCAATTTGCATATTACCCTTTTATTAGTATAGATATCGTAATTTCTTTACCCATTCATTCATCAATGGACACGTAGGTTGTTTCCATGTCTTGGCTATTGTAATAATAGTGCTGCAATGAACATGGGGGTACATATATCTTTTCGAGTTAGTGTTTTGTATCTTTTGGATATATTCCCAAAGTAGAATTGCTGGATCATATGGTAATTTTATTTTTAATTTTTTCAGGATTGTCCATATAGTTATCCATAGTTTGCCTCTCTTTCCTGACTTAAAATTGTCAGAGAGGCCTGGCAATACCTTATCAGGTACCTTGATACCAGGAACATGCCTTCTTGTGGAGACCCTCCCTCGTCCCCAGCACCCAGCCTCCTGCATCTGGGTGTGTGATGTTTCGTAGGGAGAGAGTCTGGTGTGTGCATTTGTGTGTGCTTCTAGTATGAATGCACATCTGTCTTCCCATTTACCTCACTGCCATGCCAGGCCTGCCCAGGTGAGTGGATTTCAACACGTGAGTACTTTTTCACTCTTTACTGTACTTCCCATTCTTCTTGCTTAGGGGTATTATGGCCACAGTCTTTGGGGTGAAACAGATCTGGATTCAAATGCTGTTTTTGGCACTTAATTATGTGACCCTGAACAAGTTACTCAGCTTTTTGGATGTTATTGCTCATCTGAGGAATGTGGATAAGTTGAGTCAGAATTGCGCTTCTATGATGGAGGTGATAATTCTCAGTTATCTCAGGAATTCCAGGGAGGAACCCCACCCTCCCCAACATCACAAACACCGCTCAGAATTCCACCCTTTCCTGTGCTCTGGAGCAGTGCACATTTTTCTTCATTTTCTTCTAGAACCAGAGATAAGAGACTCTAGCCCCTTGGAGCTATGCTAGACTGAGAGATCAGTGACCCAATAGTAGATCTTATGAGAGTGTGTTTTGATACAGAATAAAGAAGAGAGAGAGAGAGAGAGAGAGAGAGAGAGAGAGAGAGAGAGAGAGATCTTGAGGGCAGTGAAGCCTGAAAAAGAGGTGGGGGTGAGAAAATACAAAAGAGGACAGGGTGGGAGGCAGTCCCTAGACAGTGTCCTGGTTTCAGATCCTCTGATGGTTGTCCAATCCTTTGCTGTTTCTTAGACAGGTTTACTGAGCTGATGCCTTACAGCAGATGCTCACCCAGGCCTACATTTGGTGTCCTGAGCGGGGTCACTGGCCACCCTTTGTTACAGTAAGATGAATGGTATTGAGGCAGGAAAAACAATTAGATGGCTCCCATCAGGATAGGCATAAAAAGACATGCAATGAATCTGAGCCACAGGGCATCTATCATTTATCCCAGGGTGGCCAGGAGAGGGTGGGACTCTCTGGGACCTAAGGTTTCATCCTAGGGACATGCTGGTCCCCAGGGAACTTACACACTGGGAGGTTGGCTGAGCTGCTGGGAGTCACAAAGGGGCTGACAGGTGATGGATGGAAATGGACATAGTTTCCCAGCACCTGCAACTGCCTGCTCAGTGAGGGTGAGGGCTGGCACCTTCCTAGTTCCTGATACCCTGCAGAATGACACCAGACAGCAGGTTTGATGAGGACTGAGAGCACGCTGGGTATAAGCATGTAATTGAATTTAGGAGGATGAGTAAGTAGGTAAGAAAGGTCACCTTCTCTGAAGATTTGGGATGAGGATGATAGTGAGGCAGGAGAAGTCAGGAAAAGAAGTATTGACTAGGCTGACTTCTTTTCTTTAAAAAAAATGTATTTTTATTGACTTCAGGGAGGAAGAAAGAGGGAGAGAGAGATAGAAACATCAATGATGAGAGAGAATCATTGACCAGCTGTCTCCTGCACACCCCACACTGGGGATTGAGCCCACAACCTGGCATGTGCCCTGACCGGGAATTGAACCGTGACCCCCCTGGTTCATAGGTCGAAGTTCAACCACTGAGCCACGCTGGCTGGGCTTTTCTTTTTAAAAAAATATGTTTTTATTGATTTTAGAGCCTGCAAGCCAGGCATGTGCCCGGATGGGGAATTGACCCAGCAACCTCTTGACATGTGGGGCAATGCTTAACCAACTGAGCCACACCAGCCAGGGTGGTTGACGTCTTTCTTTATTCTGAACAGAGGACTTTGCTGCCAAAGAGCCAGGGTAGAATTCAAGGGTGGCCAGTGTTCATTCACTTATCCAACAGATAAATACCCACCTGGCAGCTAGTTATATGTGTTAGAGATACAGAGGAGGCAGTACCTCCCTTCTCATGTCTGCCTCTGGCATTTGCTCACACCATTCCCTCTGCCTGGCCTCTCCCCCTCGTCTTTCCCTCTACTCCAGGGTTTCTCAGTGTCAGCACTATTGACATTTGGGCTGGATAATTCTTTGTTGTGAGGACTGTCCTGTGCATGGTAGAACTTTTAGTAGCATCCCTGACATCTACCCACTGGATGCCTCCCCCGAGCTGTGACATCCAAACTTGTCTCTGGGTGTGGTCAGCTATCTCTTGGGGGCAAACTCACTCGAGCCCCACCTCCTCCATGACGCTTGCTTTGGCTACTTCTGCTCATGTGGGTTTCTGCTTTCTTTGGTCTCCTGGACCAATCATCGCTGTCGCAGTGCAACTTACCATGTGACCTTCCACTCCCCTCCTTTGACCTGTAGGAGAAGACAGTCCTGAAAATGGTCCTGGGGATGCAGACTTCATTCAGGCACATGGCAAACCCATTACATCTCAGAGCAAGCTGCTTCCGTTCTGCCAGGGAGACCCCAGTTTCCTCAACTGTCAAATCCACTATGGTATTAGATCAGGAAATTTCAGCCATGTTCATAAAAGATATGAAGGGGCCAATTGGGCAGGTTTCTAGGTCCCAGTTCTCCTTAAAAGAAACTGATTTTATGTTTTATACATTGAGTTCTGGGTGGTTGTGGATGAAAGGGGCCACATGCTAAGCCGACAGGCTCAGGGGAGGCCTGCATAGCAGTCTTGCAGACTCAGAGACCTAAAGTAACCACAAAGGATGGTCTGAAATTAAACTTTAACTAAAAGCAGTTATGGTGGGTAGTCACCTCCTAGGCCGGTATCTTCACTGACAAGGTCAACCTTTACCTTAACTGAGCCTATCTGTCTTTTTGCATCTATAATAACATACCCTTTGAAATGTCTAGATAACTTGTAACTTCCCTTTTTCCGGACCCCTTGGGACACAACCTAATGTGCTGGGTGCCAGGACAAATACCACAAATTCCTTCATTATCATGTTAATTGTTCCTGCACCCACCTAAGTATGTGTCCATCATTTTACTTTTTATCCAATCCCAGGGGTTTCCCTGCTTTGCTTTCTCCCGCCTCTCTAGTCTATCACCAATGAATTTCATGTAACCCACCCATGTCCCTTTCCTTTGATTGCAATGTATAAATACAAATGTAACCCGACAATCTCCGGAGCATTATCTCAAGTCATTGAGGTTCTGCTTCCTGGCATATGTTGACAGTTTGGCTCAAATAAACTCACAAAAATTCTTTACAGGTTTCAATGATTTTTACGTTAACATGGTGTTTTATCAAAGGATTCGATGATCATTAAAGGCTTTTCTAATATTTGATGAGATTTTGTTTGTATTAATTGGATCTCACTTAGGTGTGAATGCCTTCAATGCCTGCTACTTTCCTGATTGCCAACTAGCTCAATGCTGGGCTCACACAAGTTTCAGCGAATATTTGCTATTTGATCATGTTTTTATTCTAAAGCCCCAGGTAATTTTGCTCTGAGGCTGGGTCCTGGCATTTGAAATCTCCCTGCATTAGTTAGGAGTGTTTCATTTGCAAATTACAGAAAACCGAATCACAGTAGCTTGAACAAAGCGTGGTTTCTTTTTCTCCAGTGAGAAGCCCTGGCTGGGCTGGTGTCTTAGAGACTTTCTGGGCCTTGCCCTCCAGCCTGGCTCCTCACGGGATGGCTCCAGGCCACAAGCCCACTCTCAACTCCATAACAGGCTCCACTTGTCTTTTTTATGGGGAAAGAGCTTTCCCAGAGCCCTCCCCTCCAAAATTCTGATTACATCTCATTGGTCAGAACTGGATCACAAGACTACCCTCAGGTAAAGGGAGGCTGGGAAAGGGAAGATTCCGCTTCTGTAGCCTCCAAAGTGGAGAGAGCCAAGCGAAAGGAGGTGGAGGACTGATGCCCTAATGGCCAAGCAGCAGGCTGCCCCATCCCTACTCAGCAAAGCCTCCAGCACCTCCAGCCCTGGAGGGCGGGCAGCCAGGGGGGCCCAGGTAGGGCCCTGGGCCTTGACTGACTTGTCCTTCTGCCTCAGCAGCGCAGCCTGGGTCCCTGAGCTCCCCACGCCCCTCCCGCCCCAGCACAGCCTGAGGTGGCTCCTGGATGAGGGATAATCTATCTGTGGCTCAAGGTCTCCCTTTTCTCTTGGCAGATTTTGCAGTTGGAAGTGAAGGCTCCCCAACAAGGAAGTAATTAAGTAAGTCAGACAATAAGGCCTGTTTTCGAAATCCCATGGGTTTAACTAAGATTGGAAGTACCAATTTGGGCATCAACCCAATAAATTGTTTGATCTGTATGCTGGCTGAAACAAGGGAAGGAAACCAATAAAAATCTTTTTCTTCAGTTCTTACTTCTCTACTGACCCCTGCAACAGCCCCCTCAAACAATCTATGCGTCACTTTTGGATTAATTTCTGCTCTCATGTCCCTCCACTGCTCACAGATTCTGGTCTTCATCTCTATCTAGAGCTAATATCAAACTTCTGCTTCTAGCAGCGGCAGACTAGGTAATCCAGACCAACTTTCCTTCTGAAAACAGCTTAAAAAAACATAAATCCTGCCCTCCCCCCAACATCAAAACGCTAATAGGATAACAAGGAATTAGCAAGCCCAAAATCTAGAAGACAGAAATCCAGCGAGGCGAGTGTGGTTTGTGGTGCTGCTTTTGCCCAAGGGGCATTGGCTGAGCTAAAGAGGAGGCTGAGAAACAAGCTTTGCTTTTGAAAATTGTAAGTGACTAGGGCTCTAAAAGTTGGAATCTACAGCTTACTTTCCTTTTCAGAGTAGAGGTCCTGGCAAATTACTTGGCACTCAGAGCTGGGGCCCTACAGTGCTGCACTGTAGAAAGAAAGTCAACTAGAAGGAAACTGCTCTCCCAGGGGCTGCAGTGTGACTGAGGCATGTGGGTGGCCGAAGAGTCTGAAGCTTTGACTTTGGGTTGAACTAATGTTGGAATGCTAGTATCACTAGGTGCCTGGCAGAGCAAGTGAAATCCTGTCGGGAAGAAGTTACTCTCTAAGGTCTCAAATGATTTCTGCAGACTATTTTAACAGATGTCCTCCACACAATAAAAAGTAACCAAGAGAATGAGGAATGCCATTGAGCCCAACTTCGGGGTCACAGGCAGTGAGTGGGCCTGCCAGTTATGTCTTTGACCTCCCAGCTCCCTTTCATAAGATCTCTGCTGCAGCTATGAGATCCATTCACTGTCCCTGGCTGTTCATTTATTAATTTAGTGCCTTCTCCTGGGAGGCCTTGGCCAGTCTTCAGGCAATTTCTGTCTCTTCCACAGTGATGTCTCTCCTACCTCCTCTGGCCACCAAGCTCCTAGAGCCTTGATGGACTGACTCACTCAAGATCAGATTTATTATATACTGTTTGTAATGTGATTTATTTGAAGGATAAGTTAATTTTATTTTTTCTAGAATATAGGTTCTTGAAGGACAAGGATCATGTCTTTAATAACTTTTGTATCTCCCATTGTTTATCACAATGCTTTGCATGAAGAAAAAACGAGACAAGTATTTTTTAAAGAAATAGGTTACCACGGAAAGCCATTTAGTATTTGTGAGTGGTGTTGTCACCTGTTAAAATGATTGAAACAATCATTAGATTGCTGAGAGGCTCATGGGCTAATAGATATGATAGAGCTTGGACTATGTAATATGTTATAAAGAATTAGTTAAAGCAATAAACATGATGATCAAGCAATCATTGTGTACTGACAACATGAAGAATATTAAACTACCAGTGATTAGAGATGAACAAGGATCAAAATTTGCCCTGGCCGGTGTGACTCAATTGGTTGGGTGTCATCATGCATACTGAAGGGTTGCTGGTTCAATTCCTGGTTGGGGCACATGCCCAGGTTGCGGGCTCAATGCCCAGTGGGGGACATGCTAAAGGCAGCCCATCAATGCCTTGCTCTCACATCAATGTTTCTCTCTCTCTCTCCCTCTCCCTTCCTCTCTCTCTAAAAACCGATGAGAAATCTTTTAAAAAAGATTCAAAATTCATTGTCTGAGCCCTCAAATATTTGACACCAGGATTCAAGCCATCCATTCACTCACTCATGCAATGTTTACGACTTGTACTGTGTCAGAAATAAAACAGTTTCTGCCACACCTCGCTGGTGGGGGTGCAGATAAAGGTGGCAATGATATAACAGAGATATTTGTAGAGTGCTAAGAGCACAAGGGGGAGATACCTGACATGGAAAGGCAGGTATTAGGAGGCCTTCCTAGAAGAGGTGACCACTAAAACGAGTCTTGAAAGACAAATAGGAGATAGACAGGTAACAGAAGAAAAAGGCTATTTCAGGAAGATGGGACAGCAGATGCAAAGGCCCAGAGTTTCCAAGAGCAAGTCTCCTTAAGGAAAGTTTTAGTGGTTTTATGCAGATGTGGAGGCCTGTTGACCTCTGGGCCGTTATGTGGGTACCAGAGTAGTGATGGCCTTGTGTGACCTAGGAGCCACACTAAGAAGCATGAATGCTGCTCTTTCCAGGGGACTATGTGGACCATCCACTCCAGCACTTCTCAACCTGGAGCATGAGTCGGATCTCTTGGAGGGCTTGTTAAAAGACAGCTTGCTGCCCCATCACTGAGTTTCTGATCCAGTAGGTCTAGGGTGACCTGATCATTTGCTTTTCTGACAAGCTTCCAGGTGATGCTGATGTTGCTGACCTGGGAACCATTTTGAGAACCACTACTCTAGTCCAACCTCTTTTCTTCCAGTTGAACAAGTTGGGACTTGGATGGGAAGTGAAGTAACAAGGTCACACAGCTAAGTGAGGCAAAGAAGCCAAACAACCAGAGCTGTCACCCTCTCCTCCCCGCTCACAGCAGAGTTCCCCCACTCCTGGGCCTTCAATAGCCTTACCTCCCTTCCTCCCCCTTAATGATCCTACTCTCTCATGTTCCAATTTCAACCACCTATAAAGGAAAGGAACTGGTTGTCCCAATTTACATTAAAATTCACTTTTAAAGAAAGTCCCTAAAGAGGACATTTTAAAAAATTCTCACTTGAGGATATGTTTATTGATTTATTTATTTATTTATTTATTTTTTATTTTTAGAGAGAGACAGAGGAAGAGAAACATTGATGTGCAAGAGAAACATTAATCGGTTGCCTCCTATACACGTCCTGATCAGGGTCCAAAACTGCAACCTAGGTATGTGCTCTGACTGGGAATCGAACCCACAACCTTTTTGGTGCACGAGACAATGCTCCTACCAACCAAGCCACCTGGCTGGGCTATGTTTTAACCTAAGGGAGTGCATCTTTGTTAGCAGATTTGCAGGCAAGCACCCTGGAAGGTGGCTCCTGACGCACCAGTGGGTACTGCCTGATCTCTGTCCAGAGAGACATCTTGTTCCATGTAGTGGGGGCACAAGGATAGAGCAGATGCAATTCCTATGCCCAGCAGCTTACTGAGACAAGCCCTACACTACAGACGGTTAATATAACAGTGCACATCTCAAGTGCAGGCTTGAGAGCTTAGCAGAGGGGCGGTATGGAGATCCTGGAGAACTTCATGGAAGATGAGCCGGAGGAGAAGACATTCCAGGCTGCTGGGGAAGCAAAGGAGATGAGGGGAAAACTTAGGGCATGTACAGGGGGGTGTCAAGTCAGGTTCTTGTGGGGCAGGGGGTTAGCTAAGCCTGGATGGTCAATGGGACAGACTGGAATTTCTGGAATTCCATTCTAAGCCCTTTATCCTGCTTACCAGTTGTTTTTCATAGTTTTCTTCTGAAATATTCTAAACAAGAGCTGGTTCGAATTTCAAGGGGCAACTACAAGCAAGACATTCACGGAAGTTCATGTGATTTTTGCGTGCTATTCAATAATGTTTCCTATATCTATACTAATAAAAGGGTAATATGCTAATTAGACCAGGTGACTGGACATCTTCCGGACATCAGACTTACTTCCAGAGAGTTAGGGGGCAACCAGGCTGGCAGGGGGACAGTTGGGGGGTGGCCAGGCCAGCAAGGGGGCAGTTGGGGGGCGGCCAGGCCAGCAAGGGGGCAGTTGGGGGGCGGCCAGACAGACAGGCAGGCGAGCGGTTAGGAGCCAGCGGTGCCAGATTGCAAGAGGGATGTCCGACTGCCCTGTGGGATCGGGCCTAAACCGGCAGTTGGACATCCCCCTAGGGGTCCCTGATTGGAGAGGGTGCAGGCCGGGCTGAGGGACCGCCCCCCCCCCACGCATGAATTTCATGCACTGGGCCTCTAGTTTTTAATATAAAAATCTTCCTTTTTTTTTTTTTAGAGGGAGGAGAGAGAGAGAGATAGATAGATAGATAGATAGATAGATAGATAGATAGATAGATAGAGAGAGAGAAATCTGCTGCCTTGACCAGGAATTGAACTGGCAACCTTTCAATGCATAGGATGATGCCCAACCAACTGAGCCACACTGGCCAGGGCTAAAATCTTCTTTTGAATTACTTCTCATGGGTGAAATGGAAGGACCTGGTGTGCATTATCCTTCAGGTTCCCTTCCTCCAGGCATATTGCTGACCTCATGTGAGATGTGGGGCCCTGGGATTTGAGAGGGCACAGATGGAATGAAAGCCATGCTCATAGCAGCCTGAGGTGGGGTGTGGAAACCAGGTAGCAGTCGCTGGAGAAGAGGCCTGGGAGTCTGAGATGAGGGCTCACTGGAAGTGCTGAGAACAGACACCTCAACATCTGCAGACCCAAGTTCAAACCCAGATGCTGTCACTTACTGCCTCTGTGACCTGGTGAAGGTGTGATCCTTCTCACCCTCAGGGCCCTTCCTCATGGGGACAATGACATTCCAACAGGGCCTACCTCAGAGCGTTGGTGGGATTTGATTAAAGGAGATAGAGTGTCTACAGTTCCTGCACCTCACAGAGACTTCGGGAGTCATGTCTTCCTTCGCAGTCCTCTTTCCTTCTTTCTCTCCATCCTTCCCTGCCTCCCACCCCAGTATGGTGGAGTGGCAGTGGGAGTACAGGGAGGAAGGAATGGCTGTGTCTCCTCTTCCAAACCCTGCCCCCAATTTCTTCTGTACATCTAATAACCATTTAGCCCCAGCTCCAGTTCCCTCATCTGTAGAATGGGAAAACATCCTCATGAGGTTATTATAAGGTTCAAATGAAATTACATAAGAGTCCTCAATAAAATTGAAGTCATTTCAATGATCCCAAGTGTCTCCCATCTTTAAAATAATTACCCTCCTATCTTGGCCAGTGTGTCTCAATGGTTGGAATGTCACCCCCTCCCCACCCCTTCTCTCATTGGAAGTCCTGGGTTTGATTCCTGGTTAAGGGCACATACCTGGGTTGCAGGTTCGATCCCCTGTCAAGGCATGTGTGAGAGGCAATTGATAGATGTCATTCTCTCATATCGATGTCTCTCTTTCTTCCCCCTGACCCCCCTCTCTCCCTCTCCCTTTCTCTCTCTTTCAGTGGGGAACAGGGCCTCTGAGAGCCTTGGACTCACATTTTTTGTGTCACCAAGAAAGGGAGTTCTTTCCCACCAGCTGCAGTCAGAAGAATTGAGATTGGCAGCTGCTGTCATGTGACCTTCCGGAACCAATCACTGTGGTAAAGTGCAGTGATAGTTCTAACTTGGCTCATGGGCCTCCCTCTGTAGTCAGGGGTTCAAGTCGGTGACCAGAAGCGTCAGGGGTGGGAAGTGGGAACACACTGGATAAGCTCACAGTCACTTGGCTGCCCAGCTCACACACACCCTTTTCCCCATATAGACAATTTCAAAAATGTCTGTTTAAGGGAAAACTATGTTGCTGCCCTGGCCAGTGTTGCTCAAGTCAGTTGAGCGTTGTCCCATGCACTGAGAGCTCACTGGTTCGATTCCCTGTCAGGGCACATGCCAGGGTTGTGGGCTTGAGTCCCAGTAGGGGGCATGCATCATTGATGTTTCTCTTTCTCCCACCCTCTTTCTCTCAACACACACACACACACACACACACACACACAAAAAAAAAAAATGTATTTTTTTTCAAAAGCCACATCGTTTATACCTCCTTTCCCCTGGGAGACAAGCAGAAGTCTATGGAATACTCCACCCTGTTAGATAGGAACATGCTCCTCATGACCTCGCCAGGGTAGGGTGTGCCACCCCAACACACCCAATACTTAGCCGTTATAGGGGAGGGACAGGATAGCCAGAAAACTGCTATTTTAAAAAGGGGAAAGGGAACAGGAGATGATGGCCAGTGGCCCAAAGGCCAGCATATCCTGCTGGTCAGGAACGGTGAGTAAGCAGCAGACATGCTTGTCGACTCACTGTCCGGCCACTGAGTCCATGGTGGGCCACTGTGGCTTCCCTGAGCTCGGCTTGCCGGAGCCTCCACCCAGGGTTCACTTTGGCCACCCTGAGGGCACTGCACAGGATTTTGCTCCCTCCTGGCATGGACTCTGGGGCCCAGGTTTGCTTTGGAATTGACCATCAGAAGTTCCTGCTTGTGGAGCCTAGAGGTCTTTGACAAAAAAACCTCTCACTGATTACATTGAGAGGGTGTGATTGACCAGTAAGCTAAGACATTTAAATCTGGACTGCAGCCTTGTAGCTCTGTCTCTTAGCTCATCCCTTCAAACTTCAGCTTGATGGCTTTGTCTGGCCTTTGCCTTAGATCCAGGGACCAGAGCTGATTTTCTTCCTGCCAGGCCCTTCCTTAACAAGAGCACAAAGAGGTCCCTAGTTCATCCCTTCTACTCCTTCTCTTCCCGCTTGGCTCTGTCCTCGTGTGAGACGTGGGGCCCTGGGCCCTCACACACCCACACGGACAACTCGGTGGGCACATCCAAGCTCTGTTCACCCCACCCCACCCCCATCAGCCGTCTCTTAGCAGTACCATGGGCCAAGGGGTGTGTGACCTAAAACACAGTGCTGACTCAGAATAATGACTCAGGGAATGGCCCCTTTTGGGCCCGGGAAGCAGGCTATGGGCCGTTTGGGCAGGATATTATGGGATTTTAGGTGCTTTAGGTCTAGAAGAAGGTCCCAGGCTTTAGGTGGACAAATGCTCTTGTCTCCATGGCTCCTTGTCCAGGGAAGGGGGGGGGGGGGAAGGGAGGAGAAGGGTAAGGGCCACAGGAAGGTCAGATCAGGACATTTTAAAGCATGGAGGCTAAGGACAGGGCCCTTCTTGCCTGGTTTAGGAGCCAGTTCTCCCTCTGTCCCTGGGCTGTCCCTTGGTAAGTGACACTGAATCATGGCCAGGAATTGCTAACCTTTTTCGGCAATGAGTGAATTTATAATAGAACGTATTTGGGAAAGGTCTGAAGACGAGACCTCCCCATTTCTCTTCCTCTGCTTCCTAGTCAGGACATTGATTTTAGCGCAGGGACAGAACTCAGTGGAGGCAGGGACCTCCGAGGGCACATAGCAGGTCTGGTTGTGGGAGAGTGACAAGAAACTGGAAACTGCTGCTGAAAGTGGCAAATCCCTCTCCCCTCGCCCGGCCTCCCAGTTCCCTCTGGCGCGCATTATGAGCAGGACCAGCAGGCAAAGGAGCGATGTGGGTTGTAGAGCCCCAGCCCCGGCATCAGAGTACAGAAGGTGCATTTGGAGCTGGGAGACAATGGCTTCATAAACCGCACAGGCAGAGTTCACAATTATTCAACCCGCAGGGGTCGGTCTGCTGCATTTGTTAAAGGCAGAAAGAGAATCTCAACATACATCCCGCTTTAATGTAAGCCAGGAAAAGTAGCCAGAGAATTCCAATATCCTGACATTGTCCTGCCAAGCCTTTTCTAAAGCTTTAGCTGTGGGAACATATGGTTTGGATCACAATATACATCAGTTAATAGTTTAACCCCATGGTGGGAGCAGGGTGGAGGGGGTCAGTGGGGGAAAGAAAGAGGGATAGCTGCAATACTTTCAACAATAAAGATAATTTTATTTTATTTTTTTCAGGTTGGAGGGGCAGTGCTCCCTCTTATAGTTAACTCATGGTTTTTAAATTGTTTTTCATGTTAATTATAAACTTTTTAAGGATATATTTATTTATTTATTTATTTTTTTAATAAAGATAAATTTAAAAAATGGTTTAATCCCATGTAGCAAGGACTATCAGATTCCCAACCTGATCTTGGGGGGCGGAGGGGAGTCCTCCCTTATCTCCCCACCCCCTCTTGACTCATCTTATTTGATATTCTAAGTATGTCACTTGCAATGTTCTGTATCAGTTTTGGTTGTTGGTTGCAACAGAAACACATTCTGATTCATTTAGGTCCCACTTGAGTTTACTGGAAGCTACGGGGATCTACGTGAAAGTAATAGTAACCTGGCCTTGGCGGGTGGGGTGAGGGAAGAAGCCAGATGGCTTTGAGTGTTTCCTGGCCTTTTTCCAGATCACTGTTGTCAGACCCAGCTCCAGTTTCCTTCCATCCTGGGATTTCTGCTCAGATTTCAGATTCCTGCAGGGCAGAATCTGATTGGGTCAGATTGGATATCCCTTGGGCCAATCCCTGTGGCCAGGGAATTGGAGTACATTGATTGGCCAGATCTGAGCCACTGGCCGGCACTGTACCTGGTAGTGAATATTGAGGCTGATAATTGCAAGAGAACCCCATTATTGGGGAAGGGGCAGTTCCCTTAAGGAAAGAGAGGTGCTG
This sequence comes from Eptesicus fuscus, assembly GCF_027574615.1. NCBI lineage: Eukaryota > Metazoa > Chordata > Mammalia > Chiroptera > Vespertilionidae > Eptesicus > Eptesicus fuscus. The sequence goes on along the minus strand of NC_072484.1, from coordinate 80,949,244 downwards.
TTACCAGAAGAAGGTCAGAAGTAGTTTGGGAAGATAAAAACAAGTGGCCATGAGGGCCGGCAAACTAGGATTTCAAGATTACGGGAAGAGAAAGTAACCACACTCTAAATGGCAGGAAAGAGGGGGAAGCTGCTTCTTAACCCACATGGACCCACAGACTGCCCTACTGGCACGGCACATACCTGACTGGACTCCTTGGTCCTTGCCTCCTGGCTTCTGTCTTCACTCTGATGTGCTCAACAAGGAATGTGTTTTGATCATGCATTGTCCTTGGTTCCTCTTGTATGTTCTTCCTCCTCCTTTTTCTTCCTCCGCTGCTCTAGTTCTGGAGGACTGCCTTCCTTAGATTTGCTCATCAAAACTAATATTTCTAGAGTCTTTTTCCTATAGGATTTGCTCTTGCAACTGCGAGGTGGGAAGAGACCAGATAAACTAGTTCCACAAGGATTTTAGTATCTGAGATCTTAATGAGTTGTTGCTGTCACAGCATAATGCGCTTTTACTGAAAATTCAAAGGAGAGATTTTAGGCTCCATGGGGGGCTTCTGCTGAAGGCATCTCAGGGCTTTGGTACCTCTTCGATCATGCAGTTGTCTGCCTGATCTGCTCCAGGTGTGACTGCCTTGATCCTGATACCAGTGTATGCATGCCCCTTGTGCACCCAATGTTGAGTCCTGGGTCCTGAGAACCCACCTTGTAATCTGAAAAGAAATAATGCTTTGCATTTAAATTACAACCAGCTTTAGGCATGCAGAGGCTGTCTGCATTGAACTGTTTGAACAAATGTATACCAAGGTGACATTCAGAGACTTTAACAATTGGTCTGGCAAGGGTACTGAGCAATCAGGTCCAGGATGCTGAAGAAGGGGCTCCTCAGGCCCCCGGGGTCTGTGTCTCAGAGCCTCTGAGGGCCCTGTGATGGGAATGAGGGGCAGGGCTGCAGGTGATAGGATACTGTCCAGGCGGAATGTGAAGGTAAAGGTGGGACAAATGAGACGGGTGTAGACATTGTAGGAGGTCCCCAGAAGAAGCATGTAGAAAGGGGTCCCTGTTGAATTGGCCATTCCCGTGGCCGGCCTTTGTGTGCTCTTGTTGCCCCAAGATGTGCTTGCACTTGGGCCACTGACTCATGTCCTCGCTGCCATTGTTTTCTGTGGGCTCAGAGACCCAACTTCAGCCAGATTTCTTGGCACTGTGCCAACTTTCCTCTGCGCTTCATTTCATCTCTTTTAAGTCCTTGCATGTCACTGTGATATAATTCAAAACTTTTATGGGCTAGGATCCAGTGAACCCAACCCAAAGAGGAAACTGACTTTCTCATTGTTTATTTGGAACCATGAAGCAGAATACGTTGGACACTTGTTTTCAATGTTTCATTGAGCTGGATCTGAATTGAAACTCAACTATTCCCAGTGGGGCTTTCTGATGTGGAATGATTTAGAGGCTTCCCATGTTAGATCAAGAGGACTAATTAGAATATGAAGTGACCCTAAACTTTCCTTGCTCTGATCATTATCATGGGCTGTCTCACCCTTTGCTTAGAATTTTGTTAGTCAAAGGCTACAAAACCCTGTATGAAGCTGGGGTATTCTAAAGTACTCTGGGGCTATTCCAGCAAGTACTCCACTAAGTATCTCTGTGTAAATGATCTTGGGCTAGGTCTCTGTCCTAATCTCTGTGAATCCCACAGTAGACAGTGTTATCTGTCATTCCTTGGCTCTATCCAGTGAGACCTGGGCACATAGGTATTGTATGGTGTGTGGTGATATTACATACTGCTAGGACTGCCTGTCCAGTAGCCATTCATCCTGCTTTGGTTGCAATATGGCAGAGCTCACCTGCTACAGTAGAGGTTGACAATGGATATTTTCCCAGACTCCTCTGTAGCCAGTAATGGCCATGTGATGCTGTTCTGCCAAAAAGACATAAAGGGAAGTATTTTGGGGGAGTTTCTGGGAAAGATTTTCCTCTCTGATAAAAAGAGAGACATGAAAGAATGACTCTTACAATTCTTGTTGCCTCCTTCTTCCTGATGTGATGTCGGTAACCAAGGCAGGTATTTTGGGACCAGAGGCAACAGCCTAAGGATGAAAGTGGAGTCTTCTGAGAATAATGAGGAGGATGGGAATAGATTACATCCTTGATAATAATTGTTGAGCAGCTGCACCAAACCTGGAAAAGAACTTCCTACTTTCAGGAATAAAACTCCTGTTGTACAGAGCATTTTTAGACAGGTATTCTGTTACTTTCTGCCCAAAGCATCCTATTTAGTATGACTGCCTGGTAATTAATAAGTTCTTGTGTTCTGTTTCTTAGGAGGAAGAAGCCACTCGACTTTATTGCCTGGCTACCTCTTCCTCAGCCTTATCACCACGTTACTCCATTTACTCATTTACTTGTTAGTTCACCTTACAAAGTTTTTTGGTGAGGGCAGAACTTTTGACTGTTTGGTTTGCTACTGCAGTCCCAGATTCCATCCTATCTACTAAAGAGGTAATATACAAGTTGACTGTCACTCCAACACACAAGATGGCCACCCCCATGTGGTCAAAGATGGCTGCCCCCATGTGGACACAAGATGGCCGCCACAAGATGGCCAGCAGGGGAGGGCAGTTGTGGGCGATCAGGCCAGCAGGGAAGGGCAGTTGGGAGGCACCAGGCCTGAAAGGAAGGGCAGTTGGGGGCAATCAGGCCTGCAGGGGAGGACAGTTGGGAGGGACCCAGGCCTATAGAGGAGGGCAGTTAGGGGTGACCAGCCCTGCAGGGGAGGGCAGTTGGGGGACCCAGGCCTGCAGGGGAGGGCAGTTGGGGGCACCCAGGCCTGCAGGGAAGGGCAGTTGGGGGCAACCAGGCCGGCAGGAGAGGGCAGTTAGTGGTGACCAGGCCAGCAGGGGAGGGCAGTTAGGGACAACCAGGCTGGCAAGGGAGAGAAGTTAGAGGTGACCGGGCCAGCAGGGGAGGGCAGTTAGGGGTGACCAGGTTGGCAGGGGAGGACAGTTAGGGGCAATTGGGCCGGCAGGGGAGCAGTTAGGTGTCAATCAGGCTGGCAGGGGAGTGGTTAGGGGATGATCAGGCTGGCAGGCAGAAGCGGTTAGGGGCAATCAGGCAGGCAGGCAGGTGAGCTGTTGGGTGCCAACAGTCCTGGATTGTGAGAGGGATGTCCGACTGCCCGACTGCCCATTTAAATGGGCAGTCAGACATCCCTCGAGGGGTCCCAGATTGGAGAGGGTGCAGGCTGGGGGACACCCCCTCCCCCATGCATGAATTTCATGCACTGGGCCTCTAGTTATGTAATAAATGGTCATGAGTATGGACAAGTATATTTCCTCCCTCCTAGAAGGCAAGTCTGCACAGAAAGTCAAATAGCTTGTGAGTACACAAACAGAGAAGGGGCAATAGTTGCACAACTTAGATGATTAAATTTGCTAAACCATGATACCCTAGCACACCCATTCCTACACAGAGGTCTCCCCTGACTCCTGCTCGTGGACCATCACCTCAGTGCTGAAGACCCCTGTCAATTCTTGCTTCCAGTGCCTAAGGTCCTGGTTAATAGGCTACCCCATCAGACTTAAGTTGCTTTAGATACGTTAACATCCTCTTGGTTAATACTTAATAGGGTTAAGGTCAGACCTGGGAGCAATCTTTTCTTTTAGATGACTTTGCAAATATTGGTTCTGATCTATTGTATGTATTTTATAGTTAAATTTTGAGAACTGTGAAAGCAGACTTATAGGACTTTAAAATCTATTAGTTTATCTATTTGTTTAGATTCCTCCAGGATCTGCATTGCTAATTGTTTTAGCAAACAATGGTGTGTGGGGTTGTCAATGCCAGTACAAGGGGGAGATTTAACTCTAAAGATTAAAGCCTTTTGGAAGGTAGTGTTAGGTAAGGGGGAAGGTTGAAAACATGCATAGGCATAAAACCGTGTTCTGTACTTAACAACTAAAAAAAATATTCTTCCAACGTTGTCTGTAATAAGCCCCTTGGAAAATCCTCATCTTCAGTGGAACTTAACCTTCCAGCTCAACGTATTCTATGCTAATCAAGTGTGAGGGAAACACGCAAATCTGGACCTGGAACTCCCACAGGTGAGGTATTGGATGTCTGGAATCTTTGGCAGAAGAATCTCAAGACCTTTTCTCCATTTTCTACCTCAGACCAAAGGGGACATTTAATGACCAGATCACTCTCCTAAATTTATTATCTTGAAACAATAGGCAGGGGAGGTTTTGTTTTGACCAAGGGCACTGCAATGGGCCAACACATTGTGGCCTCCTTTTGTTTCCTGTTTGGGCTGCTTTTGAACTTGGAGTAAATTTCCATTCTTACCATGCTTTCTTTCAAGTATGCTAACCATGGATGAAGGGAGGTGGAAGAGAAGTGCTTCAGGTGGTTGAGACAAGCTGAGGCCAGAGGGCTTGTCCTAGAGAGCTGACTGCTGAGGCGTGCCATGGCCCAGCGTCAGCCCTGATGGGGTGCCCAGGGCCTGTCTGGGAATGCATGGAAGCTGGCTCTCTGCATTTCCATCCCTAGTGTTAGGAGCATTCCCTGAACCTCTATAACTGCCCTTGGTATCCATTCTCATCCCTGTGTGAGGAGGACAATGATAGTTGAGAGGATACCCTAGGACAGTGGTTGGCAAACTCATTAGTCAACAGAGCCAAATATCAACAGTACAACGATTGAAATTTCTTTTGAGAGCCAAATTTTTAAAACTTAAACTTCTTCTAACACCACTTCTTCAAAATAGACTCGCCCAGGCCGTGGTATTTTGTGGAAGAGCCACACTCAAGGGGCCGAAGAGCCCTAGGGCATGGGCCCATAAATATGAGTTGAACAGGCTTTGCTCAAATACACCTCTGGTGCTACTACCAAGTATAAGAAATGAATAGGATTCTAGCCCCTCGAGATACAAGCAACACATACTTGCTCATGTGATTGTTAATATACACGATAGCTATAAAAGGCATGTGACTTTCAAACAAGATTTACACAAAACTGAGCTGTGAGTATAATTTATTCATATTCTTACAAAGAAATTTGTTATACAGACAATAGGAAAAAGTACAAGTGCTCCCTAAGACAACGCAAACAATACTAAGATCAGGCTAATACTTAGTAACAAAAATTGCTTGAGAAAATCAATACCTTTTAAATTAGACAATGTACACGGCTTTAAAATGTTCCTATTTACAAGTCTGTGTGAGCTCATGGGAGAAGGTCTGTAATTAGCACACTGGGGAGAGTCCATTCTGCAGATCGGCTTGGAGATATTTCAGAGGCCTCTGGTTCACACACACGGCCCAAGCTCTTTCCTCCTGGTCATCCTTGGTCATGCTGGCCTTTAGTCCTGCACCCCCTCCCCCAAGTCTTATTTCACAGATTCCCTAACCAGAGAGATTTCAGTTCAAACACTGAAAATTTAGTTTTTCCACAGGAATATACGTGACGCTATGACAGTTGCAAAAGGCTTTGGTCACAGGGTTTTTAAATTGGAACAATGTTTGTTTTCCTGAGAAAAAAGGAAGAAGTGAACTCTCCCTAAAGTATTTGTAGGTTTACTTCCCTTTTTATGCATGTTTATTGATTCAGCAAACTGTATATATAAATATTTTTAAAATTATATTTTTACTGATTTCAGAGAGGAAGTGAGAGATAGAAACATCAATGATGAGAGAGAATCATTGATCAGCTGCCTTCGGCATGCCCCCACACTGGGAATTGAGCCGGAAACCTGGGCATGTGCCGTGAATAGGAATCGAACCATGACCTCCTAGTTCGTAGGTTGACCCTCAAACACTGAGCCACACCAGCTGTATGTATATTTTGCACTGAGCACTGTAAACCCAAAGAGGGAAAGTCCTTTGAGGTTCCACAGCTCCTCTTTTTGCATTCTCCATACTGAAATGATACAAATTGAAGGAGAAGGGGACTGGCAGAACGTTCTACCGCCATCTCCAGCCCATTTGGCTATAAAATCTTTATAGAACCGACAAATTTTAAAAGAAAAATGGGAGAATCCTTTAACTGGATGTCTTTTTGGTGGCTCAAATATCATTGATTTCTGAGAGAGAATATTTTGAGTATTCAGAAAATAATACGTTTTTTAAAGTCAAAATTCAACAACTTCTAAACACTCAGAAGTAATCTCACTGTAATGTTCAGTCTTTGTAACATGTAAGATATCCTCAAAGGTATTAAAAATATAATTTTAAAGGGCCCTCGGTTGTTGATGACTTAATTCTACACATTCATGACATTTACAAGATTAATTTAAGGATTCAAGTAAAAATAGCTATGCTGAATATTTTATTAAACTGTAACTTTTCTAGCCCTGGCCGTTGTGGCTCAGTTGGTTGGGCGTTGTGTTCAATTGGGGGTTGCCATGTTCAATTCCTGGTCAGGGCACATGCCTGGGTTGTGTGTTCTCACCCTATAAGGGGCATGTAGGAGGCAGCCAATCAATGATTCTCTCTCATCATAGATGTTCCTATCTCTCTCTCCCTCTCCCTTCCTCTCTCTGAAATCAATTTAAAAAAAATCTTTTTAAAAATGTAACTTTCTATACTATTTAGGAACTGGTTAAGCCAAGAGCTTCTCTTATCTCATTGAAGACAAATCCATTCTCACAAGAAAAAGATAATAAACGCCACCTAAAAAAATCCCTTGCAATCTCCAAGAAAAGTAACAATACAGAATAATGTTGACTGACAGAAAGTCTTTCTCCCTAATGCAGCTCTGATAGCCTGAAAAGAAACATCTTCAGCAAGTGAAATCCACACATTGACAACACGGAGGCCGTCCTGCTGAGGAGCCGGGAGCAAGCTCAGCAATCAGCCGCCCCACCGTGGTGACCACAGCTTATGATGTGTAACTTGCATTGATTTTTCACAAGTCAAACAGCTTATCTGAGATTTCGGGGTTGACTTCGATTTTATGACCAGGAATTCCATTTCCTTAAGGCTTTAGTTGGTTTACAGAGCTTAATTTTTAATACTGTTAACACCATTTAGCCAACCAAACATAAAAAATATCAATAAATATCAATAATTAGCTCCAGTCTCAGTTCCTCTTTCTGCTGGAGCATTTTGGCTTCATAAATACATTCCAGTCTTTGTGCCAATGCCCCATGAGGGTTTAACATTCCATAGCCAGAGCACGTGGTCCCGATGCATCTCTCACATGTTTAGGGATGTCCCTGAAGTCTAAGAGAAAACTGCAAAATGAGCTTAAGAACAGATAGCCAGTGGGTTAGCAGGAAAGTGGTTACTAGTGAAAAACAACGAATTGCTGAGACTGGAAGCCAACTGGCTTCCAGATATTCAGAAATGACCGTGACCATGGCTGTGGATGAAGGTCGCTCTCACAGAGGGCTTTCCGCCAACATTTTCTTGGCTTGTAGGTAGAAGATACGGTTTTCTTCAGGGTAAGTGACTTTACTGAGGGGCATCCTGTAGAAGTTGGGGTTTTTTGAGGTCAGCAAGAGGAACAGTAGTGTGGCCAAACAGAAGGGCCAGGTGCAAGATGGCAGTCCGGCCTGGGGAGAAGAGACAAGCACGAGTTCCTTTGAGATCCTGTTGGAAAGCTAATCCACTCACAGCACCACCTCTCACTCCATCCTCATTCTGCTGGGATGGGCCAGGGGGGTGGGGAGGGGGTATGGGTTGGGCATTGCTCTGGATTCTGCTTATGCCCATGGAGATTGAGTCTGAGCTCAGGGCCTTTAGCAGTTGAAAGGTCATCATCTATTCTTTCAAGGGGTCAGCTACATTTCCATCTTATATATCTTTCCCTTGTTCTCAGATATTTAGACTTCTAACACCAGATGTGAAAAGATGATACTTGGCACAGAGATGACACCTGGAAAATCCCCAATGGCTCCTGACCATTCATCACATCCACAAGGCCCAGAGTGACCTCTCTACCCTTTGACTTCCACCCAGACTGGGTCTTAGACTCTACCTGCTTTCCTTCTTTTTCACTCTGTCTCCCAAATAGACTCTAAGCTCCTTGAGGGTAAGCCTCTCTCCTGTGCTATCCATGGCGAAACCATGAGATTCTGAGAATACACCACGTGCCCTATGCAAGGACTCCATGGGTGTGATGGTACCTAAACCTGGCTGCACATCAGAATAATCTGGGAAGGGGGTTAAAAACACAGATGTCCAAGCACCAGGTCAGATCCACTTTATCAGGAATGCCAAGGAACTGGGCCTAAGGGTCTGTGTTTTTTAAAATCTCCCTTCCCCTGCTGACTCTGTTGTACAGCCTGTCCAATTCTGGTCTGTGGACTGATGTCTGTGGACCTTTCTTTGTCTGTGGACCCGTAATGGCGCTTTGACATTCTACCAGGAAGATATTGTGTCTCCAGACAACCCTCCCAGATAAATTCTTTATCCTGTGGTTGAGAGGACTAGTTACTGTCTTGACCCATTAGCAGCCATGACCACATCCACATGGACTGAGCTATCAGAAACCGGCTCTGCATCACCTGCAAAGGGGGTGATGAGAGAAAATCCAGGACACTGGGAGGTGGTGAGAGGGCGGAGGGTCCTGGAACAGTCATACTGGATTCCTCAGGGAAGGGGAAAAAGAAAATCAAAGGGCCAGATAGTGCTGAAAAGAAAGGGAAGAGAGTGGCAGGGGACCCTTAATGGGCAACGATTTTGCCTATTAATTAATTCATCCAGGACATGGGTCTAAATAAATCCTATTGATGACTGACTGGGGACTTAAAATAAGGGATATGAAAAATGATTGGCTTGATTTTAAAAAAATTGAGTCTTTAGATAATTGTCTTTTCCTCCCTTTCCTGCTTTCTCAAGTACTACATAGTCCTGGCTTTCTGTTTCAGTAAAATATATTCTAAAGTCAACTTCCTGATGTTAGAGTCTAAACTTGGTAATATGTTCTACAACCTCAATTTCACTTCCTTAAACTAAGCAATTTGATATTCTTAACAAGCCTGGTAACTTTAATTTGGACCAAAATTTACTGTGATGCTGGAAGGTGAGGACAGACAGGTGCAAGGAAAGGGAAAGTGGTGGCTGTCACAGTCATGGATTCTGCCCTAGGACACCACCCACGTGGGCTTCAGGAGGGTTTCCATATCACTGGAAGCTGACCAGTCATGCTGATGATAAAGCAAACTCACCACAGCCATCAGGTGTGACATGCTGACTCCCAGGTAGGCGGTGAACAGGGCTACAGAAAAAGAAGAGAGAACAGTGCTTGGTAGGCTTCATTTCATTGTGGGAAAGGCTGCCTTCTGATATAAATCCCCTGGAATGTAAATATCCACATTTTGCCAGCTAGCCCAGAACCCTGGTTGTAAGTATGTGTTTAGAGTCAGCAGCTCTGGGTTTGAATCCAGACTCGACCACATGTACAATGGAGGTTATAGGAACATATCTCTCACAGGGCTGGTGCAAGCATGAAAGGAGATAATGCTTGGGCTTAGCACACAGAAGTACTCAATAAAGGTATCTTTTCTGTGGTCACTATCTTGTTGCTGCTTTGCTGATACTTAAGGAAAAATCCTTCCATAGCAAATAAACTTTCCTGTTATTTTATCCAGGCAGAGTTGAATTAAAATGAAACTTATGAATATTTCTTGAGGTAGTATGGTTTCTATACTGCTTCTGACTGCATCTGGGATTCTCAAATAAAGTCAGTTACAAAAATAAAAAATAAAAAAATCATGGTATTAAAAAAAGAAGAAGGTAATAACTCAGAGATCAGCAGAAACTGAGTACAAATGTGGGACTCCTCCCCAGAATAACATTTTTCCAAATACCATTAAGGCTGGCATTCAAGCCAATAAATAAATATGCTATTTTTAAATTTACTTTGAGTAAAGCATGAATCTTAGAGTATGTAATCTGAGTGGATGTGTGACTTTTAATGTAAAACAGCAAAAACAAAGACCTCAACTAGCAAATCATTAATTCTTCAGTTTTGGCTGAAGAGGGGGCTTAGGGAGGCTCAGACAAGCAGCCTGAAGAATGATTTGCACAAACCATTGGGCCATCAGCACACACTGAGATATACTCACCACCTAGTCTTCCTGTCTGATGAGAAATCACATCAGCTATCTTAGGGGGCGGGACAGGAAATGGTGGGAGGAACTCTGTGATCCTCAATTCCATCCTTTTATCAATATTTTGTCTTTTTAAGTATTTTTGTTCAACAGTATACCTAATTCTTTCACATCTGAATTGTCTCATGCTAGTGGGAAAGGTTCGTCTTTGGAACCAGTTTGGACTTCAAATCCAAGCTCTGCCATTTTGTTTGTTGTACAGCAAATCACCCAACTTCTCAGAATCTAGTTTCATTGTTTGTAATGAGGTAACTTGGAGGTGTATTTTACAAGGAGGTGGTTAATCTCAAATAAAATCTTGTATTTCCACAACAGCAACTGTCAACTCACCCCTGTCATCACAGGACTGAGATATTGTTCTGAGCAGAAGGGTGCAACAGTGCGGGTTGAAAAGGTTTTTGTGCTTGTTTTCCATAATTTTATTCTTTTTCCCCCCATTTCATTCATTCATTCATTCATTCACTCATTCAACAAATATTCACTGTCCCTCAGTTAAGCACTAGGGACACTCTATCCTTGCTCTTTTGAGTACCAGCTCTTCTATGACACATTTCCCGAGCACATGAGACATTATCGCCATTTCTCTCCTTTTAATACCTATTGCACTTCTAAGGCACAATCTGGGTGTTCAAGTCTCATATTGAACTTGGTGTTCAAAGTGATGTCCAATTCCAAGTTTCTTTTCTGTCCATAGTAAGTGTCAGACTATGTAATAGCAGCTGCCTATCAACTAAGACTTGCTGAGTTGGGCTGGGAAAGCCTTCATTAGAGGTAAGTTCTGCACATCACAGTTTGTAGCTGATGACCCTGACAGTGTTCTGGATTGTCGAGGAGAGAAAAGGGCCTTGAGTGCTGAAGGGAAGACTAGATTTCCACTCTTCATAGACAATGTCCCTCCGAACAGACCACCATGGGTGAGTCCTACCATCATATCCTGGCCATGCAAAAGAGGTACAAAATGTGTTTACAGCTTGCATTGATAAAATAGAGGCAGGAAGGCAGCATTGGCAGGCTCTATCAGTTTTCCAAGTCTTCTTTCCTGAAAAAGCCATATAGTAGGGCACCTCTGTCATAAATACCTGTTATTTATTTACCTTGGTTGACAAGGTTGAGTTTTGTTTGACAGCATCATGGTGATGTGGGCAAGCTGAAACTTGCAGTGGCATTTTACATGTGATATTTGCTTTACAAGAGGGGCTGGAGGTCTGTCTCAAAACTTGATGTCGAAAATGAAAAACACTGAGAGTACCCAGTGTGTGAAACAGACACCTTTACACACTGTTGGTGGCAGAGGAAATTGATATGGCTTTTGTGAGATGAATTTGGCATCTATTAAAATTAAAATGCACCAGGTGTGGGCTCTTAACTGATTTAATATACGGCCTTAACCATTATGCCAAACTAGTAAAGAAAATCTGATCTATTCAAAGGAAGGTAGGCATGGTAGGCAAAATCCCCAAAGATGTCTCCGTCTTAATCCCCAGAACCTGTGAGTATATTACCTTACATGGCAAAGGGACTTTGCAGCCGTGACTAAGAAATCCTGATATAGGGAGATTATCTGGGGTCATCCAAATGGACCCAATGTAACCACAGGGTCCTGATAAGAGAGAGGCAAAAAAGTTCTATCCAGGGAGTAGGATGACGAATGATCACTGTCTGCTTTATACTCCTCTGTATTGATAGAACTTTTGTTAGTTTTGTTTTGTTCAATTAGCCAGTGTTACTTCTATAATAAAGAAAATAATGAAGATATTCCTGCTTTGGGGAAATACATCCTCAAATATCTTTGGTTTCACCTCTTTCCATAGTCTGTCAAGACCTCTTCCACAACTCTTATGATCAAAACAGTTTCTGCTTGACCTTTAAGGATGGGCTCAGGTTGTCCCCGTGCTGGTCCTGACCACCCTCTCCACCAACAGGAATTTCTTCTCCCAGTTCTTAGGACTTATGGAAAGCCAGCTTCTCTAGGAGGTGCATCTCAATGATTCTAAACTATAGTGTTCCCCTAAGAATCTTTCACTGTGGATGTCTCCTTGTTCTACTGTAAATGTCGTATAGGCTCCTGTGGGCTCTCTCTCTTACTCATCTGGCTTCTGCCCTTAACTGTAACTCTGTGAGCAAGAACTACCTGGGATCTAAAGCTTCTAAATCCCCAGGTCTTATAAGTACTGTTGGGACTGTATTATGAGTATTTGATATGTATTTGCTGCCAACGCAGAAAAATAAAGGTATGCACTCCAAATAAAGGTTTGAAACCTCAAACTAATCTCAGAAGAAAGATTCTAACCCCGCTAAGCTCAGGTGGCCATATAATCTGTTGCCCTAAGCTTATGAATAAGTATGGAGAATGAGCAAAAAGTTTTGAAAGGGTTATTAGGGGAAATAGCTGTGTGACTACAAAATGTCATATAAGTGGCCACTTGAGTTTTGTTATCCTTGCTGCAGCACCAGGAAATCAAAATTGCATGAGGCCTTGGAAAACCTTGGTCCCATCCCACCCCCTGCCTAATGCAGAAATTCATTCTAAATCCTGCCTAACACGAGGTCTGCCATTTTAGTAATGACTTAGATAGCTTGGATTGCTTAATCTGGTGACAACTGGCTCTAGACAAATATTCCCATTAGATTTGAAGTAATTTCTGTGCATTCCACTATCCCTGTACCCCTTTGTCCCCTAGGGAGTGTCATTCCCTTCAGTCTAGCACAGCAATTTTCAACTGCTGTGCCGTGGCACACTGGTATGCTGCAAGAATGTTTAAAACATGCAACACCTGACTATTTAGTCAGGGACACTGACCTCTTTTCCCTTAGATTGTTAAATAAAAAAAAATGACAACAGCCAACACATCTGGTGTGAAGGAATCAAAGTCATACCTATTTTTTGTCAGCAAAAAGATGTATTTTTTTGTGTGACACAGAATTTTAATAATTACTTTGTGTGCCATGAGATGAGAAAGATTGAAAATCGCTGGTTCTAGCACATTATCTTAAGTGCTTTTACTTGTATTGAATTAGGAATATCAGATGCTATGGGAAAATAAGCATCCCTCCCAATGGCCTGAGAAGTTCATTAGCTTTTCAAATCTAAATCACTGAAGTCTGTTTTCACCTAAGGCCTGGGCTTAACGCTTCAGGTGGTTAGCCAGTGTGGATTCTGGGTTTGCATTTACACTGCCTCCTCCCGCCCCCATTGACTGGATGTCCATTGGCCTTAGTTCCCCAACAATAAAATGAGAAGGATGGAGTGGCGCTCTCCAGAGCCCCTTCTAGCTCTGTGGGCTGAGTCTGGCTAGAATGCAGGGATCAGAAAGGGTTAATACAGCAGTTCTCACAATGTGGTCCCCAGAGCACCAGCACCAGTTCCAACTTACACTTGGTTTGAAATGCAAACTCCTTCCTCCACCTCTAACAATGAGCTAGCGTCTGCAGGTGGGCCCAGAGGTCTGCATTTTAACAAGCCTCCAGGTAGTTGGGATGCACACTCAAGCTTGAGAAGAGCTGGATTAAGGTGATCCTCCAAGGGCCACACAAAATTCTACCTGAGTCACCAGGGGAAATGGCTCCGTATTTAGTTTAAGTTACTTCCTTTTCGTTTCTTGGGTCAAATGATTAGTATGAAGAAAACAGGACAAGCTGAGTTTCTATGCCCCAATATACACATATGATAAAACAGATAGTACCTTTCAACAGGCTCTCCTGTCTCAGAAAGGGGATGTCGCTCGCCCTGGTCACACGCTTAGATAGCACGGGTCCTAAACAAGAACCCCAGCTCTAGTGTCTCATGCAGTCATTTTGTACTGTTTGTCCTGGATTTTAACCCCATAGTCACCAGCACCCCTCCCCCGAGATGCACGGGATACTCACCACAGGCGAGAGCCAGGAGGTGGGTTTGCCAGGTGAGCGCCATGAACATCCCTCCAATTGCAATGCAGGCCAGAGAGCTGTTGAAACCCCAGAGTCCAAAGTAGATAGTCTCAAATGGAGCCGAAAGGCTGAGCCCTGTTAGGTAAGACAGGAGCAGTCAGAGCAGCAGATGCAAGGCAGGGTGCTCTGGAAGGGGCCTAGGGTGGAGGCAGCAACTGACAACTATTGGAAGGAGAGAAAGGTCTGGAGTGCAGAAGGCGCCTGAACAACACCAGGGTGGAGGAGGAGCTCTCCATGCCTGCTCACCTGCTACTACCCCTATCGATGACCCGATTGCAGCGTGCAGGCACATGAGTGGGGAGGAAAGTAGGATGGCGCACAGGAAAATGAGCCCTGTCCACAGATTGTCACAGCCGTATATCTGACCAACACCCACAGGCAGGGATTTCAGTAGCTGTAAAAATAATTTAGGAAATAAAGTTATTAAAATAACTGGACAGAAACCCTTAGGACATCCACAAGCACATATGAAGTAATTTTAGATTTAGCGCATCTAATCTTTTGAGATTAAGTGTCATTAACCTTTTGCACTCGGATGTCGAGATTAAAATTACTCTTTGAATGTATCAATAATTTGAAATATAAAAAAATCCAAATAAGTAAGTTTGTATGAAAAGAAACTCCAGTTTTTTATTCTACTGCCGCGCTTTGTAAAATCTGGGGTATTTAAAAAATTAAATCCCGAGTAGAATAAAGGAATCGAGAAAAAAGCAAGCGAGTGCAAAGGGTTAATTAAAAAAATTCTCCCTCTCTCTTTACAGAAAAATCTCATTCCTATTTCTGCTTTATTCCCAAAGATACACCAGCCCTTCCCTGCTGTACTCAAAGCCTTCTCAGCACCCCCCTCTACTCCCTGCTCTCCTGCATGCACAAACTTGTGGCTTTGGTAACTGTGGTGCCACTGTCCCACTGTGAGGATCTCCCATGCCTCCCCATGAGGATGGCAGGGACCACCACTTATACATCTACTGCTTTCAACTGTCCATCCATGCTGGGGCCAGTCCATCCATGCATCTCTACAGTCCATAGAAATAGTATTGTTCCCATGCAATCTGGCAGTTAATGAAGTCAGGTGATCTTATCCACAATTCAGAAGCAGGTCTATACTGTGAGTTTGATTCTACCCTAAGCTGGACCCTAAATTCTTCCCACCCATGCTGGATTTTCACGTCTACACAAGATCATTTCCTCTTTCTTCTAGACCGGAGAACGTGACACAGGCACATCCAGCAGAACTAACTACCCCTCAGGTAGCAGGGGCATGGAAAGTCGGGTGATGCTGAGGTGGCAGTTCAGAGGGAGGGGAAGGATAAGACCCCTCTTCCCCCAACCAGCACTGTCCGACAGAGCTTTGCATGATCTTGGAATATTCTGTATCTCTGTTGTCCAATACATGTGTCTACCGAGCACCTGAAATGTGGCTAGTGAGGCAAAGGAGCACAACTGTAATCTTACATTTTAATTAATTTTACATTTAAGTTAAAATACCCACATGGGGCTAACAGCTACTGTATTAGACAGTGCGATTATAGATCAATCAATGAATATTATAATATCATTTTTAATGGGGAGGTATAATACATTTTTAAAATTTTCCTTCTGAGTTATTTCCAAATGCTCCCATTCATTTTCTGAGCAAGAAACTAAAGAAAAGGCTATGTAAGCTTCTCACATGTTTTGATTGCCCAGCACAGAGGACAGCAAAAGGTGTTTTATAACCTCACAGTGGGAAAGCCAGTTTTTTTGCACATGAGAAAAAGTAGGGTTTCTTTGGTTCTCAAGTGTTCTCTTGCTTTAAATAATCATGAAAACAAAGATATTTATTAAATAAACACCAATAGGAAAAGCTGGAACTTTATTTGGGTTAACCAGATGTTTAAACATGGTGTTCTCTCTATGCACATCTGTAAAGAGGTACATAGTGTACAGCCTGTATTCAGCCTTCAGGGTGATTCTCAAACTCTGGCCCACAGCACAAATATTTGGGGGCTTGCTATAGAGGTTCCCAGGCCACACCACCAGAGATTATTATTTAGGAAGTCTGAGATGGTGATTATATTGGTACTTAAAAAAACAATGATTCTGATGCCTACTGAAGCTTGAGGACCCAGAATTATTGTACTTATTCTGTGAGATCGAACGTAAGAAAAGGCAGAACAGAGAGGTTCTGTGGTGGGTAAAACAGTAAGCAGCCAGTCTTTTTGGCAGGTCATGGAGGGCTTAGCCCCAGGTGGAGGTGCCTACATAAGTGGCTAGCCCACATCTCACCCATCCCAACAAGGGCCAAGCTTGCAATGGAATGTGTGGTTTCCAATGGAGCTATGTTCTGGAATTAGCACTGCAGATCTTAGGGAAAGTTAGCTTTGACCAAATAGTCATTAAAAACAACAACAAACCCTTAGAGCCCAAAGCTTTGGAGAAGAACAAATGCTTTAGCTAGCAAAATGAAGACAGGAAGCCTCCCCCACCCCCACTGAGTCTCTATAAGGCTCTGATGCCCATGGACGAGTAACCAGGAGGACGCTGGCTGCCTTCCAGAGCCAGGGGGAATGTGAAGAGATTGTGTATCTTACCTGCAGGCCACTGAGGTCAGACCAGGTGACATTGGGAACCGAGGTTATGGGTGTGAACAATTTGCCTGGGAAGAACGGATTGTAATGTCCTGTGGCCGAAAGGTACATGGTCAATGCCATGTTGAAGGGCAGGGTGAAGATAGGGAGGTCCCATTTGCCGAACACGGAGTTCAACCCACTTGAGAAAATTGGACTAAAAACAACAACAGAACAGAATGGAAGAATATGCGTGTGGCAGCCAATATTGACAAACTGAATCTCTCTACTAGCGATGGCTTTTGAATATGCCCCTAAAGTGCTGCCTTGGAAAACCTTTCACAGGAAAAACAAACAAAAAATCCAAACACACTTGAGATAAATCCTGTCGTAGACAGAATAATTCTTACATAAAGTAAAAAAAATCAACTCATAGTTTCTTTGGCTTTTGAAAAATTACATCTGGGGTTGCTTATAGTAAGCTATAAACCTCTAGATTTCAAAAATATTTTTCTATTATTTAAGACATAGGAAATAAGATATTTACACAGGTCAAAGCCGCATGTGTGACCTACTTGATCACATGCCCTTCCCTCCCCCTCAGAGGTGACCATGATCTTGAACTTGTCTATATCTCCACAAGTCTTTAGTGTATGTATTTTTTAAAAAGATAAACAATTATCTAAGGGAGGATGCAGGTGATGTGGGCTGGATGAAGAAGGTCTTAAACTCAGGGGGACAGAATTTTAGGTCCTTGAGCAGTTGAACTGTGTGACCTTGGGCAAGGCACTGCTTGCTCCTTAGGGTCCTTGACTGTAAGGGAGTTGAATTAGTTGGTCTCTGGGACTCTTTTGCACACTCACTTGTTGACTTATTCAAAGGGCCATCCTTTTAAGAGCAGAACTTCAGATTTCATGGGTTGTGGGAGGGGGTGTGGTGAGCACCCACAGGCAATGACTCTTGCCCTTGAACCTGTTCTTCAGAGCAGTCTGGGAGTTACCTCCTGGGCAGGTGGGCTTTGCTGGCAGGTTCCCCTCCATACACCTGCAGGTGCAGCCCGGGTGGGTGGCTCTCCTGCAGACACTGTCCATAGCGGGCTTTACTTCTCATTTGTGTAGATACTAGTACTTTATATTCTAAATATGCTACAGTAAGAAGGAAATGTTTGCTTCCGAAAAAAAAATAAAAAGGATTTAAGACACTGTCAGCATAGAAACTAATTTGAAGAATTCAGTGTTTTTTGCTTTATTTTTTAAAAAAGGAACTGAATTCAGTGAAGAATTTTTTCCTCATTCCACCATGATGCGGGTGCCACTCCTCAATAAAAAATTTTTTGAAGGGAGTGGGGCAGGCGGGTAAGGGGAGTTCATAGAGGCACAGTGGTTCTCAAAGTGGGATCCCTGGATTGGCCATATCAGCATTATCCAGGAACTTGTTAGAAATGCAAATTCTCTGCCTGCCCAGTTGAGCATTGATCCATGAACCAGGAGGTCAAGGTTTGATTCCTGGTCAGGGCACATGCTGGGGTTTCGGGCTTGACCCCCAGTAGGGGGGTGCAGGAGGCAGCCGGTCGATGATCCTCTCTCAGCACTGATGTTTCTCTCTCTCTCTCTCTCTCTCTCTCTCTCTCTCTCTCTCTCTCTCTCTCTCTCTCTCTTCCTCTCTAAAATCAGTAAAACCATATTAAAAAAAGGGAATGCGAATTCTCAGGCCCCATCCAAGGTGAACCGATTTAGAACCTCTGGGGACAGGAGCCGCAATCTGTGTTTCAGCAGGCCCTGCAGGGGATTCTGATCGTGTGCGGGTTGAGGACCACTGATGCAGCCAGAGGCTCTCAACTTTGGTTGGACTTTGGAAACTTCTGGGGCTTTTAAAACTCCCAATGCCCAGGCAACACCCCAATCAAGACTGATTACATCAGAATATTGGGGAGAGGGGAGAGGTGGTATGAAGGGCCATATGTATCAGTGTGTTTTAATGTTTCCTTTTTCCAATAGACATAACCCGAATCTAAATTTTTAAAAATGATTTCTCTAGAAGTTGCATTATATACATAACATGAAATTTACCACATAACCATTTTAAAGTGTGCACTTATGGAGCACTAAGTACACTCACTTTATTGTACAACCAGCACCACCATCCATTCTCAGAACATTTTTTCATCTTGCAAAACAGAAGCACTGTACCCATTAGCAGTAACTCCCCATTCCCACCCCACCCCCCCTATAATTTTTATAAAAGCATTTAGAAGACCAGATACAACTTACCAAGTCATGGACATCACGGAGACAGGGAATAGCAGCCACCAGAAATAGTCCCCCTTGTTTGAAAAGATGGCCATGAGTATCCCCACGAGGGTGGCGTTGTAGCCGTGCAGCCCGGCTGCGATTGCTGACCTGCGGGGAGAGCACAGCGTGGACATTTCCCAGGTGGACGTTGGCTGGGCTTGCACACGGTGACACTTGCAAATTCCAGGTCAGATTCACATTAGAAAATGAGATTATATTTAGAAATCTATTCCCAAGTCTATAGAAGCCGAAAACTACTAACAATGTGAAAAATTACAAATGCACACTTAGAACAGCCCCCTACGGAGGCGTCAGAGCTAACGATGCGCCAACCCGGTTCTGTTTCCGTTAGCCTTTTCTGTCGGAAGTTATTATTTCTTTGAAATCATTGAGGGCCTCTGACTTGAATAAAGCTTTCAGATGAAACTGTTTTTGAAATCTGATTTTCTTGGTCAGGCGTAAGATTCTTGAAATGTAAATTCACTTTCACGGTGCCTTTGATTTTACAATTTAACATATATTTTATCATCCCGTGCTTCCATTTTGTTGTCTCCAAACGCACATTTCTAAGTTAGTGCAAAGAAAGACAATTACTTTTCTTTTACTTGGCAAAGTACTCCATTTAATTTGGTGTGTATTTAGCACCTAATCCTTTCCTGGGGCCCTTTTTGCTCCTGAGCACTTAACCTTACTTCCTTTTTATTCTTTCATTCCAGAACCCTTATTGTATTTCCCCCCTTACTATTATTACCTCTCACGGAAATGGACATGTAGACAAAAAGGGACCACATACTAAACCTGAGAAGCTTAGGGGAGGCCTGTCTGGGGGAGGGAGGGAGGGATGCCTACAAACTCGGAGACCTAAAGTAACATCATAGGATGGTCTGAAATGAAAACTTTCTAACTAAAAGCAGTTCCAAGGCAGGTGGTCATGCCCTAGGGCGGTATTCTTCTCTAACAAAGCTCAATCTTGACCTTAACTGAGCCTATTGTCTTTTTGGATCTGCAATAACATACCCCAGGAATGTAAGGGTAATTTTCTTTTTCCAGACCCCTCAGGGCACAAACACTGCACCAAAGCAGAGACCTCAAATCCCCTCATTGTTATTATCATGTTATCCTACACCCACCTAAATAAAAGAAATATGTATCTTAAGAAAAAAAAAGTTGTATTCCTTTTACTTTTTACCCACTCCCAGAGATTTTCCCGCTTTTCTTTTCCCCTTCCCTAATCATCACCAATGGATTTCATGTAACTCCCTTAGGTCTTCCCCTTTGATTCTAACATATAAAATAAGTGGTAAAATTGCCATTTTCTGGAGCATTTTTCTCAATCCCTTGAGATTGTGTCTCCTGGCAATTGTGGCCAGTTTGGCTCAAATAAAAATTCTTCCAGGTTTGGACATTTCTTACATTGACTGCTGGCCCTGCATGTCATGAGATTTAGGGGATTCTAAGGGAATATGTTCTTTTAAATTTGAATTTATTGGTGTTACATTGGTTAATAAAATTATATAGGTTTAAGGTGTACAGTTCTATAATACATCATCTGCATATTGTGCGTTCACCGGCCCAAGTCATGTCATTTTCCATCACCATTTACCCCCCTTTACCTTCTCCTGCCTCCTCTCACCCTCATTTTCCTCTGGCAATGACCATACTGTTGTCTATGAGGTGTTGTTTTTTTCTTAATCCCTTCACCTTTTTTTACTTAGCCCCCCACCTTCTCCCCTTGGATAGTCTGTTTCTATTTTGTTACTTAGTTTGTTCTGTCACTAGATTCCACATATAAGCAAAATTACACGGCACCTGTCCCCATCTGACTGACCCACCCCACCCAGCACAATGCTCTCCAGGTCCATTTGTGCATCTGCAAAAGGCCAGATTTCCTTCCCGTCCATAGTAAAGCAGCGTTCCATGGTGTAAATGCACCACAGCTTTCTTATCCACTCATCTACTGATGGGCACTTGGTAACCTCACTTCTACTCCTGGTCAAAATGGTTCCCATGTTATAACTGGGAACTCGAAGCCATTGGCAGCACCTGGCACCATGAAGGGCCTGGCATTCAAGGTCGAATGAGCCACGGGTGTGAAGATCATGGAGTGAGTGGGTAAGATCAAATGCGGGGCCTGAAGGGGAGGTGACACAGGCAGTGAGCCACACTCCTGGGTGGCAGAGGATCGCGTGAGAGTTCCTTGGCTTGTTGGTAACTGGAGCAGGAGGCACCCATGATCAGCAAGATGATGTCACGCTGAGTGAGAGCATTAGAAGAAGGACTCCCCATTCAAAAGTCCTTTGTTTACCTTTAATAATACCCCAGGCCGTGTGGGAGGTGATGCACTTTGTATTGATTTAACCCAGGAAGTGATAACGCCCTTCACCAATGATGCCACTGGAGAACTAATGCAAAGACGTATCCTCTCAACAGCTGACTTTCAGAATGAATGCTTTAGTTTGGCCAAGAAATTTAATGGCAATGCCTACAAGTTGTGGAACACGCTGGTTAAAGCAACAAGAAAATGTATATTCACTTAAAACAGAGGGTTGCTGTTTTAAGGCTGTCCTTTGAGGACTGGGGTGAAGAAAAGAGATTTGTAAACTAGCACGTGTGAATATGCCTGGTCTTCTAAAATACACCTGATAAGGAAAATGGGTCAACTTTCACTAGAGCCAAGCAATGAAGGAACCTTTGCTATGGCACAGTCCGAGACCACACCTCCAAAGTGGAAAGACCATTTCTTGACATGCACTGGGAAAGGGTTTAACCTAAGATACTAAATCACCTTCTACAGATAACAAATCAAGCTCTTTGGAGCTGATGCAAAAGTGGAGCATTTGCTGACTCTCTCCCCAAGAATCTTCTTAGGCAATGCACAATAAGAGCTATAAGAGCTTAGTTGTGTAATGACAACCCACGAGGGATTATGCATTGACTTTGAACACTGGGAAGCCCTGCAGCCTCGCTGGAGGAACGGGTTAGTCAGGAGTGTTCTATACCCCTGATGGGTGTCAGCTCATCTCTCCTCCTCCTCCTCCTCTCGTCCTCCTCCTCCTCCTTCTCTTCCTCTCCTTCTCCTTCTCCTTCTCCACATCCTTGGCTGGATGCACCTACCTGTCCTGACTGAGCATCAGGGCTGTCAGGGTGGAGACCGTGGTTGCTACAAAGCCATTGAGAGCCCACCAGGGGTTCTGGACCAGGAGTCCCACCAGAATCAGGATTCCACTGATGGAGTTGTTGACAAGCGCCACCTGGGATATGCCCCGAAGAATCCAGTCGAAGAACTGGAGCACTTGGGGTTTGTCTGCAAAAGACGATGAGGGCAGAGCTAGGAAAGCAGTGAGGAGCCCCAAGTTTAGGGCCCCCTTGAGCAAAATCATCAAAACCCCTCTGATGAAGGTGAAACTTTTTTTTTTTTTAATATTCTTTGAACTATTTCTCTTTAGTGGCACCCAGATCTCTAAGCATCCAATTTCTTTATGCTCAACCCACACTGCCCCTAGTAGAATCTCAGCTCCAGAAAGTGTCAAATGCACTTATTCACCATGCGTAGAGGTACAGACTTTTAAGTCAAAGGACTGAATTACCAATAGTAAAATTTTAGATTTTAGGTACTGAAATAATAAAATGGAGCCAGTTGTCTTCCTCTGATAGGAGCAAGATCCTGGATCTGACCACTACCTCCATAAAAAAAAAAAAAGTTTGAAGAGGCTTGCAGGTTAAAAGATAAAAAGTTTAAAAATGGGGAGGAAAGAGATAGAAAGTAGGTGAATACAGTCAAACCTTGGTTCTCAAACTTAATTCATTCTGGAAGGCTATTCAAGAAGTGATTTGTTTGAAAATGGAATCATTTTTTCCCATTCGAAATAATGTAAATTGAATTAATCCATTTCAGACCCCCAAATGATTTACTGTTTTAACCTTTCTTATATACAGTACATGTCTAATGTATTGTTTAATCTATAAACAAACATTTCTTAAATGTATCGAACCATCCCCTTTAGCCTGAAAGGAATCACTTTCAGCACTCGGTCCAGCTCCCAGCGATGTCTTTCAGGGGTGCAGGTCTTTGCTTGTTCACATATTGTTCACATATCACTGCCTCTGAAATGCTGTCACTGGCTAAGTGCTTGTCATTTATCCAAATCAACAACAGTTTTTCTGCCTCTTCAATTGCCTGTGATCATAGTTTCTTTCACACTCTTAGCAACATTAGCACTCTTGATGGCCTCTTTATGTTTTAAAACTGTGCTAATGATTGATTTTCACCAGCAACAAAAGCATTCTCTCCTTTGTTTGTTTCCTGAGAGACGCTGAAAGGGTTGTCAAGTCCAAAACCAAAGCTTGGTTCTACGACAACCAAGACATTTTCCCCCCAGAACAACTTGGTCGAGACTGAGATTCGAGAACCGAGGTTTGACTGTATAACTAAAGAGATGAGTAGAAGAATCAGCGATTTCTTCCAAAGCCACTTCTCACATCTCTTCAAGGGATGGAAGCAAAAATACCTTTAAGCCAGTCGGCAAATTCTTTCATGTCACCGGTGACATAGCCAAGAGCCTTGGGAAGGCGCCTTCTCCTTCGAGACGGTGAGGTCAGGTTTTGACCCCGGTCCACCTTAACCATAGTGGGACTGTCCTCCATGGCTATCTCTTCCCCTGGCTCCTTGAGGAAAGAACAGAGCTCATAAACACCCGCGTGCAGGCTTCTCCAGGCTGGTCAGCATAGGGCCTGGTCACGGTAGCCACAGGGGATGAGTTTAAACACATTATTTCATCTGGACCATGACATCTCATGATACTAAGAAAGCACCATTTTCCTCTTGAAATATCATCATGGAGATGATTGCCCAAACCCAAATTCCATCCTACTTTTGTGATTACTGTCTTTGATGCTACCATGAGAAGGTTCTGGTCTTTATTTTCATAAGGTTCTGCTTCTAATTCAACAAACATTTATTGAGTGTCTATATCCTGCATTGAAAGATGTCTTTCAGCCTAGTGGAAAAGGCTGGAAAACAGTTAATTTCAATATAACGAGGCAAATAGTAATGTAGAAAGAGCTAACATCACATGCTTAAGCTTCATGCTGTCAATTAAAGGAGCCAGTTATCAGATTACAAAATGGTGCTCACTGATGCAGACCAATCAGCAGTTTTCTAAGACCAACAGCCTTTTAAAATTATAACTTAATTTAATGGAAAAAGGCTTTATGTATGTTTAAAAGTTTGAAGATAAGGGAAATTTAAAAAGCAGTTTGTGTGTGTTAACACTGCCTAAGAAACCCCGTCACACACATTCTTCAAATTCAAAGATTACTTGAATATGCCCAGCTGGAGTGGCTCAGTGGTTGAGCATTGGCCTATGAACCAGGAGGTCAGGTTCGATTACTGGTCAGGGCACATGCTTGGGTTGCAGGCTGGGTCCCCAGTGGAGGGTGTGCAGGAGGCAGCCAATCAATGATTCTCTCTCATCATTGATGTTTCTATCTCTCTCTGCCTCTCCCTTTCTCTCTGAAATCAATTATATATTATATATATATATATATATATAATATAATTTTATATATATAATTTATATATATATATATATATATATATATATATATATATATATATATATATCACATCAGACAACCACTTCAATAATTCCTCATTTTTGAAATTTGTTATTTAAATGTTTTAAAACAGGCAAGAATAACATTACACAAAGGTATAGGAAATAGGTAGAGTGGGAGTGGACCACACTGTTGAAAACCAAAGAGTTGTAACCCAAGAATTGTACAATAGAAGGATGTCCCGGGTGTAATTATAGTAAACATGCTTCAGAAAAACAACAACATCATCGCCGTGACTTGTGTTCACTATGAGATTCTTCCCTTCCCGTGATTAGTGTGAATGAGAAAGCACCGACATCACCAGAATATGGTACTCTGCAGACAGAACTGGTTTCATGGTAGACACAAAAGAATACCAACGATGCCATCTCAGAGGTAGGCAAAGGGAGAAGACAATGAATGGCACAACCACCTGGAGCATGCAAGGAAGGCCAAGAGCACAACCAGGTTAGTGTGAAGTAGGTGAACACCAAAACCAGAAGGCATAACTGGGGAATGTTGAAGCCACAGGCACATAAGACTCGACCACAGAAATACCAAAGCCCATGTAGATAAGCCAGCTCACCTTCTACCTGTGGCCAGGCTGTGAATCAGGGGTTCTCATGGCTATTTTTGGCCCCTTCATTGTTCCATTTACCATGGCCAACAAAGAGCTATTAACAGATAGAAAAGTTATGCTCTGTTTTTCTTCAATCCCGACTCTAGTTTTGCCTTCTATTAACCCTAACATGGAAATCAATGTGGGTAACTGACTTACTATTACGTAACAATCGTACTTGAATTGTGTTATTTCACTGTTTAACTAACCATCCTCCTTTCAAACAATGGTGAACCATTAATCATAACACAAAGTAGAAGGTATTTATGGAACACATTCCAGATTAAGCTTATTTTGTTTTGGCAAAATAGTGTTAGATTCTTGCATATGTGAGACTTCCAATGAACCTTTGCATTAAGAATCTCTTTAATTGAAAACTGCTGGAGGTTAGGAGCCAAAATAAAGTCTATATGGAGCTCACTGACCTCACATAAGCATGTAAAACTGAATTAGTAAGCAATTATAAAAAATTGTCTTTTATTTCATAATCTAAGTGATGGCTATCACTTATATTCAGATATCTCCCTCTTTAAATCTCATTACTGAAAATATTGCTTGGTAAGCCCTTCCCTAGCTACAGTGACTTGTTTTAAAAGCCAGGCCAACTTATTGGAGGCATCAGGCTTCTGATCGGGCAGCCACAAAAGGCTCAGATACAACTGCCTTGAGTTTCTGAGATCAGCATGGAAAGAAAACATTAGAGGGGCATTTTCCATCGAGAACAGAAATGAGTGGGTATATATGGGTTATTCTGGGGTGAACAAATTCATGTTCTCAAAATTTCCAGCCTGCGTTTATTTATTTTAGAAGGCTTTAAATACACCATCGCCTCCGAGATTTTGGAGATACAGATACGAAACTTGATAGCATAACTGGCCAGACGTGATTGGGAACCTGAATGGCCTGAGTTCCTTGTGGAGCCACCCAAAGGTAAAGACTGAATTTTCATCTCAGTCCACAGCCCGCCATCAAGAAGGCTTATTGCCACTTGTCTCTCCAGGGTTCATGCCTGGCATGCGTGGTAGGGCCTCCAAGTCTTGGACACAGGAGTCTTCTCCTGAGTTGAGCAGACAGCTGCTGCCGATTGGGAGCCTACTAGTAACTGGAAAGGCAACGGAAGGCAATGGAAGGCAATGGAGCAAGGATCATCCACTGATGTTCAAACATCTCAAATCTAACTAAGTAGGCCATTAACCTTTAACAAAAAGCAGGACAAGAAAATGTAAGCAAGAAACCCTAATAAAATAGAAGCAGGATAGAAACCCCAGACTAGTTTTTCCTAGCTTTTCCATCATTATCCAAACCCAGCGGCTCACCCATCCAGCCTCTGAACCATGAGAAGTGCCCCGTGAGTTTCTGGACTCAGCCCCGTGCCCATCCGGGCGGCCCAAGCCGTGCGCTCAGCAGAGCGTGAGGACCCCACTTCCCAGGCTCCACTCAGAAAGACGCGGGAGCGCAGGAGCCAAGGCTCCGGGAGACAGAGGCGCAGGAGGAAGCATACCTGTTCCGGCGGCCCGCGGGCCAAGGCCAGCTTTAGCCGGGAGAAGCCTCCGCGTGTTGCCTCACCAGCTTTATTTCCAAAAAGGTTCCTCCAAAGAGGAACAGGAGAGGCGTCACCAGCGCCGCCAATCAAAGACCGTCCATTCATCCTCCTTCCTCTCCACACTCTCCATACATGACAAAGGGCAAAAAAATACAAGAATCAGCAGGACGCGCGCCTTGGTTGTGCCGGGCAGATGGACTGCGAGCTGGAGGGAGGCAGGAGCATGCCAGGTGTGTTCCTGGGTGGAGGAGATGTGGCCCGCGACTGAGACCTCTAACGGAGAGGGCCGACTTCTCCATCAGCCAAGCGCTCCATCAGCAAAGAGACAATGAGCTGACCACAGACATCGAATGTTCATGTTACATTGCTTAGAACGAAACAAACAAAAACAAACCAAAAACGGTGGCAAACCGGTCTGCAAAGACAGCGACACAGATCTTGTTCTGCTGCGCTTTTCCACTCCCAGGAGGCTGGCCGACCTGAAGCCTGCTCCAGGGGGAGGGCTGGGCTGCCGGCTCTGAAATGCTTCAGGGCAAACGGTTAGGGCTCCATCCTGGAGACAGAGGCCCAGGCAACTGTTTCCTCAGTCTTGTTCTTCACAAATGTGAGAAGACGTGGTGCGGACTCTGATTTTCTGTAATAAGATACTGGCTACACTTAACTGCACAGAGAAAGCCCAGTCTAAGAGAATGCTAAATGGCATTTTTTTTTTCTTGTATCTGAATAACAATTGTTAAATAGGGGACATCATCTTGTTAATAATAAACAATTCTTAGTTGAATTCTACAAGTGTGGCAGCTTTGTATTTATTTTTTTAAACTTCCGTTGCATCCAAGGAGATAATTCTTCCGTTGTATGGGTGGCATTTCTTTTTCTCTCTCCCTCTTATTTAATTTTTACTTTCTTCTACTGCCTCAGTATGAAACTCGAGAACGTACACTCTACTAGAGTCATTCAGAACAATCTCCAGTTGTGGGATATATCCCTGTCACGGCTTAGAAAATAACCGTGTGCATGTGTGTTTATCTGTGGTTAAACCATCTGGTTCGTTAAGTACCAAACTGCTGTGTCTATGGGTTACATTATACATATGTTCATTTGAGAAAGAGCAATGGTAAGACGCATCTCATACACGGTTAAAAAAATAAAGAAGGAAAAAGGAAAGAAAGAGATAACAGAAACCGTCACATTGCGTCAGAATAGACGCTTAGCCCTCCTGCCCCTGCAGGGTTCCTGCCTTCCCCCCACTACCAAAATCAGACACATCTTGGAGAATCACATCCTTTGAGCTCAACATCAATATTTTCTTAGAGCCCAGAGACGGTAAAATTTAAGAGCTAGGTGGGGTTTTAGAGAGTGCATAGTTCAAGCCTTCGTTTTATAGAAGAGAAAACTGAGGTTCAGAGTGGGGACCGTCCAAGTTCACTCAGCAGAGTCAGTCTTACGGAATAGGAAAGCCTTGGTGGTCCTTTGTCTTCCAGTCTGGAGCACATTAACACCACCCAAGATTCTACTCAAGTCAACAACCAGAGAACAGCTTCGGAGAGCAGCCTGCAGCAGGCGCTAGGGCTCAGTGGGGTAGTAGACTCAGCCTGTCTCCAGGGCTGCCTTGAAATAACTCAGAGACAGATGGGGGTTGAACAGTGACAAAAGGCTCGGCCACCCCCAGTTTTACCCTGTGCCCTGGCCGGAACCAGTGACTGTTCTGACAAATAAACATCTCCCCGTGCCTCGAAGTAAGCCTCATTCTCCTGCATCACGGACACATCCACACCAAGGCCTGTGTGTGCTGAGCTTAACGTCCTGAGAATGTTCTGGAAACTGCTTCCTGGCAGGAGTCAGAAAGCCTAGATCACTAGTGAAACAAAACAGTGCTCATCATTCAAATATAAGGCAATATCAGAATTTCAATCCAACCAACACTCCCTATTTTATTATACAAAATAAAACTCGTTCTATTGTCAGCATATATTAGAAATTCGTGCAATTAGACAGACCCGAAAGTCTTTCATTTTCTATGTTTCAAGTACAGGCATAACTTGGAGATATTGCAGGTTTGGTTCCAAACCACTGCAATAAAGTGAATAGCTCAACAAAACAAGTTGCACAATTTTTTTGGTTTCCCAGTGCACATAGAAGTTATGCTTATACCACACTGTAATCTGTTAAGTGTGCAATAGCGTTATGTCTAAAAACGCAATGTACACACTGTAATTAAGAACAAGTTATTGCTAAAAAATTGCTAATCCTGATCTGAACCTTCGGCGAGTCATAATCTATTTTCTGGTGGAGAGTCTTACCTTCAATTTGTTAACCACCCACCCCCTCACCCCCCAATTTACACAAAGCACAATAAAGCGAAGTGCAGTAAAACGAGGTATGCCGGTATCACTTTAAAAAAACAGTACAAAGTTTTGGATATGGATACAGAAGAAAGAATTTAAATATTCAGGCTCTTCCATTTTAAAGACATGTTCAACATTGAGATTTATTTGGTACTTACAATACTCTTTATTTTAGGTAGTTTTTGATATTAAGTGGTGGGAGGTGCTCAGTTGTCCTTAAAGCTGTAAGCAGAAACAAAGAGAATGCTGTCAGTTATTCCTGCCTCCTGATTAAAACGCCTTTCTCTTGGGAACGTGCTACTCCTAGCAGCCTGGAGGTCTGAATTCCACAGTAGAAAGTGCAGCTGCAAGGAACTTGCCAAATGCAGCGTGCTCTCCTGAAGCTGAGCACTCCCCCTGTAGCAGGACAGCACATGCCGGAAGATCCATAAAACCAGATTAGAAAGGGCCATCGCCAGTGGCCCACTTTTTTTTGGAGTCAGTTATGCCTCCAACTTGACTTCATTATTTCCAGAACCCAGCCCGACACGCCCGTACAGCAGTGATGGGCTCAGTCACTCAGCACGTCCTGGAGACACACCTTGCTGCAGACCCTCTTCCACGGGGAACTCAGGTGCTGGGCCCCCACCCTGCTTCAGAGACCATAAGCAAGGGCATGGCTTCCAAGCTTCCAGGAAGAGGCCTGGGGCTTTGGGAAGCTGCTTTCTAATCTAGCAAAACTCTGACTTTGCTGTTTCTACCCAGTTCCAGACTCTCTGAAACATTTCTCCATTCAAACAAAGAAAGGGGAAAAGGAGCAAATTTTAAAGCGGACCGAGCACCCCACAGAAGCGAATAGAAATAAGGAGGGTACTCACACTCCAGCTGGCTTCCCGGGGCAGAAGGCACTGGCTGATAAAGCCCGGCCGGACTCTGCTGAAGGGAGGGTGCTTAGGAGGAGGCAGTGCTGGGAGGGAGGCACCCAACAGTTTTATAGTCAGAACCCCACTCAGCTCTCTCCTCCCACTTCAGGCACCAGTGCCAAAGCAATTGCTGAGAGACTGGTCCCATGTCCTGTACCTGATGTCCTCTCTCTCTCTCTCTCTCTCTCTCTCTCTCTCTCTCTCTCTCTCCTCTCTCTCTCTCTCTCTCTCTGTCTTTGCCATCCTTTCTATGACATTCCGAGGTCTTTGCTCAGCCATAATCCTACTCAAATTCATCTTTTCCTTCTCCATGCTGTTTCCAGTAGCTCCTACCCTCACCCTGAAATACGTTTGGGAAAGCTTGTAACTGAAAAGGATAAAAAGAGTATCACTTTAAAAACCAAGGGGGCAGGCTGCTATGCAACGGACTCTGGAGCACCTGAGTCTGTGACTGCACCTGGGGCGGGGGGAGGGGGAGTTTTCTCTGAGACAGGACACAGCTTCTGCACAGGTGTAAGAACCCAGCAAGGTCCGAGGGACATGGTGCGAGGGTGCGGGGTACAAAGGGTAGACAATTTGTTTTTTTTTTTTTGAAATCAAGCTGCCCTTTCCCCAGCGAGGAGAAAAAAATACAAATGCTTCCCTGGACCGTCTCTCTATCTACCAGTAGGTGAGAATCCCAAGACAAATTCCACTGCCCTTTAAAAGTCCAGAGGCTACATGGTCAGCAACATCGTGATAAGTGCACACGGTGACAGGTGATTACCAGAATCAGTGGGTGAACACATTGTAAGGTCCGAAACTGTTGTATCACTATATTGTACACGTGGAACTAGTACTACCAATATAAGATTGTATACAGACGATACTTAAATAACAATAAATTTTAAAACAGTCCAGAGGCAAACATTCCATAGCAGAGGAATCTAAAATTGAAGTAAAAAAAAATCCATTTCTTCCTCATTCTTCTGAAATGTCAGTTTTGTGGCATGTTCTGTATGGCAGGAATGTACGTCAGGTGTACTTCACGAGCACAGAAAGCTGTGCCCATGTCATCAGTCTTTCTCTCTGGGCTTCCCACCCGCCTGGAGGAGCTGATAGCCCTTGTCAGTGGTCAGCAAAGCAGCGGCAACTCTCTGGCTCCACCCCCTGGACACCCGCCAAACCACAGGGCTCCCAGTCCTCTTGGGGACTCCCTCCCTCCCGTTGCCTCATATAACTGAGGGTATTTGTGTTGGCGCCTGGACGGGAGACCATAGTTCCAGGTTCATGATTAGAGTTTTGAGGGTCTGGCATATTTCCCGTCAATATATTTTTTTCTGGTAAAATAAAGAGAAAGGAAACTCCTAGGGTTACCCTGAAAGGCGAAAATGAATCATAAGAGAACAAACAGTCTGAGGGATTGGTACAGGAATGAAAGGAACTGAACTAGTGTTCCTTATGCCAGTGACCTACACTCCCCCAAAATAATGATGATAGTAATGATAATGATACAAATTGCACAAATAGTTGAGCCTTCATTCTATGCAAATGAGAAATCCAACTTTGCACGGTCTGATTGGTCCACATAGCACTGCCCCGATTGTTCAGAATTGCACAGTCTGATTGGTTATGATGCAAATGAGGATATAGCTGTACAGCTCTGATTGGACGGGGCAGATCTCAGACCATTGGTTGAAATATGATTCCAGGACCTCTTTTATAGGGGTTGGCTCAGCCACAGGAACACGGTGCAGGAGTCTTGGCAGCCCAGTGTGTGGCTTTTCCCTAAAATACAGCCTGTGGGGGAGGCCCCCTGTAAAAAAATGGCTGCTAGACTGATTATAAATTTGGGCCCATAACCACAAGAAATCCTTTTGACAGGTACATTCCTTCTTAAGTCATGAAGAGAAAGCCTGAGTAATCCTTGGTCCCCACCCTCAACCCCAATAAAAGTAAGTAGAAACTCAGGCCCATGGAAGCTGATCTCTCTCTCTCTCTCTCTCTCTCTCTCTCTCTCTCTCTCTCTCTCTCTCCCCTCATGACCTCACTGTGTGACCCCAACTAATTTCCAGGTCCAATGAGTAACAAGCCATTACCAAGTTTCCTAATGCTCATGGCTGAAGGATGTCTTGACATTGTCACGAGAACTACAGGTTCTAGCCACGACACTGGTTATTGATAGGCTGAAACCAGCATAAACCACCATCGACACGCATTTATAGACCTTGTCCTAAAGCCGCCTCCACGCGTACCCAGGCCGCCTGCTGCTTCAGTGGTCCGGTCAGGGGCTGAGTGTCAAGTCTTCTTGGCAGAACCACCTCCTCTTCTACCGCTCCTCTCGGCCTCTCCCTGGGCCCTACGAAGCCATACCTTATCCCGTGATGTGCTGCTCACCAAAGGCAGCCTTGCTATATGCCATTCGCAGGTAGTGCAGAGCATGTGGGATTCGGAGTCAGCCAGACCTGAGTTTGAATTCTGGCTTTGTCCCTTACGAGCTGTGTCCCTTACCTGAGCTGGCTTAGGGTATGTTACCCTCTCCGAACCTTAGGTTCCTCACTGTAAAGCGGGTGAGTTTACTTCCTTCATGAGGTTGTGATGGAATTCTGCAAGAGGGCTCTTCTGCATCCTGCATCGTGAGCAGGCCCTTTCTAAATGGAAGGGAATGTGCTAAAGAAAAAGCACTCTCCCTCTGCCCTTTCTAGCCTCGCCCCCATGAAGAGAGACGCGAAGGCAGCATGCCTGGGACAGGACGTTCCTCCGCAGTGTGCTCTGAGCCCACAACGTTTAGCTGGTAAACAGTCAGACAAAAAGGCACCAGATGAAAGCCCGAACTCCCAGAATGCCACTAGGGGGTTACCCTTGTGTTGGCATTCTCTGGCCAACAGGAGCCAAGAGGCAAGCAGGCACACAGTACCCCCGCCGCCTGCCCTTGCCACAGCAGCAGGGAGGCGGGGATGCTAGGGGCTGCCGAGATGCCTCCGTTTTTAGCTCTCAAATGTCATTATTCAGCTGCTAAGCGCTATTATTCAGCTCCATTTAATAGCTGGGGTTCCTCCTGCACACGGCAGAAGGGCGAGGGAATGTCCATCCCTACCGATGGCTTTTATCAGATGCGCACACGCACCATCATTTCCCCCAGATTTTAAATTAAATTCAGGCCGGTGTAAAGCCCATCACGTAGGATTCTGGCGTCTACAGCCAGTGCCTAAGGGTGTGCTGGTTGTGCACCAGACAAATGCACTGTGTCTGAGGGGCACCATTAGCATCCTAGGCAGGTACCAGTATGCATTTACTACAAAACTCCTGCAGGTGGTGCTAAAGTGTCTTGAGAACAAGGGTCCTTAGGGTGCCTTTGCACAAAGGGGCCATTTGGCTAGCAGTGTGCTGCTGGCGTTTAAACATCTTTTCCCAGTGAGAGATAATAGGGAAAGGGGTAGGAGGAGAATCATTTCAGTCCCTTTAAACTAGGTCAGTGGTTGGCAAACTCATTAGTCAACAGAGCCAAATATCAACAGTACAACGATTGAAATTTCTTTTGAGAGCCAAATTTTTTAAACTTAAACTTCTTCTAACGCCACTTCTTCAAAATAGACTCGCCTAGGCCGTGGTATTTTGTGGAAGAGCCACACACAAGGGGCCAAAGAGCCGCATGTGGCTTGCGAGCCACAGTTTGCCGACCATGGGACTAGATCGAGGAAGGGAGTGAAGTGTTGGGAAAAAATGAGGGATGGGGCTGACATGGCCCAGTTTCCCTGACCCTCCCTTTAGGGTAATGTACAACTTGTTAGATTGTTTCCTCACCATGAAAGATACTGTGATATTGGCCCCAAGCTTAGGCAGTGGAGCTTTAGTTTATAATTAAGCTGTGAAGAGAAGGTGGGATAGTACCATCATTGCAAATGGGGCTTTCTAGACCAGGGGGCTGGCCAAGTGTGACAGGCTCCTGGCAAAGACATCGGCCACCAGAGGTTGAGTGGGATGGGTTGAGGCCCCTCCCAGCCAGGCCCTCACCAGGAGTGTCATGGAGGGAGAGGCATTAGTGCCTCCAAGAAGCCGCCAGGGATGGATGTGGTGCATAAAGTGAGGCTGCTGTGTGGAGCTGAGTGTAGTGGCACCTGGCTCCGGCTCCTCACGGCTGTCCCAACTAGAGGCTTAGTTACTGCTGGCTGCCGTTTTGTCAGCTCAGCTGATTTAAAGGACCCTTTGTGGTTATCAGAAGTGTTCCCTATCATGTCCCCCCCCCCGCCCCCCTGCTGCCTTCCACCAATTGACAGCCAAGAGCTAGAGAGGGACTCAGTGTCTCCTGCGGCCCCCCTCCCCCTGCTCTTTTCATGTGTTGGGAATTGAGAGGTGCTACTTCTGACAAGATTGGCACTTCACCCACCAGCTCCTCACTTGCCTCGCTGATTAGAGGACTTGGACTAATTCTCAGTCTTGTCTGCACATTGGAATTACCTGGGGGAGAGGAGACTTTTAAACAATGCGGATAGTGGGTCCTTTTCCTAGAAAGTCTGATATAATTGGTTTGGGATGTGAGAGCTTTAAACATCCTCTTGGTCATTCCAACATGCAGGCGAGGTTGAGAACCACTGGGCCGCATCTAATCCTAATTCCTCCCCCTCCAAAACAAGCAAGTGTGTGTGTCATAGTGGCATCAGATGGATTAGGGAGTTCGACAGACCAAGTTCAAGTTCCAGCCAGCCCTGACACCCCCGGGGAAAATTACTTCAGCTTTCTGAGCCTTAATTCCATTAAGAAATTAATGGAGGTTAATAAGACCTACTACTTTGCCAAATATAAAGATTAAACAAGATCAGGCCACATGATAGGCATTCAAGCAAAGATAACCTTTATTATTATTCCCTCCTAAAAGCAGTTCCTACCTCCAAATTCCTTATTTCTGCCAATGGTGCCATCATTACCCAGTTCTTAGGCTCAACACATGTTTGATGAGTGAGTAATGGGTGGCAGATCTGACCATCCTCGCCCATGAAGGAGAGGGGAAGGTTACTTTCATTCACTCCTGCTCACATTCCTAAGTCTTCCCACTGTGGCCCACAGACCAGCAGCACCGACATCCCTGGGGAGTTGCTCAGACAGGAGGACTTTCCGCCTCACCGGGACCTTCAGAATCAGAATGTGCATTTTAACCAGATCCCCAGGGGGTCTGCGTGCACTTTAAAGCTTGAACACAACCGCTCCCAAGCATCCCTGTCCTTGCAACTTAGAGAAAAGGGATGCATTCAAGCCGCTGGAGTGGTGACAGCTTACAGATTCCAGCGTCTTGGTTGGAGACACCATGGTGAGTCCAAGTGAGTCATGGTTATGTCCCGGCTGGCAGCAGGGAGCACGCTGTCACATGCTGGGCCCTGCTGGCCAGGGCAGAGCTCTAGGCGCAGCCTCATCACCCCATTAGACTCCATCAAGCCATTCTGTCGGGTTCCACCCTCTGCCTGTGCCAATTGCTTCACATAGGCTCGGTGAGTGCCTTCCCACCCTCAGTCACTGGGAGAGATTATTTCAGGTCACGAGAGGGTAATGCTTACACGCACAGGGGTGGGCCACTTCCTGCCCAGGGAGGCTGGCGGGGCTCCTCTGGTCCTTCCAGAGGGCACAGGACTGATACGCCCTGCACTGCACTGCAGGACTGACCCCCGCACCCAGGGTCTTGGGGATCGTCCTTAAGCATTTTCCTGGTTGGCCTCCACCCCTTGGTTCTCCAACTCAGATTCCTTGTTCTTTTTACCCAGGACCCCTGCAATGACCCCCCCCCCATGCCCAAAAGGCAAAACACCCTATGCTCTGAGCTCCCCCTACCCTACCTTTGCTCACCCCTGATTTCCCATCCTACTGTGTATCAGCGTGGGTTCTCAGGACTCTAGGCATGGTGTGAAGCAGCAACAAGACACAGGGAACATAGTGTCAGGGACAAGGCTGCATGTGATCAATGGGCATGCTATGGGCTTCAGCACAGAGGGATTTGTAAATCATGGGCCTACCAGGGAGCCCACCGTGTAGTCTTCCAGGGAGGGGCGGGATGCCTGTCAAGTTTCATCAAGAAATGCCATATTTTAAGGCTCTCTTGAGTTGGTGTCTTGGGTAGGCAGAGGGAACATAAGGTCCTTAACATTTGAGTGGCACCGAGTGAAGGCAGGAAAAGAAGCAATGGCCTTTGAGGAAGAAACTTGAGTGTCAGCTGAGGGAAGCGTGGCATGTCTGTGGGCTGTGCACAGCTCTGTGATGGCACTGGAGGGGTGTGCTAGGAGTGATGGCCCAAAATGCTCCTTCATGTTCGCATAAGGCACCTGAATGGACAGCCCTCTGGTGTTGCTTCCTTGTGATATGATACACTAACCAGACATAGAGCCCCTACTAAATACTCAGCATCAAAAAAGTATAGGTGCCCTAGCTGGTTTGGCTCAGTGGATAGAGCATCAGCCTGAAGGATCCTGGGTTCGATTCTAGTCAAGTTTGATTCTGGGTTATGGGCTTGATCCCCAGTACAGGGCATGCAGGAGGCAGTCGATCAATGACTCTCTCTCATCATTGATGTTTATATCTCTCTCTCCATCTCTCTCTGAAATCAATAAAAAAATATTTAAAAAAAAGTATAGGTAAGAAAAATACTACATGGAAAAAAGGAGATGGCCTTATGAACCTCTATGGCCATTTAAAATAGTAAAATTATCCTTTAAGCTCTAAATATGGACAATACGGAATAGATGCAACTCACAATGTTAAGCGAAAGAAGCCAGTCATGGAAGAGTATAGAAGGTATGATTTATACAAAGTTCAAAAACAGGCTAAATTCAGGATGTTCATCACCATTGGGAGGGGCCACCAGGTGACTTCTGGAGTGCCGATAATGTTCTGTGTCTTGACCTGGGTTCTGATTTCCTGGGTTGTGTGTTCGTGAAAATTCACCAGGCTATACACTTACACGTGCACTTTAGTGTAAGTCTATTGCACTTTAGTAAAAACTATGAAATGACAATATGAAGCAGAGTAAAGATTTCTGCTTTCCTAACAATGCAAATCTCTGCCTTATGGTAGAATAAATAGTATCTAGGAGCTGTTGGAGGAGCTTTACTGCTATTATCTCACTTAACTGTTAAAGAACTACAAGAACAGGTTTGTATAATTCCCATTTTAGGATGAAAGACTTGGGCTTAGAGGCATTTGACATATTCCCCACTCCTCACAACTAGTAAGTGCTTTTCTTAGTAGCTATGCACTGTCATGGGATCCCGTGTCTTTTGAGAATCATGATGTGGGGGACAGATTTGAGACTGGAAGACTAGACATGAGTGGAGAGTCTGCAGTGGAAATGGAGAGCAGAGGGGACCTGCATGGGTTTTTCAGGTACTGTGGCGCCCTCTCGTGGCAATGTGTAAGTATCATAAAACAACCATCAAAACATGCTCAGTGTGCCTGAGTTCTCTGATCATTCCCATAGGATGTGTCAATGTGCAGAAGGGCACAGAAGTGGGCAGTGAAGGTGGGAAGGGAAGGGAAGGGAAGAAGGTAAAGAAGAGCCAGCTTGGTACCTGTCAGCCTCTGCCGCTCATCTCTTTATAGACAACTTGGCTCTCTCCCTTAATCCAGGGATGAGCAGCCATTCTCAAATGGGTGAGCACAAAAACACACAATGGAGTAAAGATAGTCTCTTCAATAAATGGTGCTGGGAAACCTGGTATGCCACATGCAAACGAATGAAACTGGATTACAGTTTTCTCCCATGTACAAAAATTAATTCAAAATGGATCAAAGACCTAAAAATAAGACCCAAAACAGTAAGTTACATGGAAGAAAATATGGGTACCAAACGTATGGACCTTGGTAATAAAGAACATTTTATGAACTTGACCCCAAAGGCAAGGGAAGTAAAGGCAAAAATAAATGAATGGTTCTATATCAAACTAAAAAGCTTCTGCACAGCCCAGCTGGTGTTGCTCAGTGGTTAAGCATTGGCCTATGAACCAGGAGGTCACAGTTCAGTTCCTGGTCAGGGCACACGCCTGGGTTGTGGGCTCAATTCCCAGTGTGGGGCATGCAGGAGGCAGATGATCCATGATTCTCTCTCATCATTGATGTTTCTATCTCTTTCTCCCTTCCTCTCCAAAATCAATAAAAAAATTATTTTTTTAAAAAAGCTTCTGCACAGCTAAAGAAACTGACCACAACACAGAGAGGTAGCCAGCCAGATAGGAGATGATATTTGTAAACAGTAGCTCTGACAAATGTTTAATTTCAAAATATATAAAGAACTCATAAAACTCCACACCAAACAAACAACCTAATCAAAAAGATGGCAAAGGACCTGAAAATACACCTCTCCCAAGAAGACAAATGAACAACCAATAGATATATGAAAACATGTTCAACCTCACTGGCAATTAGGGAAATGCAAATCAAAACTACAATGAGATACCACCTTACGCCTGTTAGAGTGGCCATTATCAATAAGACAAGCAAGAATAAGTGTTGGAGAGGTTGTGGAATAAAGGGAACCCTCATTCATTGCAGGTCTTGATGGAGCTCCCTGTCTATTTGTCCACCTGCTGTCACCGCTTCCTTATCCCTTTCACTTTCTGTCCCCATCCCAGGCAGCCCATCCCATACCTGCTCACAGCACACCTGCAGCTTCTTACCTGTAGCCATGACTCTCCTCCAGGCTAGCACTGCCCATGGGGCCGGGGAGATGGACCCCAGATTGAGAGCGGCTTGGGCAGAGGTGCCGCTGACAGCCTCACTTGCTTTACTCTTCCTTTCTAGGTCAAGGCCGCCCACACAGCCACTTCCGGGACCTTGCCTGTCTGCTCAGCCTACTGGGCCAGATGTTTCCTGTTAGTGGTTACATTTTCCTTTGTATAGTCTTTTTTGGGGTGCAGGACGGGGGCCTAACAACTCTGAGAAAGAGGCACACTTCACCTTTGACGATTCTCTGTGCCTCCCTTGCATTTCCCTCCTGCCTCCAGGTGCCCAGAGCTTCTCACTGCACACGTCAGGCCCACTGCTCCTTATTAAATCCACCTGGGGACTGAGGGTGGTGAGGGCAAAACAGTTGGCTGGAGTGACTCTGATTGGAGGCAGGTTGAGGCCCAAGAACCAGACACAATCATTGTTTTCAACCTGGGCTGCACAATGGAATCACACGGGAGCTTTAAAAATGGTTGTTCTCAGGCCCACTGCTTAACGGGCCTGGGATAGGGCCTGGGCATCAGAATCAGGTGGTTCTAACCCAGCCAGGACTAAGTGCCACTTCGCAATGATCAAGGTCCAATGAAGTCTGAACCTTGATCCAGCATCACCTACGCAATCCAAGAGTTTGTTAGAAGCTCAGATTCTTGGTTCCACCTAGAGCTAGCAAGTCAAAATCTCTGTAGTTGAGGCCCAGAGGTCTGTGTTTTAATTTAATAAGCACTGTCGACGATTCTTACCTGCACACGAGTTGGCAGACCAGTGCATTCCTACGTGCAATGAAGGCAGGAGGGATGACCAGAGGCAGCATCCTATTTCTAAGTCTACTACAGTGGTTTTCCAAGTGTGGTCCCTGGACCAACAGCATCAGCCTCACCTGGGAACTTGTTAGAAATGCAAATCCTCAGGTCCTTCCACAGACCCACTCAATCAGAAACTCTGGGATGGGGCCCAGCAATCTGTTTAACAGGTGATTCAGATGCCGGTTCAAATTTGAGCACTGCTGGTCTACCATTTACCTGACTCATCTGAGACCATTGACATGATTTGGGTCCTGACTGTGTGAGAAAAGGATGGTGGCAAAGGACATTTGGAGAGGCGGGAAGTTACTGTCCATAAAACAGTGAAATGTTTAGAGTTGGATGGTATGTCCACTCTGGAGCCCTTTCCCTGAACATGATTCAGGGAATGTGTGTTGGGAGGAGGCTACAGGCAGGAAGTTTGGGAAGTAAAACCCAGTCAGCTGGACTGCCTGAGATCCTAGGTCTATTATGTGTGTGGTTGGGTCTGTTAAACAAATCTCAAATTTGAGGCAGAATGAGTGAATGGGCTCTGTAGAGGGAGAGAGAATGGAGATGGGAGGGTGTTTCAGTCAATTAGTCAATCAGTTATTTCTTGGGCTACTATGTGCCCACCAGTGGGCTAGTTCTATGAAGGAAAAAGACAAAAATAACAACTCTGTATGTGTGTGTATGTGTGTGTGTGTGCGTGCGTGCGCGCATGTGTGTAGATATACACATATACAGGGTGGGGCAAAAGTAGGTCTTGCAATTGTGAATACAGGAAACACAGGGTTTATTCTTGTATTATTACTTATCAATTACTAGAGGCCCAGTACACAAAATTAGTGCATGGGTAGGGTCCCTAACGGCTGACTGCTGCCAGCTGGGATCTCTCTTCGTTCCACACCACCCCTGGTGGTCAGTGCACATCATATAGAGTGATTAAACTCCTGGTGGGAACTCCTGAGGGGGCACTTTGCATATTATATATATTTGCATATATATATAGACTAGAGGGGGATCAGGCCTAAACTGGCAGTCTGACATCCCTCTTGCAATCCAGGACCGCTGGCTCCTAACTGCTGGCCTGCCTGCCTGCCTGATCACCCCTAACCACTCTGCTTGCCTGCCTCAAGGCCCCTAACCACTCTACCTGCCTGCCTTACAGCCCCTAACCCCTCTGCCTGCCTGCCTGATCGCCCCTAACCACTCTGTCTGCCTGCCTGATCGCCCCTAACCACTCACCTGCCTGCCTGATCGCCCCTAACTGCCTCTGCCTTGACCCCCGCTGCCATGGCTTCATCTGGAATGATGTCCAGAAGGTCATTCGGCTGTCCAATCTAATTAGCATATTACGTTTTTATTATTATAGATTATATTACTTTCCATACAAACAACTGTAAACCTA
Organism: Eptesicus fuscus; assembly: GCF_027574615.1. NCBI lineage: Eukaryota > Metazoa > Chordata > Mammalia > Chiroptera > Vespertilionidae > Eptesicus > Eptesicus fuscus. Next base: position 80,908,497 of record NC_072484.1, on the reverse strand, counting down.
CCTTTGCCTTATCCTGAATATGGGTATCTATGTATGTGTGAATGCATAAATCATGTGTATATGCATATGCATGTATGTATATTCCTATGTGTATATGTATGTATGCATGTGCATGGGGGTGCATGCGTGTTGTGTTTATGTGTGTATATTACAACCACTATCCTCACAGGACTTGTGAGCTCATTGGAGAGAAAAGACACACATATTGGACACAGAACAATCGTGTGGAACTCCAGGGGCCTCTGGCGAGTTTGTTTTGAGGAAATTTTCCTAAAACAACCAGGGCTCTGCTCTGATGACATAAGAGAAGGAAGGAAGGGGGTGGTTCAAATGCTTAAATGAGGGGCAGCCTTAGTGTACCCCCACTTGGATAGCCAGCCAGTCCTTTCCTTAGCATCTTAAAGCTAAAATGGGTCTGATCTGGCCCCTCTGGTCCTGGACACCCACATTTTAAAGAAAACCCATGAGATGATGCCCAGGCTGTGCTGGGTATTTCTGGTCACTAGGACTGCCTGGGAATTGTGGGTAAGAGGGTGGGCTCCTCCATCCCTTCAGTGCCCACGGGCCCCAACGCATGGGCAGGTTACGTTACCTGCGTTCCCATTTAGCCTTCACAGTAACGCTGCTCCTAGGCACCCGGGTATGCTCCTCATTTTGTAGACGAGAAGCTCCGGCTCCGAGAGATCAGCTTCCCCGCTAGAGGTAACAGAGAAGGGCTGGATGCCACCCAGGTCCTCTGGTTTCAAAGCCCGGGCCTTTTCATACCACCCTGTTTCACTCGCAGTTACGTCTGATGACTGCAGCAGGCTAAGTGAATTTGTTACCTTTATCATAGCTCTGTGCTCTTTCTGAACTCAGTCTATATTCTACATATTTTATGTTCAAGACTGTCTTTCCCACCTTTCTGTAATCTCAACAACTAAAAATTTCCCCCTCATTTCTACATTTCACCAGAGATTTTAAAACATTCTAAAAGCACAAATAAATACATATGTTCATTCCCATTATTACTCTAGGGCAGGGGTCCTCAAACTTTTTAAACAGGGGGCCAGTTCACTGTCCCTCAGACCGTTGGAGGGCCGGACTATAGTTAAAAAAAAAACTATGAACAAATTCCTATGCACACTGCACATATCTTATTTTGAAGTAAAAAAACAAAACGGCAAAAACACCCGCATGTGGCCCATGGGCTGTAGTGTTTTTGGACGCCTGCTCTAGGGAATAAAATGTTCATTTGATTTGGAGGTGAGTGCAGAGCCGCTAGGGACCCTACCCGTGCACTTTTTAGTATATAAAACACTTTGAAATGTGGCCAGAATGCTTCCAAATGCTAGTGGAGACAGAACGGGGTGCTAGGGGGCTTTAAAGGTGGTCTCTGCCCTAATTCGGGGGTCACTCTGACACTGACAATCAGAGGCTCCCATGGGGCAGAACACAGCACACACTATGCTCCGCCCATCAAAAACGTTTTGAGAAAGAGTTGAGTTAATCAGGTGGCTTCGACCCTGCGTGGTATCTTCATTGGTCTCTGCAAGACTCCTCTCTTGAATGTGTGAAGGTGTGTCTGTCTTTTCATTTTTATACTCTACTCTCTTTCCTCCTCAGCATGTCAATGTGCCTTTCTTGTTTGTGTGCTTGCAAAAGAGATATGGTTGTTTTGTGTGCATGCATTTTTAATTGATGCAAATGGTGTTGATTATAAACACCATTTTCTTATTTTTACCCCAGCACTAGGTTTTTAAGGTCTATCCTCATTGCTACGTGTATAGTACTGAGGGTCTACCTGAGGGATAGGACTCTTCGGTGTGTCCCACCCACTTTGTCTCTGTGTCACGACAGGTGCTGTGGTGACCAGCCTTCCTGGTGGCCCACCGTGGACACGGGATGCTTTCCCTGAGAACTGCATGTACTCTGGAGGGGGATTTCTAGGTCACAAGGGGTGTTTACACTTACCCTGAGGACCTATTCTCCAAATGGCTGCACTGATCAACTTCTCACTAGCATAATACATGGCCTAGTTTATAAGTGTTCTGTGGGTGCTTAAAAAGAAGGTGTTCTCTATTTGTTCTTTTGGGGGTGGTGAGATGTGAAGTAGGAGGGTTCAGAACCCTAAATGTATATGGTAGCTCACTCTTTTTTATAAAAAAATATATTTTTATTGATTTCAGAAAGGAAGGGAGAGGGAGAGAGAGATAGATACATCAATGATGAGAGAGAATCACCAATCCATTGGCTGCCTTCCGCACGACCCCCACTGGGGATTGAACCTGCAGCCTGGGCATGTGCCCTGACCAGAATCAAACCATGACCTAGTGATTTATAGGTCGATGCTCAACCACTCAGCCATGTCAGCTGGGCTAGGTCACTCTTATTAATTCTATTGTTTAGTTCCCTGGTATCTCTGTTCATTTTTTTGTTCTCTTGATGTATCATTTTCTAAGGTTTTGGTAAAATCTTAGCTACAATGATGGGATTGTTTACTACTCTCTGCAGTTCAGTCAATTGTTGCCTGATGTACTTTGAGGCTGGTTGTTTAGTACATATGTGTTTATAATTATGATGTACTCTTTGCCCTATTACTTGTTTATATCATTCTTTGTACTTTAGCTTTTTTGCCTTAAATTTAACTTTTCAAGCTATTATGGTTGATACCCTAGCTTTCTTTTAGTCCATACTTGTTTAGTATGTCTTATTGCATCTTTGTATTTAGACATTTTGTGTCTTTCTGTGAAAATCAAATTGTTAGCTCTTTTTAAATAAAAGTACAACCCTTGCATTTCTGTCTTCCAGGGGTAAATTTATCTCTGTTAACATATTTTGTCAATTAGTGTCATATTATGACTAAGTTCTGTCTTCTGTTTATATTTTGTACTGACTGTCTTTTTTCAGGTGACTTTCTAGAATGCTCTTCTCCTTTTTTTGCTTTCCATTAGAAAGAAAATTTTCTTCTAGTTCAAAACTTATATTTCTAATTTTGTTCTCATGGTGGTTGCCCTTATTCCTCCTTGTGGGTTTTCTAAACTTATCAACTTTGTACAAACTAAGTCCTCTAACCCGCCCTCCTGCCTCTTTTGTCTCCCTTCCTGCCAGCATGTAATATTCCGGTTCTAGGTTGTTACAAGTATATTTCTTCTATTTACCTCCTTTGGTCTAGGCATTACCAAGGTATTTGATCACCCTACAGTATTCTTGTGTCTCTTGTGGCATTTCCTAGATTTGTTTTTCTTCTATTGGTAGTGTTGTCAGTGTAGGGTTCTGTGGGTAAATCTCTGGAGGTCCTTCTATGCCTGGGGACACTTTTGTTATTCTCTTAAATGCCTTTTGTATGTGCAATGGCAACCGTGTAGGATTGTTAGATTGAATCTTCTGGCTGTGGTCTCTGAAACTCTGGTTAGGAGCCCTGCAATTGTCCTCTTTTCTTCCCACCAAATTGGCTGGTCAGTGTTGTGCTGGTAAGCTGGCTATCTGGGGGAAAGAGCCCAGATCTGTAGTTTGCCAATTACTGTGGTGTAAAGACTCCTACCATGGCTGATTTCAAGCTACCCATGTGATGTCACTGATCATAGCCTTGGGAGAGATGCACTCATGTGCACCATCAGCTCTCAGCAGCTGGCGCCAACTGGCTCCCTCTCTCCTCTGTTGACGCCTAATTGAAGTGCTGGAATAGATTCCTGTGGTCATAGTACATTTTCATAAGTGAATTCTTTTGTCTATTTCCACCCTACTTGTTATCCTTGGCCAATTCAATTTGCTTTATAGGTGAGGCTATTGAAATACTTAGAAGAGCTAAGGGGATTTGTTAGTGGTCAATAATCAGAAAGGCATGCACACGGAGGTTTCCTGCTCTTAATAAAACCAGATTATAACACTTCGGTGGAAAATGCAGGAAAGGGGGTATTTTAATAGTTCTATGTCATCACTTAGAGGTTCTGGGGCAGCTCAGTGAGCTGGGAGCATAAACAGCCTTTTGGAGAAATTCCTGGATGCTTAATCCTCAGGGAGCCACAACTCCATCGTCATTAAAATGCAGCCTGAGACCTTCCTGGCCTCAAGGTGTGACCACAGACTCAGAAGTAGACTCTGGAGTCTGACTCTCTCCTCTTTCTTAGGTGGGAGATTTATTTCCAGCGAGAAGTGTTCCATTTTCCTGGCAAGTCATCACTGGCTAGATAGGATCTGGAAGACAAATAGGCAGCCCAGGGCTGTTGGGCTGGCAGACCATGGCTGGGATCTCAGGGCAAGAAGAGAAGAGAAGAGAAGAGAAGAGAAGAGAAGAGAAGAGAAGAGAAGGGAAGGGAAGGGAAGGGAAGGGAAGGGAAGGGAAGGGAAGGGAAGGGAAGGGAAGGGAAGGGAAGGGAAGGGAAGGGAAGGGAAGGGAAGGGAAGGGAAGGGAGAAATGTGGACATCAGCTTTTTCTATATGATGGATTTTAGTCAAATGTAATATTTTCCTTAAAGCTGCATTTCTAGAGGGTCTGTCCCCTCCCCCTGCCTCTTTTCTACACCCTCATCTAATGTCATCATCTAGTCATGCTAAACTGGAAGTGTGTGCGGTGAGGAGGTCCCACTGGAGGGCTGTGAGAGGCTAATCCACCCTCCTCTGGGGGAGCAGTGGGAAGGCTGAGCACCTGACTTCCTCAAGGGGGCCTGTGCTTTAGGTGCTCAATGCTATGACCAGAGCAATGAAATAACACAAGGGTTCACATTTGTAATTTTGGGGGTGCAAGACTAAAAAACTATGCCCTAAAGAGTAAGCTGGGTTAACAACCTATATTTTAATTCAAGAAGAAAAAATGACCACTGTCGTTTTTGTGACCCCCTTTGCAAGCAAATCAAACCCTCCCCTGAGAATTTTTCACTCATTTTTCATCTCATTTCAGACACATGCTTGACTATGGCAAACCCCTCAAGTGGGCAATGGGTGAACATGTAGGTGAGTACATTTTAAGAAAACTCTGATCCTAATTTGCAAACTTAACAGTTTAATGAGAGTATGTTTATGTCTATTACAAAAAGAAACACATTTGTTTAAAATATGATTTGAATGTTGAAAAAGATCAGTTTTCATCTTATGACATTTCCAGAAACATTTCTGTTTTGTAAAGAAAGGCACATTGGCATTCCTAACCCCAAGTCTGGAGAACCTCTCATGACTCAAGAACAAATCTCCACAGATCTTTGAAATTGTTCTACCTCTTCTCCAGGTAACCCTCCACCTCTTACTTAACTCAAAGTAATTACGTGTTGGTCATGCTGATTTCGTCAGTTTATAGGAGAGAGAGTTGAATCAACACTTCTCAGGTGGAAGGGACCACAGAGTCCCTCCCTGTCATGAAACTAGTAAGAAATTGGGGCTGAGAGAGGGGGTGGACTCACCCAGGGTGGTAGGAGTGCATTAGTGTCAGAGCTGGGGCAGAACCAGCCCTTTTGCCTTCTAGGCTAATGCATATTTCCTGACACTGTGCATCGCTGCATTAGATGACAAGTTGGATGACATGTCACCAACCACTGTCCTCTTCTTGGTGAGTTCTCTTTAGGGATGTGGCTTATTTTGCAGAAAAGGGAAAACTCCCCTCAAAAGAAGCTCTTCTGGAGTGAATTGAGCAAAGTCTAAACTAATCATGTCTTAGATAAGCATCGTGCTTCTTAGAACAGAGAGGTTCCTGAATGGTGACTACACAATATTTCCCTGTGCTTGGGAATACTGGGGTTAGGCTTGCTGGGGGAGAATCACAGACGGACAGCAGGGGAGGTGAAGTGGCCTTCAGCCTGGGGACCTGCACAGCCTGCTGAAGGCTGAATTTACAGTGACGTGTTTTGGAAAGGGCAACTTAGGAGACATCATAGGCCTGGTACTTTGTTATGGTTGATGGTCTTCGGTTTTTCTCCTGGGACAGGTAATAGATGCGGTTGGCCTCTGGGTAGGTGACTTTGCTGAGCGGAAGCTTGTAGATGGCGGGGTTGTTTGTCGTCAGGAGCAGGAAGGTTAGCGCCGAGAGGCAGAAGGGCCAGGTGCAGGGCGGTAATCCAAACTGGGGGGAAGGAGAACACAAGAAAAGCCTTGGTGACATCAGATGCTTGTGCCTGTTTCATCAGCCCTTACCGAACACCCTCAGCCCTGGGTAGAGGAGGCGATGCTTCATGTCATTGATAGGAATAATACTTAATTTATGACCAATATAAATAAAATCATGCAGTGGCGTCAGTCTGCAGTGTAACAGGTGAACAAACATGCTTCGAAATGCAGCCACTGGAACCCTATTATAATATGCCTTTATGTAGGAGACATGTTTTGTTTTGGGTTATCGGGCCAGCCTATATCTCAAGGAGTTATGGCCATTCCTGCCTTCTCCCATAGCCCCTGCTGAAGGAATGGCTTTGGCAGTTCTTTTGTAGTTCAAGGCCTTTTTTCTTTAGTCACAGCTGACTCAAGAGCAGCTTGCCATAGGCAGATGTCCTGGGAATAGAACCCCTCTCCTGAGAATTTGAACTAAGAGGTACAGATACTGTCCAGAGGCTCTGGTCTGGGTGGCCATTTGGGGGCTGCGTGCATCAGCAGAAGCCCATCCCAGAGAGACACAGGGAAATGGAGCAGACGGTAGAGAGTAGGGACGTGACATCTTAGTCCCAAGGGCTGGAGTTGGAGAGCAGCTACCTCTCTTCTCAAGGCTTACCCATGCCAAGCTTCCTTTTGCATGATGTTGACCCATGTTTTATTCCTTAAGATTCCCTTTAGCTTTTAAATACCCCTCTCCACTCTGTTTGAGATAACTTGAATGGATTGTTTGCTAACATAAAGCCCGCAAATTCAGCTAGGAGGGAAATCAAAGCATCCTCCTCCTCACCCCCAGATATAATTTTGTTATAAGGAATAAAGACCTCAGGTAATACTATGGGGGTAACAATGCTATCATATGTGTGTTCAAGATGGCACTGTTGCACTACCTTAGGGTTTCATTCATTCAGCATTCTTGAGCACTAATTATATGCTGGGCACTGTAATAGGTACTAGAGAGAAAGAGGAGAATGTGATTGGGTCCCTGTTCTGAAGGAGCACACAAGCTGAAGGTGGAACAGGACCGAAGTGTTTTTATCATCACAGTGCTAAATGTCACATGTAGCAGATGCATGCACAAACTTTGATGGGGCTCAGAGGAGGGACTTAGCCCATTGGGGGACACAGGATGGTATCAGGGAAGACTAATTCTATGCTTAGAAAATTCTTTTCCATACTAAGTCCAAACTGCCCAAGTTCACTAAGGAGGGATGTAGATAGGTGTGAATAGAACAGCCCCCCGCCCCCCCCCCCCGCATCTTCACCCACAGGACCAACAGGACTTTCCTGGTTGCCCATGTGAGATGTGCCCTTGAACCCTTATTCAAGAGGGGGAGGCATCGGCTGCAGGCTGAGCCCTGAGCACTCTGAGCTGGGGCCTGGGACTCTCCCTGTGTATGAGGGGATCTGGCGCTGGCCATGTGGTACCCCCTGACCTTACATACCACCCTGCATTGGGGCTCAGAGAAGGGGTTCTCAGGCTGCTGCACGTGCCCACAGCCACCAGCTCTAGCTTCTCTCAGGCTTGACCGGGGCTCGGCTCCTGTCTTCCCTGAACCTCCCCTCAGGACCACAACACCGTGCTAGTTACTATGAACAAACAATTGGCCTATTAGCTAGTCAGGCAGATGATTTATAAACATACAAAAATTAAATAATAAATATTTAAAACTAGTTCTAGAGGACGATAGAACCAGAGTTCTATCAGAAGGGAGTTTGCTTTATAAGATAATGCTCCTGAAATTGTCCTTCTATAAGGAGCTCAGCTAGCCCACTGATGATAGGATCAGACTTGCCGACACTTGACATTTAAGCTTGTGAGGCCCAGGTCCTTGGGTCCAGCAGGTACTGAGGTGTGTAGTGTGATTTGAGACAAGAGGAATGAATTAGGGAAGGCCTCCTGCAGGAGGGGTTTTGTATGACTTTGGGGAGATGAGAGAAGACCGGGAAGGGTATGTGGCACATTCTCAGCTCACATGGACTCACCACAGACAACATGTTGGCCAGGGCAGCACCCAGGTAGGCTGCAAACAGCGCTGGAAAAGAACCAAGAAATAGGTAAGTGACGAACAGTGCCTCAGGCTCCATCTACATATTCTACCCATACAGTGCATGCCACAAATGCTGTCTTGCACATGACAAAAATCGAATTCTGTTTCCATTGCCTGGCAGCTTAGAAAAGTGTTAAATTCCATGCAAATGCTGGCACCCCAAGGCAGCAGGTGAACTTCGTTAAAAAGGTCCAGCCTTGAGCTGTTACAGTTCTCTCGGGCCCCACCACCTTGCCTTCCAGCAAAGGAACATTTAGCAGCATAAACCATAAAGGGAAATTTTACTATACAGCCCAGGCGAGTGAATCCCAGAACTCCCTGCGGGCATATCTCATCACGAGTTATGAACATAACATGGGCTTCCAGGGAGGAGCAGCATTCTGTAAACTTGAGGAAGAGCAACTACGCCGACCGCCTCATCGTCTAGGCCCTGCACGGTGAGGGCACAGCAGGCTGGCCACTGGGGGGAGCCCACTGGCCACTGGGGAGGTTCTGTGAAAGTGGGCCCACGTAATTGGGCTTTGCTTTGGACCTTTAATTTCTCAACTAAATGCATTCCAGTAGTTCCTAGGATGTTAACTACAGAGTTACTGAGCGCCCAGTTGGTCATAATCCTGACCACATCCTATACTGTGAGCACTATTTGAAAGTCCTAGGGTCAGTGTTTGGGTGCTTAAGGTTAATCACTGTATCAGATATAAATCGCCCGATTCCAAGTATAAAGATACATTTGCCCAAGCGCTGCTCTGTCGATTAGGTCCAATCACTAGCCAGGAAAGTAGCAATCACAGGAGACAGACATGAACAACAACCAAAACAAGCACCATCTACAGAAATCTCTCCCCACGTGGCTGAACACTGTGTTCATCAGAAGGAAATTTTAATGTATTCATCACTAAACAATCATTCAACAACAATTTTAAATTAAAAACTTTCATAAAGCAAACGGTCATCCCATTTGTCTTTGAAGGATCGGCAGAATTTTCCCAGGGTGGTTTTCCTGGTGGGGATAGGCCCAGCCACCTTTTTTGGTGGGAAGGGGGTTCACCGGCAGTACCTACCGCAGGCGATGGCGAGGAGGTGCGTCTGCCAGGTGATGACGTAGAACATGCCCCCTATGGCGATGCAGGCGAGCGTGCTGTTGAAGCCACACAGGCCGAAGTAGATGGAGTCAAAGGGCGTTGCGATCGTGAGAGCTGCGAGAGAAGGCAGGCACCGTGTGGGCGTGGGCTCTCCTGAGGCTCACCCCCAGCCCCGAACCCACCATGGTCCTCAAAACCCAGCCTACTTATCCTCTGTGGCATTTATAAGAAAAAACTTAGGATTTTATTCAGCGAGAAAAAAAAAAACACACCTAAAGGAAACAAGTGGCCAGAGAGCCACATGAACATCAGTGGTGAAGCTGTTAAGGGTAGAAGAGACCCTTTGAGTAAGAACTCTGAAATCTGAAGTCTGGAGATGGTCCTTCCCTGGCCACAAAGAGGATGATGTCTCCTTCTTCATTGATATCTTAATGTTCTCTAATGGAGAATACACCCTTCTTATCTTCATTAAATAGAAGACGTAAAATATAAACACGCCTGGAAGAAATCCCTCCCAAACTTTAAATTTATACTAAGGTGTAAAGGACTAACACCAAAGCCTTTCTTGAGGGCAGCTTTTGCTCACAGTACCATAGGGCACTGGCACTAAAATAGAAAAAAAAAAGATATAATAAAAGGAGGGAAAGTTTACAGAAATAAGCAGGTGGAAGCATTGAAGACACGTGTCCCCATTTTCTTTGGAGTTGGTCTCAGGTTCCGACATCTTTATGGCTCCTGAATAAGGGAGCAGTGCTGACACTAACCTGCTAACATCCCCATGGTGGATCCAATGGCAGCGTGCAAGCAGATAAGAGGTGACGATATGAACAAGGCTATGAGGAAAATGCCTCCAGTCCAGGGATTATCGCAGCCGTACACTTGGCCGATTCCAACAGGGATGGCTCTCAAAAGCTGTGGGCACCACAGGCAAAGAGACAGCTTTAACCTGGGCTGGAAAAGATCCGGCGCCAAACCCTCCACAACTAACATTTTGCAACAGGTTTCCGAGGTATTTTTATTCAAATAGGTTAACTCTAGAAGGAACACGAGCTTTATTGTTTTAATCTTGCATTCTCAGAACATTAGGGGTTAGGATGTAAAGACTCCTGTTGGGAGTTTTAAATCCTCCCTCTCACATTGACCACCTGTTTCCCCAAAGCTCAAGGCTCTAATGAGATGGTCACAAAACAAAACAAAACAAAACACATATTCATCATGGCCATAATCCATTCAATTGTCCAGGAAGTTATTTCTAAAGAATAATCACCCCAAATTGAATTTTTCTTTCCTGGAACTTTGGGGGTTTTAATGTATTTGCATAATTTTTTAATGTATTTCCTAATTTTTTTTTCATTTCTCCAAAATTCCTACATAGCTTTTCCATTGAAAATGTGGCATGGAGAATGCAAAATATCTTAAATTAACCTTTTATAATATCATCTCCATGTAGCACACCAATTAGAGTAATTTTGCCGTCCAAAGACATCGGTGGGGTAAATATTATCCAAGGGAAGCCATAGGAGTCAATTGCCAATGTGGCACCTTTACTCACCTGTGGCTCATGAAGGTGCACACAAGCACATGCACACGCACACGTGCATGCATGCACACACACACATCAACAAGGACGGGGCTAACGCGAACATTTCTCTTCCTAAATAATGACACTTTTTGTGCACGTGCTGTCTGCTATGCCCTGCTGTCGCAGACTATGGAACGCTAAGAGAAACTAGGCAACATTAGTTCTGAAAGTTTTTCAACAAGGGCAAGTGGCTTTGTGGTTAGATGATGAATTGCCAGTAACGGAGTTTCTGGGTGAGCCCAGTCCGGGTGGTGGGTGGTGGTGGTGGTGGTGGTGGGAGCTGTTCAGTGTAACAGAAACTGGGGGTGGGGGTGGGTGGAGGGAGGGGAAGCTCAGAGAAAACGTGTCCACTTAGATAAGGAGGCTAATGCGCTCCTTTCTCCAGGCTGATTTAACGCTCTTGGTGTAGCCTCTTATTAATGATCTTGGCAGCCTTCCAGAGGCCAGCGTTATACATAGAATACTTGTCGAAGATGTGAAAAGCTCTGTTCTGAGTGCATGTCTTAATGGAAGAACACCTGTGCTTTCAAATGTGAGCGCACCTCGGCCTCAGAGAGCAATTACGTGTGGAGGCTGGGGCAGACCTGCCTGGGCCAGCAGATGGCGGTGTGATGTGGATGTCTAATGATTCAGTGAGACTGGATGAAAAAATGCACAACATGATCGGGATGGAAACTGGGATACAGCCTCAAAGAGACTATACAAACAGGAAGAAGGAAAGAGCCTGGGTCCTGCAGACAGGAGGCCACACTTCTAGTCTTGCCTTTGCCCTTCACTAATTTGCTGTGTGAACTTGACCTTAGGCAGTGTCTCCACCTGGCCTCAGTCTCTTCCTCTGTGGAACCAGTAGAGGCCTTCTGGCTCTTAGTTAGAAAGAGAAAAGCACAGGATGGTGGCTCATGACAAACTGTATGTAGAGTGCCTCGTGCTGTAGAATAGCAGTTATGACACGTGGACCTTTCTGATGTGCAAAATAAGTAAATGCCACTTTAACACTGAGTTTGCTGTCTTCCACCTTCCACGGTACCTACCAAAGGCACTTGGACCTCCGACCAGGTGATGTTGGGCACCGAGGAGGCAGGCTGCAGCAGGGTCGTGGGGAAGAAGAGGTTGTAGGGGCCCGTGGCCGCCAGGTACAGGGTCACCATGATGTTGAAGGGCAGTGTGAACACCGGGAGGTCCCACTTGCTGAAGATGGAGCCCAGGGCACTGGAGAGGATGGGGCTGGCGGCAGAAGCACAGGAGATGCTGTTCAAGAAGCTGCCGGCCCTGACACTGGACCGAGCAGGAGTGGGTGCTCCCCGGGCCTTCCTGGGGAAAAATACCTGCTCTGCGCCCGACTGGCCCTGAGCTGCAATTTCCTGGCCTCTTCCTCCCTGTCCCTGGCACAGCGGCAGGGTGATGCCCAGACTCAGTTTGAGAAGGGGGGGGGCTTTCTGGGGGAAGTCTGGAGGCAGGGAGTCCCAGAACTTCTGTGAAAAGTCACACAGCTCTGTGTCCAGGCAGGAGGAGAGAGGGCAGGTTGGGGGAGTGATGGGGTAGGGAATAGGGAATGGCATCCCTTCAACAAATGCTTGTTGAGCAGCTGAGAGCATGTGCCTCATGGGCAGAGTACCTGTGGTTTTGAGAGGTGGAGGAGGAGCTGGGCCTGGTGCTCTCAGGGACGGCCCTGGGCCAGGCCCAGAGCTCAGCATACGATATAGGCCACTGGCTTTCATCCTACACTGGGAGGTGGTCCCAGTTTGGTCAGGGGTCTCAAGGACAGGGGGAAGCTGGGGAGGGGGTGGGTGGCAGCAGGAGGAATGAGAAGATTTGCAGAAACTGATGGGACCCTGTGGTGTGGCTCTTAACCTATGCTGCCTTCATTTAATTTCCCCGGGCTCTGGTAGGGCAGGACCAGAAACCCTTTAGATCTTAAAAGAAGAGGAGGAAGGGATGGTGGGTAGGAGATGCTGTCTGGAGGCCACCTGGCACAGCGCTGGCACCGTATAGCGTTAGTAATTATTCCCAGTGGACGTTTCTGATGTGCGAGCTAAGGCGATGCCACCTTCAAAGCGAGCGTAGACACCGTCGTGGCGTTGGCATAGAGATTGGCAGCCCCTGGTAGGCACCCACAGCCTCGGAAGCCAACTCACCAAGCCATGGACATGATGATGACCGGGAGCAGGAGCCACCAATAATAGTCGCCTCTGTCCGAGAACACGGCCATCAGCAGCCCCACCAGCACCCCGTTGTAGCCCTGCAGTCCTGCTGCGATGGCTGACCTGGGGGAGAAGGGAGGGCTGATGATGTGGCAGCTCCCCAAGGCCCAGTGTAGGGGTGCTGCCTTCTCCAACTCCCTTCTCACTCAGATTTTCCTCAACTGGGATGGACGGCACACACCTTCGAACAGATGCCCCTCCTCCCACTCCCCTAGACGGCGTGCAGCAGTTACGAAGTCATCAGGGGGTGGTGGTTCCTGGTTACCAGTGTGCTTATCTTGAGGGGTTTCCACAGTGAGGGGACGGGAAGGTGGCAACGGTCCCCGCAGGATTGGCCTCTGGCCTCACGCTGACCCTGGGGCTCCGGGAACGTACTTGTCCTGGCTGAGGATGAGGGCGGTCAGGGTGGACATCACGGTGCCCAGGCAGCCAGAGACGGCCCACCAGGGGTTCTGCACGAACAGGCCCAGGATGATGAGCATGCCGCTGAGGGGGTTGTTCACGAACATCACCTGGGACGTGCCCCGGAGCACCCAGTCCAGGAACTGGAAGACGGGGGATTTGTCTGGAATGGAAGCAGGCAGGGAGTCGGTCAATGCTCGGGAGGATGGCCTGGGCCAGGCCCACAGCGAGCAGAGGGTGTGAGGTGGGTTTGCAGGGAGCCAGCCCCCCGCTGTCACCTGCCATAGAAGAGAGGAAACCAAGAAACCGAGAGGGCATTTGACTGCCCAGAGAATGCTTCAGACCCACTGTGAACAACGGTGGTCTTTTAAGAAATATAAGGACACATATGTAACACCTTAACCAATAAAAAAATTAAAAAAAAGAAAATATTGCTCAAAAAACAAAAAAAAAAATAAAAAATATATTTTTATTGATTTCAGAGAGGAAGGGAGAGGGAGAGAGAGATAGAAATATCAATAATGAGAAGAATCATTGATGGGCTGCCTCCCATATGCCCCACACTGGGGATCAAGCCCACAACCCAGGCATGTGCCCTGACCGGGAATTGAACCGTGACCTCCTGGTTCCTAGGTCGATGCTCAACCAGTGAGTCATGCCGGCCAGGCAACAGTGGTGGTCTTTAGGTTGTTTTTCAAGTAGTGGGTACCTGAGCTTTCTGTGCCCCATGGGAATGGCATGAGCTGGGAGCCAACCAGCGAGGGAACGGGAAGGTGGCAACAGTCCCTGCAAGGAGTGGCTTCTGGCCTCACACTGACCCTTCCTTTCAAGAAGATGGATCTGGAAAGAAAACTCCTGCTGCACAGAGGTCGTCAAACCCATGGCCTGAGCCCTGGGGAGACTGCTAACGAGAACCTCTTGGAACAGTAGACGCAGCTCTCCCGTGAGCCATCCACGGGCAGGGATGCCCTGGACTCCCAGGCCTAACATGCCTGGCTGCACGCAGAGACGGGCTATGTGAGAGGCAACGCTGTGTGTTCAGCAACGAAAGCCCGCACACCTGCAGGCACTGCATTCACATCCCAAGAGACTGTGTCTGTTCTAACAGCGAAACGCCTGCCTTTGAAAGACAAACATAGTTTAGTCTACAGAGAACCACAGCAAAGTGTTTCCTGGGGGATGACTGGAGGGGACCTCTGAAAGGCAGGGTCAGGGGTCACATCACAGAAGCTTTACCTTTGAGCCCTTCTCCGCACTCCTTCATCTCTCCGGTGACGTAACTGAGGGCGCTACTGATCCTTTTCCCGCTGGCAGCCAGGTAACTCTGCATCCGGGAAGTCCTGGAGATGCTCGTGTCCACCTTTATCTCGGCGCTCTCCTCCATGGTGTCCAGGTCCTGCCCGGGGACGAGAGACAGGCAAAGGGCTCCCACATCTGCGCTTCTCCCACCAAGAAGTGGCATTGTGCTCGCTGGGGCCCAGGCTGAGAGTTTCATTTGGCATTCAGTGAGACTGCTGTTTAATCATCTCCGTGTTTCTGTAGCCTAGAATATCTTTTGTTCATTATGTCACCTCAGTTAATATGGGCAACAACCTTGGAATCCAACAAGACAATATCTTTATTCTCATTCTGTGGATGAGGGCTCAGGCACGGAGAGGTCTTATTTGCAGATATCAAGGTCAAACAGTAGAATTGGGATTTAACCACAGATCTTTATATTCTTTAAAAAATAGTTACTTCTACTATGCCACATGCTTTCCAGAAGAAATCTCTCCCCCACCTAGCATGAAAATGCAACCGCTCATAAAGTTAAACATGCAGAGATTCTGTTTTTGAAAATGGGCTCTAGCTTGTTTCTGAAATGCTTAAATGCTGGGTTTAGAGGAAGATGGGGGTGGGTGTGGGTGGGGAGAGATTAACCAAAGAACTTGCATGCCTAATCCATGGACAGACAATAGTGTGGTGAAGGCCTGGGGGAGGGGAGTGGGTACGGGGTGGAGGTGGGGGGGGGGCAATGGGAAAAAAAGGGGACATCCTAAAATACGTTCAACAATAAAGATAAATTTAAAAAAGAATTCAAATAAAAGGAATATGAAACTTTATAAAGTAAACTGTGAAAAATGGACACTTTAATCCCAGGTAATTATGTTTCTGGAAATACGAATTTAAGAAAAGTTTGCCCAAACGAGAGATGCCTTTCCCAGACCTCGGCTCCCTAATCTGCACAGGCCCTGTGACTCTGGGGCGCTGCCCCTCGTTCCCGCCACTCATTACTTACCAGCAACTCGAGCGTGGGCTTCCGGTACTGATAGGGGAAAGGGTCTTTGGTTTGTCTCTCCTGGTGTTCACCTTTCCCAAACACTGCAGTCGGAAGGAAAAACATCATCAGTTAGGACACCTCTACCCTGACACTGAGCAGTAAATTCTGTGGAGGCCTCGCATTGGAATACGTCTTCCCCATTCCACCAGAGGAAGCCCAGAACCGTGGCATATCTTACAGCTGGAAGCCCCATTCTTTTTATTTTATTGGCTATGAACCCATTTGGGGGAAAATGAACGTCCTCATGTAAACATTTCACAGGAATTAGGAGTCGAGCGATTCAACTGGCCTTTAGTTAATAAGCTCTGATTTAGCTCACCCCTTATATTTTTTAGATGACTTGCCCATGACCCCCGAATCCAGGGTTCTTTCTCCTCTACCACATGGAAAACATGTAGGTGTGCAAAGAAAGGAACGCGGATGCTATTGCTCATACAGCATTAAGCCGCCTGAGCCACGCAAGGCCTGTGTGCCTTTGCCTGTGACTCTTCCCCACTGGATGACCTTGGGCTGTATGGGTCTCTTTTTTGGTTGTATGTCTTGGAATTTTAGGTATTTTAGCAGCAGCTGCTGGTTGAAATAAGACAAGTGATATCCATGTCATTACTTGAATTGACTTTGGCATGTCCTTGTAATTCTGGAAAACTCTCGTCAAGTGGCTCTAAACATATTTTTCATTATTATTAGATGATTTACTTTTAAAGATGACCAATGTCGGTAAGGTTTTATGCATATAAAAGAAGTTATGGCCCTTGGAAGTTTCAGGATTGGTGCTCTGGTTCCCTCTCGTGGTCAAGTGTGAGAATGGCAGGCTGGGCTCTGAACGCCTGGCATTTTCACACTGAATAGGCAGGTCCCAGTCAAGATGCATTCATGAGCCTTCAGAGTGCTAACCACTAGAAAGAATGCATCGAAGGCACTGCGTGCCCCCTCTTGAAGGAGTAGGGTCTGCAGATACCACTGAAGTTGCACGATGCAGGAGAAACAAGTTAATGTTTGGAAGCTTAGAAGGGAAGAGTGGGAAGCAAAGAGGATTCCTAGACTTTGAGGCCAGTGTGTGTGATATCCTGATGGACCCACAGCTTCTGTCTGAAGCTCCCCACTGCCTGCTGGCTCTTCAGCAATTGGGACCACGCTCCACCTCCCAGGCTCCTTTGCACTGCTCTCTGCTGGGCCCTCTCCCACCCCAGCCCTGAAACACATCATAGGAGGATGTTTGGAGGGAGATTATTAACTTTTTGAGGCAAGCCATGCTCTCTTCCACACATGCCCAGGGCCCCTGACAAACACAAACTCCTGGGCTAGAGGGCCCTTGGGGTATCTTGATGCCCTCCACTTGCTGTGTGGTGTTTTTCCTAAACACCTCAGGCCCGTGTCTCTGGGTTGGCCCCGTGTCTCTGGGTTGGCTACTTTAGGTGTGAAGGGATGAGGCTCAGAGGACCTGGAGCAAAAAAGGCGCTTCTGGGAAGTGTGTGAGGTTGTAAACAGGACAGTAACCTGGGAATGAGTTTTATCCCGTGCAGTGCCTCTCACCGGCTGGGTACTCAGGGCAAATCCTCTCTCCTGTCTGAGGTTTGCGGGCAGAATTAGATTGTTTTCCTGCCCTGGCTCTTCATGAGGCTGCTCCAACCTTGCAGCAGGTTGGGGAGAACCTCTACTCACCCTCCAACTCCTTCCTGTTTGCCGCAACGTGTCCTCAGCTTCTAAAGCCACATTTCTGGCTCCACCCCTGGCTCAGCTCTGGCTGCCACCTGGCCCCCGTCTTGGTCTTGGCCTGTGGGAGCCCCTCCCTCCCTGCTGCTCTACCTGTTCCCTGGGCCTTGGCATCTCCACCCCTGAAGTGCTGAGACCGGTTCATCCCTGCCTCCTGGACCAGTGGTTGGGGACGTGGCAGCAAACAGAATCTCATGGAGAGCTTTTAAAGGTCCTTCAGCCCACCCAGGTGGCTCCCAGCAGAATTAAATTGGAGTTTTCCAGGATGAGATGCAGGTGACTCCAATGTGCAGCCAAGCTTGAGACCTCCTGGCCTTGATCTAAAGAGCCCACTGCCTGTTTAGTGTCCCACGCAGGGAGAGAGTGGGCACTGGGACCCATGGCTGTGGTCAGAGGTCGGCTGTGATAGGACAGGCCTGACCCTCATGGTTCTCCCCACCCCTCTGTGAGTAGGTCCTGACATCGTCCTCATTTTACAGATGGGTAAATCAAGGCCCTGGAATGAGGGGAGGAAGCGCACACCTTTGCTCCTCCTCCGAATGGATGACCACTCGATGTGGAACACACTCCTGGGCTTAGGGAGCACGGCCTCAGAGCCCTCATCGGCCTTGGGGCTCGTGATGACTGGCTGCTCCCCGCTGCTGCCTAGCCAGGGGCAAAACGAGACAGGTCAGCATCCCACCCTGGCCAGCACCCAGTGAGAGCCAAGCAGAGAGCGTGGGAAAATCACAGGCAGCAGCAGGAAAAGCAAGAGCGGTGTGGGTGTGCTCGGAAGCTGCATGTGGTTGCATCATGTCTGTGAAACATCTAGCTTCCCTACTTCTCCCATGAAAACTTCCACTCCTTTCCCCACAGGAACCAGCCCCCAGCCCCCTACCAGTGTCCCAAGACCATGAGCCAGTCTCTCAGTTCCCAACAAGGAATCCTCCATGACTCACTTAACGGGACCTTGGGCTGACCTGGGGGTGGGCCCTAGCTGACTGCCTATTTCCACCCTTCAGCCAGTGCCCTGGCTGCCATCTGAGATGGGGAGTCTATATGGGGCGCCCCTCAGTGCTGGCTACAAATCAGAATAATGTGGGTGCTTTAAACATGCCTGGTCCTGACCCCAGGCCATTGCTCCTTGGTCCTCACATGCTAAGTGTCAGCTACTCCAGACACACCCTGGGCAGAACAATATCTTGATCCTGCTGCATTACAGACTCAGAACTGCATGGAGCTTCAAGATACTACCTCCTAGATCCCGAGAAATCAACTTGCCCAGGTCACTGGTTCACCGTGGCATTGCCAGGAACTGCACCCAGGTCTCCTGACATCCACTGCTCCATAGAGACTGCAGAAGGCCAGGCTCAGCTTTCATGCCCAGGCTCTGTGGGGCCCATATTACTATGAGTTCCCAGAACTAATGTCCTAGTCATAAAAGACAAAAACTAACGGCATCTCTCTTTCCTTTAAAAACAATTCTTGTCCTTGTTTGGGATGAGTTGGGAGGTGGCCCCAAGTATGGTCTGACATGGTGCTGGTTCTGGGGCTCAGGGGGTGATACTGGACTGCTGGGCTACAGACCACCCGGGAGGGCAGTGGCCCCACAAGATGGACCGGCCAAGAGTTGAGAATGAAAGGTGGGAACAGACGCCACGAAGGAGGTGGGAGATAAAGTAACAAGTTTCCTGAGGCTGTGAAAAAACTTAAGGCCAAGGTGATAGCAACTTACTAGTACTGCTCCTTTTGGGACCACACAGCTGGGCCCAGGGACTGTGGCCACACCATGTCCCACTTGGTTGACTAGAAGGCCAGGGGTTGCTCTCCGGAGCCAGCTATGAGGGTGCCGTGGCACATGGTTTGGGAAGCTCTGTCCTTGATGACCTTAGCAGTTGAGTGGCTCCTCGGCATGCTGCCTAGTGTTAGAATTACTGCCCTCTCCACTCTAACAAGACTTTTAGGTGTCCCAGGGCATGTAGCTTCACATGGGGCCGTTCAGGACCATTTCAGGGGCATGGTTCCTGGCCTCGAGGATTTCTGCCACCCATGTTTGAATAGGCAAGAGTCCAACGGTGCTTTCTGCCCATTGACTCTGAGAAGGAAAGAACAGTGATGAGCCACAATAATCTGTTTGGCAGCACTTTTTCTGGAGTCCTGCCCAGTAGGACTCACACCCCTGCTGACTTCTACGGTACAGAAAGTGCCAGCCGTTCAAGTAGCAGGGGTAAAAGGGACTGAGGGGTAAAAGGAACTGTCAAATACAATGTGGAAGCTCAATGCAATGTCTTTGAGAGGACCAAACAATCTCAAAGCATCTATGACATCTTTCAGAGGAAGAAGAAATGAGTAGTTGATCCTACCGAAGGTCAACCTTTTACTCAAACAGGTCCCATGCCCATCTACTGTCCACAAGCTGTCTTTCTCAGGTGGATCGATGCTGTCCTTATATTACCTACAATGTTCCACATATGGAGCATCTGGAACCTACCATAAGGACCCATTTGTCATCCCTTCCCAGCTCCCTGGGTCTGCTATTCCTCCAGCCTACTGTTTGCGAACACACTCATACATCAAAAGGCGATTTCACTACTATGCCGGCATGACTCTTTTTGAAGTGATACATTATATATGATTTGATTTTTTTCTACATCCAATTCTACATGGTTATACTTTGGCCACAAGTTGGGCATGTTTCCCTATGTGGAAACAGCGTTACAGGGCCAGTGTGTGTGTGTGTGTGTGTGTGTGTGTGTGTGTGAGAGAGAGAGAGAGAGAGAGAGAGAGAGAGAGAGAGAGAGAGAGAGAGAGAGAGAGAGAGAGATGGATGCCTGTGGGTGGTAAATGGGATGATATCTTTTTTCTGTGAAGTTGTGTTTTCTGTGAAGTTGACATTTTCAAAGGTCATTCTATAAGTTAGCAGAGGCCTTGGTTGCTAGAACTGGAAAGGTTTTGAGATGCTCCATTCCAGCCCTCCCATTTTACAGATGGGGAAACTGAAGCCTAGAGAAGCTGAGTGACTTGTTGGAGTCCACACAGCTATTGTCTCACCTTCCAGTCCAAGGCTTATTTCCCTAGGCCTTTCTTCCTCTGAGGGATTTCTTTTTGGTCTATCAGTTCAACCCTGCTTTTGGGGAATTCAAGAAAACCCCACAAGTCTTCCTGCGCCTTCCTACCAAATCTGCACTGGGAAGGGGATTGTGAGGGACATGGACAGAGTACAGGTGGAGGTCAGGTCCACAGGAACACTTGGAGGTAAATTATTTGGAAGTCCCAACATTTTAATTGGCCATTTTTTAAGGAAGTGGGGTATGAGTCACTGTAATCCTGAGATAAGCAAGTCCTCATCCTCAGAGTAAATGCTTTAAGCTCTTTCTCTTCCTCCCCACACAGCTCACTAGATGGTCAATGGACTTGCCTAGCCTTTGTTTGCTTTTGCTTTGTTTTTGGTTCATGTCATGGAGAAGACATTAATAAGCATAAATGAGTTGGTACCACCTTTGACCTCAAGATACCTTATGATGATTTCATAAATGAGGTTAAAGAGTGCAACAGTCAGAGCAGGCTACCTGTGATTGGGTAATACCTGATCTTCCTCCAGAATGAGTGTGAACTCTCTTCCCCCTGTTCCCAACCCAGCCCACCCTCAGAACTGTCAGTTTCCCTGACTTTGATCTCTCTCATTTCAATCCATTCTATGCTTCAACTACTGGACCATGTCATTGTCATTCTCTTACTCAATAATCTACATAGCTCCCTATTGCCAAGAGTATGACACTCACGCACCTCTGCCTGGTGTTCCAGATACTCCACAATATGACTAACTTCATCATCCAGCTCTTCCATTTCCTTCCCCCCACACACCCTGCCTCAGTCCTCTGGCCTTATCATGGGCCCTGTACATTTCCTTCCTCTTCTTGCCTAATTTCTATCGACCCTTCAAGGTCTGGTTTATGCTCTACTTCCTCCATGATGCCATTCTTGACTTACTTGGCCATGTGGGTCATTCCATTCTTTGGATTCCCACTGCATTTGCAGAAGACTCTAGACTACATCCTTTGAAGCTAGGACCACAGTGAAGGTTTATGTTGATAGTTACCATGCACACAAAAGGTTAATAAATCCTTTCCAATCCAATTAACTACTTGGAATTATCAATCCTTGAGCAAGTGACCTGTGAGTCTGGGCACTGATAGAAGGAAACAGAGGCCCACAGAGAAGTGGCCCCCTGAGGCCACATGCCAGTCAGCAGTGGAGCCAGGTTTTGACCTGGTGTTGATGCTTTACTCCTGCACTGCAGGTGTTTTCCAGACATCTGGAGCCTTCCCAAATGATATCAATGGACTTGCAACATTTTTAATTTTAAAAATATGAATTATTTCATATCCCAGAAGGAGAAACAAATAAAAAACACCACCAAAAACAAAACACAAAAAACCAACCTGTGTATCATTACATTTGTAACACCCAATGAAAGCCCAGGGAAAGTTCTGGGCCATTGTACCCTGGCTTCTTCCCTTGGGGCAACATTTCCATCATCCCTCTCTTCACATCCTCTTCTCTACCACCCCTGATTCCCATTATCTATGGCAAACACAGCTATTTGATCATAAGCACTTTCTTTATCTGTTTCAGTCAGCCTCAGAATTCTTCTTAACACAGACAATCAACCAACTAGTCAGCAATGTCACTTGATAGTAAACTTATTTCCCCCTCTAACCTTAAGAAAGATGTGGATGCTGCACAAGTTTGAGAGGAGGGGTATGTCAAGGCTGGGGGTTGACAGCAGGCAGAGGCCTGGCTATGGGCACTTCCAAGCCTCACAGGATAGTCTTCGCTTAGCAAGTTCACCGAGGCTCATATCCTTTGGTGCCAGTTTTGGAGGAGATCACATACCTGACAGGTTGTCCATTCTCTGATTTGAGAGCTTCAATTTCCTGGAATGTCATTTCTTAAGGCACTGCTATCTGTCTTCCAGAAAGATCGACTCTCTGTAGCTACTCAGAGTATGTCTACGGTAACCTAAGATGGCTATGTAAGAGAGAGCCACCAAGAAAACAGGCTGTTAAACTGGGCCATTAAGATATTTGTGGATATAGAGAT
This sequence comes from Eptesicus fuscus, assembly GCF_027574615.1. NCBI lineage: Eukaryota > Metazoa > Chordata > Mammalia > Chiroptera > Vespertilionidae > Eptesicus > Eptesicus fuscus. The sequence continues at coordinate 80,886,010 of NC_072484.1, read as the reverse complement.
GGTCTCATTCTATAGGCATGCCTGTGGAAGGTGTCAGGACCTGAGGAGAGCAGCTTAGATGCCTGGACCAGGTGCCATTGCCCTGGAAGCAGCAGGTAACAGCTCCTAGGAGGGAGGTTTTCAAATCCACCCCATTAATACCCCACAGCTCAACTCAACTTGGTGCTTCCCCAGGGACCATCCACGAGTTACAGAGTTGTGGAAAGGATGACAAATAATATGAGGCTCACCCAGTGGGCAGGTGTGGTGGTAAGGGGACTCAAGGGCTAATGGATTCACTTAGTTCCACCAACAGGTGAGCAAGAAGAGCTCAGGGTTGGGAGTTAGGACAGCTGGACCTGTGTCCAGGCTCTTTTATGATCTGGACAGTTCCCCGGACAAGCTGTGGTTTCCTCATCTATAAACTGAGGGGTTTGAATTATTATTATTATTATTATTTTTAAAAGAGCTCTTCCAGTTTGAAGCTTCTGGAGTCTAAATTCACTTTAGCATTCTTAGTAAAGATTCCTGTCTCAAGACTGGCCTCCCCCAGACACCAGAGCCCAACAGAAGAAAGGAACAGAAGAAGACCAGCCTTTCTTCTCTCTCTGCCTCTGAAAAGTCAGATGGTCCTGTTGCCGAGGGGGTCTCCCTGGTCCATTTCTCTCCCCCAGGACCTCTTACCTGGGCTCCTTTTGATGTCCTGTACAGGTTGGAGGAATCTAGACCATTGAGGTTTGGGAAGAAGCTTCTTTCTGATTGGGCGGCGTCTCTGGTCCTCAACTCCAGGCGTTGGACTTCTCCCTAAACCCAAACTTCTTTAATTCCTGGAGCCCTCCAGCCCATCCTCTTGCTGACTTTCTGTAAATTCTCTTTGCATTTCCTAACCCTATGCCTGGCACATGCCTTCCAGTTGAGGAAGGGTACCATGGAGGACGAGGGAGAGAAAAGACAAATGCTCTCTCTGGCCTTCCTAACAAAGGATTACTTCCTAAACTCCCCAGGAAATCCCAGCTCCTGCTACCATGGTTCCCTGACCTGGTTTGATCAGGCAGGTTTCCTTTAAAGGGGCAGAACCGGGAACGCTCTAGCAGTAGCTTTCATGTCCTCCTTCAGGCGTTACCATCAGTTACTCCTCTCATTAGAATTCTCGCTCCAGTATTTGCCTTTAAAGCAATCATCTAAGAGTTGTCTCCTCAGGGGGCCAATTTGCTTTCTAACCTCAATAAACTCTCTGAATTCCCCATACAGGCAGGCCACAGGCTGGGGAACAGTGTGCCATCAGCATCTTGATGGAAATTTCTGTACAGCCCAACACTGGATGCTAACTTTCTGGTTCTGTGGAAAATTTCAGACCTTTCCTCCTTCTGACTTCTGACTGGTGTCCTGGGGAGTCACCATGGGACCCTCTCAGAGCAAGAAGGGAATGACCTAACCCCCACCTCCAGAAAGGACACCGAGCTCTATATATTAGGGAAGCCAGCCCGCCCAAGTCCCATGAGGCTGTGGGATCTAGAAGGCTGGGGTTTGGGGAGGGGGCCCAATCAAAACATGTTTTGTTTGGCTTTGTGGTATGACAGGTCAAGCATTACCCTCCCCTCCCTTTGGCTTGTGTATCCTTCTCCTCTCCCCATTCCCCGACTCTGTGACAGGGTGTGAGGTGGCCTACCCAAGCTCAGAAACAGAACCTCACACTGCAGAAATTAGCTACACCTGAGTAGACAAACTCCCCACTGACGTCAAACCCCCCTAACCACTGTGCCAGGTGTTTTGGAACTGCCAAAGAGGGGTCTTGATCTGATCACGGAGGGCCTTCAAAGAAGGAAAGCAAACAAAGGTGGGGGTGGGGTGGGGGAGAGGAACCTGGCCAGCCCCAAATTCCAGGGACAGGTAGGAGCTGACTGCAGACCTGTTTCCTGCACAGAGGGCTCTCCCTGGGTGTTGCAAGTTCAGGGCCCATGGCTGCCCGCTGACGACACTTTTTCTTATTCCCCAGATTACTGGTCTCTTGGTTCAGCCTTGTATGCCCATCCCTTGCCCTCTTGCTCTGGCATCTCCTGAAATTCTGTGGTTCCCTCACTCCAGCCCCCTAGGCATCTGCACCAGAAGCAACAGGGGGATGCTACCCATGCACAACATGTAACCAGTTTGAAAAGACAGGAAATGTCTATTCCTGAAGAACCATGCAGGGAGTTCACATGCCACTCCATGAGCCAAATGGAAGTGTAGTGAGTATCAGTCACACACACTAGACACAGGGTGGGGCAAGCAACTGCCCTCCTAGAAAGCGGAAGACCAAGATGGAATCTTGTTTCCGACAGGTCCTATCGAAGACTGGTGTACAATGGCCCAGAACTTTCCTTGGCCTTTTATTGGGTGTCACAAATGTAATGATACACAGGTGGGCTTTCGGGTTTTGTTTTGGCAACTTTTGTTCCTCTTTCTGGGATATGAAATAATTCATAATTAAGAAAAATTAACCAACAACTCCCCAAGATATCTGCCTGTACCTCCAGATTATTCCCTTGAGGCTCAGTTAGTCAGAATTCACTTCAGAACTAAGTTTCCAATGCTCATGGCTCCCTTCAACTCTACATTTCCACATCTCAGAGGGAGGAGGCTGCATTGACCACCAGAGGCTAAACTTGGAGAAGTCGAATTCTTTCAGAGGAAGAGGCCAGAGTTTATGAGGAATAAATGCAAGCTGAGCTAAATGTTCTCTAAAGAGCTGCTTCCTTTACTTCATCTTTTCCAGCAGCCTGTGCAGCTGTAGGAGGGGCTGGGGGCTCCTAATTATTGATTCACATACTTTAAGAGGACTTTTCTGGTAATCTCCTCACTTCCCTCTTTGGGACATTGGAAGGACAGAAGGATTCCCTATGGATTTGTCTATCTTCTCAGAATGGCAAGAGGCAGGAAAAGGCAGGCAAGTTAAAAATAATCTCACATAAAAAAATGAAGGCCTTGCCCAGCTGGTGTGGCTCAGTGGTTGAGCGTTGACCTATGAACCAGGAGGTCAGGGTTAGATTCCTGGTCAGGGCACATGCCTAGGTTGCGGGCTCGACCCTAGCATTGATGTGTCTATCTTGCTCTCCCTCTCCCTTCCCCTTAGAAATTACTAAAAATATATTTAAAAAAACACACATGAAGGCCTTTAAAATTGCCAAATGAGACTGAGGTTTATTGAGTAGAAATCATAGTCACCCTGAAACTACCAACCCCTAACTGGTTTTATGTTATAGCTGTCCTCAGGCCCTTGCAGCCTTATGACCCAAGAAAGCAAAGACTCTTACAGGAAGCACAAAAAATGAAAGCACATGGGTTTGATGTAGCCACAGATACAGGCCAGGAAGATTGAATATCTTGATGGGCAGATCTTAGAGGGTTGACCAGAAGAACCACCTGAGAGAGGAGAGTGATAAGGAGGAGAAGGTGAAGGACAAGGCATAGCTGAGTGACATTGGTGCCTCACCTTGCATCCACACAAAAAACCATGGTGAGCATTTTGGTAAACTGACCCCATGGCTAGCCAGTTAAGCCCTGGGACAAGCTGTAAAGGCAACAATGGTATATTTTGGGTACATTCCATCTCTATGTTCTTAACTTTTTGCCACCTCAGTAATATCTCCTCCTCATTCCTCTGTAGGAACCCAGGGCCATGGAATCACTGAAACTTGGAGTTGGTAGAGAAAGTCTACAGTGGTTATCTCGTCTATCCTCACCAAAGCAAGCATCCCCAACAGGCCTCTGGTTCCTGGCCTGCACTGCCAGAGCGAGGAACTCAGGGTTTCACAGGACAACTTCCAGTGTTAAAAAGCACCCCTCTCCACTGATTCAAAGTCTGCCTGCTTATCACTCCCTCCTTGTTCTATGTTCCAAAGTAACTTTGAGTAAGTTGACTTATTCTTCCACATGTGTTACCTCATACTGTAGACCCAGTCATTTCTTCTTTTCTCTAAACCAAATACAGCACCTTCACTAGCATTCCTGATGAGCCAAGGGGTCTTCAGACCTTAGTCACTCAGCAGACCCTTCCTTGCCAAAGACTTTCTTAAAATGTGCTACCCATTTTTTCCTTTGTACTCTCCCCTCCTTTTTCATTCAACCTATTCTCAGAAATCATTCCTTTAACCTAAGATGCAAATGACTGATCATGCTTACTGTGTTACCTTCCCAGAACTGTTTATATTTTAACAGGTTCAATTATAAAGGATGGCTGGGAATGTTTGGGTACAGGTAATGGCAAGATAGAAGACAGGTGGAGGATAGGTACAGAAAATTTCTGGGACCCTTAAAATTCTCCTTGATACTTTTTCTGAGCAGAATACCAACCCAACAGATAAATTCACTCAAAATAATGAAACTGGTGCTGTTAACTTATGTGGCTCAGGCAATCTTTGGTGTGATCTACATCTTCACCTCAGGTGAGACTACTCACCTGGCCAGGCAAATCCTCATAAAATGAATTCCTTGAAGGCAGGAACTGGTCTGAGTCTTTCCTGGTTTGTTGTCAAGTGGGGGCCTGAGTAACATATTAATAGTTCCTCATACACTGTCACTTGGGTGAATGAGTGAATGAGGTCAGGCCACAAGTCAGAGTTTCTAGGGCCTGGTCTCATGCAAGTTGGCAAGTGTTCTTGAGTTACCGATACAGGGGCCCATTAGTCAGAGAATAAGGGGAACGACAAACATTTGGGGCCACGAGTTACCAGAAGCTGTATCTGATTTACAGAGCAAGAGGAGATAGACAACAACAAAAGCATAATAGAAACACACGTGGAGATTCAACTGTGACTCCCATCCCAAAGATACTGTGAAATGAAAAACATGAATTTTGAACTAAAGTAGTCAACTTATCTGTTGAATTGAAGAAAAGACAGGCTACTGTTGGGATCTGAGTCAGTGGTCTAGAAGATCAGGTGGAAGAAATATCTCAAAGCAGAGCAAAAACACAAATGGTAAACATTGTGAAGGAGATGATCAACTTGGAGCAGAGACCAAGGAGAACTGACAAATGGATAATAGGCATTCCAGAAATAGAAAAAGGAAGAGAGGGAGGAAAAGCACTAACCAGAGAAATGTTAGCTGAAGCTTTCTTGAGTTTGCAGCTTGAAAGGCAGTATTGATGGGAAAATACTTAGGCTTAACTTCAGAAAAACCCTGAACTCCAAAGATAAAGAGAAAATCTTACAACCTTCTAGAAAGAAAGAACAGGTTGTTTATAAAATGAAAGGATGATATTGACATTAGATTTCATATTTGTAACACTTGGCAGCCAGAAAATGAAGACACAACACCTCCAGACAACTGAGGGGAAAGGCTATAGCCCAGACACCCCACCCCCAGCTGAAACGCCATTCACTTAGCAGGAGAAAGAAACTGTGGACATGCAAACAGTCAGAGAAAGTGACACCTGTATTCTGTCATGTATTATTTGAAGAAAATAAAAAAGAAGGACTCCTAAACAGGTAATTAATAAATAAGAACCAAGATTACAAAACAGGGGAAGGTGATGGGTAGAGAAAACAGAGATAAAAGGTAACATGCCCAATATAAATAGTAAACTTCAAAGGGACAATGATACAATTCCTTTTTTAAAAAAGATAAATATTGCAAGGGGAAAAATAAAAAATGATCTCAGCAAAATCTAGAGGTGGAAAATATTGGAGAAGTAAGTGTGTTAGGGATGGGGACCTTGGGGAGGAGTGAAAGTAGTATAAAGGTTTTCATTCCACAGGGTGAGCAAGGAGCATTGGCAAAATGGGGTAGCTTGTGTGGGTAAACTATTTGGTGTCTTGCTTTTATGTAACAACAGAGAAATATAGTTTTGCTTATGAGCATTGGGAAAGAAGCAGTGACCACTAGTGGAATGGAAGAAATATAGCAGAGCTTCCAAATGAACAAAGGAAAGAAAGAAAAAGATAGTAACATAATAGAATGTGCAAAAGGAGAAAAGTTAGGAAAACAGAAGCAGTAACAAAAAGTAAATAGTAAAAATAAAGTGGAATAAATAAAAGAAGCATATTGATTGTTACAATAAGTATGAAGGGGTTGAATTATCCTACTAAATTACAGAAACACTTAGATTAGGTTAAATACAAAACATTGCTCTATGTTATTTTTTAAGATATATAGTTAAAAGAAAATGATAATGGTTAAAACAAAGGTATAAGAAAATATCAGAAAGTAGGTGTGGCAACATTAATAAGCTGATATGAGGTTAAAAGCACTAATGAGCATAAAAATGAGCAGTTGTAATAGTAAAAGATAAAAATCTATGAAGAATAAATGATAGTCAAAGGCATCAAACAACATAGCTGCTACATATATGAGGCAAAGGTTTTACAAATACAAAAGAGTTTAGTAAGCTATACAATTATAGTTAAATTTTAATAAACCCATTTCATAATTAAGATCCCATGGACAAAAAATAAATAAGCACATAGAATAATCGAATGATGCAATTAATAAATCAATTTAATATCTCTTTCTTTCAAATAAAAATTTGCATTTTAAATGTCCAAATCAATCAAGTAATTGGCTACAAAGAAAAATTCATAAAATTTTAAAATAGAGATTTTACAGGCCATATTCTCTGTATTTAATATAATAAAACTAGGTATAGAAAGTTTAAAAGTATCAAAAAGATCCTAAGTGCTGGAAATTAAGAAACACATTCTTAAATAATCCTTGGATCAAAGGGAAATCAAAACTAAAATTATAAACTATTTAAAAACTGATAAAAGTAGAATATTTTATTTCAAAACCTACAGTACACAGCTAAAGGTATATTCAGGGGAAAATTAATAACCTTAAATACCTTTGTCATTAAAGGAAAAAGATCTAAAATGAAGAAACTTTACATCAATTTTAAAACACTTGAAAAAAAAGAACATTTAAACAAAACACCAGAAAACAGGGGAAAAAATCAATAAAATAAAGAACAAACCACAACAAGTAGAAATAACAAATTAATTCCAAACTGCTTCCTGGTCAAAGCCAATAAAATGAGTGAATCTCTCACAAACCTGATTAAGGAAAAGAGAGAGCAAAATCACATAAGATTAGAAATTACAAAGGAGATAAAGCCACAGATACACAAGAGATTGAATTATTGTGAAAACATTATGAGTAACTCTATGGTGTCAAAAATTTAAAACTAAAGAAAATAGATTATTTCCCAGCAAATAAACTCTCAAGTTTGACCAAGAAGAAGTAGAAAACTTGACTATGTTAATTATCATAAAAATGATTGGAAAGATGATTCGAGATCAAATGATTTAAAATTACAGCAGGACAATGCTGTTCCATGATGACAATAGAACTCTACCATGTAGCAGAGAAGATGAAAATGGGAGGGGGAGATGGTGAGGCCAGAGGGAGAGGAGATGATAAAGATTTGGGGAGAGGACAGGGGAAAGGGGTGTGCGTGATAGAAAAAGAGATTTTAAGACAGTGTTTCCTTTAAAGTCCCCTTCTCCCCAGTCCCACACTTATATTCCTTCTCTCTCTAATGACTGCTTATTAATGTTCAGCCACAAATACTTATGTTCAGTTTTCCAAAAGCTCCTGCTGGTATTTGGGGTGATAGTAGACAATATCAGTGGCCTGCCCCCTTGCAACCTCATGCTGGTGGTGAGAATCTATAAGTTTAGGGCTCCTGCCTCTACTCATTCAAGGCGTCAGTGAGATGGGGAAGTGCTGGTGAAGGTGGGGCAAGGTCACTCCAGGGAGCTCTCCTGTCCCATGAGACTATTTGGGCTACTTCAGAGGACATCTGGGCATCTGTCCATGGCCTGTAGACAGTGTGACCTGCATGGGGCAGACTTCTCAGAGACCTGGGGATTTTTACTTCTGCTCAAACTAACAGATAATTTTTCTATTTCTACATAAATATCTTGCCATTTTGGTTACAGTGTATTATAGACTTTCTGGGGCCCTGTGGTTTTTCCAGACTTGCTGGGCATATTTTTTTCCATTTTTCTGACTAACTTAGCTTTTATCCATTTGTCTTCAAATGAGTTTGGCATCTTGCAATATAGTTAAACTCTTCATTCTTGGGAGCGGGGGTGGGGGAGGGTTGGGGATTGTTAAAGTGGAAACTTGGGAGGAAAAAATCCCACAAAACCTAGATCCCTGTGATCAAAGTGGTACCTCATAAAGGACAAACTATGAAGTGGGGAGGGAAGAGAAGAGAGGGGAGGAGATAAAGTTACTCAAGTGAGCTGAAAGAATTTTCATATCCAACTAGTTTTCCTCTCCTAGAAATCCAATAAAAGATGGTTCAGTTCTTAGGCGGAGCTTCTCAAGGGCTTAATGGAGAGAAGAGGCGATTTCCTAGGGCAATTAGTGGGGTATCTCTGCTTCTGTTATCTCTTGTTAGAATACCTTGGGGTCTCCCTTCCATTTTGGGTAATTGTGCCCTGGCTGGAAGCCTGGCTGGGAACGGAAGCCCCCGAGCTTCCTATAGAAGCCTCTGAATCACAAGATGAGGGACTACATGGCCTTCACACTCCCTTCCAACCCTGAGCTTCTATAAGCCTCCTTGCTCTTGCTGCTGGAAGCTCCTGGGCTTCTGAAGGGTCAATGGTTTTTTTCTTCCTTGCACGGTGGTGAGCCCGTTGGCAGAGGGGGGAACAGGGTGTCACATGATGGATAGCTATGGCAATTTGGTCAGAGAGAGAAAACCAGCATCAGGAAAGAGAGTTGTTGGTGTGTTTGGTTCTACACAGGTGCAAGGAGAGGCAAAGGAAGCCTTCCTTCAGGGTGAGGAAGTGGAGGACGGTGAGCCTTAGGAGTGGTTCCCAGACATCTGTGTGGAAGGAGGGACGGTTAAACCCGTTGGTACACATCACTGGGTCTGTCATTCTCTGAGGGCCTCAGGGTGCATCTTCCTGAGTCTGGTCATACTAATCTCACTTTCTGTGGCCCATCTCCCACCACTTTTATTCCCTCCACTTCCTAAGAATTTTCACACTATCACCCAGCAGGTACATGTCTGTGGTATAGAACCTGGTGGTGTCCTTTTGGCCTGCTGATTGCCCATCCATGCCTGACCATTGTTATGTTGGCTATGTGTAGCAGGCACTGACATACTACTGTTTGGAGGCCACATCTAGCTTGCTGTCTGTTTGATAAAGTCTTATTTGAACTCAACCACATCCATTCATTTATATGCCATCCCAGGCTACTTTTCACTACAATGATAGAGTTGAATATTTGCAAAAGAGACTATGGCCTCCAGAGCCAAAAATATTTACTATTTGACCCTTTCCAGAAAAAGTTTGTCAACTCCTTATCTATATACAACTAAAGACTAAATGCAAGCTAGTTACTGTATTAATTGGGAAGTCAAATTATAAAATTCATAAATAATAGTTTGTTTATCTAAAGTCAAGGCTAACCATTGAAATATCAGATGTTAAAGAGCCTCCAATACCCATAAGCAAATAAAAAAATGGAATAAACTTTCCCAGCTATTCACAAATGAACTCAGGTATTTTCCTCAACTAAAATTTCTGCCTAAAGTTGCTGGTTTGAGTTACACTGAGAAATGCTTATCCTTCATAAAAAAGTCACATGGAGGATTCTAATTGATTAGTTCCTTCCTATGGAATATCACCTTGCCCTTTACTCTGACCACTAAACGTTTGAGAATCCATATTTAGACACTTCCAGTGCCCTCATTGTCCCTATTTCAATTTTAAAATGTTACCAGTGCAAGGTTTTATGTAAAGCTGTATGTGCCCATCAGCCACTAGCTCTGTGTACTATGGTGCCTTCAATTCTTTGCATGTGTCCCCTGAATTTTCATTCATTCTGTGTCTGCCTAGGAACAACTCATTAAGATCAATTTTACAGCATCTATTATTTAGTTAAACATGCCAACAAGATTATCTCTTAATCACCTTCCCCAAATACTAAATACAAACAAATAATGTTCTTGGTTTAAGTCGATGACTTTGAAAACACATGCCTTGCTTCTAACTCCAGTAAGCTTGTTACCAACTTCCTCTAATGTCACATGATGGATAGCTGTGGCAATTTGGTCAGAGAGAGAAAACCAGCATCAGGAAAGAGAGTTGTTGGTGTGTTTGGTTCTACACAGGTGCAAGGAGAGGCAAAGAAAGCAGGTGCTGTAGCTGATTGACCCAGAATCTAGACCACAGGGAGCAGAACAAGGTTCAGGCAAAGAGCATTTCTGCCTGGAACTTGGCTAGTCACCGCTGGGGGACTTCTCTTCTTCAGTGCTTTTCAAGGTCAGATAATAGATGCGGTTGGCCTCTGGGTAGGTGACCTTGCTGAGGGGCAGCTTGTAGATGGCGGGGTTGTTGGTTGTCAGGAGCATGAAGATGAGGGTGGAGAGGCAGAAGGCCCAGGTGCCTGGTGGTACACCAACCTGGAAGCAAAAGCACTGGTGTCTGAAAATGTTCCTAGATCCTGGGGGAGAAGGATGTGGTAGGGGTTGAGATTGGGACACCTCCCCTAGTGACAGCATTGGTTTCTGGAGTCTTAAGGACAGAGGAGTTCATCTATGAATTTGAGGTGTTGTCACCTTTGGACACAACCAGAATCTTTTAATGATGGAGCTGAAAACTGGCCTAGAAATGATGGCCTCCAACATTCAGCCAAACACAAGTACTATCTGTGCATCCTTGTTCTCCACTGTTGGTTGCATCACACACACACACACACACACACACACACACACACACACACATCATGCACACTTCAGAGGCAACTGTACCCAGGTGCCAGCGCTTCTCAGGACAAACCCTAGATAAACCTTGACAAAGGCATTGTGCAGAGTATTGGCTACTATAACTCACTCAGGATTCTTTCTAAAGACTCCAAACATCTTGAAGCACTGGCTAGGGAAGGGCGCAGTGTTCTGGAGAGTCCGAACTTACCACTGCCATTATGTTGGAGAGGGCTGCTCCCATGTATGCACAGAACAAGGCTGCAGAGGAACAAGGATCATATAGTCAGCTCCCAGGGCCCACCCCTAACCCTCTCCAAGAGCAGGGATCTCAGCCTGTCTCCAGCAGCCTCAGTGTCTACACCACATCTTGACATGTGGCCCATCTCCCACCAGACTGTGCATTCTCTGAGGGCAGAAGGTAAGGCTTATATATCCTTTTATCCCCTCCCATTTCCATGGTGGCCTTGCATAGAGTCAGGGGTCACTAAGCATCTTTTGCTTGTCCACACTGACTTTGAGATGGTAGAGCACAGGCCTGAATGATTACTTGTCTGTGGGGTGAGTGGTCAGACTACATGAGCTCCAGATAAGGCCCCTCTTGTCCAAGATCCTGAGCAACCATGATGCCATTGGACCCTCACCAAGTCCCGTCAGAGTTGGACCTTATTGGGTCTCTGAGCTCATCTCTAGGAGCCAGGCATCTGGGTTTAACCACAGGATGTGGGCCCCCAGGATAGTTAGGGGAGATCTGCCATATCCCTGGTGTCTCTGGACAAGCTCCTTCTTCCCCTACCACTTTGCTCTCTGTTTCTCTGTCCAGAACACCTTCTCCCCTCTCTGCCTGTCCAGATCCCACCCTGAAAGTGTGGAGATGAACCTCAGCCTCCCTCTGAAGCCTCCCCAGAAGGTTCTAGCCACAGGAACCTGCTACTTTTTTGAAGGCCAAAGGCAGTTCCAATCTGACCTTCAAAATACCTGGTGCTTTTGACTTAACAAATATTTATTGAGGTCACTGTCTCCATGCCCATCCTTGTGCTATGCTGAGGGGAATACAAGGGACATGGAAGTCATTTAGCATTTCCACACTGAAGTGGGAGAAAACAAAAGAAAAACTCTCCTGGATGCTATTCTGCTATGTCTCTAGTTTTGCTTATTAAAATCCTGCTGTTTCCAGAGAATGCAAGCAAACCAGGGCAGAAAGGCTGATAGAAAGATGGGACTGGGGTTTGATTCCTGCTTCTGCCATTAATAACTGAGTTCTAGGTTCATTAATCCCTCTGAGTCTCATTTCTTCATCTGTAAAACAGGTTCACAATCTATGCCTGGTAGTGATCTTGGGAGGATTAAGAGGGTTCATATGTTTATATGGCACAGAGTGTGGTGCTGGGTGCAGATATAATGATTGTGCTCAGTTTCTCCTTGGACACAGCATTCTGTCTTTACTCTTACACATTCAAGTTTCCATAGAGCTATATTATATTTTTTCTTAGGTCTTGATGCTCCCAAGTACACCATCTCATTAGATCTTCCCAACAATCTTTTTAGACATCACAATCTTAATAACTGTGCAATGGCTCCTCTTTTGCTAGACCATGTCCTTATGACACTACTGTGTCTTTCATGCCTTGCCTGGGGCCTGGCATTTAGTGGTGCCCTACAAATCATTGTTGAATGAAGAGTTATTGAGAGTAGGGATGCACTATGTGATGGAGGAGGCACCTCAAGTTGCCCAGATGTGAAAGACCCAAGCCACTGATCCTTCTATCACTGCTGCTCACTTCTGATTAGTGGTCACCATGGGTTTCATCACCAAAGGTGGGTTTGGGGGAGGGAGGAATAGTAGAGTGATTTGGTTGTCAGCTTTCCCAAATACTCACCGCAGACAAGAGCCAGCAGGTGGGTCTGCCAGGTGAGGGCGTAGAACATGCCCCCGATGGCGATGCAGGCGAGGACGCAGTTGTAACTCCAGAGGCCCATGTAGATCATCTCGAAGGGCGTGGCCACTGTCAGGGCTGTGGGACAAGGTGTGGTGTTTCTGGCTGGTTCTGGGTCACAGCACAAAGGCATCTTGTGGCTGGTGCTGGGACCCAGGGTGGCCTCATTCCAGCTGTTCCCCCTGACACCCGCTTTAGCTACCCATCCAAGGAGCCTCTACAGATGGTGTCTGGTCTCTGGAAACCAGCAATAGGAAGAGAGCAGTGGTTTCCAAGCTGTTTTTCAAAGATTTTACACAGATGTATGGCTACTTCCAGGGTGGTGGTGGTGGGGGGGGGGGGGCGGGGAGGGCAAGGCCATAGGACTCTAGCCCTCTCTTTGGCCAGAGAAGCTACATTTTTAGCAAGAAAGATTTCAGTTGAAAACATTCTGCTTCAAATGGTTGAGAAAAAGCATGAATGTGCACACATAGACATATGGAGATGGAGAAGTGATACAGCAAACTGGGTGAGATGTGAACAATCGGTGAATCTGGGTAAAGGATTATGGGTGGCTCTTGTGTTACTTTCATTTTTGATAAGTTTGAAATTTTTTTCAGATAGCTTTTTAAAAAAATTTCTGCTTCTAAGACATTTTTGCAAAATATTGGGATGAGTCAATAGGTTCCTATTCCCAATGCCCCGAACTCTAATTTCTGACTCTGTTGTCCACATACACACATATAGGTGTAGGTGTGTGTACATGCATACATGTATTAAATTACATTTTCAAGTGGCAATACAATTTTTGAGAATATTTTTTTCTTTTAGCTTACTCAAAATTTCAAAGTGTTGGCTCACTTATGCCCCTGCCTATCAGCTTCTGCTTCTACCCCTTAGCTCCTACAGGCTCAGTCTGCAAGCCTACTGGTCTTCGTTCCCCTTGTATCTCTCCATGTGTCCTGCTACCGCAATCTGCTCCCTTTGGAGAGTCAAGAAATGGAGAAGTAACCTGATAGTGTTTACAAACTCCAGTGAAGATAGCAAGTCTAGATATTGGTTATGTGTGTGTGAGAATGACGGTGGGAAAATGATCCCTGCAGAGAGGGGTGCTGTCCTACCTGCTAGCATCCCCACGATGGAGCCAATGGCTGCATGCAAGCAGATGAGTGGCGAGCAGATGAACAGAGCCACCAGGAACACGCCACCTGTCCAGGGATTATCGCAGCCGTACACCTGGCCGACCCCAACGGGGATGGCTTGTAGCAGCTGCAAAGTAAATAGAATCCAGGTCATTGGAGTGTGGGCTGGTCATGCAAAGACCAGACTCGGGGCCAGGACTGAGCCATTCTGGGGGTGGGGTGGGTGGGTAATGGGGCTGAACGGGAGTATGGCTGTGCCCTCCAGTGTGTGAGAGAAGATGGGAGGGTGTGACCTGGAACAAATAGCTCCTCACTCCACCACCTTGCAGGCATCTGAGCATTGCTCATGCAAAGCCAAGCAGGGCTCCCCAATCCAGAGGCTGGACAGCGTGTTTCTGAGGTACACATGGCTTCTACTTTTAGGGAACCTCCTCTCTAGACTACCATTGGGGATTTCAGTGAACTATGGGAAATCCTAGAAATTCTCCAGGAATATTAGGACCATTCAAGGCCATTTTGATGGATGATTGGTCCAAAGGTCACTCAGCATATTGGTGGCCAAGCCCAAGCTACAATCTCTGAACTTGACCCCTAATCTCTTTGGTGGCTGCTGCAGTGTGGACATTCAGTGTTAGCCCAGGGACTAGGAGGCCCCGGGGAAGGAGGAGCACTCAGCATTGAAGAAAGTAATGTGAAGAACATCTGGAGAACAGCACAAAGCCCAGCCATCCCTGAGCTGAGCGTCATTGGGTGATGCTGGAATTGAAGATGATTAACTGGCAGTGATGTCAGATGGTCTTTTTCTGCTCAAGCTGAATCACCCACATTCTGGCTGTCCTTTGAGGGCGAAAAGGAAGGGAAGAAGATTGGCAGGATAGGGAGAGCCCTGGCCTGGGACTCGAGGGCTCCAGCTTTCAGGGGGCTCTGTACAAGGTTGTGTGACCATGGGCATGTCACCTCCTCATTTTAGGCTCTGGTGCCATCCTCTCTAATGAAAAGGCTGGCCTAGCAGATGATATTCCAGCTTTAAAATCCTGCAAACTCTTTTTTCCACTACCAGGTCATGTGACCTTTTTGAGGACAGGGCTCCCTTGTGGCAGGGTACTTAATAGGTGCTTAATAACTATGTATTGAACAGCTCAGTGGTTTTTAAACTTCATGTACACAGGAACCACCTAAATATCTTTACAAACAATGTTGATGCCTGGCTCCTCCCAGACTTTCTGATTTAACTGGTATGGAGCATGACCGGGCCTCAGGGGTTTTGGATGTGCAAAGGAGTTTGGGGACCAATGGGTTAGTTATTGACAATTTATTGTAGATGTTGGGAGTTCATTGTCTTTCTTCCATTGGTGAAATTTTGTACTTTTTTTTCCCACAACTTGATTGGATTCTGAAGTTAGTATAATTTTTTTTTTTCTTGAGGAGTCTCTGAGAGCTTTTAGGAGTTGTCCACCCTTGTCTCTGAGGAGGTGGCCTTTTAATAACCAAGCACTGTCTGGGCTAAACCCTACAGACTTGTGCAAGGAATGACAGGGTAGGGGCTCTGTGTTATTTAAAGGAACCTGAAACATTTTGTGCCAGTCCAGGGAACTCAGCTTAAGTGGGGGAACAGGCTGGAGAGCTACTCAATAAATATTCCACTACTTCCTGAAATCTGAGGAATGCTGAGGGGAGTTGGGCTCCCACCTTCCATCTGGGAACACAGATTTTAAGCCCAAGCGGCCAAGAATGAGAGGAATGAGGAAACAAGCTGACTTGGAAAGGAGCCTCTATAGGGACCTGGTGAACTATGGCCCCAGGAGGCCTGCCCTCCCCTCCCCGCTGCTTTTCAGGCCACAGCTGACACCCTGGTGTGAGGGAAAGTCAGGTGTGTGGTGGAAATTTACTGAGCGCCAGGCTCCTCATACTCTAGATAATCCTCATGTAATAACAACATGCCTGTTCAACAAAAAGGAAGTCATTCCCCTCATTGTTTTAAAGAAAAAGAGGGAAATGGCATTGAGTCTTCAAATCAGCTCTGGATGGTATAGAAGAGAAGCCTGTTGTCAGAGTGATGGTTGGGTGGGGAGCTCAGATAGTGTGCTTGGGTTTCAGGGTACGTGGATTTGGGTTCTACCACTTTCTAACTGTTTATTTTGAAGGTGAACAAGAGTCATCTCTTCTCTGTGGCCCTTTCTACTCTGGCCCCCTCAGTGCTGGACTGTACAGTCACATAATACAGGATGGGTGGGGCCTTTCTCTCTGGCAATGTCACATGTCATTGCAACTGTCACTTGGACCATGCTTCATGGATAGGGCACGGATTAGGTCTTCAATAAAGTTTTTTTTTTTTGTGTGTGTGTGTGGTCTGTTAATCCTCACCTGAGGATTTTCCATTGATTTTTAGAGAGAATGGAAGGGGAGAAGAAGAAGAAGAAGAAGAAGAAGAAGAAGAAGAAGAAGAAGAAGAAGAAGAAGAAGAAGAAGAAGAAGAAGAAGAAGAAGAAGAAGAAGAAAAAGAAGAAGAAGAAGAAGAAGAAGAAAAAACAAAGAGAGAGAGAGAGAGAGAAAGAGAGAGAGAGAGAGAGAGAGAGAGAGAGAGAGAGAGAAAGAGAGAGAGAGAGAGAGAGAGAGAGAGAGAGAGAGAGAGAGAGAGAGAGGAGAGAGAGAGAGAGAGAGAGATTGGTTGCTTCCCGTAAGTTTCCTGACCAGGGCTGGGGATTGAGCCTGCAACTGAGGTACATGCCCTTGACCGTAATTGAACCTGGGAACCTTCAGTCTGTGGGCTGACTCTCTGTCTACTGAGCCAAACCAGCTAGGGCTTCAATAAAGGTTTGTTGAAAGACCATATGAAGGTGGCAGTGACCCTTTCCCGTCCTTTTCTCCACCAGACCCGTCATGTGAGGGAGGGGCATGTAGAGAAGCAGAGAGCCTGGGGATACCTGAACCAGTTAGAGAGAAGGTCTGCAGTGGAATCAGGGAGTCCAAATTCATCTGCCACAGGGTAACTTACCAAGGGCACTTCGATCTCCGTCCAGGTGATGTTGGGCACCGAAGACACGGGCTCCACTAGTGTCGTGGGGAAGAAGAGGTTGTAGTGGCCTGTGGCCGCCAGGTATAGGGTCACGGCAATGTTGAAGGGCAGTGTAAAAACTGGGAGGTCCCACTTGCTGAAGATGGAGTTCAAGGCACTAGAAAGAACTGGGCTGAAGATGGAGGAAACAAAGGGTTAATCACTGTAGTCATTCTTAGGGCTACACCATCTCCTCAGCTCTGGCCGAGGTGCCTTTTACTGTCCCCTCTCCCTGATATGGTCCTTCCTGGCTCTCTTGAGACTCAAGCAGTCCATTGACCTGTGTTTGGGAACAGGGTATTCAATTTAAGGCACAACCTTTGAGAAACACAATTTAAAAGTAATATAAACCTGTCTTGAATAGAAAGCTTTATAGCATAATTTAAACATTTCTTTGTTAGTTAAACCAAGAAAGTGAAACAAAATGTAATTCTTACAAAATGTCATGTATTGTCTTTGGCTCATCAGGATGTGCAATGGCTACTGTGCTGAGCTGTGATAATGTTTTAGGGGTCTGGCCTCTGGGAGGAGGCTGCCATGCACATAGATAGCACACAGGATTGGATTCACTTAAAATACTTTGAGCTACTCTGGGAACCACCATGTGAAAATGACACCTTGAGTTTTTTGTGTTTCCTCTCTTCTTGGCCTTTTCCTTGGAAAGAACACAGATTTTGGAGAAAGAAAGAGCTGAGTGCTAACTACAGGCTGAGTGAGCAACATTAGGCAATTCATCTTCTTTAGCTTTAGTTTCCTCTGAAGGGACCAGATACCCTGGACTCCTAACACCCTCCGTCTTCCACACTCAGCGAGCTCAGGACCAAACATGAAATCATAAGATCCGGCTGAGTGGTCTACTTTTAATTGATGACTGTGAAGCCCAAATGGGCATTTAAGACTGCCTGAAAACCCTGTTCACATCCCTAGCCAATTAATTCTCCAGCTTGCTGAGACAAGTATTTCACATCTCCTCTTTTCTCCTCAACTTTCACATCTGCTTTCCTTTAGTTTCAGCTAACCACCTTGCTTTACTTCATTAAGAAAATAGAAATGACAAGATGAGAAATGCTTCATTTCCCCACCGAAAGATCCACATTCAACTGCCCTGTGTCCACATGCTCCTCTCATTGCCTTTTTCATATAATGGACGTGTTCCTGTTCCTTTATCAGGCAAATTCTTTTCCCTGTACCTAGGGAACCAATCTATCTCAAAGATTTCCCTCCTGTGATTTTCTCCTTTTTCTCTGGATTATCCTCATAAGTACACAAACATATTCTAGTATCTTCTACCTTTAAAAGCCCTCCCCCTTTAATCTAATGTCTGCTCAGTTATTGCCTAATTTCTCTTTCCTTTTACAGCAATACACCTCAGAAATATTATCTATCTTTGCTACCCCAATCATTCTCCTCCAATGCTTTCCCAAACCCACTCTAATCAGAGTTCTCCCCATGAAGATGACTCTCATCCAGTTCACCAATGATGTCTATCTTGTCAAATCCATAGTCATCCCCTGCTCCCAGCATTTGATTGCTGGACCCTCTGACTAGATTGAAACATTCTCTGTCTGGGTTGCCATGACACTGTACATCCTCAGTTTTCTTCTTGCTTCTCCAGCAGTTCCTTCACAACTCTCTGTCAGTTGTTCTTCTCTCTTTAGCCAATTTCTAAATATTAGAAGATCCTATGACTGCCTCTCTCTCTCTCTCTCTCTCTCTCTCTCTCTCTCTCTCTCTCTCTCATCTTCTCTTTCTGGGTAATATCTTTAGTTCCATGGACAAAAAATATCTTCTATCTGCCTCTGAGTTCCAAATCTTGACCATATCACTAAGTACCAGATTTGCATATCCAGTGACCTACTCAACACCTCTAACTTGGAAGTTTAAAGTTTCATGTCTAAACAGAACCCTCAATTTGCATCCTGTCTCCAACTACCAACCTGTTTTTCTTAGTCTTCTCCATCAAACCAGGTGCTCAGGAAAGTTATAGGAGTATCTGAGTCATCCCCCACAAACCCCATACCCCACAGCCTCTCAGGAAGTCCTATTGCTTCTACTTTCCTTAAAATATACCCAAGCCCAAACACTTCTCACCACCTCCGGATACCACCCTATTCTAGACTGTCCTCATCCCTTGTGGGTTATTATAGCAAACAACTCACTATGCCTTCAGTATTTACTCTTGTCCAGTTGAAATCTATCCTCCACACTGCAAGAAGAGTTATTTGCTTAAATTTAAACCATATTGCATCACTCCTCTGGTTAACCCTTTGACTGCTTCCCATCACAGTTGTAATGAAAATCCAAAGGCCTATTGATCTACGAGGCATATGGGGTCTGGCCCTCATCTACTTCTGCCTCACCTTCTGCCCCCTCCATTCTGGGTTTCAGCCCTACTGGTCTTATTTCTTGAATACATCACACGTCTCCAGTTGGGGGTCTTTGTCCATGTGCTGCTTCTGCCTGCAGCATCCTTCACCCAGATCTGCAGATGGCAGGCACCTTCTTGTCATTTAGGTCAAACACCCCTCTGCAAAGTGGCATCCTGATATCCACATCTGGAATCATTCTCTGTTTCACTTGCCCCATCTTGTTTTCCTCAAGTACTTATCACACATTGAAATGACCTTTTTAATTCACCAGTTCATGCGTTTATTTCTATCTTTGCCAAGAAAAATGTAAGGTCTAAGAGGATGGAGACCTTCTCTTGTTCACAATGGTCCCTAACACCTAGAATAGTCCATGCATATAGCAGACACCCAGCAAACATTAGTTGTATAAACCTGGAAAATGACACTGCTAATACCTATGCTGTGGATTGGCTTTTACGGACTCCGTGAGATAAGTGAACAACTACAGTAGTAGCACACAGCTCAGCCAAATTGCCACCCAGTGTGATGTGGCTGAGGAACTGTGCCAAGGGGCTTAATCTATGCAGTTATAAACCAAATGTATGCAAATAAGGACAAGTCCTCCTACTCCTTACATGGGGGCCCGTGGGAGACATTAAGGAAATCCCCAACAGAATTGACTGCTTTAGCTGCTTGTCCTGATAGATTAAGAAAGAAGCCCTAAGAAAAAACATAAATTGCCTGGAATGCTCAATGTAGTAATTTATTTGCAAGCACTACTAAAAAGTAATGGAACAGTACTTAAACTACATTAAACTAACTGCTTTTAGTAACTCTAGACTTTGAAACCAAAGAAAGACATTTACTTAGAGATGCTAAAAATCAGTCAGCATGTCTGAGAGGAGGTGTGCCCAGGGCTGGAGGCTACGGGTTCGCTTTGGGCCTCCTGCCTCTGCGTTCAGCAGGTGCCCTCGGACCCTGCAGGCCTGCTGTGGATGCAAGTGAACTAAGGTCCCCATGAGTAAAAAGCCTCGCACACACTGTGCCCAGTGGATAGTTCTTTATACCCTCCTACCTTACTTTACCTTCCTTCTGCAAAATGAGGTGATTTCACAGTAAGATCTCAACTGATGTTTCTCATCAAAGACTCTATGCTCTGAATACAGATGCACTGGTCCAGGAAAGCTCTATGCATCTATCACCAGTGAGTTTTCAGCTTTTGGATCTTGGTTTGGCTGCAGGATAGATGATTATCATAGAGCCTGGGGTTTAGTAGTGCAGGCTCTGGGTTCAGAAGGCTAGCAGTGATCACTTTTTACCAAAAGTGACCTTGGGACAAGCTATGTAATCTCTGTGTGCCTTGGTCTTTCCTTCTGTACATGGGGACAGCAATAGCCCTACACTGCTTAGCACTGTGCATGTAGGAAATGAATGTCAGCCTTTTTCATGAAGCCTGTCATGCAAGGAGGAATATCAGAACAAGACTAAACGTGCGGTGCTTTGTTGCTTTAAAGGATCCCTGTCACTCCAGATTCAAACATGATCCTCTTGGGTGCGACTGAACTCATGGACTTCCACAATGTCTTTCAGGACAGACCAGCCTGACTGTGAAGACGCGGGGCCTCGTGACGGTGCACATCCCTGTCTAGTCTAAGACACAGTCATCTTGGGGCTCTGTGGGTCTGGGAGCAGAAACAATGAGGAGTCTCACCAGGCCATGGCGGTGAAGGTCACAGGAAACAGAAGCCACCAGTAATAGTCAAACTTCTTGGAGAACACAGCCATCAGCAGTCCAACCAGCATCCCATTGTACCCGTGGAGTCCGGAGGCGATCGCAGACCTGGGGGGAAGCAGAGTTACTCTGCGTTTGACCTCATTGTCCCTCTCTCCTGCTGCTCACAGAGGAGTCAGTTTATTCAATGGATTTTGGGCAATCACATAGCTGCCAGCACCTTCCAGACACACACACACACACACACACACACACACACACACACGTACACACACACACACACACACACACACGTGTGTGTGTGTGCGTGCCTTGATTACCTTTGCTGATCTAGAATTAAATTATGCACTTTTGTCTTCTCTGTATCTACACTCTCCTTCTCAGGGGAGTCTCAGATTGCAATGTATAGAGGGAAATCTGAAAGAAACCTGAGGTGTGACATCGGAAAGTTGTGTGTGTGTGTGTGTGTGTGTGTGTGTGTGTGTGTGTGTGTGTGTTTGTTGGGAATGGAGGCCAGGGGCAGCTGTAGATGGGGGGCTGGAAGAGAAGGGGGCATTCAGAATCTCCTCAGGACTAGAGTAACTATCTGAGAAGCAGAAACCCATGTTTTGGGAAAATAATTATTTTTCATTGTGCTTGCATTTTTTCTATATTTTCTCATTTGTGTTTGTTGTTAGAATTTAGTACTTTTTTTGTTTTACATTCTAGCTGCCTCAGGCAAACTGAGCAAAGATGGCTGGCCCATACCTTTGAAGTCCCGTAGCCCCAGCAGGGGCAGTAGGAATAAAATGAGGAAGCCTTGGGGAGATAAAATTGGGGGAACCTTAGGGGTTGTCTCCACAGCTGCCCTTCCCTGTGGAGAGTGCCCCCTCTCCCAGAACTCTTCTCTGCTAAAAGTCTAGTGGCTTCTGGATTTGGTTGTCAGGAGGAAACCCATTACCTTATACCCCTGCTCTGACCATCAAAACTATAAAACTAGGTTCAACCCCAATGCCAAAGGATCTTCATTAGGATCATGTTCCATCACGACATGGAAGCATCAGTGTTGCTGACTTTGGGTTACTATCTGTAAAGTACAGTCTCAGGACCAGTGGGGCTGTGGTGATGGGAGTGGGATACCAGGGGTGGTGGTGGAGGGCAGTGGTGGAGGTTCTGACCTGGATATGTGGCTGTGTCAGTGGCTCATTGTGGACTGTGGTGAAGTGATGGCTCTTTGGAAGAATGTGTATGTAAGGTGCCTGGAGTTTTGCACCTGTGGTGTAGGACATGGTACTGACCTATCTGTAATGAAGCTCAAATCTTCTTTTCTAGGCACTGGAGTGGAATATGAAACATTGGACTGGACTTCTCATCTTGGATATGCTTAGAACATAGCCAGGTAGAGAAGACTCAGAAAGCAATTAGAGAACCATCATATATAATAAAATCCCAGGTGGCGTCATGCCACAAGATGGCCACCACAAGATGGCTGGCAGGGGAGGGCAATTGTGGGAGATCAGGCCGGCAGGGGAGGGGAGTTGGGGGCAAATAGGCCGGCAGGGGTGGGCAGTTGGGGGCAACCAGGCCTGTAGGGGAGGGCAGATGGGGGTGACCAGGCCAGTAGGGGAGGGCAGTTGGGGCCATCAGGCCAGCAGGGGAGCAGTTAGGCATCAATCAGGCTGACAGGGGAGCAGTTAGGGGGTGATCAGGCTGGCAGGCAGAAGTGGTTTGGGGCAATCAGGCAGGCAGGCAAGTGGTTAGGAGCCAGCAGTCCCAGATTGTGAGAGGGATGTCCAACAGCTGGCTTAGGCATGATCCCACAGGGGTCAGGCCTAAACCGGCTGTTGGACCTTCCCTAAAGGGGTCCCAGATTGTAGAGGGTGCAGGACGGGCTGAGGGACACCCCCCGCCATGCACGAATTTTGTGCACTGGGCCTCTAGTCTAATATGTTAATGGGATATGTTCTGTGATTGTTCAGAGAGAAAGGAAGGGTCATAGTACACTGGGGAAATCAGGGTGGCTCCCTGGAGGAGGAGAGATTGAGGGAATGGTAGGATTAGATACCCAGAAGCAACAGTGCTCAATTGGGAACAAGTGTGATGTTGAGTGGTAGGTAGGGTGGGTGCGTTAGAGAGGCTTTGGAAGCCAAGTTGAGGGATTGGATTTTATTCTGATGCATATTTGGCTTAAATTTGCCTTTTCCAAACTCTGCATTACATACTGTCTTGTATTATTAGAAGACATTTCTTGCCTGTTAGTCTTGTCCCCCTCAACTAGATTGCAGGCTCCATGAGGGAAGAACTGCCTTGATGTTCTGCACCTGCCCCAGAGGAAGTGTTTCCAGAAGGCTCTACAGTCAAATGGAGCCTGGCTCTGTCATTTGCTGTGAGCATAGGAGTGGTTTAATTCTGTGAGGATCTCCAATGACCTGTTCAAAGCTGAGACTCAGGAGACCTCGGCCTGGCTGAGAGAATAAAGTAGGCTGACCACAAGTAATCACCTCTCCACTCTGCCTCAATACCCAAGACCAACATGGAAAGGGACCCACCTGTCTTGGCTCAAGGCAAGGGCAGTTAAGGTCGAGACCACTGTCCCCAGACCCCCAGCAATCGTCCACCAGGGGTTCTGGATCAGGAGCCCTATGAAGATGATGAACCCGCTGAGAGGGTTGTTGACGAACATCACCTGACCAGTCCCCCTTAGGACCCAGTCTGTGAACTGCAGGGCCAGCGGCTTATCTGAAAGAGATGGGCAGAACCAGAGTCATCAGCAGGGTCCAGCCTGTGCTTCCCTGCTGGACCACTGGTTGGCATGGCAACCAAGGCAGACAGGGATGCATGAGCCAAGACACTTCCCCTCATTCAGCCTGGCACCCAGCCCATCTCTCAGTGGCCCGGCAATCAGTCCGCATGGGTGCTAGTTTTGCATTACACACCGAGGCACCGTGCTGAGACCAATTTAACGCCGTTCCAGCCATTGGCTTGGTTGGCAAGGAAGCCCCAGGAGCATTCCAAGGGAAATTTATTGATCCAAGGGAAGGGGTGGAGAGGGAAGGAAGCTCTTTTTATATAGTGCTGTATGACTCAGTTGAGGGCTGGTATCTGAGCAGCAGAAACAGTAGTCTGGAGAAAGGAAGCTGGGAAAGAAATGATTTTAGTACAGTTGTGACAATAGTATTGAGTCAGGATCTGGAGGAAGTCAGGTCCAGAAGAGGGAACATACATTTGATCTCATTCTCTGGGTTGGTTTCCAGTACAGCTCATACAGGTGGGGGCAAAGAGGTGAGGCATGTTTGTTGAAGCATTTAGTTTAGAGAAATGATGAGAAGGAAGACATTAAAAAGAAAAAAAACTCTGGAATATTGGTGGGGTGATGCCAATACTTGGCACATAATACACAGCCAGCAAAAGTGAAAGAATGACCAATCAGCTTGTTTGGGAAATGGCTTATATGCTAAGTGGTTGTCCTATAGCTATTCCATTATTCCCTGAAGGAGTGAAGAATTTTCAAACAACTAAAATGAGTGAAATGCATTTAATTCCAAAACTTTGGGAATTCCAAGTTATTAGGGTATGGCATGCCTCCCCGAGTCAACTCAGGGCTGGCGCACCCCATCGGTGGGAGCCCTCACCATGGTTGAGTGAGGGAGCAGCTTCCTCTCTCCAAGCCAGAGGCAGGGCTGTCCCACTGGCCTGGCCCGGCTGCTTCTTCCCTGGGCATTGACTTACCTTTCAGCCAGCTCCTGCACTCCTTCATCTCGCCTGTCAGGTAGCTCACTGCTTGGAAGAGGCTGATGCCTCCCCGGCCTGCCGAGCCCCGGGGGGCTGCCCCACTTTCTCTCCTTTTACTCCTTTCATTGGGTTTTTCAATTTTCACGATGTGGCTCTCTTCGTTGGATGAACGAAGATCCTTTCAGGAGAAGCCATGACAAAATATCAGATCATTTAGCTTTTTTCCAGCAGGAGCATTTGGGGATAAAGAAGGTTGTCAGGTTTTTTCTTTTTGATATAAAGGATCATCAGACAAATATGCACCATCTCATGGTGCCCCGACTGCCCCACATAGACCAGCTCTTCCCAGGATCTCTACACATTCTTCACAGCAGTGTTTCTTAACCCTTTGTGCCAGGGATCCCCTTTGGCAATTTGGCAAGCCTGTGGACTTCCTTCCAGAACATAAATGTTTGGAAATGAATAAAGGAAGTAGCATTACAAAGAAAACCAATGACACTGAAATGCAGTGATCACAATATTAGAAAAGACTGTGATACACATATAGGCGTGGCAGATCCAATACCTACTATGATTTCAGGGCAGAGAGGAGTGAATACCTGGGGCCTCTCCACTCTAACGCAGGATCGCTGCAGGGCCATCCCAGCTCTAGCGCTCACCACAGGAGCAGTGAGGCCTCTACTGTGACTGCATCACAGCCCAGCTTCTTCTCTAATCCTGCTGCCTTACTTCTCTGCAAGTACTGACCCCAGTGGCATACCCCTGTAAGCTTCTTCTTCTTCTTTTTTTTTTTTTAAAAATATATTTTATTGATTTTTTTACAGAGAGGAAGGGAGAGGGACAGAGAGTCAGAAACATGGACGAGAGAGAAACATCCATCAGCTGCCTCCTGCAACACCCCCTACTGGGGATGTGCCTGCAACCAAGGTACATGCCCTTGACTGGAATCGAACCTGGGACCCTTAAGTGCGCAGGCCGATGCTCTATCCACTGAGCCAAACCGGCTAGGGCCCCTGTAAGCTTCCTATATGCAAATCTCCCAGTCAGCTTCCTAGGGGAACCCAATCTGTGACAAAAATCTCACATGTGCTAATACGACTGTTGTTCATTTCCTATATTCCTAATTGAAGTAAATGTGAAAGTTTGTTGGAAGTTAATAAAAATAAAGGTGACTTACTTAACCCCCCTCCCAAGTTCCTACCCCGCAATTCTATTTGTGGAGCCCTTGCTCAGGACTCCTTGCTCTAAAGTTGTGCTGTCCCATATAGTAGCTAACAGGACATGTGGCTACTGAGCACCTGAAATGTGACTAGTCTAAACTGAGATGTGCTCTAAGTGAATTTTAAAGACTTAGTATAAAAAGAATGTGTAAAATATCTCAGTAGATAATTTATATTGATTATATATTGAAATAATATATATATTAATATATATTAGGATTAAGTAAAATATATTATTGAAATTCATTTCACTTGCTTCTTTCTACTTTTTAAAAACGTGTTAATAGAAGTTACACTTACACATGTGGCTTGCGTTATATTTTAATTGTACACCTAAAGTTCTCTCCTCCATTAAGGCAATGAGAGCAATGGAAAAAATGGTGCCCGAAATGGTGGATAACAATTGGGGAGAGTGATGAGCTAGTCAAAAACTTAAACAGATAAACTGGGGAATGAGATGTCCAAAGGGGGTTTTGAAAAGCTTGGGGGCATTTCTGTGACTCTAGAAGGCCTCATGTATGTGTAGGGCTGGCACATGACCAGGACAGTGTGCAAGCTCAAAGGAGAACTGAGAGGTCCCTAAGCTCTCACCTGGCTGAGTTTGAGTCTCTGTAGAAGCAGAAAGTGCAGGCTGAGGTAGAGTTGAAAACTGCCTGGGTGAGTGTTGGAGATATACCCCAAGATGCACATAGATCCCTTAGAATATGTCTGTCGAATCATTGGTTGACCAGTAGGCTAATTGAGCAGAGACATCAGTGGTTAGAAATGATAAAAAATATAGACTATCCAGAATTAGTTCAGAAAAGCATTAGACAGACATTCTAGCAATTGACTTGTCTTTAAATTTTCTGGTTCTTTCTTCTGACTGCTCCAATCTGATATTGAGCTTCTCTAGCAAATTTTCACTTCTATTATACTTTTCAACTTCAGAATTTTTACTTGTTTCTTTTTTTTTAATAATTCCCTCTTTATTGATAGTCTCTATTTGGTGAGATATTATGGTAGTACTTCTCATACTTTCCTTTAGCTCTTTAGACATGTTTTGTTGTTGTTATTCCTTAATTGTATTTAAGGTGATTTAAAGTCTTTTCCTAGTAAGTCTAATGTCTGGGCTTCCTCAAAGACAGTTTCTATTGACTGCTTTATTTCCCCCATTCCATACTTTCTTATTTCTTGGCATGTCTCATTATTGTTTGTTGAAAACTGGATGTTTTAAATAATATAGTGTGGCAACTCTGGAAATCAGATTCTTCTCTCTCCCCAGGGTTTGTTATTGCTGGCTTGTATCCCTCTCCACTGTATTAGTAACTATAGCCAGGCTACCTCTGCGCTACTGTGTTCAAGGAGTGCTAAAAGCTGACATTTGCCTGACCAGTGTAGCTCAGTGGTTGAGCATCGACCTATGAACCAGGAGGTCATGGTTCGATTCCCAGTCAGGGCACATGCCTGGGTTGTGGGCTTGATTCCCAGTAAGGTGTATGCAGAAGGCAGCTGATCAGTGATTCTCTCTCATCATTGATGTTTCTATCTCTCTCTTCCTCTATGAAATCAATAAAAATACATAAAAAAATAAAGACTGGCATTTGAATGAAGGCCTTCTTTTTGGAGACAATAGGTAATTCAAGGGGGCAAGTCTAAAGGGCAAGATTTTGGAGACTGGTTGGAAGACTGGTGTATGAGTGTGTACATTTCTTGTCCTTAAAATCATGTTGAACACAAGCTACATTTTCATCTTAGGCCAAGTAGGACTAATCATGGGAGTGACCATGTATTGACTTGGGATAGAATCTCCCTGAACAATGGCCCCTCTGTGGCATTATATAACACAGGCATTGGGTAGTTGGGAAAATAGCATCTTTCACTACCCTTCCCCAAACCCTACCCCCACCCAACCTGGGAAACATCCTAGGAGAATCATTCCTCACCTTTTCTTCAGGCATTTCCAGGAGGGGCAGGGCTGGGTGTGTATCCTGAGGGCTGGAGGGCCAGGTAGGGCTGGCTAACTCTGACTCATAGAGTTTGTATCTGCTGGAAAGAGGCTCTGCCAGAAGAGGACTGCTGTGAGTTTCAGACATCTCCTTCAGGGGGCGGCCGCTCATTGGTCATGCAACTGGTGGGGAAAAAACAGAACAGGTGGGTCAGGATCGGGCTCACATGGACTTGGCTGAGGCTGGATAGAGGTCTTAGAAAGCATATGGTCTGCCCTGACACACATGGGACCTGCTGTTCCAGAAGTTTGTGCTGCCAGAGCGGCCTAGAGCCATTCCTCCATCCATCTCAAGTTTACCTTTCAAAATCCCCCCATTCTTCCAAGTTCAGAAGAAAGCCCATTCCATTGGGAAGATTTCTCTGACACCCAGAATAGGTGTCTCCTCTTTTTTATTCTGATTTCTGAACTATTTTTCTCTACCTTTTATATTGGTTATTGTACTATCTGTACATATATTTTCCCTTAATACATACACATAGATTTGGCTCTTCCAACCTAGTGGTGATCTAAAAGAAACCTGTTTTCTTAATTGCTAGGGAGCCTACATTGCTTATAGTTGACCTCCAGTCTCCCTTCTCTCCCCTCTGCCTTCAGTGCTCTTTCCATCTCCTTCCCCCTTTTCCTTCTCTAGAAACAGTAAGAAACTCTGGTATAATCTGTTTGAAGCTGTGTGCACCAGGCTGGGCATCCTTCCCCCTCTGTGTGGGACCACTAGGGACAGGGTTTATGCTGTGACAAGCTTTTGGGAACAACATCTGCCAGAGGTTCTCAGTTTCTCAATCTATTCTGGTGTCCCAGGTAGTGCTACACTTCTCCCCTTCCCATTCAGTAATCTTAACCATTCTTCTCTGGCTCCTCTTCAGTTCAGTTATGTCTTCATTTACTTTAATGTTTCTTTGAGAGTTGGCTTTGGACCTGCACATAGCCTCTTCAATATGATTTAGATTTTCTCTATTGTTTCTTTGAGAGTTGGCTTTGGACCTGCACATAGCCTCTTCAATATGATTTAGATTTTCTCTATTGCTTCATGCTGCCTCCTCTGAGTTGCAGGGCAGTGTATCTCAGGACAGTGATTGCAGATCCCTAGGATGGGTGCTAGCATTCCTTACATTTACCATTGCAGACATTCCTAAAGGATTACAGACATTTCCAAAGGGTCTGAAGTCCCCCTTTCTATACCAGCATTAGTACCATTTCCCTTCTTCTACTCCCAATGAAAGGAATTATTGTTCTTCACTGTTGCTTCAGACCACTATCCACCTTGCTTGTGTAGAATCCTCTCTTCTTTGAGGCCTATACTACCCCTCTAACTCTCTCATTCAATGAAGACTTTAGGGTCTCCTAATAGTTATCTCTACTCCAATAATTTTCAGCAACTTCAATGTTCAGGCATTGATATTGACCTCACTGACATTAACTCATCATTTACTTTCTGACTTTGCAGATCCTTGTGTTTCTCATCTCTGGTGACTCACACTAACTCTTCCTTTCAGCCACTGATTTCCATAACCACACATGGCCTTGATATCATCCAAACTCTGAAATCTCAAAATCTTGATTCTCTCCTTTGGCCACTACCTCTTAGACTTCCAGCTTACCTGCTCAAGTGCACCCTCTGATACAGTTCTTTCATCCCAACCACTTACCTCTACCAGTCCCCCGTCTCCTCTTTCTTCCTTAACCAAGTTAAATTTCATGGCCCATCATTTTCCTTTTTTCAACCCCCTTGCTCCTCCTCCTCTCCCTCTCTCATTATTGTGTGGTGAAATCCCAGCCAGGTTAACCCAACCCTCCATCTTTTCCATGCTCTTATCAAGGAATAAACATTGCTAGAGAGAAATTGCATAACTGGGTAGGTGACTTTCACTTTAAATTGATGCTTGCCATCCTCAATTGGGCTCTTGGCATTTTTCTTTCTCTTTAGCCACCCCAGTCTGGTTTCCACTGCTACTGCCCTTGCTGTAAGACCTCCATGCTGGCAAATCCAAACATGCTTCAGTCCTCATCTCACTAGACCCCTCAGTGGTATTCCATGGACTTGACCATCCATCCAGACACACTCTTCTCTCTTTAGCTTTCATACTTGACCCTTTCTCTGGCTGCTCCTTCACACTTTCCTTGGCTAGCTCCTCCTGTAAATATGAGCTTGTTCTGGGCCATTTTCTCTTTAGTTATGCTCCTGCCCAGTTGAACTCAGCTCTTGCCATGGCTTGATCTTGCCACGACTCCAGAATCTAGCATTCCCAGCCCAGTTTTGAGCATTGGATTCATTGACTTAATTGTCTAGTTTACACCTGTGGATGTTCCAGAAGTAGCTTAAAGTTAATATACTGAAACAACTCATAACATTTTCTTCCTAAGTCCTGTCCTCTCCCCTCAAAGGCACTTATCCAAGGACAAGTCCTCTTTCCCTTTCAAACTGCTCCTTCAGAAATCTCAGGAGTCAAACTCAATATTCCCTGCTCCTCCAGCTCCAAATCCAGTATTTCTATCTCTCAATACACCTTCATGTCCAATGTTACTATTTGACTGTCATCACCCCTTGCCACTTCTCTGGTAAGTCCCAATTGGACTCCCCACTTCTCAGATTTCTCCTCCAAGCCATGCTCATCAGGGTAATCAGAGCTGTCTTATTAATACTTAAATCCACATATGTCAGTTCCTTGCTTAAAACCTTTCAATGGCTACAGATGGAAAAAGATGCCTTTTACACGGCATGCAAGACTCTGTATCACCGAGTTTCCGTTAGGTGTTAGCCCATTCTGTGCTTCTCTTGCCCTTTGTCCGTGGGCTCCACACTGGCCTCATTTTAGTGCCTAGAAGGTGTTAAGTAAGTACATTTCCACCTCAAATGCTGATCCATCTGCCTAGAAGGTCTCTATCTTGCTCTTTACCTGGGTAACTCCTACTCGTCTTTCAGGCTTTATCTCAATGAGTACTTGTCAGAGAAGCCTTCCCAGATCCACCCCCGACTGTGTTCTCCTGTCACATGCTGTCAGGGGACCCAGAATATTTTCTTATAGCATTTCTTTGCACCACTCAATGATAGACTTATTTGTATATTTATTTGCATAGTATCTGCTTCTCTACTGGCACTTAAGATGCATGAGGACAGTGACCTTTTCTGTTCTGTTTGATGCTGTAACCCCAGCTCCCAGCACAGTGCCTGACACACAGTAGGTGCTCAATAAATGAATAGTTAAATGAGGGGAGGAAGGACAGAAAGCTACAGGGGATACTAGAGAGGGAACATTTCCTTGGAGAGCTTTACAAATCATGTGGGTCTCATGAGACCTGAATGGCTTAAGTAGGGTATAGGGCCACCCACCAGCCCTGCAATTCCGAGCCAGAACTCTGCCATGTCTAGCACCTGTCCTCATTCCCAGGAAAAACTCATTTAAACAATAGCTGATTTTGAGCGAAGATCTGCCAATATTATTGAGATCCAACCCACTCCCCTTTTTGATGCTGCCACCTGCCTGGAAGGGGGTCTTTTCCTCTATCTGACACTGGAGGTGAGTATCCCGTGTTTCAGATTGCTCTGGGGGGAGCATGCGGGGAAGGTTTGAGAGCAAAAGCTAACAAACCTGACAACCTGTCCCTCTCCAACGCTCTTTCTCCCTCTGGTGGCCACGACGTGATAAAGCATCTGGGCTCCTTTGCAGGATTCCTTCCAAGCCATCCAGATAAAAAGCGAGGAACAACTAACTAGATATCTAGACACATGATTTCCATGACACCACACATCTGGGTGAAATAGAAATATTTTGGAAAGACCTTGTGTTAAATTCAGTGGCTGTGAAATCCACTAAAAAGTCCAGTTGAAGTACTTTTTTTTTTACCAAACGTATTTCATCGAATCTAAGATGTTATCAATTGTAAGATGTATCTTTATTTTGTGTATCCCCAAGGAAGAAGAAAATTCTGCCAATAAAAATTGTAAGATTGCCGAAACCGGTTTGGCTCAGTGGATAGAGCGTCGGCCTGCGGACTCAAGGATCCCAGGTTCGATTCCGGTCAAGGGCATGTACCTTGGTTGCTGGCACATCCCCATTAGGGGGTGTGCAGGAGGCAGCTGATTGATGTTTCTCTCTCATCGATGTTTCTGACTCTCTGTCCCTCTCTCTTCCTCTCTGTAAAAAATCAATAAAAAAAAATATATATAAAAATTGTAAGATGCATTTTGATTCTAGAAATGTTAAAATATAAAAGCAATGTCTATCATCTAATCAAGGAATATATATTTTTAAAGGGATGGGGCTCCAGTACACAGGTGGGAGTTGAGAATGGGTAGCTTAGATATCCTTTTCTAACCACGAGACTGCAAACATTTTTATATGTCTTTTGATGGAAAATGTGTGTACACATTATGAGCCCTTTAAGAAGAGGGCCTATTCTCTTTGAGGATTTCTGTATTTGCAGGGCCGGGGAGCCAGCCTGACACATAACAAGCCTTCGGTATATGTTTAATGAGGGATGGAAAGAATGAATGATTGCACAGGGATGTGCTATCCAGAGTCATCTCTAAAAAGGCACTTCCTTTTCCACCTTGGAGTCTCTCCTTTATGCAAACAATATTCCCAATTACAAATGGAGAAATCAAGGTGCAAGAAAGCAAAGCAGGTGTTGTTTCTCACATGGATGTAAGCCTGCACACTTTCTGAAGCCAGCTCTCCGCCTCGGGATGGCCACAGCAAGCAGAGGCCCAGAAACACTGGCAGCTTGCTCTGGAGTCAAGATTAGACCCAGTTCCCCTCCCTGCGCTCCTCTGTTTCTCCAACTGTCTTGTGGGGTACAGCTGGGAGTCTGGGAGGAGTGACCCTCCAGGGTACAGCTGGGGGCTGAGGGAGGGGTGGCCGCCCCGGGCCCAGGTCCAGGCCCTCGGCCCCGTGTTCCGTTTCATAAGCCTGCACAGCCTCGGCAGGAGCAACGTGATTGCATCTCCTCTGGGGAACACAGCGTTCCTTTGCCATGGGAATGTTTATCCTGTTCAAACGGGGGAATTTTTGGCTTTGGGGTTGGAGTGAGACGCGCAGCAAAAATGACCTTGTAAAGAGAAGGTCGCTGTGTCTGGAAAGAGCCCAGGCTGCAGCTCTGATGCCCAGCTTCACCCTTTCCCTGCCACCAGGGACTGTGTGGGCCTCTGCTTGTCCCTTTTTATAGGACAACGGAGGGTTCTTTGGGCAGTGAAATTGCTGACTTGGTTCTTGGCACATGGGCTGTGTGTATGGTGTTTAGCTTCCCCTCTTGTGCTCCCAGATTGAAGGGGAAGATGGCTGGGGCAACCCAATGAAGTACAAGCTGGCTGGTTCCACACAGAGTGATTTTCAAAAGTTTCAATAAGGCGTTGGCCACTTGTTAGAACTGGACGGCAAAATCCCTGCCCCAGCCACGTCCCGTCTGAAGGCGCAGGCCTCAGAGTCCGTTCCCAGCTCAGCTCGGAGCCAGTCCACTAAACCTGCTTCCAAGAACACATAATTATCTGCCTGGCAGGCTCACACTCCCCTTGGCTGCCTGCACCTTCTTCTCCCTCAGAAATGTGGACAGAAAGGGCTGTTTGGCTCAGCCTCACGTCTCTCCAAAAAGCCAGGCTTCAAATGGTCTCAAAGAGGCTCCAGAAGCAGAGGCTCCCCCACCCTTCTTGTAAGAGCACTCTGGTTGAGTACCTACTGTGTGCCCTTTGGCTACCCCAGGAGCAGAAGTGAGGGGCCCAGGCCCTGCCTGCGGAGTGGTGGGAGAGAAGAGTGGACAGAACGGAGGAGATGCGCAGTGGCCAAGGAGAGGACAGGGCAGCTCCTGACCAGAGCGCAGCCCCCTCACCTCCCAGCCCTGGAGAGATGGTGCCAGGCTTTCATGTTGGGGGTGAGGGGCACACTCAGGCCACGGAAATGCCTGGGAAAGCACAAGGTCTGTGCCAGAAAATCCCAGTGTGGATGCTGCCAGAGTGTGGGCAGGGGCATTCGCAGGCAATAAAAGGTGAAACCAGGGTATCAGAGGTCAGACGGTGTGAGTTCCTGGTTCCTATGTTTGGACCCCAATTCTTCTTCCAGTGTTTAGAAAACAGGGCTGGATCTATTGTACTAACTCAGAACCCTTCTCCTGGCTCTTTCTCTAAAAGACTATCCATTCCTGGTAGCAAGGCAAAAACATGCCCATGGGGACAGGCTGTGGTCTTTCTAGCATGTTCTTGCTGTCCTGGGTGGGAAGGGGCCGTGCCTGGAGGGCTTCCCTGAGTGGCTGCTGTGAGTTAGTGCCGATTCGAAGCTCTTGCCTTCCCTGTGACCTAGTGGGCTTAAGTAGGCCAGCATACGTGTCATCTAACATCGCCTCATGGCCATCATCTTCCAGTCTACCTGTTACCGAGGCCACGGCAGCTCTAGGGAAGGAGAAGCGATCAGCAGGTTCTCCAAAATATCTTTTGAATTAATTCACTTTGCCCAGGACTTTGCCCAATTGATGCCAAGAGTTTCCAAAAATGTCTGCAACCTAAGGACCAAAAGGGACATTCTTTGTCTTTCTCAAATAATGAAGGAATCCATTGTTTAGTGCCCCTGCCTGGGGTCCCGTGACCCCATGGGGCTGGCTGCTCTGCTTGACAAGGAGGCCATGGACCTATGGAGCCGACATCAACTCCCAGGGACTTTCACCAACCAGCCGGTCCCAGTTGTGTCCATCAGAGCCCAGGACATGGTCTCCCGTCTGCACCCAAGAGCACTTTAGAGATTAATCCTAAGCCTGCTTTCTCTCTCCAGAGCAGACTTCTCCATTTTCCTTCTGTTTGGCTCACCAGACAAAACCCCTAGACCCTCTTCCATCTTGCCACAGGATCAGAGGTAGAGATATCAGTCCGCCAGGACCTTGCTGAGTCAGGCTGGGTCCTTGGACCAGGGGCTTTGCGGATCCCAAGCCTGGTGGACAGCTGCGGAAAGGGAGAGATCAACTGAGCAGGGCTGAGTGGCTGTTGGAGGGGGCACAGAAGAGGCTCCTGGGCTGGTGCCTCACACCCCTGGGGGCCAGGGAAGGGACGAAGCCAGGAGAGGCCTGGTGAGTAGACAGATAGGGCAAGGGAACAGAGGAGAGGGGCTGGGCGGCATTTGGGTGAAGGTGAGAGGTGCTGGATTGTGCAAGAGGTTGGCCAAGCGCTGCCTCTTATTAGGGGTGGCTCAGAGCTTTCTTGGCAATGAGTCTGATGTGGGCTGAGAGGAGCCTGACTCACTGGGGCCAGAGGGTCAGGTCGGGTGGGACCGGAATCAGGAGCCAGCACGACCTCCCCTGGGGCATCTGCAGACTGCCGGGTCAGAGCTGGCTGATGGCCAGTGCTGGGGTTGGACCTTCCCGAGTTCCCCGGCAGGGTCAGCTGCAAGTCCAAGCAGGCTTGGCAGGGGAGCTCTGGCCCTCAGTGACCAGCTCAGGGGCCTAGGGCCGTGGTCGGCAAACCGCGGCTCGCGAGCCACATGCGGCTCTTTGGAGGTTCTGGAGGAAGGTCCGGCACCTCTTCCACAAAATACCATGGCCTGGGTGAGTCTACTTTGAAGAAGTGGCATTAGAAGAAGTTTAAGTTAAAAAAATTTGGCTCTCAAAAGAAATTTCAGTCGTTGTACTATTGATATTTGGCTCTGTTGACTAATGAGTTTGCCGACCACTGGCCTAGGGAATGGGATGGGGTTAGAGGCCAACCTCCTTTGGTCTCCTTTTAAGACATTAGATTGTGTTTGCAAGGACATTAGGAGGGGTGTGGCTCTCCCCTCTCAGCTGATGCTTTGAAAGTGGGATGAGCCTTTTGTGCCTATATATTAGCCCCTGCCTCACCCCCTCCCAGCAACAGCAACCCTGGCTTCACCCTCTCTCAGCAGCAGCAACCCTAGGCTGCCGGACCTTCCTCCAGAACCTCTGATTATCACTCTGTTTTCTTCCTCTGGGTCAGCCCCGTCCTGTCCAGCCCTTGGCCTCCCTGACTCCAGGCTGCCCAGTCCCTCTCTCCTCACACTGCTGATGGACGGATGATTCTAAAACACCCTAGGACGTGCCATGGTCAGAAAGCTTCCGAGGTGCCACGTCTGAGTGGCTTGCTGCTGGGACTGGGCACGTTCCCCTTGGACGTGGCCCAGGCCCAGAAAGGGGTGACGCCCAGTGTTCTGGAATTCTAATTGTACCTGATGGGGACCAATTCAGGGTACAGGGCTTATAAAGGAGTAGAATGCAAGCCTTTTTGTTTTTAAAGCAGACATTTCTGGGAAAACATGTTGAGTCTGTGGGCAGCTGCTCCAGGGGTGTCCCCACACTAGCTGGGGGTGACGTGGCCAGTCTCTGCAGGAGGGAGGGCACTTTGGGGAAAAGTTAAGCAGCCCAGAAGGCAGCCTCCTAATGCTTAGACCAGGGCTCTTCCCCAGCAGCGTAGGCCCTGGCTCTTCCCTGAGGGTGTCCCTCCTCTGCGGGGACCAGGGGTTAGTGGTGTTTGATTCTCCCTGTGGCCTGGCTTGACATAGCTTAGGTTTTTGGTCTTTGGGTTTGATGTGTACAAACATGTGCCTCCTTTCAGAAACCAGACCATGGTGCAAGGTGGGGAATTCCCGTGTGCCACCTGGGGTGGCGGGGGCACCATCCCTCCTTGGCAGGGGTGTAGTTCTTCCGCACTTGACCTCTGAAAGAACTTTGTGTGGCATGCCCTTTAGGCTCTTGAGCTACCTTCATTTTTTCAACAAAACCCTGGTAACATTTTTCCTTGCACAGATGTTGATGTTCTAAACCACACTGATTGGAGTGGGGAGGCTGGCTGTCCCTGGGAGGCTGTGGAAATTGGGACACATCCCATCAGGCACTGTCCCTGGAGCCTTCATTCAGGTACAGCCCTGTTAAAGTCCTCTGTAGACAGAGTGGGGCGTTTAAAGAGGATGAGGGGTGGTGTTGCGGGGGGGGGGGGGGGGATAAGGGGAGGTGGTTAATGGGCTGGTGTTAAGTCTCAGGTCTCTCTTAAGCACCACCCCGAGGACCCCACCCCGCGGACACCAGCCTGAGGACACGGGGGCTGGGGCTCCTCAGCAGCCTCCACATGTTGCCTCCTCCATGCTATAGCAGGGCTCCTCCACCTGCTGTCACATGCTCAGAGGTCAACACAGACACTGGCTTTCCCCCAGTCCCTGGTCTTCAAACTGGCCTCACATAACCCCGTTCTGCACATGACAAACCCAGCCACCCCTTCCTGGCCTGGTGGGGGACCCCTTCCTGGCCTGGTGGAGGACCCCTACCTGGCCTGGTGGAGGATGCTGGTGGGCAAGGCTGCTTTCAGAGCCCATCCTCTTTCCCCTCCAGCAGATGTGGGTGCTCTGTCCTTTAAACTCAAGAGTGGAAATCCACGACCTTGACAGCTTATGGTCATTGGTATCTGGGGAGCTTTAAACAATGCTGCAGCCTGGGCTCCTTCTCCAAAGATCCTGACGGAAGTGGTCTGGGGTGCACCCTGGGCACGGAATTGTTAAAAGCATCCCAGGTGAGGCCACCGTGGGGCCCAGGCTGGGAAGCACTGGCCTAGACCTCGGCTTTTATTCCTCTGGGCCCATTTTGTCCCCTTGCAACTCGAGGTGAGGGCTGAGGACCAGCTGCATTTCTCAGTGCAGGATCCCAGCCCCACCCCCAGGCACAGACGTGCATTTGGACAAGACCCCGAGTGGTCCCTCTGCTCACTCAGGCCTAAGAGGCCCGGGGGGTGGGGGGTCTCACTGGGCAGGGCTGTTGCGAGAGGTGGGCAGTGGGCACACAGAGCCAGAGGAAGGGAGGGGCATGCTGGGAGTAGGCCTGGGAACAATCTGTATTCATTTCAAAACTTTTGCTTTGTGGTCAAAGCATTCAGTAAACAAGCAAGACCAGACTAGAGCTAGGAACAGCAAACCCAAAACGCAACAAAAGCTAGGTTTATGGCTTTAATGACATACTTTTACATCCTCTATCTCCAGATGAAAGGAGGTGGCAAACGCCCTAGCCTTTTCCAGCATGTGTCTCAGCCTGTGGAAACGAAATCCCTGCTTCCTACACACCCTGTTCAGGGTCGTAGCAATGCATGCTCCTAAGGAAGCTGGTTGAAGGGTGTGCACAATTGCAGAAAACAATATGTACCATCTATGGAAATAGAGGCTCATTTTAATTGCTGAAATCTGAACTGAATGTTCACTTTTGCCTTGTACGCTCATACAAGACCATAAAGAGGAGACAGAGGGGCCATCGGTAAGGATAGATGCAGGATGCATGTTGCGGCTAATTAAAGCCGGGGAGCTTTGGTGGTGGGCCCTCTGGCAGCCTGGCTATGAACTTCTGTAGGAAGTGCTGGGCAGGAGCGATGCAGGATGGAGAGCACTAGTAAAACCCACTGGCGACCAAACGGTAAGTCTGTGTGATATCAGAGGAGAGAGCAGGGAAGGCCCCACCAGGAGTAGAAAGGGGCATTTTATGGAGTGGTGAGAAGAGAAATCTAGTTGGGATTGGCAGAAAGGAAGTACAAAGTGGAAAGTTAGGGAATCATAGCTAGACACAGGGAAGAAGAAAGAAGAGGAGGAGGAAGAAAAGTAAAAGAAGAGAAGGGAAAAGGGAGAGTCCCAGCAGGAGAAGAGGCAGTGCTGGTGGTGAGGCTGTGCTGAGTCGAAGGGGAGATGGGGCCTGAGAGGCAGAGAGACACTCCTACGAATGCCCCTGTCCTGAAGGGGCCAACGGGGCCTCCAGCTGTCAGACTCCTGGTAGCTTCCCATTCTCCTCCCCACCTCCAGGGATCCTGTGAAGGAGGGACCAACACTCTGCCCTGAGAAGAGGACCTGGGGTGCTTCTTTTTCATTGCCCTGTGGCTCCTGCATATCATCTGCACTTAGAAATAGGTCCTGGACCAGCCACGTGAGAGGGAAGACTGGAGCCAATGTGACGTGGAGACGGGAACGTAACAGTTCCAGCTCTACTCCACCCTTTCCCCTCCTTCAAGCAAAGCCAGATTGACAAAATGAGCTTTCTTCAGGTCCCCAAGAGGCCACTTGGGGTTGCATCAGGCGAGGATTAAGGAATGCATTCACTTTGGAAGTGGCTGAAGGCATTTGCCAAGATGCTTGTCCTCTGACCCCTGCGGCTGGACTGAGGTAATGGGAGAGACAAGTTGGCTCTATTTATACAACCAAGACTCTGAAGAGATGGAATTTGTCTGGACATCCTGGAAAATAAATCAAGCTGTTGCAAAATCTCTGAAGATGTGTTTTCTCGAGAGCATCTGAAAGGAGGGGTGAGTGTCGATGAGCAAACTCCACTGAGAGGGTCCCAGGGGGTGGGACACAAAAGCCTGGATTGCGGAATCTAGCCAGATCCCAGCTCTGCCATTTACCACGGTGCCATATCAGGCACAGATGTGATCACTACCTCTTAAAGCCACATGCAGAGGGCCTAGTTCTTTGTTGGGCATGCAGTAGGTGTCAACATGTGTTAGTTTCTGCCTCCATTCTCCTGTCTTTTCTGGGGTTGTTCATAAGCTCTAAAGGCTCCAACTACCAGGGATTTAATGAGAGCGAATTTTTATGGTGTAAATATTTAAAAATTGTAATCTGCCTAAAACACCAACATCTGCATCTCCATAGCAAATCCTATATTGGGCATTGTTCATTCACTCAAAAGTGTTTGTTGAGTACCTACTATGTGCCAGTCACCAGAGATTCAACAAGGAGCAAGCAAAAGCTTTATGTTCTAATGGAAAACAGGTGAACTATGAGTGCTGAGGGATAGAACTTCCCTGGTCCCCACTGTGGGAAGGGGTTTGTGGAACAGAGGTAGAAATGAGGGGAGTATCTTATGACTGAAGGGCACCACTAGTATTTATTGGGTGAAGGCCAGGGAGGCTAGGAAAGCCTTTAAGACAAGGGGTTGTCCACTCAAAATGCTCAGTGAGAAACCTTTTGAGACCAAGGATGAAAAAAGTCATGAAAACCAAAAAACTTCCCTCTTGATAGAAAGATTTTTAAGATCAACTTATAAGAGATCTTTGACTTGAGTGTTAAGGGGTCCCATGTCCTGTTTCTTTCTGTTTTTCAGATTTTGCAGTGTATCCCTCTTCTCCTGGGGCCTTTCCTTCCACATAGCAATTGTGCTGCTTTTTGGGGGGCTGTGTTCCTAATTTCTTTATGCACAAGACTGATGCTCCGACTGTGAACTTAGGAGTGGGATTTGGTCAGAATTCCAGGAGTGAATCCTTATCAGGAACTTGCCTCTCCAAGAGGTTCAGCCCTGGTTAGGAGTGTACATGGGGCCACAGATTTGGGAGAAGACAAATGGTTTATTTGGGGATCTGAACCCATTGTCTTTGGCTGCAGTAAGTCTACACTCTAACCCAGTGGTCGGTAAACTGCGGCTTGCGAGCCACATGCAGCTCACGAACCACGGTTTGCCGCTCTGTTGACTAATGAGTTAGCCGACCACTGCTCTAACCAGTAGGACAAGAAGCAGGTAAATTTGCACCTCTACATACTGATGGCCCATCTACAACATCTTCAAGGGCTTCTGAGTTTTCAATATTTTGGGGGTTGAGCATTAAAATGAGTTGACCATACATTCCACCAAGTAATATTCTTTTTAAGTCCCTCAACATCATATTCATAAATTTGTGCATATTCATTGTGAAAACTTCAGCGACTAAAGAGTACAGGAGAGAGCAGAAATTTATTGCCATTTCCAAATCAGAAATGGCCTCCATAAACATTGGGTACTATCCTTCCATAAGTGTCTCTGTTCACATTCATAAGCAGCAGGAGAAACAGGATTTTGCCTTATGAGCTCTTCTCTAAATTAAAAGTATTATATTTAATTTTATGTGACTTTAACAACAGAAAAATGAATTAAAGTGAAACTAAAGAAACTGCTACATTTCAGCTAAATGTTTATTCATCATGGAAAGTATTTTTAGTTTTTATAATCCTTTAAGGTTAAGAAAACAGAAAAACTATTTGGAAAAAAAATTAAGAACTTAGTATCTTTCAAAAATTCCAGGTTTCATATTTAGACAGTATTGATTGCCTTCTCACTAAGAAAAATAACAAAATTGTTTTTCTTATACTTATCAATTTTAATAATTACATTACTATTATTATTTTTGCTCTGTTAAGGTTTACATAATTTCATTCTATTATTTCATTGTAATTCACAGTTGTCATATATTTTTATCTCCATTGAGGGAAGGAAGAATACTTATATGTAGAAAATGTATTATATATTTGTATGATGTATATATATTTTTGTACATAGGAATTCAATGATCATCACTACTTTTTTATTATAGCTTACATATTCCTAAGTTTTTTTATTGTATTTCATTTTGTGGATGACATTTTATCACACACATGAACACATAATTCATGCACATGTATATTTAAAAGAAAGGGTCCATAGATGCACTATCCCTTGAGTTGCTCTCTGTTTGGGAATGCCTACATATTGTTGAAAGGACAAATTAGTTCATTCTTCACATATTTCCTGAGTGTCTAATAAGTATACTCCAGAGCTAAAATGTAGACAAAGACTAAGTCATCTATAAGGATATCACACTTTTAAAACCTCTCCCAAATCCCAATTATAGTCTCTGGTAGAGCTAATACATTAGGCTGTTAATAGGTATGGCAGCTAGCCTCTGAGACAGTGCTCAATGATCCTTGCCTCCTGGGACCCACAGAACTGACATGTGTAACCAGTAAGGCATTGTAGAAATGATGGTTGGGGGCTCCTGAGGCTAGGTTATCAAAGACATTGCCACTTCAACCTGGCACTTGCTCTGGGGAAAGCATGGTGACATTCAAGCCACCTTAGGAGGTCCTCATGGAGAGGAACTGACCCTTCTTGCCAATAACCAGCATCAACTCCCAGCTGTGTGAGTGAGCAGCCTTGAGAGTGAATCCTGCAGCCACAGTCAAGCCTTCAGATGACATCAGTCCCAGCTGGCATCCTGACTGCTTTCTCAGAGACCCTGAGCCAGAACAACCCAGCTATGCCACTCCTGAGTTTTTGGCCAAAGACATTGTGAGAATAATAAATGTTTATTGTTATTTTACGCTGCCATTAATACATCTTCAAAGATCTGATTAGTCAGTCTCCTAGCAGGGACCCTCTTCTCTAATATATATATTAGAGAAGAGGGTTTTTTGTTGCTGTTTTTTTTGAAAAAAGAAACCAATATTTATTGAATGCCTATTATGTGGTAGG
This sequence comes from Eptesicus fuscus, assembly GCF_027574615.1. NCBI lineage: Eukaryota > Metazoa > Chordata > Mammalia > Chiroptera > Vespertilionidae > Eptesicus > Eptesicus fuscus. Next base: position 80,844,010 of record NC_072484.1, on the reverse strand, counting down.
TACTGTTACTTATGCTATCTTATTTAATTCTCATAGAGCTATGTAGAATAGTGTAGAGGGTGCTTGCTTACCAATTTGGAGGTAGTCTCCTGCCAAAATGGGACGACAGGGCATATAAGAAAGATCTGTTGGCCTTACACTTTTTCAGGAAATGAATTTCCTGTTGATTGAGCTTCATGGGGCAGAAATGTCTCTTGGGGTATAAACTTGGACTGAGAATCAGTTTTGAAATACAGCCCACTAACTGAGGAATGTATGTACCTAGTCCTTTGGCTCACTCTGTGGAGACATACCTGAGAAATACTAACCAACATCACCTTCAAGTGGCTTTAATGCAGAGAGAATACTTAAATGCAGCAAGAGAATTAGAGAGCAAAGTAAGAAAGTACTGAAAGTTAAAGTGCTCCATCATTCAATTATTTGACTGTCCTCAGCAAGGCCCTCTTATTTGCTATGGTTGTAGCCTGATGGATGTGACATATATGACCCCTGTTCTCAACATAAAAACAATGTCAGATAGATTATTTGGAAAATTCCCATAGTTTTGAACCTTTAGTTTGGCTTGCTCAATCCTCCTTCTAGGGTACCTTATTATACCCAAGAGTCTGAAAAGTTAAAAGTGAATTTTCTCAGTGTCTCTTGCAGCTAAGATTTGAGGAGAAAATCAGACTTTGCCAATTAGAGGCATTTAGGCAAAAGTTAGAAGGTGGAAGTGAAGCAGATGTCTTGTTCTTTAAGCTGTTTTCTCATGAAAGTGAGGTCATGAACACATGATGTTTTCTGTCACTCAGTGCTCAGCCACTAGCTTTGTGGGTTTTGAGAGGCAGGAGCTTCAGTGATTTCCTGATTCTGGCTTCTGAATACAGTGGTGGGTTCTTGAACTCAAGAGTGTCAGTGGTGGCCTCAGAGGCAATAGCTCCTGTGGCAGATCAGTTTTGTAGGGTTCCAGGAGTCATTTCTGCCTTAACCTAGAGAGCTCCCTCCTACAACTCTGCCCCAAAGTTTATAAATCTTTAAATCCCTGTATTAAATTCTCTTCTGCTTAATGCCTATAGTAGTTTCTGTTTCTTGCACTAGATGCCATAAGAAAGGAACCCAGTGGCCCTAGCTGGTTTTGCTCAGTGGTTAGAGCGTTGGCTTGTGGACTAAAGGGTCCCAGGTTCGATTCCAGCCAAGGGCACCTGCACAGGTTGCAGGCTTGATCCCCAATAGGGGGCGTGCAGAAGGCAGCTGATCAATGATTCTCTCTCATCATTGATTTATCTCCCTTTCTCTTCCTCTCTAAAATCAATAAGTAAGAAAAAAGAAAAAAGAAAGGAACCCAGTCTTAGGAGATAAAAGCAGGGGATGAGAGGGAAGGGGCAATTAGAAAGGAGTTTATGGAGGAGGTAACTTTTTAGCATAAGGAAAGAAGGATTTCAAACAGTCCAGAAGGAGAGATGAGGGCTCCGTGTGGGAGTGATTACAAAAGCTTGCTTCTCTTTCCCCAGGTTGGTACCTCCCTATCAACGTCCACACTTCAGCTGGGTAGATTATGGTTTTTATTAAGGCCTGGACTGGAATGAATAGTTACTTGGAGTGTCTGTTTGTTGTCACTAGGAAGTGTGTTATTTCAATATGGGATTCAATACCCAGAAAATAGATTGTCATGGAGTCCCTCACGGATCCTGCAAAGATAAATACATCTGGAGAGGGCAGTGCTTTTCCTTTCCCATGGCCTCCCTTCATCACCCAGCTGGCAACTGCAGGCTGCTGTCTGGGCTCAGCTCCTGATCACCTATCTCCCCAGGGGAGCATAAAACAGAGGGACCAGGTGTTCTCTGACATGGCAAATCAGAAGAAAAATTACTAGATTGGGAGTAAGGAGACCTGGGATCTAAATTTAGCTCAGCTGCCTACCAGCTGTTTAACCTTGGACAAGTTTAATTAATAACCCAATCTTGACTATCTTGTGAATCTGCCCACTTCCGTCCATTGTAAAGGCTGCCACCTTAACTCTGACCATGATAATTTCTCCTGTTACAACTCCTGCTCTCTGTGCATGCCCCAGAGTCCATTCTTCCTGGGGCATCCAGAATAATCGTTTAAGAGTGCAATGTTGCCTCTGCTTTAATGCTTCCCAGTGGCCCCAGGATGTCAAAACTTTGGGGCAAGACATTGATTTTGGTGTCAGTGGGCCTCGCTACCCTCTTCTCCAGAAAAAGCTATTTTTTAAGGTGAACTAGTAGCAATGGTTCCAAAAGTGGGGCATTCAACCTGAGGGGTACATAAGACAGTCCACTGGGGTGTGGGTTGAAAATATTAGAACTTTTGTGTATATTTTTCTTAAAAATTCAGGAGATTAAGCTTTACCACCATCTAACATCAGGTGTCCTGGCCCAGATCGTCTTTCAAGTTGTCACATGTCACAGATGGACCTGTGTGCCATGTATTAAAGGTCAGCAGCTCAAGGTTAAGAGGTTGGTGACTGCCTGTGTAGGCTCTGGAGCCAGACTTCCTGGGTAAGTGCTTTTTAATTGGTGATTATTATTGTTATTATTATTTATTATTTTTACTATTATCATTCTGACAAAGAGTGGCGCTCCCATGGTGCAAAAGGAGTTGCACAAAATTGACAAGTGGATTAATAAGATTCCTGCAAAGAGGCTTCAGCTGATAAAGAACAATTGACTAACATAAGCCCAAATGAACCCCAAGAATGTGATGGAGCTATTGCTTGCTCAGTTCTGATTATGAACTCACTGCTACCACATTAGGAAGTAAAGGCAATGACAACCTAATTGACCATGATGAGAATTAGGCCCAAAAAACAAAGTCAAAATTAAGAAGTCTACTTTAAAAAGGATTTATATTCACTGTCATTAAAGATGACCCACACCTGCTGTGTATTGTGCTTTGACATATTGACTGTTGTAAGTACATGTACATAAGTTATAATTAAACAAACATCTTGGGGGTAACTGCTCACAAACATTTTCCTGGAAGAATTGTACAATAAAGAAATTTGGAGACCACTGAGCTAGGCGTAGACTTGGGTTTAAACTGTGAAGGAACTTGCCCTAGAACCAGCATGGTTCTTCGGCCTAATACAAGAAGGTTTACTCGTTGGTCATTGATCCTTCTAATGCATTTAAAAGAAGAGTCATTACTCTGCAGTATACTTTCAGTGGGCTTTAAAGTAGTCTTTAAAATTGAGAGTATTTGATCTGCAAAATCATTTGATTTGGATATTGTCCTCCAATATTTACCCAGAATGAAAGAAAAAAGGGAAATATTACATACCATACAAAATGATGTCACCAATAGGATGGGTTATGGTGACCTGCACCCCATGATGGTGAATTGTCTCCTGACATTAGAACCAATTGGATCACACACCAGTTCCATCATTTAGAACCCAGTAAGCAATGCCCTTTGTGCACTGCAGTCATTCCCCAAGTAATTTGTTTACCCCAGCCATCAGAACACAGTCAATAAATGGCAGGGATTGACAAAGTGGCACTGTAGAGGCAACAGAGGGAAATTGGAAAAGTGAATTGTAGGTGGTGAGTGACTAGCAATAAATAATCAGCTTATTCCTATTGCAGAAATGTCTGTGACCAGGAGAAAATATGACCAGTGGAAAATTTGAATCAGATAAAAGTAGGCCACTTAATTCTGTGTGAATACATTCAAGAGTGAATATATTCTGATTCTCTAATCACAGTGGCTCTTCACAATACCTGGTTTTGTTAAAACCATATCTTCTGACTATTGGACACTCTCTAGTTACCTGGCATCTGAAATTATACCATTGCTGATCCACTCCTTGGAACTAAACACAGGCCTCTTCATGTACTCTCTTTTGAAAAACAAGCACCCCTAGAAAGAGTTAGAACTTCAACTCAAAGACCCTTTAGTGTGACTTGGTTTATTAAGTGGTTCCAACCCATGGGAGAGCTCTGGGACAGTATTAGGGCTCTGGGCATCCTAGGATGGGGGTGCACCAGGAGGGAATTGGGGAAAGAATAAAGGCGAAGAAGGAGAGTGCTAGTGGCCAACTTTAATGGTTTTAGTTTTAACAAAGAAAGAACTTGATTGGAACCCTTTAGTTCAGGTCAAAAATAGACTTTGTCAACCACTGAATTTATCAAGATCTTCTAGACTTATGTAGAAATCACATCTTTCAGAATTAATCCAGTATAACACAACATTCGAGGGACCTCAATAAGTATAGTCAATCCTCAGTTTTCAGTGACCCTGCCATTGGCTTTTTGATTGTTGATGGGCAATCTGGGATAGAAATCATAGCACTCTGGGCAATCACACCCATTTTCTTATCAGTTATGGACAAACAAGAGATAGGAAGGTGAATTTCTGGAAAAGAAATTGCTCTTCAATACACAAAATTGTTGAGATTAGGGATTACCTGTCATACATTTTGCAAGATTCCGTTTCTCATTGTTATTGTGGATGATTGAGCAGTGGCCATTCTGATGAAATCATTTTGATGATTTTATTTCTGCTAGTCACCTCTGCTTGTTCAGCAAGCTGATACATCTGTTCAACAACCTCCTCCCCTCCCCACATAACTGATTGATTTAGTAGATTCAATGAAAAAAAAAATCAGTCATTTGACACAGATGAACTTTTTTTGATGGAGGGTATTTGTCAGTTTCTAACTAAATTGATAGGTTATTTTTATCTTGATTTTTTATTTTTATTTCTGGAAATAACAAGTTTAGCTAACTAAAGAGACCAGGTGTCTAAACGATATGGCTGGTGGTGCTGACAGATACTTGATGTGACATCAATTGACTAAACTGACGGGAACATCAACGAGTTCAGTCAAAATGTTTGAATCCATCAGTGGGGAATGTCAACCCATTTTTACTCTGGAGAAAGCACTCAAGTGTCTGCATTTTACAACAGGGAAGTACAAGGTGCTTGGCCTCAAGAAACAAAAAGCTGATCCAAAAGGAGGATTTGGAAGAACCAGAGTAATTTTTGTGTCTTCTGATCTTTTGCAGGGACCTGGGCTTCTCAAGGAAAGACCACCTTGTCTCTCTTGTACTGTGCAGCCACAGAGCAGTTATTTACAGAGCATGAACACTGTCCCCCACGGACTCTTGGGGCCAAGATCAGTTGTCTAGGGAGGAATGGGGAAAGCCTGGGGAAGGAGAAGATGGCACTTCCAGTTGTCCTCTATACCAGCTGGTAGCCAAGTCAGCAGGATGGGGCAGGTTTGGGTGCCACTCCCTTCTGTCTTCTCCACCAGACCACGTGGTATCGTGCTGGTCCCTCCCTCAGAGGGGAGGAGTCAGGTTTGGTGGAATAAGGAACGCACAGGGACGTGATAAAAAAGTAGGCTCTGTGTCCAGGTGACTGAGTTTGAGTCTTAGTGTCCCCCACCCCCAGCATCATGACCTTGGGCAAATTATAGGGACTATGCCCTCCCATCTACAAAATGAGGACGGTGATAATATCTGTCCAGGATCAGCTTCATGGGCAATTGGCCAGTGTAATTGCATATGGCCCATGCTTAAAAGGGCCCCAGGCCTGGGGTTTGATGCTCTACAATTGCCATCTTGAAATTCTTAATAATTCAAATGTCTTTAATTATTCAGGGAAGTGGGGCAGGCTTGGATCCTTGGTTCACACTCACCTCTGCCTCCTGCTGCCTCTCCCTGTTCTTGACCACCTACTCCCTCTGTCTCTCCTTAGCCCTCACCTGGGCACTGCTGCTACCTTCTGTGCACAGATGTGCCCAGGTGCCTGTGCACAGTTATGGGGAGGGTCTGAGTTGGACTATGCACCCGCAGCATCTTGGTCCATTCTGGTACTAAGCACATCCTGGCTCACAGGTTGCAATCCCTTGGGGGTTGCCCACTCTTGGCGGGTTGGGGCAGAGAACCTGTGAGAAGGGGAGATTCCTAGCTCAACTCCTCCACTCTATTTGGGGTATCAGTCTGATGGTTGGTGGGAAAGGAACCTGGCAGCCAGTACACTTTTGTGGGTTCACTGAGTTGTAGGGTAAGGCCCCTGGGTGCCTGTGAGAGTATACACTCACCTAGCAGGTAGCCTGGTGCCCCAGGAAGTGAAACATTAAATAGCAGATAAAAACACCATGACAAAGAGAGAAAGAGGAAGAAGGGAGAGAGAGAGAGAGAGAGAGAGAGAGAGAGAGAGAGAGAGAGAGAAAAAAACCACCCAAGGAAGAATGAAAAACTCTTATAATTTTAGTACTTTTAACTGCTTTTTGAACAAGGGCCCCAATTTCCATTTTACACTGGGTCTTACAAACTCTGTAGTTGGCCCTGACTCTTCAGGACTGTCGTGGGGATCAGGTGAGTAACCATCTAATTCTGAAAGTGCTCAGAGCAGGGCTGGTGTTAAGCAGTGCTCAGTACTCTTGTCCATTTGGGCTTTGTCCCTTTGGAGAGGGTAGGCCACAGTCATGCTCCATGGGGGGCTTCCCTCAGCCCTTCGAGCCCGTAACAAAACAGAGACTCATCTGCTCTCTTCCTAACTCCTGACATGCTTCTTTACTTTGGGCCAGGTACTGGGTGGTAACTCATTTTGCAATAGTCAGAGCAGGTCTGGACCAGGGAGCAGGGGGATGCCATGTGGTCATGCCCACTGCGATTCAGCTCATTTCCAGCATGATAATGAAGTCAAGAATGAGCTTCTGAAATGAACTCTCGATCAGGAGGGAGGCAGTAATTGTGCTGGTTATTAGCAAGTGCTCCTGGATGGGGGTTAGGGGCATGAGCAATAGTATTTAATGAATTTCCTTTGCAAGTTCTGCTGTGCAAAGTAAGAGATATAAATGCTACATTATGCATTTAAAATACCTCCAGGGTTTGGTTTATAGACTTGTTTATATTTATATATTTATTTGAGTGTTTATGGCTTTCTCTCTGTCATTTTCACGTGGGTGTCTCTATACTCATTATGGTTTTATGGCCGCTTTTTGGAAACCAGTGGCTGCCTACACCAGCACATGATTTGATGAGTGAAGGAGATCCAGAAAAGTTTAATATTGTAGTTGGGGGAAGAGCCTTCCCTTGGGGTAAGAAAGTTAAAAATGAAGCTTGAGGTCTGTATGCGTTACTTAGAATCTTGGGGAGTTATTGCGAGAAGGCAGCGAGACATGGCCCGGAAAGAGGAGGGGGCAGAGGCCTTGAATGGTGGAGGGACTGACCGTAGGTCTAATAGCTTATTGTTGGGAAGGCAGGACGAGCTCCCACTCTCCTAATGGCCATTGCTACTCCGGACCCTTCTTTTCCTTCCTATATATGCAGAGTGACTTTTAAGGGCCCACAAAAATGCTTTAATTTATTTTAAAATAAGAAGGAAAAATTGCATATAATCCAGACTGCATTATATTCATCTTGATACCAATGCAGTCATAAAATATAATTTTTTAATATTTTTTTATGGAGGAAGGGACCTATGAAAGCCAAGTGCCCAGGGCCCCCACAAGTCATAATGTGGCCCTGCCAATACAGACCACCCGGGAGAGCTATGGGAGAAATGTGGGGGGGCATCCCCCTGAGTCACCCCTACTCCACAATGATGCTGAGGCTCCACTCCCTCCCCACCCCCATCCCCTTTTAAGCTCCAACGTCTCAGATGTCTTTTGGTCTATCTCTGCAGAGAGATCATTTCAAAACAGGGAAGAGGAGGTCCTGAGCAATTCATCATGATGGGTAAGGAGTGACAGGGAACCCACACTGAAGTAAACCCCTGCAGACTCATTTGATCAGAAGGCGCTTGAGGATGTTCCAGGCTTCAAGGTCTCCATGGTGTGTGTGAGTCAGAGCTGCTGTGTAAATGGATGGATGTCCCATTCACAGAAGGTTCCATTCAGTAAAATGAAAGATGTTGGGTACCTGGGGTTGGGTGTGTATTGCTTGGCCTGTGCCTCCCCCAACCTGACTAGCCTGTGAGGCTCTCCAGTGTCAGTAAAGGGACTGTCACTGCTGAAGGTCTGTGTCCCCACCCTCCAAATTCATATGCTGAAATCCTAACCTCAGAGGGATGCTCTTTGGAGGTGGAGACTGTGGGAGGTGAGCAGGCCATGAGCTTGGAGCCCTCATGCTGGGGTTAGTGTTTTTATAAAAGAGACCCCAGAAAGCTCCATTTGCCCTTCCGCCCTGTGAGGACACAGCAGGAGGACGGCTGCCTATGAATCAGGAGGTGGACTCTCACCAGACACTGAATCTGATGGTACCTTGACCTTGGACTTCTAGTCTCCAAAACTGTGAGAAATAAATGTTTGTTGCTTAAAAGCCACTCAGTCAATGGTATTTTGTTACAGCATGTCGAACAGACCAGGACATTCACCCCATACGCAGGCCCCTCTCTCTCACTCACAATGCAGCAGCGATTCCTGTTAGCTCCCCCTGCCTGTCCTCTAAATTACATCTGGAGCTGCTTTTCTCATTGCCTTCACTACTACGTGACCAAGCCGAAAGACCACTGTTTCTCCTGGGTTATGTGAGTGAGACCAGGCTCTACTTCCTGCTGTGCCTGCCTTCAGTTCAGCCTGAGGAGGCTGAGTGGTCCTTTGAATAGTGGTCCTTCCTGTGCTCTGGATCCTCCAGTGACTGCCCAGCACACTCAGACACAAGCCAAGTCCTTTTGCCACCCCATTGGCCTCCATAATCTGGACTCTGGCTACTTCTCTGATGCAGTCTCCTCGCCCAGGATTCCTCCTCTGCCTTGAGCATGCCTGCTCCACGACCTTTGCACGTGTCATTCCCTCTGCTGAGAACACCCTGCCCTGGTTAGTCAAGGCTCCTTCTCAGAAAGGCATTCTCCATCTTACCTTTTCTCAACGAAATCACTACCACCTTGTAAGAAATGGTCACCTGTCCGAATTCAAACAACGGACTCAGAGACATGAAGTATGGTGAAAATGAGACCTTTAACGGGGTCTTGCAAGAGTGGGTGACTGGTTGAACAGCCACACTCAGAGCAGCAATCATAGGCTATTTATCCCTAGGGTGCGAGAGTCCCTCCTCCGGTTCCTCATTGGCTGAGTACTATGGAGTTAGCATACATCATCTAGGTCTTATTGTCTCCCACTGGGCCATTTAAGAAAATGGGCTGAGGCCTTTTCTAGTTGTCTCCACCTCTCTGTGTCCAGAGAGGCGGGTGTGAGGTGTTTCGTCCTGGGCGCCTCTGGGGTTTCCACCATGATGCTGGTTCACGTACACAGTTCTTTGTTCTTATCCCCTCTCCCCTCCGCCCTACATCCTGTTTGCCCTGGGAAAAATTCAGTAACCGCCTGGCCACCTGCTGTTAGTTTTCTCTAAAAGTTGACTATGCTGAAGATGGATCACAGAGGCCTATTTCCTACACCTGACACTAACATACCCCATTTGCTGTCTGCCCATCCCTCCACCGGGGATGAACACCTACCTCTCTCAGGACAGGGACCACATCTTACTCACTGTCACATCCCTAAGCTTCTCACAAATCACATGTTCAAATGGTATTTGTTGCATAAATGGATAAAAGGCTGGGGCTGTAAAGTAATTTATTCTTTAAAAATGTCAGAACATCTGCCTGTATGGGCAGGTTTTATTTTTATCCCAGATTTGGATCCTCAAATCCCGTTGATCCCTCCTCTTCTCACGGGGGTCCTTGCCTAGTTGCATCCCTCATCTCTTTTCAAACTGCTTTCCGGAAATAGCCCAGGAAGGAGCTGGTCCCCCTTCCTGTCCTCATCTTGCTAACCTCATCTTGCTAATGGAGAGTATTTCTAAGGGATAACTTGAGCCTGCCCCTCCCTGCTGAGGACCCGGAGAGGCTTCCTGTGGCTGTCAGGATGGGTGATGCTGCTCAGCCCCGTGTCCATCCTCCCTTCTCACCTGCCTGCCTTGCCCTCCTGGCTGCAGAGTCTGTGCTTTGTCAGTTCCTGAAACTGTCCCACTGCCTCAGGCCATAACTTCTGTGTACCATAAATTATCTTGACGCTATTATTGCTTAAAACAGTCCTCAAATTGACAGGGAAGGGAGAGGCAGAAGGGAAAAAGAATCACTTCTCACCTCAATAAATTTCAGGTGGAGTCATGGGTAGAGGAAGAAAGCGAGGAGCACAGCAGAAGGAGCCAGAGATGCAGCAGAGGGGCCGGGATAATGTTCTTGGCAAACATTTTGTCCATTAATTCAGCCAACATCCGCACAATGCCTATTGGGAGCCAGATGGATGTGGGGACGGGTGCTGGCAGGAGGGGTGCAGAGGTGCCATGTACATCAGTTTGTGGTGGGGCAGACAGGAGGCAGGTAGTTAGGCCCAGAGTGATGAGTGTCCAATGGAAGGAAGCAGGGGTGCTGAGGGAGCCCAGAGAGGGGGCTCCCCATGCCTGGAGAGCAGTGTGCTCTGAGCCAGCCTTCAATGGAGAATAGGAGGGGGTGGGGTAGGATGCAGGAAGGCCAGAGGAGAGCAGAGAGTGGGCCTTGATGCCCAGGATTGAGTCCGTGCGGCCAGTTCTAGGATTTTGCTGCTAAGAGGGTGAGGTGACAAGTGAGAGGGTAAGATGGGCAGATGAGGAGTCCAGGGGCAGAGCTTGGAAATACACCCGCGTGGCAGTATGGACTTGGAGGCAGGCAGAGCATCCAGGAGGCCATTGCAGGAACTCACTTGAGAAGTGATGATAGTGAGAAGGTGTGTAGGCAACCTGTCCTGGGGACTTGCTGCAAGCAGGGCCTCGAGTTTGACATGCTTGTGTTAGAGGTTTATGGTTGGAAGACAGCGCAAAGGCCACTCCTGGGGACAGGGACACTAGAGAAGGAAGACTTCAGGAGGGGGTAGATGGTCTGAGAGTAAAGGAGGTGGGGGCAGAGTAGCGGGAAGGGCAGAGCAGCTGTGATGGTCAGTTTAATGCATGGACTGGCTGGACTACAGCCCCCAATTATCCAAGCCAGCACTTATCTAGGTGTGGGGTGAAGGCACTTTGTAGATGTGATTAAAGTCCATGATCAGTTGACTTTAAGAAAGGAAGATTATCCTAGATGTTCTAGGGTGGGCCTGATTCAATAAGTTGAAAGACCTTTTACAAACAGAAGTGAAGCTTTCCTGAGCAAAGAAAACAAACAAACAAACAAACAAAATTCTACCTGTGGACAGTAGCTTCAGCCCATACCCAAGAGTTCCATACAGATTTTGAACTTGCCGCCCAGTCCCACAATTGTAAGCCAGTTCCTTGCAATAAATCCATCTCTCTATCTATCTCTATCTCTATCTCTATCTCTATCTCTATCTCTATCTCTATCTCTATCTCTATCTCTATCTCTATCTCTATCTCTATCTCTACATCTATTTATATCTATCATCTATCTATCTATCTATCTATCTATCTATCTATCTATCTATCATCTATCTTTTCTGGTTGACCCCTGCCTGATATACCAGCTAGAAAAGGAGTCAAATACAGCCCCTCGCCTGAGGCAGGCCTCCCCAGGTGAAGGTGCCTTTCACCTGCCTCCTTTGTCAGGACTCCTGTGGAATAACAGGCAGCAAAGACGAGTCCATCTGGGGAAGGGAAGCACCTTTGTGGGTAAATACATGTGCCTGCAATGGTAGGACTGATTCCTGCCTCTCAGAGAGACCCAAACCAATCTACCCAATGCGCCTCCCTTTATAAGTTACCCTTTCCCTTATCCAACTCCAGGGCAATTCCCTTGGGATTTAGCACATTGCAGGAGAATGCCCTTTCTGGCATCTTTCTTTCCCTTTTAGTTCTAATATCTCCCGGCTCCCCATTCAGGGTTTGAAATATATCGCTGTGTTTTTAATGAAGATCCCGCTCTATCTGCATTTGCTTCCATTAACCAAAATCAATCCCAGGAGTCTGGGGGTGAGATCAGTTTTGGTCCAGGTAGCCATGCCAATTTCCACCGCTTCCAATAGTATTTCAAACTTATCAGAGGCATTTGGCAAGCCAGACATTTCCACATGGTTTACCCATTCATTAATTTAGCCTCCTGCCATTATGGTGAGACAGAGAGTGTGATGGGGGTGCACAGGGAGAATGAAAAGGGGTGCTGGAGGGGAGAGGGTCCTGGTGAACAAGGGGGGGTGTCCTCCCAGAGCAGATGCTTTCCTCCATCCACAATGGGTCGCTTTCTTTTCTTGGATGAGCTCTGCACCGCTCAGCAGGAGGCCTCCATGAAGCAGGAGCAGCACAGGCCCGAGATGAGATCTGCACTGTCCTCATGACTGGTGGAGAACAAAGTCCTCCTTCATGCATACCCTTGTTCAGCCTGACACTAGCTCCCAAGGACTTAGTCAGGTGACCTGAACAAGGATGCTGCCTGCAAGACAGCAGAGTGTGGGCTGAGGGAGGCTGGGAGAAAGGGAAGGGAAGGGCTGGAGGTTGCCCCTGACTCTCAGATGTGTGAGTCTCTCTGGGTCCTCCTTATCCTCACAGCAACCCTGCTAGGTAATTATTACTATTCTCTTTTTGCAGAAGAAGAAACCGAGGCTCTGCCTGGCTGTAAAGTCCTGGCTGTCCCTTGTATATGTCATGTCCCTTATGGAGAAGGCAGAATCCAATGGCAACGCTTGAAAGAGGCAATGAGGCTCTGTGGAGAGAACCCGGTTTCTGGCCCAACCACGAGACTTTGGGAGACTCACTTAATGCGCCAGTGCCTCAGTTCAGTTAATGGTTAAACAGAAAGATAGTTCAATGCAGTAGCAAAGTGAAGGATTTGAAATCAGACTGCCACATTGGTAAGTGCTCAGTAAATGTTAACTATTAGAATTCCGCATAGAGACGTCATGAGGATCATTTCTTCAGCTCATTTTGAAACGAACGAGCTCTACTTTCTGCATAACATTGTGGTTGCACTATACTAGCTATGCAAACACATTGAAAGATGGTGAAGTATACAATTATTATTTTTATAATGCCAGGAAATAATTTTTATTTTATATTTTTTATTGATTCCAGAGAGGAAGGGAGAGGGAGAGTAAGATAGAAACATAAATGATGAGAGAGAATCATTAATAGCTGCCTCCTGCATGCCCCCTTCTGGGGATCAAGCCCGCAACCCAGGCATGTGCCCTGACCAGTAATTGAACTGGGACCTCCTGGTTCATAGGTCAACGCTCAACCACTGAGCCACCGCAGCCAGGCCAAGGAAATACTTTTTAAAAGGTGATTGCTCAAGTAGGTAAAACTGTTGAGGAGATGGTTAAATAAATGAGGTGGTCAGATTTGAGGGTGATTAATGCAGAAAGGTTTCACAGAAGATTAAGTCTGGGCAGGATTTGGAAAGAGGTAAGCGCTGTGTTTTGGAAAAAGAAGCATTCATTCTGGAGGGGGGGTTGAAGTCTCACAGAGGTGGGAGAAAGTTTTTGTGTGTATTTATGTGTGTGTATTATGTGTACATTTATGTATGTCTCCATGTGTGTCTATATCTGTATGTATGACTGTGTGTATGTCTATGTGTGTGTCTGTGCCTATGCATGTTTGTGTGTGTCTGTGTAATGACCATGTATCTGTGTGTGCCTGTGTGTCTGGCATAGGGAGAGAAGATGGTCAAGTTGCCTGGAAGGAGCCTGCTCTGATGGGTGTGGCTGCTGCTGAGGGCAGTAGAGCAGGGTGGTGGCGAACCATGAAGTCCATGAGTGGTTGTCTTACTTGGTAGCGAGACTTAGTCTGTAGAGTTCTTGGCTTGTTTCCTAGAATTCCAGAATTGAGAGCTAGAAAACATCTGGTTCAGCCCCCAGTCTATCAGGCTAGTAAATATTATCCATTTTTTACAAGGAAGAGACTTGTAAGGTGCCAAGAGTTGTGATGGGCCTGCTATCACGTACACAACTCTCCCTTGGCCTGTCCCTGTGTCCCAATGCCTCCTGTTAACAGAGGCAGTAATCAGTCCAGGAGTGGGGTGGGCGAAAGTGTCAGGGAGGAAGCGGGAACAAGCAGGACCTTGCAATTCTAAACATAAATAAGGCAAGTCATGAAGCTAGTGGCAAAACCCTGCAAAGCCATTATCTGGAGGAGGGGTGAATTGTTCAAACACTGCTTTCCCTTCACCCCATGCCCTGCTTCCCTTGAACCTCGTATCTGATGTCCCATATTCTATGACAAGTTCTACACTGAACTCCCCCATTGCCATAGTGCAGCTCCAAATGTCCTGCATTCTTGCATCCTCTCCCCTGTGCCCTGTGCTGACTCATCCGCATTGTTTATACCACAGCCTTCTCATACCTCTCCTTTAACAGTGAATATTCCACACTATGTACATTAACCCTTCATCCACCCCTAACTCCCCAATTTGATGTTCTGGACCCCATGCCCACACAGTCTATTCTCCCAGCACCGTGTGTTCTGGTAGTCAGGGTCCTCATTTAAATCACTTTTGGAGTAGACAGCACTGAATACTTCATTTGTTCAGGGACTCCTCTGCAGGTGGTTTTGTGCTGCCCAATGCCTGCTCCACTGGTCAGTGACAGTTAAAACATTTTTTCATCAGCCCTCAATGGTTGGCATTGCTCAACGGTTGAACACTGACCTATGAGCCAGGAGGTCATGGTTCAATTTCCGGTCGGGGCACATGCCCGTGTTGAGGGCTCGATCCCCAGAGTGAGGCATACAAGAGGTAGCTGATCAATGATTCTCTCTCATCATTGATGTTTCTTTCTCTCTCTCTCTCCCTCTCTCCCTCTCCCTTCCTCTCTGAAATCAATACTATATAATAAAAGGGTAATATGCAAATTGACCTTAACGGTGGAACAAGTGGGGACAACTGATCGCTATGATGCGCACTGACCACCAGGGCAGATGTTCAACGCAGGAGCTGCCCCCTGGTGGTCAATGCACTTCCACAGGGGGAGCTCCACTCAGCCACAAGCCGGGCTGACAGCTGTGAGCACAGCGGCGGTGGCAGGAGCCTCTCCCACCTCCTTAGCAGTGCTATGGATGTCCAACTGCTCCAGGAAGCGGGCCTAAGACGCAGTTGGACATCCCCTGAGGGCTCCTGGGCTGCCAGAGGGATGTCTGACTGCCAGCTTAGGTCCGATCCCCCAGGGAGCAGGCCTAAGCTGGCAGGTGGACATCCCCTGAGGGATCCCAGACTGCGAGAGGGCGCAGGCCAGGCTGAGGTACCCCTCTCCCTCCCCCCCAGTGCAAAAATTTTTGTGCACCAGGCCTCTAGTAAAAATATATTAAAAAAACATTTTTTTTTTCATCCAAGGAGCTTAGGGGCAACAATCTGGCTGGAAGAGAGTGGTCTTAATGTCTTAAAGTTGCATGTACATAGCAAGGCCATCATTTTTACTTAGCTTTTATACTAAAGGTCAGCAAAAATAGCAAAGTTTCCTAAAAATCCTTTTGTTCACCCTTTATACAAGATTGAGGAAATGCCTAGTCACCACATCTAAGAACATTATTCTTAGAATTTTATTGTCATTAATATTATTATTACTTGGGATGGCTGGGGTGTTGGTGTTGGTGATGACACAGAGACTAAACCTTCCCCACCGCCAGCCAGCTTTTGTTGCTGCTGCTGGCATGATGCCCACCACTGTCTTCTGTTCTCTGCACATTTTGGTACAGTAGTCACTAGCCACATGTGGCTGTTGGAGCACTTGAAATAGGGCTGGTCCAAACTGCAATGTGCTCTAAATGTCAAATACCACTGGTTTTCAAAGACTGAGTACAAAAAAAGAATGCAAAATATATCATTAATAATTTTTAATGTTGATTTCATGTTGAAATTATACTATTTTGGATATATTAGAATCAATTAAATAGAGGATTATAATTAACTAGGGGCCCGGTGCATGAAATTTGTGCACGGGGGTGGGGAGGAGGTGTCCCTCAGTCTGGCCTGCACCCTCTCGCAATCTGGGACCGCTGGCTTCTAACCACTGGCCTGCCTGTCTGCCTGATCACCCCTAACCACTCGTCTGCCTGCCTGATCACCTCTAACCACTCGCCTACCTGCCTGATTGCCCCTAACCACTCTGCCTGCCTGCCTTATTGCCCCTAATGTCTTCTGCCCTGGCCTCCACCACCGCAGCTTCATCTGGAAGGATGTCCAGAAGGTCATTCGGCTGTCCGGTCTAATTAGCATATTACGCTTTTATTATTATAAATTATTATTATAGATGCGTCTGTGACTTTTAATTTTTAAAATTAATATATTTAAAAATTTAAAAATGTTGTTTGCTAAAAGAATCACACGTGACACACGATGCCTTGCATTTTATTTCTATTGGACAGTGCTGGTCTAGAACCCTGGATCTTTAGTTGTTTGGCAACGCAGGTCCCAAGGGTCCCCTTGGACTCTGTCAGATTGGGGAACAGGTCTGGGGTGTGTCTGATTAATACTAACAGTCATGGAGCGGAGCAGTTCACCCTATTGCCTACCTGCTCTGCACCTCGCCCTTCCAAGGAATGATGCTCACAGTAATGTTAAAGGCCACAGAGGTTGAGAGTCTGTAGCCAAGATCTGGGGGAGCTAGGTTTCAAGCCCAAATCTGTTAGACCAGCTGTCTACTGGGCATCCCTGGCACAATGATCTGCCTCCCCTGCCAGAGAGAGCCAGACGGAAGAGGCCAGGGGTCAAGTGCTGCCCCTTCCTGCTTGCAAATACCTGTTTCTCTTGGCTGTACCAGGCCTTCGGAGTTGGGAGGAACACGACGGTGTGTTTTGGCTGTGAACAGAGTAACAGAGCCCTGGGGACGAGGCTCCCACCTTCCAGTTTCGGCTCTTGGGCAGCGTGCTTGGCGATGGCAGGGAATCCATCTCCTGTGTCTGCTTCCCAAGATGCAGACGGGGAACGGGGTGTGGGGTGGGAGGACACCCAGGTTCAGGTGAGAGCTGTTTACGGGCTCAGCCTCCAGCTGGATTAGAAAATTGCTTCTATTTCACATCCTGATGTGTGGTGTTGGCAATAGGACATCTGACTATTTAGACATGTAGACAAAGGGCTGAATTTTCATGTACTGTACAGGCATTTATAGATCCTTGATTGGGATGGGAAGGAGAGAGAGACTGAAAGATTATCTAGTGCAATCCTCTCATTTTACAGGCCAAACAAACGGAACCAGAAAGGTTCAATGTCTGTCCCAACTCGCCAGCAAGAGGTGGAAACTGCCACCCAGGCCAGTTCTTCTTAGTCAGCAGGCTTCCCGCCAGGATGGGAGAGAGGATCGGTGCTGACTGTTCCGGACCCAGACCCAACTATTACCGTATACTCGTTACCATCTCTGCCACGGAAGCAGAGGCCCACATACTCTGCTCCCAGGGTGCCTGGCTGTTGCCAGCGGCTGCAAAGATTTTAGCGAGAGGGCTTCTCATGGCCTCAAAGACTCCACACCTCCCCCATGTCTTCCAGTGCCTGAGTCTTGGGCATGGACACTAGTGGTTCTACTGATGGGTGGCAGGGCCACTGCTATGAAATTGATAGTATGTCTTGGGCCCTCCCAGCTGCCTTCTTGTATAGGTACCTTCCTGCGGGTGCCTCTTTGATGAAGGATAACAATCAGGTCTAGAGCCGAGAGCCTTGCTACCCAAGGTGTGCTCTGTAGTTCAGCACTATCTGCAGCTCATTGGAAATGCAGGGTCTCAGGCTCTTCCAGTCCCACGGAATGAACCCGAATTCCAACAAGATTGCTGGGGAATTTGTATGCCAATTACAGCTCCAGAAACCCTGGCTTAGAGTATTAGTGACTTAATATATTACCACACTCAGGGGGATTTGCATATTAAAAGGGTGAGGAGCCAGTGTGAAAAGTTCAATTCAAACATTACACCTCCAAGAAGGGTGAGAGCGGGGGAGAGTTAAACCTCAGTGTCTGCCCTTGGTATTTAGGCCCGGGTGTGATGTTGGGGTGAAGGTGGCCAGGGAGGTGAACAGGGTGGCGGGAATTTTGAGAGCTCAGGCTCTGAGGTTCGAATACTGGCTCAGTCACATATGTCAGTTATGGGTTCTTAGTTGGTTATAAGACCTTGAACAACTTGCCTCAGTTTTCTTATCTGAAAAAGGGGATAATAGTTTCATTACATCATAGGGTTGTTAGGATGAAATGATTTAATTCATGCCAAAGCCTTAGAACAGTGCCATAGGGCACTGGAAGCACTAAATCAAAGGCAGCTGTGATTACGATAATTTTCCACACACAGAGCTGCCCCTGGCAGCTGGGCCCGAGGTGTTGCTGCTTTTAGAGTGTGCCATTCCCATTTCAGGGACCACTGCATGGGTGGCAGGTGAGTCACTATGTTCTGTGCGCCCTTCCGGTCCAGGAGTCTGGACTTTGGATCTCTAGGGTACCAGGACATATGGGGAAGGAGGGCCCCACTTGGCTTCCTGAGGTAAACTCTGCACACACACCTGCAATTGCCCAGGTCCCGTGGCTGCTTCCAGAGAACAAAACCAAGTCACCTCCAGGGAGCCCTCACCCTGTTTCTGTTTGAAAATAAACATGCAATCGTTTTATGATGCGAATTATAGTCCAAGAGGAAATGAACTCAGAGTGTCCAGCTTCTTCAGGATGGGCCATTTCATAGCCAGGGGGCATCTGGGCTATGAGTTCGTGCAGAAAACAATGTTGTCAGCAGCTCTGATCCCAGGCAGGGTGAATGCAGGGCCCCGTGAAGGCTGGGCCTCGGGGATCCAGAGACGTGGCGTGCTTTGGTGGCATGAATTGAATTGGGATTCAGGAGCTCTGTGTTTTCAATATGCTGGCCTTTGTGCTAGCCCTTCTCTCTCTCCCTCTGCCCTTGGCCCCACTGCTATAATAGAACAAGAGGTGGACCCTGTATACCCTTCGAGATTCTGGGGTCTCTGAAATGCATCTCCCAGTAGCTAACTGGTCACCCGTTGAATCCTCAGTGATTGACAGGGAGAGGAATCGTGGTGGTCACCTCCTTTTCTAAGAAGGGTCAAGCTTTTGGAAGCCTGGAGAGGCCGGGGTCTGCCGGAGCCCTCATACCCAGACAAAGACATTTACAGCCTCTTATGAATTCCCAGCACTTCTCTCCTCTGCAGCGCCCCCGCCTCCCTCCCTGCCCCCGCCATGCCACTTCCCTTCTCCGGCGAGCTAACCAAATTCTCTCTTCATGGACAGTTCAATGGAAAGTTAGTCCGAAACGACAGTATATCATATTTCACGAATTTAATAGGGTTTTCATGATTTTACAAAGTGCCTCCACCAGACACTCGCAGCTGGAGGCGGCTCAGCGGGAGGCTGAAGCCTGCATCTGGGTTTTTCAACTCTTGCCAAAATCCATTGAATTTGATCCGGAATGACTATGAATCTTTGGAATGTACAGTCCCTTTTCTCTTGCCTTATCCAAATAAAAAGAGGGGCGGGGGGAGGTGGGAGGGAGGGCGGTGCGGGAGAAATGTCCTATGAGATTTCCATATGGAAACACTAAACGTGCATTATAAAGGATTTCCTATAAACAAAGTCACAGTCGGAGATGTTGGACCCTCACCACATTGCGAACAAAGGGCCCTTGTGTGCGTGTTTGTGTGCACTTTAAAACATACACAGGTATTCATGCAGGGTACCCTGGCAGCCCCCCTTTCTCTCTCTAGCTAACTCTCCCCCTTTCCATCTCCCCTCCCCCAGACTAGCCCCAAACTCCTAACACAGCGATCTTTAATCGTTCTGCGCAGTAAATCCCCACAAATAAATATCCCGGGCGACTTCAAACGCACTTAATTGGAAGCACATGGGACGAACGCCACAGTCCTGGCCGAGGCTGTGGAGTTGTAATTTCATGTTATGATCGGCCATAAATATGCACCGTAATGAGCAGAGTTTGGGTTTCCCTTCTGTGTATCAGAAAGCTTCAGGTTTGAGTTCTTTCACATTCTCTTTTCTCCTTTGCTCTGCTTTTGTTCAGTCATCAAACTTCACATTTAACATCCTCCCCATTGACCCCAATCTGAACAAACCTGCTTCTCCCTTTAACCTCTCCCCTCAACTCCCTCACTCCAACCCGTGCATGACTGTCTCGTCTTTCCCACTGCTGTAAAAGAATTATGGTTTAGGGTTTATAGGATTTAAAAGAATGTGTTCAATCATCAGAAAGGGAGAAATGAGGCTAAATCACCTCTGGGCCTTCTCATGGTTTTATCATATAACTAGTGGCCCAGTGCACAAAATTCATGCATGCGGTGTGTTGGGGGGAGTTCTCTCAGCCCAGCCTGCACCCTCTCCAATCAGGGACCTCTTGGGGGATGTCAACTGCCAGTTTAGACCTGGTCCCTGCCGGCAGTGGGACATCCCTCTCACAATCTGGGACCACTGGCTCCTAACTGCTCACCTGCCTGGCTGCCTCACCCCTAACTGCCCTCCCCTGCCAGCCTGATCTCACCCCCAACTGCCCTCTCCTGCCGGCCTGATCTTTCCCCCAACTGCCCTCCCCTGCCAGTCTGATTGCCCCTAACTGCCTCTGCCTCAGCCCCCACCACCTTTATCCGGAAGGAAGTCAGACATCTGGAAGATGACCGGTTGACCCAGTCTAATTAGCATATTACCTTTTATTAGTATAGATAGATTATATAGTATAGGATTGCTTAAATGGGGTGGGGGAAGCCTTTTTCAGCAGGAGGAGATGCTCTTGGCAGACAAAAATACATAATCCCTATATCTGGACTGATAGCCAGCCATATGCACTATACTGCCAAACCAGTCATTAAAAAATTGAACTGCTTTCTTACACCTTACACCAAACAGCTGTTGACCTTAAAACCCCTTCTCAGCCCCCACCTTAGGTTCTTCCTTCACAGTTCACCAGATTAGGTTCTGATTGGTTGGTTTCTATGCCAGTCAGCATCAGAAGCTCCTCCTCCTAGACAGCCATTGGCTCCTCGCAGTTCACCCAGATTTGGTTCTGATTGGTCAGTTTCTATGCCAGTCAGTGTCTCTGGGTCTATCTCCAGGCCTGATCAGAGAGGCGGGGCTGATCAACAGCCACCCCAGGCTGCTGGCGAGTGGGCTGAACTGCTGATCTCTTGGAGAGAGAGAGGCTTGGCTGCTGGCGAGGCCCCGAGAGAGAGAAAGAAGCAGGGTCTGATCCGCAGCCTCAAGATCAGACCCTGCTTCTTTCTCTCTCTCAGGGCCTTGCCAGCAGACATGGTAGCTGCTGATCAGCCCCACTTCTCTTTTTCCCCGAGAGGTCAGCAGTTCAGTCCCCTCACTAGTCTCCGCCCACCAGAGCCTGCTGCGCTCGCAGCCTGGCGTTCGTTACAGACCCTGGGTTTTTATATATTAGGATTAGAGGTAGAACCAGCTGGTGGGAATTGGAGGGGTCATGCAGTCCATCCCTGCACCCACACTCTTTATCTACAGTGCAGAGGTCCAGGGCATTCACCTTCTTCTCAGAGATCACCCAGAGAGAGGTTACCAGAGCGTCTTCTGACAACTGAACCCCACCTCCAAGCTCACATTATAGGAAGTCTTTCATGGGTCCCATGGAGTCCCATGATTTAAGGCCATTTCTCCTGATTCCATCCTTAGGGGATGGAAGACTTTTAGATGTCACCCCACATAGAATGCCTCCAGCCAAGTAGGTGGGAGAAACTCTGTTTTCAAAGGGAGGGAACCCAATGCCAAGTTCCCCCTGCCTAAAATTGTGAACATCAGGCTTAGAATGCACTTCAGAGGCCATCCAGTCAACTGCCTGAAGAGCTGGGGTGCCCCAATAGTCACCCTGACTGGTTGACTTCTAACCTGGCCCCAGGTCCTTATAGGAGGAGCCTACTATCTATATTATGCCGGGAGATGGGAATTACTATGAAGAAAGTAAAAGAGAGGTGGGGTTTACAGGTTAAGTAGGGTGGTCAGGGAGCACCTCAGGGAAAGGTGTCAGCTGAGTGGGAAGTGAGGGTCAAGGGAACCGCAAGGAGGTCTGAATGGATGAAGTCTAGAGCAAGTGGAAGGGGAAAAGGAAATGGTATCAGGCAGTGGGGCAGGGAGTTCGACTCCAGGGCAGATGGGAAACCATGGGAGGGTTTTAATAGAGGATGGCATGCTCTAATTTACACTGGTCACCTAGAGGGGTCCTTTCATTCCAGTGACGAGGAAAAGGCCCAAAGAAGTTAAATGACTTGTCCATAGCCTATTTCTGACACAGCCAGGAAAAAACCCCAGATTTTCCTGTTTCCAGTCCATGCATCTCCCACTAAGGTCTGCTGCTTTTGGCTAATAACAGGTGCATTTCTGAGCACCTCTCTTTCACATTCAACTTCTGCAAAATCATGCCTCCTTATCTGTGTTCCCACACACTCTCCAGCAGGCACGTGATGGCAGGAGTAGTCCGGGGAAGAGGGCAATTTCTGAGGCTAAATTGTGATGTGGGTAGAGGGAGAAGTGTAGGTGGTGTGCATTAGCTGCTTTTAATCGGATTTACTGAGAACAGGAAAGAATGTGTGGTGATTAATAAGTGCTCAGGTCTGATGGAGCAGGCATATGGGTGGGAGGAGGCATGGGGTCTAGGTAAGATACAACAACAGATCTGGCTTCTTCTTCAATTAATCTAGCCCAGGGACAAGCACTATTTTGTGCCCCAAGTTATAAAAAGGCAACACTATTTTAAAAATCGTCATCATTGACAAATTCTTAAAAATGGTAGGATGGCCACGTCACTGTCTCTGTGTGGCTCTGACGCTGATTCCAGACCTGTGCTGCCCCACCCCGGCAGCCACAATATTCAAACCTGGTCTCTGACTCAGAGGCCTTGACGTTGGTGCTGCTTTGGCCACTACCCATTGTGCTTGGTGATTCTCTCTTCCCCTTTGACTTCTGGCTCTCCTTTCCTCTCAGGAGGCCCGCTCTTTAAGAATCTACTTCTCAGCTTTCTCTCTCTTGTCCCCCCACTGCTCTGGACTCTCTCCTCCCTATGGCCTCTCTACTTAGCTTGGATTCAGAGCCTGGATCCTGGACCCCTGTGCTCCTATGTCATTCCATGCCTGTCCTTTGGCTCTGTTGCCCAGCCCTGGGGTCCTGAGTTCCATGGGGGGAGACTGGTAGCCCATGCTCATCTGGTGCCCACTCTCCTGGGCTGCAGCCCTCCTGCCCTCTGTTCTCAGCTCCCTTTTTATTTCCAAGGCACACATTTTAAACACTCACTGCTCTTTCTATCCCCACCCATCCCAACGCCACCTCCGCTCTCTCCCATTCCTGCTCCTTCCCAAGACATGGGCTGTCTGTCTCCATGGCCTCCCTGCTTCTCTGCCATGTCTTTGTCCAAGGCCTCCCCTCCTTCCATCTGCCCTGCAGAATAGCCTGGCCTCCTGCCTCCTTCCCCGCCTGGCCTTGCCTTGCCTTGCCTTGCCCAAGTATCCCCTTATCTGCCTCTAATTCTTCTCTAGCAGTAAGTTTTTCTTGACTTCCATTGGTCCTGCTTCTCTCATCCTAAAATTGCCTATTATTCTCCTGAAATTAGTCTTTCTGTTACTCCTACCACTACTACTTTTGAAAGAGGCCTCTGCTCTCTTGGTCTCGGTTTCCTCAGTCCCAAGGCTTCACCCTCAGACCCTCAGACCTCTGCCTCTGTGTGGTCCCAGATTGCTCTGTCCATGCATGGCCTGGTCACAGGCCTATGGTCAGCTCCTGTCCCCACTGGCCATGTCCCTTTTCATTATGGAAGGTCACACAGCAGTGTAGAGAGCATGGCTTCTCTTGAAAGACTCAATCTGAATCCTGGCTTTGCCTCTTACTAGTTTTGTGACCTTGAACTAGATAGACAACCTCCTGATCCTCAGTTGTCTCATCCATAAATGGGGTTCATAATATAAGGCTGTTTGGAGAATTAAAGGAGTTGATATATGCAAAACAAATAGAATGGGGCTAGCTCATGAGAATTAGCTGTAATGACCCCCCCCCCTTCCTTCTCCCTCAGACTGTTTGCTCTTGGGGTGCCTAGACATCATTTTCTTCCAGGCTTCCCCATCCCCTGGGGCAGAGTCTTCTAGGTTTCTCTGCAATCCTGGCCACCTTCCCAGACCCTCCTTAGAGGCTGGTCTCTCTCAGCCTTCCTCACTTCTGTCGTTGCATATACTTCCTCAGTGAGCTCATCTACTCTTGTGACTAATTGAGATAGATCTGCTGATAATGCTCATATTTCTTTTTTTCAAATTCTGGCACTTTTATTACATAAGCAATTCATGTTCATTATAAAAAATTGCATAGTATAGATAAGAAAAGAGAAAAATAAATGTGAATCATTCATAACCCCACCACCAAGAGACACCACCTATTTATACTTCTGGTAGCTTCCTCTTAGTCTTCTCTCTGTGTGTATTTATATGATACTGGAGGCCCAATGCACGAAATTTGTGCAAGGGGCTCGGCTCTTGCAGCCCTGGCTTCATCTGGTCTAATTAGCATATTATGCTTTTATTATTATAGATGTAATATATATGTTTATATGTACTTATAACAATACACGCAAATCTATGTCATAATCTTAAAAGCTGCACAGTGTTCCATTATATGCTCTACCATGATCTATTCAACCAGTTCCTTGTGGGCCATCCAGGCTGTTGCCAGTATGTTGTTATGGTGACCTTCTTTGTACTCCTAGCCCCATGGACTTAGTTGTTACCTCCCTGGAGAAAGCCCTGAGAGATCTAGACTGCCTACTGGATATCTCCACTACAGCTGCTTTACATCAACAAACCCCAAATGGAACTTGTGTCTCCTCCTCTTGTTCTCCCAGCCTCAGCAAATGGTGGCTTTCTAGAAATTCTGTCTCTCTAAATAGAAATTAGACAGATTCTCTACACATTTGAGCCATCAGGTTTATTCCATTCCCCCAGCAACTGCCTCCTGCACATGGTCCTTTCTTTGCATCCCCACTGGCCCTGCTATGGTGTCGGCTCATGTTGTCTCATTTCTTGCATGATTGCAAGCCTCCCTGATGCAGCAGATATCTTCCAGGTCTGATCTCATGGCTCTGCCCAAGACTTAAAATATTGTGGGCTCTTTACATAATCTGACCCAATCTATTCCTCCAACAGCAAGATTCTAACACTCCCTCCTACTCATCACCTACTACAGTTTTAAGGTACACCTTATCCCCCCTCCCCATTTACTCCCACAACTCCATGCTTTTGCACCTGCTGTTTCCTCCATCTGGTATACCTTTCTCTTGGCTTTCTGCATGGTCCACACTCTCTCTCTTTCTCTAGCACTCAGTTTACTTTTGCTATGAAGACTTTTCTGATTTCCCCAAGTAAAACCAGATGCTCCTCTTCATGTTTCCTACAGATTTCAGTTAATAACTCCAGTACTTTGCACTGTGTTTCTCCCACTGACCCATGAGCATCTTAAAGGCAGGGATGGGTCTTATTTGTCATTGCATCCCTAGTGACTGTTGCAGGCCTGGTGTAGAGCTAGTGCCTGGCCCATCCCTAGTAAATTAATGAGTAGACTACCTGATCCTATGCTGCTGACATGGAAGCTTAAGGCATGGCAATGCCACATACCTAATAGTGATAGGGCACCAAACCATGAAAACAGATATTTTCCCTTTCTTTTTAGAAGGAAACATAATCTAAAAACATTTGAGAATAGCTATAACTTACAAAACCATTGAGGAGGAGGGAGCAAGTTACCTGTTCTCTATATAGCCCTATTAATGTGGACACCTGAATGTGTCTTAGAGCATCACTACCATCCCAATCTTATTGATGAAAAAAAGAAAGCTCCTGTGATAATAGACATTCCTTGCATTACATTATATATTTTTTTCAATGACCTCTATGTATATGATTTAATTTGATCTTCATGACCTCCCCGGAGCAGGTTATTGCAAAAATGGCCCTGATTTTCCAGCTCTCTGTTCTTCCATGACCTTTACAAAGAGCCTTTGCACTGTTTCCACCAAGAGATGGATTCTGTTTTCCTTGGATCTGGGCTGCCTCATGACCTACTTTGACCAGTGGAACATGAGACATTGTGTTATTTATAGTCTGGGCCACCAAAGACCTTGCAGCTTCTGCTCTCTTTGCTGGACCCGTGTGACTACTTGTGAGTAAGTCTAAGCATATAATAGCTACTCCATGTATATTTGTATACTGGAGGATGAGAAACCATATGGTGCACAGCTCAGTCAGCTGATTCACCCCAGCCAAGACCTCTGATATATGAGCAAGTTAAGCAAAGCCAACCATAGTTGACTTTTAAGATGCTAGAAGACACAGGAACAAGGCCATTCTAGACAAGCCAGACCCCAGCCAATGTTCAGTTCATGAGCCAGATAAATTGTTTCTTAAGCTTCTAAATTTGGTGGTTTATTATGCAGCACTAGCTAACTGATACACTCTCTGTGAGAAAAGTAGGACAGAAATGGAAGTTATTTTCATTTTTTAACTGAGGAATCAGAGGCTTGACAAACCAAATCTTTGGTTCCTAATTTATGGGCTGTTTCCATAACAATGGTGGTTTTCAGTAATTGGTTGGTCACAGAGTCTTTTCTTCAAGCAAAATTGTATGGAATCTTAATATGGAAAACCAGTCAAAATAAGTTGATGTGGGGTCATAGAGCCCCACACGTTTCTTTTCTGCATGGTAGCTCCTGGGGAGGGGGTGACCCCTAGAGGAAAACATCTTGACAAACACTATACTTACACCATCACTAACTAGCTCAGCCACTCCCAAAATATACACAGAGTAGCTACTGTATGCTGAGACTTGGCTTTAAGACGGTTGGCAGCATTCAGGACAAGCAGAATGAGTGGGATTGGTCTGTAATAACCTCAGTCTAGTGGGGAAAAAACAGATCAACCATTCTGAAATAACATAAAACAAGCAACATGAAAATGGCGACATGTGAATGAGGAGCTATGGGTAGAAGTTCTAGTCCTAAAGCTGTGGTAGAAATGGGGTTGGTGATTGGGAGCAATCAAAAAAGTCATGGAGAAACTGGAGGGAAAAGCAGAACAAGATGTTAATGGGTGAAGGAGGAAGAAAACACCATGCCATGGGGAGCCACATGGGGAGCCTTCTAGGAAGAGAATGATATGGTCCAGGGAAGGGAGGAACATTTTTTCTGTGTGTGTGTGTGTGTGATAGATCAGGAAGTTTAGCCAACACAGCTAAAGAGAATTCAGGCTTTGGGAGAAAGTGAGTTAACCATGAAAATGGACACAAGCTGCCTCCACGTGGGACAATGTCAGAGGAGTCTTTTAAGGTCCACGTCCTTCATGAAGCTGTCCCTGTTCCCCACCCAAGACTAGTTCATCATTTCTTTGAACTCCATGCCTCGCATTAAGTGTCTCATGACTGTTCTTTCCCACCAGAGTGCACATTCCTGGAGGGCAGAGCTGGTTTCCTTCTTTCTTTATGTCCTCCTTGGAGCTGGACCTCTCCTAGGACAGTCTGACATGTGCACACTGACCAAATACCGAACCTCACTGAGGCAGGGGATAATTCTAACCCTGCCTGCGTGTCTAGGATTTTGGCTAGGCAAACATGGTGCTGATAGAGAAGCAATTGGATTTAGCATCTTTGGAGTCTAAGGCTTCTGGATTTTAAGGGATGGGGAAAGGGAGCCATTAATCATTAATGACCAGGTGTGGAGATTCTATTATGGGAAGTGTGCTGGTTTTAAAATATGTTTATAAATTCTTTGCCACTCCTTCCAACAAAAGGCTGAGTCCAAGTTAATTCCTTTTGATTATGGGCTGGGTTTAGGGACTTGCTTCTCACAGATAAAAAGTGACAAGTGATATTGCATGACTTCTGAAACTAGCTCATAAAAGGCAATAATAGCTTCTGCCTGGCTCCGTAGCTGTGGACACGTGCTTTTTTATTTTCTGTATTTTGAGGTTTTGATATCTGAGGGCTTGCTGACCCTGGAAGGATTGCCCCTCCCAGGGATAACTAATTCCTAGAGACAGCAAACAATTTGTCTGGGAGTGCATCTTTAACTTAAACAATACAGAGCCCATATCCTCAACTGCCTCCTTTATTGGGTTCTCACATTCTGGGCCACTCTCCACCTGTTTTAATCTCCTCAGGGCCAGGTACCAGATCCTTAGGGACAGCCCCTATGTCCCAGAATCTGCTGAAATTGTTCAAACTAGCCAGTCCTAAGGCTGCATATTCAGCTTCACAGGTTCCTTCCCAAAGCAATACAATGAAGGTTCTTGTGTACATTCCACCCCTTCCCTCCCCCTGACTAACCCTGGTGCTTCCCCATGTAGCTCCCCATGGCATGGAGTATCTCCTCCTCTTGGAATCTGTGACTTTAACATCCTTTCAATGACAATTGTCTCCTGATCCATTGGCCTCACTATACTCGCACAATAATAAACCTTACATTTAAAGCACCATGTAAGAAGTTTGGGTATCCTGAAATCATCATGTCATCCTGCTGGAGGCACCCCATGGAGAGATGACATAGTGAGGGAGGCAGATACCCGAGGAACTCTGGCTATTGCAGCCCCAGATGTTGCAATCTTTGCAGCCCAGGTTCCAGATATGAGAGCAAACCTTGCAGAAGACCTCTGCTCCAGCCACCCTCTGACTGCAACCTCATGGAAGAGCCCAAGTAAGAACTGCTAGTCAGCCCCAGGGACCATGAGAGATAATCATATAAAATGACTATTGTTTTGTAACAATAAGCTTGGATGTTTTGTTACAGAGTTATAGGTATCAGAACCAGGAGGGATGATCAAAGTTATATTTCTGCTGATTTCATTTCTACTCCCTTTGACTACCAAATCACTTTTTATGCCTTTTGGGGATCATGTAATTTCCAAAATTTGAGATTCCTCCAGTTCTAGCAAAATGCTGCAGACTGCACCTACCCTAGCTCACCAGTAATATCTCTCGTATCATTTGGTGCAGTGCCTCAAAGAAAACATCTAAAACTACTTAGAAATATTCCTAGGGGCACAGGATAAAACTCAGAGCTCAGCATGGCCAATCAGAAAAAAATGGAGAGGGAAAAAAGAAAACAAGACAAACTAGGCTTTCGAAGAAAATTGAAGATCTGGAGAGCCTTCAACTATTTTGATTTATATTTAAACATTTCTCGAGATTGAAGTTGTGATTAGCCCAGTCCTCTCAAGTTCTGCCTGGGCCCTGATTTATGGGAAGGCCAGGCCAGAGCAAAATGAAAGCAAAATGAGGTATTCTCTAAAATTACCTTGGAGCACTTGAAGGAGGGCACAAGTGCTAACGTGGAGATTAAAAAGGAAGTGATGAGATGTGCTTCTGAAGCCCTGGATCGCAGCTGCCTGGCGGCGCAGCGGGGGAGGCAGGCCGTGAAGGATGGGTCACACTCTGTGGGTGAGACCCCTGCAGGATGCTTTGCTTGGCTTGACTCCCCATGGACTGAGCTCTCCATCAAAGGGTGGATCTGAGCCCAGGCTGGCATTTTGATTTAGTGACCCTTACATCACCAGCTGGAAGGGAGAAACTTCTGACATGGGGAGATGACAGGAGTGTGGAGGGAGGGACTGGCTGGCAGTGGGTTGTGCTAGTAGACTCCAGACTCACAGTGGCTCATGAGAGGGGTGCCCCAGATCCAGGTGCCCTACTCTGATTCTGCTCCAGCCACGCCTCCCACACTGGCAAGAGACCCATGGGACCAAGAAGACGTGCTCACTTGGAATTCACTGTCCTCTTCTGGACTTTAACCTAGGTACCTGGGAGCTGTAATTCCCTGACCAAATGCCTCTAAGCCCACTTCCAAGGGCTGCATGAGCCTCCCTCTTGGTTCACCTTTTTGAGGACAGATCACCCGGGTGCTGTGCATATCTCAAAACTTGAGGGGTGGCCATGTTTTATAGGAGACTGTGGAGAAATTAGGGCACATAGGCTATGATGTTCGCATACACATGCACAAGGCCCTTAAAAGTGAGGTGGGGCCAAGGATGGGTAGGGAAAAGAGGTATAGGCCAGAGGCTGGAACCTAAACGTCTCAGGCCTCAGCTTCTGTAGAGAAAGCTGAGAATTCCGAGTGTTCTAAATTCAAATTTGGTTTTCCAGGTTGACATAAAGGTATTTCTGTCAATGCAAGAGGAGGAAACATATTGTATTTGAAATTTGTTATCTTGATTTGTAACTCTTGCATAGATACACACATGGCACATGTGGGCCTCCATATGTACTAGAGTACTCTTGCCCCAGGCCTGCAAGTGTTAGGAGTGGGTCTGTGCACAGGGCAGGGGCAGAGTATGCCTTTGGTCTGCTGTGTCAGCTGCAGGGAGCTCAGCCTTTCTCCAGCCTTCTCCCCTGAGGGTGGGGTGGTATTTGTGGGATGATATTGCTTTCAACTTTAACGTGTCTCACAAACCTTTTCAGCTCAAGAGTCAGCAATGGCTGCTTTCATTTACAGGAAGAGCCTGAAGACCAATGGGGCATTCTGGACCCAATCTACTGTCCCAAACCCACCTCTCTCCACAATCCTCTCTGCCTAATGAACCTTTGTGAGTGAGCATAGACCTCATCACTGCTCATCCCTACTTGCCTACACACACACACACACACACACACACACACACACACACAATTTATTCATGACACTTATCTATCTTGAACACCATTCCTCCTCCTTTCCGTCCATCCAAATCCTACTAACTTTAAAATATCTAGTTCAAGTTGAACTCCTTAAACTTTTTGTTCATTGGTTTATTCATTCAATGACTCATCAGTGAAACCCTGGCATGTACCAATTTCTGGGTTACAGCCATGAAGACATATATATTTTTTACTACTCCCACTCACACTGATCTTGATTTTTCTAACTTCTACTTTATATAATGTCATTACCACTAAATTTTAACAAAATTACAACATTGCTCTCCAAATTTTCTTAGTTGTAGATTTTGTATCTGAAACTAGGCAGTGGGCCACTTTTATATCTCACTCATTGGCCAGCAGAGTTGTATGGTATAAAGTTGATATGCAGCAAAGGCCCATTGATTAAGTACTTGGCAGATGGATGGAGGGATCAATTGATTTGCTACCAACTCCTCTCTTGCATAAAGCAATGTGAAAAGAGCTCGGTAGTCTAGCTTCCATGATCTTCTTGCCATTTTTTATCATTCCATTGGATTATTTCTGATCCATTATGCATCTATCATGCCTGACTTTATTTCAATTGCTTTGTACATATTGATATTTTGGCTTGAAGTCTTAACAAGAATGATTTCTTTATTACATATTTGAGTTTTTATTTGTAATTTATAACAAATTACTCTTATAGACAGGCATATGTTGAAATAAATAAGTTTAGTCATTTATTATTTCCATATGACTTTGGTTTGCTTTTCTAACATCTCTTCTAATAGGCCTGAAATCTCTGTTTCTATCATTTTTCTTTTAGGAAACAGCTTGTATTGGAACAGTGGTCCTCAAAAGTGTGGTTCCTGGGCCAGTACCATCAGCACCACCAGGAAACTTGTTCGAAATGCAATTATCAGAACCTGGCCCAGATCTACTATTTGAACAAATCCTCTAGATCAGTGGTCCCAACTTTTCAGACCTCATGGACCACCAGTGGTGCACGGACCACAGGTTGGCGACTGCTCCTCTAGGTGATCCTGATGCATGCTAAAGTTTGAGAATCACTCTGTGGGTTGAAAGAACATGAGACTGGCAGTGTAGACCCTGAATTTTAGAGTCTTAGTTTCCTCATGCCAGTTTTTCTGTCTGTCTTGGCATTTTGGGGGATAAAGATGGACTCTTCTTTTAGTTTTTGCAACCGGAGACATGGTGAAAATAATGATACTTCACAGGGTGGTTCTAAAGATTAATAATGAATTGCATGCACAGCCTGGCATGATTCTCAAGGGAACCCAGGTTCTTATTATTTTATGTTGGATCACACAATCAAGAAATCTTGGCTTCTACCATAGGTGTTACAGCCCATTGGGGAATTCCTACACTGTGTACTAGAAGTGTCCAAATGCATGGTGCCTTCGATGGACAATAAACTCAGAAGAGGAAGCAGATTCTGAGAGCTGGAGTGTCACACAGAAGCATATCAAAGATGCTTTAGAGTTGGGACTTAAAGGTAGGCTATGAGAGATGATGTTGGGGAAGGGCACTCCTGGCCAGCCCAGGTAAGTGAGTGACAGGATTAAAATGGGGTTCAGAGGGGAACAGTGAGCAACTATAGCAGTGGAAAAAGTATGAAAAGGATGTTGGGCCAGGTGTTGAGGTAGTCAAGGGAATCTGGAAGCTCCAAGTGATAAAATTAGCAAAGAGGGCATGTTTTAGATTTCCCTAGGGTCCGTGGGATATTCATTTGGTGATGTGTTTGGGGTCATCTGACCACATGTTTTCAGGGAAAAAGACAGAAGTTCCTATATTGGGAACTAACATGGCTGGCTCAGTGAAGCCAGTCAAAATGTATGTGTTAATGAACTCCTAATTGCTTTAAAAACTAGCCCAATGGTCCGCAGTTTGCCACTCTGTTGACTAATGAGTTTGCCAACCACTGGACTAGCCTAATCACAAAGTTTAAGAAAGCAAGTTCATCATATCAGTGGTTCTTAATCCTGGCTGCATGCTAAAATCACTGGGGAGCTTTAAAAAAATCCATATCTGGACCCTCTCTCAGACACTTTGATTTAATTGGTCCAGGGTGGGGTCTGTGTGCTATTTTAAAAGCTCCCTGGGTAATTCTGATGGGCAGCCCAGTTGTGACCAGCTGCCCCTGGAGGGTCCAGCAAATACAATTGTAGGTCTCAGATAAGGCTCAACCAACCTCAACAACGTGTAACATATTTTGCTCAATGAGAAAATGTTTCTGTTGTTTCAGATATGAGTTGTTTCTTATTTTTGGTGGCTCTTCAAATAATGGAGCAGGTTGCTATGGTCTTGGCAGGCTGGTACATCTGGAAGATACAAGTCATCTTGGCTGGCATATTAAGAAATATGGACCCAGGAAAGAAAACATAAGGTGTGATGGAGCAGTGGAAAGAACTCTGAGGGCAGGCATCTTAAGACTTTTACATACTGCCCAGTAAGGAGTCAGGAACTACGAACCAGGACCATAATTGTAAAACACTGTCCAATTTGTTAAGACTTTATTACTGGTCATGCTTATTTCTTTTTACTCCTCTCTGTAGCCCCATAGAAACTATCAGTAAGTCTTTGCAATTGAAAAAGAATGGCAAGGTTGTTGTCAGGGCCTAAAGGAGAATGGAGGGCTCTGTGGCATTGTATCTTGGAAGAAAGGAATGCCCAGGCCAGGCCTGGGTAAGGCCAGAGAAAAGACAGCCAGTTGAAAGCAGAGGTCTCTTATGTCTCCATTGTGTTTTAAAGTGCAACTAACTCAACACCAACTCACAGCATTTATTAGATAAATGATTCTCAAATTGATATGTGTTCTAGTCCTGGCCTCCTGGATATCTAGGCTATGTATCCTTGAGTGTGTTCTTTATTCATCTAGAGTTCTGCTTCCTCCTTCATGAAGTGGGGCACATCATATACTCTTTCCATCTTCAGGAAGTGCCCCAAAGGCACAGCTAAATAAACCAATAAACTTAAAGGAGTCTAGGATTAGAGTTTAAAGTGATATGCCTTGGATGATGTCATTTTCCCAAAGTCTCAAGTTTTAGCTTAACAATTCATACACAATGTGCATTCATTCATTCATCAAAATTTTACTGAGTGTCTACTATGTGCATGGCACTACTCTAGGCACTCAGGACTCAACAAGGAACAACAACAACAATAAAAAAGACCCTAGTCTCATTTTGATTCTATTCTAGTGGAGGGAGACACAATAAACTTTGTACCTTATGAGTTTGCTTAATATAGAAACAAGGAAACATTATTTACAACTTCAAATTTCTTAACACCCTCTCTGCCTGTGCGTCACAGTCTTGGTGTCACATGGTGTTCCAGGAGGAAGTGCTTGGTCCAGGTCCCTGGCCTGCCTCCCTTCACTGCCCAAGGCATGTGGTCACAGATGGGAGAACTGAGAATGAGAGTATTATGATAAAAAAAAGTGACAGAAGTCACACTGCTTTATGACTTTCAACATACTATCTATATATATAAAAGCCTAAGTGACCATTCCACTGTTCCACTGGTAGCTATGATGTGCACAGATTACCA
The DNA here is from genome assembly GCF_027574615.1 of Eptesicus fuscus. Classification (NCBI taxonomy): domain Eukaryota; kingdom Metazoa; phylum Chordata; class Mammalia; order Chiroptera; family Vespertilionidae; genus Eptesicus; species Eptesicus fuscus. The sequence continues at coordinate 80,809,965 of NC_072484.1, read as the reverse complement.
GGGGGAAGATGCACAATGCACAGGCATGGAAACATGGAACAGAATGATGAATCTCAGAGAAAAGGGGGGAGGGGAGAGGGTGGGAAATGATTAACCAAAGATCTTATATGCATACTAGAGGCCCGGTGCACAGATTCGTGCAACGGCGGGTTCGCTCAGCCTGGCCTGTGGGGATTGGGCTGAAACCAGCAGTCTGACATCCCCTGAGAGGTCCCGGATAGTGAGAGGCTTCAGGCCAGGCCAAAGGACCCCACCCTTGCATGAATCCGTGCACTGGGCCTCTAGTGTAAACATAAAGGACGGCTACAAGTTTTCAGAATTTTATAATTCCAAGTTACTCATGTACTGTGGGGCAGAATACGATGAACTCAGTGGCTACAAGTGATTAATTCTCTAAATTGCTATCTAACTCTCAGGTTGCTCTCAGACTCCAGTGTTTGGGTACATGTAGGCATGGATGGTCTTAGAGTAGGATGTTGCCCCAGCAGTCTGCTGTGGGAGAAGTTAGAAAGGACCTCTTCTTTAAAATCTACCATTTGGGTCCAGTGCCAACCATATGATACAAGAAGAGCTTCATTTCAAGACGGGGTGAGGGTTAGGGGAGACCGCACACTGGGTCTTCAAGACCATGTAAGATGTCATGGAATTTTAGAACCAAAAGGTAGCCCAGAGTAGTTAAGTGACAGGTTCAAAATCACACAGCTAATACTGAGTGTTGCTGGGATAAGAACAGAGGACTGTGCTCCTTCTCTACTTCCTCTCCATTAAGAGATGCTAACCACACACAAGCCCATAGCAATCCCTCACCAGCTGGTCCCCCTCCATGGCATACATTTGCTCCAGGATGAAAGATACACTTTCCATGCTTATCAGGAACAAATTGATACAGTTCCAATTCTTTCTTCATTTTTGACAACACTATAATTTTGAATAGAAAAGAATGATGAGAGAGAATCGAATAATATTGGAGTTTTAAAGGCCATTGCAGGGCCTTTAGTCAAACTCTCTTGATTAAGGGTGGAGGTGGGTAGACTGCAAACTGAAGCCTGGCTCAAGGTCACACAGCTAATCAGGTGACAGCTGGGACAGGGACCCAGGACTCCTGACTTCCATTGTAGGGCTCTGTTTCCCACTGTCAAGGAGAGCAGGTATTGGTATGGACCAGCACTCTTGGCAGGCAGATTACTTAATGAGCCAAATTATTTTACCATAACGGCATGAGCATTTCATAGTAAATCAGGTCCATTGTCACTATAGCACACCTAATTGCCCACATGTAGCCAGCCAGGGTGAACTTTCCTCTTGAAATTGCTATTTCATAGAATATTGATTTCCTAGATATTATATTGTGAGATGGCTAACACTGGCCAGGGATGAGCTATGAAGTTGGGATTAAATATACCATGAAGTTCCTTTTAATAGCACCTGATCCCTAAATCTTGAATTTTATTTTGTAAGGAGGAAGCTCATAGTGAATGCTAAAGGGATAAGGAAGTATAGAATTGATATATTAATGAATCATTTGGACTAGAGTAGAGGGGTTGGTTCAAGGTTAAGAGATGATTTTTATTTCAAATAAGAAGGCATTTGTGAGCATTTATAGGCTGCTGATAAGGAACCAGTGGAGAGGGAGGAGAGAGGGAGGAATGGTGAATCACTGAGGGAGTGAAGTCCCTGAGAATTGGTGGAGTGGATTGGATTTGGACAGGAAGAGGGCACCGTACTTTCTCAGACTGGAAATAAGGGTGAGTGAAGATAGAAATAAATAGAAAGTTGAAGGTGTATGTTGAGAGTCATGAGAGGAAGGAGTCATGAGGGGTGCAATTGAAGCCTGATGCCCTCCTGACTAATGTTGGAAGTGCAATTTAGGCTGGAATAAGTACCTAATGTTTAGGGAGAAGTGGGAGAGGTGGACATTTCTTCCCACTCTCACTGATATAATTTAAATCCTACTCATATTCCTAGAAGTGCTCTCAGCCTATGCTGACTTACAATACAATCCTCTTTGGTTGCAACCAGAGTTTACCACTAGTTCTATAACATTCAGAATATGACTGTCCATAGCCCTCTATTACTTTCCTCTTGTCTAAGACCTATATGCTTTGTGTCTCTGTATCAGTCAGGGTAGGTTAGTCTGTGCTGCAGTAACAACCCCTAAATCTCTGTGGATTAAAACCTCGTGGAAGTCCCTAGCATTGGGGAACCAAACCACTCACAATATCAGCATCAGTGTCATAGGTTTATTTCTTGCTTATACTAACAGTCTGTCATGGTCAGTGGGGGATGGGATTGGGCTCTGATCAACATTGTCCTTCAGGGACTCAGGCTGACAAAGGAGTTGCCTTCTTGAAGCAGTTGGTCCTCATGCCAAAGATAAAATACTTCTTTGTGAGATCTTGACTCAGCCATTAGATATTCTGGCTTGGAAGTGACATGACACTTTTGCTCACAACTCGTGAGCCAGAACTATTCTTGTGAACTACCCACTACAATGAGCAGGAAGTGTAATCCTACCATGTGCCTTGAATGGGGAAACCACTATAAATAGTTAGCCCATAGTACAAATGACTACCATACTCTTCCAGTCAGACAGCATGCTCTCTGAAGGCAAGGCCAGGCAGGGTCTCCTCCTTCTTTGGCAGAGATGCCATATTGGGTAGTTATGGCACCAGATACAAGATGGCGATGTACTGGCTGCACCCATAGAGCTCACCGATCAGCCCAGTTTCACAGCCATCCAGGGAGTGAGTGAGGCAAAGCCCTGCTTGGGGTGGCAGGGAGGGATCACAGGGAAGTAAAGAACAGGTAGTAAGACACAAAAAGGAAGCTGCTGGTAATGATCAGGACACTGATACTGACATAGTGAGTGGTTTGGTCCCCCCAATGCTGGGCATTTCCACGAGAGTGTGGATGAGGGGATGGGACAGCTCAACACCCATGAAGGTTCCCTGGCAGTGAATGGAGCATAATCACATTGGAAAGGTCAGCCTATGTGACATTGAGGAGCAGGTTCCAAGTGACCTTGGCTGCCCTTCTCCACATCATCACGGTCATCTCCTGAAGACCCTGGGATGAGTCTGTTATGCATGAAATTATTTGCATTTGCCTGCCTTTCTTAATTATTTTCCCCAGACCTTTTTTTAGGTAACTGACGACTGTGACTTTGATCCCAACAGCTCGCCAATGAAGTGGTCAGCAAAGGTGGAGGCTCAGTGAGGCGGGAGGCTTGCTGAAGGCAGACTAGCTGTCCTACCTTCCCATATCCCCATGTGCCCACACTCACTGGGCTATTCCCCAGAAAGAGGTTAGTTTTTCCAGAAGCAGAGTGAAATAACCTCAGGCTTCTGAATTTAAGGGACACTCTCATTCCTTTTCAAATTGTAAGGCATACTGAAGCTTCCCTCTGTTCAAGGACAACAGCTCAAATGGGCAGAGAGATCTGGGCTGTCCAGCCAGCTTGCTTTCTCTTGGCCAGCCAGGGTCCCTTTAAGATGCAAGAACTTGGAGGTAGGGAGGTCAACCACGGGCCAGTGGAAATTTCCACACTTTGTGTGTCTCTGCTGGGGAAGGGTGGGCCCTGTTCCCACAAGCCTGAGATTTATGACTTCAGTCTGGAAGGGGGTGTTGCCCTTTACTTTTTGGCATGAACAGTGATAAACAGAGCTAGGAAGAAAACTTGGAACTGGTACCCTTTAGCCTGTGTCAGGCCAACTCTTTGGTCCTTTCTCTCCTTGTGAGTTACACACACCCACATACACTCACACACACATGCTATGTGCACACACTCAGTTAAATAATGAGACAGGATGATAGAATGGTTTGCTTTTAGATCTCAAATACTCAACCCAAATAAATTACCAGACTCCCATTGACCACATAAGGCTGCCACTTTAGTTGTCACTTGAAAATACCTTACACACACACACACACACACACACACACACACACACACACACTTTCTGCCTTATCTGCCAGGTTCCACAGTTGGTCAGTGGCAGAAGGCAAACCTGGAAGCATTTCCAGGTTGCACCGCCCTGCCAGCAGTTACCAGTTAATGGAAATACCATCTCCCACCCCTGAGATCATCCCTGTAATACACTGAAATATCCACAGGCAAAAGCTGTGAGTCTTGAAGGTCCATGTGGAGATTAAACAGAAGTCAAAGATCAGCAACTAACTGGCTGGAGCCTTAATTGTTGGTGGGGGGACAGTTATAGGAAGGAAGTCTGGCCCAGGTCAGAGAGCAGCGATGTGGATATGTGTGTGTGTTGGGGGTGATAGCATAAATAGGGTTGCCATCAGATTTCTATTTAGAGGGTTTTTAAATGGTCCCATGATTTAGGGGATCTGGTCAAGGTTCCGTGCTTATGGGAAAATGATCCCACTTACTTCCATTAAAGGCAGTAGTATACAGGGGTTAAGACACAGGCCCTGAAATCAGACTATCTGAATCTAAATTCCGGTTTTGCTACTTTTACCTGGGTAAACTCCTTAACTTCTCTAAACCTCAGTTTCCTTGTCTATAAAATGGGCATGATCAGAAAATTGCTATTATAGAGTTGAGACAGCAGAGTGCAGGACACTAGGCTAGAAATTCGAAGTTACTATTATCCCTTGATTTTCTACCTAAACTGATGTTTAACTGTGATGTCATTCATATTCTTAGTCGTCAGAGGGGGCAGAAGGACAGCATTAGGTTCATTTGCATTCCTTCCTGTGTCTACAAGGGTGCTCCGCCAGTGGAGAAGCAGGTCAGGGTGATGCAACCCCGAGAGGAACCTGAGGTTGTGTGCTGGTGCTGGACAACACCTTGGATGTAGTGTCCGGAGGCCTGGGGGGAGGCCTGGGGATGGTTCTGTGTTCTGCTGCTGATCAACTGCGGAACCTGGCAAATTGCCTCACCTTTCTGAGCCTCAGTGTCCTCCTCATTTGTCACCTGATGTCCACCATATGCCAGGCCATTTCTTCTGCAGACTTTATGTTGATCCTTTTATTTCTTCCCTACACACACTCACACATGCACATGTGCACATACATGTATGCACATGCATACACAGTGCACCACAGTCCCATGCACACGTGTGTATAAACACACACCCATGAACACAGGTGTGCTCCTCTTCAGCCATCTGAATTATACCCAGTTGAAGCTCTACCTCTGGCCTCCCTGGGCCTTCCCATCTCACCCCAATTGCCTGCTTGTCTGAACCTCAATGGCAGTCACACACAAGACTTCCTTCCATTTCCTTGTCATGTTTGGGTTGTGTGTAGTTCTGTGTTTTATGTCTCCACATTCAGTTAATTACCTGACACTCTAGGCTCAAGGTCCTCTCTAAGATCTTCCGGAGTGTTCAGAAGTGAATACTCTGTGACACTTAAGCTTCATGGCCCTTCATCAGTGCAGTCATGTTCGCATATAGTTGGTGAACCCAAATATTTTAACTATAAGCTGCTTATATCACTGGTTTTTCACCTCCAATTTGCCCCCTGCCATACTTTCTCATTTTGATGGCATCCGAGTGGCCACTTTGGAAACTAGCTATGGGGAAGTTGAGTTGGGAGTATGTTTGGTTTAGGTTGAGTAGGATGTGTTCCCATGGTGTTTAGTCACTTCTCTGTGTAATTCACTTATCATCAGCTGTCACCATGTGGAAAGGCTTCCAGGAACAGCCTGCTGCCCCCTGTGAAGGTGCATGCTCTGTCAGTCCATGAGGGTCCACCCCAAGTTGTATGGACACCCGAGCAAACATGTCCTATGGCACCCAGCCTGGAAGTTCAAGGAGAGTGGAAGAGAAACAAGGCATACAGCACAGAAGCTAGCCGGTGGGGAATTCCTCCATCATCAGGTATGTGAATTTCTAACCAGAGGATTCTGTTCTCATCACTGCCTCATCAAAAATGAAAGCCCTCTCTCGTCAGGAATACACTCAATCATGCAAAGTAATGCAATTATAAATGCACCATTCATTTTGTTTCCTTTTTGATGGGAATTACCGACAGAGAATTGATCAGAATCCCCATGTTTAAGTGTCTCGCTGATTTGACAGGCAATACTGACATTGACAGAGATAACGTAAAACTCATTATGTGCCACTGCATTGAGGACGTCGATGACAATCTGGTTAGTAAGTTTCATAAATTCAAAGAGTATTTTAGATTTGTCACTGTAAAGGAGAAGTTGAAATGCCCTGAAATCTCATAGCTCATAATGAAAGATACTTGACAGAGGTTTTCCCAAGGTTGATAACAATCCTGAAAATTCACATGGCATTACCAGTGACGAATTGTAGATAAAAAGAAACCTTTTCAAAGTGTGAATAATGAAATACAAAGTTGGGCCAACTTATTAGAGGGGAGACTGAATCATCTTTGCATTCTCTTTATAAAAATGACATTGAAAAAATGATAGCCACTTTAAAGAAATGATCAAAGAGTTGGTAGAGAGAGAGAGAGAGAGAGAGAGAGAGAGAGAGAGAGAGAGAGAGAGAGAGAGAGAATACTATGGATGAGTGTTAGATAGTTATTCTACATTTTGCCTGTGGAATTAGCTTTTAAAAATTTATAATTTGCTTTGATTTTTTTCTCTTTCTAAATACAATTTATTTCATGTTCAAACATAATTTTGTATTTAGAATTCGTTTTCTTCAAGAAGCCCCCCTAAATTGTGAAAGTCAGAGACTCTCACAAGCTGGGTCTGTCCTTGAACCCCTTGTACCTGCACAGAGCTCCCTTGGCTGTGGCTGCCTGAGAGAGTTTGGATTTGGGCACAGGGTCTGGATGCCCTGTGCCAGTGGGGAATATGGGCCTGGCTGATATCACACATCCGTGGGGACCACCTGACTCTAATTCCCAAAGGGGCAAAACTTTTGTCACTCTGCCTGTGAGGGCCCAAACCTTTCCACCAACAGTCTCGTCAGGACCTGGCTGGGCCCTGCCAGCCCCCCTGCGTTTCCTTTTAATAAAATTTAATGTTTTCATTTTCAAAGTCCTAGAAAATCCAAACACTTTTTAAAAGCCCCGAGGAACTATAAAAATTAATAGCACAGGGATAATTTCTTTTTCAGTGGCGACTCAATTAAACCTGCCAAAGTCAGACAGTGTGATTTAAACGCACCACTTGCAGAGGGACCTGAGCAGAGCAGGCAAACATGGAACGAAACAATAATATTTACCAATTACTCTCTTGGATGTTTCCCACCCGGCTCCTTCCCCCTGGGGAGAATTTTTTCCTTCTCTCCCTCCTGTCAGGGGCCAGAGGTCAGCATCCCTAATTGTTTTCTCCTTGAATGGTCACATTGCTATCAACAAGTGACTGAACTTCTCCTCTGTTCAGGGTAATGGAAAAATACCACTGGGCTGTCTGCCCAGGGCGACAGGCCACGTGGACATCATCCTGAATGTGGGGCTGAGCTCGAATTTGAAAATGGAAGAATGGCTCCCAGCCCATCTCAGCTGGGCGCTCCAGCCAGACTAGACCTCACATTCCATGCTTAGTCCTGCCCCAGGGCACTTGCTCCTGCTGCTCCCCCCTGCCAGGAATGCCCTCTCTGCTGTTCATTGAACATGTATCACTAAGCACTTCAATCTTATATTTTCTTTGAGGTCCCTATCAAGATCAAGTTCTCTTAAGAAAGGTTTCTTGATAAGATCCATATCCGTGTCAATTTTCTGCTTAATCTCACTGCCTTCAACTCCTCTGTATTGAGTCAACTATATATGATCTCCTCAGTGCACATGGGCTGTCTGGGCACTGTCCTAGAGCTTTTAACATGCAGGCTTCTCCCTCTTTCTGGACTGGAATGCTCCTCCAAGGCAGGAGCTCCTCTGGATGCATTGTTGTGCATTATTGATTGCATTTAGTTTGGTGTCCTGCATGTGCTAGAGACTTACTTGGTGTATTTGAACTGGAATTGAGAGTCTCAACATTATCTCCACAACAGGAGAACGTGGGCTGCAGGAAATTGGTACAAGGATTTCAATGTAGCGTGGTTCACACAGAAGAAATAAAAAATAAATTAATGAATAATTGAAAAAAGACCTGAGCTATATGTCCATCACTGGAGACTGAATAAAGAGAACATGGAACATGATTACAGGTGTGAGAGCAGTTAAAGTAGATGAAATGGAGGTGAATTACCAATATGTATAGAATCCCCAAACAGAACTGTTGTTTGTTAAGATACAACTTATGAAGGTTCAATGCCACATAAACCAATACTACATAGTGTTTTATGGATCCACATGAGTATATCCATGTGTGAACACAGGATGAGAAAGAAATGCATGCAGTTCTTGCCAGGGTTGCCTCTGGAGAGAAGGTATAGGGAATGGGGAGTGGGGCATAGACTCTTAATTCTTTCTGTATATATATATATTTTTCTCATAATAAAGATCTGAAGCAAATAAGAGGATGTTAATGTTTGCTAATTCTGCTTGGTGGTTACACGGGTGTCTGTGAGGAAGACAGTAGCAGGGTGCCCACCTAATGGGCTGCCCCTCCTCCTGGCCCAGGCCTGGACCCCATTTCTCAACCTCATCAGCAGTGAGGTGCAGCCATGTGGCCTCAATCTGGCCAGCGAAGTGGGCAGGTGAGTAGGAGTGACAGATGTGACCTGTAGGCCTGGCCAGAAGCTCTAGGGCCAGAAGCCCTAGCAGTAGGCAAATCAGCCATTGATTTTCTCCCCAGGGAGCATCCACAGACTAAGCTGGACTATAAGGAACAGGATAAAGGAAGCATGAGCACTAAGCAGAGCCCAGGATGCCTGCAGGATGAAGTTTGTGAAGTCTTCGATGGCTGCCCTAATCCCCAGGCACTTTGCCCTTTGATTCATCTTGGCCAGCTTCCCCCATGTCCCCATATCACATTTTGCTGATTCCTTGCCTGCTCCCCACCTGGAGTGTACCCCTAAATCTCTGCTTTCACAGTATATACTCTACTGTAAAACCTTCTGCCTGGCCCAGGCACCATCCCCATGACTCTTCACCCTCCCACCTCACTTCCTACTCCCCCTCCAGTCCTCAGAACTTTTATCTGCACTGCTTGTTTTGGCTTTCACCCCACAGTGTGGCTTACATCTTGGTGACGGGGACAATGCCTTATTTTTGTATCTGCCCAGGAGGGACCTAAGTTGACTTTTTCTGTGATAAGCAGGAGGACAAGAATAATAGTTTATCTGGTGTCCTCTGTGAGTCTCATGGGCTTACAACACATTGTTCAGAACTTCCAGAGTTGAGGTAAAAGAGAACCTTCCCAGAGAGGGGTGGGGGCAAGCAGGAATGCATCCCTAGGACTGAAAGAGAGCATAGCATGGAGGCCCCCTACAAGGAACTGCTGCAGAGAAGGCCTCCCAACCCAAGGCTGAGATTCAATCTCACTTCAGAGAAGATCAAGGTTAACTCCAGCCAGGTTTTCTTAACATTGCTTGTTTCACTTCTGGCTCTTCTGTAGGTTCTCCGGATAAGATCCCATAGAATGCAGGGGTGTTGTTTGTTTCAGAAGGTGGGGAGACATCAGGAATCAGCACCCTTTTCCTCAGCCAGTCCCATGGGAGGAGAAGGCTCAGGAGGGAGAATTAGAGGACATGACAGGGAAGGAGAGCGTTAACTGGGCTAAACCCTGAGGTTTATGGGTAGAATGGAGGTGGTAATGGGGGTGCTCAGGATGGAGAGTAAGTCCTGGGGGCAATCATAGGGTCCTCATCTGTGGTATAGCAATGGCCAGGTAAGGACCTTTTGGCTTTGGACAGAGCCATTTAGCTTCTCTAAGACCCAGGTTTCTTATTTTTAGAAAAGGGATGATATAACTTTGCTGGGCTACTAAGATTTAAATGAATAAAGTATGTGAAAGGATTTATAAAATCTTGAGTGGTATACAAATATATGCTATCACTGTAACTAACATAATAGATGCCAAATAAATGTAGGCCAGTCAGAATGAATAGGTGATTGAACGAGTAAGTGAAAGAATTAAGGGATGAGTTGGGGAGGGGGCATGTGCTCACAGGTGGTCCAGAGGTCCAGGGTGTGGGCAGAGGTTGTATCTCTGAAAGGACATTGAGTAGGGACTTAGGGCCACACCCAAGAAGCCTCTACTTCATGACCTTGATGTTGTTGATCCCGTATCCCTTGAAGGCCAGAGTGCTTAGTCAAGCATCTTCTTTCCCAGAGGAGAACTCTTGGGCTGATACTTGGTACTTGGTACTTGCAGCTAATGGAGGGTCCTGTGGGTTCTAGCACCCCAATTAGAGTCTCAAATTGAATTTACTCAAAGGAAGGCATGGGAAACAGAGTAGTCCCTCGGATGTCAGTAATCTGGTCAAATGGCACACAGAGCGCTATGAAAGCATGTTTAGAGGATGAAGAGACAATTGTACAGGTAATTAGAGAAGACCCTAACACAAATCCAGGATGGAAATAAATACTCTGGAGGAGAATGTAAGGATCATCCACGTTTTATATGAGAGGGCTTTGTCTATACCACACACTGTACTTCTTACTTCCCTGGAAAATAAAATCTGAACATCCTGTTTGGACACTGAAGACTTCCACAAACTGGCCAGGTGGTCTTTCTGGTGTTTTCTTCCACTCTGGCGATCTCACACGAATCTTCTGTCTGCTGCGTGGAGCTGAGCATACAAACCCATTTTAATGTGCCACCTTGTTCCTCTCTTTCTAGCCCGCTCTGTGCCATCCTCAGGGCCCCACTCAAATCCTGTCTTCCTCCCACTGGACCAAGGGGTTAAACTTCAACTAGACCTTTTCACTACTCTTTCCTTCCTAATATCCTAATGCTCAGTGCCTCTATCCACTACTCACCCCCATCTGACTTAGCGTTCCCTGCTTGGCATTGTGATTATTCAAATGTCTCACTTTTTTAAAAAATTTTTATGGTGAGCTCTCTGACAACACTGATTACATTTAACTTCTAATTCCTTGTGTCCCCTAATCCACTGAGCACAGTGCCAGACACATAAGAAACCCCCTAAATTTGATGACTGGTTGGGAAGATAGAGTTCTTAGTGACCAAATAATACTTTCTCTGTTAGTATCTGTGGCCACATGGACACTTGTGGGGAATTAGACCTTCTCATGCTCTCCAAGGTGACCACAACCTGGCTTCAGCTCCCACCTCCATATTCCCACCAGCCCACCCCAGTGAGGCTACACACATTACTGGTCCCTACAGAACAGGCAGCACCTGTGCGATCCTGTGAGATGCTGCTCTGTGGTTTCTTTTTTGCTCTACACCTCAATTTCTAACCACTTCCCTTCTGCTCCTGAGACACAAATTCACAGCCCAGTGTGGTCTCCCAGAGACCGTCTTCCTCAGAGTTGTTCCTTTGTCATATCCACCTTTTCTGCACTGTGCCTAGTACTCAAGCTCCCGTGGTTCCACTGGGGAGAGGTGAGTATTGCCTACCTTTTCCTGAGCACTTACCAGGAAGGTCTGATGCTCTATTGCATTGTAGCAGAAAGCTGGCTGTATGCAGGTTTGCAGATATGGATGGCATTTGAGTGGAACATGTGGGAAATGCTCTCTTTTGGTAAGAGTATTCTAAAGAATTCTCATATGCAGAAACTTTTTTTCTTAATGTCGGCAATAGTGTGTAGGAATGTGCTCTCAGGAGAGGGAAAGTGACTCAAACAACTCCTCTATGGGTGCTTCATGTGAGGGCTCAACTCTCAGCAGAAACATCATTTTTGGCATGCATGCCAAGCCCAGCCTGAATCTGGCTATACATAGATTACATATAAGGTCGTATATAAATGGTGTTGCATAAATAGAAATTTAGAATTCCAAGCAACAGGGAAATTACAGCAACATATATTATCTTATTTAATCCGCACAGTAATCCCATGAAGTGGGTACTATTATCTTTATTTTGCAGAAAAGGACACCAAGACATAGAACAATTACATAACTGCCCAAGGTCACTTAGTGGGTAGATGGCTGAGGCAGGACTTGAACTCAGCTCTATTTGAAGGGCTTAGTGTCTGTGCTGTGTGGAAGGTATCTAAACAGAGAATGAAGAGTGCCTTGCCTCAGGGGTGGGGGTGAATAAGGTTCCTTCCACCTCTACAGGTCTATGTTCTTTGGAATTTTCAGGTAAACACTAAAACATGGTTGGCCATGCCCTCCAAACTCCTAAGCAATGCCAAAGATGCAATGTTGGGCAGGCAGAGAAACAGGCACAGAGCAAGGAGGGGATATTTGGTTACACCTCCCTGACTCCCTGTTTCCTTTGCAATTTGTCCTTGCTGTCCCTTTAAGGGTACCTAGACCTTGGGAACCTGAGCAGCTACGCTGTCTTGATAAAGGAACATTAAAGTGCCAAATGGAGAACATGAGCTGGAGGCCTCCAATCTGTCTCCTCGGAGCTTCTCAACCTTTTTTGACCCACAGTTAAACAAGCCCCCTCCTTCCCTGAGAGATCTAGAGATGCTTTGAATTTTGGTGGGAGAGGAAGTGCACATTCTGAATTCTAAGGCCAGTTTATGAGTCCTCACCAGCCAGAAAGATGCCATTGAGCATTTCTTTCTGTAGTTCATGTTAGGCAAGTTTTGTTTTGTTTTTGTATTAGGGGGCAGACTCTTCGGTTTTCCAAATATAAAACTATATTATACTACTAGAGGCCCAGTGCATGGATTCATGCACTGGTGGAGTTCCTCAGTCTGGCCTGCTGGGAACGGGCTTGAACCAGCTCTCTGACATCTCCTAAGGGGTCCTGGATTGTGAGAGGGTGGTTCTTGGGTGACGCACCCCGGAATTGGGCTCCCTCCTCTCTGATTATGGGTGCGTTACCTGAGAACCGCCACTACCAAGAGACCGCAGCTCGGCAGCTCCTGTGTTGAGTGTCTGTCCCCTGGTGGTCAGTGCGCGTCATAGCTACTGACTGGTTGCCTGGTTGCTTAGGTTTTTATATATATAGATTTGATATTCTTTCTCAAACTAAGAATGCTACCTCTCCGCTCCCCATGGAATTTGATGTGCCCCCCTCTCCCTCTGGCCTCACAGTTGAGCATCACTGGTCTAGCATCACCCTTATAGCTAAAAGATCAGAGATAGGAATTAATGTGGCCATAGTCACACAATGACTTATCCAGCTCCTTCACTTCAGTTCTACCCAACAAATATTTATGGGACAACTACTAGATGCTGGTAACCTAAAGGCAGCAGGTGCATCTGCATTTTTAAATCCATCTCAGGAGAAGAAACCCCATGACCAAAGGACTGAATGTGTAATGGTAGAATTTAGGTACTGGTGGAATATGTTCTTTTAGTTGGGAATCTTCCAGATATCACTAAAATCCCACAGTACAGACAAATGTCTGCTCCATCATTACAAAGAGGGCCTGTCCTGTAGGGGCGCCCCACTTTGAAGATGGCAAAGGGGAGGAGGCTTAGAGACCTCTCCTAAAGGAACAGCATCGCTCTGTCGCCTCTCTCTTGTCAACACCCTCTTCTCCCTGGATTTGGTCTTATACCCTGCCGGCTGTTTTCTTTGTTGTCTTTTCATCCCCACCAAGTTGGGCAGAAGGGTGCCCCCCTCTTATTTCCTTCCATCACCCCCCTTCCCCCAACCCCGTCCTTGCCAGCACAAGGTTCCATTCTTCATTAATACCATTTTAAAGCCAGCACGGAGCTGTTTTCCAGATGTGGCCATGCGCAGACAGTAATTGTGCTCTGTGATCCCTTCCAGCTGCTCCCGCCGCTTGCCAACGAACTCCCCCACCCCCACCTTGCAGTCCCAGGAGTCCATGTTTGGGGGCTGCAAATTAGGGCAAACGTTGTAAAATGATCATGTGCTACACACGGCTTGCCCCACAAGAATTATGGACTTTATAACTGAGCTAATTGGCATTAGGTCTTGCCTGAAAGGTCAACAGAGTGGCAGAGAAACAGGATCTTTGTAAATTGATCGGCTGGTCCCCCCCTCCTTCGTTCCCCCAGCTCCCTTTCCCATTTTGAAATATGGCCTACCTGCCCTGTGGAATTGCTGACTCTTGTAAATTACTGCCTTGACTGTTCGGGACTGTGACACATTGTTTCACATCGCGTGGAAGGCGGTGGGATGTTGAAGGGGTACATAATTACACCCTGCAAATTCTTCTAGCAGACCACAAGCCTCAGCCTTCATGCCCCTTGGTGAAGCGGGGCATTGTAACACTCTTGACCTTCACATCAAGTGTGATTGACCCAAAGGTAGCAGAGAGGCTTCGGATTATTTGTTTATTTATTGCTCCCAATATGTGTGTTCCTTTGCAATGACCTTGCCCTTCTGTTGTTTCTCAGATGGGAACACCTGTTTAGCTTTTTCTTTTTCATTCTACAAATGTTTAATGAGCCCATCAGGGTCAGGGTCCAAGACCGATGTTAGGAGAGAAGGGAAGTTGTCTTTCTGGAATCAGAGAAGTTATGCTTTTACCTTTAAATTGTGTGGGTCTTTCAACTTGGGGTGAAATGAATCCTGATGGATTCAAAATGTCTGTGCTCCCCCTCTTCCCCCATCTGGTGCTCACTGTTTGGGGTCAAGCATTAAAAATCCTTGTTAAAATATATATAGTATCTGGGAGGAATAACTCATTAAACTTTTGGGCTTTACCTCTCTCCTTCTTTTTCTTAGTAAGGGCCCTTTGAGAATCTAATGAAAGTTGACCTCATACTGCAGATACTCACACATATTTCGCCTACAAGTTTTGGCTATTCTTGGACCTTTTGAATCCCAAGTAGGAATCAATTTCAAGTTTTGAGTCCTTGCTCAGTTACCATTATTGACACCCTAGCCCACATGAGATTATTAGACCCTTCTAGCAGAGAGGCCCAAGGAAACAGGACATAAACTGGTCAATGCAATGGGAAAGGTGACAGAAGCAAAAGTTTCAGTGGCCTATTTTTGGGTCACAACAGGGGAAAAGGGGGCTGAAAATCACTGCATTGAACATGTAGTTGCAGACCTCATAAATAATGCAACGAGCATGCATCCATGTACAACTGTTTTTCAAAGGCATGTAAATGCTGTTGCAACATGAACACTGGACTTATTTAGCAATATGGACCTTAAGTGTTTGTCCAGTCAAAAGATTAAAATGGTAACTGTTATACTGAGAGGTTATTTAATGCAAACCAGGTCTTTGAGCTGGGAAGTTTGGGATCCCTTGGTCTATTGATCATCATCTCTAACCTGGATTACTCCTTTAGCCTGAGCATGCTTCTCCCTGCTTCATGTCCCTCTCCCAACACTGTAGTCATGGTGGTCCTCTTAGGAGGTCAGGTCCTCTTAAGCTTACGTCCTCTCATGGCTGCCATCTCGCTCTGAGTCAGAGCCAACTCCTGCCATGGCCTCCTGCATTGGCCTTGTCTGCTACTATTCTCCCCTTTGCTCATTTCACCCCAGCCCTTAGCTACTTCTCAAAATGCTGGAAAAACTACCCCCTCACATCTTCTGTACTTGCTGCTCTCTTCTGCTGGTAATGCACCTGTCCCAGTTGTTCTGATAGCTGGTCTCCTTCCCCCTTCCAAATCACTGCCCACTCGTCTCCTCATCTGAGCTGCCATCCCTTCCCACCTCGTCTAACACAGCCATCATTGCCCCCAGCACTCCTGATCCTTCTTCTAAGCTTTACTTTCCCCACCCAATGCCACCTGACTTCATGTTGATTTGTGTTTGTGTCTCCCCCCGCAGAATATCAGTTCCTTGAGAATAGAACACTTGTACTGAGTTCAGAGTGTGTGATGGGCACTGGGGGACTAAGAAAGATTGAGGGAGGAGAGGAACATGGGGTTTGGAGAGCCCAGTCCTGCTCCCTTCTCCCCTTTGTGGTTAGGGTACTGTGAACTAGTTACCTCTTCTGTAACATGGAGAGGGTACCCATTGCTTTTATGACCTAACAGAATTGCATGGAGCATTTGTTTGGGTCCATTTTACTCTCCTCTGTCCTCAATAATCCCCTTATCTGCCATCTGGGGTCAGAAGGCTCTGTCTCCTGTTGGTGGCTGATCCTGATTTAAGGGGGAAATCAAGGAGAGAAGGCATCATTAGGAAAGTGTCTGTAGTTTCCATGGGGACAGAATGAAGAAGTGTCATTGACAAGAGACAGAGTGGGTCATAAGATCTCTTAAAGGAGTTAGGTCCACCTGGACATGACAGGCAAGCATGATGAGGGCAGGGTAAGAAGAGCAGAACGGAGGTGGTTGATAGGATGCGGTGGATACAGACCCTGGCTAGATGGGAGCTGGCTTGGTGTGTAGTAAACCTCACTTCAGGTCCCCACCATCCTTTCTCTCACCCATGTAAACACAAGGAGGCATTTGAATATCTTTCTGAACCAATAAATCAAAAGTATCCATTACCAATGTTTCTCTGCCTTGCCCTGAATGGTCTAACATGTGGATCAAGTCCCACTTTAATTTTTCTTGTGCTAGAATTAGGCTCTGAGCCCCAGTCCAGTCCATGGGCCAGATTGTAAACTAGATTCTGTCACTTGCTTCTCCTTGGGGTTGGTCATGACACTGAGGTCTCTTGAATTCATTTGGAGAGATGTCCTGTTGTGTTTGCTACTGAGAATCACTGTGATATATAAACCCTCTTCATCCTGCCACCTTAAAATAGGGGGACCAATTGGATGGGACACAAGTAAATGATTCCCTTTAAGAACTCAGTTTCCCCTGATGTCACAGTGTTCTTCATCCTTTCTGCTGTGTTGCTGTGACTTATATCCTCCTCTAGTTAAGGTATACTCACCATGCTGCCCAGCCAAATCCATCCTGCCCAGGAAACCACAGTGACATCATGAATGAATGTGGTCCCTAGATGCCAGGATCTATTGGATAAGGCAGAAAGCATCGCCTCCATTTCGAGTCAGAGTTCACTCAGTGTCTCCAGCCTGCACCTTTGACCTCTGGACCTTGAACCAGAGACTAACTAGCCACCAGCTCCTGTTAACCACTCCTGTTCTAGATCATTCCTCTGGAATTTAATTTCCTAGCAGATATTGACACATGTCCCTCTTAGTCCTTGCCTACTTATCTCTGCTCTCTGGCACCAGACCTTTCGAATGCCTGATCCATCATGCTGCCAGGGGCCTGGCTGACTCCCTCACTCCTGTGGTCACTTCATGCTGGTAGCCCCTATGATGGAGTGTGACAAAATATCCATGTTCCACAAGGTGGCAGTCAATGGAAAAGTGAGCTTCCATCTCTGGGGTGTAGTGCAAATGACAGTAAATGTGGGAAAACCCAGCCTAACACAGTAAAGCCAGTTTGGCAACATCTGCAGCCATCAGACATCCCAAAAGTGTCAACTTTCACAGTCATCACCCTGCCCCCTTGGGGTCACCTTCCCTCTCATGAGCACACACACACCTCTATCTCCTTCTGGATATTTTCTGCTCCCCCAATGTCTTCAACTCACAGCCCCCACACATAGTCCTCAAATGGACTCATCTCCCTTTCCCTGCCTCTCCACGTAGAAGAAATGCCAGAGAACTTTCCCCAGCTGGGCTAAAATTGAGACTCAGTCCTGATAGCATCTGCTGAGAAGGGGCCTCCCCCAAGTGGCCTGGGCACTGTTGTTCCAACAGCGGTAGATATGTTCTTGGTGGTGAGCTCCCAGCCCTCGGGCCCCATCTGCAGCAGCTCTGTGCTTTGAGCATCACACTGCAGCTTTTCCTTCAGAGGTTTTCACAAGTTCAGAGCAGTCTTGGGTATTGGGGAGTTGAAATTATTTTTACCCACGTGCAGCTGAAATAGCCATCTGCCATCACACCGCCCAATTCCTCACTGTGTTGAAAAATCCATCTGGAGTTCTTCTTTCTTAATTCTCCAGATTTAAAAAAATTAGTGTCTTGGTGCAACGGAAGGTGTCATTTCTCTATGTGTTTTCTGCCTACGGTGGAGCCTGTCCTAGGTTAGAGGGTACATTTATGGCTACTTGTTGCTTGGTTTAAGCCATAGTGATTAGCTATTGGTTCTAGACCCATGATTGTCCCTTACTCTAGGAATGTGTATCTTTCTAAATCTAAATATAATCCAAATCCCAGCTCACGTACCCTCTTCCACAAAACCTTCCTAATTACTCTAGCTCCACTTTTCTGACATCTCCATGGTGGAAATAAATACCTCCTTAGCACATAGTCCTTAATTTTCTTCCATTTGCCTCGTCTGTGTTGGCTTTGTACCTCTCAGTTCATGACAACTGGGACTGTGCCTCATGTTCATCTTGCAGCTGCCATAAAACCCAGCCCCTAGTGCTCCCAATAAAGTCTTGGAATGTCCTTTAATTCCTTTTCTTCTTTCATTGATCTTCATATCCTTCCTGAAACAGCTCAGATTTTCACCACACTCCAACTCCTATAACATCAATTAAATTGCCCAGATTCAATATAGTGCAACATTCTTTCTGTTTTTCCAAAGGTCTCCATGAGCACTAGAGTGCGGGAGCAGTAGCTCACACCCCATTGCCTACATGATGACCAGCTCAAGGAGATGCTCAATGAATGGTTTTGTTTTAAATTAAGATGCTTCTGATGGTGGAACCATTCAATTAATAAGCATCTACTAGGATCCTAATAAATGCCAGGCCCTTTAGCAGGCACTGGGGATTGAGTAATGAGTAAATCATGGATCCTACCTTCAAAAAGTTCATAGTAGAGTGGAGGCGATAGATGGAGGGGACACATCTGCATTTGAATATGATTTCAGAGGAGGGAGAGATAAACTCATTATGGGATTTTAAAACTTTGAGATTTGAACTTGAAGTTTCAGGAAGAGGATGCACAGGGGCATGGAAGTGGGAACAGTCTGGTGGATCCAGGGAGCACCATGGTTCTGCGTGGCTGAGGCATAGGAGACATGGGCAGTGTTGAGAGGTCGGCCTGGAAAGCAATAAGTCAGGGTGTGAGCCCTACCCTGCTCAGCTGGATACTCCCATCCAGGTTTCCTGGGTAATTTTTACAATTGCAATGCATGCATTTATCTAAGCTTCTCTTTGATGATGATGTCTGTGGGTTGTCCTCCTCTAGGTCGACTCACCTTACATTGTCCATTTCCATCTTTCAATATAGGGTTTGGTGTCATTGATATCCCTAAATTGTCCTCAGTCCCCTTTAAAAAGCAAGACAAATGTGGAAAAATATTTGGAAACTAGGAATCTGGAGATATATCCATCTCTTACGTCTAGGACTTGGGACAATTTCTTTAACTCCTCTGAGCCTCAGTCCTTTCACCTGAAAAATCGGGAAAATAGCACCAGACCCACCCACTACATTGGTTGGCCGTAAAGCTCAACTATAACAATAGATGTAACAGAGCCTGGAAACACAGAAAGCTCAGTCCAAATGCAAGGGCAGATTACCCTGGTGGAAGGAGACAGCCGCTCCTTCCTCCCGTGAAGATTCCCTCGCCAGGCTGTACAAACTTCAGTAGGGCCCCTTGGTCTCCCATAGCAACTCGCCTTCTCATCCCACTGGCATTTTTGCCTTCACATAAGGCAGCTCTTGCTCATTAGGCATAACAAATTACCCACGCTCCACCGGGGTATAGATGGAAATCTGTGAGGTAGAATAGATTTCTTCCCTTCTGCCTCCCTCCCTCTCCCTTTTCATGTTCACAAGTGTCTCCGGAACAAGCTGTCTCCTGTCTGGGGAGGGCAGAGGCGAGGCCCCGCAGAGGCGTGTGCAGGATTGGAGGAGGCAGCTGCTCCAGCCTTTTCTACAAATGCTTCCTGCAGCTTGGCTGGCTCTGGCCCTGCCACGCTAGTAGCACCTCTGAATCTCTATTGTTTGCATAAATTGTGAGCCCCGCACATCTTAGCCCTTCAATGGGGCCACCCTAGTTTATTGGCTCCATGTATCCATTGAGGGCAGAGCATGGATGGACCAGAAGACAAGCTCCCATTTCTTGAAGTACTCCAATCTAGAGAAGGTGAAGAAGCCCCTTGCAGTCACATTTCCAGCCCTTGGAACTTCACTTTCACTCACACCCCATTATTGACATAATGCATAGCCCAAATCCTGGCATGAAGCAGAGGTAATTGGTAACCTGGGAAGGAAAACAGGGCGGAAACCAACCTTTGGCACGATTATGAGATGATCAAGAGTGCTTCTCTCTCCATTCTTTGGGGTCCCTTTTCACCTTTGTGTAGGTACATGGGGTCTTTATAATACCCACTGCAGATTCCCAGCATGCTCTCCAGGCCTGTGCCCACAGTCTAGGGTCCTATGCTTTGGCTCCATTTAAGTCACCATCAAGGAGTGAGACGATCACCAAATGATGAGCTGGAGACCTGCTTTCCATTTGTAGGCTAAGTGCCATAACCCGTCCACGCCTCACCTTGGGTACAATGAGGGCTCAGAATTGGAGTGAACTGACACCATCTAGCTCTAAAGTTTTCTTCTGGTCATTTCCCTTGGGATCTTAGTCTTCACTGAAGGAAATCTTGATCAGATGCTGTTGGGAAAGCTAATGTGGTGGTGGTGAAGGCACAAAGGCTTCTTCAGGCAGCCTCAGGCCCACCCTTTCACCCCCACCCTCAGCCCTGAGCCCAAGATGACACCACATGTCAGGCCTGCTTCCTCCTTTTCTCAAGCTCCCACTGGATATCTGCCCCTGAATTCACTGCTCTCTTGGCTCATTCTCTCATTTTGACTTTGGTGATCCTGCCTCCCAGGAACAGATTAGAGAGTTCCCTGACACCTGAAATCAAGTTGGCACCAGGCTTAGCCCTTAGAAGGTTCTTCCTAATAATCTTTTGAATAATTGATTAGTTAAAAAAGGACTCCAATTTCTGGGCTACAAAGTCTTATTTGAATCCTACCTCCCCTGTCCATCTTTCAGTCTTCCCCTCTTATGTCTGCTCTGGGATAGCCCTTTTGTTCTTACACTTAAGCCAGACCCTCCTGGCCCTCCTAGACTTTCTCATTACCCACCTGTATGCATCCCTCTGTTCTCCAAGTCTTCTACAAGAAGTCTTCCTGGGCCCCATCAACACACAGTGTGCGTCAATTTTTTTCTTGATTAAAACCCCTCACAGTTATATATACATTTTACAAAGCATTTTCATGAGGTCATCTCATTTTATCATCCCATAGACATTGTCATTCCCAGTTTAAAGGTGAGTAAACTGAAGATCAAGGCTGTCACCAGAAGGCTGACAGAGGGCAGGACAGGGAGTAAAATGCAGCTCCTGGGTTCCAAGCTAAGAGTTCTATCAGTTATAACATGGGCTGTGAAACTCATGCATCTGGCGGGGGGTGGGGGCAGTCTGTGGGCATTCCCATTGTCTGGCTTAGTTTATTTCAGAGAATCTTAGTTTATTCTATATTCTGAAGATACCTGAGGAAAGGGAGGAGTTTCTGTAGGATGAGACAGACTGGGACGAGAGTAGAGGAAAAGGGGCATGGGGAATGAGGCATCCGGAATTTCAAGGACACAAAGTCAGGCTTCAAATGTCTCTGAGAAAATTGTCCCAGAGCAGACATGTTAAGGGTGGGATATGGGCCTCTAATGTTCAAGGCAATGGGTCTCTAACCATGATGAAGACCAGGAAAAAATGCTTTGCGCTTCTTAAACCAAAATCAACAAAGATCTTACTATTTTTTTTTCTTTTGCTTTGCTCAGATGGCAATATTCTTGGCTTTGTAACTGTTATGATCAGGTTGCTCTGGTAGCTGCCTCTATTTCAGACAAGAAGGAGCCCTGGACCTCTTGACCTGTCTCCTAATCAGGAACAGATTAGACAATGCCTCCTTCTCAGGTTGGCTCGAAAGGGTCCAGGGACCAAGATAGGAAATGGATTAATTCCTGGGTTGAGAAGGCTGGGCATGGTCTGGTATGTCCCTTTGACCAGTAATAAGAGCAGCCAGCCTGCAGGAAGGAATGGGAATTCAGGTAGATCTTGCTTTGAGGACATCTAAAAACATCCAAGAGAATAATAAAATTGCCTATCATTGAGAGCTTAATATATGGGGGGCACTATGCAAAGCATTCACATAAATTATCTCATTTGTATCTCCATCACAAACTCATGAAGTAGTTTCTGTTATTGTTCCCATTATACAGATGAGAAAACTAAGGCACAGAAGTTTAAGTAATGTGTCCAAAGTCAATAACTAGTCAGTGGTAGATCTAAAATTAGTCTGGCATCAAAGCCAGGCATAAATATTCAGCTCTTTGGTCATTCAGGGTTCAGAAAAGATTGCTTTGTAAAGGAACCTGCCCACCAGGTTCTTTTGCAAAGCAAGAGCTCTCCTGTTCCAGTGATGCTGACTGCGCTTCCAGAGCCTGTCAGAGGGGGCGGCAAGTCAGGCAAAGGCAAGAAAAGGCTCCACCCAGTGCTTTTAGAGATTCAGTTTGATTTGATTCCCTTCAATTCGATTCAACCCAATTGAACTCAGTCCCCAAGCATTCTGTACTCATTGTATGCTGGGCAGCTTTCTGTCATGGGGATTCCCAAGTGAAGCCAAATAAATCCAGAAATAATTTTCATAACCTTAAAAGTTTGGTTTGGTTAATCTTTGATTCAGCAATTCTTCTAGGAACTTATTCTAAGAATGTGATCTTGAATGCCTGAGAATATTTGCTATGCAGAGCTCCTCTTTGTTTTTTAAGCAGTAAAAGGCAATCTAAGTGTCTCAGGGCTAGGGGCAGGCATTGGATGTGTCTTATACAGGTGGTGACAGCTGTAAGGACACAGTGGCCATGTGGGTTGAGAATAGTCCGGCAAGAGTGAAACCAGTCAGTACAGTATCTTTAGTTCCACAAGGAACATGCCAAATGTTGCCAAACTTTGCCTCAGTTGTATTTTTACAGCACCCTTAGGCTAAACTAAATGTCTCATGTAAGTATATAGGTCCAAATAAACTAAAAAGTATTTGTGTCCTAACAATTTAGTAGCTGTCTGAAAAAATATTACACATAAATTGAAAGAAAAATTATATTTATATTTCATTCTTCAATAATCATAATTAATTACTAATGAGATGTGAGTATCTGGTGGGGATTGTACACTTACTCAAGCCTTGGAATCAGATTGGACACCTCCACCCTCATTTCCTTTCTCACATTGATTTTTGCATGGTACTTTCTTTTTAACACAGCAACTAATAAAAACCCAGTTTTGCCAATATCATATGTGTCTTGGTCTAATGTTGAAACTTTGAACTCCATCAAGCTGGTAGTTTGGGCAATATTTGACAGTACTGAGTATCAGAGTGTGTTCCTGGATCACTAAAAACATCCTGCAATGCTCTTGTGGTTTCCCTGTGGTACACTGGGGTTCCTTGGCACACAGTTTGAGGACTGCAGAAATATGATCTCTTCCATTTTGCTGAAACAAACTGCCTTCTTTGTCTCTTTTGGTCTAGCTTTTGATGGACATGTGAGTATAAGAAATGTTTCACTTCTCTCGTGATTATAACAAAAGAAAATCAGCCCAAGAGCATGATAAGTAGCAACTGATCCTCAGCCTCCATTACAGGGATGCCATAGGGCATGGTGGGGACTGAGGCATATAGAGAGCTCAAGTGCCATCTAAAAAGGGCAGCTTCTACTCAGCTTCCTCCATATCACATGATAGAAATGTGGCGTTAACATTTTTTTAAGAAAAGCAGAAAATATAGACTTTTATGTGAAGTCTCCCAATATACAGATGTTGGCAACTAATTCCAACATACTATTTATAAGTATTGGGTATGTCAATACTATGCTGCATACACAAAAAGCATGTCTATAGGTGGTGTTTTGCCTGCGAGTCACCAGTTTGGGATACATAATGAGTTATTATTATTAACTAACTCTTAAAATGACAGCATTGATAAATATGTAATCACATGGGAAAATGTTCATTTTATATTAAGTAAGAAAAGGTAACTAACAAAAATCATGATATCATTTTTATGAAAGCTACTTCTGGGTAGTGAGAGGAATAATAGGATATATAACCAAGTGGTTAAAATCATTATTTCTAGTCAGGGAATCATGGATGATTTATTTATTTATTTTTGCTTCTCTAAGTTATTTTTTACAATAACCATATATTGCATCCATCTTTTTGTTGTGTTTTATATTCTTTTCTCAAAAAATGAAACCTAGAACAACCACTGCTATGAATAAGACATTATTAGGCACAAACACCAATGCAAATCAAAGTCATATAAGAAACGATCTCTTGCTTTTGTAGAAGCTTATTCATGAACAGGAGAGAGACACCACATATTACCAATGATGTGTTAATTGAAAAAACAAAGGACAGAGTTTCATGACTGTATTTATATCAAACTTGCTTCCGGGGTTCAGAATAGCAAGGGAATTGGAGGGCGGAATGGCCATAGAAGGCAGCTGTATGTGGGGTTCCCAAGACCACTCCCAGGTTTAGTGGTTCAGGACTCATCATAGAGCTGCACCCATGGCTAAAATGTATTACAGTGAAAGGACACAAAACAAAAGCAGCAAAAGGAACAGGCACACAGCAGTATGGAGGAAACAGACACAAGCTTCAAGAGTCCTCTCCCAGTGGCATCACGCAGGACATACTTCATTCCTCTAGCACTGAATGTGATAACACACGTGCAGTGTCCTCTACCAGGGAAGCTCATTAGAAACACAATGCCCTGTGTTTTCACTGGGGGCTACAAACACCCTCTGTCTAGCCTAGCACAGACCTGAATTCCAGACGCCCAGAGAAGCAAGCAGTTGCTCAGCATAAACCACATTGTTTGCACACACAGTTCAGGCACAGGGAGCCCCGCTGACCAGTTAGGGAACAGGGGAACTTTCCTGAAATCCGAGTTCCCAAACACCTGCCTTGCAAGCAGGCCTTCCTACAGGTGGCAGCCTCAGGCCTGCTATATTACCTAGTTTCTGCACAGAAGCCTTCATGGGGGAGAAGAAATGCAGAGAGAAAAAGGGGAAGTGTTCCCTGTGTGGCCTATACTCATAAAACCAAACCTCTTTCAGGAATCAGAGAATTGTAAGATTCCATGAAAATCATCTAGACTAGTACTTTCTAAGGGGCAAGCATACACCACTAGTGGTTGGTATGTAAGAATATTTTAGGCCATCCATGGGTGACTATTTCATATTTTAATGCTTATATATTTATTTTGATTTTTTATATATAACAGAAACTTAATAATAATATAATATTTTATATTATAGATATTATGTATATATGTGTGTATATATGTATCTCTATCTAGCTATATGTCTAGCCACCTATCATCTTTGTAAAACCCTGACACCATAGGTATTATTAGGGTAAGACTAATTTTTAAAAAATGTGGGTCAATTTAAAGACAAATAGCAAAGAATAAATACATATAAAATAATTAAAATTAAACAGAAATATGAAATAATATTAAATGTTAAATAAATAACAGCCCTGGGGTCCAAGGCCACGTCCAGCTGCAGAGGGTAAAATGGTGAGTAAATAGCTGATGCTATTAGTCCACCCCTTCTCACTGTAGAAAATTCACTATCACATTTTTGCTTTCATTATGAACTCTCCAAGTTTCATATACTTCACCTATGAAATAAGGGATTTAATCTAAACCTGTAGGGTACCTGATCTACTAGACAGTACCCACTGATGCTATGAGATCTAGCAATGTAGGTCAGTGGGTAAAGAGCACAAAACACCCCTGCCTCCAGCATGGCCTTGGATCCCAATGCTCTTTGATTCCCATTTGTACAATCCTATGAGAAGGCCCCGCTGTGCTGTAGGTGTCCTGAACTCATGTCCTTCCCAATCCAGAAGGCTGCAATGAGACATTTCTCCTTCTTTCCCAGCCCCAGCCCTTCCTCTCGTCACCCTCTTTCACATTCAATTTCTTGCCTCCTTGGACTGCAACCCAACTGAATTCCTGATTCTTAGCTTCTTAACCACAAGGGCCTCGTGGAGTTTCTGCTGTGTGCTCAGCTCTGTGCCAGGTGCCAAGATGGAAAAGAAAGGAAGACGCCCAGCCCTGGCTGTCAGGCAGCTTCCATTCTGGCAGGATAGATAAGGCTTCTGAGTACCACTGGGCTTACTAACTCCCCAATTCAGCCTCTGACACACCCTGAATGTGGTTTGTTTGGGGCAGACACTGTATGAGGTCAAAGGAGGCCTCTGGGCTATGGGGGAAGGGTGGGTCAGAGGATATGGTTGGAAGGAAAGGAGCAGGGAGGTTGTCCCAGTTATGGAGACCAGAGTGAGCAAAAGTCTGAGGAAAGATACAAGGCTGGCCAAGAGGAACAGGAGGAGAGCCCAGGTGGGGAGTGGGGTGGGAAGGGGGGGGGGGCACAGGGGTTGCTTCACCCTGCAGTCTTTACCCTGCTATTAAATTTGAGGAAGCAAAATGGGTGTAACAGCCAACCTGCCCCCTCAGTCACCTCATCAGACACAAAATGCCCAGGATTAAAAAAGAAAAAGAAAAGGGAAAGTCCTCATTATATGGTTGGAAATCCTCATACCGGAGATAAAATTTTATGAGTTGCCTATTGCTCAACACCCCGTATTTTTGACATCCCCTGTTTCACATACAGTATTTTAAACACATGAGACACAGACATTACTGTTTTCTTTTTATTTTTTTACCCTTTCATTTTTTTTTTTTCTTTCTGTCATGGCTTAGTGGGTAGCTCTGAAGTTTTTAATACTGAAGGGCCCATTTCATGTTATTTATTACCCTGCTTGCGTGAAAGCTGAGGCCTATAAATCGTCAACACAGGCCGTCTAATTCCAGCAACGGCAAAGCTTCGTCACATGTAATTAAAAGATCCCAAAGCCATTGGAATGTAATGGATTTGGAAATGACACCGTGGGGGCACAGGGAGCAGGCCCAGGAAGAGGCAGCCGTATTTCAAAGGCTCTCCTGCATGGTCTGGGATCAATGGGGCTGCTGGGCTGGGCTCCAGCAGGGCGGGCTGCCTGGGGATAGAGGCAGGGTCTGGATTTGATCTGATACTCAGCTCTGAGGCCACACCATTACATATCCCACCTGCGGGAGGCGCACCCAGCCCTCGGCCTAACAAGCTTCTTCAACCTGGCCTGCTGAGGTGCCACCTCTGATGGCAGTGAGCACCCATGCCCTGGAGGGAGGGTCTCTAGAAGCCCATCCCACAAACAGAGCCCAAAGCCAGGAGGAAGACAGGAGGGGTCTTCACAGTACAATGGTTCTCTTATTCTTGGTCCCCAACTTTCTCCCTGAAGCTGTTTCTGAATGTTCTAGACCCCCATGGCAGCTTTTAAATGCTCCATATTTTGCTATGAGGTTTTCTGGAATCCCCATATCCACCCAGAGTTCACTGCTTCCCTCTTTGGGCTCCCAGGGCACCTGGTCTGTTCAGTTTGGGAACATGAGATGGTGCTGGGTATGGTTATTTGCTTACTTGGCTGCCTCACCATCCCTGAGAACTCCTCAGGGACAAGCACTGTGTTTAAGTTGTCTCTGACCCCAGTGACCTTACACAGGCCTGTCACATAGTAGGTAGTCAGCAGCTATGTAGCAGGAAGGAGGAGATAGAAGATAAAAAAGAGAAAAGAAACAAACAAGCAAAAAAAAGACAAAGGAAAAGAAGAAGAAAGGTAAGAAAGAAGGAAGGAAGGAAGGAAGGAAGGGAGAGAGGGATCTTTGGTGATCTCCTTCTATTTCATGGTTTAAATAATGTAAAAACCAAATTCCAAGATGAACCCCAATGATCTCCACCTCCTGGTATTCATATTGTGTACCTGCCACATGATGCCAGGGTTGGTATTTGTGACTAACAGCATATGGCAGAAATACGGCATGTCACTTTTGAGATTAAGTTATAAAAACGACTGCAGCCTCTGTCATTCTTTCCTCTCTCATTTTCTCTTGAATTATTTGCCCTGGGGAAGCAAGCTGCCATGCTGTGTGAGTAGCCCTACAGGGAGGCCCAGAGGTCAGGGAACTGAAGCCTCTGGTCAACAGCCAGCCAGGAACTGGGCTTGGAAGTGGATTCTCCAGCTCCAGGTGAGCCTAACAATGACTGCGGACTCACTGAGCTGCTCCCAGATTCCTGCCCTTTGAAACTGTGTGAATAAATGGGTGTTATTTTAGGTTGCTAAGTTTTGGAATAATGTACTCCACAGTTATAGATAACAAATGCCATCTATATGTTGATGGACACCAAATTTTTATTTCTAACTCAGAACTCTCTGTTGAACTCCAGAATTGTATATCCAACTGCCTCCTTTCAATCTCTGTCCTACATCCCAAACTGAACTCCTGATCATTCTCTCATTTCAGTTGGTGGCAACACTTACCTGGATGCCAGTTAGAGACTCCTATCTGCTTTCTGTCCCCTCCCATGGCTACTGCAGTCTATTTGCTATGCAGCATCCAGTGACGGGCCCTGTTAAGGCCAGGACTCAGGGAATGCTTTTGCTGCTATGACTTTGCCTGCCCAGGAATCCCTTAGCTTCACTGTTCTCACAATCCAGCAAACCTGGATCTTCTTACTTATGTGGGGTTGTTGTTGTTGTTGTGTGTGTGTGTTTTGCTGCTATTCACATCCAGTCACTCTGCTTTTTACACTTTGTCATTGGCTGAATTGTGTCTCCCCAAAAGATCTGTTGAAATCTCAACTGCTCAGTATCTTAGAATGTGACTTTATTTGGAAATAGGATTGTAGCTAACCTAATTAACTAAGTTTAAGATTAATTTCTACTGGAGAAGGGTGGGCCCTTAATCCAATTAGACTGTCCTCTTAAGAAGACAGAGACACACAGAGAGAAATAATATATAAGGACAGAGGCAGAGATTGAAGATATACATCTACAAGTCAAGGAATGACAACGATTGCTAGCCATCACCAGAAGCTAGGAGAAAGGCACAGGTTGAATTATCTCAGTGCTCTGAGGAGGAACCAACCCTGACAACACCTTAATTTCAAACACTTAGCTTCCAAACTATGAAATAATACATTTCTGTTGTTTGCAGCCACTTAGTTGGTGGTACTTTGTTATAGCAGCCCCAGGAAACTAACACACTTTGTGCATTCAACTTCAAGACCATCCCACTTGTGACTCAGAGCATTCTCTCAGCATTAACAGACTATTAGGACACACCATCTTTGGCTCTTTCAAGGGTGTTTTCCCTCTTACACATGATAAAATGAATCTCATGTCCTCCAAGAAGCCCTCTGGGACAGCTTGAAAAGTAGGAAGTCAATGGTCTTAGCAGCCCTGTATTTGAAGGTCAAAGTTTGGAACACCTGGCTTCTTTACTCACATTTAGTGTGTAATCTATTGGCTTAAGAAAATGTAGAAAGTCTATTTTATTAATTTGTTCTTGACTTGCTCATTCATGGCCATATTGTCTCTTTGATTAAATCTCCTCAGATGACAAAAAGCAGGTCTTTCAATGCCTATAGCTCCAAGTTCAACTATGCTAAAGAAAACAGACTCATGCTGCTGGATAAGGATGGTTTAGTAAGTAGGGGGCTGGTTCACTTCTTTTCTTATTTTATATATGAAGAAACTGAAGCCCAGACAGGAAGAGTGACCCCCCCAAAAGATAAAGAACTACCAAACATTTATATTTTGCCTCCATATAGAATTGTTAATACTGAGGCTTTCATTCAAAGTCAAATAATTGGGAATATATCCCCAGTCCTTGCATAGTCATTGTTGACTACGGACTCAGAGCTAGGTTAAAATCCCAGCCCCATCACTATTTATACGATCATGTGCAAGTTATTTAACCTCCCCTAGCCTCAGATTTTTTATCTGAGAAGCAAGGATGGAAGTACAGATCTCAAAGAATGTCACTGAGGAACTGATCCTGTGTACTGTGGCATCTCAAGAAACCTAATGTCTTAACTTTTATTCCCATCACATACTCCAGACTAGAAAAAGGTAGAAACAAATTATATTTTCAACAAAATCTTTGTCTATTTGTCACATTCAGCTCAAGTTGGAAAAGTTGTCAGAAATAATAGAAGTGTGAAAAGTAATCTATCTCAACCTTGTCATTAATAGCAAGCGTTACACAGTGCTAGCGAGATCCTTCATCAGCAAACAAAGGCCCCGTGATGTTCACTAGACTAGACTGAGAATAAAAAGAAAATGGAAATCTGACATTTTGGAATGGTTTCCAAAAAAATAAAAAAAATGATCATAAACAGGAGGCGCTTTCTGGTTGCCTCTTTGTGAGAATCAGATATCATAGCAGATGGGAGAGTGTACTAGAATTACAGACACGAAGCAAACCTTGGGTCTCACTAACTGGCTAATTCATTTAACCAGAATGCTTTATTTCCTGAGAGTCCCAGTGAACTCAGATTTTATAGAATGCTAATATTTGAAGGGTAGTTTTTTCTTTCCATCAATGGCTGCCAGGATGTCCTGTGATACAGTGAATAGCATATTAGGCTGAAAAATGGTATTAGGATTTAGGAGCCAACTCACCCGATAACTGACCAGGAACTGGCCAGTTCCCCTGTGTAATCTCAGGGTTACCCTTCATCTAATGCAAGGTAGGAGTAATGACCTCTGAGTTTCCTACATCTATTATTTTATATATTCCTGCTCCATTTTTAACCCTTTGCAAAAGTCCCACAGCCACCATGAAGGCCCAACTTATCCCTTGTTTGACCCTGAACAAGTAGCTATAAAATGTGAGAGTCAGACCAGATAAACTCTAAAGTTCCTTTGAGACTTGACATACTATTGTTTTAGGAGTGCACTTCTTTACTATTATTATTTTAGTACCTCATTTATTCAGAGGCCAGACTAGTAGCAACTTGGATCTTGGACCCCATGTGCAAAATCTCCAAACAACTAAAATAGCTCCCCATAGAATACATTGCAAGTAAAGCCCCTGTACTTTCCTTTCTCCTTAGGCTCTCATGCAGCACTTTATTGACTCTCATTCAACAAATAATTCCAACATGTTTAATCATAGAGAGTTGTCAAGGCTTAGAGAAGGTTAGATATGGAGACTTAGAACTGAGAGTGGCTAGGACAGCCATTAGTATTAGGAAAAAATGAAGATGATAATGTGAGATGAAAAAGAAAAACTCTTTAGGTCCAATAGAATGACATTATATTAGGGCAGGTCTCAAGGAACTTGGTAGAAAATACAGAGATCTACATATAGTTTCATATATATATATAAAATTTCTCTCTTTCTTCTTGCAAAAAAAATTTGAGTAAATTAATCAGGTAATTTATGTAATTTTGTTGCTGCTGCTCATTTTAGGTGGGAACTTGTCCTCTTGTTTTTCTCTTAAGCTATTTCAACAACATCATCTATAACAAGTAATACATTGAAGGGGATATGCTGTTAAGATTTTAAGAGATGAAAAATGAGACCATCAAGGTGACTTCTTCCCTAATTATCTCATCTTGGATTTGCCTGTGTTGTCTCTTCAACACTGAGAGGTGCCGTGTAAGGACTCAGGATCCTATTGTTCATAAGAACATGGACAAAGCTGCCATCCCGGAACAGAGGCAAGCTGTCTTTTCTTGGAGGATTCTTGGGAACAGATACTAGCTGATCTCAGCTCTGCCATTCACCAGCTGCATGAGCTTGGGCAAGACATGCCCCTCTCTGGGCCTTACTTTCCTGATCTATAAAATGAAGGCTTTGGTAGATTATCCCTCAGAATCTTGCAGCTCTGACATTTTATGTTTATAACTTTCCATTGTTATCCACCCCGCATCTATTATTCTGATTTCAAGAATCTTCTTCCTGTCCAATACCTCCTCCTTTAACTACATTTCCTCTATTTGTGTTCTGTGGGGGGTCATGGCAAACTTTATAGCAATTCCCTCCTTGCCTGTAAAGTTCCTATTCCAGATAATCATAAAAGATAGGGAAAGTTAAAACCCACTCCTTTAGGAAAAAATGGAGTGGGTTTTAACTATAGGCCTGTGCAATCTCGCTCCATTCTGCCTGTCCACAATGCATTTATTTCCCCTCCTTCTTCTGCACGAATTTTCTGTTACAGCTAAATCAGATATTCTATCCACCTCCTCCTCTTCATGGATCTAATAGTTCTCTAATATTATCCACCTGTGACTCTTTGCTGACCTCTCAACTTTACTTCAATATTGTTTCTTATCTGAAGCACTAGTTTGGCCCTAGTTTTTTTCATTTACTGGATTTTCTGGTTAGTTTCTTTTTCTTCCCAAGCAAATTACAAGCTACTTGACTCAGTATCAGGTGATACTTTCCTCTTTCCCCCCCAGTGCCGAGCACAGTTAGCCTTGGTAGGAATGTCTGATAGCGTCAACCTATTGGTTAGAAGAGCTCACCTCCCAATTAGGCACCAGAATTAGAAACTGATATTTTGTTGCAGTGTCAAAGCATCCTGACAATGGCTGCTAGTCTTGTCACACATGGTACCCTCAGATTACACCAGCAAAGAGGATTTAGAAAAAAAATATTTTTATTGATTTTAGAGATGAAAAGAGAGGGAGAGAGAGACAGAAACATCAATGATGACAGAGAATCATTGATCGGCTGCCTCCTACACACCCCCTACTGGGGATTGAGCCTGCAACCCGGGCATGTGCCCTGACTGGGAATCAAACTGTGACCTCCTGGTTCATATGAGTTGACCCTCAACCACTGAGCTATGCTGGCTGGGCAAGAGAATTTTTTAAAAAATTCCCTTCAGCTGGATAGGAAATCCCATTGACTGTAAACCATGAGGGGTCACTGTTGGGAAAAGAATGGTTGTACAGGCTAAAATTTGCTACACCGAAGACCCTCCCTGCATAAGCCAAATACTTACATGTGCAATATCAGTTTATTTTCTCTGAAACTGTCTCTCAGATAGGAGAGAACATTTTAATACCTTATGCATCCTTTCTTCATTTAAACAAATAAAATGATGCTTTTGTTGACCATTTATCATTTTTTATTTCCCCTTTACAAATATCCTTTGAACTAGTGGGTTGATTCTGATGAGACTTGTGTGATATTAAAGAGACCCAAGATGCACCAGCAAACACTTAGAAACAAATGGCTGCCACCAACTGTGTAAAAAATGGCATGTCTGTCATCAACTTGAATTTGTATAATTGGAAATTTAGAGTTGCCAGTGCATTGGGTATGGTCATGGGTCACAGTTCATCTAGGACACTATCAGAATATATACTTCTGGTCTTATGAGTCCTATAAAAATATGAAAATAATTCTTGAGTAGATTTGTAAAACACTAATTGGAATGCACAGCCAGTTAAGTTTGTGAGCATTTGAAATTATCATGAGTGATATAAGCATATTTTCATCACTAGTGTTTAATAAAAGTGATTCCTGTGTCTGTGCCAAGGGCTTTGGCACATGTTCAGTGCAAGTCAAAGGAGTTAATGGCTAGTAATAAAGGGAAATGGAGCCAAGGAACATCCCTAGGGGGCCTGGAAGTGGTTGGAGAAGGGACATTTCTCAAGACATGCAAGGTAGACTGTACCAGTGGCACTATAATCAATCATTTATGGCAAGCACAATCCACCTGACCCTTCCTGGGAGAGAGAGATGGGGAAATGGGACACTAGGGCTGATCCAATGAAGTCAATCCTTATCTCATTTGCTTATTTCTATGATTAACTGCAACTTATTTTCCTTGCTTCATCATCAATAGAAACCACAGTTAAAGAACCCCCAGGTATGTGTAAAGGAGAGTTAAAAGGATGGGCAGGGGAAGGAGGAAGAATACTTTATGCCATTTCATCTAACATAAGGAAGTATTCTCTCTCTTTCTCCTTTTCCAGTTTTCAAAGTGGAGACCCCTGAGTTTCTATTTCCTAGTGATGGGTGAGACTCCAGCCTGTTGTAGACCGTCTATGGGTTATGATAAGACACCTGGACTGCTCTTGACTTGAACTCTAAATGGATCAGTTTTTCTGGCTGTACATACACAAAGCTGTGATATGCTGTGCATAGCAATTTAGAAATAATAGGAACCCCAAGCAATCCAGATTGTCTAAACTAGGTGTCCTTAAAAATGTCCTCTGACTTCCATGGCCCAAGGTAATCGGGTGTCGCTGTTGGGTAATATGATTTTCCAATGGCCCACATGTTGGTTAGAACTGAGAAATCAGATGAGAGCCCAAGGAAAGCAAGCAAATTACATCTTCACACAGCAAATGACAACAGCAGCAGCAACAACAAGTGCAATGGAAAAAAAAATCAATAAATATTTGTTGTCTAGAATGAATGAATGAATGAATGCATGAATGGCATTTCCTGAAGAAAGCCCTATTACTAAAACCATCAGCTTCTTTCAGAGGACGATGGAGAACTAGGCTTGTTTCCCAGGAAATGTCAGCACAGAATTAAGTGTGCTTGGTGGCCTTTCCATTCCGGGCAGTGAGTTATGTAGGGCTGTTCCTGCCCCGAGCTGGGGCCATCTGAAGCAGAAGGAGAGATGGGGGCTGAGAGATGCTGCTGGGAAGCTGCTGGGCCTCAGAGGGTAGGGTTGAAACTCCCCGTGGCCTGAAATGTTAAGGGCAAGCCTGCCAGGGCAGACTGCTCGAGTTTATCACTGCAAGCTAGACGCTTCCTCATGGGCTCTTAGTGGTCATGCTTCTATGGTTTAGCTGCTTTGGGCGAACACTAAGAAATGCTTCCTTTTCAGAGTGCAGCTTGCCCATAACACTTTATATTTCTGAAGGTGCGTTAGCATTCATGCTCTCATTTGAAATCCACAATAACCCAGTGATGGAGGTTGTTACTCTGGTCATAAGCTGTGCAAACAGAGGATCAGAAAAGGTGCATGACTACATTAACATTACTCAGTGGCAAATAGTCAAGGCAGGGTTAGAACCCGTGTCTCTTGACTCCCAGCCGAGCACTCTTTCCTCCATGACAAGTTGCTCCCAAATAAGACTTTTGTTCAGTGAGTGAACTTGAGGCCTGTTTCCCCATGGCTCTGGGTAAATGTTCTTGCCTCCTAGTGATGTTCCCCAACCCTTATCATCAGCATGCTCACACCCCCTCGTGTCTCCCTCAACTTGAGTCTTCAGAATCAGGCTGTTTGGTATAAATGCAGATTTGGAGTCTAACCCGAGATTCTGATTCTAAGAATCTACAGTTTTGACACACACACCCATGGGTTCTGGTGCAGTTTGACTTTGCTACTTGATGGTTCAGGGAATACAGTGAATTCTGAAGATCCCTGGAGCCAGATATAAACTCACATGTAAATAAATCTGTTCCCTTCGAAAGGTAAGTTAAAAAGAAGGACAAGAAAAGGAAAAAAAAATAAAAAGAACAGGCTTCCTCCTTGGTGGTCTTTTCCAAGGCTGCTATTCCTGTCTTAAATGTCCCCTCTTCTTTCCTGCACCTCCCAAACTTCCAAGCTTTTCTGACCCTTTCCCTGCTTCTTGTCCCTGAGCCGTATCACACTTATCTCACATGGTAGTAACTATGGGTCTACCTTTGTGGTTCTCAGTCCCTACCCTGGACACTCTCTAAGGGTGAGTCTTCTGTGTCCCCAAGAGTCCTTGGTACAATGTATGAGACAAAGCTGGGAAAGATGTTTTAACCATCATCTTGGAATGAGCCATTCAACTCTACTGGACTCTGCTTAGCACTACTCCTTCCACTGTGGATAATCCAGAAAATGCAGAAGCAAAGATGATCATCAAACAGGCAGCGAGTCCCTTCCAGACTAAAATCTCAAAACTCTCTTAAAAATATGGGGACTTAGAAATAACAAGTGTTGATGAGGATGCAGAGAAAAGGGAACCCTCATACACTGTTGGTAGGAATGGGAACTAGTGCAGCCACTACGGAAAACAGCTTGGAGTTTCTTTCCAAGGTTGAAACTAGAACTACCATATGATCCAACAATTTCATGTCTGGGTATTTACCTGAAGAAAACAAAA
This sequence comes from Eptesicus fuscus, assembly GCF_027574615.1. NCBI lineage: Eukaryota > Metazoa > Chordata > Mammalia > Chiroptera > Vespertilionidae > Eptesicus > Eptesicus fuscus. Next base: position 80,774,128 of record NC_072484.1, on the reverse strand, counting down.
CACTAATTAAAAAAGATATATGCTTATCTCTATGTTTATTGCAACATTATTTATGAGTAAAGATATAAAAACAACCCAAGTGTCCATTGATAGATGAATAAAGATGTTTTTATACATGTACACATGCATATATGTATATATATATACTAGTGTATACAATGGAATACTACTTAGCTATAAAAAGAACAAAATCTTGCCATTTGTGACAACATGGATGAACTTTGAGTGCACTATGCTGAGTGAAGTCAGACAGAGAAAGACAAATACATATGAGCTTTCTTATATGTGGAATCTAAACAAACAAACAAAAACCAGCTCATTGATACAGAGAACAGATTGGTAGTTGCCAGAGGTGGAGGGAGGGGGTGAGTAACAGGCATGAAGGGGTCAAAGGTATAAACCTCCACTTATAAAATAAATGTCCTGAGGAGGTAATGTAGAGCATGGTAGCTATAGTGAATAGTGTATTATATATTTGAAAGTTGCTAAGAGAGTACATTTTAAAAGTCTTCATCACAAAAAAAGAATTTTTGTAATTCTGTATGCAGATGGATGTTAACTAGACTTACTGTGGTGATCATTTTGCAAACAAGTATTGAATGATTCTGAAACTAAAATAATGTTATATATTAATAAAAATATGTGGGTTCAAAAATATGGGTGAACTAAACATGATAGTTAGTGGATCACCTGATCAAGAACTGGGGTGATGGGAGGGGCAGGGTGTGGGTCCCTCCACGGTGGGTCTGTTGGTTCTAGACATCACTGTCTTCTGAACCAGCAGTTCAGATCCCAGAGGATCTCAGAGCAGGTAGGGAGAAGGTGTGCACACCATCCCAACTGCTGGAAGAAGCACTCAAAGTCCCTATTCCTGCCAGCATGGGGAAAATCATCCTTGTCATTCAAAAGAATGGAATGTAGGCTCCTACAATAGTAATAATCATGATAATAACAGTTTATATTTGCTTAGGGCTTTGCCAATTGCTAAGCCTTTTTTCCTGATCTTTGCACAATCACCTACAAATTAGGCAAATTGTTACCTCTGGGCTCAGGGAGGAGGAAATGGCAGTCCCAGAGGTTAAGTAAATTGCCCCAGGTCACACAGCTAGAGGTAGCAGGTCAGGTTTCCTGATGCTGAAATTTCATGCTCTCCCCAGGGCGCCACATTGCTTCTAGCCCCATGGTTGTCAACTCCCAGAGAAACACTTTTCCATAAAGATCTAACTTAACTCCCTTTACATGCTGAGTTTATTTCATAAATTTTAATTAAAATCCAGAAAGAAATGCAATTTTAAATACATTTAATCAGTCATTCAAAAGGTGTTAATGTCGTCCTTGGTGCTATGTGAAAGCACTATGCCAGGCTCTGTAGGGGACACAGGGTAAGTTCAAGGTATTCACACTGACCCATGACCTGCACCACCTGTCACCTTAGCTCTCCATCATGTACTCTGTCAACAATCATGTGTAGTACATTCATATTTTTAAAAAAATGTTTTTATTGATTTCAGAGAGAGGAAGGGGAGAGAGAGAGAGAGAAACATCAATGATGAGAGGGAATCATTGATCAGCTGCCTCCTGCACACCCCCTACTGGGGACTGAGTCAGTAATCAGGGTATGTGCCCTGACCAGGAATCTAACCGTGACCTTCTGGTTCCTGGGTCGATGCTCAACCACTGAGCCACAACGGCCAGGCAATATGTTCATATTTTTGAAGGGAGTTTAGTTTGAGCTTTATACCTGGTAGGGACTCAATGCTTCTCCAGTGATGGGCTTTGCTTCTGCAATAACCATGTCTCGATTATCCACACTCACCGATGGAGGAAGTGTTGCTAGGCAGAGTCCAGCAGGTAGAATGGCTCATTCCAAGATTATGGCTAAAGCATCATTTTAGTCTCCATGGACATATCAAATATGGTTCCCAACCTTTGGGAACTTAAATCAAGTAGTATGTACAAAGCATGCTCATTGGCCTTCAGACCTGTGACCCGTGAGCATGCCACAGGTGTGGTTTCCAGTGTGTGTAAGTAGAAGGAGCGGCCACCTCCTATCCATGTATGCAAAGTCTACTAATACCCAGAGGTGCTGGGCGAGTAGCATGATATCACTGCCAAGTGCCCGGTGGCAGCAGCCTGTTAGTTCCTAGCTCAGGACTGCACCTGACTCGGGCTTTACTCAGAGACCAAAGTTTAGAGTAGAATCAAAGTGTTCTCAGCGCTGCAGGGCCCGGAGCCAGGGCACAGTGGGTTTCTCCGAACCTTCAGATTAATTTCTTAGTCATTAGCCAGAAGATATTTGGCTTGGCACCTTCCTGAATGCCAAGAACTCAGGTTGTGGCTTATGAACTTTCTTCACCTTCTTTGTCCACTTATCCCAGTTAGTCCCTTCCAGGGACAGTCCCCCAGCTAGCAGCTGACAGTGAATGATGTGTCTGGGATTCCCCCAGGTGGGTGAGCCAGGGAAATGTGTGTGCTCGCATGTGCTCACGTGTGGGCAGGGGGGTGTGCAAGTGGGAGAGGAGGATCCAGGTTTAGAACTAACACTGGGGACTCCGTGAATGAGCAGATAATTTCCCCTGAGGGTCGTGCCCAGCCTCCGAGCATCCCAGCTCCTATAAGAAGCGATCACATGGAACTATGTCTGGTTTAGGGGCAGCTCATCTGCAAGGGAGATTATTCTAGTCTGTGCCCCACCGCGCCTCTCCTCGCCTTCATGGACTTCAGCTCATTTATACATGGATTCAGTTGCTTGTTAGTGTGTTCTGTGGTGCCTCCCCGAGGATGTAACTCTGCAGATGGACAACATTTTTTATTTTCTTAATATTATGCTTGTCTTTTTAGAAAAGAGTTTTTAACAATTATTCCTCCTGGTATTATTTTAGTTTCCAATTACAATGTGGGTATACTGTAGCACACTGCTATTTTGTAAATGGATGTAAATGCTTATTGTTAATTGATTCCCCAATCAGGCCCTAAACGTTTGCATTTAGATTGTGTATTATGCTGCTTGCCTGCCACTGGGCTGGCCCCCTGCCAGTGGGGGCTCTTGGCTCTCAGCTTGCCAGAAGCACGATGGACACATCTCATTTTCCTGACACCTGTGCAAACCAGCTTGCCCGCCTTTGGCTTTGCTCTCCAGGGATAAGGAACTAAGGTGGCACTCTATTGAAGAGATGTCCAAAACTTTGAGATCTGCCTGTTCTTTTTTTCTTTTTTGGTAAGAAAAGGACTAGAAAAATTTTTTAACTCTAGTCCTCTAGACCAGCGGTTGCCAACTGGTGATCCGTGGACCGCTGGTGGTCCATGAGGTCCGAAAGGTTGGCGACCGCTGCTCTAGACTACCCATCTTTTTGTGAAAACACAAAGGAAGGTGGAATCTGGTCACCATGTCTTAATCCCTGGCTATCAGGCGCTGAGTTCAGAAAGCATCAACTCTGACCACTCATCTGTGAAGCTTTCCTGGGGCCCCAGGAAGTTAGAATCCTTTCCTCCGGGTTCTGTCTGTCACTACACGATCCCAGCAGTTACAGTGCTGTTTTCCTGACTAATGTCTATTTCGCCTCCAGACTATAAATGTGGGCTTTCCACCAGTAATCCCGAAGGCTAGAATTGTACTTAAGAGTTGCTAAACAGATCGAATGAATGACCAAGAGATCAGATACAATGCTATCATAGAGGAGTTATGCTGGAGTTTAACACTGGGTACATGCAAACAATGGATGTATAATTTTTAAAAATAATTATTTATTTTTTAAAAATTACAGTATTTGATAAAGTGTGAAAGCTAAAGTGTGTAGCCCACAGTGAACAGGATCTAATTTGTATCAGCTATGAAATGAGACGGCATCTCTCAAAGATGTCACAGAAATGCTGTAATAAGCCAGAGCCGTGATCTGTGCTTTGGCAGGTAACAGCTCTTTAAAGCACGGGATTGTGATTGGGAAAATACATTATGCATCTTATTCCTTATTCTATATGATAGAGTATAAATCAGATTGAATCTAGATGTTGTTTATTATTATTATTGTTATTATTATTATTATTATTATTAGCAGCAGCTTAGAATTAACACATCTCATTGAAGATGTCAAAGACAGTACTAATTTGGACACTCCAGTTCAACCATAAAGCATAAAACTCTTATAGCAGTTTTCCTGTTGAGTAAGCTGCTTACTCTCTAACTATTCTCTGTAATCAGGAACTTCTAATTTTGCACTCTATAAACCTATCTAAGATTCCCTTCCAGAGAGAAGAGTACTAAAGTCTTCAGTAGAACACCCCAAATCCCAAAGGTAGAATGTCTGGCATCATTTAAAAGGCAAGGGCGCTCTGGGAGAGGTCAGGGCATGAAGTTCCTCGAGTTCTAGGACTGACAACTCCTGGCCAAGAACGGATGGCTGCTTTCTCCAGGTCAGACTGGGCCTGGCCGTGATGAAACCTATTACTGGACAAGTTGGACAGCAGCATGGATGTTCATGTAATGCTAGCCTGAGGTTTAATGCCACAATTAAAAAAATAATAAACTCTCCAGCTGAGAAGCCTTTTGGCTACTTCAGCTCCTTTAATCCCCATCAGAAAACAGCATGTCACTTCCAAGGGTTACCCACATAGGGACTGCTTTGGAGACCTGAGGTGTAATTATCTATTGGGAGAGGCAGGCTGAGGCCAGTCTGGCTGGGGTGAGGGCCTGCCCTTTGGGCAGATATTGGAATGTCTCGGAATCACAGCCAAGCTGAATCAGCCAGGGCTGTGTCTCATGGGAAGTTACTTTGAGAGGTCATTTTGTCTGCCCTCCTGCTGACTCAGGTGGCCTGCTCCAAGCTCACTGGAGTCAGAAGAACTTGTGGGAAAAGCTCTGCTGTCACCATCAAGCCCACCAAATGGAACTGGTCCCTGAGACCTCTGGGTCTTCTGGTGAGGTGTCCACCTTGCCTGTCTCTCTTACCTCTGTGTCCCTGTACCAGCTCATAGATAGCATGCCTGAGGACAATAGAGAGAGGACAGGCCTTCTTTTCTGTGATATGTTCTCCCTTCTCTTCTAGACATCCCTGTCTTTCAAGGCTTGGGATGCCTTGAAAGACAGGGATGTCTAGAAGAGAACATCTTTGTGATGCCTTCTCTGCTCACTACAGTTCTTCCCAATCTCCTCCTTCTCAGAGCACCATGTTCCCTGCGCCCCCAACACTAATTTAACCTCTATGGTTCATCTAGGACCCTTGTCCTTTTTTTTACTTTGAGCATCGAGCACAAGGTATTTCACAAGACAGAAGCTCAATAAACAGTAGAAACCTACAACCCTAGCGTGGGAAAAGACCTTTGAGATCAACTAGCCCAGTGGGTTTATATTATTTTGTATTTAAAAGCAAAGGGCAGCTCAGCCGGCATGATTCAGTGGTTGAGTGTTGAACCAGGAGGACATGGTCTGATTCCCAGTCAGGACATGCCAAGGTTGCGGGCTCGATTCCCAGTGTGGGAATGCGGAAGGCAGCTGACCAATGATTCTCTCTTATCATTGATGTTTCTATCCCTTTCTCCTTCTCCATTCCTCTCTGAAATCAATAAAAACATATTTTAAAAAAGCAAAGGGCACATTTTGTTCTTTTCAAATGAACTATGATGGAGTCCCCTCCTCTGTGTAAAGGAGATAAAAAATGAGTCTCCTCGCTGAGGAACATACAGAGAGCTGGAACCTAACTCTGATCTTTCTCCCCTTTCTCTGCTCCCTGAGGCAGCATTTGAAAATTACTGATCTGGGGAGACCTTCATTTACAAGTGAGGATACTGAGGGCTAGAGAAATAAAGTGACGTTTCCAGGTTGACACTTACTTAGTGGCAATTTTGGGAGTAGAACCAACATTTCCAAAGTATTACCCCAGTAATCTTCCATTTTATAATATTGCTGGATTTTTGGCTGAAAGAAAGAGGGAGGAAGAAAGGAAGGAAGAAAAGTAGTAGAGGAGGGAAAGGAAATAAAGAAGAAAAAAGGAAAATTCAATTTCATGTTCTCTCTGACCCCATACTTGGTACAGGAGATTCCATGTGTCCCTCAAAGTCCAAATATTATGTTTTATAGAGAAAAATCTTTAGGAAGAGGACTTAGGGGAGAATATCAATGATTAGTTCAATGACTTATCAACATTAAGGTTGCACACTGCCCATCACCTTTGAAATTGAGATGAGGACCTCCTGCAGTCACCAGGGTGGTCTGCGAGGCTGTGTGCCAGGCTGCGCATCCTTAGATCATCTTAAAGGAGAGGAATGCAGAACGTGCCCTGCTTCATTTCTGAGAACAGTCTGTCTTAATGTCCGTACTGCTTTCTCTGGATCCCATTTCCTGTGAAGTGCAGTTTTTCAATCCCCATGACCTCCCAGGCCCCATGTGTTATCAGCCATCCATGGGGGTGAGCTGTGGAGGGTGTTCAAGTGTTGGGTGGGATGCTTCTGCTGTGTCTCTTCCTCTGTACCCCTCTGGGTTCTGCTTGTACCCCCTCTCCCAGTCTATTTCATCGGGAAACAGGTTCAGAAAGATTAAAGTATCTTCCTAAGGCCAACCAGGCTGGTTAGTACCAATCAAGCTTAGTACCCATGTCTTTAAATACCAAATTTACATTCTGTCCACACTCTCCATAATCACTCCTTAAAACTGATTTAACTCAGTGATGCGAGTTAGTATAACAAGGCAGTTACTTTTAAATCATAACATCTAGAATCAGTAGTCATATTAAGAGTACTTGAAAACTCTTCCATTTTCAATCAATCATTGATTCATTGAACAAATATTAATTGACAGTTACTGAGTGGCAGACACTTGTGGTGCCAGGCACACATCACAGGGTACTTTAACACATCTGAACAGAGTTCGGCCAATGAGTTCCCCTCAGCCTATCCTGGGAGAAAGCCGCCACGATGCTCAATGGGGTTCTTATAGTCTTTCATTGGGTTTCAAGAGAATCACTGAATCTGGTGCTTGAATTTTTATTTTTGATACATTGGTGAATAGGGAAAAGAAGGTAGCCAGAATGGGCAGGAATAAATCCATTTATTAATATACCAATTAACAATTTAATGGGTATTAGTTGATATATTAATAGCCACCTCAGTGCCCTGTAAGCAATAGGGAGTTTGCAGTAATTACTTCATGGGTGAGTTCCCACTTAAATCTTAAGAGCCTGGGTTGGGGCTTTATTCATCTTTGTATCCCTCATAGAATCTAGTCTTGTACATCATAGATATGCAATAACATTTACTGATTGATTGGTATGCTTTCCAAAATCCCTATTTGCTCAGCAAGTAATATAGGTGAGGCCCACCTTAGGACTCTCCCATAACGCATCTACACTTTTCTATCAAGGCAAGTTCATCTACAGGCCAGATTTACCGTATTTTCCGGCGTATAAGACCACTGGGCGTATAGAAGATTTTCCTGGGTTAAAAGGTCTTCTTATATGCCGAAAAATATGGTACATTTTATCAGAGTAGATGTTTACCTCCATGGTGTCATCCTTGAGGAAAATCCCGCCCGCCCACCCCATCTGTTGCTGGTACTACTAGTCTATTTAGGGCCACCTTTTTAATTATAGACATGAAACTAGGAGCTGCAGTGTAGAGGGGTAGAATCTTACCCAAGGAGGGGCATGAAGCATGCCAGTTTTCACCATTCCAGGCACACCACTGTGTGTGGGTAGAAAAGGGGTGGAGATGCTCCCTTAGTCTGTGGGGGCCCTATGGAACTTGTGTCTAGCTGGTCAAGGGAGAAACTTCTTCCCTCGTGGGTTTGAGTAAGTAGAGTGAGAATGGCACAGACCAGACGAGTATCTCATTCTTTTAGACATTCCCAGAGATGTGCCTTTGGGCCCCCTTGTGGAGATACAGTCTTGACTGAGCTGCCCTGACTCTTAGTGAGGATGCTCAGACATCTGGGGCACAGTAATATAGGCTCAGGTCATCCATCAATTCTTTACATGCATGTAGACAAGAGCTAAACACTTTTACCCTTCAACCTTTGCATTTGGGGTTAAATTCAAAATGCTGTTATTATAATTAATGTATCACATTCGACTTTGTATTTGAGTCCTATAGGCCCTAACTAATTTAGAGGATGGTTTGTGACTCAATGAAAGGCAGTAGCATTACACGAAAACATTACAAAATGTGCTTTGTCTGGGGTATGCATGCCTTCCCACCTCCGCCCCAATACCCCTCTATCTTATCAATGCAATGGTGCTAGAAATTTCCTTTTCAGAGTGTTAGTGGTAAGCCTTAAAGTGAAGGTTCCTCTGGGAAAGAGAACACAATGATTTATATGAACATTGGGTGTGTGTGTGTGTGTGGAGGGGGGGGGGGGTAAATGGCAGGTCTGAAAGTTTTTCCTAGAGCAGGTTTTGACCCAGAGACACACACAGAGTTAGATATAAAGTTGGGGGCTATATGATAGGATGTGCCTCAGATGTTTGTGATAGAGACCATGTGTTTGCTAAGAGCTGGGCCATTAACTTCTACTATGGCCTCATGATTTATAGCAGGTCTTTGAATAACATTGGTTTGTTCAATGTCATTTTGTTCTAACATTGATGAGATGCTGTAGGAACTTAATTCTTGTTTATATCAATTAACATTGGTGTCATTAAATGTCATTTCCCTTAAAGTCACAGAACCTATCAATGATGTTAAGTGAGGATTTACTGTGCACTCCCAGGATACCACTTCACTGAGGCTGTGGGGCAGCCACAGGCTTGTGCAACCATGACTGGGCACCACACCAGTCCATAGTAAGTTTCCAGGGCTCATCTATACTAAGGCTTGGTCGGCAGAGACCCCCAAAGAAGCACATGCTCTGATCATAGCCCAGAGCATACAGATCCTTGGCAATGGATTTACCTAAAAGTTACTGACAGAAAAGCACTTGAAAGCATTTTGAACTAGACACAGGCCTCCTTGTTGAGAAATGATGTCTGGGAATTCCACTCTGCCTCCCCACCCTTCCAGCCCACCACCCACTCCAGTAATGGCCTTGTGATCTCATCCTCTGAGACACATTTTGAAGGCAGAGTGAGCCTGATGTATGTAAATCTCGTGCCCTGGCCAGACTCTCCCAGGGAGGCTGCCCTGAAGAAAATCTATTGCCCTAATCAATTACCAAACTTCCAAATAAAATAGATCATCCTCTCTTGCTGGAAGACTATCAAGCCATCATTTTTCTTGGTAATGAGCAATATTGCAGAGAGGGAATTGCATTTTCTCCATGGAACTAGACGCAGGGTTCCAGTAAGCAGGCCTGGCAAGGAACGCTGGAAGTTACCTGCCAAAATGATGGAAAGGTGTCTGGAAACCTCTCTCACTCTTAAACTGTACAGCAGCAAATTTCTCTTGACTGTTTGGTATGGATCAGACAGTTTGCTGGATGTGGGGAATGTAAAATAAGAAAGGACCCTTCCCCCTGACTGGGAAACCACCCCATCTGCCTTTGCTTCTTTTTTCCCTCCACTCTCTCCATGCCAGCCTAGTTCACCCTAACTCCTGAGCCACACCTGACCAGGACAAGAACTCATATGGAAGCCTCACCTCCATTATCTGGTGGGGGTGCCCAGGGATGCTCCGCAGGCCTGTTACATAGTCTCCAACCATTTATTTCCCTTGAAATGTGCTCCCTACATGCATCTGGGCTCCTGCTTTGGTTTACCTGCTCAGTCCCCTTATTCCTCTTTGGCCTAGAAAGAGGGTTTCAAACTTCAGTCTGCTTGGCTGGGTTCTTGCTAAGCTCCTCCCCCAAGAGCTAGAGCCTGTTTCTCTACCTCCCTCTTCTTATGAAGGCCCTGCCATGAGTAGGCTTCTGACTTAATACCTTGATGCCACAGCCTAGCTGTCTTCAAACACTGTGTGTTTCCCAGATATCTGCCTATAAACCAGATCTTTTGACATACAGCCAGAGGCCTGACTCCAGTGTGACACATAACGCGCCTTGGGCTCTCTATCTTCCAAGGCCATGCTTTTCCTGAGAGATCTTTCCAGGGCAGCACTGGACATGGGTGAGAGAATTTTGGACACTTGGATTAGTCTCCACTTCCTTTCCGGCTTAGTTCCAACTTCCTTCTCTTCCAGCATATATTTCTAAGATTCCCCCTTGTCCTGCAAGCTCTTCCTGGTTTTGGCACGTCCCACCTGGTTCTTACCTTCTGGATTGAGAGACATCCAGGTATGTGACAGGTAAATAGGAACCACTGTGATCAGATAATAGTAGAGGTGTATAAAGAGCCAAGGGAGTGGGCACAGGAAGGGGGTTACTGATGCCATGTGGAATAGGGCATGGGCCAGGGACCTCACAAAGAAAATACTTGAAGTGGACCTTAAAAGAGGGGTAGGTGTCAATTTGGTGGACAAAGGTCTTCCAGGGAGAGTTATCCTGGAAGGACCGATGGCTATGAGTGGTATATGAGAGTTTGAAAGAGCTTTTAAGTTGCTACATAAATGGTAGTGTTTCAGAGATCCACTGCCCCCAATACAGTCCCTGCCCCACCTGAGCTACATTGCAGTTGAGAAAAGTTCCTCACATAGTAAACAGTTAAATAAGAATGCAAGGCTATGCATTATAAGGTGCTACTTTGGATATGAACAAGAACCAAGGATATGTCAAGTGCCAAACTGGGCCACGTAATGCCCCCTGAGATGGCCAGAAAAAGAGCGAGGCTGTTGGCTTGAGTGCCCCAGTAAACAATGAAAAGGGAGTTACCACATGAGCTAGGAATAGGGACCTTTCTGCTGTCTGTAAAATCATATGGCATGGGTGGCTGTCTTCTTGGCCTCTGTTCTGCAGAGGGATCTAGAGAATTTCCAGGAGAGAAGGGAAAAAATATATATATATATATAAAGTCTTTATATATATATATTTTCCACCCCGCCCCCATTGATTTTGAGAGAGAGTAGAAGGGAGGGGATGAGAGAAGGGAGAGAGAGGAAAACATCGATGTGAGAGAGAGACACATCAATTGGTTGCCTCCCTCCTACTCCCCGACTGGGGCCAGGGATCAAACCTGCAACCCAGGTACATGCACTTGACCAGGAATTGAACCCATATTGAACCCATGACCCTTTGGTGTGTGGGCTGGCTCTCTAACCACTGAGAACACCGGACAGTGTGGGGAAAGCAGTCTTATTAAAAATAACAGGACTTGGTGTGCATGCATGTGAGTGAGCATCCAAAGAAATGTCTGACAGTGCAGCTGCTTTGAGCACAGGTTGGTGGGGAAATGTCTTGAATCAAAGTGGGGGAATGGGCTTTGCAAATGGCAGCGGGGCAGGCTGCCTGCTGTGCAGGTGGATGAGAACCAGCTAGTGACCTGTCCTCTCTGGCTGTTCTGAGAGGCACTCTGGGCATCTCGATGCCTCTCTCTAGGTGGGGCAGACACCTGAGTGTGGGGAGTGTGGCTGAATGCTACTTCATCTTGTAGCTGGTTGGAGGACTGGCCTGGGTCACTTTCTAGAGGCAGCACCCTGACCAGTAGGCAAAAGGAAATGTGACATTGTGATACTCCATGAAAGAGTGGACCAGGTTGCTCTCTTGTGAGCATTGTAACTGCTTCTGCCCTCCATTGGTGGCAAGGTCTGGGGGCAGGGGCCAACTCCCTACCTCCACTGGCAGGAACAGCATGAAGGGGCCTGGGCATGCAGGGAGCTTAATCAGGAGTTCCAAGCTCTCTCATTTTCCTCTGAGGACAGCTGGGGGCACTGGAGAAACCATTTGAATCATGATTCAAATTTCAACTCCACGAGCTTTATGATCTAAAAGAGCTTACTTAAGCTCACAGAGACTTTTTTCTCCCCTATAACACAGGGATTTTAATGACTACTGTAAAACACAGAATTGTGTCAGGTTTAAATATGGGAATAATTGCAACCAACACTTGATATTCTATAAGAAGCCCTCAAAAATGTTCTATTCTGTCCTCCTTAGTCTTACAGAAAAGAACCCTGAGGCTCAGAGAGGGTGAATATCACCAAAGTCACCCATCAAAGATGTGAGTGCGGTGGGTGCCAGATAACTATAGAAGGAGGTGAGGGAGAAATGCTCTGGGCTCAGCTCTGCCTTGCACCAGTGGGGAGGTTTGGACACCCTCACTTCTCAAGCTTCAGGCTGTTTCTCTGGAAAGTGGAGGACAGATCAAGTCCTCTCTAAGGCCTCCTCCAGTCCTGACCCTGAAGGAGCATCATCCATTTCTTGGTGTGGCAGCCACCCAGGCCATGACCCCACAGTGCTCTGTGTTCCAGGAGAAGCAACTACTTGGCTCCCATGCCAAGCAGCTCTACAAAGAGAATTTATCTTAAAGGCTTTCAGCCTTGACACATCTTTTGAGAACAAAGAGGCAGGGTGAGGACCCACTAAATGCAGAGCCGCGGCCATTAGAGCAGCGATTGCCAACCCAACACGACCTGTCCTTCGTGGTCTTAACTTTTCCATCCTGTTTTCTTTCCCCTTCTCTGTCGCCTCAATAACCTGAAATGCAGTCACAATCTTTTCTCGGCTTTCCTGTAAATGTCTTTTCCCCATTTTTTAAACCTTGATCTTTGTGCCATTGTTCAACCCACTATAGCTTAGAATACAGCAAAGACATAGTACACATTGATTTATTGATCGATAGGAGCACTGATGGGTGTATGATCAGGCCAATTAGATGACTATAGTGAGGCAATTGGGCTTTGATGGAGAGAAGGGTGGGTTTTCTGATAGAGGAGAAAGTGAAGGGCAGGACTCAGAGGCTGGTGGGAACAAGGCTTGTGGGAGACTTGAGGATGGTGGCCTTGTGTGTGTGTGTGTGTGTGTGTGTGTGTGTGTGTGTGTGTGTCAGAGTGGCTCTGCCACTGTGTGGGCCCTCCAGGGAGGCCCACCACCTTCCTTTGCTGGGAGTAGGGAGAGGTGAGTGTCTCTCTCCCAAATGTCTATTTTCCCAGGAAGGTGATTTTCTTTTCTTTTTTTTAAATACTAGTGGCCTGGTGCACAAAATTTGTGCACATTAAAAGGGAATTAATTAGAGGAAATATTTTAATATTGCTATTTTCCCTTTTTCTATAATAGAAGTGTCAGAGATGAAAGAAAATTAGTAAAATGTACATGAAAATCTCCCTCCTGTCAGAGTCTGGGGCGCGCTGTGGGACCTATAGTCAACTCTCTGCCCACCACCTGCATGTGCTTCGAAAACACAGGAGACCCAGACCCAGCTGGCCCCACCCCCATTGGGTGATACCCAGACCTGGCCGGCCCCACCCCCATCAAGCCCCTCCAGGCGGGGAGCATAGCCTCAGGTCCTCCGTCAAGCCCTGCGGGCAGGAGACATGGCCTGAGGTCCTCCAGCCTGGTGCTGGGGCAGGGGGCTCAGTCTGAGGTCCCTGTCAAGCCCCACTGGGCTTGGGGCGCGGCCTGACGTCCCTAGCCCTGGCCAGGCACCATGCAGCCTCAGGTCCCTGCTGTTTGGTCATGATGTTATGGTATCCTAGCTAATTTGCATATTCCTCTATTATATAGATAGCTATTTTTTTAAATTGATTTCAGAGAGGAAGAGAGAGGGAGAGAGAGATAGAAACATCAATGATGAGAGAGAATCATTGATCAGCTGCCTCCTGCATGTCCCCTACTGGGGATTGAGCCCCCAACCAGGCATGTGTCCTTGAACAGAATCCAGCCTGGGACCCTTCAGTCCAAAGGCTAACACTCTATCCACTGAGCAAAACCAGTTAGGGCCCAGGAAGGTGATTTTCTGTTCTAGGCGTGGCCCACCTCACCCCCAGTTTTGTGGGGAGAAACCCAGCAGTGAACAGGCTGGGGAGAAAGTGAGTGGCCCCGTCACATGTCCCAGTCGGCTCCTTGAGAAGAAGATGAGAGGGAAGCAAAGCCAGGCTTTGCGCCACCTCCCATGAAACACGTAGGCGGGTCTGTAAACAAACATCAGCTCATACAAATAAACCAAACATGGCCAAAAATAACAGAGAAGGCAACAGATGCTTCCAATTAAAATGTCAGCATCTCCTGAGACTCTGTGTTCTCATGTGCTTTGGGTGCTCGGGGCTGAGGACTACTGGAAGGGACCACATATGGAAATCTGTGTGCATTACATCACGTCACAGATGCCATCTAAGACACTATCCTGCTCTCAGAATTAACACATTGGCTGTTTCTGGGGTGTGGATTATGGATGCAGGAAAAATCAAGAAGTGGGGAGACAGAGCAATTGCTCCCACTGTGTCTTGTAGGAGAAGGCTCAGGGAGTAGTATCATCCCATGGGCACCTCACCTCAGTTTTCTGTCCTCTTTGCCTCCATTTCTTTGTATTCAACATTGTATAAAAGGATATCAGTTTAGATTAATAACAGGAAATTTTGGAGGGAAAAGGCTGTCAGAAGGGTGTGTTTAGGGAACAAAGGGCCAATCCCCTCTTTGTGCCTTAGTGGTGATATTCAAGGGGACTTAAGACACTGGACACACCGTGGATGATGTAAGCAGAACACAGGGTCCTAGCTTCCCCCTCTCTGCTGTTCTCCCAAATCCTTAATAAAGTTATTCCTTTCAAATTGGCTTCAATGTTTACTGGTAATGGGTCATCATTCCCCTGTCCTCCCAGAGTAGCTCTGTTTTGTTGTGCTTTTCTGCAAACTCTCTTTCCAGCTTCAATTGTGTAACAGCTAGACTGGCATAGCTCAGTGGTTGGGCATCGACCTATGAACCATGAGGTCATGGTTTGATTCCCAGTCAGGGCACATGCCCGGGTTGTGGGCTCAATTCTCAGTGTGGGGCGTGCAGGAGGCAGTTAATCAATGATTTTCTCTCTCATCATTGATGTTTCTAGCTCTCTCTCCCTCTCCCTTCCTCTCTGAAATCAATAAAAATATATTTAAAACAATAGAAAACCAATGAAAGAGGCAAAGAAACAGCAGAGGAGCAGAAAGAAAACCAACATTGTTTTCCCCAAAATTTCCCCATCCCCTTGAGCCAACAGGAATAATTCTGATAAATAAAATCTCCTTCCAATTATTTTTATTATCATCACTATTCTAATAAAATCCACATTTTATAGCTCAAGATCCAACTAGAGTAATGTCCATAGACAGAAAGAACAATGGAGAAATTAATGAACTGAGTCCTTATTTGCGTTTCTGTATGGAAAGATGATAATTTGTTGGGTTTAATAAGCTCCTGGATGGAGTTGCTACCACAGGCCAGTGCTGCTAGGCCTGGGTACCCACTGGGTAATGCAAGATGTGCAACTCAAATATTTTTATGTAAATTCCCATTTTCATTTCTTAATGGTCACTATTACTAACCAGATAAGGGAAAGACCTAGCCACAAAAGCAAACAAACAAATGATTCGTTTTGACAACAGCAGCTTAAACAGGACGTTAATTAGCAGCTATAGAGACGGGAAGGTCCTGGATGGGAACAATTACACAGACAAGCCCACCGGTGAGGCTACCGTGTGCCAGAGTCCCTTCCCTCACCATATGGCTACAGTCTGGTGAATGGCTCGTTGGCAATTCATTACCATATCGGTTGGAACTGGGGAGTGAATGGTGTATGATTAGCCAGTTCATTATGCTATCCTTGGTACCTCAAGGGGACCCTGAGGGCTTGCCTCTCCCATCGTGTTATTTTAAGGACATATGACAGGGAAGAAACAGCCCTTCCTTCCCCAGCTGCCTCAAAGTACTGTTTGCTGAAAAGTTTGCTGGAATCAAGATAGGATCTTTCAAAAGAAAATAAACAAGCAAAAAGTCCCCGCTGTCATGAACTGTAGCCACAGCTGGAACCACTGGAACATTCCAGGACATAAAAACAGAGATTTCCTCCTCTGTCCCTTCCATCCTACTGAGGACACACCAGCCAATCTGTGAGCACATTTTAGCTACAGCAAGAATGTGATTGGGGAGAAATAAACACCCTTATAGACTAGGACATAGGAAGCATTGGTTCTCAAAGGGGCTCTCTTACAGCTTGACTCTCGATCCTTAGCTTTGGAACCCTGCAAAATGGACACAATCCTCTCTCTTACCCAC
Source organism: Eptesicus fuscus (assembly GCF_027574615.1). NCBI lineage: Eukaryota > Metazoa > Chordata > Mammalia > Chiroptera > Vespertilionidae > Eptesicus > Eptesicus fuscus. The sequence goes on along the minus strand of NC_072484.1, from coordinate 80,758,092 downwards.
TTCCCAGTGGCGTGGGGGGCATCACAAGAGAAGGTTCTTTGATAGGAAAATCATGAGGCTGATTACCCTGTATTAAGATCAGCAGATGATCTGTATCAGACAAATTTATTTTCAAATCATTAGCACAGGTAGAGAAAGAAGAAAGGGCCCAGCCTCACTCATTGGATCTACTACCGATGGGGGTCTGCCCTCCTCTGTAATTTAGTGTATGGGACTTTGGGTAAGGGGGGAAAAGGGAAGATCAGGCCTGAGAATCAACAGGAATGTGTCTCACAGGGGACCTGACATAGTAGCAGGAATACCTGAGGAGTCATAAGAACATTAAGACTGGAGGGTGACATTGACAACCAAAAATAGAAGGAATAGGAAAAAGAAGGAGGACACCTAAGAACCAGACATTGAGTTAGTTCCATGAGTTAGTTCCTTGATTCGCTAGGCATTTGGCTGGGAAGGGATGTGGTTCTCAATGAGTGCAGAGCATCAATAATTCCGTACTGGTTAACACGTGGAGCGTGGAGACGCCCTTGTACAGTTTGTTCTGTGAAATCCCCTGCAGCTCATCCCCCAATCCTATAAAACCTGCTTCTAGGTTATAATCCCAGGGCTGAGAAAAGGGGTCAGCATCCTAAAAGCACACACAACACCATTATGTGTCATAAACACTATCATGTCTCTGCATTGTAATCTGACCTGTAAGAAGCATGCTTGCCACAATCAATAGGAATCACACATTCAATTAACTCTAATTTTGTTTCTCTCTTAGAATTCAGAGGAGCTTGGAAGAAGACTTTCCATAGCCCAGGGGCCTGGTAAGAGCTGTACAGGGAACTTTAAAACGAAGCCTTATTCTTGTGATAAATGTCCCTGTAGCAAGCAGTGGAGGCATTAAAAAAAGAAAAAAAAATTGCTGATCATTTTAAAATAAAATACAAAACCCAAACATGGGTCCTTCTTTGAATCGGTGGTTTGGAACATGGGTTCTTCTTTGAAGCACCCTTCCAGAAAATCCAGACCTGGGTCTAAGGTCTGAGTCTGACACTGATTTGTGGTGCAATCTTGAATGTGTCCCTAGGCCTCAGTTCCCTCAGCTACAAAGTGACTGTAAGTTACACTGGATTCCATTGATCAAAGAATCTCTAGTAAAGCATTGCATGGAGCATAATCTAACAGATCAGAGTGACCACAGAGATCCACAGTGGTGCCCTTGCTTTATGGATGTTGCAGAATGAATTTGGGTACTTCTCAGCCTTATCACTCTAGCATCCATGGGTCAATATTGTTGCCTATATCGATGATATTTGGGGATGTAGTGACCCTTGTCAACAACACAAACCCTTTATATGAAGCTGTTCCTATGGGAATGAAATATGTTTTATGGTTCACCCTCCACATCTGGTGACCCCAACCAAACATGTGCCAGGTACTCTGTTAGACCCTGGAGTACAAGGATGAGAAGGCACAGTCCCTGCCCCGGAGAAGCTTATAATCCAGTGTGGGGGGTTAGACCTAAGAGTCTACAGTACAAGATGGTATATGAAACAATAGACTATCAGAGAGTTGGTTTCTCAGTTTTTCTCCCAAGCTCATCTGAATTGGAAAAAACTGGGAAGTTTGCTCAAGGCACATTTCTGCTCCACTCCTGCCTCATGAATCTGAATTTCTAGGAGTGGAACTTGGGATATGCCTATTTAATATGCCCTGCAAACTTTTGTATCACAGGCTTTTTGACAGTAACACTACTATAAGGTGGAAGAGAAAAGCCAGTTTTGAGTACTGATGCTGAAGGAACAGTCTGCAGGGTCTATGGTGCTGGGTTTGAAGTTGATGGTTGCTCTATAATAGATGATTCTGAATTATCCTCTTCCTTGTGAAGCACCTGATACTGGCTAGTCCCCGGCTGGTGATGATCCATCCTGCCCTGTTCAGAATCTGCCTATGGAGCTGGTGAGTCCCCTGGGTGCTCAGCCCCCTTGGCAACCTCGCACTCTCCAGTCTATGACATTTCTGCAGGTCACCAGGAATGATCACTTTACTTCTTGTCACTCCTGCAGCTCAGTAAAGCTCTCAAGTTTTAGCCTGACTTTAAGGTTCATTGTTGGTAAGATGGAAAATACATCTGTGCCAGGGGTATTGCTCAGTAGATTGAAGAAGTAATGTAAGTAATATCCTTGGCTCAATAAATGTTAGCTTCCCTTCCATTTCCTCATCCTCCTGCACATCGAGCCCCAGATACTTGGTCCTTCTCACTTCTTCAAGGAAGGGTCCATTTCATCCCTCCCAGGTCCTAGAGACTGTTGAGAAATTCTTCTTGCTGTGTTATCTGATTTTGACAGCGACTTGGCTTTTTCTCGCCAGATAGTAGTTAATCCATCCCTTTGTACAGCAGCATGGAAATCCCACCTCTTTATGAAACTAGGTAGAACCTGGTGCAAAGGAAAAGATGGATCAACTTTAAGCTTGCCAGTTTGTCTGCATCAGTCCCTGACCCTTACCACCCTGGATGTCAGCTCAGCACAGTGGAGCACAGAAGAAAGGGCTGGGAACACGAAGGCATAATGAGTCCAGACACCAAGGTCTTTCTTGGGGAGCTGAAAACCTGTGCACACTACTAGAGGTCGGAACACACACATCAGGGTAAAGCCAGGACTTTAGGCCAGGGAGTATTTTATGAAACCCAGAATACCAGAGAAACAACAGTGTTCCTGGGGTGGGTTCAAATATGGGCCAAGTGGCCAGGAGGAGTGATTATTTCTACAAAAGATAATCTTTCTCACACACTATATTCTTTCTCTTTATATCCCTCTTTTAAAAAGAATAAGTAGCCAATTATTATCAATTTATTTGCTGCTTCTTATAATTATATTACCCATGATTAACTCATTGGAGTCTAATTTGACTCAAATTATTTTGTAGGAATGCTCTATTGTTGGGCATGGTGGGATGTTTGAGAGTGCATCATCATTCTATTGAGCTCACAAAGCTCAATTAATGCACATGGAGAGGGACAAAGAAGAGGACAGGAAATGGCAGCCGCCTGAGTCTTGTGGGGTTGCAGGGTCCCTCCACATTCATTATTTCATTTGATATTCCCACCAGCTCTATGCTGTAGCTAGAGTAGCTATCATCATCTCCAGTTTACAAACTGGGAAATGAACCCACGTCAAGTTATAACATGCTGTCAAAGACAGGAATCAAACCCATGTTGACACCTGCTGGTGGGTGCCTCTCTAAAGATGCTAATCAATGATTTTAATGGTAATCAATTCTGCAGTACTCTGAAGTTTCCAAAATGTTTTCAAATTCCCAATCTCCTGTGTGATAGGGAAGAAATTATAATGCCTATTTTTACAAAAGAACCAATTTTGGCTCAAGTCTTTAAGGTGTGAAACCTGGGCTGACAATCTTGGGCTCCTGCCTTCTGATAAATGGTTTTACTTAGTTAGAGCACCCCATGGAAGCCAAGAACTTCCTAGGAACATGTGGTTTAAAAGCAACAGGGAACAGCCTCATGGCATCAGAATTCCATTTTATACAAAAAGCTATTCTCTGGGACAGAGGCTCTTAGTTTAGGGAGTTCGTCATCTTCCTCTGAAATAATATTTATTTATATATGCATATGCATGTATATGTATATATAAACAATATTTGGGGGAGATTCTTTAAAACTTCTATCAGATTTTCTAAAAAAGTATGTGACTCCATCTAGTGATTTAGATGATTCCTGTCTCTTCTCCCCAGTTGAGGACTAAAGTGGTGGTGGTGGTGGTGGGTGGGTCTTGGGACTGGGAAAGAGGTGAGAGGTTTCAGGAGAGACCAGTGGAATAGGGTAATGTAGGCTGAAGGAGGCGAATGTTTTAAGATGTTGGGTCCATGCAATGGTTATACAGTGACAAATGCCACTGAGACCAAAGGCTTGCTGTATCTGGCAGTTAGAGAAGTTTCTGTGGAATTGTGGGAGCAGAAAGCAGACAATGAGGTGTTAAAGAAGGTGAACATGAGGAAGGGAAGACAGTGAGTATGAAAGGACTTCCTTAGTCTGGCAATTACGTGGAGAGATGGAATGCAAACTTGTGGGGAAAACAGGGCCAAAGAAAGTTCTTTCCTTTTCTTTTTTTATTCCTCTCAAAAATGGAAGATGACATGTTTGTCAAGAAAGAATCTAATTGAAAGGGAGAGACTAGGAGAGAATGAAGGAGCCTAATTGGGGGACAATAGGGGGTGAATCCTCAGCTGAGATGGAGGGTTAACTTTAGAATAGATTTGAGACTTTCCTGAAGCAGGAGTGGTGATGGGGGAGAGAGAGGTGAGGATATAGAGAAAGTGTTAACTTTTCGCACATTTCCTGCCAACTTCATCTACAACATTACTTATGGCACTTGGAGCAGGCAGCAAGCTACGCCATCCAGGCGGGCTGTTCCTGTCACCTCCAGGCACACAGCCCCTTAGCTCGGGGCGCTGCCCTTCCTAGCCTTCTCTGAGCCTCTCCATTTCCCAGGCTGGCACGGACCCTGTCCTGAGGCTTCTCCAGCTGTTCCTTATGGCCTCTCCTTGAACCCCCAGCTTCACAGAATTCTCCTGGGGGCGATTTCAATAGTAAAATACAGACATGTATTTGGGCCATGGTTTTCTCTGTTGTTAATTGATTTGATTGCTAAGCCTTTTAGAAAACTTGCTTTACAAATCAATGTACAGATATACCACTTTATGGGTATAAAATAGATGATGTGTGGCAATTTTTGCATAAAGCCTTTTCTCTGGGTCTTGGACAGGAATTAATTTCCATATTGTTTCTAAGGTGCAATCAGAATCTTCTTACTATTTTACTTTTAGGACCTTGTCCTAGAGATATAATCTCTTAGTTTATGAAAGCAACCTTTTCAATAAGATCCTGAAGCATGTCTGAAGGCCTCTTTCCTACCACTGAAATTCTCCAGGTATTCATCTTCAATTTCCCTTTCTCATAAAGCGTGTTCAGAGGCTTTCGAAGGCTGTGTATTACCAGATTGTGAGGGTATCTTCCTTAAGATCCTAACTCATTGGGCCATTTTCTTTGGGATTATGCTAAATGGTGGCCATCCACCCTACTGTGAGGACTGTCCCCTGGTCAGACTATGGCAGTGCTGGGCTCCCTTTTGAATCCCCCTTCTTCCTTGGGGAGCCTATGCCTACTGTTTTGTGTCTAACCTGCTCATTTTTGGCCCAACACCACACTGCGGATACAAGGAAGTGGTAGGTAAAGTTGTAAAGGATTTTGCTGGGGAAGCTCATAGCCAGGTATCATTCTTGGCCATCCTTTAAAAAAGAATATCCTTTCTTTTGCCCCTCTCACCCTGCTTTACTACTCTCATCTGATGAACTGTTTAGATATATTTATCTTTTCAGTTGAATGTGAGTTCCATGAGAACAGAGATGCTTTCTATTTTCAACCTGCTGTGTCCCCAGTGCCTGGCCCTTGGTAAAAGCTCAATACATATTTGTTAAATCAATTTTTGAATGAATGTGGTGGTCAGGTCATTACTTGCTATAGTCTGGGAGGCAGTGAGTCATAGTGAGGAAAGAGTTGAACTGGGAGCCAAGAAATTGAGGTTCACCTTCATCTCTGTCATCAGCCTCCATGTACCTCACTCCCACCACCTGTAAGGTGAGCTAGCCCATGAAGCCTGTTATACATTGAAATTTTTTAGATTTTTGAAAGGAAAAAAAGTTTAGGAGAGGATATGGGATTTGTTGATATTTGGGGTGGGTTTATGTTCTGCTTTGACACCAACTTGGTGATCTTGGGAATGTCACTTAACTTTTTTGAGTTCCCAACCTTTTTGAAAAATAAGGGTAATACTTCTTTCAGAGAGGGTTGTGTGCAATGAATAAATTATGTGTGTGAAGAATTGGGTGCTACTATTACGTTGGTCTCAGGGTTGGGAATGACCTCTGCTCATTCATTTTCCCACTTCAACTGTCTGGTTTGGAAATAGATCACCACATTAAAGGGCATGAAGTACAGCCCTTCAGGAAACTTGTGTTCCCACAGGAATCTCACCCAGCCTTTGCTCATATCCACTGCTAAAGTCCCTGTGGTGGCCTTCGAGATCACAGCAAGCTGGTGAGACTTGTGGGCTGGAGCGACCCAGGTTCTGGGAGAGTAGGCTTGGTCTCACATCAGAGACATTGATGCCCTTTCCTCTCTTTTCTCTGGACTCTCGGCTGCCACACTGATGATATTTGATTGGCATCTCTTGTAAATCATCATACATAAGTGATCAAATTCCCTCAAGAGCCAGAGACAAGTTGTTCACGAGTGTGTCTTTCCCTGGATGTCCTGGCGAGGACCAGGGAAGAAGTGGAAAAGGCTCTGTAGTATGATGGCAAGGTGACCCCTATCCCAGCAGAAATGCCCAAGGTTGAAGCTGAGACTCAGCCTTAACTTCAGTCACTGCTCCTCTGACCTGTCCTCAAGGCTTTAGCCTGCTCTGTTCTGTAGGTCACCAAGTGACTGCGTGGCATTTTGATTTCGTCATTTTGCCATACCCCTTCCCCTCCTTCCTGTTTCATGCATGGATGGTGACCATCTCAGATAATGATGTGACCTTGGAGATGGATGACACAGCAGAAAGATGAAAAGATCCTGAGTCCTGGACATTGTGCCGCCACCATATTAGCCCCTGAAATCTGAACTGCCTACCTCTGAAATCCTCTCCTATTGTATTTAATCCATTGTGATTCCTCGGCCCTAGTCCTAGCCAGAAGATGCTGTTTTTGATGCCCTGGCAGAGCCAGGGCTGGCTGGGCCCCCTGTGTGCCTTGACTATCATGCTTGGCAGTGCTTCTTTCTTGACCCCACCGCTCCTGTGTGTGGAACTGTCTTGGTGTTTGTATATGAACTGAAATCCAAACCCACAATAATTTCAAAGCTGTCAGCTTGTGTCCTGCAGACTTATGCTCCCCACTGCCTTCTCATTTCCACCAGAGGACAAAGAGGTGGCTGGTGAATAACTTTCTTTCCTCAATTGTTTACTCTATCGAACACAATAGCCACAGCACAGAGTGTTATAATGTTAACATCTTCCTAAATTTGTTTTAGTTTATTTGTAATTAAAGAAATAACACATTATAGGTTCAGCTCAACCCTCTAGGAATGGTCCTTGAGCCTCTTTTCCTGCTTCCTCCGAGAAGCCACATACATGTTTGAATCCATAAGTGAGAGACAGTATTACTTCGTATGTTTAAACAAGAAAGTGAATGGTATATTAATATGATTTGATTCTTTTCGCTCAGCTTGGGTTTTTCAGAATTATCCTCTTGACACATCCTCCAGCTCACCGAGGCTCACTGCTCTGGAATGTACACTGCCTCTCCATTGTCCTATCGATGGGCATTGAGATTGTTCCCTAATTTTCAATCTTGAAAAGAATGAAATAACAAACATCCTCTTAGGTGTCCTGTTCCACATAGGAGTGAGTTTTTCTAGGGCATATATCTAGATATAAAACTAGTTGTCATAGAGATACATTCTTTTTCACGCTTACAAGGTATTTCCAAATTGCTCTCTGAGGAGGTTAACACAATTTGCACCCCCTTCAGAACAACAGTGCCCATTTCCCACAAAAACTTGGTATTGTTAAACCATTTTGGTTTTGACAGTTGGTGGGTGCTAAATGGCATCTCTTAGCTTTAATTGGCAGCTCCTTGATCATTAAAGAGGTAGGATATCTTTTCATATTTTTATAGACCATTTTGATTTACATTTCTGTGGACTGTCCATTTTTATGTTTTGTCTTTGTTTCTATTGTGTTGTTTGGCTTTTATCTATTGTACCCCTCAATATTGTAAATATTAATTCTGTGTTGATCAAATGCATTGTAAACTCCTCTTGCAAATCTCTCACCTGTCATTTGGCTTTGTTCCAGGTGTCTTTGGTCATATAGAACTCTTCAGTTTTAATGAAATCTAATTTATTCATTTTTTCTTTTGTTCTTTTTTTTTTGAATCTTGAGAAATCTTTTCCTGATTAAATATAAAAATGTCTTACTGAATTTTCTTCTAATAGTTTAAGTTTTTTTGGTGTTTTTTGATTAATCCTCACCTGAGGATATTTTTTCCATTGATTTTCAGAAAGAGTGGAAGGGAGAAGAAAGGGGTGGGGGAGAGAAACATCAATCTGAGAGAGACCCATCTATTGGTTGCTTTACACATGTGCCCAACCTGGGCTGGGGATTGAACCTATAACCCAGCTTTGTGCCCTTGACCAGGAATCAAATCTGCAATTCTTCGGTTCAAGGGCCAACGCTCCAACCACTGAGCCATGTCAGCTAGGGCTAAACATTTTAAAATAACTTTTAGCCTTAAATCAATTTGGAGTTTATTTGTAATATTTTGTGTATGAAATACAGCTCTAATATTAATTTTCCAGTAAGGAGAGACAATTGTTGTGATACTATATATCAAATAGTTTGTACTTTGCTGATTTATTTGTTATCACCCTTGTCATGTACCAAATTTCCAAAAATGCATGAGTTTCTTTCTGGACTTTTGAATATATTCCATTGGTCTCTGTATCCCTATGCCTCAATCATGCTGTTTTATCATGTGTTTTGATATCTGCGGTATAAGTCCTTTTTCTTTGTATTCTATCTCAAAATTCTTTTGGCTATTCTCATACGTTTTTATTTTTATATGAATTTTTAAATATATTTTTACCAGTTTTATTGATATATAATTGACATACATCATTGTATAAGTTTAAGGCATACAGCATAATGGTTTAACTTACATCTGTTGTGAAATGTATATGAATTTTGATTAATCTGTTAATGAAATGTTTCCTTCCTACCTCTTTCAGTGGGTACTTTTCTCCTACCCCATTCCTATCCCAAAGATTTGGGTTCCAGGTCTAACTCTGCCACCCAGTGGCCATCTATTCTTGGGTGAGAATCTAACTTCTCTTTGGTTTCCTCATCTGTCAGATCTGCTCTGCCTATCTCACAGTATTGCTGAGCTGACCAAATGAGATAAGGACATGAGAATGTTTTGGAGAGTTAAAAACACTGAGGTAAAGTAAGAAAGAGTTAAAAACTAGTAACCTCAGGACTGACCTGAGACAAAATGTGAAATTCATATTATTTTTCCCTCAGCTTTCTGCTTTCTTTACCCTTCCTGATTCTCTTTTGTCCCCAAACTTCCAGGGTTGTGGGACACAAAGGTCTTTTATCAGGGTAGACTTTTCGGGATAATGTAATAGAGACAACTTGTGTTCAAAAGGCTTGGGTCCAATTTCAGACTCTAGCTTTGTGACTTAAGGTAAGTCACTCTTTGAATCTCTATTTATTCATCTTTACATAATTTCCTCCCTAAGAAATATTGTGAAATTCATAAGAAGTAACAGAGATGGAAGTGCTTGGTAAAATGTGAAGCCTTACAAGAATCAGAAGGTGTTATTATTATGTTCTTGCTGAAAGGACTTAATGGGAAGGCAATGACGTTTACTGTGTTGAAGTGCTTTGCTCTCACCACTTGAATCAAGGCACGCAGGAGAATCAAACCCATTTTTTCCACAACTATGGCTGACCCAATACAGTGTCTACACAGTCTTCTATGAGATATAGGAAGTCCCTTTGTTAAATACCATTTCTTTTAGATGTTGCAGCTGGACATGTGGAGAAATGAAGGCGGTTTTGAGTCCCTGATGTCTGTTTGGACAATCAGAGCTATTCTAGTACAGAGGCTGGGCTCAGTAGTGACTCAAGAGAGAGAGCCTTTGGGAGGGTGGGAGGAGGGAGAGTTCAAAGGTGGAAACAGATGAGTCATTGTACCCTCCTTGCAGATACCTTTCCATTAAGATGAACATTAAGGTCAGCCCTGATGTTCTGTGACAGGACTTCCCTAAAAGTGAACATACAGCAATGCCTCGCATCTTTTTCTTCCTTGCTATTCAGATGACTAGAACATCTTTTGCTCCTGTGCCAAAATCAGACTTGGGCTTAGGCCAAATGACATTTATTTCATTTATTGTTTTTTAAATATATATTTTTAATTGATTTCAGAGAAGAAGGGAGAGTGAGATAGAAACATCAATGATGAGAGAATCATTGATTGGCTGCCTCCTGAATGCCCCCTATTGGTGATCAATTCCCTGTCAGGGTTGTGGTTAAAGATGTGACTTCAGAAAAAAGATCAGAGAGAGGCAACATTGTTAGCTTTGAAGATGGAGGAAGGGGCCACAAGCTAAGGAATGCAGGCGTTTCTAAAAGCTGGAAAGGGTTAGAAAATGGATTCTTCCAGAGTCTCCAGAAGAGACTTGAACATCATCAATTCTTCGGTTTTAGGCCAATGAGACCCATATAAGGCTTCTGACCTACAGAACTGTAATATAGTAAATTTATGTTGCTTTAAGCCACTAAAATTGTGGTAATTTGTTACAACAACAATATAAAACTAATATACACCCTTTAGGTGTCATCTTAATATGTGCTCGTTTGTATGACCTTGGATATTCCTGTGTGAGCCTTAGTTTTCTTATCTGTAAAATGGTTACTTTGGGCTTTAAGTTTGCAAAACCTCTTCCAACTTCCCTACTTTGCAACATTTATCTTGTCCTTTGAATGAGGTAGGTGTCTACCTACGGAGGCAAGTGTATGTGAGATGCTGCAAGAAGCAACAGAATGGCCATGTACCAGCGTTAGAGGTGACATATTCTTTCTCTTTGTATAGCTCTCCCAGTCTGCCAATATTGATTTTTAAATTTTCTATTTCCATAACTCCTCATGGCCATAGGAAAAAATGTATTTCAGCTAATGGACAATTTATGAACCAAAGCATGATGACTAATGGATTTTGTCATTTTCTCTCTATTAGTGGACTTGCAGGTACAATTGTTTAAATTTGTTAAATAATTCATTAAAAATTATAGGTACCAAGTTTAGAGGTGAGATCAAAGGTAGTAGTATTCTGGTTGCTGGTGAAAGTTAACTCAGCCTTTAGGGAAATCCACCATTTTTAGGATTTAAATTTTTTTTTACTTAGCCTATTTTTTGTTAGGGGTAAGTATAATGAAATGCCACTGTAATTAAAGTACTTGTAAACTGATTAGACATAGCTGTTGTGAAAAAAAGAAAACACAACTGGACACTAAAATGGGATAAAAATAGAGCCTTATTTGGCCCCTTCTCCCTCCTAGTGGGAAACAAATACAGTTGCCACATCTTAACTGCTCTGTGTTAAGAAAAGCTGAGATGACCACAAAATAATAATGGCAATAGCACAGTGATAATGATGACTCTCTGCTGCATTTATCTAGCATGCTATGCTTCTCCAAGCACTTTCTATTTTCTTGTTTGAACCCAGTATTTCCATAAGAAAGTGGGGGAGGTGACTAGGGTGTACATCATCCACCTGATTTGACAGATTTGTGGCCTATAGAATCTAAAGGACCCTCATGATAACACAACAGTCAGCAGCAGGTCTGGGCCTGAGGGCTGCTCTCTACATTAAGACCCATGTCCATTATAGCTCATTGCTACTGGCAGTTGGAATCACCCAACACAGGGTCAAATATGGTCTCCAAAGACCTTATATTGCAAACACAAGGCTACCAGAAATTGTTTTTTCTCTCAATGGAAAGAATAAAGTCACTAAAGAATTAGTCATTAAAGTTATCAGGGAAAGGCCAAAAGTTGAATGTAAGACAAAAAACAAACAAACAGAAAAAACCACACAAAACAAAACAACAACAACAACAACAAAAACTCCTAAAAAACCTAGATGTGGATTCCAGTCTGTCACTTGCCTTCCTAAGGTTGGTGATATTGACCAGTGATGTCTCCAATATGCCAGAGTAGAGAAAAAGTGCCCACTTTTCCTCCTTCTGGGGCCCCAAGAAACTCATGTTTCTTGGAGTAATGTCCACGAGCCCAGCACATTTTATGGCTTATGTAAAATGACATTACCAACACCATCACTACTTGCCCTTCCTCCCCACCCCTGACTGAGGTGCAATTAGACTGACTAATCTTAAAGGAGATAAGACAACCTGAGACCAGTGGTATAAAAAAGAAAAATCCTCAAAGGCATCCCCAGTTTATCTGAACAATGAGGGGTTGAGACTATGCCTCCTCAATGATTCAATTTTTCCCACAAGGTCTCAGTTTAAATTTGGTGTAGTAGTATCATCTTGACTTAAAAGACGTGGGTTTAAGAGTCAAATGGCAACTCTGACTGAGCTATAATGGGATCTTGGTCATTAACACTGATCCTCTATGATGCTCAGTTCTCTGACCTATGAAATGGGTATGATAATAGTGATTCTGTTTCCCACTTTATGATGGTGTTATGAGATGAAAGTCAAATACTTAAATATAAATCAATGTAGAGAAGTGATTTTTATTATTTGTGGTAGTGTTAATCATCATAATTGTAGCTTAATAGTAAAAATGATATTACAAGAACGAGCAATTGTTATAGTATTGGTAGGGCAGGCATTTCTGAGATTATTCGTCATATGAAGATACCTGCTGGAGAAGTCTCTCATGTATTGAGTTAATGCATACTGTGATTATTTATTTGGGGCTTCACATCAACCCTGTGAGGTAGATCCTATTCTTGTCATTCTTTATAACAAGAAACTAAGGCTGAGAGAGAGAGAGAGAGAGAGAGAGAGAGAGAGAGAGAGAGAGAGACGTTTGAAGGCTGTTATCTTGAGATTCCAGTGGCAGTGGTGGATTTTTGGCATTGGCTGGCACACCTGGCACTTTCAGTGTAGAACAACCTTGAGTCTTTAAAGCCCTATTATCAGTGGCTTGTTGCCTTAGACATGAGAGATTGGTATTAGAAATTCCTTCATGTGGGGCAGAAAGATGCATTATTCAGAGTAATTGATAAGTCAACTAATCCCTGCTCTGTGGTCAATGTATGAATGCCCACTAAGAATTTTCTCAGCAAGAACTTTTTAACACTATGACTTTTCCTAACGGAGCCCATGATGTATTTTCCCCTGCCACAGAGGGGAGTTGTTGGGAAATTACTGCCAGCCAATGACTAACCCAAGGCCTCTTTCATCAAAGTGAGGCCCATGTGACCAGTTCTTTGCAATGAAATGTGATGTGTGTTGGCTGTAGACCAGGGTGATAGGAAGTGGGTGTGGCATCTTTACTCTCTCCTTTCTTGTAAACCAAGTGGATGCAGAAGATCCAGCATAAAACTCAGAGGCTTACAGGGGTCCTCAAACTTTTTAAACAGGGGGCCAGTTCACTGTCCCTCAAACTGTTGGAGGGCTGGACTATAGTTTAAAAAAAACTATGAACAAATTCCTATGCACACTGCACATATCTTATTTTGAAGTAAAAAAACAAAATGGCAAAAACACCTGCATGTGGCCCGTGGGCCGTAGTTTGAGGATGCCTGCTTTAGAAGACAGCGAAGCCACAAGATAGGAGGCACCCGGATTGCCGATCACCACACCCATTTGGGACTTATATGAGCGAAATGTACTCTATTGTTAGTGAAACCAGCAGCTAACAGTAAGCATGTTTAGGTATTAGATCAAGAGTCCAGAGATATAGGCGTAGGCTTTAACTAAACGTTTCAATTGCTTTGGTTGTCATGTAGCTTACAGTCAAAGATTAAGAAAGTATGGCCTGCCTGTGAACAAGTCCCTGAAAAAATGTTTTAACGTACACTTTGCTTGCAATAACAATAATAAAAAAACATAGCTAGTTAAACACAAAACAATGATAACTTAAAACAATAACAAAGGTCACTAGACGTCTAGTTGCTGCCTTTTGCTTTAGACAGAACATCACTGACACACAATTATAAGACAGTCTGCAGGATCTTGGTTCCTCAACTTGGTTAGATCACCTGACCACAGCAACAAAGGCATCAGACAAGATGAAATCAGGAACTGAATTAATCAGACCAAAGAAAACCACTGAAGCTTACACAAGAGTTAACCAATCAGCTTTGCCCTTGACCCCTAAGCCCTAACCCTCAAGCTCTGTTTTTAAAACCATTGATTACAAACCATTAAGGAGTTCAGATCTTGATCACCAGCTCACCATCCTTCAAGCTTGGCACTGCAAATGAATTTCTTTAATTTCACCTCTGCAATACTCAGTGTTCTGTATTTGGTTCTGCCTTGTGTCCAGTAGGCAGACACTTTTTGGTTTGGTAATATTAAACCACCAAGTGTTATCTCTCAGACTAGCTATTGTACCATAGATCACAATGGAAAAAAGATCCACCAGTATTTCAGACCTGGTTTTTATCCCCTGCCATCTTGGAAACCATTGCCTTCCCCATTAATACCAGTTCATCTATCCTAAGCAGTTTTCATTGTGTTCTATATTGGCATAAATCAGCTGTCTACTTGTCAGACAACCAAAAATCTATGTTTGGAAAAACAGTAGTTTCATAAGTAAGCAACCTTAAAATACCATTTACATTGCTAGAGAAGTTATTCCCACCCTGAACCAGTGGCATCCCAACTCAGCCCCTCCTGGTGTCATTGCACAGAAAACTAATGAAGTGTGGGGATTATAAATGAATTTATCTTCTCACTCACCCATCCCCTCTTCTTTTTCAAATTCACAAATATGTTCAGCAGTGCCAAATCTGTTCATCTATTTTTGACACACAAATAGAAACTATCCTTTTGGAATTCTACAGGGAAGGTGGCCATGTGGTCATGCTAGCTTGTGGTCTGGAAGCAACCAGAATTGAATTGGGATGACACTGGCTTAAGGGGAGGACTCAGTTCCCTCATGTCAATCATAGTTGTGGTTCTAGTGACCTCAGAGGGAAAAATAATTTGTTTTCCATGGTAGTATTTTTGGTGATAATAATTGTTTTAGAAGACACAAACACAGCAATAAGTTCTAGAATGTACTCACAATATCCTTGGTCACGGTGCGATCAATGGATTCTATGAAGGGTCCTGTGAACTTCTATTTGGTTGGCTTCAGGTAGTAAGCAAGAAGTTGTGCTATAAAGATAGATGTGGATGGAGGTCAGAAACATGAAGTCTAGAGTAATTGCTTTGTTTTTTAATTTAATAACATTTAATCTTTTTAAAATTGTAAACAGTACACTCTTGTTTTAGAAAACACCAGAAAATATAGTTTAGGAAATAAGACATAAAACTTATCTGTCATACCACCACCCAGGAATAACCACCATTAACCCATGGAACCCTTACAGACTATTTCATGAACATTTATGTATATATGGATATATGTTTTCCTACTGTTTTTAATTTACAAAACTGGGACCATACTGCACATACTACGTTGTGACCTGCTTTTCTTTCATCAAATAAGACATTATGAAAATCTTTTGTCATAAATAAACTTCAGCTTGTGGTAGATGATTTCTAAGATGTCCCTAATGATCCCTGCCCTCTCATATCCTCACATTGTATAATCTACTCCCCTGGAGTGTGAGCTGGACTTCTGACTTATTCTCAACCAATAGAACATAACAAGAGTGATGGGATGTCAGCTCTAGTCTGATTTCTGTGATGAAGCCAACTGTTACATCATGAGCTGCTCTCCAGAAAATAGGGCAGTGAAAACGAGGCAAGGAACTGAGGGAGACCTTCAACCAACAGGCCAGAGGAACTGAATCCTACTAACAACCACTTGAGTGAGCCTGAAAGTGGATCCTCTCCAAGTTAAGCCTAGAGATGATTCAAACACCTTGACTATAGCTTCTGAGAGGCTGTGAGTCATGGGACCCTGCTCAGCCATGCTTATAGATTCCTGACCCACAGAAACTGTGAGAAGATATATGTTTGTTGTTTTAAGCTGCTAAGTTTTGGAGTAATGTAGCCATTGATAACTAATACAAACCACTTAGTTTTTAATAGCTGTTTATTATTCCAATGTAAGGTTGTACTATAATTTACTCAATCCTCTTTATTGCTGCATATTTTGGTATTTTATTTTACCTGTTTTATTTGTTATAAACAGGGCTGCCATGAATGTAATTGTTAGCTAAACCTTGGTACAGTCTTCATTCTTTTCTAAATTCTTGAAGTGGAATAGCTGAACTTCAAAGGGTTTGCATCTTTTAAGGTTTTTGAGATGCTATTTCCCAGTTGCTTTCTGGTAAAACCATACCCATTTACACCCCTGCTGGGTATAGTTTCCCATGGCTGCTGACCCACACCAAAGGATTTGTGTTTCTGAAGCATATTTTTGGTTGATTTCCACCACTGTGTCTTGAGCTCTGTCTCCATGCAAACCAGTTAGAAACAAAACTAAATACAAATACAAAAACCCAAGAATGAAGACCAAGGTTGAATCTTCAAAAGTACTAGATAATTTGAAGCTAAATAGTTTATTCAAAATACTGTTGTTTTGAAACAGTTAGATGGCTTCAACCACCCTCATATTGTCATTGTTATCTTTCAGTGAACGTTGAACTTCTGAAAACATGGTGATGCTCATATCCCCAAGGACTTACAAGGAAAACAACAATACTGGTTAAGGTCAACATAACACAGGGCTTTTTGAAAATCTTAGCTTATGTCAGTCACACAAAGACTGGCAATAAATTCAACTTTTAAAATTACCAAGCTGGATGGTTTGAATTCAATAGATATATATTTTGGGAGAAGGATTTCACATCCAAAGATATCACCACCATTTCCAAATTACAAGTTCACTGTTGGAGAAGAATAAATATTTTAATGAATGCTATATATTTTAACAGGCTCTGAACCCTGCGGTTGGTTTAAGCTAAGGGTGCAATTTCAGGCATTTAAATAAGTAAATAAATGAGGAAGAAAATCCATGTTAATTGCAGTAATTTGCGGCACTTTCAATTTCTTAATTAAGAAATAAAATAGGATTCATTATCCATGCCCACTGTAGATGGCATACATAGATCACCATTATGACCACACACAAGACCTGAAGTTATTGCCATAAATGAAATAGAGAGAAATCACTGGCCAAATGTTCAGGAGCAAAGAGGGAGGAAAGAGGACCATGCAAAATGCTCCTCCTTAAAAAATGCTCTTCTTTCTGACCTTGGGATTGTATTATCCCAAAATATCTCCCTTGAGCCTGGAGACCTGCCCCTCCCCCTAATCTTTGGGATAGATTTTCTCTCAAGACTTCTTGCAAAACTTTTCTGAGCCTGTCTGGCCACCTTGGTGGTGTCAACTTTTCCCTGATCACCTGCCTAAGGTCATTTGTGTGCCTGGACTTCAGGTCCCTGCCTGTCTCATTATCTTGGTGAGTCCTAATTTTCTACAAAGGTAGGAATTAAAACATTTCTTATCACCATAGGCAATCTGACTCATGCTGCCTTTTGAAAATTAAGCATTAAGTTAAACTAAGGAGAGCATATAATTTATCATACAAAAAGCACTTTTGACAGGGACAAATGCTTAACTGGACAGGACACCAGACAAACTGGGACTGATCTGGACAGACCAGGATGCTTGGTGCCCCCAATGAAAAACCCACATAGGGCTAGAGTGGGAATGAACATAGATTTTCAGGCACATAAAAGGGAGTTCTGTTTTGGTGATATGGGCTGTAGGGTAATATCAATGAATGTCCAGATGAAAGAGTATTGATACTCCTGGCTAGGGGCAGAGACATCTAGTGATTGTGATTTTGTTAGGAATACTAATATGGACTGTAGTTTGCCTCTTTATACTGTCCTACCTTCTAAATCTTGCCGGCCAGCTTGGGCACTCCATGGGCCATTGACTTGTCCGTGGACTTCATGTCTGTTGACATGTGCAACATAGCAATGAGGATACATAGCCTGAACAAGTTGGAGGAGTTTGAGAGACTCAAGACAAAGGGAAAAAAGAAAGAAAATCATCCTTGAAGATCTCTAAAAGGAATGAGGAATCTTGTCTGGGGTTAGACACTGAAGTGTTTTGAGTGAGTAGGACAGTTTTTTGTTTTAACCTAAGGAAAATAAGAAATTAACACAATATTTCTCAAGTGCCTATTATGTTCCATATGGAAGGCAAATAGTCTGTGACATATTGCTGGTTCTCACTGAAGGGACTTAGGAGTACATTCCTGAGTCAAAGGTTCTGAAAGAAACCTGGACTCAACAGCTGTTCTGACTGAGCCAAGCTGATATTTTCTTGGGTTACACCCATGGTGAAGACCCTCATGGAATTTACAAGGACTGAAATGAGTGTTTATATCTTTGTTGTTCCCCTTCTCAAAGGTTCCTTCCTCCTGGCTGCATCTGGACAGAGCCCTGACCCTTGTGGGACCCAGGGGCCTGTTGCTGAGGGAAATGTGAACAATTATCTACATTCCTTATCAAAACGGGTGCAGAATGGAACCATTCTGCCTTTATCTTTCTGATGATTCATGGTAAAGAAGATACAGAAGTTTTCCAATGTTAGAAGGAGGCCAAGGAGAAACAAATTCAAAATGCATCCATAAAAACTAAAGCCAAATACCAGACCAGAAAACAAAACAAAACTCTATATAAAGTTTTCTCATAGAATTCACTGTTTCACATGTACCAGGTGCTCTGACTTGGCTCAGATAGTGAGTGTCAGCAGGATTCTAAGAAAATATAATGAAAGATGGGAGAAAAGTGAGCAGGAGATCTTTGAACCATGAGAAACACCATGGGAAATCTACCTTGTGCTATTGCAAGGCAAAACCAGGAGAATTAGTTGTTGAAGCTCTTTTGAAAAGAGGCCTTAAATGTAGTTATGTCTCAGCTATTACATTTTAGAGTTGTTCATTTTTTTACTCATCATTCCATTGAATAAGTATTTATTGAGTATCTTCTTTTCCCCAGGTATAGTATTAGGTACAGGAGATTCAGAGGGAGGGAGACAGGGCTTTGCAGCCTTTTAAGGGACTTCTGCCTCTAAGATGGCAGTGTTAAGACAGGCCTTCCCACTTCTTTCTGAATTCATTCCAAAATGACAAGGAAAATGAGAAGCAGAAATGCAAACTTTATGTTTGTTGAGGAAGGGCTTCTAAATGCAATGACATTTCAACCAGGGACAGATAGATATTGAAAGACATCTGCTGCTGAATACCTCAAACAAGGCTGGCAGAGAAGACCTTATAAAAGAGGGCAGATCCAACACCATCTTTGGGGGAACAACTAGTCTATGGAGAATGGACTGACTGTGAGAGCATCCCTGGATCCTCGTGGGCTCCATCTAGAAACAGGGGAGAGCCATCTCTGCAGGAAGAAGCCTGATGGGAAGGCAGATCAGAGCAGATAGGTTCAATACTAATCAGTCTTGCATCTGCCAATCTCTTCTTTCTTCGGGGAAGAAGTCAGGGTTAAATCAAGATACACACATATGCATGTGTGTCATAAGGTGCACCCTGTAAGTGAAAGAGACTCTCTGTTGGATGGCATCATGGCCTGGTCCCAGCACCATAAACATTCTGCAAAATAGCTGGTTAAGAACAAGCTTGTTACAAATAAGAGTCAGAATAAAAAAGAAACCGTCAGAAGAGTTCTACAAAGATACTGCGAGAAAAGAGGGGTAATGATTAGAGAAAACAAATAGACAAAGAACACATAACCAGATTGTGTTGCCATAGAGCTCAAGGAAACTGCCAAGCATATGAGAAAAGACAAATAATAACAACAACAAAACTTAATGAAAAAGATCACTTATATAAAAGAAGAGCTCAAGGAAGAAATGTCAAGACAACTGAAAGAGCTCAGGAATGAAGTGGGGGAGAAACATATTGTCATCACAGAAATTAGGGGGCCATTAGAGGCAACAAAAAGTTAAACAAACTCTACTCAAAATGAAAAAAAAAGTGGGCTTAAGAATACGATTGATAAAGTGAACAAAACAAAATGGGAATTAACACTTTAAAAGAATTAGAAAAAGAACATGATAGCTATGGAAATGAAATAGATTTGATAGACATATGTATATGCACAAATAGACCAAGCCATATTTGACAAAGAGTAATGAAAAAAATAGAAGATGTATTTGGAGAAATATAATTACAAAGCATCCCCAGAAATAAGATATTTAAGTCTACATACAAAGCAAAACAAAAACATAAACTGTCTCAGAAAAAAAGTTGATGCAGAACTATCAATCCAAAGGTAAAGAAAGATTCTTTTACCATTCAAACAAACAAAAAACCAAAATAAACAATACAAATCAAAATCAAAGTTTCTTTTCTAAGGGGGAAAATTAGGTTGGTTTCAGAGTTTTCCACAGGAACATGTTATGCCAGAAGACAGTGGAAGCATGCTTGCAAAACCTCATTGAGAATTAAATAAAAAACATTTAAACATTTTGTGCTCAAACTTTTGTTTATGTACTAATGCTGCACTAAACATTGAATAATCCAGAAAATGTGGTTATCAGGATCTGGTCTGGAATAAAGTGAAGGCTGAATTTTAACCAGCCTGTGGAGAGTATAGAAACTATGGCAGAAAGAGAGATGCTGAGTTTTTAACCATTTATTTTAGGATTAAGAAAAAAACCCTATTGCAATTACGATTAGAGAAAATAATGTAAATTGTAATAAACTATTAAAACGTTAAAAACACTGAAACTAACAGAATTCAGAAGATGAGAGAGAGAAGGTGGGAGGTAGCCAAGAGTCAAAAGTTACACTTAGGGATAATGAACTGAGAAATGAAAAAAAGAAAAGTGTATTAAAAATTATAAAGTTAAGATTAGCAGAAGTATTATCATTCTATCATCATCATCATCATCATCATCATCACCACCACCATCATCTTCATGACCATCAATTAAAATTGAGTAAAATAAGAAAATGAGAGGTAGGAGAAGTATATATAATTAATCATTGCAGAGGTGACAGTCAGCAGCTACTAAGAATATAGAAGATTAAGTATATTATATTTAGTATTATGAAAGTAACCACTTTAAGAATGAAAAATATTAAAACTTTCTATACTCTCCCTAAGAAGCCCACATATACCAAATTTAAAAACAAAAGAAAGCACAGACCATAAAGTGAAATAAAAGCAGAAATCATATGATGTTAAAACTAAGTCCAAGCATATCTATCAGATAAAAAACTATAAAAGTAAAAATATATTATTCAAAAGAAGTAGAATCTCTGTTTAAATTACAAAGCAAAACAAGAAAACAACCCCACAATTATATGCTGTGTACAAGAGACACAAAACAAAGTAACTGGAAAATTGAAAATAAAAGGATGGGCAAAGGCTGAACCAGGAAACAAAACAAGCAAACAAAACAAAAACAAGGGATCAAGCCCAATTTTAATATCAGACATGTATCAGACAAGGTTGAATTCAAAACAGTAAATGACACAAAGATGGGAACTCAATTGAAATTTACAATGATACTATAATTATGATGAGCATTTATGCACCAAAAATAGAGCAATAACATTTATTAAGCTGAAAGGCAGTGCATCCTATCTAATAAAAGAGTAATATGCAAATTGACCATCACTCCAACACACAAGATGGCTGCCTCCATGTGGACACAAGATGGCCGCCACAAGATGGCCAGCAGGGGAGGGCAGTTGGGAGGGACCAGGCCTGCAAGGGAGGGCAGTTGGGGGTGATCAGGCCTGTAGGGGAGGGCAGTTAGGGGCAAACAGGCTGGCAGGGCAGCAGTTAGGCATCAATCAGGCTGGCAGGGGAGTGGTTAGGGGGTGATCAGGCTGGCAGGCAGAAGCAGTTAGGGGCAATCAGGAAGGCAGGCAGGCGAGCAGTTGGGAGCCAGTAGTGTTGGATTATGAGAGGGATGTCCGACTGCCCATTAAACGGGCAGTCGGACATTCCTCAAGGGGTCCTAGATTGGAGAGGGTGCAGGCTGGGCTGAGGGACACACACACACACACACACACACACACACACACACACACCGTGCATGAATTTCGTGCACCAGGCCTCTAGTATAAAAAATAAAGGCAGAATCATATGACTAGTAAGAGACTAAAAGAGCTTCCTCAGTTTAAAGTAATCAGAGAATGCTTCCAGAGTCACATTGCACTTCATTTTGGGATTATCAATACTTTTCAACTCCCTGTATTGTACAAACAGCTACAAGAAAATCTGAAAGTGTCTCACCCTTGCTGTAAAGCCTTCTATAGGTCTGCATACCTGCGCATAAAGTTCAAGTTCCTGGGTGATCCGGCCCCTGCCTAGTCCTCCAGCCTTCTCCCATTCCACATGTCTTCAGAGTCATCCCACCATTGGGGAGTTCTCTTTTCTACACCTCTTTCTACACCTCCTTTGCCTTGTCTGAGGCTGTTTCCTCTCTCTGTATGCTCTTTACTCCCTCTGACACCAGGTGGATGTAACCTTTCAGAGAGGAAGGGAGAGGGAGAGATAGAAATATCAATGAGGAGAGAGAATCATTGATTAGCTGCCTCCTGCATGCCCCACACTGGGGATTGAGTCTGCATGTGCCCTGACCGGGAATTGAATCATGACCTCTGGTTCATAGGTGACACTCAACCACTGAGCCATGCCAGCTGGGCCATATATAAAAATTTTTAAATATAGAATACTTTGCTTCCATTTGTGTCATTTAGCAGGACACCAGCTCACCTGAGTCCTGAGTCTTAAACAGCCTCTTTCACTGCATCCTCCCTCCCAGGGTTATAATGACCCAATTTCTGTCATTTTCTAATTATTCACCTAACCTAATTAATTACCAGAGAGTGGCTTCGTATTTTAAAAACTGCATTTCTATTCATCTTCTCAGTGGACCCTCACCTGATACTGCATTGTATGCGAGGTGGGGATTGTCAGCTCATTTTACAAATGGGGAAATAAAGTGAGTGTGTCACTGATATAAGTGAGGCCAGACCTGAAGCTTCCATTTCTAGCCCAATGCTCTTCACACCAGAGCAGGCTCTCTCTTCCCCAAGTTTCTAGAACTCCCTGGAAGCATGGAGGTGTGTTTTTAAAACATTGATTTTTTTTTTTTTTTTTTGGTTAAAATTTCTCTGTGTTTTGCTTTTGATTTCTCATTCCCAGGGAAGATCCTGCCCTCTCCCCTGGTGGTCAGCATTCTTTTTCTTTCCTGAATGATGGCCTCACTCGGTCCCCCTTGGGTTCTCTTCGCTTGAGCTTCCACTTAGCCCTCCACCCCCTGGAGAACCATTCTGGCTGAACGCCTCCTGCCTCCTTTCAAATTGTTCCTGTTCTCCGCTCGGGATTTCCTGCAGGGCCGGCCTTCCCAGCTAATGAAGAGCCTCTAGCTGGAGGCACTGTTCCTGACCAAGTTTCCAGCCCTGCTGGGAGGTGGGGGTGGCGGCTGGGAGAGGAAGCTACAGTCCTGCCTCTGCTGAGCCCTGGAACTCGCTGGTACCTGTTTTGTTTCAAATGGTCCAGCTCTCCTCCACGCCAACACTGTATCTTTAAAAGAATCCACTTACCTGCCTCCAGGAGAGCTCATTCATAGTGTGTGTTTTCTTTCTCTAAATTGCTCAGTGGTATCACTTTATAATGTGTGGGGTGGGATGCAGAGAGTAATATCTGGGCCCCAGACATCATTGAGCAGGAGTGACCTTTTATTATGTATTTTGGAGGAATGCTGGGGCACCACTCAGCATAATTTTCCATTAAGTGGAGTTTAAGTTGTCACAATCCTAGCTGCAGATGTCTATTAGTTTTGTTCCTCTCTGTCTCCACTAGCCATAAAGGGAAATAGGTAACTCAGCCTGCATACATCCTGGAAACTCATGTCCTAGGCCAGTGATGGCGAACCTCTGACACGCGTGTCAGTGCCATTTCTGACGACACGTGGCCGCTGAGGTGGCCGCATGCCGAGGATGAAACATTTATGTTATTTAAACTATAAATATCGCAAAATAATGTTTTTTCCTCAAAGTGACACACTACCCGAGTTATGCTCAGTTTTTTGGCGAAGTTTGGCATACCAAGCTCAAAAGGTTGCCCATCACTGTCCTAGGCTGTCATATTGGCCCAAGGGGTGGGATGATCTAGGCCAGCCAGTGTCTTTCCTAAGAGTTTCCAAAAGCAGCTGGACAGGGGAGGCCACCTCTCCCATCTGGCCATTGAACTATCATGATATGAAGCTGTGGGGGCACATGGGGAATCCTCAGCAATAGTCCATCTGAGGAAATGACACAGCATCTGAGAGAAACATCATTGAAGATTGAGGGAGGGATAGCATGAAAATCCCCAATTCTGGTTATTTCTGAGGCCAGTCCCATTCCCGTTTTTCAGAAGTTTGGCTACATATGCCTATAAATCACCTTTTAGTGTTTCAGCCAGTTTAATTTGCTAATTGCAACTAAGAGAGTCCTTTCTAATATGACCCTTCTGTCTGTGACTTCTCCCATCACAGGTCCCAGAGGCCCCTGTACTTGTCCCTCAGCTGCCCCAAACCAGATGTTTTTACACAGCAGCCCTGGGGGCTCCTAGGGGGATGATTCCTGCTTGCTCTTGAACCCTAAAAGTTCCACCCATATGGATAGTGCCTCATCATTGGTAGACAAAACATAAAATGCACGTGTCCCTGCAAGAATTAGAGCTCCATGAGGCAGGGAACTCTGCCTGCTTTGTTCACTGTTGTGCCCATCTGTCTGGACAGGGCTAGGCACACAGTGGATGCATGATGAATATTTGTTGAATGAAAGAATCAGTGAATATGGCCATTCATTCATTCATTCATTCATTCACAGCACCATGCAGAGGGCTGAGATGCCTATCTCTTTTTGCTTGGACATCTTAGTCACTGCCCATTACATCCTGGATTTAACCCTCTCCTCAGTCCAACCTCAACCTACCCATCTAACCTCGTCCCTTACTGCTCCCTATCTGCACAAAGAACCTCCTAGTGTGCAGTAGGAGATATGTTAGCCTGACCGTGGCCTACTTCTGTAGCCTCTGTGCCTTTGCTTGGGTGATTCCGTTCATGTGGAAGGCACCTTCTCTCTGCGCTTCAATTGCACATGTTGAACTCATGCCATGTGGCTGGCCTGTCCCTCCCATTCAGAATGACTCTCAGGCTCTGGTGGACCCTCAGAGCACTTTCAGCCTCCACCTCCTGCCATTGCATTAGTAAAAGCTACTGACAGCACATCCCATTCTCCCCCAGGCGACTCCAGGCTCCTTGCATGCAGCGTCCTGTCTCTCTTTATCTTTGTCCATCATCTTTTACTTCTGCCTCCCTCTTCTCCACCCCCACCACACTTTCTACTAACCAGGTGCTTGCACAGTATCACACAAAGTGGATGTCCGCCGAATATCATCTCACGTGACTCCATCTGCACATGGGTACCAAATAGTAAACTCTGGCCTGACTAGACAAGCTGCGAATCAGCTTGCATGGCTTTCCTGCAAAGTGGGGCTAATAAATTATAGGCTTCATTGGGTTGTGGCTGATAAAACACATGGCTCATGCAAAGGGCTTGGCCCAAATCTTGGCACAAAAGTAGGTGCTCAGTAAATGGTGCTTGTTATTGACGGATCTTAGGTGCCTAGACAGCCAAGAGGACATTGTTCTTTCTGTTTTCCTCCAGTGAGGCTTCTGATATTTACAACCTGACAATCACCTTCATTTCATACTTTGGGTGGCTTCCCACACATCTACTCCCTTCAAGGGTCCTCCCGGTATAGCCATCTCCCCCACCAGCCAGCCCAGGGGCCGTTGGGGTCCTCCCCTCACCACTGTTGCCCCACCTCCTGGGCCAATGGAGGAGGGAAGGACTCAGCACCCTCTCACTACCCTGCCAGGGACTGATGGAGATGGTTCAAAACAAGGAGGGAGGCAAGCCTGGCCATATTCATTGACCATCCTTTGCCACCAGAGCAGCCAACAATGAGGCTTGTGAAGAAATGGAGCTGGTTTGGGGCTTTTTCTATTTCCCCTTCTGCACATAGATTCAGTGGGATCTGGAGGGGCTGCCTCTCTTGCTGAACCAAACCCCAAAATAGCTCCAGAGATTAATGCTGGGCAAAGCTCTAAGACAGAGAGCACATTTTTTCCTCTCCCATTGTGTCCCCATTTCTCCCTGTGTCTCTTACTCTCCTCCATCTGTCTCATTCCACAAATCTGTCTTTCTCTTTAACTGATAGCTAGCTCTGCGATCCCCATCCCTTTCTTTCCTGTTATTTCTCTAGCTATCTCTTCATTGTCTGTGTCTGTCTGTCTCTCACATTCTGACTCTCCCTTCCCTCTCCTGCCCTCTGCCTTCACCCCTCCTCCCTCTGCACTGTGGCTCCCAGCATCCCTCTCCCAGCCATGATGCTGCAGGGGCCGTCTATCTGCCAGTGACAGGCTCCGCCAACCTCGACCACTTCTCTCCCGCTGCTGGCAATTATCTGGAGGTTGGCACGGGGCCCGGAAACTGCCGCTCGCACCGCCCCATGGCTCAGGGCCTGCTCCTTCACGCCAGCCCCCTTGGAGGACTGCTTGGTGCCGTGCCCAGGATGTGACAACCTGCAAAGGTCGCACACACTCCAAAGAAGACGGACTGCTCTGTGAGTGGAATTGACATTGGGCAGACTTGCCATCATCCCTCCAGACTTTCTAGCATTTCACAGAGTGAAGAAGGAGCAGTGGAAAACAGAAATTGTAAACTATACCAGCACCCCAACACACACACACACACACACACACACACACACACACACACACACACACTTTAATATTGCATACCATTTTTAATTTATTATCTTTAAAGGTAGCATTTGAATCTACCTTATTTGAAATATAACTAATTCATCCACACAACTTTGTTGCAAGTTGACAGTGCGCTCTCTCTCTCTCTCTCTCTCTCTCTCTCTCTCTCTCTCTCTCTCTCTCTCAAGCTGATGGGGTTTCAGAGCTGAAAGGGACTTGAGAGGCTATTTAGTATACCAAGGCCATCATTTAGCAGTTGGTTAATTTGAGGTCCTGAGAGGCTGAGAAAGTTACCCAAAGGCAGCCAGTTAGTTAGTAGGAAAGGCCCGACATGGACTCAGGTTTCCAGGCCCCAGATGAGGGGCACTGCAGAGCCCCTGCTGGCAGGCAGGGTGGAGTCCTTCTCCTTTAATAGGGGAGGACACCCGTCTCCCAGGAGGAGACACCACTTTCTGCCCAGGTCACTCGGTTATTCATTGTAAGAGTTCCAATGTCTTCCCAAATCTCATTTATTTAAGAGTATGTCCCTTCAGCCGGTCAACTAACCTCCTGAAGCATCCTGGTAATCAGAGATATTGAGAAAAGGGCGGGAAGGGCTAATCCCTTTGGGCCGATTTGAGCTTTTTCAGCTAGTTCTGAACTTGGAGGCTCTTACCTTGTCACATGTGCTTACTCATGTTCAATCAGCCTTTGGCTAAGGGCTGCCTGTGTGGCATGGGTCCATTACGTGCCAGGGCACCCCCTACCTACTGAGCGCATGCTTCTACATCCCACATTCTCTCCCTCAGAAACCTTCGTGACCCAGGGATTGTTGACTCGCTGGCCACCAGCCTCATAATAGGAATTTGCCTGTATGCACTGTGGCGCCACCTCACCCAACATGAAGAAAACCGCAGAGGAAATGGAAGTAGGCAGAAAGGATGACTGAAGTAGGCAGAAAGGAAAGACTCCCTAAAAACCTGGCTATGACCAAATCATGCCTCACCATTGGGTCAATTGTAAAGTTACAGATTGAATGGCCTTGGTTGTTTCCTATAGTCTTTAATAATAAAATCCCCATATAATAATAAAAGCTGTGCCCTAGCTGGTTTGGCTCAATAGATGGAACGGGTCAGCCTTCGGACTGGAGGGTTCTGGGTTTGATTCTGTTTAAGGGCATATGCCCGGATTATGGGCTCAATCCCCAGTAGAGGGGGTGCAAGAGACAGCCAATCAATGGTCACTCTCATCATTGATGTTTCTATCTCTCTTTCCCTCTCTTTTCCTCTCTGAAATCAATAAAAAAATATGTTTAAAAAATAATAAAACCTGTCATTGGTTGAGCACCTACCCTGCACCAGACACTGTTGGAGTCTTTGCGTGCCTTGTCCCCTTTAGTCCTCACTGACACCGCAAAGTCAGGACCATCATTGCCTCCTGTTTCCCTGACTGAGGCTCAGGGAGGCCACATGGCTGCCGGGTGAGGAGGCAGGTGTTGAATTCAGGCTTATTCACATTTTAAGTGTAGGACTGGGATTCAAATGTTAAGCCACCTGCCTCTAAAGCTTCTCCACCACATTGCTCTCAAGAAAGTACACACTACCATTTCCAAAGCTTTCCTACTAAATAATTAAAACTTCAGTCCTTAAAGGGATACATTTCAAGTACCTGGAACAGCCACAGAGGCAGAACCACCTCCCTGACTATCCTCTTCCTTGGCTCTGTTTCAAATCCTCTACCTCCAACACTCAGGGTCTAGTAGATGATACACACCTCCTGCCTGGAGCTTCACAAGGGGGCCTTAAAACTGGTGGATTTACTGCCCCACTAGACAGCCTGCGAACCCTCGACTGCTCAGGATGCAGGCCACAGCCTGCTGAGGACTCCATGGAAACCAGGACCTATTCTAGCGAGTCTGTGGGCTCTAAAAGCCTATGCCTTTGGTACTGAGGTTTTATTTTCCCTCTTGATGTCGTTATGAGGGACAGTTGAAGAGGAAATTCCCTACAGTTCAACAGACTCCAGATTTATAGAGTAGTGTGAAAATATTTGCCCTGTGTTTGAAACTGCTGAAGAGGGAAAAGGAAATGTTGTTTTCTACAGATTTATGAAAACAGAAACATTGATTTGTTTTGTTTGGGGTTTGTCACTCTTTTAACGATAACTTGATGTTTTCTAGTGCTTTGAGAGGGCCACAAGTCTTACAGGTAAGCCTGGTGCCTGGGGAAATTGGGAAGTTCATTTCTCGCACTTTCTCCTTCCCACTCTACACCCCTCACACCCCATGGTCCCGTTTTAATTCTCACCTGCAATGATCCCCGTGTTCCATGCCCCTGCAGACTGTCCCAGGGAGGGAAGCTATCTAGCATTCATTCATACCCATTATAGAAAGTTGGTGGATCACAATTCCTTTTGGATTTTTGTCTTTTATAAAATGCTAAAGATGACTAATTGCTACCTGACCAAGTATATCCTTACTCTCAAGTAATGTAATTTTAGGCACATGTAAGTGAGTTTGGGTAGAATTTGAAGGTCTTTCAGTTGCCTTTCATGTTGTAACACAGGCATTGGTAGGTTCTGCCTAAACACAAGGCTGGCTCTGACTACAAACGTGGGTTTTGCTTCATAACTACCTCTTTACAGAGCCAACATTATTTGGGACCCTTTGATCTCAAATATCTGTGTGAGGCTTCCTAGCAAAGTTGAGGGATAGGTCCCAGGGTCAAAAATACATTAGACTAAGTTCTAAAAAAAAGAAAAAGATTACTCTGGTGCTACAGAGGGATGGCTGAGATGCTGCTCCTAGCAGGGGAGGAGGAAAGAGAAAGGCAATTCTCATTATAAATTGCTCCATTACACCCAAGCTAGGTGGCTCCTGGAGATGACCCTATTACTCAGATTCACTCTCACATTCTCCAATGTCCCTTAATTAATGCAAAGAAGCATCTCTGAGACGTGACCATAGTAATCCCCTCCCCCGTAAAAGTTTCCCCAATTCAATAAAAACTTCTAACAAACTATGATTTACCTCTGCATGTCTGCTCTGCAACCAAGAGCCACTGGGACCAGCAGGTTGTCAGTGTCAGAAATAATAAGAAACACAAGAACTTGGGAAGGGTGGAGTAGAAAATAGAAAATAAGGGCAAAGTGGGTGGAAGAGAGGGGTGAGCTTTTGGGGGCAGAAAATATGAGTTGGGGAAAATAATGTTGGCCTCATATGGCCTTTGTGAGGAAAGTGGGAGGTGAAATCTAGTAGGAAGGATTGCAACAGGTGCCTATAACACTAGGTATTGGGAAAGGGTTTGAAAAAATATTCATTTGGCTTCCAAATAAATTCAATAAAAGTGAGTTGAAGTCTTTCCTCTCTCCAGTTTCCAAATCACACAGCAAGACCCAGGAGGCAGGAGCCAATAAAATCTTAAAGACACCCAAGGATCAAGCCCACACATTCCAAATGCTTCTTAGGATGAGTATATTCCGTAACAAAGCAACATGAATTTACAAGTACCTCATTAAAGCTGCAGGGGAGGGAGACTGTGGAAAGTTTCTAGGGAGGGAGGGATGGTAAATGGAATTAATAGCACAGAACTCATTAGTAACCGCTATTACTAATTTAAGATATGTGAAATGCTATTAATATTTTCTTTATTCAGTGCATAGCCTTGGTTGTTAGCTTGAGTCAACTTCCTTAGGGCTGTCTTAGCTTTTCTATAGCCTAGACTTTCCAATTCTATTTGCCTTTATTCTCATATCATGGAGGGGTTTCAGGAAGAGTCAGGAAGGTCTCCTGAATCACAGATTCTGGGCTGGCCCTACCCCAAGGTGGAGTGGGCAACCCTGGTGTGTACAGGTGGGGACAGCATCCCAACAGGGAGACTTCAGTAGGAGGGTACAGCATGGAGGTGGTGGTCAGAAAGCAGGAGAAAAGTCAGTGTGTGATTTGTGGAGAGCCCTCAATGAGGATTTTCAGCCTTCACCTTCTATTCTATACTTGACTTCGGTGACTGCTTGAAATGCACCAGGTGGGATCATCATTGGTTTAAGGCAGCATTATTTTCTGTCCAATGAGAAGATGCTTGAGAAGGGAATGGATCACTGACATCTTCATGAAAATGGCCTCCCAATTTTGCAGAACCCAATGGCTCTAAGAGAGCAGTTTTGAGTATTAAAGAAGTTGGAAGAATATAGAATATGGAATCCTGAATTACTGACCAAATAGGGTAGACTTGGGTGGGAGCATATATGGGCACTGGGTGCAGGTGGGAAACAGCTAAGGATGTGAGGAAGGAGATGCAGTGAAGGGGAGGCTGAAGATGCCAGGGGATGAATGCAACCATCTCCAGGTCTCTGATGAGTTCTTCAAGTACAGTTACCTAATGGCTGGGTCAGGGGAGGCCTTCACCACATGTTTATAGGCTCTAATGGGAAGCTCTTCCTTCAAAGCTAGGATCAAAGCCACCCACCGAAATGAGAGAAGTCCTGGCATGAGAGCTTCTAGCTTTCAAATCTAGTCCCCAGGTGTCAGAAATGGAAGGGACTGTATATTCCCTGGATTCTTAAATGTTTCTGAGCAGCCTTATGTACCAGGCACTGGGTGAGGTCCAAGGAATAGAAGGTTTCAAGTTGCAGTCCTGGCATTCCATGTGCTTTCAGTTCAGCTTTTTTCACAGTTGAGGGACATGAGGCCCACCTGGGAGGTGACACACTCAATGTCACACTGCTTTTTTGAGGTGGAGAAGACATAGTGGGTATCACAAGACAGCCCCCAGTATGGCCAAGTGGGAAGCTTTCCAAAAGACAAACAAAATTTCTCTGCAGAAGGAAGGTGAGGACACCAGGAGGACAGTATTTATCCCTCTTTAGAGCACCTGGAGGTCAAATACACTGAAGTCTTGTGAACGTGTAGATGGAGCTCAGGGAATGCCAGTCACAGGTGGCATCTCCGGAGCTGACAACATGGCCCTCTCACAACATGGCCCAGTGCCAAAGACACTCATTTGCTTGGAGCTTGAGAGAGGGGCACCCTGGGGAGGTGAATGGCAGGCTAGTTTTTCCTACCTGAGATGGGGCTCTTTTCATTGCTGGAAAGAGTTTGGATTTGACAATTAGTTCTATAGAATCACTTAGCTGACATGCTGCACGAACAAAGTGAGGGATCTCTAAAAGCCAATCCCTGCCCAGAACCAGTGTCCACACACGATCCTCCCATCTCGGATTCCCCCACTGTATAGAGAGCACCTCGTTATAATCCTCCTATTTTACAGTCATATGTAGCCTAAAGTAGAGTATTCTGTACATTAGTTTATTCACTTGCACTGAACATTTTGTAGGTTTTCTAACTTTACCAGATTCGTGAAAGGTCATGAGACAGTGTCACTTCACACACCACCCATGCATCAGGTGACACTACTTGACCCTCATTCTGCCATCACAGCTCCACAAGCCTATGAGGACACGGGCTCAGAGACTGTCCCAAGGCAAGTAAATGTGCTCTTGAGCAAGTCAAACATCTCTCTGAGTCGAAGCTTGTTATTCTGAATAAAAGGAGGCTGGACTAGAAATATTCTAAGCTTACTTCTAGTTTTAACCAACGTGGGACCAATGAAGGGCCAGCAGGTGTTGTTGAATTCAATGCATGGCCAGTAGGTCATTTCAAACACAATGTCAGGAAGAAAAGAGGATTATTTTGCTGGGGAGGGGGATGAAGACATTTGGGGGTGTGGGGCTCCCATAGCGTTTCCTGTGTCACCCCTGGAGTGTGATTGCCTGCCCAGAAGCTGCAGGGACACTCTGGGCTTTGCTAGGATGCCAATTCCCCTTTTCTAATGTTCTGGGAAGAACATTTCATGGAACAGAAATCACTGGTCCTTCATCCTATGACAGCAAGTGGAGATGAATGATAGAAACGGGGACTTAAGAGATGCCTTTGCATTAGTCCCTGTGGGCGAATATTTGTTCCTTTGGGGGACTCAGTTTCTGGTACAAGGGCCTCACTTGGAGGCTGCAGGAGGGCAGATGGTTGGCAGCAGGCATTTCTTCCATATCTGTCTCCCTTCATGGCTGAAACCCTAAGACCCCAGAGTAGACTCTTTCTAGCTCTCTCATATCCAGAGCAAACCCCCAATGTCATATCAGCTCTTTGGCCCTTCTCTCCACACTTCTTTCTCAGGAGAGCTTGTACATGCATGTCCTCACTTCCCTGCCACCTCTCTTGGCGACTTCCAATTCTTAGAACTCAGTTTCCCATTGGAGAACATTGGAGAACACTCTGTCTCCTCTCACCTCTAGAGTGTAGCTACTTTCATCATCTCCATGTAGCAGATGGGAAAATGAAGGCACGGTGAAGTACAATGACTTGGCCAATGTCATGCAGACAGTAAGTGTCAAAGCCAGAGTTGGAACCCAGGTGGTCCAGCTCCTAGGACTGTGTTCTTGACCATGTGGCTCTTCTCCCAATCACAATCTCCTGGTCCCCAGCAGCAAACCACTACCCAGGGACTCTCTCCAGCCTGCTGCTTTCACATAATGCTCCTAGGATTCTAGAAGTTTCCCAACAGGGAGATGGGAAGCAAACAAGGCCAGTTTCATTATACTCCATTTGCTACCAGAGCGGCCAAAGGTGAAGTCCCAGGAAGAAATAGAGCTGGCTGGGGTGCTTTCTCTTCGTTTCCACTCTGCACATATATGCAGTTGATGTTGGGTAGGGATGGAGGAGGCATGGGCTGTTCCCCTCTAAACCCACCATCAGGGAAGCTGCACCTCTCTGATGGCGCAGGGAGGCGTTTGGGTACCACTGTCCAACAAATCCATTGAAAAGAGACTATTGCTCTTTATTGTATTCTACTGATCCAGTTTTAAACAACATCCAATCTCATTTGATAGTTGAATCTGAGACTTGAAGAGATTACATATGTGGGGGGAAAAACCTCTTTGGTTATTGAAAAGTACTGTGCAAGATGTGTTTTGTTATGACTTATTAATATTCAACTTTCACCCAAAGTAGAATTGATTTTTTAAAATGTGTATTCATGTGCATTCTCTAATTGGGGGGAGCGCCTGGCAGCCCTGTCTCCAGTCCCTGCATCTCATTGGCCCTGCAGGCTCATGCTCCACAAAGGCTCCATCCCTTCAGGCACATCTTGGCTGAAATAATAAGGCATTTCCTCACATCCCCCAACCCCACTGCCCACCTTGCATTTATTCCAAGGCTGTCTTTACCTCAGCTTTGAAAATCTGCAACAGCCCTGCAGCTGGGAAGAGAGTGTATCATTTGGCTTTATGCCCAGAAAATAAGACGCTTCAAAAGGTCATAAAAAAAGTCTCTTGGGGAAGAAAAGAAAAAAACAACAACAACTCTTCTCTCTCAAGGTTAATTGAGTGGAAGGTGAACTTTCATCACATGCTGTCCCTTTGTGAAAGCTGCACACCTTTAAATATGTGGAGAGGGCAACTCACGGGAGAATGGGCTGACTGCAGCTCAGGGACAGTGTGCGTGGACAGCGTCCCCACCAGGGAGGAGCAGATGGAGTGTGCACACACAGCCACCGTGCACAGAGCCCAGGCCTTTGTGGGATACAGAGGAGTGAAGGCTGGACACTTGCTCTCAGGGAGTTTTTGGTCTTTGTGGGTGAAAGGAAGCCAATGGCAAGGGTAAAATTAATCAGAAACAAGCAGTGTGTCTGAGGATGCTGACTCTGCAGGTGATGTGTGCTCAGGGCTGGCTGGAGCTGATGGGCTGGAGATGGCACTGCTCTGAGCTGTGGGAAGTCTGACTTACTCACAGCCTTGGCACCTGCCTCTGACTGTGCCTAGAGCCAAGGTCCTAACTGGGGACAATTTTATCTGCCATGGGATAATCTGTCTGGGATGTTTTTGGTTGTTACAACTTGGAAGGGTACTGCTGGTATCAAGTAGGTAGAGATCAAGGATGCTGCTAAACATCTTACAATGCACAGGTTAAACCCCCCCTTCTAAAGAATTTTCCAGTACCAAATGTCAATAGTTCCAAAATGGGTAAACCCTGCTAGGACTAGTTCCCATCACCCGCATCTCCTCCACATAGCTTCCTCTTTCCTTCATTTATTAGGTGTTTGCTCAGAGCCACCTTCTCAGGTGGCTGTCTTATATACAATAAAAGCCCCATATCTCACCCAATCATTTTTTTCCCCATCACCGTGATTCCTTTCTTTTTCATAGCTCTTATTCTTATCTATATATGTACATGTGTATCTGTGTTTGTTTATTAATTGTCTTCCCCCACTAGAATGTAAGCTTGATGACAGCAGGGATATTGTCTCTTTTGTTCCCTACTCTAGTCCCAATGTGTACAACAGAGGCAAAAGTAGATGCTGAATAAACATTTGGTGAGTTGATGAATAGATGCTAGTCCCAAGCAGCTGTGTAGCCCTGGACCAGTTGTATAACTTGACCATACTAATATGCATTAGGATCTATATATATAAAAAGCCAACAACCAGAACACCGTAACAACCAGAACGACCGGTTGCTATGACACCCACTGTGGCCAGTGAACCAGCCCTATCAGGGGGTGGGGCTGGCTGGCCAACCTACTGCAGCCACACACCCCCAGTTGGCCCTACCCCCAATGGGCCCCAACCACCCTGATGATCGGCCCACAGCTTCTCCCCCTACCCGACCCTACCCCTGATTGCCCCCCCCCCCCACCTCGATCAGGGGCAGGGCTGGCAGGCCAACCACCCATGGCCCCTCCCCTAAGTAGCTGGACCCCAATTGGCCCCCCCACCCTATTCAGGGGTAGGGCAGCCGGCCCACTGCCTACAGCCCCTCCCCATAGCTGGCCCTACCCCCGATCAGCCCCCACCATCCTGATCGGCCTGTGGCCCCTCCCCCCAGTTAGCTCTGCCCCTGATAAGCCCCCCCGCCCCATTCAGGGGCAGGGCCGGTAG
The DNA here is from genome assembly GCF_027574615.1 of Eptesicus fuscus. Classification (NCBI taxonomy): domain Eukaryota; kingdom Metazoa; phylum Chordata; class Mammalia; order Chiroptera; family Vespertilionidae; genus Eptesicus; species Eptesicus fuscus. The sequence goes on along the minus strand of NC_072484.1, from coordinate 80,722,608 downwards.
GCCCAATCACCCGCAGCCCCTCCCCATGGCCAGCCCGGCCCTGATCGGCCAATGGTGAAGTCCCTGGCCAACCTCCCGCTGTCTCCTCCTCCTGACAGGTCTGGCCCTGATCTGCTGATTGGGGTCGGGCCGGCAGGACTTCACCCATGCACAAATTCATTCACTGGGCCTCTACTTCTTACATAAAGAAAGAAGAAATCTGAAGATTAGAATATTTCCATGGGTCTTTTTAGTTTTAGGCTTTTTTTAGTCTATAAGTAAGTGAAGCTTGGGAATTGTGAATGACTAAGAGGAGGCTTAAGTGAGGGAGCATGGTGAAGGCAGAGTGTCTAGGATGGAGTGCTTACTTACTGTGGATAGTGTATGCATTAAACAAGAAAACACTTAGTCCAAGGCCATGTTCCCACCAACTACCCAGTGAGTGGTAGCTTTTGTTATTTATGTAGAGTCAGGGCCAGGATTAGGGTGAGGCAAATGAGGTACTAGCCTTAGGCACAAAATTGAAGGAGGTGCCCAAAACCTCAGTCATCAAGATAAATAGCATTTTAATGCAATATTTTAAAAAAAATAAAGATTAAGGCAAAAACCCATAATGAGTGAAACATCAGGATCTTGACTAAAGATGCGATCACTGCTACTGGTTTTCCTGTACTTCAGGCTTCAGTAGAGCTCAGCACAGTACTGCACAGTCTTCATTTACAGTTTAAATATTTTGCTCATGTTGATTTTTTGGCATGAATTTTGATTTTTAAAAACATATTGAAATATGATTTGTCTTGCTTTCTGAACTTTTAATCACCTCCTTTAATGCTGGGCTTGAGGCGATGCCTCACTCTCCTCACCACAGGCCCAGCCTGAAATGGGGGACCTACAGAGCAAGGGGCATGTCTGGTACAGATGATGTGTTGTGGAATTGTGTACCTGAAACCTGTGCAACTTTGTTAACCAGTGTCTCCCCAATAAACTCAATAAACAAGAGAAAATCATACTAATTCCTCTACTTGCTCTTTGAACTGTCCAGATTGGCTGTGAGTACATGGTCAGGTAGCCCTCCAAGCAATTGCTGCGAAGGCTTCTCTTGACCACTACAAGGGAGAGAGATGCTGTCCTTCATTCAAGACCTGGTCTCTGATGATGTCTAACACCACTGGAAGAATTCTTCAGACCTATCTCAGACCTTAGCTAGTTTTATAGCTCTTACCTCTTGCCTATAGCCATTTTTCATATGTCTGACCTTGCCCTTGTCTTGCCAGAGTCAGCCCCTCATGGTCTTGACTTGTGACCTGGCTGCTAGCACCACAGAGCAGCTGTCCCAGGAACAACCCTCATAAGGAAGCATGGTGTTTTTCTAGTTTGTGGTGTTGAAGAGAAAAATGTAAATGATAAGAAAAATGATCAATACATGACATTTATGTGAATTAAAAAAACCTTATTTCTATATTATTAACCTAAACTTTGACCCATTTTCTGTCACATTATTTTGTCCTAACTTAAAATGTATGTATGGATTAAAATGCAAGGTACCTGGACAGAAATACCAAATTCCCATCTCACTCACACTTGGTGTGAACTAATACAATAGTTTTAGTATGTAAAATCAAATGACAAAGAAGTGCTAAAACTAGAAGAAGAGTATTGACCCTTTGATGACAGCAAAAATGCACTTGATGTATTTTTTTTAATGCATTTCATTTTCATCATCATTATACGGTGGATTGTTAGTGTGTCAGGACCTTGGGCTACATACTTTACAGGCACTGTCCCTTTTAACTTTATCCCGACAACAACTCTAGCAGTAGATGATATTACCTGCAATTCAGAGGTAAACCAACTGAGGCCTACAGGGGTCAAATTGCACAAAGTCACAAAGTTGGTAAAATGACAGGGCTGGGATTCAAACCAGGTTTCTCTGAGTTTAAACTCTCAGCTAGACCCAAGCACTAAGATGCCACAGAGAATACAGTCAACATTGACTTGTTGATTGGATGACTAACTGACTGTCAGAGTGTTGCCTTGTGACATAGGGATTGTGTATTTTCTATTAGAGGGCATGATGCCCTCCTCCCAGTGGTACTAATTCAATCCTGGTTGAATGGAACAATAATGACGGGCAAGGGTTCCACCTTTGGTTCACCTGATGATGTTCACTTCTCTGTATTTCTGATCCATTATTGACTTTGGTAAGTAGTGAAGAGATAAGCAGAATTATGTCAGATATCTATTATCCCTCTGCCATCCCTGCTGCTACCAGCTGCATATAGTCCTCAAGTTGTATTATCTTCACACTGATTACCTCTTGACAAGGACAAGCAAAGATGTTGACCCTGGGTTACGACTAAAGCAGAGGCCCCTTTCCTTTGAAAACGAAAAAAGGATGGGAAAATGCACAACAGTAAGATGTTTCCTAACAGGGCCATGTCAAGTTTATAGATAAATAAAACATCAAAGATCACATGAGGCTAGATCAGCAGTTTGGACCTCTTCCCCAACCAAGCAGAGCATGTGCTGTCTGACTCTGTCTTGGAGTGATTTCCAACTTTGTGATTCACAGCTGCAGCCAAGCAGAGCACATCCAATAATACTATTTGTTTTCCACTAAAAAAAAAAAAAAAAAAAAAAGGCTGGGGAAATATATAAATGGCTCATCAGAGAAGGGGGCATTAGCAGACAGTCAGTCTGACCATAGTGAGACAGGCAGATGGTTTGTGGGAATGACGCCAGCTGGGTGTTTCCGTAAGTGATCGTGTATCTCCTCTCTGTGCCCCAGCACTCTGCTTGATTAAGAGGTCAGGAGCAGGCTGCCACAGCACGAGGCCGGAGCACACATGATATACGGCCAACCTGTCGGTCGCCTAGAAACAGCTTTGTAAAGGGGTTTGAAGACAAATCAATTTATAAGCCCACAAGTTTGGGCCCTGTTGTGTTGGCTATTATTAAACATGAAATTTGATTCATTGGGTTTGCTTTCTCAAATGCCACTCAACCCCTTTACCTTTGACTTCACATCACCTCCTTTCCTTTTTAATATGGTCATATTTTTTGATAAGTGACAATGCCCTTCTGGTGGGATTCTGGGAAGTGAGTGAGGGGGCAGGCAGACAGATAGGAGAGGGAAGGGTTTAGGGAAAACTGGGTGAGATCTGGTTCTCCTTTCTCCACTTGCTGAGCACTTCCGGTGTGCCCAGAACTGTGGGGTAACGTAGGAAAAGGAGACTGCAACACCCCTTCCTAGAGAGCCAGAGGTTAATGTGTATGAAGCAGTGCAACCCAAGGATGTAAAGGTTAAAAAAATGAGTGGTATGGACAACGTGGATTTTTAAATGATTAGAGAGGTGATCAGAGGAAGTCTTCAGAGAAGAGGTGGAATATGAGGTAGGTGGGATTCATGTAGATGAAGACACAGGATTCACAGAGAACCTCCAGTCACCTGGGCAACCTTAGTTGTCTCTTAACCTGTATACACTTCGTTAGGTTTTATTCTTGTTGTACAGAAAGCATAGGATGGAGAACATTGCAGATTAAGAACTTAGAGGACAAAGGCTGAGCATAATACTAAAGGGCCAATAAAGCCCTGTTCTAACTAGAGTGGACCTTGAGACTTTGTTCATTGGTTTGTGAGTAATCCCACTAGCAAGTGATTTCCATGGTAGACCTGAATGTCCCTTGGGATAATCACTTGCTGACCATTTTTCCTCTGCTTATGGTCACTCCACAGGCCCATCTAGTCAGTTATGGTCAGTGATCCTGGACTAAAAATGTACCCTCTCTGCTGATTAGAAAGACAAACAATGGGGCTCCCCAATTATAAAATCTATTTAGTAAATGTTTATTACGTGCCTACTATTAGAGAGGTGCTAAAGTAGGAAATTTGGGAGAACTAAAAATCTGTAAGTACAGTCTCTTTCTTTCCTCAGAGTTTGCATTCTCTTCATGGAGTGGATTTAAAAATAAGTACATAAATGAAGATGCTGCAAGCCAGTGAGATATGTTCCAACAGAGGTATAAGTGGTGTGGTAGGAGTTATAGGAGGGTGTAACCATTTGTGATTGGAGGAACCAAGCAAGCTTTCCTGAGGAAAACTATGGACAGCCCAACGTTGCCTGAACTTGAGGGAAGGCCAGGGTTTTATCTGAAATCTTATGTGGTGAGTGGCAGTCAGGAGTAGAAACTGATTCTCATATTCACAGCCAGATAAAAGCAACCCAGCTAGGTGGATACAACCCTTGTTAATTTTCAGAGGTTCTGTCCTACTTTGCCTAGAACCCTCTCAATTTACATATTATTATTAATAACATCCTCTTTTGTTTTCAACATTGTCCTGGTTTGGACAATGAATTGTATCTTGATTATAGGTAATACTTTCAGCAGCCCTTCAAGAAATTCCAAAATGGCATATTGGGTCAGCCATATTGAGCCACAAGCAACATGGCAGACTGGGGTTGTTAGCTTGAACCAATAAATCCCCCTTTTATTGCTTCTAAATCAACAAACACAATGCAAATCAACAATGAGAAAAAGTCAAGGCACTCGTGTTCTGTAGAATGAACCAAGCAGTGGGAGCAGCTGGGCACCTCAAAACCATGCCCATTGTCGAGGTAGCTGCTAACGCTCATTTGATCATGAATAATCTATTAACACACTTGAGCCACACTCAGTCTTGCTTTGCAGATAAACATGGTCTGATTATTTTACAACACTGTTAAGGTGCTGGGGATTGTCCCTCATTTATTACTTGACTAATAAATACTTTAATTACACTTAATAAATAATGTAAGCAGAGCTCACTGAAGTGGTAATTCTTTAAATTAATTATTAACTGCATGCAAAAGGCTGCACTGCCAGTATCAGTAAAAGAAAATTCAGCCTTTAATCTAAAGTGATTATTCATTATCTGGTATAAAGGCCCCATTTGCATATTATTAGGGAAATAAACTTTGGCCTCCTTGGCAATACAGATAGATATCCAAGTCCGTGCATTACGAAGCTCCAAATACTAAAGTAATGATAAACAATATGCAATAAAGTCTCCAGTTTATAGCTTTCTAACAGCTGGTTTTTGATTTTCCAAATATATTACAAAGATAAAGTGACCAGTTAATGTATAAGCTCTTTGTGAAAGGTGGTGCCTACAGATGGTCGACTGATAGGAAACGGTAAATGTGCAAACTGCTCGTTTTCCCTTGAGATCAGAGCCATAAAATGATCTCAATAAGATAAGAGGAGGAAATCTCTGTTTAACCCTTTTCTTTGCTGCAACCCAACTATGGCACTACCTTGAGTTGTTTTGTGCGTTTCCTTCCCTGCTCCTCTCTGACCTCCACTTCCCCCTGGAAGATTGAAGGTGGAATAGTGGGATATGCAGACCTTGTGGATTCTTCAATTCTATCTTGTGGCAAAGAGGCAAGGCGAGGTTCTAGTCAAAAGAGAAAGATAATCTCTACAACAAGCAAAAGACTAGAATTCGTGCTCCCTTTCATTTTCTAGCTTGGTATTTCCTCCTTGAGTCTGGGCATTTCCCTGGGGGAGTGACTGACCCCGGGTGTGACAGCTGGTGAACAAGACATGTAGAGCAACCTCCCAGCTTCGTGAGCTACAAAATGCTGGGGGGAAAGGAATAAACTGAAAACAGAGGTTTTGGAAGGAGGGGGAGAAATCTCTCTCCTTGGCTCCCTTTGGCACAAGGTGAGGGTGGGGAATGGGAGCAAGGAGGGGAGCCAGAAAAGGGGGAATCAGGAAGCCAGGGGCTCATGAAAATACTGACAATTTCAGGAAGCAAGAATGATCTCTCTCTCCATTTCCCAGCACTCTAAACTCTTTTATTTTATTGTCTAAAGTTTTATATATGTCTCCTTTCCCTGCAACTGACCCCCCCCCTCCCCAGCCATTCCCACACGGGGCAAGCCCCCACCGCCCCAGCCCCAGTGTCTGGGTCCATTGGTTATGCTAATATGCATGCATACAAGTCCTTTGGTTGCTCTCTAACCACCCCACTCCCCACCCTTTGTCTCTGGATCTATTCTTGTTCATCAAATTATGTTGACCATTATATCCTATATATGAGTGAGCTCATGTGATATTTATCTTTCTCCGACTGGCTTATTTTGCTTAGCATAATGCTCTCCAGTTCCATCCATGCTGTTGCAAATGGTAAACTCTTTTTAGAGACTACCTCTGTTTTTAAAAATCCTCACCCGAGGATGTTTATTGATTTTAGAGAGAAAGGAAGTGAGAAAGAGAGAAAGAAACATCTATGTGAGAGAGAAATACCAAGTGGTTGCCTCTCGTATGCACCCCAACTGGGGATCGAACCCATAACCTAGGTATGTGCTCTGACTGGGAATCGAAACTGCAACCCTTTTTTGTGTACGGAATTCCAACCAACTGAGCCACCCGGTCAGGCACTACCTTTTTCACTTGACCTTCCCTAGTCCTCTGTGCATTCCAGCAGTGTTTGCTTTTAGAATGGACTGGTCCGTGCTACACTGATTGTATAATGTGAGAAGGGGGTTGCGTGAAGATGAGGGTATCCTTCAAAGTGGTCACTTTGGGAGCTGAAACTTGTTTCAATAATGCTGCTGTGGCTCCAAATATTGTTGAAAATCTTTGAGAATCGCCTTTCATTGTATTAGCTTGGGCTGCTATAACAAAATATCGTAGGCTGGGTGGCGTAAATAACAGACATTTATTTCCCATAGTTCTGGGAGATCAAAACCTGAGATCTGGGTGCTAGCATGGATGGGTTCTTGGTGAGGAGTGTCTTCCTGGCTTGTAAATTACCATCTTCTCACTATGTCCATACATGATGAAGAGAGAGAGTGTTCTGGTTTCTTCCTCTTTTTATAAAGACTTTTCACCATTGTGATCTCATCTATACCTGATTACCTCCCAGTGGTCCTGCCTCCTTGTGCTATCCCATTGGGGACTAGTGCTTCAACATACAAATTTAGGGGGACAATATATACATTTTGGGGAGAGGAAACATTCAGTCCATAACAATGTTCTTGTGAACATCTTCAATGAGAGAAAATTTGTATGAATGATAATCATTCCCTTTAACTGAGCATGAGTGATGTATGCAGAGTTTTATGTACATTATCTCATATTATCTCCACAGTAACACCAACAAGTACATATCATAGCCATTTGCAATCAAGAACACTAGGATTCAGAGAAGTTAAGTAATTTGCCTAAGGTCACACAGCTAGTTAACAGCATAGCCCAGATTTAATCTGAGTGACTCTAAAGCCCAGGCTTTGATGACTATGCATACTGCCCTGTCTTTAAAGGTAGATTAAAGTTTGGGAAACAACAAGTGGTTAATAGCTGAATGTCTTCACCTTCTCACATAACTTACTTCACTAATGGGACTTCTCTGGGCATTTCTTTAGCCTATAGAGAATTCTAAGAGTAGGAATGTTAGGCACAGCACAGGTCAGTGGAATGATATTCAGAAGAGAAGGGCCTCATCAGCCTTTTGAAATCATGCCTTTATAAAAGCAACTGCCTTGTGCATCTGTGGTGCCCACATTGGGCTGACTCCATTCTCATCTAACCTAACGTGTAGCATGTTGGGCCACAATGGTGTTCACATGTTTTATCTCATTCTGTCTTCCCACCATGCCTATGAGCTAGGTTGGTACTGTTATTACCCTCATTTTAGAGATGAGAAAACTGAAGCACGGGTAGGTTGAACAGCTTCGCTAAGCTTTACCCAGTAAGTGAAGGAGAGACTTAGGGCTCAGAAGTAGGCATCTTTGTTTTTATCATGAAGGAATAAATCACACACATCTCTTGTGCGCTGTCATAGCTTGTGTCAATTCAACACAAAGAGCTAAAAAGTCATCTGTGCATGTTTTACCTCACCTATGAGGTTCCCATCTATTATCCACAGTTCCATCTCCTTATGGCTCTATTCTCTCATTGATTAATTCATTTAATAAATATGTTTGAAGCCTACTACTTGGTGCCAGCCACTGCACTAGGTACTGATGATCTCATCTAAATCTACAAAAGGAAGTTGAAGCAAGACCCTGTAACTGCATTGACAAAGGGATCTGGTTATTTTGCTGTTGGTTGGGACTTTCTTGGAGACCCCCCTCCATGTTCTCAATCTCTTGGAGGCTCCAGGGGAGACGTGGGGCCTTCAAAAGAGCTGCAGACACACAATTACCTGTGAGCATCGCCACACCACTGGCTCCCACTTTTCAAAGATGATGGTGTGATTTCTGATTACAGCCATTAGGTAAAATAAAATACAGAGAACGCTGGCTCGCCAGTTTCATCCTGCTTAGTCAAATAGCCTCATTCATCATATTCACTCACACTATTCAGGGAAAGTGCCTTTTCATGCTTCAGAGGTGGGAATGAGCAAGCCCGATCCACGCTTCCCATCACATGGCACTTTGCTCTCTCTCCTTTTTTAAGACAGGCAGGTGATTTTTCTTTCTTTTCTCTCCCTTCCGAAAGCCTGCTCCAGGGGCACAGCAGAAGCACAGCAGCAGTCCAGCCAGAAAGAAACCAAAGCTGAGAACAGCTTTATCCCTCACACTCAGGTGTCGCAGAATTTCTTCCTAAGTGACTTTGGGGTTGGGCCTGAGCCAGGATCAGAATATCAAAGAATGTAGCAGGGTCCATGGAGAGAAGGTGGTCCAGCCACTCATTTTACAGATGAGGCCACCGAGGCCTGGAGAAGAAAAGAATCTTGTCCAAGGTCACACAGTAAGGTTGCTACAGAGCAAGCTGTGGCTCCTCAGCCTCTGGATTCACAGATACTGTTCTCAATTTGTCTAGCACCACAGAAAACACTGGAATAGGGGTTGATGTCGCCCAGCCCATGCACAGAAGTCTGCCTTCAGGTAAACGGCTGACAGCTTCACAGAGGAGCCAAACCCTCTTTGTTTATAATAGAAGCAAATTTGCAGACTTGGTGACGGTCACTCTATTGTGCTTTCAGTTCCTCCTGTGGATCCCTTTGACTTTGGAGGGGTCCCCCTCCTCAGGCATTTCCCATGGTTAACCAGACCTGTTTTGTCTCCACGGGGCTCAGGTTTTTGGATGATCTTGTCTTCCTCCTTCCCTAATCCTACGTTTCAAGCAAAGCGGAGGAATGCCGTCTACCATCTTTCAAAATGAGGTCTGTGAGTGGCAATTAATCCAGGATAAATCTCATGGTTGCATTTCAGGGGTTTAGATGTTGAAGCAAAGAGATTTTCCCTTAGTAAAATTTTCAAAACACACATGTACATAACCAGACATCTGCCAGTATGCCTGGCCCATATATTGACATTGTGTAGGCATAGCCTCCAAGTTTCTAAAGTCTAGCACCCCACTTCCCCTGCACCACGTGGCCTGGGTAAACTGAAATGACACAGTTGATGCATAGGGGAGGTGATTTTTTTGCTAGTCATCTGGCTCAGCTAAAGATAAATCTCTAGTAAATTAAGGTTTAGCAAAACAAAACAAAAAAGAACAATAGCAATAGCGCCCTTTACTGAACTCTTTGTAATGGGGTCTCTATAAAGAACTTTATGTACATGCCACACTTTTTAATTTTTTCAATAATCCTCTTATGGATTGAATTGTGTGTCCCTCCGCCCCCCCTGCCCCGGAAAAAAAATCACATGCTGAAGTCCTAACCTTTACTATCTCAGAATGTGTTGCTGCCAATGTAACTAGTTAAGATGAGGTCATACTGGAATAGGGTGAACCCCTAGTCCAATATGACTGTTATCCTTATAAAAAGGGAAAATTTGGGCACAGAGACACACACACACGGAGAACACCATGTGAAGCTGAGGTAGAGATCTGGGCTGTGCATCTACATAGCCTAATCTTCCTAAGATTACCAGCAGACCACCATACTCTAGGGGAGAGGAACAAGACAGATGCTTCTTCATAGACTCAAAGGAACCAAACCTGCTAACCCTTTGATGTCAGACTTCTAAACATCTGTTTAAACTGCTAAATCTGTAGTACTTTGTTACACAGCCCTAGCAAGCCAATACAAAGATGTTGAGCACTGTTCCTCATTTTACAAAGGGGGGCTCAGAGAGGTTAAACAACTTGCCTACAGCTACACAGCTGGAAAGGGGCAGAGCCAGGATTTAAACCTAGTTCTGCATGCTCTGCTGCTTTTATTTGAGGGTCTGTGTAGTGGAATATAGAAAAGACCAATTTTCTCTCTATTACAAGCCAGCTGTGACATGCCTTCTCTCTCAGCCTGGGACAGGGCAGCCAGATCTCCTATTCTACACCCCTACCACTAACTCATAACCCTGAGGTGTACCCTTCTTCCCCACATCTCCTTTTTTTTTTTTAGCAATTAACAGGACCCCAAATCAAATGCCTAGAGCTAGCATTAGAAAGTAAACTTTCTCACTTCAATCTTCTTATTTTATTTATTTAGCCATGGGAATGCATTGGAGACCCACAAATACAGTGTATACTTTCATACAGTCTCTGAGAGAGTTAATTCCTAAATTCATCAGGAGCAAGAAGGAAAGGTATATTTAAAACAAAATGCTCCCTTATTCCTGGTCTCTGTGGTCAGAGGGCCCTCTTATCGCCTGGTATCCATCCATGCAGCCTTCAAATACACATACCTACCTAAAAGTTAACTTGGCTCTTTTACTGAAGCCAAACAGACCAGATTCCTCTGGGGCCTCCTCATCTTATTGTCCATCCAGCACTAAGCACTAGTGGTCCCACCCTTAGAAGCCTTCTCCCACCACCTGTCCTGAAGCCAAAATCCACGGTGGTCCAGCCTTCACAGTGATGGGAACCCTTGTATCAGGGTTTTAACTGGGTGGAGAAAAGGAGAGCCCCAGGGCAGCACAATGGCTGCTTGCTTGGATTTGATTCCATTTCCAAATCCCTGGAATCTAGTACCCCTCAGCAGGAGAGTACTTCCAGACTTATCCTTGGAATCTCTGCAAGAAAGGGCCTCTGTTCAGCACGTCCCAAGCTGAGAAACTATGCAAAACTATATTAGAAAAGAGGACCCTGTTATTTTTCCAACCCATTGGGCTGGAACATCGGCCTGACTAGGATGCAGACAGAGACAGCCAACATGGAAGAGGAGAAGGCACCACTGTCTATCGGAGACAGCCAGGAGCAGCAAAAGTAGGACAGACAGTTGCAAACCAAGAGTCCAACCTTGAGGCCAGGCCAAGCAAGAGACCAAAAGAAGGGAAGTAGGTAGATACCAGATGAAAACAATGTAGCACCAACAAAACAGCCTTGCTACTCCTCACACAGGAAGTTATTTCTTCTCCCAGAGAGAGGCGACCCTGGCAAAGCCAGCAGGGGGCCCAAAAACTCAAGGTGTCTATAGTTCTTCACTGGAGGCAGATTCTCATCTAGGACTCAAAGTAACAATAACAATAGCTGCTGGATTTTTGTTTGTTTGTTTTTGTTTTAATTGCACAATGTCTCTGTGTCCTGGGCTGAGCAAAGGGCTTTATCTCTGATGCAGTTTCCATTACTCTCCTCATTTACAGATGCCAAAGCAGAGGATTCCACAGTCAAACCAGCCAAATATTCCACAACTCATAAGTGATAGTGCCTGGACTCCATTTAGGCATGTCTTGCTCTTAGAATTCTGCCCGCCACATAGGGAAATCACTTTCTAGGCTGTGGTCTCAGACCTTGTCCTCTTGTAGGTTCACCTCTCACTTAACTAGGATTACGAGGCTCACTGGCCACTTAACTGCTGATGTGACCATGTGGTCTGGCACCCAGCGAACCATTTTCATTTTCAAGAAGCTGGAATAGTTCTTCTGGTGAGGAGTGAGAGGAAACCAGGTCCAGACTGGATGCTGGAATCTCAGGCTACTCAACTCTGCTGTTATGGTCTTGGAATGAGTGCCTGTTGACGGACCTGGCTGGGATGGATAGAGTGTCAGAGGACAGCCATACGAGCAGTGCATGTATGTGTCAGCAAAAGCTATAGAGAAACACTTCTGGATTTAGTTCAGGCTGGCATAAATTAATGGCTCAGAGAAAGAAAAGAAAGGCTTTGAAAAAAAATTCTTTAGAGCTGTGCTTGCATGGAGGAGCTTGGGCTAAGCTGCCTAGAGAAGGCCTATATTCATGCCCCTGGAAGCCCCAGCCATCCATTTTCATTAGTTTTATGATTTGATCAACGTACAAAGGTCACTCTTTAGCTTCCTGTGAACCACAATATTATGACTGGGCTTAAATAATGCCAACAGCAATTCATTGAGAAGAAAAACACTCAGTTAAACTAGTTGCTGAGCACTGAAACCAGCTTTCCAAAGTTGAATTGCTCCCTTGTAAGGGAGTGGCCTTGCCTATGAGAACAAAGCACAGAGTCTCCTAGGAATGAAATATGCAGGGCGGAGTCTGGGGGGAGATTCTTCTGGTAGGAAGGGTGAGCTGGCACCACTTCTGTCCCTGGAGTGGTCTCTTCTCTTCTGGGTTCCCCCACACTGTGATTCCTATGGTCTGATCAACTTACAAAGGTCTCTCTCTAGCTTCCCGTGAACCCAACCCTCACTAGTGTGGACATGGTGCCATCTTCTTTAAGACTAGACAGCTCTTGTCTGTGTTTTTCCTTAGCATGGTAGAGCAGAGATCAGTCTGTAATGATTTTGCTAATTACATGTCTGAGGTCATTTTACATGTCCTTGGCATCTCTTCATTGTTAGACTCTAAGCATCATAAGAACAAGAACCAGGTTGACCCTGTTCATCCCTGCATCCCAGAACTGACCACAGGACCAAGCATGTTGTAGATGCTCCAGGAATAGCTGCTCATTGACAATTTTAAGAGAAAAAACAAGGGGAAAATATCCCAGAAAATACAGACAGCTTGAGAATCAGTAGTTTCTTTACTTCAGTTTTTAAAAATTTCAAAAACTTATTTATTAATTTGAAAGATACAGAGAAAGAAATATTGATTTGTTGTTCACTTATTTAGTCATTCATTGGTTGATTCTTTTATGTGCCCTGGCTGAGGATCAAACCTGCAGCCTTGGTGTATTGGGAGGATGTTCTAACCAACTGAGCTATCCAGCCAGGGCTCTTCAATTTTTTTACTGAACATTTTGATGAATACCAAATCCCTTATTCTAACTCAACTTCATGACATGCTGGAATCGGACAAGGAAACCAGGCACCTTTACCCAATCTTGAAATGCTAGAGGTCCTAGCTAAAATTGGGTTATACAGGGTCACCAGGAAAGATTAAAGAAGACATTGTACAGAAAGCACCTAGTGTCTGGTATGGGCAATAATGAACTACAGGTATGTCCCTCATAGCTCCATGCTGAATTCTTAGTCAGGTAACTTTGTTGTCATTGGATTACCTTCCAGGCATCAGAAACTGGTCTTCCAGGCCATTTTCCTATCATAGGATAGACGTAAACCTTTAACTTTATTGCTAGATCATTAAGATATTTTTACTCTTGGTTTCTAATCTGAGGGATGCTATGCATAGCTAGTTTGAATAGAAATGGTACGGTTTAGCTTCCAGCAGCATGGTTTGCTTTAAAGAGTTGCCTTGGCTATTATAAACCAACTTAAATAATCAGAGTCTTATACCAAAACTCTCTTCCTCACACACACACATACATGAATACACACATGTGCTCACACAGAGCCTTTCTTTCAGTCATGCAGAGAAATGCTGATTTGCTTCCTACTTTCAGAGTAGTGAATTTGGGAGGTGTAATTCAAGTGATTTTATTTAATCAAACTAGAGGTACAGTGCATGACATTCGTGCACTGGGCGGGGGGGGGGGTGGAATCCCTCAGCCCAGCCTGTGCCCTCTCACAGTCTGGGACCCCTCAGGGGATGCCTGCCTGCTGGCTTAGGCCCATTCCCCATAGGGAGCAGGCCTAAACTGGCAGTCGGACATCCCCCTGAGGGGTTCGTAGTGCTGCAGCGGAGGCAGGAGAGGCTCGCTCCACCGCTGCTGTGCTCGCCAGTTGTGAGCCTGGCTTCTGGCTGAGCAGCACTCCCACTGTGGGAACATACTGACCACCGGGGGGAAGTCCTGCATTGAGCATCTGCCCCCTGGTGGTCAGTGTGTGTCATAGTGACTGGTCATTCCACCATTCGGTCGATTTGCATATTAGAGTTTTATTATATAGGATATGCATTAAATGCCTAGCATAGGCAAGGAACTTACTATGTTGTATGCTTACTGGAAGTCTTTATTTTTGTCTCTCTATGTCAGGGGTCCTCAAACTATGGCCCGCGGGCCACATGCGGGTATTTTTGCCATTTTGTTTTTTTACTTCAAAATAAGATATGTGCAGTGTGCATAGGAATTTGTTCATAGTTTTTTTTTAAACTATAGTTCGGCCCTCCAACAGTCTGGGGGACAGTGAACTGGCCCCCTGTTTAAAAAGTTTGAGGACCCCTGCTCTATGTCCTTGAAGGTGGCATGCTGCTGTTCACTTCTATAGTTTCAGTGCCTAGCATGGATTCTCCTATATAGTATCTGCCCAATAAATGTGCTGTTGGGTGTATGACTGAAGACAGAAGGGCAATAGGAAGTCAGGAGTATAAGAGTATTTATAACTTAAGATTCCCAGGCCCTCGGAACCTGGTTCACATATGTATGGGTTTTGTTCTCAAGTATGAATGTGAATTCACCTTCTGTGAGTTATATCTGCTAAGAAGTGAATTATCCTTTTCAAATCTCATTCTCCTCATCAACAAAATGAGAAATGATGGGGTGATTTCTGGGGCTAAGCTATTGATGATGTGCTTAGCACAGTGTCTGACATATGAGTGCTCAACATATAAGTACAACTTCTGTGCTGCTGCTGGTGGGGTTGGGGGGACGGTGGTTAAGCTCTATCTGCATGGTGAGCATTAATGACCTAGAGTGCAGGGTGGTATGCATGGGGAAAAATCAGACAGGGCCATGTGAGACAGGAGTGGCTAGGAGCCAAAGTAGATATTCCAGCTCCCAGAGGGGAGGCTTGACTGAGGTGGGGCCCTTGAGGTGTCCCAGTGATGGTGGGCATGTCTGGCTCCTGGAGAGGAGAACATTGGACTATCAGCAGGGGAAGAAAATGACTTTCTTGTTTGGCAGTGGGGTCCTAGATAAATGGCTCTATCTCCTTGAGATGGGTTTTCACCACCTGGAAACAAAGAGGTACCAGCCCTATGGCTCTGCTCTCCTTTCTGCTGCCTTGGGGTCTGATGGTATCAGCTGTGTCTTAGTGGATGCCCTCTCTGGTGACTTCTTACAGAGTTTTGGATTTGGACTATAGTTCTCATGGAGCATGCTGAAAGGGCAATGAGAATGGGAGGGACATGGGAAGAAGATGAAAAGAAAGGGCAAAGCAGAGGAATGTGTGTGTGTGCACATGCTTGAGCCCTGAACAAGGCTGGGGAGAGAGGGTCTGATAGTGGAAAGCACTTACTCGGAGGAGGATTCCACCCCCTGCTGTCTCCTCTCTGGCCCAACCTGGAATCCTGAGAAGGGGATCAACATGCTTAGATAGAAAACATGCAAAGAAGTTCAAGTGTGTCTTTCCTTTCCATTTTTTATTTCAATTCAATTCAATCAAGCTCCCTCCTTCCCTAAGGCCATTTTTGCTGTGAATATGCACCTTCTGGTTTTACCTCATCTACTACTCCAGTTATGGGTTCTAACTTTTCCAAAATAAAATCTCCAGCCACCCTGGTTTTCTCAGCGCCTGGCCTCCTGGCATCTCCGTTTTGCTTTAATTATCCAATTATGGAAGCCATCCAACCTATTTATCCAGGCAGTCAAGGCTTTAAATGCATAGATCTATCATCAACTCAAATCACCTGTCACTACGATTGAACAAACATAGAAAGGTAATCAGGATGCTGCAAGAGGTTTGAATCAACACACTTCTCCTGGTCAGTTCATTATGTTTGAGCTTCCCACCTGTGAAGAAAAAGCTTTGGGGGAAGGGAAGAAGAGAAGAGAGTGATGGAGGAAATGAAATGAAGACTCTTTGGAAGGGCTTGTCTCTGTTCCTATAAAAATTGACTTGTAACATTTGCCTAATCACCCCTACATGTGCCTCCTTCCCAGCTCTCTCCTGTCTGCAGAGGGAGCGTGATCATTGCTGCCCTCACTATTTCCTCTATAGAGATGCTCTGAGGATGCAAAGATATACAAAGGGCTTGTAGGTAAATTTTTGTCAATTATACACCAATAAACCTGAAAAACAATAACAAAGGGCTTGGGAGTAATCATGAAAAGGAGAAGGTGGTCTGTAGATCCAGCTGTTTCAGGAACCACATCTGCCTTCTGCAGTCACTTGGAATAAGTCCATTTTCACATTCGCCTGATTGCCCCCAACATATTTAAAAGCAGACTGCTTTTTTCAACATAAAAGGCCTTATTTTTTTCAAGCATTCCTCATTCACCAATCTGGGCATTTACTCCTATTTATTAACTTCTTTTTTAAAGAGGTAAAACCTTCAAATTTAACACAAAATTCCAAGTGTGTTATGTTTAGTGAGGAGTAATCACCTCCCTCTTTCTGGACATGCTATTACTATTAATGGAGCCCAAATACTTTTTAAGCATTTTTTTGGCATGTAATATGCTGCTGCTTAGCTACCTTTTCCTTATAATGTGATTCATTGGTTGTGACTTTTTAAGAAACCTACAGGTAGGAATTTATATTTAGCCTTGTAAATTTTAACAGGTTAAATTTGGCCCATCTTATTAGCCATGGAGACCAATTTACATTGCAATATACCTCCCAATATATTTACCACTTTTACTTAAAACTGTAGCTTTCTGAAGGCTCATCCTAGTTAAGGAGGCTATAAACCTGAGCAGGGTTGATGCAGGACCCTGGGACAAGCCACCAGACCCTATCCAATGGGTTGCTCTTACTTCATTATTCAGTATTTTCAGAATTAGTTTTCCCAGTCAAAGGCAAACTTCTGCCTGGGAAGTTGTAGTGGCTCCACCACTGTTAATATTTTCCGTATAAAAATGAGAACAACCACCCAATCTTGTGCAAATTGTCTTAGTACGATGCCAAGTTAAAAGAGGACTCTACCAAGTGCAAACCCATCTACAACTTTGCAATTTGCGTTTTCTGATGTGGATGATATGGTTATACTAGCTGATGGAGTACTTTTCATGTACAAATTTCTCAATGATAACACACCGTGAATAACACATGTAATTTACCCATTCTATTTTCTCTAAAGTAATTTTAAACACTCTCTTATTTCCTTTGCTTCTGAGTTTGAATAATATTGTCACACTAGCATGTTTACCTCTGTGTGTTTGGTCAACACAAGTTTATCTGCAAAATTTTGAAGAATCAGCTTCATCTCCCCTTGGCAGCATGTGTTAAGTGAAGGTATTCCTGGTAAGATTTATTGTATCACCTTCAGGAAATGCTAACTCTAGAGAGGACCAGGTTGGAGAAAACTATATATTAAAGTTCCTCTTCCTATCTTTAGGCCCAGGTGGAGGGGAGAAATAGATTCTTATCTGTCTGCAAAATATGATACATTATTATAAACAGAGTCTCAAATTATAGAAAATACTAGTTAGCATAATTACATTACCATATTTTTATATGGAGATTATTATTCAAATACCAAACAGGCAATCTTCCATTGGAAAAAAACACACCAATACACACTCTCAACCCAGATTTCCACTGTTACATATGTCATAATACAAAACAATTTTAAAGTTTAAAAGCCATCACATTACAAGAGCTATTCACTTCAAGTAGGTAGCAATTTGCTTCTTTTTTTCATCCCACGTTTTGATAGCTATTCACCTCTATCAATTCTTATCTTGCCCATTCTTTAGAAACCAATTGCAGTCTAAAAAGTGCCCATCTATTTCTGATGGAAATCTTCACATGCTGGTTTTTTAAACTATTTTTCAATCTCTTAATAAAATAGATTGCTTCCCGGCTGCCAGTTAGCAAACCCACTCACAATGCAGTGATTCTGAGGACTGCCCTGGCTCGTGGCTTTTCCCTGCTCTTGATTCTGTCCAAGAAAACCCAGATTTCCATCAGTTAATGGACTAAACTTATTTAAACTCGTACAAACAACAACAATAACACTTTTCTGATTAAACTGAATTACACTTTCAGCCTTTTTAGGTCATGAAATAAAAAATAGGTCTTACAACATTTTCCTTTACTTGGTAACAGTTAACATCTCAGAGTCTTGGCAGACTAAAAAGCCTCTCCACACCACTGAGGACAGACAACCTCCATTTGTAAGCAGGGCTGTCAGTCCAGCGGTCTTAAGGACCCACACTGGCTGGCTATGGATCAAGTAAAGGCAGCGAAGGCATGGTGTCTGTCCCTGAGGGCTCATGCTTTAGAGAGAAAACAGTATGAGACAATCTATAAAGCTAAGGGGGGAGGTTCAGACTATGGAATCACCTGTGATTCAGAGATGGAAGAAATAAGTGAATAAAGAGTGGTCACCAAAACCCAGGAAAGCCCCTCAGAGATGGAGATAAAGATCTGTGAGGTGGAGAGGACCATATAGTGTTGAGGAATAAGTATTATGAGCATGGAGTGAACCAAAGGCAGTGAGAAGTTGGCCAGACTGAATCCTGTCCCCTCCACCATTCCCCTCTCAGAGGAGGAAAAGCCACACTTTTTTAAAAAAAACTACAGTCACTGATGCCCACTCAGTATCTCCATGTCCATTCCATATCCTTTCTCTCATTATTCCTCAGAATTTGAATGTCCTGTGACCTTGAACAGCACGTACATCCTCAGATACAGATATCAGGATACTTTAAGATAATGCAGCTCAACAAATATTTATTGATCTCATATCAGGGGCTGGCCATTGCATATTCCTAGCATTCCAGATCATTTTAATCTAGTGGCAAGTTCAAGATAGGGAAAAGTTATAGAATAAGGTACGTGCCACAAGAATACTATAAAGTGCAGAGACAAAATGAGCATGTCCATTTAGCAAACCAGAGGGAGCTATATGCATTTCAGATAACTTTTAAAAACGACTGAGGCTTTTGTATTCATCATAGAAGAATGTCTAGGAAGATAAGTGAATAGTGAAGACAAAGGCATGAACATAGGCAGGCTGAGATTACATTCAAGGAAAAACAAATGTTTCTGTTTGGCTAACTATATTGGCAATATAATCCTATCTAATAAAAGAGTAATATGCAAATTAACCATCATTCCACGACAAAATGGCGGTGCTCATAGCCACAAGATGGCGACACCCAGTCCTCTCAGCCCTGCCAGAGTCCCCCAGTCTCAGGGAGGGCTACTGCTGAGAGCCGGCAGAGTAAGCGGCCTGGCAGAATGCTGCCCAGAGGCCCTCCTAACCCTTTATAAAAAACAAAAACAAATTAACTCCCCACAGCATGATCCCCTCCCAGCAGCGGCAGCCTAGGCTGGGGTCTCAGGCTGGGAGGGGCGTGCACCCCCACGGCATGATCCCCCTCCCAGCGGTGGCAGCCTGGGGTCTCAACCACTGAATCACACCAGCCAGGCAGATATGGAGGAATCTTAAATGTTTCTTTTTTAAAAAAATATATTTTATTGATTTTTTACAGAGAGGAAGGGAAAGGGATAGAGAGCTAGAAACATCTATGAGAGAGAAACATCGATCAGCTGCCTTCTGCACACTCCCCACTGGGTATGTGCCCCCAACCAAGGTACATGCCCTTGACTGGAATCGAACCTGAGACCCTTGAGTCTGCAGGCTGATGCTCCATCCACTGAGCCAAACCAGTTAGGGTTGTCCAATATGTTAAAGAACAAAAACCCTATCTAATAAAGAGGAAATATGCAGGGGAGGGCATTTGGGGATGACCGGGTTGTCAGGGGAGGGCAGTTGGGGATGATCAGGATGACAGGGGAGCAGTTAGGCATCAATCAGGCTGGCAGGGGAGTGTTTAGGGGGTGATTAGGCTGGCAGACAGAAGCGGTTGGGGCAATCAGGCAGGCAGGCAAGCAGTTGGGAGCCAGCAGTCCCGGATTGTGAAAGGGATATCTGACTGCCTGTTTAGGCCTGATCCCTGGATCGGGCCTAAACAGGCAGTTGGACATCCCCTGAGGGGTCCCAGATTGGAGAGGGTGCAGGTTGGCCTGAGGGACACCCCCCCCCCCAGTGCACAAATTTCGTGCACCAGGCCTCTAGTTTTATTAATTGTAAAAGAACTAGAGGCCTGGTGCATGGATTTATGCACTGGTGGGGTCCCTCAGCCTGGTCTGCACCCTCTTGCAATCTGAGATCCCTTGGGAGATGTTGGACTGCTAATTTTGGCCCGATCCCCACAGGCCAGGCTGAGGGACCCCACTGGTGCATGAACACATGTACTGGGCCTCTAATATGCATATAAGATCTTTGGTTAATCTCTTCCTGCCCTCCCCCCCACCCCCTTTCCCCCTGAGATTCATCAGTTTGTCCCATGTTTCCATGCCTATGCATTGAGCATCTTCCCCCTGGTGATCAGTGCATGTCATAGCTACCAGTCAAATGGTTGAACGGTTAAATGGTCACTTAGGCTTTTATATATATAGATATCTATGACATGCTCTCTGTTCTGGACCCCACTTTGCAGGCATTATTTTATTTAACCCTCACATCAGCACTTAGAGGGGAATATACACTGAGTGGCCAGATTATTATGATCTCTGAATGCATAATAATCTGGCCATTCAGTGTATATTCTATATAATAAAAGGCTAATATGCAAATTGTCCCCTCGACCAGGAGTTCAACCAGCAGGCAGGCCAGCCAACTGCCCATGTCCCCTCCCCCTGGCCAGGCTGGCCGGACCCCACCCATGCATGAATTCATGCACCGGGCCTCCAATATGTATATATATATTGAGTGGCCAGATTATTATGCATTCAGAGATCATAATAATCTGGCCACTCAGTGTATGCTGGGGAAACTGAGGCTTGATTAGGTTAATGATCCTGCTTGTGGTCCTTTGGCTGATAAATGTTGAAGTCAGGACTCAGGCCTATGTTTATCTCAGCTATATTGAGAAGGATACAATACATGGGAGGTAAATCTTTATTCTTAGGAGGTAAAAGAGAAAAGTTGATGGAGCACATCCCCAGAGAGAGAGAAAGGAGGATGAGGAGGGGTTAGGAGAAGAGGAAGAAGAGAGATTGTTTAGAAAATCTACTGTGGTGATAAAAGAGGGTCTTTGAGAAATGTGCAAAAAAGATTGATTTGCTAATATAAGGAAATCAAAATCCTAGGCAAACTCTTACGCCTAAGGCTGTTGATGGGTCAAGGTCAACCCAGCAGACACTTGGTGATTGAGGCTATGTTATCAAAGCCCATTTTAGGATTATACACCTCCACAGGCTGTACTGAGTACCTAAAAGACCCTATACTGTATAAATTAAAATGCTGGGTAGATGCAATCCATTGCAAAGAGCAGTGTAATAATCATGAACACATCACAGCCAACTCAGCCAAATTCAGGATTGAAGGTCAGGGCCAGGGTGTTAGGGTGCAGCACAGAAACAGGAGTTGGTGACTTCTCTTGGATCATGTTGGCTATTTTCCAGCATGGAAGTCAGCCCCCTGGGTTAGGATGCATGTGCCCTGCTAACTCCTGGGTTATAAAAATCCATGTATTTTGAGTGAGGCTCTGATCAGTGACTGAATATTCTGGGTCACTTAATCACCCCTTTATTCGTCTAGCTACTTTCCTTGGAGGAGGGTTTCACAATGGTAACTTCCTAAAAGCAACACTAGAAGCTTCATTCAAATAGTTGCCTGGGTCTTGCTGGCCTCTGTGGTCTCACCGTTTGGCACAGGAGTGCCTGTCATTTTCATTCTTCCCGTTGCCACGCAGAACACTGCATGGGGAGGGTGTCATGCTGGGAGTGTTGTTATCTTTTCTAACATTGCTATTTTTATTATAAAAGATGGAGACATAGTAGGAGGTTAATGGCTGCTCAGAATAAAAACAAATAGTGACTAGGAATAAATAGTCAAATGAGGCATTGTCTTGCTGGGGGAATGATATTCTACAGCGAAGCTTTGTGCTCAGTTTTTATCTCCCTCTTTGCATTAATCAGGGGTTGTGTGGACTCATTTATTAGATGTACTGTCTTCCATTGTCAAGCAACCTAACAAAAGAGACTCTGTTAGAATGACAAGAACCCTCCAAGGGCTCAGGGCCCCACCCAGGGCAGTGTGTTTCTTCTTCTTCCTAGCGTCCTACTTTCCTTCATCTTGTTGAAGGACTCTTCACCTCACCTGATTACCTGGGCCCTTTGCAAAGCCCAGTCCTGGGCACTGAGGATTGACTGATGAAGGCAGGTCATCAGCTCTAATTCATAGTCACCGATCCATGTGTACTGCTTCTTTTTTTCTCTCTAAAGTACATGGCACACACATTATTTCTCTCTTGCTTGTCAATGACTCCCAGTTTCTAATAGTTTCTAACTGTGCCAATGAAGCATCCTACCCTCCAGCCTTCTGGCTCCCAAGACCAATTCCCCTCAAGTGTTACTCTTTGCCAGGTTATTGTAGCCAGGAAAGTGGAAAAAGAGAACTATTATTTGGGTGCATACTATATGGTAGGCACTATGTGAGCTGTTTTTATCTTATTTACTTCTTTTCATAATCCTGTAAGGTATGTTATTATCTTTATAAAGATAAAATAAACTATGTAAAGAAACTAAGTAAGGCACATGGAGGTCTACTAAATTATCCAAGGTAACTGAACTAGTTAGTGATGAGCCAGGGTTCATTCACTGATCAGACATGGCACACACACACACACACACACACACACACACACACACACACACACAGTATACACTCATTCATTTGCTAGGCATGTATATTCTTAATTTTTTAAAAATATACTGTCTCCAGAAATTTCATAAGAAGAGCATCTACTGGTCATTGTCAGGCTTTAGCACAAATAATACCATATATAGAAAGCTATTCCCTGTGCCTAGTCAATGTTAAGCCTTGTCCATTTATCAACCCAAATACAAGGTAAAAGATCTAAAGTAGATTATGTAAGAGCTCTACCTTCATTTTATCCTTCTCCAAATCTTTCATAACCCATGCCTAGGTCGTAAACTCCCTCCTTGTTTCCTCCACCTTCTGAAAAGTCATCCACACCCAGTGGTAGAATAGGTTTCTCACTGGGCAAAAGCTCACAACTCTCTCTGGGTTCCCATTCCACCTGTCAGCTCCACTGACCCATGAATCTCGCTGTCTTGGTGGGCAGTGAGTGGATCCCTTCTTACCAACATCTGAAGCCCACCCACCTGGGCAAGTCCTCTGTGTCCAGGTTAAGTTACTTTCCAATCAGCCTCTTGAAGTTTCCCTATTCATTGTCTTCCTGATGCTCTAGTTGCCTTCCACAGGGGGAGCCAGTCCAGTGACTCCCATCCGCACTGCTCTTCTCTGAAATCCTTTGGTCAGTGTTACTTAATTATCCAAGTACCTCTCTCATGTAGTTTTTGTCTATTCAATTTGACTTATAGCCTTGAGGGTAGGGGCCATATCTTATGCTTTTCTCTTACCCCCTGTAGCAAGTGCCCAATAAATACAACTGTTAAAATAAAACAGTAGAAAGAATATTGAATTAGTAATTTGGAAACCTGTCTTTTGTTCCTGTTCTACTATTAACCAGCTATTATGATTTGGGGAAAGTTATTTAACTCTCAAAGACTGTTTTCTCTACCTGCAAAAATGATGACGTTTGACTCTGCAAAGTTGCAACTCTACTTTCGTGAACTGATTAAACATTTGCAGAAAGAGAAAGTTGCAAAGAAAGGCTCATCCTAAACTCAAATCACTTAACATACAAGTATTCTGTGAATGGAGGCTGGGTGAGAAGTACATGAATGAAGGAGTGGGAGAAAGCCTGGACAGTTAATTAAGGCAGATTATTGAGTTTCCTAGAGGCTTAAAAATCACTGGGCCCAAGCAACTTGATCTTCTTTCAGTGAGCACCTCTGATTCTTTAGAAAGTGACTAAAAAATCTTCTGGAGGGAAGAGGATCTGGTTCCTCAAACTCAGACCTTACCTGACCTGGCTAAAGTGGCAGGTCCTCCCACCAGGGAAACCAGAACTCAGTGACTCCAGGGGAGCCACAGAAGGAGACTTCCTGCTGCCCCAGGAGGTAGCTTGACTTGGAGGATCAAACTCCAGCACTCTGTCTTCCTTTACCTTTGGCCTTTTTTCAGACTAGGTTCTATTTGTGAGGCTGAAATACATGAGTTAATTCTAGTCTAAGATTAGCCATGGCCCTCCTGCTGTCACAGGCAGGGTCTTGCTAGAAACATGAGCTCCCCAGACTCCTGGCTTGATGGATTTAGCCTTTAAAATTTTGTGCTTATTCATCTAATAAGTGTATTTTTTTCTAAAAAATAAAAACATACTGTATATATTATTTTATAAGGGATTTTAAATTTAATGATACATGGTGAACATCTCTTCATGACAATAAGTTCAGAACTCTAATATCTTTGTCCTTGTCCTCCATTAAATAACTGAATTCATGGTCAGGGCAATTGTTTCTCCAAATATATAAAAGAGTAAATTTTGCCTTTGGCTCCTGGATTCTCTCATCTCTGTTCAGTAAGCACCTGCTACTCAGTCCTTTTATCCATCAGGTCCTGTGAGGGAATAGTGTCGGTGCTTGCAGGAAAAGAATGTGGATTCCCCCATGAGAGCAACAAATGCCCATCTCATCTCAGAAATCTAGAACCAACAGGAAGGGACAAGTTGGGAGGCTCATCAGGAACCACTGGTCATCACCAGTTCATTGCCAAAGATGAACCCTATTCATCAAGCACCACCAGTCATCATCTTAAATGATTTCAGAGAAGCTGAACCTCTATGTCTTATATTTATTAAACAGAACCCAATGGAAGTTTTCTTTAGTTTTTCTTCTTTTGACTTGGGGTAGTGAGGGAGGGCAGGGTCTTTGGTAAGTGCAGTCTGAGGGATTGGCCCATTCTGCCATTAAACCTGCTATTCTCTTCTGCTCACCTCCCTACCTAGATGCCCCCATGTCACCTCGGCATCTTTCCCTTCCCTTCTGCTTTTCCCATTATAACCCATGTTTCAGGACCAACTTAGGTACCATGTGCCCTGGGGGCTCCCATGACCTTCAGCTCATAGGGATGGCTACCTGCCCAGCCCTCAGGAATCTCCCTCTCCTGTGATTCTGTGGCACCCACACAGTGCTGTTTTCTGCTTTATATTCATGTTAGCACCATCTCTCCTCCACACATCCAATATTGTGTACAATTTCTGCAGTTATAGTTCTGCAAAGCAGGTTTTTTATGTTAAAGTTATGGTCTGTGGTTGCCATTTTATAGCTTCTTAAACATGGATCATTTCTATCCAACAATCCGAGGAAGTTACACTGTGCCCTTGAAAGGTGTTGTTTTATTTGAGTTGGATATAATACTGCTAAGATATATGCTATCCCAAGGGACTGGCTGTGTTGTGAGTTTTCCTTATAAATGTCTATCTTGTATCTTTAATTCCCAGGCTGGTGCTTCTATTGAATGACACATCTTCCAGAAGTAATGCAAGTATAGTAACTGGGTAATTTACATATCTCTTCCTCTGGGACTCCCTCTTAGGAGGATGGGTTTCTTACACTGAATGAATGGACTTCAATCCAGATAGACTTGCTAAAAACAGTGAACTCTTTCTTAATTGAAAACACTGTTATATACTTGTCAATGCTCTTTCATACACATTATTTCAGATCTTCACTGAACCCTTGTTTGAAAGATAGGGCAGTTAGCTTCTTCCCCATTTGACAGATTAGAAAAGTAAGGCCCAGATAGATCTTATGGTTTGCCTAAGGTCACCTAGTTCTTGGCCAAACTAGAACCCAATGCTACTTCTCCTGCCTGGACTGCCCTCTTGACTACACACGATGATTCTCTGACAAACATCTGGTTCTCCACATCGTTTTGCTTCCAAACTATGGTCATATTTCTAATACCATTTAATTCTCACAAGAGTCCCAGAGGAAACCTTGGGTAGGGGTTATCATTATTATTATTTTCAATCTATAGACAGAGAAATAAGCCCAGAGACTTAAGAAGTTTTCCTGGTCACACATGGATTAGTGGCTGAGGTGGGAGAGAACTTGGTTCCCAGGCTCTCTAGATGGAACTTTGACACCTTTCTACACAAACACTGTGTACCTTGGAGGTTGGTCTCCCTGCTGCCAATAATGTTAAGTAGAAAGCATGCATGTCAGCAGGAACTTCTGGGTGGTCTTCAAGGAAACATGCCACCCAAATGAACCCATCACTTGGTACTGAGTGACAGGCAGGTGTGCAAGTGGTGTGGTCTCATGGAAAGAATCAGGGGAAGGAGGTCTTGGGCATGAGCCAGGGTGAGAAGTCAGGCCTCCTGATTTCCAGGCCAGTGCTTCTTTTTCTAATCCCACTAATAGGAGAAGTCAATAGCTTTTACCATGAAGAAAAATGAAGTGAATGTCAGCTCAGGGGTTTGGTTTTCCCCATGACAAATGTAAAGAATCCCTCTCACACTCTTCCAGTGACAGGGGTGGGGTATCCATTTCCATGCTACTTATGTCCCTCAGTAGGTATTTTGGAATAACTCGGTCACTCTCAGCTGGGTAAAATGACCCACAGTCTCAACTGAGCCAATACTAATATTTCTTCAACTCTGTGTTGAAGAATGAATACATTTGGCATCTTACTAGGTGAAGGAGATGGTTGCAATGCAGTCATTCCCTGAGAGAGGATAGCAGATGGATAGATTTCCTGCTGTTGTGATGGGTGGTCCAGAATCAGCAAAGAAAGGGCTTCCTCACACAGGCATGTGTGACCAATGCTAGTTCCCTGTGACCGAGCCAGGACCCTGGGACAGCACAATGCTTTCCTTAGCAAATGTTCAATCTTGTTCAAGGGCTGTTATTCCACTGCGTATATATACGCTCATTCAGTCAGCTCTGGTCTGTGTTGCCAAGGGCTAAATTAGTGTGTTCCAGTTGGAAGTCATTTTTAAATCAACTAACATATTCCATGCGACTAGCTAGTGTAGAGGTTAAAAGTATGTCATCTGCCTTCAGGGAGCCTAAACTCCAGTTGAAAAGTCATGCTTACAAGTCAGTGAGCAATTCGAGGATAATTACGATGAGTGGCTCTCAGTGAAGGATAGGAATATTAGCTGTGGTAGCACAGGAAAGGGAGAGGTCCAAGAGGAATGGGATGGTCCACAAAGGATCAGAGGAGGGGTGGGACTTGAGCTAGGTCTTGAGTGCTGGATTGCTGTGGGATAGAAAGGGTCATCAGGGAGGTGGTGCCAAGGGCATGAAGAGAGGTGAAGGAGGAGGAAGAAGGAGAGTTTACTTGGTTCACTTTCCTAGACACAGACTGCTCTTATGTTCCCAGGGACGTGCCCTCTTGTAATCACAAATCTTGTATGCAAGGGAGTGTGAGTGCCTCAGGATGAACTTGACTCCACTTCTAGAGGCTCAAAGTGCATCCTGATAATAGACAAGAAGCATCATTTATAAAGTGCAGGGGTAGCACATAGTTTTTCAGACTAATAAAATCTTCCTTTCCCAATTAAAAAAAAATACACCATGGCTGTGTTACCTACCTACAGAAAAGATTTGAAAGGAAATGTGGAAACTGCTTTGAGGATTGGTTGAAAGTTAATGCTTGTCAACTGGAAAGTTCTGAACAACTTAATATATTTGAGGGTCTGACTGAAGAACCATATTCAAGGAGAAGCTGCATAATTAGAAGGTAATTGTAATACCTTCCAGTGAGTATATTTTGTATGTCCTTAAAGATGGAGAGAATCTCAGTGCCCTCTCCCTGGGCAGATATCTCTTCTCCAGCCATCTCTACAGGTTGGCCATCTAGCCTTTGTTCTTCTATAGCTTATTCCATTGATGCACTGGCAATCCAACAGTGGGGATTAACAGGGACTGAACCAAGGATACAGATCTAGGATAGAGGAGACAATGGTATGGTGTTGAGAAGGTAGAGAAAGACAGCATTGAGAGGTTGGAAAGCATTGGTACATGCTTTGACTATTTCAACAAATCAAGCCCAGGCATTGAGCTTCAACCCAGGAACTAAGAGTTTGATTCCCAGTTGGGGCACATATCTGGGTTGAGGGCTTGATCCCCAATAGGGGACGTGCAGGAGGCAGCCGATAGCTGATGCTCCTTTTTATCAATATTTCTATTTCTCTATCCCTCTTTCTTCTTCTCTCTCTAAAAAATAATAATAACAACAAATAAATAAATCAATAAAAAGAAAAAAGGGAAACACAGGAAAAATCACTTAATTTCTCTGGGTCTGTTTTTCTCATCTCTAAAACAAGAAAAATAGCCCCTAGGACCTCCAATTGACAGGCTCATGGTAGGATAAAAGTGAGGTAATCGTGTGTTTTTTTTAACACACTTTAAAAGTAAGAGATTCTACAAAAATACAAGTGGTTGCTATAACAAACTGAGTTGGAAAAGGAAAGTGAGTAGGACCTAGAAAACTTTGGGTCTTATCCAAGTCAGCCCATAAACAATAAATCTTGAGCAGTCTCCTACCTTCCTGGAGTCTCAGTTATCTCATATGTAAACTCAGGATAATAGAATCTGTTTGCTTCAAAGGGGTGTTTTGAAAGTCAACAGAGATGATTATGAATTGCTCTTCTCTGATGAGCAATGAAAAAGTAAATTATGGGTGTTCAACTCGTCATGCCTGTGCTCAGCTGTGAGTTTGGAAACAGTCTTCCCCTGGAGAAGTAAAGCCTTTATGGGAGCCCCTGGGCCTGCTGATCCTACCCCATAGCTTCCTGCCTCTAGTCATCCACACCATGTGTTTTCCATTAGTCTTTGCTTTGCATTCCCCTTCCGGCCCATGCTCCTTGCAATCACTGCTCACCATCGCCCGGATGCAAAGTCTCCATAGAATCCTGGAATGTTAGAGCTGGACTGGCTCTCTGCATCTACAAAACCATCTCCCTTATCATATACATGAGAATACGGAGTCTCCGAAAGGTAATGCAGCTATTTGGTTGCAAAGTCAGAACCAGAACCTGTGTGCAAGTCCAGTATTCTTGTTATTGCATGTCATCGCAGGCCTTTTAAACATTGTACTTCCCAACCCCATTTTATTACAGGAAATCCCATCTGCCCAGGGTGCAGCTTGGACTCCTAATTGATGCTGTCCTGTGAAATCTGTAAGTCTGTGCCCTCACTCCCTCACCCATCTCAGGCATATCTCTGAAAGCCAGCCCTAAGAATGGCCTTGGTTAGCATGTTCCCAAAATAATGGGGAGAAACGATCCCACTCGCCAGTTATTTCTCTCTCTTGTAGAAAAGCAAAAGGAAGTTGAATAAGGAATACAAAAAACTCCACCTCAACTCCATAAATCTCGAGTGAAATGATGCAGTCTGACAAGGTAAATCAAAAGTGTAACACTTGAGCCCCAACTCTGGGGATGAGATGAAGCAGGCCAATTGCTAGGCCTTGTGCTCACGTTGTTTTCTCAACATAAAACAGCAAGTTCAAATTACTGCATGTCCTCACCTGTGGGTTTTCGTTTCTACTGAGGACAGTTGAATAAACCTGCTGGATATTATATTTGTGATGTATTTAGCAAAACAATTTGTTTAACAAGATTTTTATTTTATTTTATTGTCAGAGCTTGGTTTCCAGTCCTGAGCTTGTCATTGTATGTGTGTCCTGATCCTGGTTCCCCAGTTTCCAGTTTCTTCATCCATGAAATAGATGGGAAAGCCTAGATGCTCACTAAGCAATTCTGAATTCTGCAGTGAGAATGTTCCAAGGTAGCATCTCAGCTTATGCACTGTCATTGAACTTGAGAGCCTTTTAATTATTTATTTTTAAGTCATCACCTGAGGATATTTTTTTTCTATTGATATTTAGAGAGAGTGGAAGGGAGGGAGGGAGGAGAAAGAGAGAGAGAGAGAGAGAGAGAGAGAGAGAGAGAGAGAGAGAGAGACATTGATGTGAGAGAGACACATTGATTTGTTGCCTCCTTCACGTGCCCAACCAGGGCCAGGGATTAAGCCTGCAACCAAGGTACATGCCCTTGATCAGGAATCGAACCCGGGACCCTTCAGTCTGCGAGCCCATGCTCTAACCACGGAGCCAAACCAGCCTGGGTTGAAAGCATTTTAGACAGGAGTGGTCACCCTGCCCCACTGCAGAGGCCCCTCCACACAGCACCCAGAGCAAAGGGCTCTCACCAGGGCGGACTGCGAAGCAACCGTCAAGCAGGGGCAGATTACCCTGTCTTTCAGCTCCTGTTTGCTGACAATTCACATAACCATCTTTCAGAAGGACATGATAATACAGTGTCTGGATTGTAAAACTGCTCATAAAACATTATGGGGTAGTGGGAAGTCTGGGTCCCTATAAGGATGGTGCTGGAATTCAACTTGAGCCTGGTGAAAAATAAATAATGAGCTATTTGAAACCCTCATCTTTTCCCCAGATGGAGCATAGAAAGTGAAGATAAATGGAAATACCATCAATTACTGCTTTTCCCAGTGGGAAAATGATAAAGAAATTTAAATGATGTGTGACATAATGGAGTGTGGGTCCTAATGGAGGGCTTCCCATCCTTAACAAGGGGGAAATTTAAGGTAATAGAATCAGTAGAAAAGTTAGGAGGGGAGAGGAAAAGAAAGGGCAGAAATGAGAGGCTGTTGGGGGGGGGGGGGGGGGACCAGGATCAGTCTACACATAACAGTAAAATAAAATTGGATTGAACCTATGCACATGCTTTTACAGAGTGTAACTGCCTATTGTCTAAATGGAGACCCAGAAAGGAAAGACAGAGGACAAAACTCCCAAAGGGGGAGAATGAAGAATGAAAAGCAGGAAGCTTAGGCTGTGAGATCATAGAGAGCAGCACCTCTAGCCCCCACTTCTGTCATGAAAAGCTCTGGCTCAGTGGATGGAGCAGGGGTTTTGGCTAAAGATCAGTTCTGACATTAGTTTTCCCTCACTCTGCAGGACCCTCCCTGGAGGTTTAACCTGCCCACTTTTGGGGTCTCTGATGGGCTTCTCTGTGGATAATTCCTGAATCTACCCCTTGGTTTCTGTTTCTCCTTCCTGGGTCCAGACCTCCTGTGTCTTCCACCTTCCACCATCCCTCTTCCCACTGCAACTGTCACTTCCTACTCAGCCTAAATCTTCATTCATCATTTCCTTACTCACACTGGCTCCCCTTCCCAAACTTTCATACTATATCAATGGTACCAACTAGCACCAATGATTTCTCATATCTCCCTAGACTCAAACTTTCATTTCTTCTACTTATCTCCCCGCTTGTAGGGTTCACAAATTCAGTTATTTTTTCCTAGTGAAATCTCTGTACCCCAAAACTACAATTGTTAGGACCTTCCTACACATTATTCCTAATTCACTCTAACAGCCCCTGCAAACTGGCCCTGGTTCCAGCTTCTTCCCACTTGAATCTACCCAATGTCTTCTTGCCAGTCTGCTAGTTCTCAACTACTCCATTAGTCATGCTATTCCCTTGCTCAGAAACTTGCCATGACTCTCTATTTCCAACAGTGAATCAAAACTCCTAGGTCTCTTTGGCCCTATCTTCCCTGAGAGATCACATTTTCAGGTTCTCTTCATGTTCTCCTTGCTGTTTCCATGAACACTCTTATTGTCCCCACTCATTCTCACTCCTTTCATATAATCTCTTATCTGAGTGGATGTTTCATATCCTATTTAAGGACAAAGTCAAGACTCTTTCCTCCACAAAGCCTGCCCTGACTATTGAGCCTGGTGTTGATGCACTTATTGCCTAGGTATTACCATTTATCACTGAATTAAAAGCTGATCTGCATTGTCACCTTAAGGTTTGGGGTCAAACATAATTAATTTTTAAGCATTCATCTTCCCATTCTTTTATTTCTTTTTCATCAGGTCTCTCCTACATGCTTGGTGAGGAGAGCATTGGGGGTTAGTTGACATCTATGATTATGATCAGCTGCATGGGAAGTTCAATTATTTGCACAGATTTGATTTTTGAGGAAGGAGCACAAAGGTCAGTCATTCCAAAGCATACTTTTAAGGAAATTCAAGTAAATTAAAATATTAACTACAAACATTGTCTTAGTCCATGACCACTTAATTGATGCTGTTCACTCTATGTTCAAGGCATCCTGATGAACCTTCAGGGCTACACTCCTCTCTAGGAGTCCAGTGCACTCCACTCCTACTTGTTATGCTGTATGCTTCCCAAGAATCAATTGTGTGTGTTCCTACACCTTTTAATGCTAGTTTTAGTTAAAATTCTGTAATTTATTTAAATATTATGCAAAACTGTTAAATATGAATGCAAAGAGAGTTGTTGTTTTGATAAAAACCAAGTTGATTGCTTTGGAACAAGTCAATATGAGAAGTTGAAAAAAAGAGCCGGTGATGAATTGAGTGTGGGTGAGACAACTCTAAGAAATTAGCCAAGATGATAAAGGTCTTGATGAACTCTGCATTCAGGTTGCTTAAAAATACATTTCAGGCTCTTGTTTTACTTTAAAAAAACAAAACTAGATAATGTGAATTATGTATTCTGGGAATGGTTTTGGGGGAAAGATGATGTAGAACTTTAATTAGAAGACCCTTGTTCAAAGAAAAATTATTGGTTCTATATGAAAGAATTGGTACATGAACATGCATTTATGTTTCAGTTAAAATAAAAAGTTTACTATTTTTATGCGTATGCTTATAATAATTTGGTCCACTATCAACCATTATTCCAGACTGTCAGATTAAAGCAGTGTTCTAGTGAACACCGCTCAACTTCAGCACAGGAGTAAAAATTTCCCCAGAATTTTTGAGCAGAAACAAGGCAATTTATCTTTTGAATACTAGACTAGAACCTCACACTCCACTGATGAGGTACAAGATACAGCATTTCTGTGGTAGGTAGCCTCCAAGAAGCCTCCTAATGATCTTTACCTTCTAGAGTAACACCGTCTAATCCCGCTGTTCAACGAGATCCATAGAGTAGATCAGAAGCCATGATGTGTGACTTCCAAGACTGGGCCATAAAGAGCTTCCAGCTCAGTACCTCCCTCACACTGGGGGAAGTCAACCACCATGCTGTGAGGACACTCAAGCAGCCCTGTGGAGAGACCCTTGTGGTGAAGAAATGAAGACGCTCAACAGCAGCCAACACCACCTTGCCAGCCATGCGAGTGAGTCATCTCACTTGTGTGCCTTCTAGCCCTAGTCAAATCTTCAGATGATAGTAGCCCTCCCTGACATTTGACTGAAAATTCATGAGAGACCCCAAGCCAGAACAGCCTAGCCATGCTGCTCCTGAATTTATGACCTTCTGAAACTGAGAGATATTAAATTATTATTATTGTTGTAAGCCATTATGTTTTGGAGCACTTTGCTATGCAGCTTCAGATAACACACCACTGCTCACAGAGCTGCTGTTCTGCATCAGGAAGAACCCAATGCTGAGCATTAATAGCAGGAAGAATGCCCACTCTTCTGAGAGTACAAAGGACACCGTGTTTTTTGTCCTCATGGAGCTTATAAATGATAAAGGAGAAAGGAAAATAAAATCATTTTGAACAGTTTCTAGGATAGAGCCACAACACAAAACAAATCTGCTCAATCGTTCCATGGTCAAGAGCAAGGCAGGGTAAAGGGGAACCACAGAGGGACTCATTTTCCATTTTATTCACACTTTAAAACTGAACTACTAATACACATATCATACCCTCTAACAGAGTCAGAAGAAGCCACTAGGAACCCAGGTCAAGGTGTGCTTCTTGAGCCCTGCGCTTCAGACACAATTCTGTGAAGGTTTTCTGCCACACAGTGTGAATGTGATTTTCTTGTTAGTATCGAACCCCAGCACTCATGGGCCGTGAGCAGCAATGCTCATTGGCAGTTTGGTCATAGCTTACTGAGCACTGGACAACAATATTGATCACTTCTTCCCTCTTCACAAAACTCCTGTTAAAACTTAAGAAATAAAATTGGCTGTGTCTTTGGTACTTCAGCCTGACCAGCCTAAATATGACCAGTTGCATTTTTCTAATGATTCTCCTACCCAATTGCTAAGCCATGGATCTGATGTTTTCACCAGGAGTGGGAGAGGGGGCTGTCTGCCCAACGCTAACAGCACCTCAAAACCACCATCAAAAAAGAAATACCTCTTCTCTATCCCCAGACATAAAATAATAAGAAAAGCTTCATTCAACAGAGACTTAACGTAAATACACCTCTCCAAGTGATGAAAAAACTTCTAAAATATCTTCTTCCTACTCCTCACCCAGACTCATTAAATTTCCCGCAGCTTGAATCCGATCAATATCTTTCTGCTTAAGAATCTGAAATGATTCTCTAATGCCATCCAAACAAATGTCCAAGCATCGTAGGATGACACTTAAGTGACTCTTGCTTCAAATCTAGCCTCAAGATACTTTCCAGTTTTAACTTTACATACAACTCATGGATGTGAACCAGGAGCCCAACAAATGCTGATCATTCTCAGGACACATCAAGCACTTCTGTGCCTTTAGCTTTCACTCTGGCCATCCTCTCGCCCTGGAATGCTCACTTCCCAGCCACCAGCCTTCCATGCATCACTGGAGCATTAGTCCTGTTCTAATACTACACACAACAGGACCCCTCCCATGATTATCCAGTGACTGTTGCCACCTCCAGACTTTTATGCCACTCACAAGAGGTTGCTTTCTCATTCAATAGTGCAGTTTTCATAGAGGTTCTATAAGTATTTTATTTCACCTCCAAGTTGGTAAGTGCCTAGAGAATGGCAATAGTCTCATTTGTTGCTGTTTCCTCACAGTACCTAGTAGTGACCTTGGAATTCATAAGGAGCTTAATATATAGTTGGTGAATAAATGAATTACTGTGTTCCCACTACTGTGTTCTTGCTTTTCCAAAGCTCAGCTTACTGCCTATCTCATATATACATTTATTTCTAAGGGAGAACCTAAAAAAGACAGGAGTAGGGTTGTGACTTAGGATGGACAGTGTCATTTCCCTGAAGAGCTTTATCCAACAACTGCCCATGTAGCTACTTTTCATTTCCAAATCCAATCATTTAACTTCATTTAATTGTTATTGACTGCATCTTTCTCGTAGAAGGTGGTGAAGTTAGTGGCTACCCAGAAGGTATAATTTAATGGGAATTTTAAAAAATGTCCTTTTCTCCTTCAATTCATCTTTTAAAAAAACTATTCTTTCCATATTTTTAAAATTCTTCCATTTGAGATTCAATGTTTAATTTTTAACGTAAAAATTGGGAGAGGCCACACTTAAGGTGTGAAGATTATTAACAATAACGATGACAGAAGACCAGTAAGATATGAGATTTTGGGACTAGGGAAGTGCAAAAAGAAGGTGTAGAAGAGAGGGTCACTAAAAACAGGAAGTGTTCAAGGAAACTACAATTTGGTGAATTTTCTGAAGTTTGGCCCTATCTTTAGCAGAATTTTAAGTGATAACTCTTCGTGGACCAGAAAACCTCTCTGCTGATGAATAATCACAATCTGAAATTTTTAAACCTACCCACTCCCAGATCTAACATAATTGCCTGTGACAGAAAGCCAGATGTATTCTGTGATGTAATTATTTTCTTTCTGGGGTCCATCTTGTGGGTTTGTGCACATGCACACAAGTACCACATGTCTGTGTGCACACACTCACATCCTGCATAGGCATGGAGACAGCTCGCTGATCCTTGACACCCCATTCATTTTCCCTCCTAATATGATACATCAGAAGCACATTGAAATTTCTGGGTGTGTAGTAAAACATGAATCTATGGAAAATAATTTAACATAGTAAAATCCATTCAAATGATGAAATGTCCTGTAAAGTTAATTTGAGAAGGAAACAAAAGACTACTGGTTCTGATGGCCATTTCAAAAATCTTTACTTCTTATAAATAATAGGCTAGTTAAGATGCCCATTTTACTTATATCATGCTCATGAGTTCTATATACCATTTCTAAATTCTCATCCTCTCCTTAAGCCTTCCCAATAATAATAATAACAACAACAATAACAACAGTGGTTAGATACAACAAAGAGCAAAGACCAGTGGAAAGTTTTCTTCCTCCAAAGATGAATTTTTGAATGGCTGCACTCTACGCCTTGAATCCATTATGGTTAATTTCAGATTCCAAGGATGATTAACTCTGACTGGTGGAATAAAAGGCCACGACCAATTATTATTCAGAAAAATCCTGCTGTTTAGCCAAAGAGCGTACAGTGCAATCCAGTCCTTGATGTTCCTGTGATAAACGCTCACATGACAAGGTTATTTGGTGTAGAGCAGCCAGAGTGGTTGCTATGGCAACCTGTTCACAATGCTCATAAATCTGAGGTGTAGTTATCCTTGCTGTGTATGCAAAAAAAAAAAAAAAAGAAAAAAGAAAAAAGAAAAGAAAAGAAAAGAAAAAAAAAAAACAAGGGGAAAGAAAAAAGAGACCTACAAAGCCAACTCAAGCAGTTTAATTTACAGCACTGCCTCAGGAAAAAAAAAAGAGGAAAAGAAAAGAAATGGGCAAATGAATTCTAAGATAATAGACCTCTCCATATTATATTCTTTCAAAATACGGGCACTTAGCACTCAAACACTCTCTTCAAAGCCAAAAAGACTTTTAAGATAATCATTATGGTAGAGAATATAGGTCATCATTAGCACCAGGAGTGACAAAAATAAAAGAGGTGGTTAGAAATTCGAGTTTGTCGGCATCAAATGTTTTCCCTTGGCACAGTTAGCAATGCAAACAGCTGTTGACAGCACATCAGGACAGGTACATTTGATGGGGAACAAATGGCTTGTTTAGTCCCTGCTTCCTAGAAATGATGGGTTGTAAGTCTAAGGGGCCAAAGGTCAAGCAGACAATGATGAAATATCCCCCACAGATCCAATGTCAGGTGGTTCAATGTTAAGATCGCTCTGATATGCTCTCTCGGCCTCGATTTCAGCTCACTCAAGCCCCATTAGAAATAAGGCAGCCTATTAAACCAGCAGGCAGCAAAGCTTTTCTCATCTGAGTATAAGCTCCCTGGCCACCTGGCTCTTTGACCCCCTGTGGTTTATTTCAACCATTATCAGTTTTCTAAATAAAAATTGGGGAAGAGTTGAACCCTTTGAAGTGGCAATTTTTTAACACTTTGGAATGTGAGAGCGATTGGCTCTGAAGTTGTCTAGAATGACAGAGAAGTTTGATGTGTTAATGGTCTAATTCAAATTAAGACTAATATTTGACTTATGCCATCTAACACTGGAGATAGCTCAATTAGAGCTTTGATGAGCAAATTCAGTATGTGGTCAAGTCTCAGAGTATACAAACATATGGGGCATTCCAGGCAACACTAGAAGTGCTCAGTTGTATAAAATTAGAGAAAAACAGCCTCGGCCCCTGGGCCTCAATTCTGACTCAAAACTTAAGTTTCTTCACTAGTCTGTGATAGGGTACCTACAAGGTATGTGGCTTCCTGACTAAGCCTTTGCAAAGACCAAGGCGGATCCTGACTAAGATATATTCATTAGCCAAATAGCTAGCTCATTTCAGAGTAAGCAAGTATATACCAATATGTAAATGTTCACTCTACATACCTTTCCAAGAATGCTTAAAATTGTGTCATTTGAGAACTTTTTTTGGTTTAAGATATATCATCTTATCCAAAGCAGACCCCCTTGTGATTTGAAGAGGTTGAATATGTAGACTTTAGTGTAGTGTAGCCAAGCAGACTTTGATGCAAAGAAGTTTATCAGACTCTTTGCTGAGAGCAAGTGAACACATGGGGCACTTAGGATGGGAGGAACACTAAAAGAGAAAAGGGAAGTCTGGGGCTTTGCAAAGACAATCTTGTCTCCAAGGCTATGAGATCTTTGAGGATATGGACTATATTTCTCAATTATTATATCTTAAATGCCTAGCACAGTGCTTGGAACATGGAAAGGCCCATTGTATTCTAGAGGATTTGATGCAATTATATAATTTTGCAGAAGACACACTTTCCTCTAAAAAAGTTAATTGCATATGTACCCAAATGTTCCAATTCATTTCTCACTGGATATATGAATAGATAGGTAGAATGAAGAGAGTGATGAGAGAAAGAAAGAAGAAATTTCCTTCCTCTTATATTGTTGGGTTCTCCCAGGAGACTTAGTACCCAATCATTATCCTAGAATTCCAAATAACTTGAAAAATTCTGAGTGTTTCATTGCTTATTATTTAATGAGGGCCAGTTTCCAACTGAGCACTCCCCATGGTGTGGTCTGGGGTTGGGCTCCATGCAAGGTACCGAAACTCAGTCCTGCAATGCTGAGTGCTAGGCCTAAACCAATGGCCTGAGTGCACACTTTTCCATTGTCCAGGGCAAACCCATACACCACTCACATGATACTAAATGTGGGTTTGCCTAGACTAACTCGCTCCACTTGCACTTATTTTGGAAATTATGCAGCTGTATCCTTATTATCACAATACTCCATAGCAAAGAGGCATTCATGCCCTTATTTGATAATGATATTAACTCTTTTTAATTGGGCACTTCTTGGTGCCAGGCATATATAGACCTACACATGATCTTCTTTTTTCCATACTCTGTTAGATTACTTGTAGGGTTTTTCACCCATATAAAGTTACATGTATGATCTCATTTGACCCTCACAAAGCATTCTAGAAATAGGCACTATCATTAGCTTATTTATATACTAGAGGCTTGGTTCACGAAATTTGTGCATGGGGGCAAGGGTGCCCAGCCTGCACCCTCTCCAATCCAGGACTGCTGGCTCCTAACAGCTCGCCTGCCTGCCTGCCTGATTGCCCCCAACTGCCCGCCTCTGCCATCCTGGTCGCCCCTCACTGCCCCCACCCCCCTGCCAGCCTGGTCTCCCCTCACTGCCCCCCCTGCCAGCCTGGTTGCCCTACACAGTCTGCTGTTCAGTTGTTTGGTCATCCCTCACTAACCCCCCTGCCGGCCTGGTCGCCCCATGCAGCCTGCTGTTCAGTCATTTGGTTGTTCCTCACTAACCCCCACTCCCCCCGCCGGCCTTGTTGCCCAATTCAGCCTGTGTTTAGTCATCTGTCTGGTTGTTTTGGTCATGACGGCCCCTGGCTTTGTATATATTAGGATTAGACAACTGTGGCTTGGGACCAAGTTAAGCACCTTGTCCAAAAATACACAGCTAGTATGAGAAGTTAATTGGGTCCAGAACTATCATTCTGGGATCCCACATATTAATTGCTATGGGCGAGCACTGGCAGAAACAATGAATCTCTGATCAATTTGCCAAATGACAATGTTGGTGAAAAAGTAGTCACATGTTGTAAATACTTTCATATTTTAAAACAAAAATGTTGCTATTACCTTAAAATTCTGATTACTCTTTCTTAAGCAAGGAGAGGAAAGAATGCCTTTCTGGAAGTCAGGGACTTGGGCCTGAGTCCAGATGAGACAAAAGAAAAAAAGAAAGGAAGCTGAAGAATGCTAGAACAGTGCTGTTGTTTAAGCATTTTAACTCAGGCATGTATGTGACTTCTTACCATATTGCAACACAATTCTACAAGCAAGTCTGCAACTCTACAAGCTCACCCAAGAGGCCTTATTGGCAGAAGAAGCTAGCTTCCTTTTCTGAGGGAAGGAACAGTTGAGTTTCTTGTTACTAAAGGATAGGAATTCTCCACAAAATTGCCTATAGACTTTCCAACACTCATTCTTTGTAGATAACATTAGATAAGCTACTGTGTATAATGATCTTTATATGGGGGAAAAACCCTACAAACAATACTTAATACATTTGTTATTTCATTTCCATCTAAGAAAAATCCTGAAAGCACTCTTGTGGAAAAGGGGTGGATGGAAAGCAAGCTTGCCTTAAAGCTCAGTGGGCTGGGTTTACTTTGGAAGAGTTAATGCCTCCATGTGGAACTTCAGATTTTCTTTCTGTTTCATTTTCATTACCATAGTCATAAAGGGTTTGATAATTGTTTATGGAACTATGGCTACCAAAGGCTTGATAGTTTGCTCTATATTTAGAAAAATAGAAACTTGAGAATGAACATTAAGTTAGGGGGAGAAGAAGGGAAGGGAGGTAGAGAGATGAAAGAGCAGCCATAGGTACTAACATGACTCCCAGAACCAGCTCTCAGTAGGTGATGATAATAAATAGTAGCTCACATATGCATTATACTTTTTGGTTCACATATAAAGTACTTCATATGATCTTTGTAGTAGATTATTATATCTGCATTTTAAAAATGATAAGTGGAGAATTGGGGGCATTTATTGACTTCTGAAACATCACCTGGAGCAGCAGAATGGAAAGTGGGACTTAGGACTCCAAGTCCAGTGCTGCTCCACCTGCCTCGCGTAGGCTGTAACTGGAAGGGCTGGAGCTCTGAGCCAAATGTTTGATGGACAGGAGTCAATAGCTGAGCAAGTGGATCTACTCTCAGATTCCATTTGGTTAAATTCACAGACTCAGGATTGGTTAAATGAAAGAAATCTTAGGGACAATGTTGTACATTCCTTATTTTTCAGTGAAGAAAACCAAGTCCTAGAAAGGTAAAGTATTTTACACAAAGTCATACAGCTTCTTAGCAGTAGAGCTTGGTCTTGAATTCATGTCTCTAAATTCTGAGTCTCCTTTTTGCTGGACTTATGCTATTTCTATCACCATTGCACTCTTTTTTCCTCACTCCCAACAGCTTCACGATTTTGAATTTTTGTGATGGAGTTTCAAATACATGGTGTGGGGAAATCTTCTCTGTGGTCCACAGATAAGAATTACAGACTTCCCTGTTATATTAATTAATGGCCTCATTAATCCACATTTAACTGTTCAATTAAATGTTTAATGTAACGCTTAGAGGTGCCATCAATTACCATGTGTGAAGCAACTCTTGGAGATCCTAGCCTGGAAGCTACTATGTACATGTGCAAAATCGCTGTCATTCGGACACACCATGTTATCGCATGGAGCTCTATTCAGGGAAGCGCAGTACAGCTCCGGTTTAACTCAGGGCGGATTAAATCAGCACGTAGGAGAAGAATGGAATTAAATGCTTTGCTGTAATGACTCACATCCTCACAAGTACCACTCATTAATTGTAGGTGCTACATGACATGAATGTGCAAAGGGATGGCAAATATAATATTTTGAATGCTTTTCTTTCCCAGAATTACCCCAGAGAGAGAGAAAAATGATCTCAGTGGTGGTTCCTGAAAACATATGCCAGCTTGACTTCCCTAACAATGATATTACAGTGAAGAGTGAAGCCTTTGTGCCTCAGCTTAAAGAAAGGCAGCTCGACTTCCACCAAGTGTATTTCAACCTGACCTAGGTAATAATTAGGCAAGCACGTGGGGAGGTTCATAATTGCAGTGGCTTATTATGTGAGCTGAAATGCTGAGATCTGGCTCTGTGGCTGGATTCCTCTAAGCAGCCCATGGATTAGAGCTGCAGCTGCCCCATTGGAAGGCCACCAGATGCACGTGATGTGTTGTTTGAGACATCAGTGGAGAGTGGCACCTGACATCAGGGTCAGGGCTATGTCTTGCACCAGCTACAGAACTCAGGATTTTGAATGTTGAGAACAGGCAAGTAAGTGTTGCTAGTGTCCCAGATGAGGGCAACTGTTTTGCTTAGTGGTTGTGACACTGTGGAGACAGTCTTTATAAGGAGAGTCTGTGGAGTGACAGGTCGGGATCACCTGGCTCCTCAGGGTCTGCCCCCTCTTAAGCCTAATTGATCAGGAATTCTCTTCCAGCCTGGGTGGGTCTGTTTAGTGTCAGAACAGGAGACAAGGTGAAAGGGTGGATGGAGATGGGAGGAAGGGGGAGAGTCAAACCAAGCAGAGTGTAATAGTGAAGCTCAGCATCAAGAAAGATGTGTGTGCTGGAGACAGCATTCAAAAACATCTCTTCTGAATGAGTAACTGGGTTAAAATTACTGGGTGGGTTCAATGGAAAGGAAAGAAATTCAGGAATGAGCCTGAGATAGGCACAAGCATGGAGTCATGAGATGGAGATACACATGTTTAAAAACTGCTCAGGATCCTTGCCAGACAAGGAAGTTTTCATCTGAGTGCTGGGCGAAGTCAGTGGAGCAGAAAATGAGGAACGTCCAGAATGGAAAGATTCTAACTGTGGAGATGGAAAAGAATTGGAGAGGTGAGAAAAGGGGGTTTTAGAAAAGTATTGTGTTATGGTTTGGACTTCAAAGATACCAATAAGACTAGATTTTTAAAACTGGCTTTGGTCATTAAATTTTATTTCTTTGAATATGACACTGTCCTAAAACAGAATCATATGGGTCCTAAGAACTTATTAAGATTATATGTGTCTCCGTGTAGAAGAATTAGTTGGGATAAACCCTGATATTGACCTCTGTTTCAGTAATAGGCACAACTTGATTTCTTACTAAGATTTATAAGCATTCTTCTTGGATGCTTTGGATTCTTCTATTTCAGCCCTTTGGCTTTGGATCTCACAGACATGTTCTGCTCACCCATGTTTTTCTCCAGGTACTTTTGCATCTCAGAGCTCCAGAGCTGGTCCCAGGTGTCCTTCTGTACTTTTTGTTTGTTTGTTTGTTTGCTTGCTTGCTTGGAGATGTTCCCTGTACATTGTCAGGCTGCTCTTCTGCCCTGGGGGTGTTCTGCAACTTCCCAGACTGTCTAGAAAGTGACCTGAGGGCTCATCTCCAAGTAAGCACACTGTTACCATGGAGTCACAAAATGCTGCTATTGGCAGAGACAT
Source organism: Eptesicus fuscus (assembly GCF_027574615.1). Taxonomy (NCBI): domain Eukaryota; kingdom Metazoa; phylum Chordata; class Mammalia; order Chiroptera; family Vespertilionidae; genus Eptesicus; species Eptesicus fuscus. Next base: position 80,679,852 of record NC_072484.1, on the reverse strand, counting down.
ATATCTTCTGGTCCAGGATTTATCAGTTTCTATGCTAGAGTGTCCTAGAGTCCCACATGGAAGCCCCTTGTGGACTTTACAGGACAATGTTAAAGGAACTGAAAATGAGGCTAAGTGGGAATTCATCTTCAATCATTACAACCTGCTTTATTTCCAGTCTTATGTTTTGTGCAAGATTTTTTCCATTGATAAAAAAAAATTGACAAATACTAATCCAATCTCGCCCTTTTCATGCATAGACAGCAAGGTTAAAATCTAAAGAGATGAATGATTTTACCAAGGAGACTCAGTTCATCAGTGGCCAGACCAGTTAGAAACTCCAACTTCAGTTTCCATTCCCTTATCCCAGCGGTTATCACTTGGCTGATTACAGAAACACATGGGGTCCTCCTCCAGAGACTAATTCACTAGACATGGGGACCATGGCCTGGGGATATGTATTCAAGATTCTGACAGGTTTGGGAATTACTACATCAAGCCCATTGTATTCAAGTTTCCCCTTCCAGCAGGAAAGAAGCAACTTAAGGGAGACACCTCCCCACTGATGGGAAGAAAGAAAGAAGGGAAGGAGGGAAATCAGGAGTCAGCCAAATTCCCTGCACTCCCGAGATCATAAACTTTCTTTCGTAAGTGTGTACTGTACTGGTTTTTGATTAATGAATTAGAAACCTAGTCTTCTTATTACATAATGCAAAAATTAATATCATAATTCATTAGGCTAATTGATCCCTGGTGTATTGGGCATTGTGCTAAATATTAAAAACACACACACAGATTAAAGAGTTACCTCATACCTAAAAGAGAGAGACAGACAAGTTAAAGGACACATATAACATTGGAGTAAGGGTTCAGATGGAAAGCCATGGGAGCCCAGAGAATGGGAGAACCTCCCAAACTGGGAAGAAGTGAGGGAGTCCTGAAGGTGAACTCAGCCAGCCAGACAAAGGAGGGATCCTTCCAGGCAGCATGAGCAAAGGCATAGATGTATAGAAGAGCTTCAGCTATTCTGAAAACTTCAGGAAGCTTAGCCTAGATGGACATACAGGGAGAAAGGGGCTGGTGCCAAAGTGGGAAGTGCTGAGGCTGGAGGGTCATATGGTCCAGCCATGGAAGTCCACATGGCTTCACATTCCAGGTGCTGGGGAGCCACTGCAGCATTTTAAGCGGAGGAGTTTAGTGATCAAATCCGACTCATAGAGAGAATCCCTCATTCATTCATTCATTCATTCATTCATGCATTCATTCATTCTTCTCTGACTGAGTGGTTACTCTGTGTCAGAACCCATTTTTGATGCTGGGATACAAAGAAGAACAGATAAAGCATGGTCTCTACCCAGAGAGTGCGGTGAGTAAGGCTGAGGCTGTGAACTAAGCTGCGGAGTGTCCCGTGAGTCCCCATCTGCTTCATGCCCAGTTTGCACACATTACACAGGCCCTACAGCCTGTGAACAGGAAGAGTGAACAGGAATGCAGAGGGCTCAGGGGCAACCACTCCCAAGGGCTTGAGAAACCTTTTGTCTATGGCCTACAGCTATAGAGCACCATTGTTGCCTCTAAGCAATTACTATAGTTTCTAGCTTAAAAGTAGAGAGAGAGAAAGAGAGAGAGAGAGAGAGGGCATTTAAGGAGGTAACTAAAGTTAAATAAGGTGTGGAGAGGGAGGATGGGAATGAGAAAGGGAGAAAGAAAGAGAGAGATAGAGAGAGAGAGAGAAGTCCTTGATCTTGGACTTCCAAACCTTGACCTTGATCTTGGACTTCCAACATCTAGAACTGTGAGAAAATACATTCCTGTTGTTTAATACACCTAGTCCATGGTATTTTGCTATGGCAGCCCTAGCAGACTAATACATCCTGTTAGGTGATACTCAAATGTCTTATTCATAACAAACCTTTATTTTTAGGAAATCAGCATTGAGGGTTAAGAACCTTGTAAACATTATGCACAGGGGTGGTGAAGCTCACACACCATCCTCTGAAGTACTTCAGAGGATGAAAGTGAGCTTTCAGGTGAGGCTGGTTAAATCCTGATAGAGCTCTTCACTGTTCTAGAGTCACCCCAGAGACTCGGGTTTTGGGCTCAGCACTGCCAGCAGCAAGCTGTGCAAACTTTGCTCAGTGATTCCAATTCCTTTTTTTATGAAAAGTGGATGCTTGGTGGGAGTGAGGGGGTGGGAGTGGCTAAATTCTTGCAAGGTCCTGTAGCCTACCACGACACAATGATTTTGTGATTGTTTTCTTTCTAGCTTTCTAGATAGATATTTCAGTATTGACAAGACCTGTTGGGACATTCACCAGATAAACACACCAATGGCACAGCTATCTAGAAGTGGCCCACTTGCAATAAACCTGATTGGGAAAAGAAATGGACAATTAATTTCAGGCAAACAATAAAAATGTAGGAAAATTAAAGATGTAGAGAAACTAATAATGACAGCGATGAGGGCTGGCTCTGCCTTTTATTAGCATCTTTTGTGTTCATTCATGAAACATCTATTATCGGCAAACTGGCTGATTATTCTCTCATAATTACTTCATACGGAATAATTAAATAAAATGCAGACAATAATCTTTTATAGACAATTACAAAGAGAAACATTTCTGTGGGAGGAAAGGAAGGGAGGGGTGTTGAGTGAGAAGGCTGGAATGTGATTCCTGGTTCCTGGGTTTGCCTGCGGTTTCCTTTGCCAGCTCCTGGGTCTCAGTTAAGACCTCAAAAGCCTCTACCATAGGTGTAGAGGGCCTACATCATCATTTCTGTGACCAGAAGAGGATTTGGCTCCCTGGCAAGAAAGGAAGTGAGGACAGGTTTTATAAAGCAACTCTTGATCCAGACATTCACCTGTGAAGCTTCATCTGGGGATGCCAAGGTAGTTATGATGGCAGGCTTTGAAGCCAGGCAGGTCCAGATTCAGTTCCCTCTTCTTGAAACTATAACCTGGGTATCATTACTGACACTTTCTTCTTCCTCACCCATCACACCTAATTCATCACCCGTAGTTTTAGGGAGATAGTCTCCAAAATATTCCCTGTATCTTCTACCATTACATCTACTTCCATCACCCTACATCATCATCTGTCTTAGACCACTACAACAAATGTCCCTTTAAGTATCTCTGCTAAAAATCTTGCCCCCATGTAACTCTTCCTCCATAAGTAACTGGTGACTCTTTGAAAGATATAAGGTAGATTAGGACATTCCTGTATTTAAAACCCTACAGGGATTTCCTGCTGCATGTAGGAAATACACCAAATTATTTTGCTGAACCACATAGCCCTGGCTTGTGTAGCTCAGCTGGCCACTCTGCAGCAAGTTACCCTATTCTTCCTTCCTTGACTAGCAGTCCAAGCCTCCTGCCATTTCCCGTATGGTGTGACTGGCTCTCCTGAGCTTAGGGCCATTGTATATACTCTTCCTTGACTTTTGTTCCTGGGTAATTTCTCTATATCTTTCATATTTATTAATGAAAACAAGGATTTTTCCCCCTGTTTTGGTTACCTAGAATAGTGCTTACCCTCATGGAGTCAATGTTTTATTGAGGGGCATAATAAAGTAAATACGTAAAATCACATAATATTATATGATAAAAAATGGTAGGGGAAAATGAAGTCAGGGGAGAGTGTTGAACTGTGGCTAGGAATGGGGTCAGGAGTTGCAATTTTCAATAGGGTAGACGGGGAAGGCCCATGAAGATGATATTTGAGTAAAGACCTGAGGGAGGAGGGGAGTGAGCTCTGTCTATTGAAAAGTCTTCAGAGAAAAGAAAACCCAGTAAGTCTGAGCACACCTAGGACCCAGACCTAAGCTCTGAGCCCATTCTTCACTAAAAATAACTAGGCATCCTTGGAGAAATCTCTGACTCCAGAGCTGGGCAGGGAAAGTACAATTCAAATTAATTTATCAGAGAATGACCCATTGAATAGAATAGAAATCCATGAGTCAACATGATATAAATAAATAAGTGAATAAAAATATGGTGAGAAAATAAAGCTATTCATTACTGGAGAATTCCAACTAATAAATGTAGAATGAATGGTGGAATTAGAAAATTTCCATTTGGTGATCATCATAGTAACAATGAACTAAGGCAAGAAACATGATGTTAAAACTAGTGGTTGAGAGTGGGCTAATGAAAGAGATCTTTACATTGTCTCAAAGTCTCTCCACATGAAATACTTATTAAGTACAAAAGGAATAAAGTAACTTTATAGTAGAGAAACATGGACAACATTATCTAGTCAAGTGATCATAGCATCAACATGAATGGGATAAGCTAACATTGCACACCACCTGAAAGAATGCCAATGAGAAGTATACAATGTTGATTTTGGAATTTCCTACCAAATAATGTGTAACCTGGGTCTTATCCTGAGGAAGGATTTGACCAACCCAAGTTAAAGGGCATCCTGCAAAATGACTGTCCTGTATTCTTCAAAAAGTTCAAGAGCATGAGACACAAGAAAAGACTGAAGGACTGTTCCAGGTCAGGGAAACTAGAAAGATAAAATAACTGGGTGTAACTCAACATCCTGGATGGGTCCCCTTTGCTATAAAAGACATCACTGGAGCATTTGATGTAAGTTGATTGGGGAAGCAATAAGGATGATAGTATTGCATGAATATGTATCTGAGTAAATAGTTGACCTCAAGGGTATTGGATAATGGACCAACATAGAGATGGAGATAAGTTTCTAGTAGAGTTATTCAGGACTCTGCCTTGACATGTCAGCAGTTTTATTTTATCAATGGCTTGTATAAAGGATAGAAGGAAGGATCATAAAATCACATGGTTCTGGGAAAGAGAGCTACTAGATGATTAAAAGTTCTCTGCATATGATATAGATGAAGAATAAAGAACACAAACTGTAGTAAAGATAAATATAAAGATTTAAACTCAGGTTAAAAAAAATAAACAACTACACAATTGGAATGTAGATGAACTGACTTTCCAGGAGTTAAGTGAAAAAAGATTAAGAATGATTTATTTGGCCAGAAACACTTCATGCTCCAGCTGTGGGATATGCTTCACAAACATCGAATGTTCCCTTAGGCCCTGCAATTTGTGGAGTACTCAGATGAAGATGGGGGCCACTGCATAGGTTTGATCACATCTAAAACAATGTGTTCAGTGCTGGGAGCACTATCTGAAAAAGGACCTAAACAAACTAGCATTTGTGTGGAAGAGGATGATCAGAATGGTTAGGGTAAGAGACCTGGAAATGACATCACACATGACCAGTCGGCTGAGGGACCTATTCTAACTTGGGGAGAAGACTTATAGGGACATAATGTAGTTGTCTCCAAATATTTGAAAGGCTCCCATGTGGAGCCTTTCCATAAAGTAAGACTGGAATACATGAATGGGAGAAGTAAGGGTCAGATTGCAATTTCATATAAGTTATAATGTCCTAAAAATGATCACAATTCAACCTAGAATGAGTTCCTTGCCAATGCTGAGCAGCTCATCCTTTTGTTCAGGCAGAAGTTTGTGGACTAGCTGTCAGAGATGTTTTAGGTGTCATTTCTCTGTCAGGCAATGGATTGGATTCAAATGGCTGTGGCTACGTGGTGTCCTTATCAACTTCAGATTCGATGCATCTTGTGTTTCTCCCTGGGGGCCCTGCAGTGAAGGAGGCAGAAATCTTGGCAAATGCAGGAGCAGATCACTGAGTGTGTGGGTTCAGGTCTGGTTCTTTCTCTAACTAATTTTGTGATTTGAGAAAACTACCCATTCTTTCTAAGCCTCAATTTTTTCATTGGCAAAAGAAGAAGCTAGATTAGATCTCTCTCTCTCTCTCTCTCTCGCTCTCTCTCGCTCTCTCTCTCTCTCTCTCTCGTTGTTCTAAAAAACATATAATATACAATCTACTTTTTAATAAAATGTAAGTGTACATGACAGTATTGTTAATTGTATATACATTGTTGTATAGGTTTCTAGAACTTTCTCATCTTGCATGACTAAAACTCTATACCCCATTGAAGAGCAATTCCCCATATCCCCCTGCCTCCAGCTCTGGCAACTACCATTTAACTCTCTGCTTCTATGAGTTTGACTACTTTTTAAAAGTAGGAATCATCCAGATTTTGTCCTTCTGTGACTGGCTTATTTCACCTAGCATAACGTCCTCAAGTCTCATCCATGTTGTAGCATATAACAAGATTTCTTTTTTTAAAGGCTGAATGATGTTTCATTGTATGTGTATACCACATTTGTTAAATCTATTCATCCATTGATGAACATCTAGGTTGTCCCCATCTCTTGGCTGCAATAAACATGGGAGTACAAATATATCTTTGAGATCTTTATTTCCATTTTAAAAAATATAAATACCTGGAAGTGACATTGCTAGACCATGTAGTAGTGTTATTCTTAATTCTTTGTGGAACCTCCATACTGCTTTCCAGAATGGTGGCAGCATTTTAGATTTCCAACAGTGCACAAGGGTTCTAATTTCAACAAACAAAATAATTGATAGAGTAAAAAGGCAGCCTATGGAATGGGAGAGAATATTTGAAAGTCATATAACTTTCAAATAGTCATATAACTTTCATATAAGGAGTTTAATATCCAAAATATATAAAGGAAAAAAAATATATAAGGAACTCCTACAACTCAAGAACAAAAAAACAAAACAAAAAAAAACCAAATAACCCCCAAAATGGGCAAAGGACTTTAACAGACATTTTCCCAAAGAAACATATAATGGCCATTGGTATATGAAAACATGCTCAACATCACTAGTCATTAGGGAAATGCAAATCAAAACCATAACGAGACATATATCATATATATAGGATGACCATTATAAAAAAATAATGTCTTAAAAGTAATTTCTACTTTGACAATCTGTGATTCTAAATTTAAAATAACCCAAACACTGTGAGTTGCAAAGGATGCTACGAATCTCATATATATTTTACTTGTAATGAAGCCCAAGGACTTGATTCAGTGTGTCTTTAGTTTCTATTTAAACACAGTTTTACAGTCTGATTTTTTTATTTCCAGCACCCTAATATATTACTAGTATATTAAATCAATGAAGAGGAGTGGGGATGTCTAAAGCAGCAAACTGACGACAGTACAAAATAACTCCTGATATCTTGGTACACAACAGAACAATGAGAAGAAGTAGACAAAGCATTTTTAATTAAGTTATTGGCCCCATAATCTTGAACTAGTGAAAGTATCATTGCATCACAAAATAGTATTTAATGTGCATAATGTTTACGGCTTCTTTTAGGAGGCAAATCATAAACTGCTGAGTTGCTCTAACTAGGCAAACTTGAATGAATTAAGAGCATCTGAAAGGGTGAGGAGGAGCTAAGAGCCTGGAGCCATTTACACCTGCATCTGGATCCCACCCCCATCACTTGCTATGGTGAGACCTTGGTCTCTATTCTCTCTTCTGTAAAGTTGGAATGATGATACCGTAGAGAGCTTTGGGAGGATTCAATGGGATCATAATGCTTGTAAGGTGCATCTCTACAGTGTGAACTCAGTGAGTGTTGGCTGCTGCTCTGATAAGAAGACTGGTAGAAAAATGATGGGTGTTGTCCATCCAGCCTACAAAGCAGAGCTATGCAAAACAGGGTGGGGAAGAGAGCAAGTTGGGTGTTCCCTCAGACAACTTGGAAGAGGCCAAGTGAGAGTGGATGAGTTGGGTCTACTCCTAGGGCTTGCGTTATTGCTCTCAAGAGCATCAAGTTTTCTCCCACCCTTTGGGCTAGCAGACCTTCAAAGTTTTCTGAGTTGCTTGTTCCAGACCTTGAATTTCCATGACGCACAGAGACAACATTTTCTGTGGACAAAAATGAACTGGCACTTGATTTTCCATTAAAGCAACTTACGTGTCACATCTTCGAGGGATGAATACCTTTTATAAGTGTATGCTGCCAGACAACAAGGCTTCCATCAAGCAAGTCATCAACTATGGGAAAAATTTCAGGCATGGATAGACAGAAGGGGGCAAGGCATGTTTGGGTTTTGGGGGTCTTCTTAGACCTTTTTATGTTATTTCAAATATAGGTTAAGATAATATGAATATTAAATAGCTTTAAAATGTTATCAACATATCAAATTAATATTTAACAATATCATCACATAGGTATAGGGGAGACACTGAGAGAGGAGAGGATTTCCAGTCAAGTGTTTTTATAGAGAGAATGCTGAAGGAGCCAATGAAGAAAACTCTATCATGCCCCATCTTCATTTACTAAGAATTTACTGCTTAAGAAAGAAAAGAAGTTGATGCACATTATTAGAAAGCAAATGTACTCTTTAAAAAACAAGTTTAGTCTCAATTTAAATAAAAATGGAACTTTCTAATTGTCTGTGCATTTTTATTTCAACATGAGATAGGAAACTATATGCATACATATTCGCATATAAATCCATGGACATATGTTCAAAGATTCAGATATAACATGTATAGTCACACAAAATGATACCCTACTTCAGCATTTTAGGTAAGTGAATTCTTTATGTAAGCATAGTATGTGCCAAATAAAGCAAATACTGTATACAATAACTGTTTCAATGGAATTCTTTAAAAATATGTTATTCTACTCTGGTCCACCTTAAACAGAGCTATTAAATGCACTCTGACATTTTATGGTGAACTCCGGTCAACATTGGGCACGTTGATACCATGCTGTGCTATGAAGCGCCGAGACTTTCATTGCCCACCAGCCTTTACCTGGAACCAGTCAACTGTGCTTTTTTTCAATTCTCCTCCTTCTGAACATTTAGTAACAAGAATTCACATAAATCAAATATAATTAAACCCTTAGATAAAGAGTACAAAACCAGCAAGGATAGGTGAAAAGTGTGTGTGCTGGGGGCAGGGAGGTTGTTGGTGAGAGCGTGTCCTGAGGTTCCCAAGGGGCCCAGATGTCCTTGTGTGACCTTGCCTATTCCCAGTTGGTGATGCAGCACAGTGATTAGGATTCTCGGATTTGGATCCTGCTTTTGCTCCTTTCTGTGTGTCCCAGGATAGTGTATTTAACCTTTCTGAATGTTGCTTCCCTCATCTGTGAAATGGACCTTAGCAATGTTGAGTGTCATCAGGGGTTATTGTGAAAGTTCAAAGGTGCTCAGCACAATGCCTGGCCCCAGTGGCCATTCATGACAGGTAGCAATTGACATTACTTACCTGATCACCCCAACTAAAATCATGGCCCTCATACACACTCACCTCCTAACCCCTTTCCTCAACATTCTATATACAGCCCATTCTATTTGTGCACCCCTTTTCTTATCTCTGTTAGATAATATAATGCAAGTTGCATTAGAGTAAGATTTTTATATCTTTGTTCACTACTAGAAAAGTCCCTGGCATTTATTAGGTGTTCAGGGAACTTTTATTTAATGATGAATTAGTCCATGAGGAATGAATGAATTGGCCCATAAGGATGTGGACAGACAGCACAATGGAGCACCATTCCTGCCATGAGGCTGGGTAGACTGACAGATGGCCAGATCGTCCCATTCTTGGAGGCCTACAAGCACATGAGGCAGTGATGAGATACTGCCTGAGATAACTCACTACTTGCCTCATGAAGTCCAGTGAGATGATGGCAGGGAGGAACAGAGGAAGCAGGACAGAGGTGTCTCTCTCTTTTTTTTTTTATTAATCTTCACCTGAGAATACTGTCCATTGATTTTTTAGAGATAGTGGAAGAGAGGGGGAGAGACAGAGAAACATCAATGTGAGAGAGACACATCGATTGGTTGCCTCCTGCACATGCCCCAACCAGGACCAGGGATCAAACCTGCAACCAAGGTACATGCCCTTGACTGGGACTGAACCCGGCTAGGGCAAAAAGAGGTCTTTCTTTAGCACCACCTGGACATGTCAGTGCCTGCCCCAGAACTCGGTTCTTTCCAGAGCACGGTTCTTGTCTGCAGCCTTGTGTGTAGGGAGAATAAGGCACAACCTATGTTCTGCAGCTCCAGGGCCTATGGAAAGTCCCTTTCCTCCTCGCAAATTTTCTCCCAAACACTGAAGGGTTGCCACAGTGACCTTATAGCCTAAAGTTTGGATATCTGTCAAAATGCAAAGGTCTTTTAGCAACAATTTTGCTTCTTAGAGTGAGTGTGGGATCTAATATGCAGGTCTTTTGGAATAAGGGTTAGCAAGGGCACTAGGCTCAGGAAATAGGGGAGAATGAAAGAGAGAAGCATTAGGTGAGGTATGACAAACAGCCAATTTTCTTATTTTGCCCAAGGCTTACCTTGCCCTCTGGCACCTGTGAGCAAATATCCTCAAATATACAGCAGCTTTTAATTCTGTAGTAGTTGAACAACTGTTTGGGAAACCGTTTTCAGTAAAACCCTAAAAGGTGGCAATTTTGCAATGTTTGCACATTTACTTAATCCAGTGGTCGGCAAACTGCGACTCGCGAGCCACATGCGGCTCGCGAGCCGAGGTTTGCCGCTCTGTTGACTAATGAGTTTGCCGACTACTGTCATATTCTACTCTTTACCTCTTTGTACATAATATGCCACAATTGCCTAATCCTCACAGCTTCCAACTACACGGTAACATTTAGTCTAGCAGTGGTCGGCAACTCATTAGTCAACAGAGCGGCAAACTGTGTAGGCTCACAATCAGCAGTTTGCCGACCACTGACTTAATCCAAGGGAGACAAAATGTTGGATGAAGTTGCTTTGGGACCCTGAGAGTAACTAAAGGCAAGATGCCTTTTATATTGCAAAAATGGTCCTTTGAAGATGAGGAATAGTATGACGCTGAAGAATAAGACAATCCTTTTGGAAAAGCTTAGTTTGGCCTCTGGATTGACCATTACTTTTGAAGAAAGAGAGCAATGTTCCATGGTTCAAGAAATGATAAAGATGGAATCGGTAGCCCACGTGTATGAGGAAGAAAAATTATAAAGCATCAAACCAATAGGAAAATTTAGTCAAGAAAATAAATTGCAAGCCTGCGCTGGAGTTGGCACACATTCTGTTTCACCCCCCAAGCTATAAGTTTCCACAGCCAGCCAATAATTGCTCAGAAAGAAGATCTTTAGCACCAGGAAATAGCTTCAGGATGGTCAGTTACTTCTGTATCCCAGGGCTCACACTTGTGCCCCATGTTTTAGAAAAGTTTCTATCAAAACTGTTTTAAATCAAAAGGTTTTATGTCTCAAAGGATTAACTCTTGTTCTCAACCATGCCAGATTACTGTGTGTCTATATGCACATATTTATATATGTGAATATTTTACTTCTGTCTTCACTTAATTATGTATTCAATATTTTAAAAATCCTTATTTGATGCTTCCAGCACACCAGTATGCCTCTGTGAAGGTGGAAACCCACGTTTAGATGTGTAAGGATCCCTTGGCTTCATAGTCCGATCTGACACAAATACATATGGGTGTGCACCTGTGGCCTTTATGCACCTTCTATATCAGGGGTCCTCAAACTTTTTAAACAGGGGGCCAGTTCACTGTCCCTCAGACCGTTGGAGGGTTGGACTATAGTTTAAAAAAAAACTATGAACAAATTCCTATGCACACTGCACATATCTTATTTTGAAGTAATAAAACAAAACGGCAAAAACACCCACATGTGGCCCGCGGGCCGTCGTTTGAGGACGCCTACAGTCTATATTCATAGATCGTGATGGAGAAATTTGTGATTTGTTCCTCTTTTCCATGCAAGTGCCAAGATGCTCTTCTTTCTAGCTAGCATCTGGAATGAGAAACATGGGTGGAATTTCTATTTTTTCATGTTCTCTTAGGGAATATGAGAGGAGATAGTAGAAATGAAGAGTTTAGGATTCTATACCTCAATCCATAAACATTTTCAACCCCAGGTGCACCTAGCCTTGAGGCATTGAAGAGAACTGACCAGAGTGGCCACAGATGTCAAGAGGGAATGGAAGAAGCTCTCAAATAATTATAACTGCTCTTGTTGTTAAGAACTAAGGGTAAAACCGTTCCCCCTCTGTGATGGAGGAAGGCCTCATTTCAGATTCATAGTTTCTTCAAGATATGAACAAGGTGAGCTTTAGATACAGGACTTTTTCCTTCTCCAAACTTTTCCAAGCTGCATACTACCTTAAAAATCAGGTCAAGAATTACCTCCTTCCCATAGAACCTGACCTCAAGAATTGATCTATTTTTCAGTTCCTCCTGTGGACACTGGACACACTATGTACCAATTTTCATGCATTTTCTACAAGTAGCTGCAGATTGTTTTCCAGCTACCTCATGTGTAAATGTTATCTCATGTGTGAATCAGTTTCCTTAGGGCAATGAATCCTTCTCAGTTATTGACTGTCATAATAATTCATATACCTTTTTACATTTAAAAACCTGTGGTTTGAATAACAGATGATATTTGTGTCCTGTACCCAAATACCATCCCTTCTGACTTGTCCTGAAGATACTCAAGATTTTTATCACCATGCACTAAGAGATTTTTGATCTAAGTTTATTATTGGGAGAGATAAAACAATTGTACACTGATATAGTCACTCAGTTTTTAACTCAAAGATTTCTCCTGTGCCCTTACTCTGTATAAGGCACATTGCTTGGTAAAGATGTATGGGTTAACTGTGTGGGCAAAGTGGAATTGGAGATTGCCTTTGCTTTCCAGGAGTGCGATAGTCATCACTCACTCTCACCACTTACTCATTCTGCTCACCTTGGGAGTGAGGAGGTACTGGTAGGGTTGAATTGGCTGCCTCCTTGTGCTGGAAGCAGGGCGGATGACTAGTTTGCTAATGATATGTGTCCAGAAGTTGTGTGTGTTACTTCCAGGCTGGAGCATACATGTGCTGGCGTGAGAGCCTCCAGAGCTCTCTCTCTCTTTTTTTTTATGCATGATGACCAGCAGAGAATGAGATGGTAACTGTTGCATTAGCTTGGCCCCTGAGTGATTGCCATGAGCAGAGTCCCTCAGCTGATGGACAAGGAGCATGAGTGAGATAAAAGCCTTTACTGTTTAAAACCTTTGAGATCAGGAGGTTATTTGATGCTACAGAACAGTCTAGCCTATTTTGACTGATACAGGGAGCTTATTCTTATAATGTAGGAACAAGACGTGGGCATCAATAACTGCTATAAAGAAGAAATTTGTAAGGTAGACATAGCAACATTCTTATGGAGAGAGATTCCTCAAAGTATAGAGTATCAGTGAGCACCCAAAAGAAGAAATGGCAACTGGGCTGGGACCACTTTAGAGAAAAAGAGTAATTCAAACAAGAGCATTCCTGAAACAGTTTGAACCCAGGTCTGGAGGGGGAGTTAACATTCATAGAATGTTCACAGTGAATAATTCAGGCTGAATCATAATTATGCTAATAATAAGTTGCTATTTACTGCAAGTGCTCACCATGTGTCTGGTTATGTGCTAAGTGGTTTGCATGTATTATTGCCGTCAACGTTCACAGTGTCCCTGGGAGGTAGGTGCTGTCATCATCCCAATTCTACAGCTGAGGAAACCAAAGCTTCAGGAGGTCATGTAACACACTCAAGGTCCCACAGCCAGTGGGTATCACCACAGAGGCTCAAATCCCAGCCTGACCCTGGCATCCATGCTGTCAACCACGCGATATTCTGCTTCTGAAAAGCATCTTAGCAGATGTTGAATGAAGGGGGAGTCTAGAGTTATTTATGTGTTAGCAAGACTTATCTGTTAATGCAGCTATGCCCATGCCACTGAGCAGGAAGCAAGCCTTTTCAGAAGGGACCCAGCTAGATAAGTTCTAATGGAGAAGATGGGTGCAGAGGCAATGCTTGGGTCCACTAAGGGTGCCTTCAGACCACAATGTTGTGATTGGCTCCTGGCTTCCCAAAACCCTCCTGAGGTCTCAATTCTAGAAGACACTGAAAGAAACAGCTCTAACTCCAGGTGTCATGATAACTGAGTTCCTTGTCACCAATCCCAACTCTGTCCTGGCCCACCCTTCAGTTTTAATACTATCTCCCATCCCATCTATTGGGTTTGGGATATGAAATTTCCATGAGACATTTGACTCTTTGGTTTGGTGAGAAGTAAAAACTGGTGAGAAGTTGTTTCCAGCTGCAATTTTTTAACCAACTTCAGCTAGATAGATGTAACTTCTCACGTGGGCTTTGTCATTTGCCCCAGAATAACCCACCACCATCACTTTGGCCTCCACCATTTGCTTGAAGCTCCTCCCTCTGCTGATTTGATCATCCTTTGTCTATGCAGCTCTCAACTCTGCACCTCCCCTTTCTTGGCCAACCAATCTCCTCTCCTTCAAATACACCCTGAGTTCCTTGAGGGAAGGCACTGTGTCTTCTGCCTCACCCACAGCATGCAGTGGAAGCCCGGGCTGCCTCAAGTCTATTTATTTCCATATTTTCTGAAGCCATTAACTGACCTATATTCTTCCTCTTACTTTTCTGTATAACTGCTAGAACAACTTAACATCTCTACTACCTCATATGAACCTCTATTTCTTCAAAGCCATTTACTTTGAAGGCTTTTAACTCAATCCTGGGTTCAAATATGACTCCATAATTTTCTAGCTAAAATATCTTAGGCGAGCCAGCCCAATGTGCCTAGTAGTTGAGTGTCTACCCATGAACCAGGAGGTCATGGTTCAATTCCCAGGTAGGGCACATGCCCGGGTTGAGGGCTCGATCCCTAATAGGGGGAATGCAGGAGGCAGTCAATCAATGATTCTCTCTCATCATTGATGTTTCTCTCTCTTTCTCTCTCCTTCTCCCTTCTTCTCTCTCTAAAATCAATTAAAACATTAAATATCTTAGGCAAGTGCTTTAAAGTGTCTGCACCTAAGTTCTCTCATCTGAAAAATGGGAAAATAGTGATAACCATGTAGTTTGATATGACATTAATGATATATAAAGCATCCAGCACCTGGCACATATTAGATACTCTATGGGTTTTTAATTTCCCACTCTCCCTTTATTCCATTTTTAAGCCTCACTGGAAATAATCTGGTTCTTTGTCATCTGCTCAGTCTACCTCCCTGTGATCCTGTGTAAATTTATTTTTGGTGTGTGTGTGTGATTTTCTTTTTGGTTGTTTTTGCCTGTTTAAACCCAGTGTCTCTGCACCCTGCGAGGAGGGCTGGGATGCATTTCTTAGGAAGGTTATGACCCAAAGGCAAACAGCTTGCCTTGGAGCCGGCAGCCCAGCTCCAGCAGTTCAGCCCCATCATTCCTGCACACTTGGAAGCCTTATCAAGTTGCAGGGAATTTGGTAGCACTAATCAAACATTTGCTGTGCACCACCTGGAACTGGTGTGTACTTTAAGATAATGTCTGGCTTCAGATTGGATGCTGGTGATTAGAGCAGTAAATTAGCCCCATGTCGTGGTTGCAGGTTTTCTTGGCCCACTTAGCACATCGGAGCAGATTTCAGCATGCAGATGTTTTTCAGCTTCCCTTTTCATCTCCAAGGAGAACAATTACAATATCCTGATGTTCCCTTGCTGTCCAATTATTCCCATTTTGCTTCTGTATTTTGGCTTATCAATAACAAAAGGCAGGTGAACCTTGAAAGTCCCCTGGTCACTTTTGCTTGAAGGTGCCATCATGCTGATAGTGTGTGGTTTTCAGCTGAGTGAGAGAGCTGTTAAGATCTCAGTCATAGGGGAGCTTTCACATAATTGAGGGCTACTGGCCATTTGGGTTTATACTCACATGTCCATATCCCCCAAATACAAACATGTGCATACCCTCTGGGTCCTCAGTGTCCTTGTGGTTTTCCACTTGAACATGAAATGCAAGACAGGGGCAGTGGTTGGGCAGCTGGGAGGTGGACAGAGCACCTTATGGGGGCAGTTGGCTACATACCACCCAGCAGAGGGCAGCAATGCCTAACAGTCAATCCTAAATCAATTCCTTTATTTACAGACAGGCCAAGGCAGGTTGGGGGTGTCTTTGGGGCATCCTCTGTAGCCCCAAGCAAGTGGGGGATGTTACTTTTATGAAGTCTGTGGGCTGATTTTCACTGAGGAACATAGAAAATCCTAGAGCCATGAAGCCCTTGAGAGAGCAAAGGTATGATCCAAATTTTGCACAGCAAGAGAATTTGTTCATGGATCTCCAGGCTGGTCCTGGGCGGGTCCATGGTACTCTTCACCTTGAAGGTGAAATCAACTGCTGGAGGCAGAGCCAGCATGTCATAGTTAGTCAATGCGTCTCCTCAAGCTCTTACTCCTCCTTTTAGTGCAGTGGGGTTAGGTCCCAATGGTCTTAAGAAAAAGTACAAAGGCTTCTTGTGTCAGCTCTCTCATTTTCAGCCAAGCGTAATTTACGTCCAATCTCTAGTTCCTTGTGTAGTGCCTATGCTAGCATAAACTTGTGTATAAGAGTGATTGTCTTCCCCCTCTACTCAACCAAAAGACACTCCTTGGCTCTCTAAACTTTTGTTCATTTTCTGGGGATTTACCCTTGGTATTGTTTCTTCTCCTCCAACCTACCCTGCAAATGAATCTCACATTAACCTCACTGATCCTTCTCACCTCACCTCAATGTCAGGGGCTCCTTGGGGCAGGAAAAAATGGGTCCAGAAGTGGAGAAAATAAAGAAGCTGGGAAAACAGAGATTAGGGAAGCCACCTAAGGATATTTTTCAGATTGTTCTTCTATAACATCCAGGAGGGATAAGATTTAGATATTTTAACTTATGGAACAAGGTGAAGCAAGATTAAACCTAGGTTGAAGGTAGAATTGGATCGAGAACATCATAAATGTTTGAACACTTGGAGGCCCATGAAAGGAGCCCCAGGAGGTTGGGGAGAAGGAGAGAAGGCAAGGGAGGTGAGGGTGTAACAAATATAAACCTTGCCTATATTGAAATTTTGTTTAAGATGCTCAGGGAAACTGTAGAAAAGACTCTTGCACTGGCTGGACAGTTCCTCTGGGTGACCCCTAAGCCATTTCAACTCAGCCTCTGGGATTTGATGAGCTGGATGGAGTTTTGGTTAAAGTTGCTTCCATATGGTCACTGTGTTTTCCACATGGAGCTGAGCTCTTTTAGTATTTAGTTTTCCACAGACAGTCTGCATAGAACTTCTAGCTGCTTCTGGGAGCTGCATGGAATTGTGGGAAAAGCAGTCTATGGAATTGGGAGACCTGGGTCTAGGTCCTGCTTTTCTCACTAACCCATTGTGATCTTGAACAAGTAACTTTCCCTCTCTAGTTTTTAATTTGATTTTTATGTCAAATATAGGCACTGGAATACATCAGAGAAGGTACACGTGTAGCACAAATTAAACCAGGCAGTCTGTGCCCAGAGTATATAGTGTTAATAGGTCACATCGCTCTTTCCTACTGAACTAGACTTAGAATCTTTCTCAACACAATTTGAAACAGTCACTATCAACCAAATGGAACTTTTCCTTGAGATTAAAATTGTTTTCCATCACTAAACTAGATAATTTAGAAGTTTTTTTGCAGTTCTAAACTTTTTCTATACCATATATTATGCAAGACAGCCATGGTCAGAGAGCAAAGGGTATCTAGCAGCAATTTTCAAAAGAGTTACATTAGGTATAAAAAGAGACATCTAAAAATACTAGTGTCATGCAATCAATTGGAAGTATTTAAGAAGTGGCTACCAAGTGTCTAGAACTTTATTATGTTTTTTATACAGAGATTATGCCTAAAATACAAATATTTCAGGGACTAATGACATCTGGTTTAAGCTCACTTTGACACATATGATTCTTTTTAATAAGGCAGGGTAGGTAATCATTTAGTGTCCAGGTAGCAAAAATGGTGTGGAGTTAAGTATGTATGCGGGGAATCTTGGAAGACATAATATGGTAGCTAGGTATACTGCAGACCAAGGCACAGAAAGGAACTAAAGTGTAAATGCCCATTTTGCATGCAGTCACCCTTATACCTTCAGGTAGAATGAAACCCCACTGTCCTTGAGACCCATTATACTAATCAATACATTCTGCCATGTACTATCTTTACCGCAGAAGTAAAAGCTCTTTAAAAGTAGAGATTGTTTTTCATTCTTTTTTACATCACCAGCATCTAACACAAGTATTACTCCCAAATGTTACTTGAATTGAGTTGAAACCACAATTTTGTCTCCAGCTAGTCTGTCCCTTAAGGCATTTGTAGTCCATATTATTAGATCCCTAAAAACTATGCATAAGATACGCTAAGAAAAATAAAATACAATATTGACTCAAGTGTTGAAGTCCTCAATTGGCTCAGGTCAGGATCTAGAAGCAAAGGGAATATATCAAATCCAGTCTTGTGTCTTTGTGGCTTATGCAGTTTGGCATGACTGTGGTCAAGAGACCACAGGAAACTAAACTCAGGAGGTCTTTCCTTTCCTCATCCTTAATTTCCTCAACTATAAAATAAGAGGTTTGGTCAAAAAATGTGTCTAGAGTCTTCCAAATCTAACATCCAATGATGTTTTGATTTGAAAAGTACAATTATTTTTTAACCAAATGTGTGCCAAGCTTTGCTATCCACTTGAATTACATGGAAGAGGGATTCAGGCCTGCTCAGTTCTGCTCAAAAAAGAGAGCTCTGATCCAGCTGGGGAAGGAGATAATTAAGTGTCTAACAAGTGCAGAAAGCTGGTTGGCTTTGTCTGTGAGAGAGGTTTATCAGAAGAGTTCAAGAGCAGCTTCCTCAGAGGACTCAAGCTACGAAGCTAAAGGTAAGATTTTTCTTCTGAGAGGTGATGACCTAATGGGGCCCCAGAAAACTCAAGAACATCTACAGGTCATAGATCCTGGAGGCCAGAGCTGAGCAAGGCAGTTTTATATTTATCAAACAACTATAGCATTGACAAGGCATTTTTTATAAATGTTACCACTTTTGATCCCTGACCCCAGTACTGAGAGTTGTTATTTCTGTTTTCTAGATGAGATTCAAGGAGGTTTACAATAGCTAAATTAATTTTGAGAAAGAAAAAAAGAGCAGCCCCTGACATCTGAAAGCTGGCCTACCACTCACAGTTAGGTCATGTTATTCTCACGTTGAACATAAAAAAAATACTAACCTCAGACAAAGTTACCCTGAGACCAGGATAAATGAGACAAAGCAAGGCTAGTTCATAATTTTGTCTAATCATAGAAAAAACCAGGCTACCATACCACCCACAAATACAAAACAATCTCCCCCCCTTGGGTAACATGAGTGACTTCTTTATCAGTTATAGATTTATTCTCATTCTCACTACAGAGAAGATTTACTAAGATACCCAATCATAGATTTTTCTCCACTTTCTGATAGTATCCAAACTAGAGCACACCTTTATTTCATTAACTCTGTTGTAAATCACCCAACCAAGGCCTCAATTCTATAATAGGTTCTTTCTAATATCCTATTACTGAGATGACCCATGGTTACTCATAGTGTGCATTCTTCCTTGCTGCAAAGAGTAATAAACCCAACATGTTCAACTATAGATATGTTCCTGGTGGATTTTGCAGGATACTGACAATTTCTATAAGGTTAAATGGGTTCTTATGGCCAGAGAGTTAGCAAGGGCTGATATTGTAGCATGTAACCCCTTGTTCTTTCCAGGGCACTACAATCTGAACAAGGCTAACCCTCATTACCATCATAGGAGAGAGGCTCAGAGTATAGAGGCAGCTTGAATCATCTTAATAATTTCTATTTGAATATTTATTTCTTATTTGAGCTTTATATTACTCTAGTGAGGAAGGTGGAATGGGCATTACTGTGCCATTTGGAAGGTGAGATGGAAAATGACTTACATATGGTCTTTAGTTAGTTTGTGGAGAGCTCCTTTCCTACAAATCTAGGCATAAAATGGAGTACATGCATAACATTCTTTTTGGCTATGGTCAAGTCCTGTGATAACTGCAAAATTAGAAAATGGGAACCTTGGTGGGGAGGAATTTACTTAAAAAGGGCATAAAGTTTACATAATTATGCATTTAGTGTGAGCAAATGGTAAAGCTTTGATAAAAATTGGTGTGCCCTTAGGCCTCATTAAGAGGTAGATGGGGCTTGCATTGTAGAAGGGGACAGTTCAGATAGAGCAGGTCTGGAAATCACATTTTAGAGTATCACTGGGTACTTGTGACACATTCAGAGGAAGGTAATGATTATGAAGAGAGGCTTTGGAACCAGGTCATAGGAAGACTGGTCTAGGGAATGGGGACAAGGCAGTGAGCCTGGAGAATAGGTCACATGTTGGACACATAGTAACTGTCATCAAACATAGAAAAGGCCATCACATAGAAGAGAAAATAGACTTTCACTATGTTACTTTGGAGGCAGAAGTAGGACCAGGGGGTGGAATTTATAAGAAGCCAGCTTTTGGCTCAATATAGAAATTGTCTTTTTAACACAGAGAACTGTCCAACAATGTAGATGTCAGTGAGTTTACTATTCCTGAGGTAATTTAAATAGAGCCTGGAGGACATTTGTTAAAGACTCTTGAGAGCATTTCCTGTACAAGGTGGGAGTTTGTTTTCTGTGACACCTATGGTTGTCCCATCTCTAACATGCCCGTCCGGGTTGTTCCAGACACTGTGCTAGATTTGAGGTGGGAGTGAGGGTAGGAAGGGAAATTCAAGGATTAATAACATGCAGTCACCTGTCTTTCTTGTGTGTGTGTGTGTGTGTGTATGTGTGTGTGTGTGTGTATGTGTTTTATCATTTACTACCTTGGGTTTTAATTTAATTATCTCTCTGGTCAAGTATCATCTTCTCATTAAATTCATTCAGTAAAAATCTACTGTACACTTTCGTTTTCTAGGTTCTGTGGGTAACCTTGGTAAATAAAACAAACATGGACCCTCTTCTCATAGAGTTCCATTAAGCTCTTAAACTTTCAAACAGGAACCGTACCTTCCAAAGAGCACTAGTAAAATGTTGGCCCATAAGTGTGTTTGCATATGAGGGATAAATTAATCCAAAACACTTTCTGCTAAATCACCTGCCTATATCATGTTATGTCAGAATTTGAAAGGAAAAACTATTTCCAGAAGTCTTTGAAATCAGTTTTCACTAGAAATAGGAGATAGCAGCCCAAGTTCAATTCTATATGTTAACTGTACTATAGCTCACATATTTGTCTCAAGAAGTAGTTCTCCAAAGATTTTACTCTGGAGATAAGGAATAAAGGGAGCAGTCTTCAGACCTCTTTACCCGTAATTCAATTAAGTTCAGTTCAATCCAATTCAATTCATTTTATAATGGGGGCCTTTAAGGCACTATGCTAAATACTCAGAGACTTCAAGAACGAGTAAGACTTAGCTCCTAGCCTTAGGAGCTCATTGTCTAGTTTGGAGCCACAGAAAACAGAGATAGAGATTACACTGACTTCTGGGTACAAGAAAAAAAGGCAATTTCACAGGAATTTTGAATGACATGTAATTTTTTATGGTAATTGTGGGGGGTAGGATCTTCTAGAAAGGCAGATGAGCTTGAGAAAGCCACAGAGATTAGAATTTATGGGATACCTTTGCAAAACAGTCAAGATCCCTATAACTGGAGATTGAGTAGGTACTGGTAGGAGGTAAAGCTGGAAAATGGGGCCATAGAAGAAAGAGGCTAGGATGCCCAGACCAAGGGTTCATTTTAAATTGAGATCATTAGAACCATAGCACAGAGCAGGTGCACCTGGCAGTTTCATATGGATTGGAAGTGAGAGTGACAGGGCAGGTGTCTAAGACTAGAGATTATCCAAACAAACAGGTGGGCATGTGAAATGAACAGAAGATGAATCTGAGGTGCCAAGGAGAGATAATTTACAAGGTGTAAGTTTTGGAATAAATGTGGCTGGGAAGGAGACAGGGGAAAGGAGGAATAGAGGTGGGGCAAAGAGCTAGGTTAAGAGCAAATATGAAAGGCTGGTTTTAGACACTGGTTTTGAGATGTTGCTAGGATTCCAGGCTGAGAGTTTAGCTGGTAGTTGGAAGCCAGTGTCCAAAGCTTGGGATAGGTGTTATGTTTAGTATTATGAATTCACAAGCCATCTGGGTGGAAGCCAATGTTATAAAAAGATGTAACCATCAAGGAATGGAGGGTAGGGATCTCAGGTTTGGGGGGGAATATCTGTGTTTAGGGAGGAAGAGAGGCAGTAAAAAAAGACAGAGAGTGAGGTCTGTGATGAAAAAGTCACTGTTGTATGGACCACAGAAACCAGAGAAGACACTTCCAGAGAGGTAGACTGGTGGTCAACAGAGCTAATAGTGCCAGAGGTAAAGGGGGATCAGGAATAAGAAATAGCTTTGGAGTTTGGCAGTTACAGATGTTTGGAGGTCTTCGTAAAGGGTCTCAGCACATGGTAGAAGAAGCAGGCAGGTGGTGTGGGGCTGTTAGAGCAGGAATATAAGTCACATTTCAAAGGGGTTAGGAAGTGAAGGAACATTTTGAGAGGATAACATGGGTGGAAAATGTTTTATTAAGATAGAAATACAAGGACCTATTTTTAGGAAGAAGTGGGTATACAGTGAGAGGCTAAAGAAAGAGCAAGAGAAAAGAACCAAAATCTACTTGTAAATGTCTCTTATTGAATTGATGGCCAGAAATCAGTGTCCGGAGCTCCTGAAGTTGCCATTTCCCTTCTACAGATAAGGGCTTAAATGCCAACCCCTAAAGTCATGCCAAGGCTCATGTAGTCATCTCCTCTTGGAATGCTCCCACCCTGTGCCCACCCACCCACCCACCTACCGCATGCCATTGAGAATGTCTATAAATGTTCCACCTGGCAGTAATCTGTCTTTTCTCTGAACCTCTACTGTGTAAACTAAAACCAATCAGTTTAGCCTGAAATGATTTTCTTTACTGAATGTTTGTCTTTCCAACTAGACTCATGAGGGCCAGGAGCAGGTTTCATACTTCCCTTCATTCTCAGCAACCCTTAGCAGGATTTGAGCACACAGCAGGTGCTCAATAATATCTTAGAGTCATAGAATTAAATTGAGAAAGTCCAAGTACCTCATTTTCCTGATGTGGAAATTAAAGTCTGGAGAGGTTTTTATGACTTAATTTACTCATCTGTCATTTGTCAAACACTTGCTGA
Source organism: Eptesicus fuscus (assembly GCF_027574615.1). Lineage (NCBI taxonomy): Eukaryota > Metazoa > Chordata > Mammalia > Chiroptera > Vespertilionidae > Eptesicus > Eptesicus fuscus. The sequence continues at coordinate 80,656,864 of NC_072484.1, read as the reverse complement.
GTGTTTATTAGTGGCAGACATTGTACAAGGTGCTCAGGACTTTAGGAGACAATGAGATTCACAATCCAGCCTAGAGGAGAGACATGTGAACAACTCAGCAAAATATAAATTGTGAAAAGTAAAATGGTGCTCTGTAGAAGCTGTAGCAGGAGGAGGGGCTGTTAATTAAATTGAAGAAGTGAGATCAAGTCTAGTGAAAGGACCAGAGAGGGGGAAATATTTGCCCTGTGCCTTAAAGAAAGATCAAGAACTTATGACTTAGTAGTATTCATGTCAGGATGTAGCCCAAATCTCCCAGACCCACACTGTTCCTCTTCCAACATGGTCAATGGTTCATTGTCCCCAGTCAGTGTTTTACCCTTCCTTGGCCAGCAGGAATGTGGACATGCACTGCTGCTTGTTAGCTATTTGGGTGACAGAAGGAGCCACTGTTGCCTCTAGGGAAGGAGAAGAGCATAATGGAAATGGTGGGGCTGCCGAAGATTGGCTGGAGAGTATGGGATAAAAGGAAGAGGTTAAAGAAATGTGGCCGTTTGCTCACAGAGACTGTCCTGCTCACATCGCTGGTGGTTCAGTAGTATTACCTATGCAAATCTGAGGGTTTATTTATTCGTGTGTGTGTGTGTGTGTGTGTGTGTGTGTGTGTGTGTGTGTATGCAAGAGTCTCCTACAACAAGAGAGGGGCTCAGCCCAACCCAGGGGATGTATCTTCTGGTTAACACCAACGGCCACTTTGTTTGGGACCAGACACTTTTGTCTGAGTTCCCCAACTGTCTGTCCTGCAGTCCTAGAAGCTGGTTCTCTAGGTTAGAAGTACAGATCAGAAAGCATTTAATAAAGGGAGGGGGGAGGCAGGTGATAGCTAGAGACAATTCCAAGTGGAAGGCTGTATTTTATAGCAGCAGACACCTGATCAGCAGGAGAGACATGTGTTGGCATATCGGGGAGGGCTGAGGATGGGGGACTGCCACTGGGTCTGTCACTAAGAGCATGGGAACCCAAGAGTCTTTATGCCTCTCTGGACTGGACTCCTCATCCTTAATGTGAGAGGTGGGTGTGGGGAGGGACTAAAAAGGCTCTGAGATCCCTTCCAACTCCAGTGGTCTCCAGATTTCTAATTGTAACCCCAAGAAGACAGCAGCTTGTCAATCTTTCTTCCCACCTCAAGAGGAGTCAGAAAATATTTGGCTCTGACTCTTTAGCAGGGGAAGTGGTTGCCCACAGACATCGGAGTAGAGATATTAATAGATTATTCCAAATGTTATATTTGCATAGATGCACTACTCATTATGCAGATTGCCAATTATGAACTATTTGTTCTTTCTTCCAGGGGGAGAAGTTGTTTATTTGCAAACTGCATGAAGGTGTCTTTGAGCAGCATGGAGACAAGGCCCTGGCTCAGGAGCTCTCTGAGATACCAGCAATTTACAAGTTTCTTAAAAGCCAGTTGAAAGTCACCAGCGAATACCAGGTAGTGAGGAGATGAGGACACCAGCAACAACATTTTAAGATAAGGACTGAAATTAGGTCTTGAGATTAGAGTGATTAAATGTCTAATGTGAAAGAAAAATAGTTTTGCTCTAAGTTAGGCACAATCCAAATAGTGCTCAGTCCGTTTCAGCCCACAGCGGTTCTGGCTGAGTCATGCAAGGAAGATCAGGTCCCTTCCTAGCAATTCAAAAACACACCAACTTTAATAGTCACCTGCCACTTATTGAGCACTATTATGTAGGGGCACTGTCTTAAGTCCTTTACTTAAGTTATCTCATTTAACCTCATAGCTACTAGGACACACTGAAGTTTAGAGACTTTCTACATGCTCTCTTGCTGAACGGGTATTTGATCACAGGCTGTCTGATCCCAGTGCCTGTGCACTTAACCCTGCACTCTACTTTTCCTCAGGCACTTAATGCTTTAACCACGGGCCATTTTTCTCAGGGCTGTATATAAACACAAGGCTGGGTTCTGAGGGCATGTAGAAACAGGAGCATCTGATATAGTGCCCCCAATTGTCCTCTATTAGACTCCAGTGTTCCACTTAAGCCTCTAAATCTGAGAATTGCCTGAAGTTGGCTCCAGAGGGAGCATGAAGGTGATTAATGAGTTTTTAAGAGAGGAAATGAGGGAGGGATGTAAGAACTGTTTGTAATGAAGGAAAAGAGGAGGCTGAGACGGTAGTGGGACAATGATTGCAGCTAGTGTTAGAAAGGATAAAATCATAGACTCTTGGAAACAGAAAGAAGCTTGGAAGTCAGCTCATTTAACGTCATACCCAATGCGGAACTAGAGAGCCTTGAGCTGAGTAATCTAAATGTGTGAAGATGATGGGGATGGCTGTTTTCTCTCCATAACAGGTCAGGGCAAAAGGAAATCAATTAATAAGTCTTCATGGACTGTATGTATATGTGCCCAGGCCTGGGCAGGATATCATAGAGACATACAAAGAACAGAGCCCTGTTCTGAGGGAGGAGCTGGTCTAGTTGTGTTTCAGGACTACAAGATGAGATAGCCTCTGAAAGATGTCTACAAATGACAGCAGTGTGGTCTGTGCAGCCCAATCTGCTAGCCACTAGCCATGTGTGTCTGAAGTGTGTTTAATCTAAGTTGTGCTACCAATTTAAACTACATAATGAATTTCAAAGACTTAGTATGAAAAAAGGATGTTAAATACAGGGTGGGGCAAAAGTAGGCTTACAGTTGTGAGTATGCAAAACAGTTTATTCTTGTATTTTTAAAAAATATACATTTTATTGATTTTTTTTTTACAGAGAGGAAGGGAGAGGGATAGAGAATCAGAAACATCGTTCAGCTGCCTCCTGCACACCCCGCACTGGGGATGCGCCCGCAACCAAAGCACATGCCCTTGACCGGAATTGAACCTGGGACCCTTGAGTCCACAGGCCAATGCTCCATCCATTGAGCCAAACCAGTGAGGGCTATTCTTGTATTATTGTTTATTAATTATTGTATTATTTTCCATATACAATGGAAAACCTACTGAACAACTGAAAACCTACTTTTACCCCACCCTGTATATATTTCTATTTTACATTGATTATATGCTGAAATACTATTACATATATATAAGTTAGTCAATAAATGACAATATTAAAATTAATAAGTTTACCTTTTTTTGTGTTTTAAAATGTGGGTATTAGAAGATTTAAAATGATAGGGGGTTCCCATTATATTTCTCTCAGGTAGTGCTGGTCTAGGTTAGATCCTGGCTGCCTAATGTGCCATCCATGGACCATTAGCAATACATCACCTGGATGCTTGGTAGACATGGAGATCCCTCTGAATCAGAATTTGCATGTTACTATGATCCCCCGTCAATTTGTATCCACACTAAAGTTTGAGAAGCACTAGGTTACCAGTATTCCATGTCTCCTTTGTGGGCTGGTCTTTTCCAATCTTCACTCTTGATTTCAGCTCTGACACTATCTTAATAAACTCTGACACTAACTACCTGAATGACCAAGAACAAAGTCTGTCCTCAGTCTACACCTTAGGTTTCCCATCTTTAACAAAGAGGCATTTAACTAGATTGCCCTTCAAGTCATCTCTAGCCTTATTTTGCAGGCTATGGTTCTATAATTATAATGTAGAAATTCTATTATCTGGTAGAAAAAGTAATCATCATAAGATTTAATTTCACTATCATATTATTCAAACCATTATAACGTTTAATTTAGAATCTCTAGTTCCTGATCCAGGTCTTACCTAAGAAGGTAATACCTTTCCAATTCTTTTCAAGAACATTTGCATTTGTTAATTCTGTACCAGATAGCTCTGTCCCATGTCATTTTGAAAAATTCATTCCAGCATTTATACTCATCAATGAATTCACTTGGAACAAGCAGTGGAGAATTTAGTATTTGGGAAATATTCACTGAGTAAAGGAAATGGTCAGACACAAAGCCATTGATAATTGACAACAAGCTTTTTAAACATTAAAGGAAGCAGGAAAACAGAGCATTTCAAGTCATAAGGACTCCGTTTTGTATCCAGGCTCCATAATTTCTGTAATTACAGGTAAGTAATTTTACCTAGCTAAGCTTCAGTTTATTTCTCTGCAAAAAGCATTAAGTAAATGTCATTGTTCATTTACTCAATAGATTGTATGAGGATTAAATTAGTGTAGCATGGTGATAGGGAACAATAAATATGAGTTATTATTATTTTTATTATTAATGTTATTATTTGAGACCAATATAGTGTGGGACTAGGTATTATGAGGGTGAAAAGAACCGGAGGGCAGAGTCTACTAATTGTAGCTAAATTCCACATGAAGGATGGTTTTTGAAGTATAATAGGTTTGATGAAAAGTGGTTGGGTCCTAGGTAGAAGAAACACCTGACCTAAGGAGTATGAAAGGCCCAGGCATATTTGGAGAGTGGCAGATAGCCCAGTTTGGTGAACAGAAAGGGATAGTGGGAATTATGGTTAAAAAGGCAGTTTCTTTGGCTGTGGAAACTGGGGCAGAAGAAATATTTCAGGACTACAGGTTTAAACATTTTTTGTTGCTGTTAATCTTCACCTGAGGATATTTTTCTATTGATTTTTAGAGAGAGTGGAAGGGAGGGGAAGAGGCACAGAGAGAGAAACATCAATGTGAGAGAAACACATCAATTGGTTGTCTCCCACATGCGCCCTGACCAGGGCCTGGGATCGAGCCTCCAACCAAGGTATGTGCCCTTGACTGGAATCAAACCTGGGACCCTTCAATCCATGGGCTGATGCTCTATCCACTGAGCCAAACTGGCTAGAACAACATTTTTTATTAACATTAAGAAAATGGGTGTCTACACTGCCACACCAGGGTGAAGAGTCCCTATACCTTTGTTGTTTTGCTTAAGGAACAAGATATTATTCTATCAGCCCCATCCCACCCCTCTGGCCTGTCTTTCCCTGACCAAGCCACTGGCAATCGGATATCACTCCCACGCTAACACGTCCCTGAGACTCATTTCATGCTATTTCTTCATGGGGGCATCTGGGCTGACAATGCAAAGAGACTTTTCCCACATAATTGAAAGGAATTTCTGATTATGTGCAGGATGTCAGCCACGATGAGGTCTTGGACTGTTTCCAATCCCAGCCGCTCCTGATGACAGAGTCCCAGTCTCCCTCTCCTTCCCCTTCCTGGCATTCTCCCTGTGAACTTTCTGCTCCCTTCTGGGAGTGATTTCTCAAGATAATATGCTGTTTCCAAGCTTCCCTCTCTCCAGCCAGATTGATGGGTCCCACATGAAGTGCACTCTTTTTGGGGGCCCTGCTCATAAGCACTGCTATTGCACAGACCTGCACACATTTCATTGGTGGTTACCCTGTCATTTCCATATCTGGAACCCCACGCCTAACAGGAAAAGGTTGAGTGAACACACATATATTTTGGGCCTTTCTTTAGAGAAGTTCTTTTGAATATGCAGAACAAAGTGAGGGCTGCATTTATCTCTGACCTTTTCTGGCATCTGTTAAGGGAAAAACAGGCCTCTGAGCTCACCCGCCTCCTCTCCCATGGAGCAAATGATGGAGTTGCCTGGATTCACTTCCTTGCCAGCTCTGTCCTCTGGCCTGCCTGCATCTTTCCCTCTGGCTGATTCTCCTTGGTGTTTCCAGGGGATTCCAGGAAAAACAAAACAGTGTCCTTGGGGGATTGTTTAGGTAGGGGCTAAAAATTCAGGACCTTGGGTTCCTCCTGTGTGTTCAGCCTTTAAATCCCTTTTTCATGAAGTAGTTCATCCCATGTGTTTCCTACCAGAGTCCGCTCTGATATGGGAAAAGACTTGATCCCAGGAATGGGGAAGGGAAAGATGGTGAAAGCATCAATTCACTCCCTTGGTGCTGACCAGAGAAGATGGCATTGCCTAGAGCCTCAATAGTACTCAGCCCATAGAATTTCATCAAGGATCTGGTTTGGTCCCTGGGTATCTCTGGTGGTGGTGGGAGGGTGGGAGGTGGGAGAGAGGGGATCTACCAATACATGATTTTTTAAAAATATATATATATATATATATTAATTGATTTCAGAGAGGGAGAAAGAGATAGAAACATCAATGATGAGAAAGAATCATTGACTGGCTGCCTCCTGCATGCCCCCCTGCTGGGGATGGAGCCCACAACCTGGGCATGTGCCATGACCTGGAATTGAACCATGACCTCCTGGTCCATAGGTCCACCCTCAACCACTGAGCCAAGCTGGTTGGGCATTTTTTCTTTTTAATCTTTTTTTTTTTTTAATTCTCACCCAAGGTTATGTTCCCATTGAGAGAGAGAGAGAGAGAGAGAGAGAGAGAGAGAGAGAGAGAGAGAGAAGAGAAACATTGATATAAGAAACATTGATTGGTTGACTCCCCTACATGCCCCAACCAGGGATTGAACATACAATCTAGGTATGTGCCCTGAACAGGAATTGAATCTTCAACTTTTTGGTGCATGGGGCAACACTCCAACCAAGTGAGCCACCTGACCAGGGCCCAATACATGTTTTTGCCATTTCTCATAACTTTCCTGGGAAACAGTTATAACATAGTAGAAAAAATTATGGATCTGTTATCAGGAATCTTAGATTTGATATGGCGTAGGCCTTTAGAGGGTTTATGCACTAGCTTTGCTTTTATTAAATGATTTCAGAAGTAGAATTGCTGGGTCATAGGGCAGTTCCATGTTATTTTTTTGAGAAAGCTCCATACTGTTTTCCATAGTGGCTGCATTAGTCTCATTCCCACCAAAAGTGCACAAGAGTTCCATTTTCTTCACATCCTCACCAACACTTGTTGATTTATTGATGATAGCCATAAAGAGAAAGAATTCATGGACATGGGCAACAGTGTGGTCACTGTGAAGAGGCAGGTGGGTGGAGGTGGAAGAGGGTATATGGGGGATAAATGGTGATGAAAAAATAATAAAATAAATAAAGAAAAAGAGATTAAATGAAAGCACTATGAACAATGCACTAGAACAATCCTGCCTAATAATAGACAAATATGCAAATTGACCGCATCTTCGCTACACCCAAGCCACGCCCACCAACCAATCAGGATGAGTATGCAAATTACCCCAACAAAGATGGCGGCTAATTTGCATATCAAGACAGCGTAGAAAGAAGCCAAGAGCTGCAGAAGGGAGCAAAGCTGCGGAGAAGCAAGCAAGCCGGGGGGAGGAGAAGGGAGGAGCGGAGGTGGGTCAGGGGAGAAGGGAGAAAAGCAGGCGGGCTGGCGGAGAAGGCGGGCCGGGGGACAAGGGAGGAGCGGAGGCGGGGCGGGGTAGAGTGCAGCAGGAAACCCTATTGCAGGATTTTTCCTGCAACGGGAATGCTAGTGCTCCTATTATAAATCATTTTCATATGTATAATATACCTAGTTAAATATAAATGTAAAAATATATAAAATTAATATTAGCTTACTCTCCACTGGAAACTAATCTTCAGCCCACCCCCATCCATATATAAAACATCCACTTGGTATTCTTGGGATTTTACTATGAAATGTATGATATTTCTTTGGATTCAGCCTTTCATTTCCTTTAAAATGCAAATGTACCTGGGTTGACTATCACATTAAGTCTTATATGTGAAATAGTTTGAAAAAAGACTTCCTAAGTTAGAAGAGACTAAGTACCTTATTGTTTAGTACCAGAGAGGAGTGGGAAGGTAGAAGAATATTAGAGGAGAAAGTTGGAAACTGGGTCTTCTTAATCAAAGATTGATTTGCCCCCATCTCTCTGCTCTGAGCAATCAGGTCTAATTCCTTTCTATATGGTGAGGAAGAAGAGAGGGAAAAATGGCAGTGACAGTATTTATTTGTTGTTTTTTTTTCCATGTTGCCTGAGACCCATACAAAATAATTACTTTCACCTAACAGAGAAACAGCCTCTTCCAGGTGGACTGGTTTCAATCACTCACTCAGTTCACAAACCCACATTACAACATCCTAACAACCCAACGTGTTGCTGGCATCTTCTTGGCTGCAGATGATGGGAATTCACCACTTCCTAAGGCCTGGCATTCTACTGTTGAATGGCCAAACACTTTACAAAAGATTTAATTTAGTTGGATGATGAATGTCTTTGGTATTTGTTGGCTATTAACATTATTTGAAACCTTTCAATGTCCAATGGTATTAATTTCTCATCAGAGTGAGAGGAGCAAGAAATTATTCCAAATCAAGGCAAAATTATGAGGAATTTGAGATTTGTCTTAAGCCCCTTCCACTTACTCTTTATATCTCTCCCTTAATCACATGGCCTTTCCTCTCTGACCTCAACCATGGAGGCCCCAAACCTTTCTGGGTTTGACATTTGCATAGTTTTATGGATTATTGAATGGAGATAATAAACCCGACTTCCCAAATGCTTAACAAGGGAAATGACATTTTAAAGTCATATGCTTTATGTGATGGGAAATATTCTATGGGTCCTTCCTTAAATCTTGCCATGAATACCATCATCAACCCCACTCACATCTTTGTCTCTAACTCCTAGAGTGGCTTATACCCAGGGAAAAGCTAACAATGACTCTAAGGAACCAAGGTTTCTTAGCTCTTGTATGCAAGCTACCAATGTGAAGTTACTGAAATTGAATTGGGGAAAGATGGCCAGCTTAGCACTTTACTGGGAGAATAACCTTGGCAAGGTCACATGTCACTAAAAGATCACATCATAGGTAGACATGATGTTTCAACCTGCTTCCTTTCTGATTGGTCAATTTGTCATTTGAAATAGGAAGATGGTAATCCTTTCCTTTTTTTAATTTTTAAACATTTTTTATTAAAATTTTTTAGACAGACTGACACATGCAGCACCTCATTTGGATGTGTCTGGAGTCTTAGAAGCTTGACTACCCCATATTTTTCTACAAATGGACCTCAAGAGCTTGCTTGGAGGTTCTAGCAGGGGAGCAAGGCTACTCCTATACCCTTGATCGAACAACAGTCCTCTCTTCTATCAGGGAAGGTTTTCCCCTTTGACCAAGCACACATCTTTGGAAGGATGCACATGGAACAGTGAGGGAGGAAAGGGACACTCATTTAGCCAACCAGATCAACCAAATCAACCCTGGCGATTAATGGGATGATAGATGTCGCCAAAGACGGTAATTCCTTACATGCAGATTTCATTTGTTCTTGAGGATTCCAGATTCGGCTGGTTTCTGAAAAACCCCAAATCAAAGAGAAAGATATATTGTGGCAAGAGATCTATTCTTCCCATAACCTATAGGAAAACTTTGTGAAGTCTTGGTAATTTTTCCCAAACACATAGGCCACCATGTAACCGTGGAACCTTGGTCAAGCCATTAACTCTTCCTGAGTGTTGTTTTCACATCTGTAAAAGGAGGAGGGTAGATGATAACCTCTCTCAAGTCCCTAATAGTTCTAACATTCCTCTCATTTCCAACTAGAAATCCAAATGTTACAAATCCAAACTATTAAAAAAAAACAAACAAACAAAAAAAACCACACACACAACTGAAAATACCCAGTTGAGGAAATACCTTTCTTTTTTTTTTTTTTTAATATGTCTTATTGATTTTTTACAGAGAGGAAGAGAGAGGGATAGAGAGTTAGAAACATCGATGAGAGAGAAACATCGATCAGCTGCCTCTTGCACACCCCCTACTGGGGATGTGCCCGCAACCAAGGTACATGCCCTTGACTGGAATCGAACCTGGGACCCTTGAGTCTGCAGGCCGACGCTCTATCCATTGAGCCAAACCGGTTTCGGCGGAAATACCTTTCTTGTTGACATGCTGCTGGATCACTGGTTCCTGCCCCTCAGCCAAATGGAACTGCGATTCTGACAATTTTACTCCACTCCTCATGCAGGGTCTCAGCATGCTGTGTGATTTGAAAGGATACCAGCAAGTCCTAGTCTTTGTCCTTAAACTGCTCTCCCACTGGCCAGGTACTTGGCCAGACATTCTACCTTTGCACATAAACTCTGTTCCACTCCTAAGTACACAGACCACTCAGATGAAGCAGATGGAATCTATCAACAGCCACACATGCTTTTGTATCAATAAGTGCTCCGGCAGATTCAGCTGAGTCCTCTCTCTTCACAATGACCGACACACACACCAGGTACATGGGAGGTGGGGAAGCAGAGACAGATTTTATCGCAGGTCCTGGTGGGTGGAAGTATGTTCCGGGCAGCAAGCTGCAGCTAGTTACCCTGGGTGGCCAGAGGACAGCTAGTGGTCAGCTTCTGGGTGACGAGAGACAGGAAAGCACCTAAGAAATAAGGAGGATCCAGAGGAGGAAGGTAGAAAATGATAAACCACTCTCTAGCTCGCAGTCTGCTGTGATCCACTTTGCATATTTCAGACTGTCTTTGCTGTAGATGGGAGTGGTGACAGAGGAGTCCTCAACATGAGCTACATTAGTCCCTTTGTCCCTATGATTGTCATAAGTGGCTTCTCCACCTGATAGCAACTGGCTGGACAGAGCGCTCACAGTCTGGCCCCATCACAAACCTTTTCTGTGGCTGATTCTGCCAGCATATGCTGGGAAGGAGATAGGAGACAAAGTGTGGAGGGAGGCTAGGAAGGAGGCTCCTGGGGGAAGCACAGGACAAAGCCCAGACAGGATGGTGCGAAAGTGGTGACCGCTGTGGTTAGTGAATGCACGAAGCCAAAGGAACTTGGCTGAGGAAGCGAGGGGTTGGTTCAGACTCTTGATGGGGGAGGCAGCTGTGCTCTGTTCTTTCCTCCGGGCACACTCTGATCTTTGGAAAGAAAACACTAAAACATATAGTCATGCTCACTCTATTCCTGCTGGGGGAGTTTTCTCGTTACAAAACTTAAGTTTTTTGTTGGTTTACTTATTTTGATAAGTAGCCATAGGGAAGAGCCTTTAAACACAGTACAGTAGAAATTTGAGTTAAGAGTTAGAAGACCTGAATTCTAGGCTCAGCTTGGTTTAGCCAGGTGTCTATTCAAACAATGTTTATTGAAGTTGGATTTATTTTTTGATCCTTTGCTTTGCTTGGGTATATGCATTTTGTCTGCTTATGGCAGCAATTTTCAACCCTTTTCATCTCCTGGTACACATAAACTAATTACCAAAATTCTGAGGCACATAAAAAATATATAATTTTTGAAAAGCTGACAAAAAAATAGGTATAATTTTGAGTCATTCACACCAGACAGCTATTGTTGTGTTGGCTGTTGTCATTTTTTTGTTTGACAACCTAAGGGAAAAGAGGTCAGTGCCCCTGACTAAACAGACAGGTATTTTATGTTTTAAGAATTCTGTGGCACAGCAGCGTGCCTGCTGCAGCACACAAGTTGAAAATCGCTGACTTATGGGATAATCTTGCTCCAGTTGCAACCCTAATTGGACAATTTATATGTGCTGAGTGTACAAAAGAGTGACCATTCATAGTCCTGAAAAACAATCAAAAGAAACAATAGTAAAGATAATAACAATAGTAAAGATAATAACAATAGTAAAGATAACACATATAGTGTTTATTACAAGCCAGGTGGTAGAGCTGTGATTTGAGCCCATCCTCTGGCTCTAGAGTCTGTGATCATAACCAAGAGTGTCACCCAAATGAGGCAGGGGAAGGACACTGTGGTAAGAGCTAGAGGTGACCTGGGACTTCTGTGACACTGGGCACAAGACTAAATGTCTCTAATCCTTTGTTCCTTCTCTACATAATAAGAGTAGCAAAGAAGACTGCCGAGACCAAGAATTCATATTATGTGAACGCTTTGTGTTTGGGGTTCGCCAAGCTCCACAGGAGCAGGGATGTATACTGTTTTGTATATACAGTGAGAGGTACCTCTAATGACTCTTTTCAAGACAGGATTACTAAGGTTACTCTAGGGCAGTGGTCGGCAAACCGCGGCTCGCGAGCCACATGCGGCTCTTTGGCCCCTTGAGTTTTTAGCAAAGGCCAGCTTAGGAGTACCCTAATTAAGTTAATAACAATGTACCTACCTATATAGTTTAAGTTTAAAAAATTTGGCTCTCAAAAGAAATTTCATTCGTTGTACTGTTGATATTTGGCTCTGTTGACTAATGAGTTTGCCGACCACTGCTCTAGGGGAATGAGTTCACAAGGCCGCACAGCTAGAAAGGCAGCATTGAGGCCTGCACCCAGAATTTCTAGCTCTAACTCTGTAAAGCTGGGACATTAAAGGAAAGCATAGTGTCCCTCTGATCTGGGGGCTCAGTAAGTCCATGAGCCCCGCTGGGGCTACAGGGTTTTGAGGGGTGGGGAGGGGAGAGGGAGGAGAGAGGACTTCTACACTCCTCATCAGAAAGGGTCCCCTTGACTTATTTGCCCATCTGTGATTTCATTCCAAGAGGCTTTTATGGCCTGAAAATAGCTTGTGATTCACTCTGTCCCTGGTCTGTCACTCTTTACACGTGGGGGCCACAACTGGGCTCAGACCCCTGTCACCAAGAGCGAAGATGTGACCAGAGAAGGTGCTGTAGTTCTTTCCAATAAGAGCTTGCTGGTGAGGCCCTGTGAGTGAATTCCTATTCATGAGTGACAACCCATTCCCACTCCTGGAAAAAGGACTCGAGACAACAATGATAATAAAAATGTACAAAGCATCTTGTGCTTGCTAGATGCCAAGCGCTATTCTAAAACGGTGCGTTGGCCAATCTACGCTCCTTTAAAAACCTTTTTCTTTATAATAAGAGACCATTGACTGCTTTTCAGAAGAAACTTTTTCTCTTTCACTTTAATTGTGCTATTATAAATACATACACTATCATGCCATATATGCATGGATATATATGCCTCTGTATACACACACCATATATAACATGGGTACATGTTCATGTGAATTCTCATTATAATGTGTCCACCTTCAACATACCATTACTACACAACAGCAAGTCCCTTGTTCTTCTTACAATGTTACCCCACAATGATCAAAATAAGCAAACCAACCAGCTACATGGAAGAGCCTTTAAGCACAGGTTTGTGAAATTTGGGGTTATTGTAAGAGTTAGCAAACCTCAATTCCAGGCTCAGCTCGGCAATGTGTCTATTCAAACAATATTTATTAATGACCTCGTAAACTTAAGGAATTCTGGGGAATACCAGAAGCATAGGATGCAGTCCCAGACCCTCGGAATCAGCCACCTAGAGCAGGAAATAAAATGTCCAAACCGTGTGCTAGGAGGCCAGGGCTGACCATTACAAGAGTGGCTCAGAGAGCTAGAGCAGCACAGAGGACAGGAGGAGGCGGGGGGGAGGGAAGACTAAGGTGAGGGCTCAGAAGGCTTTAAGGAAGTGCTGGGATTTGAAAGGCTCTGGAAGAATGGGGTATTTATTTATACATAGCTTCTCTTGGCAAAGTGAGGGGACTGCATTGCTGTGGTGAACGGGGGGTGGGGGGGGCAGGGGGTGGGGGGAATCATAGAAAAGCAGCAAGAGGGACACAGGGAGCCTGGGCAGAGGAGAGCACACTGAACCATCTGTTAAAAAAAGCGGTGAAGACTGGGCAGGTGACTTCCCAAGGGCCCCATCCCCATCATGACACTCCGGGAAGCTTCCAGCCCCAATAGTTCCCCGAGGGGCAGGGCTCCCCCTGTCTGGGCCACCTGGCAAAGACCCAACGGTGCTCCTTTTGTCTTAATCCGCGGCATTCAGGAATAAACCTCCGCGTTTCTCCTTCCTCTCTTCGAAGCGCAGCCTCATTGATATTCCGCAAACTTTCCTGGCCCTCCTCCTTTCTAATTCTGTGAGAAGACATTTCAATGTGTCTGAGCCGGACAATTTAGAGCTGAGACTCGGATCTCTATTCACAGCCAGGGTGCGTTCTCACGAGATTTGAGTCAGGAGGCTAAGCTTTTTAGATCCCCCAGTGGCATTGTCTCCAAGTTCCTGGGAGCCGGGCTGCCAAGTTCATGTGAGGTGCTGATCTCCCTCCTTTCACAGACCTACTTATTAGCAGCTTTCTTTCTTCCTTTTTCTTCCCTCCCCCCCGTCCAGGCCCACAGATACAATTATTAGACATTCCTGGTTTTGTGCCCATATTGAAAGAAGGCCTGAATGGGTATGCTAAGGACCCGAAAGTGAGCCACTCTCCCCTACGCCAGCTTATGCGGTTAATTAGATTTGGATGGTTTCAGAGGAGCAGCTGGAGTTTTCAGAAAATGGGAGCGATAAAAAAGGACTATTCAAGGTATTTTGGAGGGAGTGTATAAAACAATGGAGCTGTGAACCGGGGGTGGGAAATACAACCCTCTGGATTGGGGAGGCGGTTTCAGGGGAAAGGGGGCAGGCGGGGGGAGGCAGGGACGGGTGTGCGCGGCAGAAGAGTGCCAGTCTAGGCGGATTCCGTTCACATGGACGCTGTCAGGCTGGTGCCACACAGAGAGCTCCGGTCCCCATAGCAGCTGTGTCCCTAGGGATGGGGTCAGAGAGGGAGGAGGGGGAGAGGCAGCTCCAGCACAGCCCATCTAGCACATGCTCCAGACAGGGAAAGTGAGGAAGGTGGGAGTTCAATATTCATTTGGGAGTCCAAGGCCACTCTCGTTTGGATAAAACTATTACAAGTTTTTAGGGAAGAAAATGTTTCTGCAGGGCAGGCTTTACTCACAGGCAGAGTGGGTGATGATGGTCCAGCAGCCCTGTGTGACTTGAGGCGAACCCTGCTCTCTCTGCTTTGGACAGAATACAGCCCCACCTGGAAGTGGCTGATGCCCCAAGCTCGATTTCCCTGGTTTTCCGTGTGTGTGTGTGTGTGTGTGTGATATTTTAAACATGTTAAATACAAAGACCCTAAGGAGAATGAGTCTCTCCAGCCACCATCTGACTGTGTGACTGTGGGCAAGTCAGTGTGTCTGTAATTCACGTGCATTTCTTCATCACTAAGACCAGGGAATTGGTCTGGATGCTCCGGAAGAGCCCTGCTCACTCCCAAACTCAGATGCACTCCTGATAACGAAGAGCATTATGAGAAGGTTTGGGAGGGGATTAGGGCACCGGAGGATCATGAATGGGAGCAGGGAGGAAGGACCACTTTCCACTGTTCAACTGGTCAGTGGAGTCACATCTCCAAAACTCTCCCAGAGGTCAGCGGTCTAATGCAGCTCAGGGGACAGCAGTCAAGGGTATTCCGAGAAGAAGGTGGGCATGAACAGGGGGCATTTTGTTCCATGGAGCAGTCATTAGAAGACTTTGTTGTAATCTGGTGTTGTTTTGTCTTTTTTTTTTTTTCAGTTACTGGAAGACTTTTTTCAGACAGAATCCTTCAAAGAACTCCACACTGTGAAACCAGGAGAGGCAGGGCAGCCCTGGTGAAGGGTGCAGAGGGCTGCGGTTGTTGAAGCCTGGACTGAATCATGGTTTCAAATAATAGTTCGCTCACTCCTTTAGCAAAAAGCCACCTGCTTATACCAAACACACTGCACCATGGCCTGTGGCTATTGGATGAATGAGCAATCTCTTCTATTAGGAGGTTTATACTCAAGGATGGAAATTACACACACAATGACAGCAGCCCAGGACAACTTCATCGGAACTGCATCAGAAGGACACAAAGTGCCTCCAGAGGACAGAGTGAGGACTTTCACCTGAGTGATCAGAGAGACGCGATGGGCCGCCCAGTGCAGGCAAAGAGAACAAGCAGCAATGGGCATGGGTGCTTGCTGTCCATTAGTTTCTGATTTGAATTCTTTGAGTGTAAGTATTGAAGAGAAGAAGTGAATAGAGAAAAGAAGTAAAGAAGTTCGGGGTGGCAGGAAATGAGAGAGAGTGAGAGAGGAAGAAAGGAAGAGAGATCTGCTTTGGACAAACTTTCAACATTAACTATTAAACTTCCCTTTTCTGTACAGAACTCTGATATTTTTAGATACTGTCTGTTCTTACTTGTGTTTTCCCTTTCTTTCTGTGGCACAGGTTTAGATTGTTGGCTTCTAAAAGACAAGAACGGTGGGTATGTATTTTAATAAATCCATTTACCATGCAAGTGTTTCCCTTCCTTGGAAATCACTTTCTATGTTAGCGGCAGGTGGTGGTGGTGGGGGGGGGATATGAGGTCTGAGAAAGTGCACATAAGACATGGCCCCTGTCCTCAGACATAGACTGTTTGGACACTCAAGACAAACCTGCCATAAGCTTTTAGAAAACAGTCAATTCCTAAACTCTGAGATGTTACCTATGGATGTTATCAGCATCGATGATTTGAGTGGCTAGAGGAGATTTTGAGAGGCAAAGAGAGATGAGCTAGGCTCTGCAGAAGATGTACAAATTAGGAGAGATAGGAATTGAATTGGTAAGTATTTAGTGCCCAGACTTTAGTCTTAGATAGTGGTGGTGGGGGAGGGGGAAAAAAGTAGAAGATCCTTGAGTCACTCTCTATTTTATTCAGGGGCGGGGGCGGGGGGTGGTGTGTATAATAGACCCAGGAAGCCACCATTGCCAACAGAGATGCACCACTGGGTTTTGTGGTCCCAACAGGGCAGAAAAAGAGAGATCTCTGTGGGGCTGGGGTGGCCGTCAGAAAGGGAAGAACACTTTGGTGGAGAAGTGGTATCCGGAGACATGGAGAATCAAGTAGAGGAGGGTTAACTGTGAAGGGAGGAGGTGGAAACTAGCTTGGACAGAAGTCCAGAGGCAAGTTCAACGTACCTAGGATAAAATGCAGACATTTCCTAATGGGAGTGGGTTGACAAAGAGCATGAGAGGAAGCTGGGCAAAGACGTTGAGTAGAGTTTGCATGTGAATTTGGAGACAGGTGGTCTTGAATCCCAAGCATAGAGATGTGAACTTTATATGGAGGTGAGAGAAGCTCTTTTTGAGACCAGCTTATCATCAGTTGGAGAGAAGCCCTCACCAGGAATCGGGCAGCAGAAATCCACGCCAGGACACTCTGCTGCATTCAACGCCGTAGACATAAGGAGCTGGAAGCAGCTCGCCATAATTGGCTCTCTAGGCTGCTGCCTTCTTGAGAGGAGAGGCGATGCTCCCTCCTCTGCACACAGTGATTGCTGGCCCAAAATAGCCCTGCACCTGCTCTGAGATGCCTGCGAGATAATTTCAGCTTCCAAGGAAACTGCCCTGATTGGTGTTGATTTTTCATAATATCCCTTCAGGCAAACACCTGGAAATAAACACCTGATCACAGAGGTGCACCCTGGAGAGCTGAGGGCACCAAGGTATGCAGCCCAGGCCTGTCCAGAGAGGTCTGCTCCTTATCTCCTCCCAGGGAATGGAGGCCCAGGCTCTGGGGCCTCCTTCCCTGCAGGTACCTGTACCAAAGGATTAGACATTAATTGGCTGGTGCAGCTGGGCAGGAAAAGAGGAGGAAGTAGGAGCCAGAGCCATTGCCCCAGGGAGCTGCTTTGGCATGCTAGAAGTGGGGGTCTACTGCCTGTTATCTCTAATTCATAAGCTGATGGTGACCTCTCTTCCCAGCTTATCTTTCACCTCCGCCCACTCTTCCATTTCAGGTCCAAGTGGCCCTATTCAAAGGCCTTCCTTTAGCTTATACCTCGAAATCCTGGTCTGCTTCTCTATTCAAATGCTTCACTTTCAGCTCAAACATCACTTTTCCATAGATCCAACTGTGGTCATCCATGTGCAAAAAGACCCAGTGGATTCGAGAATAATACAAACAACTGGCTGAGAAATTGGGAGGGATCACAGACAGATCATCATATTTAAAGACATACTGTGAATGCCTGCTGGATTTAAGACACTGTAAAAAGTGATATCAGCACATTATCTCATCTGAGTCTCTCCTAACACTAGGTGGCAGGTGCTGGTATCCTTGTGTCCATTTTTCAAATGTTTATTGACTTGCACAAGGCCATTTAACTAGAAGTGTTAGAGGTTTGGCTCCAGTGTTCAAAATATATACTCCTTCCTCTCTGTTGTGTCATCTTGGTTACACATCACACACGTATTTATGGGGAAAGAGGTTACTTGAACCAAGTCACAATTTATGACTATATTTTATTATGTTCTGCTGGTGGGTCGTTGGGGCTCTGAAGATCCTTCCCATTTCCCCACTTAATAGAGCTTCCTCTGGAGCCAGGCAGGCATGGCTTCCAGGAGGAGCAGCCCCGCAGGTTGTAGGAGCAGCAAGGCCATAGCCAGAAGACAAAGCTCAGTGGTAGTGTTTCCTCCATTTCTGAAGCATCCTGTTTACTGCAACTCAGTCCCTATGCCAAACTTTTGGAGAATTTATTGTGGAATCTCCATTTTGGAACTTTATTAAGACAAAGGATAGAAAAAGCGTTCTCTGTCTCTCTGTCTCTCTCTCTCTCTCTCTCTCTCTCTCTCTCTCTCTCTCTGTCTCTCCCTCTCTCTCTTTCAGAGTTTATTTTTAATTTTTCTTAAACTGAAGACATGTACAATCAATTACCTTGATTGGAAAATTACATGTCCCTGCTCATCTGTGCTGATTCACAAACTTTGCTGTGTCTCCAAGGAGATGTGTGTGTGTGTGTGAGAGAGAGAGAGAGAGAGAGAGAGAGAGAGAGAGAGAGAGAGAGAGAGAGTGAGTTATGGTTACCAAAAGCCTCATGTCTGAGAGCTGGAGGCTTTCTAGAAGTCTCCTGAGATGAGGCAGGGTCCAAGCTAGGAAAATAGCTTTCTCTCCAGGAATCCCATCAGCCCACTGAGCCTGTCTCTTCCTCATACTCCTGAGAATGTGAGCCCTGGGAACATTACTCTCCTCTGGGTACCTCACTCCTATGATTATAGCTGGGGAGGAAGGACAGGGTGAAGGAGAGGACAGCCAGGTCCATACACTTTTATTTTGCATCATTTTCTTGTAATTCCATCATATTTCTCCCTTAAGCTATGTTTTCTTGCCTTGTCCTGATAGCATTGGAAGAAAATTATGTCCCAAGCCCACTGCCTCGGAAGAGAAGGTCTAAGAGTATGAGAAAAGAAAACTTACTTAGCTTTGACCATTGGCTGCTCCTTCAGGTCCCCTTCCTAACCAGTGCTCCTTCTCTTCATGCTATAGATCCAGCTTTTCCAACATCCTGAACTGTAGCCCTTACATTTCTAGATTTAAGCAAATAAACAAAATCCACAGGCTAGTCCTCTCTGCTGCATTTCAGTGCGTGGTGTTCCTGTTGTGGTCCAGCTAACTTTCAGGCCCCAGACTCCCAGGTGCTTGATCCTGTAAGACTGATGGCTTCTTGTACCTGGCCCCAAGACTGGCACACACCTCTCTGTTATCCAAACCTGTTCAGTTGATCATTCCAATCACGTAGGGAACTTTCAAAAGCATTTGCCCAAACACCATCCAGAAATTGTGATTCAGGAGATCTGTATTTTTGTTACATCTCCCAGGCTAATTCTAGTAACAGCCAGCCAGGTTTGAGGACCACTGATCAAGACCATGCTTAATCCATTTCTTAATCTCTTTGTACCTAGACTTCAGCCTACATTTTATTTCCTCCAGCTATGACCTTAAGGGAAGGTCTAGTCTCAGATTCAACCACTTTCCAGATCATTTCTGATTCTGACCCACATCTCATTAGTCCAATTTATCACTGTCTATGCTAATGTGACAAGTTTCTTCCAAGACATCTATAAGTGGGATACTATCACACACTCGAGGAATTCGATAAGTAGGATACAAGTCTGTTGAGTAGGCTCTGCCATTTAATCATAACCCCTATACAGTGATGTTTGTTGAAAATGTAATAGTCACAGTCATAATAATAGTCACCTGTGATAGGAAACCAAACTGTTCCACATCCATTATCTCATTTATTGCCAGTAAAAGCTCTAAAACCCTCCAGTGTCATTCTCAGCAGTTCTGGCCCACTATCCACCTCCTATGCCAGCTACATCTCAGCCTCCATCTCTGGACCACTCTGGCTCCTAAAGTCAGCTCCTCCCTAGTACCTGTTGGGAATTACCCCTCTTTAGTTCTTGCTTCTGTGGGTATTCAGCCTGCCCTGACTATTCCTCAGCAGACCAACCTGGCAAGCTCAATGGCCAGCCCAACCAGTATCCTGAGATGGAGTGAGAGCATTCAGACAATAATGCTTAGAAATTTGGTACCCAGGTATTCCTCCTCTTATGGAGGTCCCGACTGTGAACAGAGCTCAGAGGTCTTTGTGTTCCCTATGCAAAAATACCTCTCCTCTCCAGTCTACACTGGCATCCAGAAAAAAGATGGTCTGTCATTTCTGTGGGATTAGAGTGATTATCAGCATTCCAAAAATTATCCTCCATTGAGCACCTATTATGTTCTAGGACCTGTGCTTTGTGTATATTGTTTCCCTGTAAGGAAGAGATATGATCATCCTCATTTTATAGTCTAGGGTATTTAAACTCAAAGAGATTAATGTAGAAATCTAAGATCATTTTTTTTTACCAGACCATAGAACCAGGAGGTGAAGGACATCTCCTTGTCTCAAAGGACATCTCCATGTCCTCAAGTGTTTCTTCCATGATGTTATCTTTCTTCAGTTCCATCAATAAATGATCAATTGAAGTTATACATATTTAAAAAATACTATGGAAGTGATCAGTTACTGATACTCTTAAGTGAGTTTTCTTAGTTGATTCTTCTCAGTACACACAGCAGAAATTCCTTTGGAATTTTGGGTTGGGTAAACTAGAGATAACTTATAGGTTGAGTCACTTTGTGGAAAAGCAGCCAGTAGGGCATATGGGGAGGGAGGGTGTAGGTGAGCAGCACACCACATGAAATTATGAAAACTTCATCTCATCTGACCAATTCTATGGAAATCATCTTTCACTAAAGCAGTGAAAGGCATTGACAACCTGTCCCGGCTAGATAATCAAGTACCACCAATTCTGGGATTAACTTTCTGACTGCACTAGATATGGCTAGGGAATCCCTCTGAGAGCCAAGGATATGTGTACATGTTTGTCTGCGCCACTGAACCAAGAACCTCAAGTCACCACTCTCCTTGACATGGCTCCTCTCTAGCATTGGCCACACAGTAGATATTATTCGAGAAGGGTTGAAGTGGTGAGTGGAAGGATGAATCACAGCTGCCTTTGCTACCAGTAATCGTTCAGAAGCCAACCTATAGAGGCCTTGACCATTTCCAAAGGTTCTTCAGAAATCAGCCTGCTCCCAATGTCTAAAAGCATGGCTGATAGATTAACTGGGGATTCTTGAAGCCTATTAATTAGGTAAATAGAATACTAACAAGTTGGCTTGGTGAGCCAGAGAACATCAATAGCTTAGATAAGCTTGAATCAGCAATCTCAACTAGTTATAGCATAGGCAATTTGTCTTTATATTTACTTAGTATTGATGTTAAAGAGAACAATTATTCATTCACTTTATAGCTTATCTCAACCCTACCCTCTCAAAACAATTTATCTCAAGGACCTTCAATATTTTAGAGATAAAGCCAAGAGTTTTGCCTTTTCTCAAAATGAAAGGAGACCAATTGAGCACAAATAATTCCCATCATCTCTACACATTATGTCTTTCTTGGAAGAGTCCCCATTCATCTTATTAAAGATATTTTAATTGCAGAAAGGAGAAAATAATTAACACTCTTTAATCTGTCCATTTAACATACATCTCTAAGAAATCAGAATAAAGCCAGCCTAAGTAGTCATAGGTTGACTAATTCCAAAGAATAGGTAAACTAGGGGGCCTATATTTATTGGTAGTCTTGGAAGGTAGTAGGAAGAAAACCACTAGTCACAGCCTTCATGCCTGCCTTCCACACTTTTCCTCTTCCTGGTATAAGTTATTCCTCTTTTCCCCACCTCTTGACCCTCTTTACTGCCACTGCCTTTTTCCTTGTTACCATCGCTCAACCTTGTATCTCAGCTCAACTATCCCTCTCCTTAGGGATACTTGTTCGGTCTCAAATGCAACTTAAAATAGGGTTCTCCTTTACCTGCTCTTATAATTCCCTGTATGCTCCTTCATTGTCATTTGTAAATATATATGAGACATTAGTTGGCTAATGTCCTCTCCTCTGATTGACTGTAAACTCAATCGGTTTGCACATCACTGTGTCTATAGCACTTAGCCTCAGTACCTAGATCTTCAGTAAGCTATTTTGGAAGACGGAAAATAGAAATAATGAAAAAGACAAAGTAAGAAAAAATAAACTTATCAACTAAAATTTGATCTACTTTTTGCACCTCTTCCTTCTCTTCGTGGGATGGATGAACATGTCATAAACTACTTCTCTGAGAGAGAGAGAGAGAGAGAGAGGAAATTATAAGATATAATGGGTGTGTGGGTGCAAGTTGAATGTGTGTTTTGCTCCTTTTCTAGAAATAAGTATCTTCTCTATGTCTTCATAGCCAGTTCAGCTTTTAAACAGGGCCTAATTTAGCGTTTACCTTTTCTTTGAAGTCTTTCCTTGTGACTAAAGCCCTCACAAATGTGTACCTTCCACAGAGTCCTAAAGCATATACCTGTCATATCAGATAATTGGGGCTTGAATGGGCCAGTCTCATGCCCTATCCAGTGCAGCAGCTCCCCCGCCACAGCCCCATCCATGAGCTTCTCAAAGATATCACTTTCTTTCGCCAGATGACTCTGTTTAATGGATTGAGAAGGTTTGCTTCTGTTGACCTAACATCTGTCTGCCTGATGATGCCATGCTTTGATTCCATCCATGTTCCCCAGAGTCCCCACAGTACATCACTTCCTCCTTCCCTATCACAGTCCTTCTGGTATCTGGATACAGTTGTTATACCTGCTCCCTTTCTCATATCTGCAGCCCTATTCTACTCCCACAGTGTCCTTCATGGTCCTGTGTTCCATGCATGTCTCATCTCCTCATATAAAGCATAAGCTCATGGAACAAACAATTTCCCTTCTCCCATCTATTTCTCAAACCCCAAACTTGTCTGGAAACACAGTGGGCATTCTTTACTGAATGAAAAGTACATAAGTGGAGAAAGGCTACTATGGAAAAAAATGGAAGTTATTTGGGTGGAAAACCTGGAAGAATAAGATTTTCTTCTTTTCCCATGGCCGGCAAAGTTAAATTGATCAATGTCAAGATTTTTCTACCATCCCATATTAGCCTTTTTTCTTCCAATAGACAAATACAAAACATTCATTTGGTAGGTAAAGAGATTATTTTTTCCAGTGGTTGGGATCAGAATAAAAGACTAAATACAACTCTCATCAGAAAGCCATAGGAACTGAGAAGACAAAGACAATTAAAGACATAAAGGAAAAGATCAAGAAGGGAAGAGAATAAAGGATGAGACTTGTGAGATTTAGAATGTGGCCAGGCCAAGAGTGCTATTTCTCTGGTATTGTCTGCCCCAGTCCCTGAGGATGCATTAAGCTTAATGCAGAAAATGACTGACAAATTACTAGGTCACTGAGTGTGAAATTTATATTTTTTGCTTCTTGCTTTCTCCCATCCTATAATTGTATCGACCTAAACAGTAAAAATATTGCTATTGTCTCCTTTATTATGGCACCCCTGAAAAGGGAACTGCTGTTTCTCAGTAGATTATTTTTTTCTGGATAAATCTCTTCCTTGTGATAAATAAATCTCCTAATAGGGTCTTATTTAAATAACACAGTGCTGAGAGTGAGGCAGAAATCAAGATGAACCATTAAGCCTAGTAATAGGAAAGTGGTGTGCGACCGCGGCATTGCCACATCCCAAGAAGCCACATCAATTAGGTACCTAATGGGTGACCCGTCACATAAACCAGTGCAGCCCTATACCCCTCATGCTCCCACTATCGATTGTGGTCCAGATATTTAGAAATAAACTGAGCCTCCTAATTATCAAGCACACAGATCTGTGCAGGTTCCGCCATTAGGAGACTGAACTTCGGCCTCTTCCTGAGGAATTTCCCTCACAGTGATGAACATGCTCTCCCTGTGACCTTGAGCTATGATTGTGTTCGTTTTATAATCAACCCTATTTGAGTCATGGGGGTGTTCATAGGAATCCAACAAATCAGAAACAGCAACATCATGATTCTGGGGTTTGTTCCAGGTTGGTTTTAGCAACACTTATTTGCTTTGGAGAAAATACTCTTAAGTCCATTCTTACATTTCTGTATTTGGCCTCCTCAGGTGATAGGGCTTTCTCTCTGCCTCAAAACTTAAACTCTTTTAGCAGATTGTCCACTAGCTGGACTCAGTTCCATGGTATGTGTTTTGTCTTTTTAGCTCTACTGTCCTTTAGGGTGAGTGCTATAATTTGTTTTGCTTTTGTCTTCAATCTTTTTTAGGTGCCCAGCATAGGGGTGGACACATAGTAGATGCTTAATCAACAGTTGATAATATTGCTTCTCTTGACTACTTCTGACTTCTTATATTACATTAAGCAGCCATTGTGTCCTGTCATGATGGATTTTATATGTTGCCTTTTGTCAAGTTACCTGGACACATAAAAATCCTTAGAGACGGCTTTGAGGTCTCCTGGCATTTTCATTTAGGTAAGTTATGCCTAGTTAGTTCTCTTAATCTTCCTCTATGTTCCATTTCTTGCCTTTTAATTTTTTACAATCTAGGGATGACAGCACCTTGGATAATTCAAGGGAAACATTTGGGGAAAATGCCCAGGAGAGGAAAGTGCTGTAACCAAGGGAGGTTATGTTTGCCCAGTCTCCGCATTCTCACTGCATTCACGACACAATGTGTCAGAATCAAAATGCCCAGTGCAATCCTCAGACGACTGTTGCTGCCTGTTTCTGCTTGACCTTTGTGGTGCTCTGGAACGGATGTGCTAGTCTACCGCCCAGGAGGCCCATTGAAATATTTCCATCCATCCCTAGGAGAAGGTTGGATCATGGCCAGCCAATCAAAACACAGAACAGGGAAAAGGGGAATTGTTAACAACTTCTTAAAACAACAGAATCAGTTTCTAATCCCACAACATGGTCAATGGGCCCAATATGCCATTTTTGCTATTCTGCAAAGTTCTCATGTGGCTGCAAAGGAAAACAGATTGTCTTTGAACCTGTCTATCTAGGCACTCCCCACTATGTGGCCTTTTTCCCATTTGATATCATTCCTATTCTGAGTCATGTGTTTTTGATCAAGCAAAACTTCACAGTGAACCGATAGTCCTTCTAAATATGATCTATGTTTAAATGGACAGGGAACATGCAGCACCTTTTAAAAACAAGAAAGCATAGAGAAATTGGGCAGAACATAGTAAAAACCCATTATAAACTATCTCAATCCAGCATGGATCACATTGTAAGTCTGACCTTTTCTTTTGATTCAACAACAGGTTCATCACCAATACTGGAGGCCAGCAGGAACCTGATGCAAATCAAAATCGCAGACACTAGCATTTCAGTCAATTCCTGCTGAATTCAAAGTCAAGAGCTAATCCTATCCCGGGACTAGCCACATAAAAGGAAGATAGAGCCACACAACTAGTCTGAATGCAAAGGAACAGAAGATGTGAGCTACTAAACACCTGTCCAACGAATGCATAAGGCATAGAGCGGTTTACAATAATGTATTTTAAGCGAATGAATAAATGCAAGAAGCAATTCAATTCTTCTTTGTAGGAATAAACAAAGACCAGACACACTGTGTTTCTTTGGGGTTATTTTCATTTTTCATGACATTCACTTCCTGTCCAGACAACTTTCTCTATTTCTCAATCTCTCTGGGTTTTCACAAACAGAAAGCCCTTACTGACCCATCCTTCAGACAGCATTTCTGGGATTTGTCTTTTTCCCCTCACACTCAAAATATCTGCTGTCAGGGCTCTTCTGGATCTCACCCTATGTATCTCTTCATCTGACTGTTCACGTGTATTTTTTATAATAAACTTGTGATTGTAAATATAGAGCTTTCCTGAGTTTTGTAAGTTGTTCTAGTGAATTATCAAGACTGAGGGGATTGTGGTAAGCCTCAGATTTGCAACCTGCCAGATGTGCTTGGGGATGCCCAGGACTTGGGGCTGACATCTGAAGTGGGGGCAGTCTTGTGGGACTGAGCCCTTAACTTGTGGAATCTGTGCTAACTCTGGGTAGTTAGTGTCAGAATCGAATTAAATTGAATTGTTGGACAGCTGGTTGGTGTCAGAGAGTTGATGCTGGAGTGCACAGGGGTTAAGTAATATTTCAATGAATTGATCAGTGCACATTTATTTAGTAAAGAATATCTGAGGAGACTCTGCCAGGCACAATGGAGCATAGTGTTAGTAATAGTGACCACAATAATAACAAAGACAGTGACAAATTTTGACCAGAGAGTTACACAGAGGGTTTTCGCATAGACCCTTTCCATACTAAGAACAAAATTGGAAAATTACAGCTTATGAAACTTACTGGGGCCAGAACATTGTAGCTGCTTCCACATGCAAGTTTTATTACGAATGTTTTGTTTTCTTAGGAGAACACAGCCTTATAGAGCACCCATTTGCCCATCCCACTGACTAAAGTTTCAATGTGCCTGAGGTCTCATATAATCAGATATTGCTGTCACACACATCTAGTCTTGCCATCGCCTCACAAATTGTCCCTTCCCAATCATCCATGCAGTTTTTACAGACAGTGATTTTACAATTTTCTGATCTCATGGTACCTGGAATGTCTGAGACCCTTTGAATACCCAGAAGGAATTACAGGGCCACAATTTGACTGGGTCGGGGAGTTGAGAACCCTTTCAAAAGCCTCATAAAGGGGAGAGAGAATCCTTTCAGCAGAAATTAAATCATAGCATTTTATTTTTTATCAGATACTTGCTATCATTTCCCCCCTCCCTTTGCTGCCATGAAAATTGCGAAACTGGGAATCCAATTACAAAGGCGAGATAAAAAGGAAAGATAGTAAAACATTTTAATTGGATGGAGGCAACACTGAATGGTATTCTCCCGCTCTGCACTGCAAACACTCCATGTGTCACAGCAGCAGAGCGAGGGTCACCGGAGATAGACCAGTAAGGTGACATGAGAGATACAGGAAATGCTGTGGGAGTGTTTGGATCAAGACAGGAACATCATCACAGCACCCTGACCCCCTAGGGTTACTGATTCCCTTTGGATCACCTGAGCCAACATAACCAGAATGTAGTCCATATGAAAAAAACACCCACTTGTTCCGTGGGGCTCATTTCAAATGTTGATTCTCAGAGCAGGAAGAGAGACTGTTATAAAACAAACTGCAATAAATGATAGCTTTGTCGGGGGGGGGGTGCTTTATTTGGAGTTGGGTCAGGATTTTGCTTATGAGAAAAAGCAACAGAATCAAAGATATTCAGAGGTTTTCAGCAGCACAAAAGCAAAATCCAATAGGATGGCTTGGGTAGGAGTGGTAAAGTTGTCCTACAGTTTGGCTCCTATCCATCCACCCAGGTCCCATGCTCAGTTTTCTGGTCCCCAGCTACCACCAGACTTGGAGGTCAGGGTCTATGGTGCAAGGTTTGCAACTCAGGTCTCAAAGAAAGGCTGATGAAGGGGTGATTGAATGGCCTTCGGCTCCTCAGGAAGGTTGATAGATTGAGAGGTTCCTGCTCTAGGACTGGTTCTATATCCAAAAGTAGGCCTGGACGTTCTCTATTTCTTCCCAGAACAAAGTTTGAATGTCAGGCAATCACCAGTCACTGGAATGCATTGCTATGGAAAGGCCTTTGAAACTGGGATCAATTCTTCATTGCCTTTCCATATTCCATTTATCACCAGGTCCTGCCCAGTTTGCCTCTGAAGCATGTCTTGAATAATTACTTTTCTCCATCCCAATCATCACACCATGGTACAAATAAACACCATCTTTCTACAGGACATTAGTAATCATCTCCTCGCAGGCTTCCTGCATTCACTGTGATTGCTCTAAAGTGTTCTTCGCATCTCAGCCAAAGTGATCTCAAAATATAAATTGGACATGCCCCTTTGTTCTCAGATGAAAACTCTCCTTTCAGGGGCTCTCCCTGATGTGCCTATTGCCTCCTTCCTCTGGTTCCCTCCTTCTTATCATGCAGATTTCAGCTTAGGCCTCCTTCACCCAGCAAAGCCTCTTCTGGTCATCCTAACCTCATAGCACCAGCAAATGTTCAGTGCATTCATTAAAAAAATTGGTTAACACAGTCAATTTTAGTTCTTCACAGTAGTTATGTTCTATAAAGTTGCCCTGAACATGAAGAACAGGTAGCAGAAATGCTACTCTGAGAAGGTAGGGCATCACACTGGCTGCAGATGAACACATCTGAGATCATGAATCAGTGAGAGGAAGTTTCCTTCCCAGATAGTCCCTATAAACTACCAACTCACCCAAAGGAAACTACTGTGCCCAGGTGAGCCAGAGCAGAGGTGTCTGGTGGTTGAGTCTCCATAGAATGTAACTTTCATTATGTCTTCTCCATGATTACTTCAATGACCATAGCTAGGTTGACCATGTCTTAGTTTGCCTGGGACAGAACCAGTTTACATCTATTGTTCTGTTGTTATTACTACTGGTGCCCTATTTTACTCTCCAAAGTGCCCCCTTTGGATGATAAATTATATGGTCATCCTATGCATAGACTACCTCATCAAACCTGCTCTCATCAAACCTGCTCTGTCTAGACTCCAACCCACAACAAATCTGCTAAAATCTTGCCTATACAACCTGTCTCTCCTTTCTTCTTGATGTCTATGGTTCAAGCGATGGTCCTTCCCTGTCGGCAATCCATGCCATGTTCTTTTTCATCCATCTATTTATATTACCTGTAATTTGTTTCAAAATGCATTAGCAGAGACAGCATAAGGTGTATATGTGTAAGTGTGTATGCATGTGTTTTAATTTTAATCTGCACCCTAGAGGTGATTGATTAACATTTGTAGTTCCTTCATCAGGAGTATACACTCCAGAGGTGGTTAGTTAGCATCTGAAAGACTCTAATCAGAAACCCTAAATCCAGAGGTACCTACTACAGTCTTTTTCTTTATTCCTGGTTATGACCAGTGGCCTTGTTAATTAAAATAATAGATGTTAGAAACTACTTTTTTTTTCCATTGATGGCTAGAAATGTGGAATATTTTGCATTGTTTTACAGGCAGTTTTGCCCTTGCACAAATAAGGTATAAGAATCTAGCAAGAGCAATTTTCTCTTCACTTTGGAATGGTGTCCCTGGGGTTAGAAATCTAAACAGGTCTTTGCTTACCAGCTGAGAAGGTCACTGGAAGCCTGCCATGGGGACGGTGCCACATCTGTTTCAGTGCATGTTTTCATACAAGGACAGAGGAACAGAACTTGTGTTGTTTATAGCACAGCTTGTGTGATTGTTTTCAAACCCGCCTGCTAATAGACTTGTATGTGTGTGGCAGAGTTGAGTAGTCCGTGCAAGCCTGATTACCTGGTAAATTATAATCTGGAAGCAAGTTAGGGAAACAGACCCATAGCCCTCTCCTACTTTGCACTTTGAAGGCTACCAGTACCTACAAAAATAACCATAACTGGCATGGGTCTGATTGCAAAGAGTTCTGTGCCCCATTGCATGTGGATCTTTACTGGATTGCCCCTTTTTCCCGTGCCCTAACCCAATGTGTTCACATTTGTTCAAGCTCAGTTCAACTGCCCCTCATAGCCAAAGGGTCTCCTGACTACTCCAGTCCTTCTTCATTCCTGTTCTGAACTCTTATACTGTTGGACACACACAACCTAACACATTAAAAAAAATGTCTTTCTCTAATAATTTCTGTATGCATACTTTTTATAAACACCCTGGGTGTGGATATAGATATATCCTGCTCTTCTTTCAGCCTCCTTAATGCCTGACCTAAAGGTAAGCACTTATAATATGCTCAGTAAATAATTCCTGGCCAGTCAACTTACTTAAGGACCTGAACCAACCAGCTGTGAGCCTCCATGTCTTTGGACCGTGAGGCAAGGTGGAGGCCGGTTGGTAATAGTTGCTGAATTCCAGACTGTAGGTTTAGTTTTGGTGGTGGTGGAACCTGGGAGCCATTATAGGTGGTTATTGTTACATTTCCATGTGAAGTATGGGCTCAAGGAACAGTCCCAGAACATCTGTTCAGGGCTGGAGGCCAACACATATCCTCCAGATGTTACGCAGGGATCTATGAATGCATTCTTCCTGCTCTATTGGCAAGGAGGTAACAGAGGGAAGGAGGCAAGATCCAGGGGGAAAACTGATGAAATAAAAGAGACATTATAAGGTACACTTTCCCTGAGCAGTCAATTTATGGGTTCTGAATATTGTGCTATAAATATCAGCATCTTAGAATCTCAGAGTGAGAAAGGGCCCTTAGAGATCATTTGGCCCAACCCCCTGCCCAGTGCGGAATTATTAGCCAGGGCAGGCTGATGTTAATAAAGGTCCCCTGCTGCTTCCATTGGAAAGCTCCATTTTTCAAGGGTCTCTCCCTCACCTTTTACATCTGGTTAGGCTACTGCCTAGAGGACATTTTCACAGTTCAAATGCCTTTTTGTTTTCTTTTGGATTTGTTTCTTTTAAATCTGTTTTCCTTACCAATAAGGCAACACAAAAGCAGGCCATCCAGGTGGTGTATGTTGTATCTCCTTTGCTACTCCTCACATTTTTAATTAATTGGTCCATTTTCAAAGCTGAAACGGGCAGGCACTTGATCCTTTAGGCTCTCTATCCCTGCCAAAAACAGCCATGTTAGAAAAACCTATTTTATGACTAGGTTTTCCAAAGTTACAGCCTCTTTCATTCCAACCAGCTTGGCAAGAAGGACGCCAAAAACACAGATGAAGCCATTTTCTCCTCGTTATCGCCCTATTAAGCTTGCAAAGATACTGTGGAAGCCCTGCCTTCATCTACCTGTTCTGGCCAGGGAGCCCTTTAGCACCTTCCCTTGAAAGGACCAGTTTATTCAATGAGTAAGGGAGAGGTTCCTCCTCTCCTGGCTGGAGGAGGGAGCTGCAAGGCAAGTGTAGTTAAACCTTGGCTGCTCAGAACCCTTGGGGAATTCTGGTGAGGCAAGTCTTCCAGGTCACTAATGACGGCTTACTTAGACTTCAAAATTCAACATAATTCTAGCTCTTTTGGAAGAAATTTCTACCAAATATAGTCTGCATTTTCATGTCTTCCTAAATTCAGAATCCTAACCAAAGCACAATAATTTCTTGATGGCTAAGGGTCATCTTTATTTAATTATTTATTTTTTGTAAATCCTTACCCAAGGATATTTTTTCCATTGATTTTTTTTTTCTTTTTAGAGAGAGTGGAAGAGAGAGGGAGAAGGAGAGAGAGAGAAGAGAGAATGATTGACATGAGAGAGACACATTGATTGGTTGCCTCCTGCATGCACCCTGACCGGGCTGAAAATCGACCCTGCAACCAAGGTACTTGCCCTAGACCAGGAACTGAACCTGAGACCCTTCAGTACGAGGGCCAATGCTCTGAATGAGCCAAACCGGCTAGGGCAGGGTCATGTTTATTGACACCAATTCTACTTGGCTTCAGAGAATGACAGGAGTTGTGCAACACTGGTGGTTGTAGCCAGAATGCTTTGCATTATTCTATCTGATTGTAACAGTATTTATGACTCCTTCCTCTGCTGTAATCAAATGTAACTTCTATATGATGTCCTCAAAAGGATATCTAATTTATACACACAACGCAGACGAATCTCAAAATAATTATGCTGAGTGCAAGAAGCTAGTCAAAAACAAACCAAAATAGGGTCCACATTGTATAATTCTATTTATGTAAAATGCTGTAAAATTTAAAGTACTATATAGTCACAGAAAGCAAATTCATGGTTGCCTGGAGAAGTGGGGAGGGGAGAGAGATTTCAAAGGGGCATACGGTACTTTAAGAGGTGGTAAGTATATTCCTAGTCTTGATTGTGGCGATGGCTTTAAGGGTATATGTATTTGTCAAAACTTACCAATTTGTATACTTTAATGTCATTTATTTTATATGAATTGTGCTTCAATAAAGCTAGTTAAATAAGTAAGTAAATACATACATGCATACATAAAAGTAAGCTGTATACTCATTCACTCAAATTTGGGTGGGAGCCTGGTGTGTGAGGGCAGGAAGTGAGCATTATCAGGAAGTGAGAGGCAGAGGGAGGCAGGTGGAAGGCAGGGCTCTCAGAGCAGAGCTGAGAAGCGCCTGTCTGTGGTGTGTGGAGCTCACCATTTCCAGAATGCTAATGCTGTCATCACATGTTCACAGCCCTTTACAGGTATTAACTTGTTATTCCTCACAACAACTCCATGAGGTTGAGGGGCAATTTTTTAAACCTATTTTATGGATAGAAGAAAAGAGAGATCAAGGTATAGTGGATTCTCAGTGAGAGAGGTCATCTAAAATGATCATTCAAAAGATGGCTTCTAAAGTTCAATGAGTTTTCAGACCAAGTACATTTATGTGATATTGTGACCAAACTATTTTTTAAAATATATTTTTATTGATTTTTTTACAGAGAGGAAGGGTGAGGGATAGAGAGTTAGAAACATCAATGAGAGAGAAACATCGATTAGCTGCCTCCTGCACACCTCCTACTAGGGATGTGCCCGCAACCAAGGTACATGCCCTTGACCGGAATCAAACCTGGGACATTTCAGTCCACAGGCCGATGCTCTATCCACTGAGCCAAACCAGTTAGGGCTGTGACCAAACTATTTAAAGACTTCACTTCATATTCTTCAGTAAGTGTAATTTGATAACTGCCCCTATAATAAAAGAAGTTGCAAGATGTTTTTTTTTTAAAAAAGAGAATATATGAAGGAGTCCTAAAAGACATGGAATATGTGGCTACCATGTGCCATTCCCCAAATATCCCCCCGGAACCCAAATTCTACTGGCTGGTGTTTGAACTGTCTTTAATAAAAGATTAACAAACAAAAAAAATCTCATTCAATAGGAGAAACAAAATGCAATTGCTTTCTGGAGACCTAATATGCAGACTTACATTTACAATAAAGGTCAATAACTGTGATTCCATTTTTTATATTAGCTCTTCTATTGTATCACTGATTGCATACAAATCCTGGAGCAAACAATGCAGCACTGACCAGGCCTCAAGGGACAGAAACAAGGGAAGAGGGTGTAGAACAAACCAGAACTATTCTCTTTACCTTACACTGTTAGCTTTTGTAAGAAAAAACGGGGACTAATGTCAGAACCTGGTATGCATCTTTGTAGTGTATCACACACCTCTAGGTGCAATAATCTATATATAGTTCTTAATATAAAATTGGGCCCAGTCAATCTCCACAGACACTTTTGTCAAGTTAAAGAACCATTCAAATAT
The DNA here is from genome assembly GCF_027574615.1 of Eptesicus fuscus. Taxonomy (NCBI): domain Eukaryota; kingdom Metazoa; phylum Chordata; class Mammalia; order Chiroptera; family Vespertilionidae; genus Eptesicus; species Eptesicus fuscus. The sequence continues at coordinate 80,623,750 of NC_072484.1, read as the reverse complement.
TATTAATAGGTGTAGTGCTGGGTGGGCTAATATGTAGCTCGATGCCTGGTACCCAATAAACACAACCTTTGCCCAGATTAAGTACAATTGGCCAAGCATTACGCTTTCCTTTGTTAACAAGGAGTAGTAAGGACTGATGGGCGATGGGTTTCATAGGCTCCTTTAGACATGGAACAGCTTACAGCCCTTTGAACTTTCCAGTGTCCTAGCACAATGTGCGGTTCCTTGAGAGCCTTCAGTAAAGATTCATGGCTTAATTGATTGCAATTTACTAACTCCAGGGTTTTCAAGACCAGTGCTGGGACAGATCCTTTGCTATTTTCTATGTATATTGTAGAACATAAATTACACTATCAGCACAAAAAATTGGCTTAAACTTGCCTTGGATTTTAAGAAAACACCCTAACAGATGAGCTTCATATAGCCCTCCCTGCATTACGCCTCATAACCAACTTCCTCTTTCCTACATAGAGACTCTTATGCAGTCATTCTTGGAGACCTTTAATCACTGGTGTCTATTGCAAGATGTAGCCACTAGCACAAATAGGATTTTTTTTTCTGTGTCTCTATCTAAATATTTTCATCTCTCAGTTCCAGACCACTCCACTTGATTCTCTGAAAAGGCAAATAATTTATTCTGTCAATGGATATGATTCCCCTGAAGATATTGATGCATTTGGGAGTATAATTTGGCCAGGGAAGGAGATAACCTGAAACCACAAACTACCCCAAACACTCTATTATTAACAAAGAGAAAAAAAAGCCAAATTGAGTTAGAGAACAGCCTGGCTGAATGATACATTGTCATTCCCTGTGTAGCTTCAGCCCGTTCACCCCAGCTGGGATTTTGAGTTCTTGAGGAAAGAACTTTGAAGTGGAAAGTCTAAGAGTTAGGATGTGAACAGCCACATTTGCTCCCTAAGGTGTCCTGGTTCTCAGACACACGGCTGGACAATTCACCCTGCACATCTCCCCACTCCTGATGCTTAATGCTGCTCTCTTCATGTAAAATTGCATCACCCAAATCGCTGCCAATACTTCTATTCCAGTCCAAGCTGTGGATTTCACAGAAGAGCCATCACTCCAGAAACTTCTCTGCAGACCAGGATAGCACTTATCAATCTGAGTGAAGTTTTTGACTCAACCTTGCAATGGTTAATACCTCTTTGAGTTTTTATTCTCCTTGACTCAAGGTTAGGTATTTGCCTTATTTCCTCCTTTCTACCATCTTGAAGTACCTTGAGAGAGATTTCCACAGCATTTGTCCAGGTCATTGATCATTGTGGACACTCATTATATGTTTAAAACATGGAATTGACTGCCAAGGAGTAGCTTATCGGGGTGAATGTTATGACTGCCCTGAACTTCAGAGGAGAAATTTTAGAAGAGAAGAGATAATAGACATGAATTTTCCAAGGGCCAAGGATTTCTCTTTACAAATAGCTAAGTTTTTCAGACCACCCATTGGCAGAGATGATATGTTGTCAATATTAACCCCACCCATCAGAGAGGAAGGTCCAAATATGGGCTGAACACCAATGATTATTAGAAATCACTTCATATTTACAGATACAGGGTATGATGTGTGCTCATTCCTAAAGCCCATAGCTATGTTCCTGTGTCCTACTCAGGGTGGATGGGCAATCTGCCTTACCCAGTAAATCCTTCATCACTCAAAGACAGAGATCATGGCTAACATTCCATGTCCATTCTTCTTTGGACCCTGGCAGCCATGCACCATCATCACTCATGCATAGAAATGTTTTCCCAGACTCCCATTAGAAGACCATGTGCTCTGAAATGCATCTTCAAGCCTAGTGATAAATTTTCCCCAAGCCACCCACGCTCTTTTGCCTATGACCGATTGCACAATTTCAAATCCAGCTGGCTTGGGCTAAGGGTGTGGTTAGAAGCCAAAAAAGAGTTTGTCTTGATGCAACACAAACACAGAGTTACAATCATAGCTTTGGGCTCCCTAGTCCCTTGCTTGACCCCAGTGAGTGAGCTGGGTATGACATCAGCTCTATTTATTTTCAAGGTCTCAGCTCATACCCAAAGACTCATTAATGATCTGACCCAACTTCCAGTCACTGGAATCCAAAGGTATTTAATTCTTTGAGCCTCAGTTTCCTCATTTTTCAAATGGGATAGTCATTTCCTCTTGACAATATTATTACGAAGATTAAGGGAGATGATATATGTAAAGCACTTGTCATTGTGCCTAGCACATAGTATAACCTCAACAAACAGTGACAATAATAATAATAATAATGATATTAAAAATAAGTTATAAGTATTAATATATTGCAAACCATGATGGCTTGAAATCTGAACTGGCTACCTGCTTAGCTGAGTTTACCTAAGTTTTATTTGCTTCCATGCAAATTTAATGAGCTAAAGTGTGCCACAATGTCTCATTCTATCTACTTTTCTCCTAAATCGACATCTCTTATTGATTAAACACTGTGCTGTGCATTGTGGGAGTTACAAAGAGGAGGAAGACACACTTCCAGACTGGTAGGAACTGAGAGTGTTACAACGGAGACAAAGCATACTAGTACACACATTAAACTATTGGATGGCAATGTGGTCTGGTGACAGTCTAGCAAGATGAAAAAGTCACACTGAAATTTGTCCCTCTTTAGAAGTTTCTCCAGTTGTCAGTTATCAGCTTTGACCCCAGTTCCCAAATGTTTCTACATTGGGACACAGTCTTTTCTATTAATAGAGGGATTTGTCACCTGCAAACTTATAGTTATCTAAAGACCTGTTAGATAGAAGGAAGGGGGTTCATTATAGAGGCTTGGATGTCACCAGCATATGTATACACACATCATCCCCAAGGGTCCCCAAGCTCAGTCTCTTTGAAATGAGCTTGCTCACCATCTTGCAAGAAATGTATAATTGTATGAACGATTTCTCCATCATAATCATCTCCATAATACAGAAGAAATGCTACCTTGCCAAAAGAAATAAGACATTGGCAATCAACATGCCTCCGCAGACATTGTCAAAGAGCCATAACTGTAACAAAATAAACAAATAGATCATCAAAACATTCTTTTTCCCTTTCCCTTTGCTTCTCTCTCTCTCATTTTCCACTCTGAATGCTCCGTTAGAGTGTAGAAGATTTTACAGTTTTCTCCAGCTCTGGAAAAATCGTTAAACCCTTCTGCTGGTCGGCTTCGGAAACATTTGGAACAAATTATCTCCACTTTTGGAATCTGAATAAAGGAATGTGAGCTTCACTGGAGAAATGTGAAATCTAGGGTGGGATTCACAAAATGGTTTAAGGTTTGCTTTTGCACACATACTTTTTTTATCAAGTTTGTTTGGGTTTGGAACATAGTATAAGAAAAATAACATGACTTGCAATGTGCTTTTCATAATTCCTTTGCTTTTCATAAAGCCAATCAGCCCCTCCCCCAAGGCTCCACCATCACCCCTCAGGAGCTTCCCATCTTTAGTGTTACGCATGTGCTTCTTACATAACGTGAAGTCCACCAGTTAGGGTGAAGCAAGAGGAGGGAGATTTTTCTGGAGATGTATTCTTTGTCCACACTCCTGGAAACCTTTTGTTATGCTACTAACTCCATGATGTCTAACTACCGCTCCAAGAAGCTGACACAGGCCCTGGGGGAGGTAAGGAGACTTCATGAATCTCAATTCTGAATTGTCTCATCTGAGCCCAAAACAGCTATATTAAAGCACAACCTCACCATGCCCTTAAAAGTCTCTGAGAGGGCTGATTTCAGTCTTACGCTGCTTTTTGAGGCTTTGCACATCTTTCTGGCCCTGGACTTACATTTGATGTTTAGTGATAACAGGATAGAGGGCCTAAGAAGCTGAGGGATGACACAGACGTATCCCTGGGCCACATTTCCTGGGGTCTTTCGGCCACACTCCCTCCCCTGCTATGCAGACACAAGTGCCTTCCAGAGGAGAAGACACTCACTTTCACAAAATAAGTCAAAACGAGGAGGGTAGTGACAGAGAGTTCTAGAAGCCCTGCTTAAGAAGGGGATAAGCTCTAGCCGCTTTGGCTCAGTGGATAGTGCGTCGGCCTGTGGACTGGAGGGTCCTGGGTTCGATTTTGGTCAGGGGCATGTGCCTTGGTTTCAGGCACATCCCCAGTGCGGGGTGTGCAGGAGGCAGCTGATCCATGTTTCTCTCTCATCGATGTCTCTAGCTTTCTATCCCTCTCCCTTCCTCTCTGTAAAAAATCAATAAAATAAAATAAAAAAAGAAGAAGGGGATAAGTCCTTAGGAACTTTCCCTCCCACACACTTTGTTTCTTTCAGATGCTAAGGAAGCTATGGTGACCACACCTGCTTAATTTTTTAGAAAGTCTGTTTTTAACATTCTTTTTGGTTATCCCTGTACAAACATATTTGTCAAACCAGGTTCTCCTTTTTAGTTCAGAAAAAATATGGACACCATAATATTCTGGTGTCATAATAGTTTATGAAGCCTCATTAAGAGGTTCCCTAAGAACTCACCAATCTTCAGTTTTCTTCTCTCATCCCTACCCCCACAGCTCAGTTAGGTAAGTATGCATCATGCCCACCCAATGACATGATAAAGTGCCTGGTTAGTTCACCAATGACATTCTGACTCATGCTACAACATGGATAAACCTTGAAAACTTTATGCTAAGTGAAATAAGCCAGTCACAAAAGGACAAATATTTTACATTTTCACTTATCTGAGGAAAATTAAGAGAGACAGAAAGTAGAATAAAGTTTATCAGAGGTCAAGGAAGGGAAGAAAGAGGGGATGGGAAGTTAATTCTTTCATGAGTACAGAATTCCTGTTTGGGTTAACAAAAAACATCTGAAAAAGGATAGTGGTGATGGTTTCACAACATGGGGAATGTACTTAATGCCACTGAATTGTACACTAAAAGTGCTTAAAATAGTAAATTTTATGGTACATATGTTTTATTAGAACAAACACAAAGTTCTGTGGCTATTGGTTTGCCCACCTTCACGACTGGAAGAAAAAAATGTATATTATTCGGAGGTAAACAAAAACATTACTTATACATTGGCAGCTACCAAGTATGTGGAATCATGCATAATAGAAAATTATGACACTTAGAACCTTATTCAAATCAAGAACATTTTGGACAGACCATCTTTCATTCAGAGTGGGACTGGGCAACCCTTCATTCCTTTCTCCATCAGGAATTTCCTAATGAGGCTTCTGCACACGGGACAGGAACTGAGAGCAGGAAGTTTGTAGACTCTGCCTTATGTCTGCTTATCCAAATGGAATACAAAAGAGGCATGCCTGGAGGAAATGTCTGTCTTCTTTCTTAGCACTTGGACTCAGGACACACCTGAACTCCACTTCACCCTTTCGTGCAGCAACCCTGCTCACTAGTAAAATGGGACGAATGAAAGGCCTTGGCTTGGAGCAATCCAGTGAGCCCCTCCTATCTGGGAGCTTCTGGGGATCAGGTGAGATGACTAGGCAGGGATTTGACAGAGTGGCAGAGAAGTAGGGGGCGGGGGACACTTGTGCATCTCTCCCCAACATAACTCATTTGCCACCAAAAGTCCTTCCTCTTCTTTATCAGTGCTTTCCCATGCATTTCAGGTTATTGATATGTTCCCAAAATTCAATGGAATGCTGCTGTGGTTAAGGGAAGGGGCAGAGATTTAAATGCGTCATCAATAGAAACAAGGGTCATCACTATTCCTGAGGGTCAGAGCCAAGTCTTGGGATCGAGAAGCAACACCCGAGATGACCATGAATTCAGGTGGAAACACTTCTAATAGAAAAGTGTGATCCTTGGAACTTGACTCACATTAGGCATACTTTGAACAGAGCATTGTTTATCATGTTTCCTTCTGGCTAGCAAGAGGCAAGAAATGGTTTAAAACAAATAGCACCATCCTACATGACTGTTATAGGGATAAAATGAGAAAATAAAAATATGGATGTCCTAAAGCAGTGATTTTTAATCATTGTGCTGTGGCCCACTGATGTGCCACAAGAATTGTTAAAATATGCAATACCTGACTATTTAATCAGGGGCACTGACCTCTTTTTTCTAAGATTGACAAAAAAAATGACAACAGCCAACACAACAATAGCCATCTGGTGTGAATGAATCAAAACTATATCTATTTTTTTTGTCAGATTGGCAAAAGATTTTTTTTTTGATGTGCCACAGAATTTTAGTAATTAGTTTATGTGTGCCAGGAGATGAAAAAGGTTGAAAATCGCTGTCCTACAATACAGTGTTATCCACATGTAAGCAATCAGTAGAGTTCCTATAATTCTGTGCATTACCCCAGTGATTCATCAAATATTAACCAAACCCTTTTAGATTGGAAATTATGTAATGATAAGTCTAGAGAATAGGATCCACACATGCACTTTTGCTTGTATTTCTCCTCAGGAGAGCATTTGCCAGTGTAATCATATCCTTGCATATTTTCTGATAATGTGAATTTATGTAAGTCAAGAAGGCAGCCCCGAACATGTGCCCATTTCCCAGAAAAGGTGAGCCACAGAAAACCTGGATCTATCTAAAATATACCCATTTGTCTCAGGTCAGATGCTGTTTCCTGAGAGTTTCTGGTCTTGCTGAAGATGTGTGTGTCTTTTTGTCAGCACCCTGTCCCCAGAAGCTGATACCCACCCCCATGCCTTGGCTTCTAGAATGAACTTGAGGTAGAGTTGCTTACTGTGTTACAAAGGAGGAAAGCCTTTGCCTAGAAACCTTCATTTCCATTGAGCTAATGAGAGCACTGTCACCTAAATTTGCATTGTTTTAAGAGCAAGTGGAGGCTGACAGTTTCCTTTCAAGCTTGAATGATGAAGAGAAAACATCCCACAGCCTCATCTGGCTCGCTTGCTGCGAGGTAATGAGCCCTTGCAGCACCCATCTCTGCTAGACTGGGATGACCTTATGTCTGGTAATGCATCAGGGAAGAGTGAAAACGCACTATGTCCCCCCTCCCCCCAGCAATTCCCCCAGGACGCGCTGAATGTGCCAAACAGTTTAGTAAATAGATCTCAAGTTACCATGTTGAAACATATTCCACCGTATTGCAACAGAGAATGTCTCAATCTAAAGGTCATGTGTTGCTGTGCAAAGACCCCGTGTGAAGAGGTTTGGTGGGAGGTGGGGGGTGTTTAGAAGGGGAATGTCACCGAGGTGAGGGTCAGGAGATAAAATATTCGTAGTGTTTAAAAACAAATTTCACAACCTTCCCTGGCTAATTACATTCTATTCTCAGTCCAGACAGGGAATTTCATTTGCTGCCAGTCTTTGTTCCAAGACTTGCTGGAGTTTCTTGGAACAGGGGAACAGCATGGGGTGGGGAGGGGGGGAAGCTGGGCCGTGTCCTGCAAAAGCTGCGAGAGGCTAACATGTGGGGTGAGGCCAGGATGAGTTCAAAAGGCTCCCACTTTCCTGACTTCTTTTGCTTTGCTTTGCTTTCCTTTTCTTTTTCTTTTTCTTTTTTCTTTTTTTTTGAAATGTTGGTTGCTTACTTCAACAATCCTGACTTCTTGTTTTCTTTGCTTTTCGATTCCTTGGGAAAGGAATGTGAATCTTGCTTTAAAGAATTGCTGGAGGTTGCTTGGGTATAGAGAAGGGGGAAAAGTTTAGAAAAATTTGGATCAAATCTGGCTTTGCAAGCACAGGGAGGGAATCAGTAGCTGCCTCCAGGTTATGGTTCGAAAAATGCCTGGAGAAGGGACCTCCTGCCACCAGTATTGGTTTCACCACTGAGGATCCTAAAAAAAAAGTGTTTTATTTTGATTCGATAGGTACTTGTTAACAGCTAGTGTGTTCCTGGGGATATGTGGTGTGGAAGGATCAATACCAACCTCCAGGGAGCTTCCTCCTACTTGAATGGTGGGCATATACCTCACTACCCTCACTCAACACAGTGTCTTTTTGTGCTTTCAAATTATGTCTTTTTCACATTTTCTCTTTTGCCCTTCTCCCCATTGCCATTGAACTTGAAATCTCCAGAGCATTTATTTTATATAGAGTGCTTAGGTGTAGTTCAACAGACTGAGAACAACACTGAAAACGAAAAGAAAAACCTGGCCCTTCCCGGTGTCTATTAGTACAAAAGCCCAAGAACCACGATGTGTTTTTGGTGATGGGAGGGGGTGGAGTGGGGAGGGTCAGGCTACATGCTGGTGCTTGGAACCTGTCTTGGCAAACAAGCCCTTTGAGATGAGAACCTTAATGTTTTTGGGCTGCTGCATAGCAACCTCTCTCTGAAGAAGGAAGTAGCTGGATGCCGTGGTGGGGGATCCTCAGTCCCCAGAACACAGTGATTCAATGATATTCGGTTGAATCTAATTAAATGGTTGTTATTTGACTGTTTTTGACCTACAACAATAGCAATGCTCCAGAGTTCAATCTAATACAAAGCAGAATTTGAAAGAGCCATAAATGGAAGCAAACACAATCAGGAGAGAGAAAAATATGGTCAGACTTAGGAATTTGTACTTCTTAAACCTCTGTTTCCTTCCAGCTATTGACTGAATGTTTATGTCTCCCCAAATTCATTTGTTGAAACCTAATCGGTAATGTGATAGTTTTAGGAAGTAGGGTCTTGGGGAAATATGAGGTCATGAGGGCGGAGCCTTCATGAATGGGATCTACACCCTTATTAAAGAGAGCTCCTTCTACCATGTGAAGCCACAGCGAAAAAAACCAGCCCTCTATGTACCAGGAAGAGGCTCTGACCAGGCACTGAATCTGCCAGTACCTTGATCTTGGACTTCCCAGCCTCCAGAACTGTGAGAAATAAATTTTTGTTATTTACAACCCATGGAGTCTATGGTATCTTGTAGCAACTCAAATAGACTAAGACACCTCTCTTATTTCCTTTGCCCTTTCCAAACTTCTTACATGTTTGTGGGCAAATATTTTAAGGTGTATATGGCAGCTGGCTAAGCAAGTCAAGAAAGGATGGTATTTAACACAAGGGTGACTTCTAGGGAGAAGCCTGACCCAAGTTCAGGGAGATCGTTGGGAAGTTGAATGGACATTGGAAAATATTAAATTTGTTATTTTGCAGTTCTATTAATAATAAGTTTACTCAGGTTATTGTTCCAACATTTCAAAATGTTTGCATTAATTAGAATGAGTTAAGGAATATATATAGTATTTATGCAGCAAAATCACAACTTCTTTCCCATCAATTTGTTTACCCTGTAAAAAATAGTCTTGTGAGGTCCACAAGATCTTGGGAGGTCCTTAAGACCACTATGTGTTAAGATGCAGGCAGGTGGTATTATATTTGTTTGTTTTGTATTTTATTAAGCAGAACCAAAAGAAAGTCGTCTCAACCTGGCATTCATCTCTGTTACCCGATTGTGTTTCAAAACAATTACTAGAAAAATGTCTGTGTGATCTCTTCAAACATTGAAGATAACTAGTTATGTTAGATGACTTTTAAGGTCCTTCCAACTCTAGGAGCCTCAAGTTTTCTGGTATAGTAGAAGAAGCAATAGACTGGGAGTCAGGAATCAGGATTCCAAGCCAACCCTGCAAACAAATACCTGTGTGAGCTTGAAAAGTAGACTTGAGGCAGACCCTTTTGCTTATCCATAATAGGAGAAGATTGGACCAGATATCTCATTATAGTTCAACCCAATATTCCTTGAGAGGCTCAGAAAGAAAAAGGAGAATTTTCTCATTGCAAGTGGGAGAAGAGGAGGAGGTAGATCAGAAAATGACATTTTCTGATCCAAAGTGTTATGAGTCTACCGGAAAGGTCAAACAAATGTGTAACATTTATCAGATCGATTGTGTTCACTTTGATGGGAAATCCCAGGTCAGGACATATTATGGAAGCCCCATTCTACCTTTCTGTGTGGAGTTGATGTCTTTAGCCAATTGTCAATGGGCCTGCCCTTAAAAATGATTTTTAAGCCCTCAATTAGTGTTTACTATTATTTCTTTTTTTAAAAAAATGTATTTATTGATTTGAGAGAGAGAGAGAGAGGGAGGGAGGGAGAGGAACAGAGAGATAGAAATATCAATGGTCTGCCTCCTACACGCTCCCTACTGGAGATCAATCCTGCAACTAAAGCATGTGCTCTGACTGGAATCGAACGATGACCTCTTGTTTTATAGGTCAATGCTCACCCACTCAGACACACCCACCTGGCTGCTATTATTTATTTTGAAATAGGAGTTGATGTTCTGAATTAACCTTTTGCACTCGGATGTCGAGTGTGACCCGACATGGTTAGCATCGGTAGCAGGAATTAAGAAAAAAAAAGTGAGCGCAAAGGGTTAATAGTCTCTCCAAATGGCCATTATATCCACACTCTAGGTTCTAGCAACCTAACCTAATCAATATATGTCCAGCACTAAAATAATAGTTTATTCTACCTATGAATGTAAGGTATGGCCATCCCAATGAGGAGGAGATTTTTTCAGCTGGATGAAATGAATGAGATCAAAGTATTTGCCATTTATTTGCTACTTAGAACTGCTGCAGAGTAATCCCTGGAGAACAAACAGCCTGTTCTTCCCTTTTCTGAAATTAAAATCATCTGAACTTTTAAATATGCATGCTGCCATCAAAAACATGACCAGTGGATCAGAATGGCATTGCTTATCCTATATTATTTCTTCACTCCCATGTCCCCACTTCATCCTCAACCACAGAAAAAATACAAGTCAGCCTGGCCAGGTTTTCAATGTCTCAATTGACAGGGCTTTGCAGGATCAGCCAGAGGGATCATGCCGAAACCTCTCCACCTTCTTCCTGCCTTTGGGCGTCTCTCCAAATGTCCCTCTGCTTTTTTGCAGCAGCTCTAAAAATAGCAGATGACTATACAGGTGCTGTTTGTGAAAATGTTCTCTTTGCACTTAGCCTGCCTGCCTCAGTGATTAGGGCTCTGCAGACACTCAGATTCCCCCAGACTCTGCTGTGTCAGCTTTTCTTTATGATAGCGTGTGATCTAGAGGATAATTCCGGGATTGCTGTTTATAGGGACTCTTTCTCCTTCAGGGCAGGCTTTCTTTCCCTCTCACCCCTATTACTGGCTCCCTCCTCCAGAACAGCCCAGAGGGAAGCATAGGATATGTCTGAGACTACAATGGCTCCAGCCCCCCAAAAGTACTAGCTTTTTCAAATACAACCACTTTCCAGATAGGACTGGCACACATGGGTGGGGAATAAAAAATCAGGAGGCTAAAAGTACAGTTCGGTTCCTAGTGGATCTTGCAATAATTATATTCATAAAATCCTAAGATGATATCTCTGGATGGAAGTTCAGAGATCATCCTGTCCTGGGGCTATTGAACCCTAGTATACTTCACAATTTTACCTGGTAAGCTTGCTGCGAGTGCTAATTTCCATAATATTCCTTAATTTCCTTAATATTCTGATCCAATAGATCTTGAGAAGAGCCAAGGGATTTGCCCTTATAGACATGAACCCAGATGATTTGGATGTGATTGATCCTCAAACTAAATGATCAGAATCATTTCTCTGAACTAATTCTGTTATGTAAGATGAGAATGCTGAGGTACAAAACATAGAAGCAATTCTAAGTAGGTCTAAAAATTAGAACCCTGGTTCACTGTTTTCTTGTCTAGAATTCTTTCCATATGAAATCATATGGTTTCCACTCAGTTCAAACCCATGAGCACTGGTGATGTAACAGTCATGCAGATGCTTTTGAATCAAAGTTCAAAAGGCACTTTTGGACAAGAAGGCAGCTTTCTCTCCTGACAGAGACTGAAGGGCGTAGCCACATGCCCTGACTACTACATTTTGGTGGTTCCTTGGGCATCTCTCTAAGCCTTATATTTCAAATGGTATAACAAACCAGCCTTCCTTTCTTATGACGGCAATTGATGTAACATGGCTGAAAGTACTTGAACTGGGCCCTTAACTGTGGCTCAAGTAAAAGTTCAGAACATCTCATCATTAATCCCTTCCATGATTCCTGCCAGGCTCAAAAGATCCAGGGCCAGGGTCACTGGACCACAAGTCAAGGTCAGACCCGTGCACTAGAAGAAATTAGCAGCCCTGGCCTGTGAGTGATAGGGAAGTAGGAATAAAACGCTTATGCCAAAAACACAGACCATCATGGGAAATTTCTCCACCAGGGTGCCCTGTCTTTGGAGAATAAGCCCCTTTGAGTTTTCCTTCTTAATCTCCCAGGTAAATGAGTTTGTGTTCTGTGACTCATCTGATTGGGGTGTATGGTGCCACCTTGGAGAAGGTAACCTATACAAAGGTCAAAGAACACAAATCTTTGAATGCAAACCTTTAGCCACTGAGAGCTATGTCAAATATTAGAGATCATCTAGTCCAAACTCCTATTAAGAATAATTTTACTACCCTACACATCCAGAATATAAGAGATAAAGCACATAAATAAGTTTAATAAATGTTTAAAAGGTGGTACCTATGGAAGCAATTTTTAATATTTTTGCAACAATTATTAAACAAATTAGAAAAGCAGTCTGGAAAAAAGTAAAGTAGAAAAAGGGGGCAGTGCATAGAAATCAGCACTTGAAACTAGGAAACTAGGCCACTCTGGTGAATTTGCCCCAGGCCTCATAGCAATTTAATAGTGTAGTCTGGTCTCCCAACTCTTGGGAAGAAAGCTTTTTCCAAAATATCACTCACAAATTTCCCAAGTATCAAAGCTAACACAGGATAAAGTATGTTTTTCTTCACTCCTTGTGCATAATATCAGTCAGTTGCTGATGTTCTATTTGTACTAGAGCAAAGGAGAAAACCCAGAGCTTCTGGAAAAAATTATATATTCTACTGATACTATTTATTAATCAGTAACTGCTACCCCAGCACAATGAGCTTGACTATTTTGGAATTGGGGGCAATTTTGCAGATCTAGTGAGCCTTGCAGGGAGCCTTGACTGAGAGAACAAGATGTTTGCTGGCATAAGGCATATGACTCTGGAAAAGTCTACAATCAAATTGGCCTTCAGAGCCCAGATTGACTTGTTCATTCATTTAACATATATTTATTGAGTAACTCCTAGGTGTCAGACATTAGATGCTGGGCAGTAATTGTTTGATGGACAAGATGGTCACAGACCCAGTCTATGACCTATGGATGGTACACACAAAAAAACAGACATTCCTTATCATGCCACATGTGTGAATGTGGTGGTACAGAGAATACATAACAAACCGAAACTGTGAGGTGGAGGAGAAGTCAGGGAAGTCTTCTCACAAGAATTTATATGCCTGTATTAGAGGCCAGGAATGTAATAGACACTGTCTCTTATCTAGAGGGATGACTGATATGCATAACAGGGTGATCAACACTGTCACAGGAATGGGATAACACCCTTATTCTATACAGCACAGAAGAGGGAGGTGTAGGGTTATGCATCACCAAGAAGACTATCTTCGAGCTGAACCTCAGAGCATGGGAAGGAATTTATCATGCACAAAGAGATGGCTGGAGCAAGGTGTTATAAAATGGAAAGACTGGAGGTCAGGGTCAAAGGTGGGTAGAATTATATGGGTGAGACATCTTCTCCCCCATGGAACCCAGCATGGGGCTCTCCTGCAGGATTGAAGAGTGTTCACAGAGACAGCAATGCATTCTCCACACACTTCAACTTGGAGTCAGGTTCTCCAGTCCCTTGGTTGTCTTCTCATCCTGATGGGCTCACATGTGGCTCAGAATCTGGTTGTACATTTGGGCTTTCCTGGAACTCCAAGGCACCTCCTTGGAAGCCAGCTTACTGACAGGTACTAAGTGATACCTATAGCCTAGGGAGGACCTTCCCTGGACCAGGAGTACAGGCATGGGGTTATTTTATTTTTTCTTAGGCATGGGGTTATAATGCAAGACATGGACTGCAGGTTGACTAGTGCCAAATCTGGGACATTCCTGGCTTGCACTGTCCTCCCTCCACCCTAGAGGCCTGAATACTCAGAGAAGCTCTCTCAGAGGTTCTCCAGGGCTGGCGTTTCCCCCAAATAGTCTCATTTTCCCAGCAGTTCATTCATATAGAGGCAGCTGGAATATTGGAATGGGTGTAGTGGTTGTCCTATACACACCTGGGTTCAAATCCTGAAGACATACATGAAGGATCTAGTGCTCTCCTGGGTGTGTAATGGGCTCTGCAGATTGTGTCTAAAGGGTAGTCACCAACAATTCTCCAACCAAATAAAGCATTAATGACAGAAATTGGATTGATGTGTTTTCCATCTTAAGGATGTTTTAACTGGGGATTCTTGAAGTCACCGTGACTTAACTGCAAGGAACAGCTCTTTAGCGGTAGATGAGTAACCAGCAAGGAAACCCAATTTTGCACCAAGAAACCTATTTAAGCTGCCTTAAATTGTAACATTCTCTAGACTGCCACCTCCCCTGTCTTCAGAGTAGTGAATCTCAAGTCTAGCACTTGGGGTGGGTTTGTATCTGAATTACTTAGAGTCTCACATGTCATTTCTCCACACTGAAATTGCCCCTTGCTACAGAGCATCATGGGGGTTGGGACCAGAGCTTGTTATAGCTTTCATGTGGGACAGGGACACTTTGAGGCTGTGGAGGTGGCCAGCAGTGTCTCTTGGGTTAGGGAAGGGCAGAGAATCCCAGCTTAGATTCCACACTTAAATTTAGAAAGTAATAAAGAGAAGCTTGGACCAAAGGCTTGTGAATGCATTTCATGCACCAATGCCTACATCCCCTGCACATATGAGATGTTGTGCAGGACCTAAAGGCCTTTGTTAAAAATGATACCCGTCATGTGGAGAACTTTTCTATGGACCAGCTGGCTTGGGTAGAACAATCATCAGCTACCCTGAGCCTGAGCCCATTCCTCCCAGCTGAAGCTTCTCTCTTAGGTGTGCAGCGGGCAAAGACAGATGCCTCAATGCAATGCTTGGGAATAAAACACAAACCTCTTAGGGACAGGGAAAGAGCAAATTGCTTTCCCTAAACGTTTCTGGCCAGTCGTCTCTAGGGCCAGGCAGGATCCCAAGCCTGGCCACAATGTGTCTGTCCCTCGGGCCTTTGTTGCCACCTCCTCTCTGCTCATAGCCAGCTGCCTCCCACTCCTGGAAGCCTGCCAGCATCACCCTCCAAAGAGGCGCATCTCAATCAAGTTATTTATTCACCTAATCAAAAAGGAATTAATGTATACAATTTACAGTCTTCCCGGTCCTAGCTCCCGCAGAGGCTGGGGAGGGGGAGGTAAACAAAAGCAAAGCTCTCCAGGTGGGGGCTCTGATAGCTCAGGGATCCCTGTTTAGGAAGATGAATCACAAGTCCTGTTGTCCATATGGTTCAGAAGCCCCCACCATGATCCAAAGGAGGAAATGAACAAAGCAAGAGGCCAACCTCACACTGAAGCTGTGGATAATGTCATAGACATAAACCAGGGGTTCAGACAGAAGTGGAGCCACCCACTGAGTCAAGGGCATTCTCGTCCCCCTTCTTACCACCAACACACCAGCTTTCAGGGAACCCTCAAGCCCCAAGCTAGGAGTAATCATAGATAACAGGGCCATGGAATGTTTCTAAGTTAGGAAGATATGATTAGGGAGGAGGACTTCTCAGGTCTCACCAAACCAGGGAAATTCAGTTTACTGTTCAACTTGTCAAATAAGATGCAACCTGCGGTTCATTGGCTAATCTGTTAGTGCTGGCCATACAAGGGAAGTCATGGAGAAAAGTCCCTCCGCAGTGTATTCATTCTAAGCTCTCCTTCCATTCTCCCCCTGCTTCTGCTGCACAAAGACCTTAACAACCATCTTCTCTATCTTTGAATGTCAAAATCTGTTTGTCATTAGAGCCAGAAGATCTTTCCAATTACACTGCAACTAGGGACAGACTTGATGTGGTCCTACCTTTTCCAGTACCTTTGATATTGACATTCCTTCTGTCTAGAATTCTTGGTCTCACTCCTCCAGTGATTCAAATTCTTCCTCCCTGAGGCCCCAGTGGGTTCCCTGCTTCCATAAGCTTTCCCTGTAGCACATCCACTTTCTTATTGTCAGGCAGCCAGTGATGCGCTTCCTGGAGTCGTCTCTTACCTGCTTCTCTTTTTGCATGCTTAAATCCAGCCCTACAGTTGTAGACTCTCACCTCCTCTCAGATTCTAAGCCCCACCCAGTCCATACAACTCAGGTAGGTGCTCAAATACCCTTTCACATATTAACATGAAGTTTTCTTCTGTGGATACTCATTTACCTTCTTCTGGAGTTTGTGATGCTCCAGAAGGCAGGGCAGCCCCTTACTCATCACCATGTCCCCTCCCATACCTCTAGCCCAGTGTCTTGCATGCAGTAGGTGCTCCATAATTACCAGCTACTTTATTGATAGTAGGCCTCCAGGCCACAATTGCCACATTGTGGAGACATTTTTGTTCTTTTATTTTTAGGTTACACAGTTCCATCTTGTACTACAATAAAATGTGCCCTTTTTGGCCACTTTCAACAGTCAGTAGGGCAAGTTTCTCAGGCCAAATACCCCTTATTTCATGGAGGGGTAGATCAGTGCAGTGGTGAGAAGAGAGGACCTCAAGTTCAAAGACCTGAGGTAACATCCCAGCTCTGTGGCCTTGAGCAAGTCCCTCAATCCCTCATTATCCTAGAGTCCTTACCTGTAGGGTAGGAATGGTCAACACAGTGCCTTACAAACTACAGGATGTTGTTTCACTGTCAAGTTGCATTATATGGTTACGATCCTACTTATGGGGATCGTGGCCTCCCTGAGGATTGGCACATCAGTCAAAGGCAGGGGCTTAATGACATTGATGGAGGCCCCACTGAGAGTACATGCAGCAGTGTCTCTTAGACCAGGTGAGGGGCTCTACCATATGCTTTAATGGTTAAAGTAAGACTGATCTTGCTTTTTCCTGAAAAGAAATACCAGGTATCCCCATGCTCAAGGAAGTTCTCAAGGGTAAGGAAGTCTTTCCCCTCACTTGGCTCTTTGGCCTCTGTAGCTTTGAAAAGTATATCTTATCCCTCCCATTCGACTCCCTGAAGGTTTAACGCACATTTAAGATAAACTATGTGTCAGGCCTGTGCCAGTCACTGGGGAGGCAGAAATAAGGCAAACTTCCTGCCATTATAGCAATTTGTGTCAATGACTTAAGTTCTTCTGCTCTTCTCTCAATTAAAAGCGGACCTCAGACATTTCCAAATACTGGAACTCCCATTTAGACTTTTAATAATAATATCAAGACAGATAAAAAAAAAAGTGAAGGCAAAGGAACAGAATTTCTGGGTAGATATGGAATATCTGATCATACACACACACACACACACACACACACACACACACACACACACACAAATAATCTTACAATAAAAACAGGTTGGAAGTTTAGAGTATCCCCAAATAATAACACTAATAATAGCCAATGTTCACTGAGCACTTACATTCTTCTAGGCACTGTTCTAAGCACTTTACAAGTATGAACTAGTTTGATATTCATAATAAGCTTCTGAAGTGTGTGCTATTGCACAAGTAGCTAATGTTACCTCACTAGAAATAGGATTTGAATCCAGGCAGCCTGACTCCAGGGTTCTTGCTCACAAGAACCTGAGGAGAAATGGTATGTCAGAGAGCGTACTGGAAGGGCAATGGGGTCATTGACTTCTAACCCAGTCAAGATACTAAAGCCTCTTTGACTGTGAGAAGTCACTTCTCTTGGGCCTCATGGAGGAAAGAGCTGTTTGTCCTTGGTTAGCATCAGTGCCAAGGCTTCAGTTCTGGCTCCTTTGATTCCTAGAGTGGAGCAGGGAGGGAGGCAGGTGGATGGAAGGCCATCCCAATCTCCCTCAAGCACCATCCTCTACTTCTTCCTAAAGCTTCCTCTGCTGCCCTCAACAGAAAAGAATCCCCTTAGCTCATCACATTAATCCATTCAGTGTAGATACATCCAGTTAGGTAGCTCTGCTTGTCCCAGTTAAAGCCACTCTACAGGAGGCCAGGGGCATCCTGGAACCTGAGAGCATAAAGCCAGCTAGCTGCCTGTCACCAGCAGGTGCCCATTGGTCTTGGAAGAAAGACCTCAGCACCAGACCTGGGCATGGAGTGAAGGTGGAGGGAGCTCCAGTGTGTCCTTGGTCAGCATCCCTGCCGGGGTCAGCTGGCTTTCCTGAGCTTTGTTCTTGAAGTAAGACCTCTACACCTGTATTCAGTTTATATCCCGCCCTCTGTGGTCTGCAGGTTCTAGGGTGGGAAGCTGGGAGGGGGTTGGGTGAGTCCGGGGAGGAGCCTAAGCTTTCTCTTTGGCTAAGTAGACTGGAAAACGTGAAATTAGCACACATTGTTTATTTCACGCTCTTAGCCTTGCCTGCACAATAGCACAAATTAAATTCTGCACTAACCAGACGAGCAATTAGCCCACAGCAAAGAAGATCGGGCTTTCAGCTGATTGCTGAGGCATTCCATTCACACTATTTATGAAGGGAACAAACTTACTGAAAATATTTTTGTAGCAATAATTTTTTCTGATACACATTTTCTCCCAATTTGCTGCATTACCCCACACTTCCTGGTATTTAAGATGATTTGGCTAGGCTTTCTGACGAGCGGTATGTAGTTCATCAAAGAGAAATTCATTTTGGGTCAATACCCAGTAATTAGCATCATTTTCATTGAAGACAGAAGCTGCTGTCATTTTTAAAAAAGCAGGGTTGTTGTTGTTGTTGGGGGTGTGTGTGTGTGTGTTTTAAAATTTTCAGTCTGAAGGTAGCCTATATAAGATCAGCGAGCTTGCTGCCTCTAAGACCCAAATCTCTAAATCTTGGTTTATTATCTCTCACCTTGCTCACATACCAAATTTCCCTCCCTACCAAATAAAATCCTAAGAACTAGCATTTATTGAGCACATATTGTAAGCAAAACACTGGTCTAAGCACCATCTGTGTATTAATCACCAAATGAGAGGAGGGACTGTCATTATTTTCATTTTTATAAATGAATTAAGCAAAGTACAGAATAGTTAAGTAACTTGCCCATAGTCACATGGCTTGGAAGTGATGGAGCAGGGATGGGAACAATAGCCCACGTGTTAACAACTATGATGGACTCAGTGGCATGAGAACTGTCATGCTGTAAGCCTTCCCAACTTAAAGGCACTCACAACTCTTTTTAGTCCTAGTTCTGTTCCCTTCTTCCAACCCGGGCCCTTCTCTCTCAATACTTGGCTTCTGAACAGTCTGCTCCTCTCTCCTCACCTCAACTCTGTGGACTTTCTTAGTTCCTGCCAAGCCCAACTGCCAGGTCAGGCCTCCTCAAATACTGCTTTGCTCGCAACCTTCCTTGATCAAACATTCAACTTTGGGTATGCTGTCGGGCTCATCAGAAATGCATGTGAATCCCCCGGCTCACAGGAGTGATTGTCAACCAGGTAGGTGTATGTGCATCAGAATTACCCAGGGACTATTTGTATCTCAATGTGTGGAATCTGAATGCCCAGTGATGGGGCCAGACATTTGGGATTTTTAAAAACTGTGAGTCTTTAACCTTACTTAGGTGCCCCCAGAACCTTTAATGGGAATATAGCCTAGTGATTAGAAGCCCAGACCCTATAGCCACCTTGCCTAGGTCCAAAGCCTGGCTCTGTCACTTGGTTGCTGGAAGATTTTGGGCAAGTCTCCTAACCTCTCTGTGCCCAGTTCTCTCACCTATAAATTGTATATAAAAGTATCCCTACCAGCCCCAGCTTGTTTGGGTCACTGGATAGAGCATCGGCCTGCGGACTGAAGTGTCCTGGGTTCCATTCGGTCAAGGGCCTGGATTGCGGGCTTGATCCCCAGTAGGGGGCATGGAGAAGGCAGCTGATCAATGATTCTCTCTCATCATTGATGTTTCTATCTCTCCCTCTATCTTCCTCTCTGAAATCAATAAAAATATATTTTTAAAAAGTATCCCTACCTAATGAGGTAATTGAGAGGACTGAATAAGATAAAATATTTAGAGTGTTTGATGTCTAAAATACAAGTGCTGTAAAGCATGCTGATCCTATAACTGGATGATATTTCAGTTCCTTTGCTCAGCATTCAAGGCTCCCTACCACTGGTTCTGACTCTTTGCTTTAACTCTTGGTACTGCTGCTACTACCCACCATGGACCTTATACTCTGGTTTTACTTCTATTTTTGAGTGTGTGTGTGTGTGTGTGTAAAACGCTTAGAATTTCTTATGACTTTCCTTATTCTCATTCTCTCTGATTAGATAGCAAATCTGAGGCAAGGACCTCCCTGTCTTCCAAGTGTCTGAAGCTTGCAGGCACACAGCAAAAATTTGTGCAGGCCTCACCTGTGGGTCTGTAGGTTAGCCTCTGGACTTCATCAGTAGCCTTGCTCTGGGCCTCTCTAAGCCAATGTGCAGTACCAAGGGAAATACCACTGGCTACCCTGTGTGGTGTGCCTATACACCCTCTCAGTGCCACTGCCCTAGTAGACATTCAGCCTGCTGGATATCCTTGCTTCTTCCTTCATTAGCCAACCTGCATGGCTTTCATTATGTGCCTGGCCCTCCCTGGCTAACAAGGCTTATATCCTTGCCATGTGAAAATGATACAAAATTCAGATCTCAGTGTCCATAAATAAGTTTTATTAAAATACAGCCACACCCATCCACCTATGTACCATCTATAGTGGCTGTTGTGCTATAAGGGCAGAATCAAGCAGCTGGGATAGAACCTTATAGCTGCATTGCCCGAAACTTTTACTACTTGGCCCTTCCCAGAAAAAGTTTGCAGACACCTGCACTAATGCACCTGCCCATGAGGAAATGGATTAGAGATGAAAAGAGGAAATAAAGTCCCTTTAAGGCACATAGGTTTAAAAGTTCCTTCACGTGCTTTAAGCTGACTTGTTCAGAAAATCTATGCTGAGCCTCTCGCATACCCAGTGGCAGGACACTACTTACTCACTCCAGTGGAAAAGCTAATAATGAGAGTGTTAATTGTTCCTGACCAATACCTCGTAATGGACTCGACTCTACTGGGCAAGAGGAGGCTGAGAGGATGATATGGTTGCCCCATTGGTTAATGAGAACCAAGGACCTCGAGTGCCCCAATCCCTTCCTCTCTAGAAGAATTCTGATCAACTGTTATTGGATATTAAACATGCATTACTGTGGGCATTAATTGAGGATTTAATATGCTCTCTAATTAAAATTTGGTAGTGAGAAGTTCATCATATTTAGAAACACAGTATTAAAAATCCTCAGAAACTTAATAAAATTATAAATCAGAATATCTTCTCTGAAATTAATGAGCCAAAATATTATAGCTAAAGCAGAAGTTAGCTGTGTCTGAAATTCTGAAGGTCATTTGGAGTCATAAAAATGCAGTTTTCAGTTTTATGGTTTCCGAACAATAATAAGGCTGAGGAGAAATCTGGCCGAGAAAAAAAACTATCATCTTTGCTTCCTTCGCATAGCAATTAATATAATAAGAAGCCTTAAGCTGGCGACTTAGGCAAAGAAGCAGGTCTAATTTAGAGTTCTAAATTTCAAATAGTGGCTGGAAGTGTGATAGGTGGTGGGGTCAGGTAGGTCTGGAGTAACAAACATGGTGGGTTGGGGGAGAGGATTGTGATGGAGGTTGGGGAGAGAACATGAGAAGACAGAGTATCAGAAAATCATGGGGAAGTGTTTTAATAATGACACCCATCAAGAAAGAAACAAGAGCCTGCAGAAGCTCTGAGCTCCTGGTCACTGGAAGATTTCGAGCAGAGCCTGTTTAGAATCGGGGGTAGAGACTGCTACCACGGGTGGAGGGCAGACTAGCTGACACACAGGTGCAGCTCAAGATTAAGATTTTGAAATTCTGCGACCTTTGAAGGGCACATTCAGCTGGGAAGTGGTAATGACATTAAACAGTTTACTAGCTTGACTCACCCTTGGGTGGCCCAAACATTGTTGCGGACCTTCAACTTCTTCCTTAACACATATGTTCACTGAGCTCTGAATCTGTCTCCCCAGCAACTGTGCTCTTTCCTACCATTCACCTGGACCTTGCTGCTGCTTTTGAAATGCTCTATTAGCTCTCTCTATCTGAATAAGTCCTATCTTTTCCCAGGACCACTTCCGTGGCAAGCACACTAGTCCCTTTCTCAATGCCAGTCACAGGTCAGATTGCAAGCATTCATTTTGTATTTGACCAAGAGTAGTGTTTGTGGAATGAGTCCCACACTGTATTGTCCTTAATTTAAGATTAAATGGGAAATAAATTATGTGGTTTCTTATTACTTCAGTTTGGAAGGGTTCTGTAGACCAGCATACTTGGTTAGTTATATGGAGCTGGAAACAGATAATGGCAAGATATCCTCTCCCATAGAATTTGGTGTGCAAACTTGAGAAAGTACTTAACCTCTCTGAGCTTCAGTGCCCTCAACTGAAAATGAAGATACAACAGTCTGTAACTCACTAGTTAGATTGAAAAATGGAAGAAGGTACACCTATAATACACAGGAGGCTGTAGGTCCTCAGGAAGGGCCCACTGGATACTGACAACAAGGATAACAATGGAAGAAACAAAGGGATCCAGATGGAATGGCCTATTCTTTCTTTTCATACCAAAGCCCTCTCTTCTGAAGTGTGCCCAGGTCAAACTTAGGCCTGATGTCAGGGTCTGGCCTCCAAAGGGACGCTAATTAGGGCAGGATACTTACTTTCCTTCCTGCCAAAATGTGTAAGTCAAAACCACAAACCCAGTTATCAGCCAAATAACTAACAATAATTACAAACACAGGAAGCCATCCCCTGCACAGCTTTAAGCCAGCTTTAGCATCCACTGGGACAGCCACCGAAGACAGTTCAAAGATACAAATATCAGAAACCAATGATATTAGGCCGGGACTTGAGACAAAAGAAGAGATTAACTGAAGAACTTACATGCATACATGCTTCTCCCACAGACACAGACAATAGTGCGGTGAAGGCCAAGGGTGGGGTGGGGGTTGGGTGGAGGGGGCAAAGTGGGGAGGAATGGGGGACTTCTGTAATATTTTCAACAATAAAAAAGAAACCCCCCCCAGAAAAGAAAGGGGCAGTAGACAGGACTGTTGTGCTACTTTTTCCTCAGCCATATTTTAAAGTAGGATGTACTTTAAATCTGCATGCATGCTTGTGTGTGTGCACGAAATCTAATGGATTTTTCCTGGAATCGAATCACATCATAACAATAGCTGAGACCCCAAGAAGACAACAGGCAACATGCCATGCAGAGCATTGCTCCCCAGGTCCCTGATTTTACACAGAACACTTGCACAGAATGCTGGAGACCCTTTAAAGAGAAAGAGATTCTCATTTACTGATGGCAGTTTGACATCATCAGCAATGCCAGTAGCACTCCAATGTACCCCATGGGGTTCTGTATTAGTAGCTGAGCTATATCCCAGGAACATTTTCTATTCTAAACCCAGGCCCAATGCCATACCTCTTACAGAATTTCTAATGTGTTAAAGAATCTAATTTGCAAAACAAAACTACCTTTTAGCCAGAGGGCTAGTGATAAACTTTATTAGTTACTCTGCATTTTTTCATGGCTAAACAATGGCTCTTCAACCAATGAATGGGTCAAGCAACTCAGCTCCAGATTTTGAGTCTTTGAAACCACAAAAAACTTGGAGAATTGTTTCTTAGTGGAGAATGAGAAAGATGTCATTGTCATTCTAAGAAGCAAGGAAACTTGTCTTTGGGGGTAAACCATCTCTCATTTTTCCCATTGAATTAGGTCACAGAATTCTCTTTCCTTCTCTCCCAGAGAACCTCACAGGAGACTGACTTTGGAGAGATTTAAATTGGTTTTTTTCACTTAAATTTCAGTTTTCATAATTAAAAAGATGTTAATATGCAATCAAACATTAATCATATTCTGACATGCGCTAACCTCTGTTGAAAGCCAGCAAACAGATGGTCTTTGATCAGATTTCCTATCTAAACTCAAGGAAGAAAAAGGAAGCTACAAGGGATAAGGGCTGGGGAATAGAAAGTAGTTGAAGGGACATCAGGAAAAGGAGGTTCTATTTTGAAATGATTTGAGCACCACACTCGCTCTTCTTGATACTGTCCTTGGATAGGAGTGACCTGGGCTTGCAGTAGTCTTTGCATGCTACACTGTCATATTTGCATCAAGGGAAAAACAAAACAAACAAACCACTTTAAATAAATGGATGTTTGATTAGCTTTTCCTCTAAGTAACACCAGTGAGCATGGCCTGAATGACCTGCTTTGTCAAAGCTGTTCCACTAATTACAAGGATGTCTCCTTGGACAAATGGGTCTAGAACACATTTTCCTAAATCTGAAATGATTTCTCCTGCTACTTTATAGAGAACAATGTGAGGAATAAAAGAAATGATGCGTATGTCTGGCGAAAAGTAATAAATATTCAGAAGATATTATATTATGATTATAGGTTTTTCATGGCTCCAACTGTGGCTTGATTAAGTAAATTCATCTTTGAAGGATTTTCCCACTTCCTTTTCAAATAGAGACATAGGCCTGGAGTGTAAAATGCCTCTTTGTCTTTAAAGTGAACTTATTTTGACCTTTTGAATGAGTGGCTTGTCACATTTTATCTGTGTCCTAAATGGGATTGTAAACTCTCTCCTCCAGAGCTATGCCCAGTCTGGGTAACCAGGCAGCTGGGTCATTCAGTCAGTCGCCTGGACAGAGTAGCATCTGTTCATAGAAGCAACTAACCTGGACCTTAAAGATGACTAGCCAAGAAGAAGCTACGGTACTTGATCAGCAGGGGTGATGTGTCTCTCATTCAAGGACTGACACACAACAGTTTAAAATTTACAAAATGTACTTTCATGTACATTATTCCATAGGCTCCTCCCCATTATCGCGCCTGATCAACAGAGTTGCTATCTTTGCTCTCATTTTGTGGATTAAGCAACAGTAACTCAGAGAAGTTTAGTGACCTGTCCCAAATCCATGGTCAGCAGGTAATTAAAACTAAGCCTTCCTTGAACCCTGCTGTTTCTTCTACTGTCGGTAACTTCCACATGGAGCATCCTGGCCTGATGTACCATCTTGCTCACAATTACCAACAAAACCTCTCATCCACATTCGTCCTCAGAGAATGAGAGATTCCAAATGCCATCCTGGATAAGAACCCTGTCAAAGAATGCTAATCAAATCTGGCCCAATTTGATGTCAGCTCTTCCATTCATCTCAATTGCAAAGCTAAGCTATAATTAATACATAAGAGATGGTGATTACACTGAATTAGACAACATATCGAGAAAAACCACAGTTTTAGACCATCTTTCAATAGTTGCTGCACCTTATGAAGTACAGTCTTTAAACAAGGCGATTATTATTGAGTTAATAGACTATCTAACTGTCACTCATGATCTCTCGCATTGATTGTCATGCCCAATAGCCTTCTTTTTTTGTTCTCCAATGAAACAGGTTCCTATTCATCTTTCCACAGTCTTCCCTTCTTCCAGCGCTGTATTTTTATGATTTCCTTCCATAGGGAGCATGTAACTTTAAATCAAAATAACAGGCAGAATAATAGAGGGCCTTACATCTGCCTTTCTTACTCAGTATCAAAATATCTTACAAGGCCTCAAAAAGAAGCTATCAAAGAGGCATAAAGGAAACAATAAACATGAAAAGAACAATAGAATATTTGAAAAGGAGAAAAATATCTCAGCCAACAGAGACGAACACTTTTATGATGGTTACCCTGGGAAAATACGTTCAGCGAAGACGCTGTCTTACATTTCTCCCTAAACTGGGGAAATGGAGACCACCACTTTCAAAAACAATGCTCCCTCTGCTCCCCTGAAAACAGAGCCTGGGGACATCGGCTTCTATCAATGGGCCTAGAGAGCTGGTTTGAGGTGCCCAGTGGGGAATATGGTTACTTGGAATTGATGGACCAACAGCAAAATTCTAGAGGGCAGGCTGACTCCCTGATCCAGCATTCAGTTTGGGGTGGCCATCTGGAAGGGTGAGAGGACTAAGACACTGGCTTAGTTGATCCTGAGATACCAAATTAAACTGGATAACAGATGTTATCTTCACCTCTCTGGTACTTAGTGTCACAGAAATACTTTTGTCAGCTAGGCATCTAGTTTTATCCCAACTTAACTTATTACCTCTGTACAGCAGCAAAGTTATAGGATCCTTGGGAGACAAAGACTGTTTTTCCTACATTTGTCTCTATCCTGCCCCATTCTAGGACCTGACACAGGACTGAACACATAGTGAACTCTTGCCCTTTCTCTACGGTGCTTCCATTTTGAGGCAGGATTCTATCTTATTTACTTTTATTTCCCCAGAGCCTGTGTAAAGCCTTGCACATCATGGGTAGTTAACAAATATTTGCTGAATTATATGTCTAGTGCTCACCAAAGCCTTGTTTAATTCAAGTAGGAAGTAAGACTTCAAAAATTAATTCCAAATCTGCCTCTGATAACGAGTGCTAAGACATAATAGGAATGAAAAATAGCTTTCACTTACTTAGCCATAGACCACTCCACACAAGTCTTCCTTCTGTTATCTTATTTATGCTCACAACAGCCCCTTGAGGTCAGTATTAGTTCCTATTCCCATTCTGCAGATGGGCATAGAGATTAACTCTGTAGCCCATGGTTGTATAGCGAAAACCAGGATCTAACAAAGTGTTTCTGTGATAAAAGACTCCAGAGAGGAAACGTGTAAACCTGGCGTTTCGCCCACTTCTGTGGTCCTTCAGATAGTTCCCATAGCCAACGCGATTGATGGTGCAGAAATCAGTTATCAAGGCAAAAAGGCAGGCGGCACAGAGATAAGGCCTGTAAAAATGGACAGAACATGACATGCCTCGCTGGGAGGACTGATGGAAAGAATTGGGATTGCTTCCGAGAAATGTGCTGATTCTTATCCAGGAGCGACTGACCTTTCTTCAGAAACACATCGAGGAAAATGTTTCTCACGGGCTCTTTGCCTGTTCCTCTTTTCAGATGTAGAAAGCTATGGGCCATGAAGAGGATGGACAGCTTCTTGATGATCTTCTTGGGCAGCCCTATAATAACCCATAATCATGCCTATCATGGTCACAGTCACTATAGGTGGCGTGTCAAGGGACCTGGAGGGCTGTGAGCAGCTGTACTTTCCAGGGCTAGTCCCCTACTCTCAAAAATATGCTTTAAAAGTGTATATTGGGGACACTTAAAGGGGATGCTGAGTGAAAGGATAATGTGGAATCAAGTTGAAAAATGACTATCATTGGCATATATCACAATCTTTCATAGGGTCAAAATAGAAGGGGAGGGGCTAGTACCTCTGTGCTAAGACTGGCCTTGGGACAAGGTCCTTCACCACTTACCACGTTTCTCTACAAAAGCAGGATTTCTTAACAGCTGCTTCCCTTGAACTACGAGTTACTAGCACACTACCATCCATTGCAGGTAGTCAATGTATATTTGACCAATGAGTTATGGAATGAATGGATAAGTTTTAGTTCATTAAGAATACACTTGAGCTAAAAACCGGTTTGGCTCAGTGGATAGAGCGTTGGCCTGCGGACTCAAGGGTCCCAGGTTCGATCCGGTCAAGGGCATGTACCTTGGTTGCGGCACATCCCCGGTGGGGGGTGTGCAGGAGGCAGCTGATCGATGTTTCTCTCTCAATGTTTCTAGCTCTCTATCCCTCTCTCTTCCTCTCTGTAAAAAATCATTAAAAAAAAAAAAGAATACACTTGAGCTAAAGAATACTGTATGCTTTCAAAAACTTTTTTAAAATGTATATTTCAAATGTTTGTAAAAGCCTTAAAACGAACTGGGTTTCTCAAATTGCATTTCATGGACACTGAGGTATCTTGGCCAAAATGAAATGGGGTGGAAGGAGCTTCATCCAAGATCAACTGAACTTGGGAATTTCGACAAAGTCACACATGGTCTTTAAAGCAGGATTTCAGGCTTGTAAGATTCCTATAGGCACTGTGTGTCTTCACAAATGTGCTATATTTAGTACCCAAATCTATTTGCCCATGGAAATCATTTTCAAGTTGCTCCCATTAACATTTGCAAAATTCTTCTGCAGAAAACAGTTTAGCATAGTAGGCCCTTAGGAATTTTATAGGGCTAAAGCATGCCATGATGGATATTAGTTACTCTTTATACATTCCTTCCAGAAACTTCTACAATACCTATGGAGTATAAGGGGGATGCCAAAACAAGTAACAGTTTGTTCCTGTCCTTAGACATCTTACAACTTGATAGGTACAGTGGCAAAAGGTATACTAACATTAATAGTACTAATATTACTTTACAGCTCATATTGACAAAGGATATGCAAAGAACAGGGCAATTTCATTAGAAAGTATCTGTATTTAGTAGTCAAGGGAAGACAAATAAATTAGAGCAGACACAATGGCAAAGCCTGAAAGTTACTTCCTTGAGTAAATTTCTAATACCTGCTCCATGACTCACTATACACAAGAGAAATGCAGGAGTTACAATGTATAGCTATCTGAGCTTTTGATAAACAGTTACATTTCTGAAAAATGTGAAGATGCCAATCCCCTGTGGATGGCATTCTTTGATAAATCACCATGCACCTGGATATGGTAAACACAATGGCCCTCTTCAGATGACATATTTTTCCCACCAGAGGTGAGGCCTAGGGTGACTCATCCCTTGATCACTCCCTTTATTTAAGTCCTTTCATCCCAGCAAACTCCTCTGGCCTCAGTGTCTCCTCTGTATTGTCTCCTTCTATGTGAAATGTAGTTCCTCTTACTCTTCCCCTGCTCATCCTCCTCCCTTCAGTGTCAAATTAAACGACACTTCTCCAGAGAGCCCTATTTAAGAATATGTCTTCCCAGTTAGATTACGCCTCATAAAGACAGGGGCTGTGTCTGTTACGTTTACCACTGTATCCCTACCACCTAGAGCACTTCCTAGTGTACTTTATAGATACTCAATAAATATTTGATGAATGAATATTTGGATGAATGAAAAAGTCAGAATACTGAACTAAAAATTGAGATGTAGCTATAAACTCATACACCTAAACTCACACATCTCAGTGTTTTGCATGTCAAAAAAAGTTCCCCGTGGGAAGCTGTTTACTCTAATAATGTGATCATTGCTTAAAATATGCTTAGAATTCTCCTTCTAGAAGAGTGTTCAGAGCCAGATTCAGGGTAATCTAATTTGAAACAGCCCGAAATTATTCAGAATGGACTCTGGAGAGCTGGGAAGAAGTTGAGTCATATTTTTGGGGACAAACAACAGAGCTGGTAAGGTGACCTAGATGATGATTTTTCAAACTGGAAATCCACTAATACCACACATCGCATTATCAGTAGGATTATAAAGGGCCCACTGGGGATGTACACGAAAGGGGGTGACAGTCACTTCAATATTAGTTAAAAAATAAATCTCGACTTTCAAGTTTTACTTCCTAATTTATAGGGTTAATAAAACATCAGAACAATAATAACTGATGCATCTGAACAGAAACCATCTTAATGTCTTCTTCAGTGGTTTCTAGGGTAATCTAGCCAGCCTGTCCCACCACCAACAGGGTTTCTCAAAGTCATTGTTCTGAGGGAGTTATCAATTTCTTCCAAGACTTATTTGGGGGGGCTCTATTTCAGGAGCTAGAATAACAATTGAATAGTATAATGGAGATTCATTTGGTCTGGGTACAATTGCCCCCACAACCCACTTCTTTCTTGCACCATAATGAGATCATGTGTGAAAGCCTAAATTATGTAAATGAAAAGGCTCCACTAATACCATTGAAATATTCCTGGAGTGTTACACTTGACAACCTCAAAGTACATTTCACACTGCTAATGACTTCATCACTAACACAACTGCCATGAGTCAAGCAGTTTCCATGGCAACGCCCTAGTACAGCTGTTTACCCATATAAAGCATTGCACCTACTTAGTTACATATACAGACAGATCACTAGATTCCTAGGTACTGAAATTGAAATAATTCAATTTTCAATGTCTCTCTTTATGAAGTGATTCTGCCAGCTATAGGGATTAGCATATCAATGTGACTTTGACAGGGGTTGCTGCAAAAGACATATTTTGCAGGCACTTCATGTCAATTAGAGCCCTAACTGTTTCATGGAATAATCATTCCTGCCAGATTAAGGTCGGGCTGCAAGGTAATTTAATTGGTGCCATTATATGTAGAAAAAATGCTCTAATAGAGTGCATACACTGTCTCTGCCAGGAAAGGGGAGGGCTGCACAAAGCAAATGACTGAAAAGAATTGCCTTCTTAGCCATTTAGAAAGGATTTAAAAACACCACACACGCCAAGATAGGAGCCTCTGAGATGTTATTTCCTGAATTAGCTGGGAGGATAACTTTGAAGGAGAGAGAGGACATTGGCCAGCTCGTGGTTTCCTCCAAAGGTTTTCTTTTTTTATTTTTCCCCTAAAGGAACCCAGAATAGCATGACAGTTCAATTGATTCATCACCACAACTCCTACATAAGCTTCATGAAATGCTACAGTCACATTTGCTGAGGGGGCATTTGTCCCTGGTGGTGGTGGGTGAAGGTCACAAAGCAAACTGGTAAGTGACTCAATGTGTCATGAAGTGGTATTCAACCACGACTTTCTCCCTCTCCTTAAAGAGTGAGAGATGCCTCCTACCTTTATGGTCCTTTGCTGCCAGAATCCTCTCACTTAATCCCCCACTTGCCTCAGGGAGGCTCACATCATCCCTAGCTTCCCATGCTCGGAGGTCTGGAGAAAATGGCTGAGGTTCTGAGCAATGGGTAGCATCATCCAAGTAGAAGGGAGGCAGAAAAATATTCTTATAGAGAAAGGTAATGACAAAGGCACTTTCTGTTATTGCAAACATGTTTAACTCACCCATGCTCACTCATCATCATTCCCCATTATTATCACATTATGGGAGATGAGAAATAATAGTCTCTTCTTTGTTTGGTCCTCACTGTACTCCCCACTAGAAATAGACTCCCAATTCGAAGTGCTCTTGACTTATTACAGCCTTACATATCCTGTATTGTGAGAAAAAGCAATTTGGCAGTTAATCACATCTGACTTTATCATTAGTGATTGCTTTTGTGTTTCCATATCTTATATCTTCATCCTCAGCATTTGGGTATTTTTTTAAAATAATTTTCTAGTGCCTAGATGCCCCGATGTGACCCACAAGACAGATGTTTTGTATGCAGAATTCCTTAACATTCATTGATGATAACAAGGAATCATTTTTTTAAAGATTTTTAAAAATTCTTTTTTAAAGTATGTTTTTATTCTCTTAACCAAAGAACTTATATGCATATATGCATAACCCATGGATACAGATAATAATATGGTGAAGGCCTGGGCGGCCCAGGAGTGGAGTGGAGGGGGGTTAATGGAGGGGAAATGGGGCCATCTGTAATACTTTCAACAATAAAGATAAATTTAAAAAATATATGTGTTTTTATTGATTTCAGAAAGAAGAAGGGAGAGGAAAAGATAGAAATATTGATGAGAGAGAAACATCAATCACTCAACCAACTGAGCCACACCAATCAGGCAACAGAGAATCATATAAAAAATATCAAAAATGACAGTGAACCTTGAAGGATGGTGGCATATCAGAAAACACTGATGGTCAGAGGTGGTTTCTAATGCACCTAATTTTACCAATTAGGAAAGCTGTACCGATTTGTTTAGGCAGTGCTGTCCCATAGATATATAATGCAAGCCATTTGTGAAATTAAAATTTTTCTAATAGCCATCCACATTTAAAAAGTAAAAATACACGGATGAAATTAATATTTTACTTAACTTGATATACCCAAAGTAGTATCATTTCAACATGTAGTCAATAAAATCTTATCAAGTTTTTTATATTCTTTTTTTTCCTTGCCAAGTCTTGAAAGCCAGTGTGTAATTTATACTTCCAGCAGATCTCGATTCGGACTGGCCACCTTGCGAGTGCTTAGTAGCCACATAGGGCTGGTGGCTGCTGTGTTGGACAGAGCAGTTCTAGAACCCATATCTCCTAACCTTCCTGCCAGTATTCTTTCCGCTGCACTGGGCAGAGCTGGTTCCCCTTCTCCCTGTCTCCTGCAGTATACCCTGGCCTCAGCCATGAACAGAAGATCAGCAAATGTTTCTGAGAAGCTCACAGCCACACAAAGCCCAGAAATCTCAGGAGAAGTTTCGTTTGCCTTTCTTTGAACAATGTGAGCTTAAAATAGTATGGTGCAAACTTTGAAAGGTTGATGGAAGGAGGGAAGATCAGCCACAGATGGGATTTTGGCAGTTGAAGACCTGTCAAAGTGATTACCAAGAATCCATTGCTGGGGGAGTTTTTCATTGGAGGATATAGATTATATTCCAGAGCAGAAGCCCTAGGTATCTTGCCAGGGGACAGGGAGAAGGTAACCCTCTTATACTGATGGGGGAGGACTGTAACCCTTTTATATTGTCAGATAGGTTTTTGTGCAACAGGAATCCCCAGGCTATTTAATTAGGGCATTTTCTTAAATCCCAGCTTCCAGGGAACTTAAAGGACCATTATGGAGGTGACTGGAGGAAGGGAGAGAAAGAATCCTTTGCTTATATCTTCTAGTAGCATCTTTGCTGCCTCCTTCCTTGAGCTGGTGGGACTCATCTAACAGGTTAACAGAAAAAAAGTGGGGGGGGGGGAGTAAAATGTGATAAGAAATTAAGCTCTAAAATGTCATAAAATGGAGGTGGATGCAATGATTAAGCAAATGATGAGTGTGTACCAGGTCCCTGCCAATACTTCTCCACAGAACAGAGCGGGGGTTCTTGTTGATGTGGCTGATAATGACCCGCAGGTGTCCTGACTACATGCTTGCTCTGGGCTGAGATCCACCTTGAAGGTCTTTAAGGCCTGCACAGGCCAGTGAGTGCCTGCATTAGTGAGTCTTGGACTCTTTTATTCGCATTTAGCCTGAATTGGTGCAATATGTCAGGGAGAGAGAGTAAATTTGAGGTATTTGAGAGCATCTCAAAGCAGGAAGCATTGCCCAAATGGCTGATCAGAGCAAGGAGAGCCCCAGGGGGTGCAGGAAGTCCAGACAGGAGCCATAGGATCAGAGAAAGAAAGTGCAAGTCTGGAACAGTGTGAAGTGGAGGACAGAAAGACACATGGGGCAGAATGAGGAACCATCATTTGATTCTTAAAGCCACTTCCCTCTGAAATGTACAGTGTCTGAATTTAAGAGAGTAAAGTTGTAGGCAGTGAAGTCTAGGACATAATCCTTCCTCCTGTCCCATGGACTCTTCCATGGTATAACAATAAGCAACCTTACTATGGACCACGAGTCGTTGCTTTCCAGCTGTCTGTGAGGTAGCTCACCTGCAGGGCCTTGACCTGCATGCTACTTTCACAGGAATCAGTCCTTTGAGGTGACATTGGTGACAATCAGTATGCTGCTCGAGCAACTTGCAGTAATTTCTCCCCAAAATATTTACCAGCTTCTACGTCTTTCTAATTAATGCTGACAAGTAATCCCTCCTCCCACAGGAAACCATTCCTTCTTGTGAGCAGGTGTGCAGTGATCCTTCATCCGCGACAGCTCAGACGCAGGCAGACAGAAGTACCATGCACCACCTTCCAGAGGCTATAAAGGAAAAGGTCTTTCTGGTTGCCTTTCAATCTCTGTGGGGTTGGTTTGTTTGTTTTAAATGAGACAGCGTGTAAATGGCTCTCCTTAGGAGAGGGAGTTCTAATGAACAAGCCGGCCCATTTTCCACTGGGTAATGAGTGCACCCAGGTAGCTGCCGGGAACAGTGATGTATTCAGTTGTCACCCTGATTTTACACCAGGGCTGGGTGGCCTGTTTAATACATGAACATAAATCTATCAGCTGTTTTTACAGGTTCCCATTTGGAAAGCCAAAGTCTTAGAATAATGCATGCTCTGTGTGTGTGAGATTGGCACAGCCCTTCCATCATTTCCATCACATCTATGAGCATTTACAGGTACTGTATATTATAGACCATAACATGTGCACACACGTGCAGGCATGCGCATGCACACACACACAGGGAGAAACAGTCATTCATACATTAGAACCATGAATGCCAATAAAAAGAAATGAATTTATGAACACTGGAAACCCTCTCAACTTCTGAGAGGGAGAAGAGGTACGAGTTGAGCAAAGCCAACACTCAGCCTAAAATTAGAGCACCCTCCTTCACTTTTCTATAAAATAAGAGCAAATATAGTCTTTTAGGTTTTGCTATCACCAAGTTCTTTGTGTCTACAATTTGAAACTTAGCATAAATGAGAAATTACAAATTAAGTTTTATTAAAGGAGAGGAGAGAGGCCACAGTGTGATGGGGAGCTTTGTTCACGTGTGGATCTAGGGCATAAGTAGCATCAAATGAAGAGACTGGAGGTGGCAAAGACAACACTGAAAATGTTGACCCATTTCTGAATCCTAACAGCTCTGAGCATCCAATCAAGGGCATGCTTGATTGGTCTTCCATCTTGTGTTGGAAAAAGATGGAAATAATGGACCATGGTAAAGAGTTGGTACTCACTTGTATGCTAACAGTGATAAAGCCAAATGGGAAGTTCCCATCTGCGAACTTCAATGTTTCTGAGGAAGTTAGGAAGACCAGTCTTGGAAGAGCTCCTGACTAAATACAGTGCATATGGAAATGTACCACTGGGATTAGCTGTCAGCACTCCAACCCCTGGGGGAATTGTTAAGCCACAATGTGTCAACTTCTACAGCTACGGGTAGCGTTCTAGGCCTGATTCTCAACCCTGGTCACGTGTTAGAAATACCTGGGGAGTTTTTAACAGAGAGAATGGTAGGGGAAGGGAAAAAGTGAAAGGAAAACAGGGGCCTACACACTGGCATTTTTCAGACTCCCTAGATGATTCCAATGGGCAGTCAAGGTTGAATCTGTTGCTTTGAGCAAATGTGGGGCAGTGGCCCATTCTCTCAGATGGGGTTCAACATATCCCCAAAGAAGAGACCTGCACAGACCCAGGTCCTGAGAAATGTCAATCAGAACAATCTGCAATTCCCTGTTGTCAGTAGATAAGTCCATCGGCTTTTAGAACAACATAGTGGCTGATGGAATAATCTCTGGATTTCAAGGGAGATGCCTTTAGCTCTATTCTCAATTCTGAAAATAAGCTAAGTGACCCTTGTTTACCACTTCAGCCCAGTACCTGGATTGTAATTCATGTTTACTGAATGAATGAAAGACACTGAGCTCTCCCAGGCTTGGGTTTCTTCTTTTATGAAATGAAAAGACTAGATCACAGATTTCCAAAATCTCTTCACATTCTAAAATTTGAAAATGAATATAGATCCTCTGTAATCTGCTTCTATTAATAAAACTTATCAGAGTCAAGGAACTTGATGCCCATTTTACAGATGCTATGAGAGGCCCCCCAAGGGCATGCTGCCCAAGGTCATGGAATTGATAAGAAAGGAATTCTACGAAGCACATCCATCCTGCAACACTCCATCCTGCAACACAAAAATCAGTTTCATAATGCCCAGCAAGCGGCAGCCTACAATAAGCCTTCCCCAAAGCCCTGGGTCAAAACTGTTTTTGTACCAGGGCCTTTTGTAGTCATGAACTCTTCCACAAAGTTGGCAGCAGCCACTCTCCTATCATTTCATCAGTGGGCATGCTAGACCAATGGTTTTCAATGTTGGCTGTGTATCAAGGTTTGCAAACTACAAATTCTTAAGCCCTACCCATGGAGAGTCTGATCCAGGGGGTGAGCCTTAGGCATTAGTATTTTTAAAGAGATTCACACGTAGTGATTCCAATTTCCAGGCAGAGTTAAGAATTACTGCCCTACTGTGGTGGCGGAGGCACAGAGAAGCGGCGGCTCCAGACGCGCGCACTGGAAGGTGCGCAGAGGACGGACTTTTGCCTGCGCCACTGGGTGGCCCTGCTGGGAAGGAGACAGGGACGCCAGACTGCGCTGAGACCCAGTTCCAACTGCACTGAAACCCAGTTCCAGGCGAGAATCTGGGAGTCCAGATTCATTAGGGGAGGGACTGGACTGTTTGGCAGTGGGCGAAACTCCAGGGCGCGTTTCTCTCAGAGGTGTTTGCAAGGAATACAGAGGGACACAGACACAGGAGCCTCATAGGGCGGGGCTGACAGGAAGCCAAGGTTGTAGGCTCCACCCTGTAGCTCCGCCCCAGCCAAGCTGAGCAGAAGCTTTTTCCTGCTGAGTGCCTCAGGTAGTGGCTGACCCACACTGCATTGGAGACCCAGAAACGAGAGCATCTAGTGGTTGGTGGGAGATGACACCAGATTTCAATCACTTGCATAAGGGAGGCATTCTAGAGGCAGACTCAGTGAGCGCCAAGGCATTGCTGCATCAAGACCCGGCCCACAAACATGTCTCCTGCACAGAAACTCTTCCTATATGGACAAAGAGGGTCCTCACGGCCAATTGGCCTGGAGGACAATTCCTCCCAGTGACACCAACAACAATCAAGACTTAACTGTACAAAGGAGGACCAAGATGGAGACATAGGGCGGCAGCCTGATCTTTGCCTACCACAACAATATTGAGACTACGACGGGAGAGCAGAGCAGACACCAGCCAGAAAGTCCGGGGGGCTGGCTGAGCAGATGCTCTACAACTAGAATAAAAGAGAGGGGTACGCAGGATGATGCTGATGCCGGTGACCCAAAGTCCACACTTTAAGAACTATGGCTCAGGCGACACAATGGTGGCCAGGAACGTGCTCGGCGCAGTTCCCCCGGCGGTCTCCGGCTGAGGGGACGGCTCCACTCGCTGCCGAGCACAGACAGACAAGCCCCTGGGAGACATGGGGTGGGAGACTCCGTGCTTGCTGACCTCCGAGTCCTTCAAGAATCTCAATGCCCCGAAGTGGCCAGGTGCGCACGCTCAGCGACTGGCCACCGTTGCAGACCCAAGGGCCGACGCAGCGACACCGGTCCAGCCCACCGCCGGGCACCGGGCACACCGGAGCCTTGCCGAGCCCGCCGCCCAACGAGTTCTGCGGCAGCCGCCCTGGAGCTCTGAGAAAATGACCGAAGGAATTGCTGAGAGGGAATTGACCAACGGGAATTGGGATCAAGAAGACGAAACCCCGCTGAGACCCGAGTCCAGGCGAGCCTGCGAGCCTCTGGGCTCAGATGTGGTCACACGCCTCTGGGTCTAGGTGAGGCCTAACGCCCCTGGGTTTGGGTGAGGCCACGCGCCCCTGGGTCCAGGTGAAGCTGGATTCCGGGTTCGGGTGAGGCCATGTGCCCCTGGGTCCGGGTGAATCTGAACCCTGGGTCCGGGTGAGGCCGTGGGCCCCTGGATCCGGGTAAGGCTGGGTCCCGAGTACGGGTGAGGCCGTGAGCCCCTGGATCCGGGTGAGACCACGCGACCAGGGGTCTGAGAGAGGTAACGCGCCCCTGGGTCCGGGTGGCTTCGTGCACCTAGGTCCAGGTGA
Organism: Eptesicus fuscus; assembly: GCF_027574615.1. NCBI lineage: Eukaryota > Metazoa > Chordata > Mammalia > Chiroptera > Vespertilionidae > Eptesicus > Eptesicus fuscus. The sequence continues at coordinate 80,586,358 of NC_072484.1, read as the reverse complement.
GGCCACGTGCCCCTGGGTCTGAGAGAGGCCACGCACCCCTAGGTCCGGGCGAGACCATGTGTCCCTGGATCTGGGTGGGGCCTCGTGCACCTAGGCCCGGGTGGGGCCGCATGCCCCTGGGTCTGGGGGAGGCCAGGCGTCCCTGGGTCCGGGTGAGACCGTGTGTCCCTGGATCTGGGTGAGGCCTCGTGCGCCTAGGCCCGGGTGAGGCCACGTGCCCCTGGGTCTGGGGGAGGCCAGGCGTCCCTGGGTCCGGGTGAGACCGTGTGTCCCTGGATCCGGGTGAGACCTCGTGCACCTAGGCATGGGGGAGGTCACGTGCCCCGGGGTCTGAGAGGCCAAGCGTCCCTGGGTCCGGGTGAGACCATGTGTCCCTGGATCCGGGTGAGGCCGCGTGCACCTAGACCCGGGTGAGCCCAAGTGGCCCTGGGTCTGGGAGAGGCCAAGCGTCCCTGGGTCCGGGTGCGACCATGTGTCCCTGGAGCCGGATGAGGCCTCGTGCACCTAGGCCCGGGTGAGGCCACGTGCCCCTGGGTCTGGGAGAGGCCAAGCGTCCCTGGGTCCGGGTGAGACCATGTGTCCCTGGATCCGGGTGAGGCCTCGTGCACCTAGGCCCGGGTGAGCCCAAGTGGCCCTGGGTCTGGAAGAGGCCAAGCGTCCCTGGGTCCCGGTGAGACCATGTGTCCCTGGATTCGGGTGAGGCCTCGTGCACCTAGGCCCGGGTGAGGCCACGTGCCCCTGGGTCTGGGAGAGGCCAAGCGTCCCTGGGTCCGGGTGAGACCATGCGTCCCTGGATCCGGATGAGGCCTCGTGCACCTCGGCCCGGGTGAGCCCAAGTGGCCCTGGGTCTGGGAGAGGCCAAGCGTCCCTGGGTCCGGGTGAGACCATGTGTCCCAGGATCCGGGTGAGGCCTCGTGCACCTAGGCCCGGGTGAGCCCAAGTGGCCCTGGGTCTGGGAGAGGCCAAGCGTCCCTGGGTCCGGGTGAGACCATGTGTCCCAGGATCCGGGTGAGGCCTCGTGCACCTAGGCCCGGGTGAGCCCAAGTGGCCCTGGGTCTGGGAGAGGCCAAGCGTCCCTGGGTCCGGGTGAGACCATGTTTCCCAGGATCCGGGTGAGGCCTCGTGCACCTAGGCCCGGGTGAGCCCAAGTGGCCCTGGGTCTGGGAGAGGCCAAGCGTCCCTGGGTCCGGGTGCGACCATGTGTCCCTGGATCCGGGTGAGGCCTCGTGCACCTAGACCCGGGTGAGCCCAAGTGGCCCTGGGTCTGGGAGAGGCCAAGCGTCCCTTGGTCCGGGTGAGACCATGTGTCCCTGGATCCGGGTGAGGCCTCGTACACCTAGGCCCGGGTGAGCCCAAGTGGCCCTGGGTCTGGGAGAGGCCAAGCGTCCCTGGGTCCGGGTGCGACCATGTGTCCCTGGATCCGGATGAGGCCTCGTGCACCTAGGCCCGGGTGAGCCCAAGTGGCCCTGGGTCTGGGAGAGGCCAAGCGTCCCTGGGTCCGGGTGAGACCATGTGTCCCTGGATCCGGGTGAGGCCTCGTGCACCTAGGCCCGGGTGAGGCCACGTGCCCCTGGGTCTGGGAGAGGCCAAGCGTCCCTGGGTACGGGTAAAGCCAGATCCTGGGTCCGGGTGAGGCCGTGCGCCCCTGGATCCATCCGGGTGAGGCTGGGTCCCAGGCCCGGGTAAGACCACGCGCCCCTTGGGTAGGGGTGAGGCCACGTGCCCCTTAGTCTGGGTGACGCCGTGCCCCTGGGTTCGGCCGAGACCAGACCAGAGGGAGTCGGACCTCCATTACCACCATTTGTCCACCATCCAGAGCTGAGGGGTCATTGCTGACATGTACACATAAGGAACTACTGGACATCGAAATTGGGTCTCAAAAGAACTGTTGGTCCAGGGGGAAGCTCGCTACAGATTGATTCATTTGCCTGTCAGCATAACTATTATTGCTCGTCTCACATTCAGTTCTTATTAGTATATATCTAGTGACATATGATCTCGCTCATCTAGGGGAAATGATGAACAACATAGACTGAGGAACAAGAACAGAACCAGAAGCAAGGAGGCATCGATCGGACTATCGGGCCTCAGAGGGAGGATAGAGGAGGGTAGGGGGAGGGTGGGGGGAGGGGGAAAGTTCAACCAAAGGACCTGTATGCATGCATATAAGCCTATCCAACGATTAAGTTCAACAGGGGATTGGGGCATGCGTGGGGAGAGGGGTGGGATGGGAATGGGGGGATGAGGACAAATATGTGACACCTTAATCAATAAAGAAATTAAAAAAAAAAAAGAATTACTGCCCTAGATAGTATGAAAGCAAGGCTAATATTATCTTATTTGCACATATAACAGGCATCTTTAAAATTCTGAGGACTCACCAAAGAGCTGTTGTCTACTCATAGAGTGTCAAACATTCTCCTTCCCGCAAGTAGCCCTACTCATTTACAAATAAAATAAATTGTCTGCCTAAAAAAAATAAAAATAAAAATAAAAAATAAAACTTATCAACCACATTTAAAATAAACCTTCCAAGGCACATTAGTTATGTAAGGTATTAATATTAGATGAAGCTGGGTGAGGGGATCTATGAGAAATCTCTAATATCTTGACAACTTTTTTGTAAACCTTGCATACCCCAAATATTCCAGAATGGAAAGTTTATTTAAAAAAACAAAAAAAAAAAAAACTCCATCCCATCAGACTTTTTCTGAACAGACCCCACAAACTCCTACGTTTGGGCCTTTCCCCAGGCTAACACCCTTCCCTGAACTTTTCTTTTCCTTTCCCTTTTCCCTTTCCCTACCATTTTCATTAAGTCCCTCATTTCTAGTCTAAAAGATTCATTGATCACTTTTGAGGTTCTTCCAGCTGTCAGACCCTCATTTTGTGTTTCATCATGTCCTCCTGCCCCAATTTATCTCTTTCTTCCTTCATTTAGGCTTATTATCAGTCAGTGTCCAACCAGGAGAGGGGAAACAGGGAATTTGTGACACAAGTGATGCAAAAAATGAAAAGCCAAGTGTGGGAGAGGGAGGCTAAGCTAGTGTTCCCAGACCACAGGGTCCAGGTAACTGTCTACCTGGTGAGGAATTGGAGCCATGAAGGGTCTAGTAGTACCTGGGGCATGACAGTGAGGCAGCACCTGCCAAAAGCAGAGAGAAAGGATTACTGGTTTCTCCTTTCCTCCCACCCTCCATCCTCTCAACAGTGCTTCCTATTGGCCAAATCCAGGCAGAGGCCAGATGTCATAGAAACTTAGGAAACAGAATCATGCAGGAAATAGCCCCCTGTGACAGAGCAAAGTGAGAACAAGACAAGGAATGGGTTTGAGGGCAAAAGGCCAAGAACCTACACTGTACCTATAGGTTGTATAATACAACCTAATGTTTGATTATATCCTGTCTTGCCTGATACTCTAACACAGAGTGTGTAATAGAAATATAATGCAAACCATGAAATGTGGACCACATATGCTCTTTTAAATTCTCTAGTAGCTGTATTTAAAAAATGGATTTTATTTCACCCAATATATCCACAATATTATCATTTCAACATGTAATCGATATTACCATGTCGAATAAAATAATTTACATGTTTTTTTTTCATACTAAGTCTTTGAAATCCAGTGTGCCTCTTATGCTTACAACATATCTCAATTTGGACATTTCAAATGCTTCATAGTCCCATGTGGCTAGTGGCTCCTTTACATAAATTTTGAGTGATTTCATATGGTTTCTAAGTTTTGAACAAGCATAGGACAAGAATCCACCATGGACATCTCCAACTCTAAGAGAAACCTCATGAGTGAAAGTTTTAACAAACTACTATTGAATTTAAATTTAAAGAGTAAGAAGAAAACATAACAGAAACCTGTTGAACATAGATCTCAGAAGTTGGAGAAAGGCAGTGCTATATAGACCAGATCCCATAACGTTTAAAACTGTTTCACACGTATTAAATAGCTTTATAATCATGGGCTGTGTCATTGATGTGTAGATTTATTTTGGATGGTATTGGATGATGATATATTAGTTTTTAATAGCCTCCACTGTTCTTAAGAAGAGGAAGACTAGAAGTGTTCAGAAACTTCCCTCCTGATCTTCTCAAAGTTGGAGGGAAATTTTCCTTACATGACTCAGTGTCTGCGGAACTTTAGGCTTATGATAGTTTCAATGGGCCATGAGTATCACAGGTCAGATACACTCAATGTGGGGGCAATGATTAGTTCTGTGTGGGAGAGAGGAAAACGGACAGACGTTTCAAGTTGTGACCATATCCTATTTCTTTTACTCAGTGATGAATGCATGAGTATTGGTTGTATTGCTAGTTTTTATAGACTACATGCATTTTATAGATGTTTTTAATATTCTTTTGGTATTCAATAAAATTGCAAATGACACAAAAATGTATACAAAGTGAATAATGAAGACAAAAGGAACGGAAGGAAGGGAGGAAAAAAGGAAGAAAGGAAGGAAGAGAGAGAATAAATGAGTACAAACCAAAAGAAGGCAGAAAATACAACTAGTCTGAATTGACCCTGCCCAGAGCAGGCTAACCAGGCAGATGCCTTGTTCTGTTTTGAAATCCCATCATTGCGGTTTGCCCCACTGTTCAGGTCTACACAACTAGGGCAGGTGTCTCGTAGACATGGAGATGCCCCAGGGCAGATGAGCTTGGGCCTTGGCATTTCCCTCTGGCAAAGTCCATTATCATTGACAGTCTTCTGTCCTCACTGAAATGAGTCTTTTAAGGCAGACCATTTGGCTGGCTTTCATGAGAAGAAAGGAAAAGCATACAATTTGCAAAAATTGGGACAGTGTTGGTGTGATGGAAGGGTACATCTTAGGCTCTAACACCAGCTGAGCCCGCAATCAATCAGGGACCTTCCCTGGCTCTTGGAATAACTTCAGACCTGAAGAAAACACACTAGGTGCTTACAATGGGATCCAAGTAACCCTCAAGCACCTCATGTCTTGTCCCAGAAGTCCCAGCTGATGGGACTTCTCTCTCACAGTGGACGCCCCACGGACCATTCCCAGCCAGGCAGGATGGACTTCTCTTCTAAAGCTGGTACTAGCTCTCCAGCTCTGTCTCTAACATCAGGCCCTTGGTTGGAAATGGCATAGCATCGCATTCTGTCTGTGGTAGCCTGGCAGTGCTAAATCCTTGAACTAAAGACCCTCACTGCCACAGGGAGTGAGCTGCACCAACATGAACCTGGCCAGGACTCGGCATTCCATGCACAGATTCGAGGGGTTAGGAAGGCTTAAGTCTCAAAGGAGAGCAACTACCTGGGAGGGAAGGGGGGTGAGGAGCAGGAAGCAAGCAGGGGCTAGGCCAGCAATGCTGGAGAGGGAGGCAGGGCTTGACCTGGTCAGAGGCCAAGCCACTCACCGGAGCTCTGGTAAACAAAGTCCACTTCTAATTCTGGACCTAAGACTGCTTACCCTCCTCTATTTTATACTCTTGGTTGCAGGTCAGTATCACTGGACCTAGAAGTGTTTAACATTAACAGGAAGGTGTCGGGGAGGCATGTGCCTGAAAGGGGCAGGGTTACTTCCTCCTTCCTGCCATCAAGTAACCTTGTTTCTACTCCTAAGCAGGGAAAGTGATGACTGTGCTTTATTTACCAAGAAATACTTCTAAATTCCCCCCAGCATCTAAGAGAAGCAAAAGAGAATGATGACAGGCGTTCTTGACATATTTCAACTGACAGATTCACATAATTAAATTTTGATTGGAAAGGGCCTGAAGAAACAAACAAAAAATATCTAAACTATTCCATATTTCCTTTTCCCCAAAAATAATTCAAATGGTCTTTGAGAAGATTTAGTTGTGCATGTAACAGACAAACAGATGCTAACCCAGCCTGATGCTCATGGCAGTGATTGTGTGGGCAGGATGCTATTTCTGTGTCTGCATCTGCACATGCATGTGTACGAATGCACATTTGTGTGTGTGCAAGTGTATGTATATACGCGTCTAGGAGCATACAAATAAGGTGGCTGAGTTGGAGATGTAGTGAGTAAACTTCGAGAATAGCTGGGACACTGTTAACCCCCAGAAAAATGATTTGGAATTTAAATAGCAAGTGTTCGGAAGTGATAGGCAAAATAAACCTGGGAGACTGTTTGCGGTGCAGATGGGATCTGATGCTCTGGGAGCCGGGAGAAGCGCTGTCAGTGTTTTGACAGACACAGGCTGATGTTCAGGACAGAGCCAAGGAGGTGCTGGGGGAGGGGTTGGGGGGCTGGAGACCTCTGTGACAGATTGACAAGCCTGTGCAGGATTTCTCTAGGCGGAGGGAGGTGAGGGAGAGAGGATGCGATGATAAAGGCACAGGGAGCCTGGGATGCTGGTGGCAGGGTGAGGTGAGAAGGGCAGAATTACATTTACCATGTCTGCCTCTTTGGGATTATTAAGGAGGAAAAGGCAGGGGCCAAAAGCCAGACCTCAATGGAGATAAGCATCACTTCCCAGCGCTTTATTTCTCTTCGCCCTTTGCGGAGCTGGCAGGCCTGCTTAGTGCTCCAGGAAGGGAAACCCTGTGACAAATGCCTCCCAGGAGGGCTGAGGGGCAGAGAGCAGAGCTCAACCAGAGGCAACCAGACAGAGGCAGCTCCTCCGCAGGCCTCGCAGAAATGCTACCCAGAGGGAATCTGCAGCTGGACGGGCAGAAGAGTGCAATAACTGTGCACTGTGAGAGACTGAAACACTTGGTGGTAGAGAAGTCCTCTCGAATTTGTAGTCACAACTGACTTGAACCCAACCATCTCCCCGCTCCTCCACTTTGCCACATCCTCCCCCGGAACCCATGTACACCCATGGACCTGAGCCTCCTGCCCTCCTCTCTAATCTCACCCGTCGCACTGAGGCCCTTGCTCCCACATGCCCAGCCTCTCAGGGGGATGCAGGGTCCTTGTTCTGGTCCTCCCAGAGCATCCTGGGCTTCAGCATCCCGCAGGCAGTGTGGTGCTGTGGCTACCACACCACTTAAAGTCAGGAAGGCTCCACCCAAGTCCTGCCTCCGCCCCTCAGCCCTGAGTACTTGTACAAGTTAGACATTCTCTTGCAGCCTCAGTTTCCTGGTTTGGAATAAAAACTATGCAGCACGAATAGCAGGCTTGAGGCATCAAATTTAGGGGTCCTAAACTAGAGGCGACTTTGTCTCCTAGGAGACAGTTGACAATGTCTGCAGACATTCTTGGTTGTCCCAGTGCGGGAGGGGAGGTTAATTCTAGCATCTAGTTAGTAGTATCCAGGGATGCTGTGAAATATCCTAAATGCACAGGACAGCTCTCCACAACAGAGAACCATCTAGCCTTACATGTCAATAGTGCTGAGATGACGCACAAAATGTCTCTCAATGTCTCATGGGTTCTCAATCAATGGCAGCTACTATTATCAGATATATATATATATATATATATATATATATATATATACATATATATATATATATATTTAAATATCTGGGTGCTTTTAGAAGATAAGTTCCTTGAGGATAGGCAGAGGCTAAGTGTCTAAACCCTCTTGGTTTTCCATTCAGAGCCTTGCACAGCGAACAACCTCAAAGGTCTTCAGCTGCATGGTAAAATAATCATGGCGGAGACTGACTCTCCTGACAAAAGGTTAAATCCTAATTGGTGCTGCCAGGTTCATCTGTTCATGGCACAAGGTGGAAGCAAAGCCACTCTACATTTGTCCCTCCCCAAAACTCTCAGATAGAAGATCTCATTAAAACAATAACCCAGATCCCTTTAAACAGTTCAAATGCGAAAGATACAACCAAGTTGCCACCTTCCAACAGGTTGACAACTGGCTGTTTGACTAAATCCATCCCTATTTTACTGCAAGCCATCACAATGACATCGGAGGGACCTGGCCAGTGGGAGGAAATTCACCTTTTCACAGAAATTCATCAGAAAGGTTTCAAGTGGACTATTTCTGCTGGAAAACATTGTAGGTAAATTTCAAGGCCTTCCTATTGCTTCCTCATAATTATCCTAAAATATCCTAGACAGTCTGCTGCTGCTGTCATCATGTTCTCTCTCTTTTTTTAAAACACATTTTTATTGACTTCAGAGAGGAAGGGAGAGGGAGAGAGAAATAGAAATATCAATGATGAGAGAGAATCACTGATGGGCTGCCTCCCACATCCCCCTACTGGGGATCGAGCCTGCAACCCAGGCATGTGCCCTGACTGGAATCAAACCCAGGACCCTTCAGTCCGCATGCCAATGCTCCATCCACTGAGTCAAACTGGCCAGGGTATCATCATGTTCTCCTTTATCATCGGGTGCTCGGCCCAACACCTGGCCCGCTGGATGGTCAGTAGGTGTTTGCTGAGGAAGAGGTGAGCCTTCCACATGACCTGCAGAATGGATCAGAACCGGGTTCTGGGGCCAGAATGGGTGCTGCAAACTCAGCTCCAACACTCCCGTGCAGGTAGCCTCGGTCAAGTTACTTATCATCTCTATATTTCTGTTTCCCATCTGTGAAATGGGTATAGATGTGGCCTTTGTTTTGGAATTGTTGTGAAATAATACACACCAAGTGTTTTACATCAGACCTCACCTACGGTAAATGTACACTGTAAGCATCAGTCAGCAACAATGCTGTTTAGAAAAGCAAAACAAACAATGAGCGCTTTCCAGTTTGGGGAGGAGAATGATAGTATTTGTACAGCACTTCATGAGCTCCACCCCTTTTGTCCATCACAGGGGCCCTCTGAGGTGTGTGAACAAAAGTTATTATTTCCTGTCTAAGCCAGGTATCCAGCAAGAGTTGGATTTTCTGCCCCAATTCTCTAACAGCAGTTTTTCACTAGGGCAATTTTGCCTCCCCCCAAGGCATGTTTGACAACATTTGGAGATAATTGGGGATACTATTGGCATCTAGTGAGCAGAGGCCAGGGATGCTGCTAGCATAATACTGTATGATGTTCTTCCCACCAAACACACAGAAAGAACACTGCATTAATAACAGAAAACCCCCAACTCTACAAGGAAGACGTTAACTCATCTCATGGGCGGTGGTTTCAATGGGAAGCTCCTAGAGAAAACTCTTTGTAAGTTACCATATGTTCACTAAACGTAGTTACAATGGTTATCACAGAATTTAGCATGTTTGTGGAACGCCCTACCATCTCAGTTTGACCTTCTAGATAAAAGAAAATTTAGAAGTATTTGCTTCTTCTTCTTCTTCTTCCTATTATTTACACATACTCAACACATACTCTCATTTTTACTCAATAATAAAGTCACTGAAAATGTGGAACAATTGCCACATATTCTGTGAAATCTGGAAAATAGTGCTGTACTTGTCTCCATGGACTACCATCCCTTTCCAAGCCCTGACTTCTGTACTGTTTGGGTTTAAATGAGGTATTGTAGAGAAACATAGTCTTCACTTGAGAAAAGGAAAGATCTTAACTAAGGAAGGAGCTTAAAAGAGAATTTAGTTAATGCACCCCTACAGCTTTTCCCTGGAAGAGACCTTCAAATGCATTCATCAGGCAGATAATCAAATCTGGAAAAACTATTCTTGGAGAAGCTGTGCTTGAGAAATATACCAAGAATAAAATTCTCAAGGGAGCCTGGGATGTGTTCAACAAGGAGTAAGCGATGTTCAAGAGAACAAGAGAGTTGAGTTATCAAGGAAGTCACAGAAAAATAAGTGAGCCAGACTCCCATGGGCAAGGTCTGAAATACTATTACAGATCTCACTGTAAATTGGGATCTGAGAACATTTACCTCTTTGGGGCTATGGTGGTCCCACCCTAGACATCGGTTGAATGGCAACATCCTGCCCTGAAAAAATATGATTTCCTACGCTGTGGATGACTTAAAGAACAAAGGCAGCTTAACAAAATGTTGTATTCACAATTGTGGAGAAATCAAACATTTGGAAAACCTGGATCTTATAAAAGTTTGGACTACAACTATAAAGAAATTTAATAAAATATCGATAGCTGGCTCTTCGCCCTGGGAAAGAATGGCTAAGGCATCATTTAACCCCTGATAAAGACTAACTGGAACTTTAAGAAAACATAATCAGCCGGGAGGGTCAACGGGAGGAGCGAGGCTTATGGAAGTTCTTGTACTCTACGTAATCGCAAGAACCCTGCACACAAGAACCCTACAGGAAGAACTCTATGTTTATAATAAAGTTCCATGGTTCTAACTTTCCCTTTCCTTAACTTCCTTTTCCCTTATATAAATACTCCTCTATCTTGACAGACCAGAGTGTGCACGTGGCTTGTCATGTTTGCATGCACTGGGTTGCAGCCCTTTCTTTTTCCCAAATAAATCTTTTTTGGTGACAAAACACTTACTCAATATTATTCTTCAGTTGACACCCCAAAGACTTCCAATATTCTAAGAGAAAAAAGAACTTTAGTTTAATAAATTGTTTAAGTTCTGCTATTTAAGCAAGTACTAGACTTAAATTTTCTCTTTAAGCCAGATGTATAATTTTATTAATGAGAATAATACACAAGATTGCCTGAACTGACCCAGAAGGTCAATATGGGTGAAAAAGTATCCAGTCAAATCACAATTAATTAATTAACTTTGGCCTTGATCCCAAGCACTATGCAGAAGATCTAGCGTTGGTCAGTTTGGTTGTGCTATCACTAATATGACAGACTCCTGGTAAGTCCATTATTATATAACTAGGGGTGAGGGTGGGGAGTCCCTCAGCCCGGACTGCACCCTCTCCAATCTAGGACCCCTCAGTGGATATCCGACTGCTTCTTGTAATCCGGGACTGCTGGCTACTAACCACTCACCTGCCTGCCTGCCTGCCTGCCTGCTCGGCCCTAATTGCTCCCCTGCTGGCCTGATCACCCTTGCGCCTCTGCCTCGCCCTGCACCAGGGACCCAGGATTCCCTCCTCTGGCTGGTTGCAGACACCCAGGACCCAGGCTTCCCTCCCTCTGGCTGGCCATAGGCACCCAGGACCTGGGCCAGCTTCACCTGGGCTGGCCGCAGCCGCTAGTGCCCGGGACTGCAGGGCGGGCGGCTTGTCCCTCTCCTGGGCCGCAGCCTGGCTGGTCCCCATTCCTCTCTCACGAGCTCATTTGTGCCTGGCTGGTTCCCTTTCTTCTCTCCCCAGTGTTGAGTGTCTGAGCAGTTACAGCATGATGGCATGAGGGTGTGACAATGTGAGGGCATGATGACCGTTTGCATATTAGCTCTTTATTATATAGTATGGAATCCAAAATCATAAGAAAGTAGTGGTGAGTTGTACTATAATTTCTTAATTCAGGTATTTCTTGTATTAGGTAATGCTCATTAGTCTTGTCTTGGAATTATAATTTAAATTAAAGTTTATTAAATATTAAATATGATATAAATTTGTAGCATAATGGAACCTTAATGTTCAGTTGCTCTAAATTCTCTTCGCTCTCCCATGTCATTTTCTAGATGATTACACCAAGCCCAGAGAGGAAAAGTGTCTTGTAGAAAGTCACTTTAATTTTCAAATGATAAGAGAATTTTGTTTCACCCAAAGGACAATCTGAGCTGACACACAGAATCTGGTTTGTTCTACTTGGCCTGCATCTTGCCTCCAGATCCTTGTTAATGCTTTCTTTATAGACTTATCAGACATTTCTTTGGAGACTTAGTTACTTTGCTCACCTGTTTGTGCCTTCTCTCTTTCTCTTTGCCACCCCCCGCCCTGCAATTCACACAATATTAGAGAAAAATAAATCTAGAGTATATTGGTGTTTGATGGTTTTATGGCAACACACCACCCATTCCCTCTTGATCTGGTAGGGAAAACTCCATCTTCCTCCTGGAAAATACTCTCTCCACCCATTTCAGTCTCCAAGGTTTGCGTAGTAAAGAAGTCTCCCCCTTGAATTTAGTCTTAGTTTCATGGAGAGGGATGTGAATCAAACCTGACCCATCACAGAATCCCATTGTGCTGGCCACAGACATTGGTTCAGAAATGAGACTGTGACCCAATTATATCTAGTGAGGCAGTCACAGGCTTCTGTTGGGACTACTGTAATAGAGGCCTTCTCTCTTTCCTGTTGAACTTACAGCCACTGAAATATAAGCATGGAACTGCTGGATGATCATTTTACTTCTGCAAGAATGGAACCACTAAGAATGAAATCAATGCATAGCAAAGCAGTGTGAAGAAATTGAGGAAAAACCCGTTTTGATGTTATTGTTAGAACTCCTTGATCCATCTGAGCTTGAAACTCTTAGATAATTCAGTTAATGAACCAAACAAATCACCTTTTTATTTGAGCTAGTTGGGTCCATTATTCTAACACTTGTAATTGCAAGATATCTGACAGATTCTGCTGAGTTTCTCTAATGTCTAAGCTCACCTACAAGGGATCTGGTTGCTGACATAGGTAGCTTTTTGATACCGCATGTTTTGTAGATACTTTAAAAGTCACTTTTCAGTCAGTTGGTGCATGCTTTTTCGTAATAACATGAATTGCAATTAACCACCAGCTTGGATTTTCATTCAAATTGTGAATTTTGTGTTTTTTCTAGGATCCAGGTTAGAATGGTCTTTTAGGATGAGAATCACTTCTCAAGGGAAACACAGCCATTGGTAGAGAGAGCTAAATCTAAACTAAGCCAACCACTAAGCTATCTACACAACAGAGGGGATTTCCCTTGGGAAGTGCTGCTTTATATGAAAATCAACAATTTTCCCTTTGCTCTTATGACTTGGGTAAGACCTGAAAATGTAGCTTGATCTTCAAACAGAGGCATCACTAACTTTCTTAACCTGTAAGTGGGATCCCCCTAAATGGGGGCAGTGGGTGGATAGTGAAGCTAGAGAGACATGGGCACTGGCACAATCATTTACCAATGCCTGCTATCTACTTTTGGTGCCACATGGATGACTTTGAAGAACACCCTCACTGATGTACCAAAGCAGGTAAAAGCTTACTGTGTTGTCTTACATGGCATATCACTGTTTTAAAACAAAGTCTTATACCAAAGAAAAGACCATTAGGCATCAGCCATAAATGAAAAAGAAGAATGTTCCCAGCACATCTACCAGTAAAATCCTATCTCAATTGTATCCACCCCTTTTGCTTTTGGGTAAGAAGGGCCCTGGTTATGAAAATAAAAGGCAGAACCTTGGGAATCAGTTTCAGGTAATTCTCAAAGTCTTAGCTTGATTTGGCACCGCAAAGCATGGTCATTCAGGTCTCTTTCTGGAAGCAGTACTTACCCTCAGGGCCCTGCTTCCTTCTGTCAGTAATCATTACTAGTGACCTTGGCCTCTTCCCATTCTCTTTTGTACACACACACACACACACACACACACACACACACACACACACACAGCATAAAGCAAGGCAAAGTGATGATGAAGTGCCTCTCCTGCAGACCAGAACTCCCATTTGGTGCCTCCACTCTGGTCCTGTTCCTCTGCTGCTCTAATCTGCTGGACTCTCTACCTTTCCAATTGCTTACATGGTCTCTGCTTGGCCATCCAGTCTCACCTGTCATGTGGAGCTTGACCTTTGGGCACCCTGACCCATGGTGGTTTTTACAATCATGGACTTGAGATGGCAGAACACAAAACAGGCCCACCCTTCAGTCCATGCCAAACTGCTCCTTACAATCGCTCTCTTTTGAGTTCTGTTTAGTCTAGTCTTGAATGCTTCTAGGAATCCAGTTTCCCTAGCAGCACTGGAAAAACAGCTGTAGAAACATAGCCATTGAGACACACCTTTGCAATCTAAGGGTTCCCCATCTCAGGAAGTTTTCCCCTGCACTCACCTTTTATTGCTCTACCTCTTACTGCCTTTCACAGTTTACTTTCATCATTTCTCCAGCTATGTCTTCTAGTAACTTTGTTTTCCATCTCCGTAATGTGGTGTGCACAGTGTTCCAGACATTTCACCTCTCTTGTCCCTCACCCATCCTTTGGTTTCTTTCTTTTATATCTCACCTAATAATGATGATCATATTCCAGCTCAGAAATGCCCTCCATGTTAAATGGTCACAGTGTGACTTGCAGGATGCAGAGCACTTTACAAATAACAGCTATGATGGTCTTTGATATGTAGACATTTCTAGTTCATGGTTGTATTTCAGTGCCTAATGCTAGCATGTAGTAGGTACATAGAATAGCTCACCCTTCTAAATGTACCTAGTTCTCCAACAATGGCTGCCATGAGTCTAGGAGGGATGATAGCACAGTGGAGAGGTACACATTATCTTCATGCTCATGGGATCAGGAAGAATGTAGTGAGGACAACAAGAGAAGGGTGGCAGCCCACACAACGTTGTAGAGTTACCAAATGAGATGGTATAATATGAAGACTAAGAAGTTTGAAGAGCCAGAGTCAGGTTCTCTGCACTGTCCACTGCCAGCTGGATGAGGAGGATTAAATCTCTGTAGACCCATTATTATATACCATGTATCTCATGTTTTAAAAAGTGACCCTATAGGGCAAGTGTGTGTCTGTACATCGCTGAAGATTTAGACAGAATTGAGTAGTTGAAAATGTTGGCAGAACATTAAATACTAAATGTTCCTAAACAAGTTGTCAATGAGGGAAAGATAATCACCAGTACCCATAAAGGCATTCCAGTGCCCAAAATTAGAGAATCACCCAATGCCCATATAGATACCCACATAAATGTAGACACTGCTTGCCTGGTTACCCTTTAAATTTGTGTCCTGTTTGAGGAGACCTGGTCACTGTCCAGACTTCAATCTCATTAATTCACAAGGCAGTGTTCTTACATGATATAGAAAACACAGGATGTTCTTCTGGTATTTGTTTGATCACACACCACATTCCTTGCCCCTGACCTATAACAAGAATTATTCAAATCACTCAGTTCAGCATCCATACCCATAAAATTATGGATCCTCAGTTGTAATAATGGTAGTTTCCACATAGCTTATATGCTGGGCAGTATATCTGTGGTGTTTGGTATCCAGGAATAACCACATAGTAACTGATAACCTCTACTTTATTGTAAGCTTTTCTAAGTATTATGGTCATGAAAGGACATATGAAAAGTATGAACAACCTGATCTTCAAACTATTTTTTTTGCTTAAGTATGTTTTACATGTAATATAATGTTTTTAAAAAGGAGTTTTGGTTAAACTCTCCATGAAAATACTTAGTTAATAGCTATGAAGAGGCCCCACACTCAGTGAATTTTAGATGATTCAGCTAGACAGAACATTAAAGAACACAAATGAAAGGAGTGATGACATGTGAATAAGGACAATGACTAAAAAGAACCCTACAATTACCATTGCATAGCCAAGACCTCAGGCACTAGTGTGAGGTGATTGGGAAATTAATCTATCAAAATATATACTCTAATTCTTTAAATTCAATGCTATTACATGCTCCAGCCCAAATAGGATGTGGTTAATTCCTCTCTTAGTTCATTGGTCAGGATTGGTCACATGGCCTCACTGAAGCAGAAAGGGTCCAGGAGCCAGCAGTAATGACTTCCACCCTTCCTATAAGTCTGTGGTCAAAGTCACCTTCTTACAGAGACCCACACTGACTTCTGTCCCTGATTATCTGATTCTTCTTGCTTAAAAATTTTTTTCTACATATTTCTTTCAACCTACTATATACTTTACTTACTGTACTCATTATCTGTCTCAGCCCTGTAGTGGGGGAAAGTTTGAAGAAAAACAAGATATTTGTATAATCTTAAGGTATTTCTATAATATATTTATACATTTCAAAGAGAAAAAAAATAGAACTTCACAGTAGAGCAAATAATCAAATATCAACTTACCCAAGGAATAAAGATTAATATCACTAATAAATATGTATATTTACATCATGTGGCACTTGAGTGATACACTGAGAAGAACACATTGCATCCTTGGTAAATGTCTTACCAAAAATGCATAACCACAATTTAATCATGAAAAAACGTAAGATAATCACAAATTGAGGGACATTCTACCAAATTCATGACCAGTACTCTTCAAACTTTCCAGTCATAAAAGATGAAGAAAACCTGAGGAACTGTCACAGACTGGGGGAGTTTCAGGAGTGATGGAAACTAAATTCAATGTAGGATCCTGGATTAGAAAAAGGACATTAGTGGAAGAACTGGTGAAATCCAAATCAATTCTATAGCTAGTTAATAGCATTGGATCCATGTTACTCACTTAGCATTGGTATGGTTATACAAGATGTTAACATCAGGGGAAGCTGGGTGGAGCATATATGGCAATCCGCTGTATCAGTTTAGCAACTTTTCTGTAAGTCTAAAATTATCTCCAAATAAAAAGTTTAAAGCAAACACAAACATTTCGGGGGTTGATTATGCTTTCTGGCTCATGCTGACGTTCCCTTGTTTCTCTCCACTCCTGGGTGTCCAGCATGTGGCAACAGGCTCGTTCAATATTGTAGCAGGAAAAATGGGGGTGAGATAGAAAGTACCAGGTCTGGGCCTTGTGCCTAGACTACAACATGGTACGGCTCCCCCAGAGCTAGAGCTCTGACAACCAGTAAGGAGACCTTAATTCTAGTTCTGGCTTCATCACATTGTTGTTTTGGTGATATGACCTTGAAAAGTGGCTCAGTCATTCCTGCTGTAGAAATGAGCATGAACAGTGACATTTCCTCCCTCCCTCACAGGGCTATTTTTGGTTAGGCTCAAAGGGCTTAGTGAGAGACTGGACCAAAGTAAAGACAGAGGCATCACCTTATTCAGAATGAGCACGGCATTTATTGCCTGTCGAATTCGCTTACTTTTCATCATACGTAGTCATATTTTATGAGGGGCAGCATGTGCAGTGGCTAAAGCCCCAGATTCTGGGTTTATAGTGCCTGCTTCCCATCCTAATGCCACTGCTTACTAGCTGTGTTGTAATTTCCTCAGCTATAAAATGAGGGTAGTGACAGAACCTACATCATGGGGCTGTTGTAAGGATTAAGGAAGGTAATATTTATAAAGCCTGTAAAAGTTGCCTTGCAACTTGGTGAATGCCATATAGTGTTTGCTCTTAATATTACTTTAAGATCATTTTCCCTGATGGTTCATGACATTATTCAGAATACTATTTAACTCCTCTGGGTGTAGCAACTTGTGCCTTCCTAGCTACACAGTAGTAGATTGTCTGAGGACAGGGGTGTGAATGCCTTGTGCTTCAGCCTTCCCAGTGTGATGCCTTATACAGAGGAGGTGCTCGATAAATATCTGATGATTGATTGACTAATAAGGCCCTAAAGCCAATGTTCTCTTACATCACAATTTTGCTCCAGGCCAACTTTTCATATGTGTAAATTTAAACAAACTTGGAAAACAGCAATTTCTCTAATGGTAGGGCTGGTCTCCCCTCAACTCTGTCAGAGTTTGCAATGGGAGTTGTTCATTTTTTGATATCTCTTCCTCCCATCCTGTCCACCCAAAATCTTTCTGTCAGTGCCACATCTGGAAAGACAACTCAGGAATAGAACCTGACACTCAGTCTTTGACTGAGCTCTTCCCTTCTCTTTCCTGTTGTCTGGGAGGAAAAAGAATCCTGCCATCCACTTTCCTAAAATGATCGCTTTATGTGCTTTTGTTCCGTTTCCAAGACTACATCTCGGAGTCAACTTGAGCTTCAAGGCTTGGCAATTACTAGAGAAATAAAATATTACCCTCCTCGTTAAGCACTTTGGCCACATTCTCTGTGGTGTTTCCATTTTCGATATCTAAAGTGCAGTGCTCCTTCGGTGCCCTTGAAGCTGAACTCGTTTCCTTACTGAATGCATTATTTCATAGAAGAAAAAATATCATCTTTCAATTTATGAATCACTCTTATCTTTGCTCTTCACCTTTCCTCCTCTTTGTGTTCCTTCCACTTACATACTTCTACATTATTTCTGGCCAAACATGAGGCAGCCAAGTTGGAATCCTGGGTCTGTTGCTATCGTCATGATCATTTTTTGTGCCATTTTTATGAAATGAAGTCCCATAGATTCAGGGCACACTGCAGGCTTCATTTTTGCAGACAGCAAGACACCAAATGCTGCCATCCTCATCCCCCACCCCTGGTCATTTCTCTCCAACATATTATTTCCTCTTGTGTTGCCTCTATGACTCAATAGTGGAACTATTTCATGATTCCAAGGAGCTTTGTTGCTCTCCTGACACTAAAACGTGCCCCAGAATGATAGGAGTTCTTCTCCATCCTCTGAGAGGAGAAAGGAGAGGATAAAACACTAGCACCAAAATCTTCCAAGTCTCCCCTCCTTTCTTTCTTTGCCGGACTTCTGCTGGACCAAAACTACTGCCTTCTATTTCAAGAAGTGAAAGTGTGGGAGTTCAGAAGGCAATGTAGTGTGAGATGCACTTCTCATAAGGTGCATGTGTGGAGGAACATACTCCAAAGAGAATGGCAACTCCTAAATGAGACACTCCACCTATTTGTGGTCACATGGAGACCAAGGCAATGAGGGAAGCCCAAGGTCTGGATTTGAAGAATGTACATCAGGTCCCAGTTCCAAAACCTTCAAACTCTTCTCCTTGACCTTAATCAAATCACATACCTTATCATCTTTGGAAAGGAGAGAAACAACTCATATCTCTCTCACTGGACTGTTGTGGTGACCAAGAAACTCAGCACTTGTCTAAGCATTTATGAACTACAAAGTGCCATGTGGACACTATTATCCAAAAATAGATTTTATAGCAATGAACAAAAGGGTAGTTATTAATATGGCCATTCAAGTCCATTGATCAATATGATTTACACTTACTACACCAGCAAGTAGTATTAGACAAGGTCCTTGTCCACAGTAGCTTAAAGACCAATGGAGAAGGCAAAACTTATAAACTTGTCCAGACTTACCCAGCTGAATCCATGAGAAGGCCAATAAAATCTGGTGCTAAATGTATGTTGTAATGTATTTTGCAATGGTGCTAAGAATCAGAGGTTTAAGTACCTCAGGAAATAATAATAATGATATACAATTCTGTATCAAAGTCCTGGTAATGCTTAATTAGACTGCAACAAGGGGTGATACATAAATGCAAGCCCCTCTTAGGCATCCCAGCTCCTAGCTCAGTGGACTCAGGCTCTTGGCCACTGTGTTCTCCTGCCATGATCTATATCCTATTACAGAAAAGAGTGGTAGGAAAGGTCTAAGAGGGAAGAGTGTAAGCTACAGGGTCAGTCAGCCTTGTTCAAATCACACCTCCCAAATGTAACAGCTGGTGACCTTGGATAAATTATTTACACCCTTGATGCCTTGGTCTTATAATTATACCTATCATAGATGGTGATAAAGATAATGGGTTAATACATGTCAAGTACTGAGAACAGTGCTTGGCATATGGTACATGCTCAGTAAATGCTAGTTATAGTTGTGGTTATTGTCACCACTGCTATTATTATTGCTATTATTGTCAAGGCGATAGAGTCTGAACATTAAGCTTATTACAGCATCTGTACACATTGACCCTAAAATTTCCCTACAAAGTATCAATTTGACTTATTAAATTAATTATTCAAGGCATGATTAAAGTTGAAGACTTTTAGATAAATTCACACATCCTACGCTGAGTCAAGTTTTCCAGGAAGCTATTCTTAGAAGTATTTTCCGAAGTAGTTCAGAGGACACTAGTCCTATAAGATAGTCCTCATAGAGGGAATTCCGTAGTTCAAATATGTGGTAATTGCTGCATTTGTATGTAAAAATGCACATGGGTATTGAAACATAAAGGGACATTTGTAATATTTTCAACAATAAGAGTAAATTTTAA
Organism: Eptesicus fuscus; assembly: GCF_027574615.1. Lineage (NCBI taxonomy): Eukaryota > Metazoa > Chordata > Mammalia > Chiroptera > Vespertilionidae > Eptesicus > Eptesicus fuscus. The sequence goes on along the minus strand of NC_072484.1, from coordinate 80,566,621 downwards.
AAAGAAATTCTTTTAACTTTAACCAACCTAGATTGTCTAAACTTACTTAGCCATGGGGCTCCTGGTTCCTACATAATGCCAGTGATCTTAGGCTTCCTCCACAGAGTGCATTTCAAGAAACTTATTCCAAGGAGATAAGAAAATATTTATACCTAATGTATAAATATTTTATGCTCAGTCAAGGACTGCACAGTAAGAGAAAATAAATGAAAAAATATTAACTGTATTATGAATGATTTTTTTAAAAACTGTCAAATAAATGGTTTGCATGTTTTTATGTAATTATTACTTCTTTATTTGATAGATTAAAATCGACTGAAGTATTGACTTTTCTCTCTGGCCAACAGTTAACCTGTAATTTTATTAATGAGAGAGAGAGAGAGAGTTTAAAATCATGTCATCTGAGTCTCACAAATGAGAAAAGGCCACAAGGAATGTGAAGAATATATGTACCTCACCAACCAGGAAACACAAAGGTTAGGAATAGCTTCCTGGAAAACTTGACTCAGACTAGGATGTGTGAATTTATCTAAAAGTCTTCAACTTTAATCATGCCTTGAATAATTAATTTAATAAGTCAAATTGACACTTTGTAGGGCAATTTTAGGGTCAATGTGTACAGATGCTGTAATGAGCTTAATGTTCAGATTCCATCTCCTTGACAATGTGTCATCATTTCCAGTTTCTGTACAGACCCACCTTGACCACATCATGCCACCTTCTTAGAAGTTATGTCCTTCAGCAGAACATTGGTGGAGGTTCCAGGAAAGAAGGTTAGGAGTAGAAGGATCTGGCAAAATTTAATTTCTGATATTGTCTCTAGGGGTACAAGTAAATATAATTTTTCCATTTTGGAGCATATAACCTAAAGACCATATCAACACTGGTTCCTGTAAAAGGATATATAGCCCTTCCATGGGATTGACAAACTGATATAGGCCCAGGCTTTGGGTGACCTTTCATATAGGGCCTTTCCAATGCTGATGTCTGAAAGCCCTAATTCATGCCATATCTGTGAATTCTCCCTTTCCTCTTTCTTTCCCTAGATAGTGAAGTGAAGTAGTTTTGCCAAGTAAAAGCTGCTGTTAGGTTCTTATTTTAGTAATCATCTGGTGATAGAAAGCTTCCCATTGGACTTGAACTTTCCTCTATCTGTCTTAATGGCAGTTCCATCATTGGTAATTCGGTCTTTGTTAAAATGAAAGTATTTCACCAAAAGAGTAACACAGAAGCATGATCACTTAGTATGCCTTCAGTCAATGCAGTTTATTGGTTCCCTAGCAGAGGACAGGCTAAGAGGGAATGAGACCATAGACTTGAAAGAGTCACAGAGAACAAGAAGCAGGCAGCAGAAAGCCATTCTCGACCCCAGCAGAACACATCTCTAGGGAGCTCTCTAGGCAGCTGGAAGATAATAAAAAGATGCCAAGTTCCAGTGGAGCTCTAAGAGCTGGAAAGGATGGTTGAAATGGTGGTGATGTAGTGAAATCTTGATTTTTTTCCATGACGTGTCTTTGGGCTGGCCCTGTCTTTGATACCTCATTCCTTAGCAGCCACAGTTTACCTAACTAATTATGTTCCTTTATTTTAACTCTCAGTGAGAGATCAACAATCCAAATCCTTCTATAAGAATGGAGTCTTCTGTTCTCTACTGTCTGAAATGGAATTTTAGATAGAAGGTACCACTAGTCTTGGGCCCTGGGGGTAGAGTGGGCATCTGTTCCCTCAGCACAGTGAGTTCTGAAACCCAGGAAAGCACAGTCCCCAGCTCTTCAGTGGGTGAGACTAAATAGCTTACCAAGAATCAAAAGTGAAATGAGTGCATAAGTGTGGAAGGTTGAAGTCCATTGGAAGTGTGTAGTCTTGTAAGATCTCTGAATAGCAGATGTTTGGGTCTTTCTACCCTCTAAGTGTCTGCAATGATCTGAGAGCTGAAGGGCAGAGGAGCTGCCCAGGAGACTGCTAGAGACACCACCGAATGGGGTTGGTGGCATATGTGTTTCTCTTTTAAATATATGTATTTTTCGTCTTGGTTAAAACCACAAGTATTTGAAATTCTTCCAAAGGAATGAAATCTCAGACCTGTGGAATGTCAGTTGTGGAAATTAAATGGCCACCACGTGACCTAGCAAATGCCACTGTGGAAAATAAACACACGATGCTGAGCAGACCTGCTGTTTACTCTAACATTTTGAGATGACAGGCAATCACTTTCCAAAACCACGGCCAGAGGTAGAGCTCTCCGAAGGCTTAAATCAAGAGTCTTTTAAAGCAGATTGACTATTCAGCTGTGATTCTCCAGCAAATTAAGAATCTGCTCTTGAATGCTGGACAATGAAAGCCCAGACAAAGCTACTAAACACACGCAAGCACCCTCTTCCTTTTTGGCCACAAAGACCATGCTGTTAAGTACCATCTTACTCAATCCTGCTGGTAGCTGAGCAAAACCAAGATCTCTTATATTTAACGAGAGAGCACTATAGCTGAACACTGGTGTGATTCTAGAGATAATGTGAGCCAGGGATGTGAAGAAAAAAAATCAGAGTGATAAAAGGTGCCAAGGGAGAGGCAGAAAGGGTGGGTGGATGGAAAGGGAGAGTAAAAAAAGATGCAGAGGAAAAGAGGAAGGGTGATATAGTATGAGGGGAAGATATAAAAGAGGAAGGGGAGCCATAAAGATGCAAAGAGGAATGGGAATGAGAAAAAAGAGAAGGAAAGGAATGGGGAATGGAAGTGAGTGCAGGGAGAAAATTAGAAAAATGGGCTAAGGTGGCAAAGAGGATAAGCAGAAGTGAGTGTACCCCCTTTCTTTGTTAAAATATAATTTTATTGATTTCAGAGAGGAAGTGAGAGGGAGAAAGAGAGATAGAAAGATCAATGATGAGAAAGAATCATTGACAGCTGCCTCCTGTATGCCCCACACTGGGGAACAGAGTTTGCAATCCAGGCATGTGCCCTGACCTAGAATCAAACCATGACCTCCTGGTTCACACGTTGCCAGAAGCATACCCCCTTTCTAGGAAGCCCCCTTTCCCTTCACTAATGAAGGAAACGTGGCCAGCATGGCATCACACAGTTAGAATCAATGGATGAGAATGTGGGCGGCTGCCCAGACCTGCCCAGGGGAAGCAGTAGGAAGCCCTTCCCTCTGGCTTGGCAAGGTCTGCCTCCTGCCTGCCAGAATCATCAGCCTCCTTGAGAAGGCCATGGAGAGCAAGAACTTGGCCCGACTGCCCATGGGCCTTTAGAAGAACTAAAACCCAGGCTCCTGCAGACAGCTCAGGCCCTGCCCATATTTTCACCTGGCTTAGTAGAATGAAGCCTCAAATAGGGCTATTTCTTTCTTCAAAGGGAGTGGCAAAGGGGTGTGCATTATTTCCAGAGAAAAAGCAAAACCCAGTCAGCTGCCTTTAGGCCTTCAAAACATAAAAATTGAGGTGTAGGGTTTCACAGTATAAGGAAACAAAATCTTGGCCAAACTGTATAGTTGGATGGTTTGTATTTGCACCTCTCTCCTTCTCTCAGGGCCTCTTTCCAAATTTTAAGCATCTCTGCTCATTTGATTATAGTATGTGTGTAGCCACTGGTTCTGTGCAGGAAATGCTGGGTGGCTGACACATGCCCGGAGCCTGTCTTCAGGTTGCTTACAATCTCCTCCATGTTCCTATCTCTAAAATCTCAGGACATTGAGCTGATACCAGAAGAGCAAGGACATGACAATGTACCCAGCAAACAACAACAGGTTCTACATGAGACAACCTGGGTTATAGTCTCAGGAAATACACTGCCTGGTAAGTGACTTTGGGTGCAAGGATCCTGCCCAGGACCTTGGATTTCCCACGTGTAGAGTGAAATTGTGGGACCGCATGACCTATAGGGTCCCTTCCAATGTTCCAGTTTTGTGATTTTGCTACAAAATCTCCTTACTTTCCCCTAGTGCCCACTTCCACAAACTTTAAACAAGCCTTGGAATAAAAATAAGATATGATTTCCCCAGATTTCTTTTAAGGCATGGAATAAGATTTCCTCACCCATTCAGTCACATGAGAACTCTGATAAAAAACCATTCATTATGGGAAAATTTAATTTAGAAAATAGGAATTAAATTAAATATTTCTTAAATCACTTTAATGAGTTTACAAAATTGAAGTAAATCTATTTGTTCTCTAAAGATAAGACCTGGAGCTAGAGGTTCAGTTCTATTTTTCAAATGGCTTGGGGTGGGGGTGAGGGAGAGAGAAAGTATATTCATATCTGAAAATGATTAAATGAAAATTTAATCCTTAATTATCCTTCTAACAGCTGCTGATGGAAAATCATGCGTGCGTACTAAAATTTAAAGTGCCTGGGTTCTGTGCTTTTAAATTAAGATTTTTTTTGCAGTCATTTGACTTTTAAAATTATAATGAATGTCTGTTTTCCGCATAATTCAGACAGCAAACACTTTAAGAAGTATTATGTAAAAGTAATCTACTCATTTCTCCAAATCCATGGATCTCTCTTAAATTGCTTTGAGCTGCACCCTGTTTTCCCTTTATCAGCATCTGAGCTGACTCTGTCCTTCCTCTCAATACTGGGCCATGGGGATGCTCCCCTTATCAGACTGTGGTAGAGCAGAGGTTCTCAAAGTGTGGCCCTCCAGCTAAAGCCAACACCTGAGAATTCATTACCAATACAAATTATTGGGTCCTGTGGAATCAGAAACTCTCGGTGGGTGGGTGGCCCAATAATCTGGATTATTTAACAAGTCTTCCATGTGATTCTGATGCTCTTCTCTGAGAATTTGGGGTTAAAGGAAGTGATCAGGAACTGAAGCAGAAGTTTTAGCGTGATAGAACCCAGCTTTTCCCATTTTATCCGTCAGAGATTTGCTTCCTGACCACTTCAACTCTCAACCTTTTTGAATGACTCTCCTTATTTTAACCTAACTGAAAAAAAATGTTCAAATCTTGTATTTCAATATGCACTGCAAGAAAAAAATGCACCCAGTCCTACTTTCTAATTCCTTTGGCCCTCTGCCCTCTCTCCATTGAACTCCCTTGTCTGTAAAAAGAATTGCATGTGGAGTGACAGTATCTCATTTTGGCTTTTAATGGGGGTTAGGGCTTCAATACATGAACATTTATGTTCTATAAGCTAATGCTTCTCTGTTTCTTCAGGCTTCAGACCAGGAAAGACTCTGCCATCATAGTTACGTGGAATGTGTCATTTACTTATTCTTTTCACTCCCTGTTAGATATTTGTTTTCTCCCCACATTTATATGTTGAAGCCCTAAACCACAAGTATCTCAGAATGTGACTGCATTTGAAGATAGGGTCTTTAAGAATGTGTTAAGTTAAAAATGATGTCATTAGAGTGGGCCCTCATTCAATATGACTGATATCCTTATAAGAAAATGGAATTAGGACACGAATGCACACAGAAGAAAGACAAGGTTAAGACACAGGGAGAAGGTGGCCATCTATAAGCAAGGAGAGAGGCCTCAGAAGAAACCAAACCTGCTAACACCTTAATCTTAGTCTCCGAGCTTCCAGAATCCTGAGAAGATAAATTTCTGTTTATCTTCTGGGCCTGTGTTTCTTTTTCATGACGCCCTAGGAAACTAACACCCTACCTAGCCTGTGAATTAGAATGCATTGCCAAGGGAATAGTCCCCTCCTGACAGGGAGGAAAGTTTGAGTTCCTTGAGGATAGCAGCTCACTTTCTGGCAATTTCTGCAACTTAATCTCCCTCTTCTCTCTCTCTCTCTCTCTCTCTCTCTCTCTCTCTCTCTCTCTCTCTCTCATATTTATTTATTTATTTATTTATTTATTTTTCATCCCTTCCCGTAACTACTCGATCCCCACCTGATTTGTCTTTCTGAAGGAAAAAACAGAAAGTTCAATTTCTCCAGTATCTCCAGCTCTAACAGGCACATGACATGACACTTCTTGAGAGTTACTACCTTGCATATAGATCAGTCACCGCAGAGATGTATTTTGAAGATCAGGTGGGAGTTTAAGAGCATATAGCCAGGGTGGGAGAAAATGCAGACAGGGTGCCCAAACATCACTGAAATCCCAAACAATTGACCCCATGGTCCCCCCCCAACTGACCAAACTTGACAATGTGTTGTAAGAAATGGTGAGTATAGTGACAATGATATCCCTTTTAAAAAAGAATCCTAGTTATTTTTAGGATTTCTCACTCACATTGATCTTCCTTTCTGTGAATGCCTAGTGCTCTACAAACATGTAAACTGTGCAGGATTATTAAAATAGGTTTTCTGTAATATAAGCAAAGCACCTAAAACAGTGTGTGGCATGTAGCAAGCACTCTCTCTAAGGTATGCTCACTCTCGAATACTGGGACATGACCTGATTGTAGTCATGACTAGCTTCAGATTAGCACACTAGTGCAAGAAAAATGCCCACCCACAATATAAGAGGGCATATCTGGAGATGGAGATGGAAAGACCTGCAAGTTATCTTAGTTACTCTGACTCCGTTTTATGAAAGACCACATAGCTTCTGTCTGCACAAACCTTTGGTTTGACAACATCAAGGCAAGAAAAGGTTATTCCTCCCTACCAGCTCACCTATGGGCCTGACCTGAAGATACCAAACAATCCACAGAGTTGGAATTCAAGGTCAGTGTGTGCAGCCTGTCTGCATTTTAGGAAATAGAGGTGATTGTGTTACCAAGACACAGAAGCTGACTCATAGCTACATAAATGGGGAGGGTGCCTGTCTGTGTGAGAGAGACTAAGACAGAGAGATGGGGGAGAGAGAAGAATGGGAAGCTCAGCTCTAAAGGAGATGACAACTTGTTTCTCTTAATCTCCTAGGGCTCCCCTATGAAAGCTCTCTCTGCATGTAGCCTTCCACTAACTCCTTGGAAGAGCTGAGATATTGTTTCTGGTGGGGTCCACACATTTTCCCAGTTAACTTGTCTCAGGCATCTCATCTTCAAAGTGTCCAACAATGTCCTCAACTGACCTTCAGTTCGGGGAAATAGACCTATAAAGATAACAGTTCTTCTCCCTGCCAAGATGTCTCAGAGCCAAAAAAGCAACCAACCAGAGGATTCAATTGTAGGACAAGGTTTTTGTGATAAGTACAAGAGCATCAGCCCCTTTAACCTCCTCACCCACTTATCAATCCCAGGCCAGCACTACCCAGTGGGTTTCCCATGCACAGAAAGTCCTAACCTAACCATGTCCATCTCCAGTTAGTGTTTTGGAGACAAGAAAAACTGAAAAGGACATCGAGAGAATAGGCAGAAGGAAAATGAGTACAGCCAGAGGATAGAGAAGAAAAAACAAACAAACTCAAGATAGAGATGAAACAAGAGTAATTGATAAAATTAGGGCAAAGAAAGAAGAGAAAAAAAAGAAAAGAAAAGGGAGAGTAGAACAGAAGAAGAAAAAATAATAAAGCTGGAAGGGAATAGGCTACATGTAATAACACATTTTAAAGTAGTCATGGAAGTAAAGCAAGATTAAAAATCAAACAAGGACTAATTAAAATGCCCCTTAAATGTGTGCATGCATACGTGGGTGTCTGTCAATGGTGTCCTTGATCTAAAACTCAAAGATCAAATTGGGCTAATGCTCTGAACAAAAAACATTCACATAGATGCTCATGAGGACCCCTTTAAATGCCTATTGTTGATTTTAATCTCTTGTTTCTTAAGGTGATCACACCTTCAGCAGAGTTGTCAGGGCTTATTATAAATCATATTGTTTGAATTCCTGCATGTGGGTTCACATTCCATTTTCTTCTATTTTGAATCCAGAATTTGGCCTCCCTGAGGATCCTTCCTTTTTTTCAGGTGATTATTAGGCCTATTTGATATTTAGTCAATGTCTCTGATTTGTGGAATAAACTCAACATTTTCTGAACAACAGCTACTGTGAAAGTCACTGTTGTGGAATGTTGTAGCTGGGAGGAAGGAGAGAGACCCTTCGTTGGGTCTAAGAGAAGACAAAGACCAAAGAGGCCAGGTGGTTTTCAGAATGCCACTCATTTCAGCTCCACCTCTCCCTGAAACTCCAGCAAGTCATTTAACTTCTCTGAGCCCAGTTAGATTTTCTCTCAAATGAGTGTTATAATATTTGCTTCAAGGATTTTTTAGAAGATTTTTAAAAAGCCATGCTTGAAAGGCAGATAGCACAAAACCAAAGTAGGTGCTCAATAAATGTTGAGCACACATGCACGTACATACAAACAGCTGACAATACCCTACCCCTTGCACATGCATGCAGGGCAGAGGAGAACTAAGACTGGGGCATTCACTATGACCTGAGTGCCCTTGTTGGGGCAAGTCAAATATAAGTTAATAGAAAAAGAATGAGTGAGCGAATGAATGATTAAATAAAGAAATTTACTTCTCCTCCCTAGTTTAAAAAATAGATTAAAATGTTTTTATAAAAGTTCTTAAATAATGAAACAATTATCTCAAAAAATGTACTCATGTAAAAACCTCCTCTTTTGATACTGCAGCACATACTTTTAAACAGTTACCAGGTGTTCCCAAGTGAAGGACCCATCCATATACCTATGGACACCTACATATATACAGTCCTGTGCTGTCTGTCTTGAAGACAGCCCCCCAAAGGATGCTAGGTCCTTTCTTCTATTTCCCTGAAAAGATACTAAAGGGAATTTAAAAGAGAAAAATTATGGAAAGTAGACAGCAATGAAAATATCATTTCACTCGGGTTCATAAATCATTTAAAAAATTCTTCTTTCATTTCCCGCCACCCAGCAGATTTATTGAAAATTTATCACCAGTCCTTTCAGGGAAGCTTCCCCTTACTCAGAAATGAGAGAATTTTGACCTAAATTGCCTAAGAGCTAAGCCAGAATACCATTGTAGCTCTGCGGCTCCATTTCAAAACTAGCCTGTATTTTACAGAATTTCAAACATCCAAGTCACTTCCAGTCACAGGAGCTAAAATTGGCCAGGGTGGAACGTGTGGCTGTCAGAACTGATAAACATTTCCTGAATGCCAATTGGTTGGAGAACCATGTCTCTGAATGCCTTTAAAAATGTCTGAAGTCTACCTCAACACGTAACCCCAAGTTCCAATTACTTGTCGGGAAACTGAGACTTTGTTTGAACAAGCTCAACCAATTTCATAGTCTCTCATTCTGTGGTAAAAGGGTCTTATGTGTGCTGAGATCTCTGAAGGGAACAGGCCAAGTCTTCCTGTTTCGCACTGGGATGAGAATAATGAAGTTCAAATTCCGTGATCCGGGGGATCAGGGTCTTTCTGCATGGATTAGTGCCTCCATGGGCCTCAGAAAGCCTCAAGAAACAAAAAACCAAACCTTTGGAAGGACAAAGTAGGTTTGATGATAGTGAAGACCTATTTTCTGTGTTGGAGGAGCTTTCTTCTCTAAGGTAAAGTGTATCCTTGGCAAACCTGGAGGAGAATGCTTCCTGTTTGCCTTTTCCCTATCTTCCTCCTTCCTTTTCTATGCAGTGACCCCTGCCTGCTAAGAATTAACTGCACAAATTCAGACCACCTGCTACTATCTTGAAAGGTAGCGTTTGATATATATCCCTACCTCCACTCCCTGAGTCTCATTGATAGAAGGGGTCTCTAGGGTGTGTTTTTCCCAACACCACCAAGCAATAAACTAAGTTCTGCCACTCTCTACCTGGAGAGAGTGTCTGAAGTTAAGGGCTCAGTCCTGTAAGACTGCCTCCCAGCCCACCTTAGACAAATCCCTGTGTCCTCACATGCCCATTGCTTTGTGTGCACTCCTGATGTTTGTATTTTTATAAGGACACCACTCTTATTTCCTCCTTTAACCTCTATTATCTTCTTAAAAGCCTTGTCTCCAGATACAGTCACATGGCAGGTTCAGGCTTTAACATATGAATTTGGGGGACCCAAATCAGTTCATAACACCAGACCATAATAATATATGCAGAAATGTTATAACTTACTTTGAAAAATAAATAACTTTTACAGAAGAAAAAAGAAATACATACCAGTAACTATCTTTTAAAAGAGCTAAACAAGAGTATATGTTTTAAAATAAAATACAGGAAGTCTGAGAGCTTGAAAATCCCACCGGCTTATAGCTGGGATAAAAAGAGGTGTTCAATAGAACTAAGCAAAGAAATGAATGAATAATTAGGAATGGATGATGATGAATAAATAAATGAGAAGCATATGAAAGAACGATGAATTAAATTGTGTAGAAATGACCTCTTCTCCATACTAAGACTATTTTCACAGAGCAAACTGACACTATTTACTGAGAACTCCTCCTCTTCATCGGCACTCTAGCTACCCATTTGGCAGTCAGTTGTGACCACCATGTAGAGGCCAAGTCAGAGTGTCAAGCAATCCAGAAGCATGAAGGCAAGATAATTTTAAAGCTTCCTGAATTCCCAAATGTCCAGCAAGTTCAGTTTTTTGTGTTTTTTTTTTTAAGAGTATCCTTGATGAAATTATCCTGCCCAAAGTTCTGATAATTTAAAGAGATGAGATATTTATGGGGCCAGAGGAAGAAAAGGTAAAGCAAAGGTCATGGAGATAGTGACAAGAGACAGGAATACACAGTTACTGCAGCACAGAGGAGACCTGAGCCTCCAGATGTCATGAGCGCCTGGGGAGTATATGCAGCTGCATTCTTAGAGCTGGTCACACCCACGGGCAATGAGGCGCTATGAAATAATTTGAGCATCTCCAAGAATCCCCAGATCCTGAATCTCAAACACTTGTCCTACCAAGCTTGGAACTTCACTTAGATATTTATTCCTCTGCCTGTTGTAGTCCCTCTGGTCCTCTGCAGAGAGAGAACACAGGAAGACTAGGATGTAAGAAGGCACAGGAGTGGAGATGTGCAGGCCCCTGAAATAATCTTCATGTAATTGCGGGATGAGTACATCTGACTATGGCACCTGGCATCAAAGATTCAGCAAGAAAAGAGTTCAATTGCCTTGTTAATAGCACCACTAACTACTGTCTATGTTCCCAGGCTCAACAGTTTTGGGCACATGACTGATTCTTAGTATTAGTTGGCAGGAATGAATGAATGGATGAGTAGGTGGATGGATGAATGATTAGATGTAGGACAATTGAATCTTCCTTTGGCAAATTTTTAGAGAGAGTATTTGGCACTGCCCTTTCTATTTTTTTCTGCTTTGTTTTTCCCCATGGTAACCTCTCTGTACATTTTCCTTTAGGACCCTGATCGCAGCAGGGTGCTACGTAATCCCTGTATCCTAACAATGGGCTTGCTGATGCGGGCTTTTCTCATAAAGGCATATCTATATATTCATGTTTATTTAAAAGCTACTTGCCTTTAAAACAAAAAGCATCTGAAATAACTTATTTATAAAGCACATCTAAAGCCAAACAAATAAGACAGTCATGTGCCCTATACCAATGTTTTAGTCAATGACAGACCATGATGGTGGTCCTATAGATTATAACAGAGGTGGTGACATTGCGGCCATTGTAATGTCATAGCACAAAACAGTACTCCCATGTTTGCGGTGAAGCTGGTATAAACAAACCTACGGTGCTGCCAATCGTATAAAAGTATAGCACATGCCATCATGTACAGTACACAGTACTTGATAATAACAATAAACTGTTTACTGGTTTATGTATTTACTATACTATACCTTTTATCACTATTTTAGAATGCACTCTTTCTACTTAGAATAAAAAGTTTGCTGTAAAACAGTCTGCTGTGTTATGCTGGCAGCAGCCTCATACATCTTGTGCTCGCTGCATCTCTTGATTGCCTCGTTTTCTCTTGTGCTTGATTTAATCTCATGTTGTTTTGTACAGTAACATGCTGAGCAGGCTTGTAGCCCAGGAGCAGTAGGTTGTACCATATAGCCTAGGTGTGTAGTGGGCTATACCATCTACATTTGTGTAAGAACACTTTATTATATTTGCACAATGACAAAATTGCCCAATGATGCATTTTTCAGAACATATTCCTGTCGTTAAGCGGCACATGACTGTGGTAACCAGAAGATTCGTAGTCATTACAAAAGAAAGCAGAGAGAATAACTTGTAAAAATTTGAATGAAGGTGAAGCCAGGTGTTGAGGAAGGGACTTCCAGGCCTGTATTCCTAACCTTGGTGAACTTTACAACCTAGGATCGGACCCTCAGGCTTGCAGACTCAGAAAGCTAGTTTGGTCAGCACTCAAGAATGAACGGGCCAGTCAGGAACAGTCTCCAATTAACCTCAGAGACATTGTATAAATCAGACAGCTCGTTAATTATTTTACCCCCAACACCATCATTCCTGTGCCAATCAGATTGGGTGCAGCCAGCACATTCCTACCTGTAGTCCATTCCTACCTGGCATGCCAAAACCAAACTTGAGAGCTGCTTGATGAGGTTCCTGGGCTCTGGGATCAGAACAAGGACATTTTGACAGTGGCTTTAGATTCTGTTGCCAATAAAAGTGTGACAAAGCCCAGGTGCAAAGCTCAGGCTACGGCCCCCAGTCTCTTAGACACTGCTGGGTGGGCACTACCCACAGCAGCCCCTTGATTCTCATTTGTTAGTGCTTCTACTGCTAAACAACACTGCTTCTGCCCGATTTATTTTCCCCAAAGATGTCTTGGAATTCTCAATCCACCTACAATCAAGATCTACTCATTGGAAAACTTTCCTCTCTATGAGGAGATAGCTAATACCTGTTGTGATGTACCCTAAGTTTCTAAATGAACTCTCAGAGTTATCCTACTTCGCTTAATTTCCTGTGAGCACCCTACCTTTGTTCCCCCTGTGATCAGGTAGTGGCTAAGAGTGCTGGTTCTCAGGTCATAGAGACCTAGTTTCAATCCAAGCTGGGTGATAATGGTAAGTCCTGTGAACTCCATGTGCCTACTTCCTTATCTGTAAAATGGCCATGGAAATAGCCAAGAAGACCATTGTTAAGATGAATTATGGTCATGTTTGGAAGCACTTAGCACACCTGAAAACTCTCGCTCACAGGAAGCAATAAAAACGTCACCATTAGTCATTATCTCTCATTGCTCCCACTCAGCCATCCTTCACTGAGCACCCACTAAATGTGCCTGGCCCCACGCGAGGCCAGGAATCCAGCACAGGGTAATTACTACAATTGAATATTAAATTTAGCTCTTAGCTTCCTGGCTTCCAAGGCCCAAAGGGCCATATTAATTATTGCTAAGGTTTTTCTCTGTGCTCCAGCTTATTCACTCCTATGATACTTTTACAAGCTTAAGTTCTAAAGATGGCTATCCAATTATGAACTTACAGATACCGAGACAATCAGATGAAGATGACATCTCAGCACTTACTGGGCCAGACCTGGTGGCAGCACAACACAAATCAACCCATGTTGACAATACCCCAGAATTCTCAGGGTAGCCTACAAAACCATAAATTAGACATGCAGGTGACTGTTACAGCCTCTCACTCTTTGAAAATAGGATGGTCATGATGAAAAGTATATGCAGCTTTAGTCCAATAGAAGTGTGACCCTAGCTATAAATTATCTATAATAACAAAAGTGTAATATGCTAATTAAACCAAATGGCCTAACAGCTGAACAACCGTCCAGACAACCATCCGGATGACCTTCTGGACAAAGCTGGGTGCCACGGCTGTGAGGGCCATGTCTCTTGCACAAATTTCGTGCATCAGGCCTCTAGTTTCTTTATAATTTTAAATAGAGAGCTTAAGAAATAAACTCACATGGCTGAGATGCACGTATACATTCATGTAGCCTGATCTTGAGTAATTCGCATTAATAAGAGAGACACAGGGCCCCATCTCGCCATACGCCGGCAGTCACTTTACTGGACTCGAGATAGAATCAAAGTAATTGCTCCATAAAGTAAAGCAGTTAGTAATAACCTAAACTCCAAAAGCCCTTTAATTTTCTGATTCATATCTTTAATCAATTTGCAACATGGAGCAATTGAGTTTTCCCTCTGGTTTCCCAATTGTTTGCTCAAAAGGGCTGCTCTGCTGCCTTTGACTGACGTGACATTATTGCATTTATATTGACTTTTACGGCAGTTTTTACAACATTCGAGGTGCATAAGTTACATGAAAATGTAGCACGGGAACATTTCAGGATGAAAGTAAGCCATAAAGAGAGTGCCTAGCTATAATGTCTACAATTTACAGTGTGAGGACATTGCAAATTGAGCAGATCAAACTGGGCCTGGGCTGGGTGTCATCTGCTTCCAAAACCGCCCAGCAAATTGTCCCAGTTCATCCCCACAGAAGCTGCACCATGTGCTCTGACGTGGTTTCTTAGACGTATAGAACACAGAACAAATGTCTAGCTTCAACATTGGAGAAGGGGAGGGTGCTGATGAGGCAGGATGGTTTTGAAAATCAAGTAAGTTGACTGAGGCCTAAAGTAGGCCAGGGAACTGCTTGAAGATGAAGCTACTTCTGACTTATTGTTACCTGTTCACAGGCTGGCATCTCAGTCTTCACCACTCACTTCCTACTAGGAGCCCAGCAGTGAGGTGGAAACAAATGAAAGGCTATTTCTCATCTACAAAGGACCCTCACTTCCGCCATCCCCTCTGATGGAAATGACTCTGTCTAAATCAGGTCCTCAGCATTTCCTACCAAACTGGCCTTCAAATCTTCACTCCCCTACCTCTCCTGTCCTTAATAGAGAGATTTTTCTAAGATATCAGTCAGAGCATGTTGATTCCCACCCAAAAACGTGGCCAGTGGCTTCCAGCTCCTTCAGAATAGCCTCATCACAGCAGCATCTTACTTGTTAAGGGTACTGCCTCTGTTGCAGCCAAGCCAGGGGGAACCTGTTTGTGCACCAGCACATTTGCATGTTGAGTGTTTCCCATCACTTTCCTCTACCTGGACTCCATTAACTAAAAGCTTCTTTCTGAAAGGTCAAGACTTATATCCTAGAACCAAATTCCCTCAGTTGAATGCCGAAGGGAGTAAGTTGTACCACTTACTACCCTTTGGGAATCTAGAAAAATTGCTTAACTGTTCTGTGCCTCAGTTCTGCAAAAACGGACATAATTTCAGGACCTATCTCACTGGTTTGTTATGGAGCTTGATTCATTCAACATATGTGAAGAGCTTAGGACAGGATCTGTCAGAGTAAGCTATTAAAGTGTTAGCTGCTATTTGGATGTTGAATTCTTCAGCATTTCTTCTAGATCCTTTTCTTCTTCTTCCAATCCTTCAATAATTAGTGTCTTCCCTCCCCCTTGAAGCAATCCTAGATTTTCCTGTCAGAATAAGTTACCCTTTTTTGCTCTACTCCCCACATGTTTTTCACTTACAACTTTTACTAAGATGACATGTGTCTCTGCCCAGAGGGCAGGATTTCCATCAGCAGCAGTAGCTACTGCATGAGATCACAGTAGGCAAGTCCCACCAAGGGTCAGCCCAGCATGCCTTCCTCACCCTGCAGGCTCACCGCCTTTGGGGTTCAGTCATGGCATGCATACACATGTGGCAAAAACTTAATTTCTGTTACATTACCTGTGATTTGGTCATGACTCATGTCAGGAAATGCTCAAGGTTCTAGGGTGAATTTAAATCAGTGAAGCTCTCCAAATCTTCCTCACTCACCTATAGGCCTCCTTCCAGACAGATGGGCAATAGTAGTAGGTTTATAACAGGGGCCTGGAAGGTTGAGGCCAACACTTGCCTACAAAAGTGGGATATGTTCTGACTTGTGGTTCCTCCTGAGGAGCTGAATGCAGCCACCCAAGGGCAAAGGGCAATTCACTGGCAGCTACCTCCCTAGAAGTGAAATAAAGAAGTCCTTGGTCAATATTCCTGGTGGGAAACTTCTTTTAATTTTAGTGTTTGCACACCTTTTCAAGAAAACACTCCTTGTGGACAAGAAGTGTCTTTTTTATTCTTTCCCATCATGTAGTTAATGCTTTTTTGTTTGCTTTTCTGGGTTGTAAGGTCCTTGAAGTTGGGGACTATGCATTTTAGGAGTTTACTTTTGAACATTTTATTTTTAAAATACTAAAACACAAAGAAATCACTTACAACCTAACTTTTAAAATATGATGTGACATAAAAAACAAGAATGTTTCCCTCCCTCCCCCCACATTGCTATTAGTTGCATATAAATTCTTCTTACATTTCTCTAGTTACCCCTCTCTCTTGTTTTACCTTATCTTCTATCTATCATCTACCTATCTCCATTTATTTGTCTACATGTATAATGCATGCATATGACTCCTTAAACATATATACATATAGTTAATAAACATGAAGTCATTGACCTAGAGGTTTTTTTTCCTATTTAATGCTATGTCATGGACATTTTTTCCATGTCATCTATATCTAACTCATTTTGCTTTAATGACTTCAACTCCTAGAAGTGGAGTCAAGAAGCATGGGCATTTGCGGGGAGCAATCCCTCAAATTCTGCCACAGTCTGGTGCCAACTTACCTATCAGATATTGCTTTCTTCTCTCTGTACTCTTTCTCAGATTAACAAGGACTTGGCTGTTCCTCGAATAGAGTATGTCCTTCCATGTACCTCTTGTGCATTATTAGTCTTATTTCACCTTCTTCTATATTTGTACCATATAACGTGCTGTATGCATAGCAAGTATTCAATAAAAGCTGTTATAGGAATGAATAGATATGGAGGAAGCCCACTATAATGCTACTCAATCAAGACCATCCACCTGCTAGACAGCACATGTAGTTGAGATACTTTCTGTGTTGCTTTCAGGAAGTTACTGGGCTTTTTTTGTTTCCTCAGTTTCCCATTCATCCAGTAAGTCTAGAGATATTGGCTTGTCTCCTGGGAGACCTTGGGTGGAATCTGGTATTTCAAAGTGCTTAATGGTGCTGCTCAGTAAATAAAAGATGTCATTAATATGCATGAAGCTATTTCATCAAGAGGCCAACAGAGCAAATTTAAAAGCTATCTTCAAGGGAAAAGAACTAAACTGCCATTATAGGCATACTAACAACCACAATGGAAGTCTGCAGGAGCCAGAACAGTGTACTCCCCGGGCTCCTCAGACTCTGCTGAAACCTTAAGGTGCCCTAGTCTTGCTGTCAGTCTCTTAGGGGAGGGGCTGGAGAAGAAGAATTATCTTTTACCTCCAGACTCCACAAGTAGGACTGGAGCTCTCAGCATTCCAGCGCTGTGCTTAAGGGCCCTTAAATGATACATCTAATGGTTTCTGAGAACTGTCCCTAACAGTATGAAAAATTAGATGGGAAACAGCCAACGCATGAGCAGGAGGTAGGCTTGGGAGGATTTATGATTTGCCACCACTCCAAGGTCACATTTCCACTCATAGGCATGAGAAATGGGGAGCATGGTTAAGGCAGAATCATTAGGAGTGAACTGAATGTACTGTGCCAACTGGAGAGCTAACAAAGTGCTAGGAAGGAAGTCAAGAGCATGGGCTGCCACATGACCTTCCCCTGGATCTTACATCTCACCAAATCTGTACCTCATCTGTAGGTAATCACAAACATCTCCCTGGGGATCCATATTCATATCAGAGGCAGTCTAGTGTCTAACTCCTGAGGTGTCTCCTTCTTTCATCATCCAAGAACTTGTGTCCTTGGGCCAGTCTTCATTGATGCCGGAAACCAATTCAAGCATGTAATAATTATAAGAGTTTCACCAAAAGGTTGGTGAAGCTTGGGGGGCTCAACAAGGGTGAGCCACAAATGTAGTTTACCTATTGGAATGGCTAAATGGCACTTCCCCCAAACCTGAATAGGATTGTCTGCTGCCAGACAGCTCAGGGCATTTTATTGCCTCCTGTTGGCCAAACACCTGAACAGATGTAGGCTATTCCCCAATCTGACAATACCCTTTGAAACCTTACCCTTTGAAATGTATTATCTCCACCTTGCTTTAGGACAATAAATAGCACAGGGTCCTTAGACATGGGGTAGTCTTCAGTTCCTTTAGCTGAAGCTCCTCTGACCTCCAATACCTTTCAAAATTATCTTTTGTCTTTGGACTTCTTCTTAATCTATGCATCAGCCCCTTTCTCCAGAATGCTGAACCCTTTGTAACGCTGGGACAAGAATCCCGGCAATTCCAATGCCAGGATCCAATGGGGGAGCTGGATGTGTCCATTCATGGGTTCCTAGTTAAGCTGTTTTTGTTTCTATTTTTACCACAGGTGTTGCCATTGAAAAGGGTCCCACACCACACACTCCCCTGTGTTCTTCTTATAGTTGAGATGATGCCTTTTCAGGTCCATATCCTGTTACAGGTTTCAATGGGTCTCCTTACATGTGACCTCCTAGTTATAGCTGTCAGTGATTAAATGCCTGTGCTCAGAAGTACTATTTCTGGGCTTTCTGTCCCTAAGACTTCCAGGTCCTTTGGTTGAAACCAGACAAACAGTTCCAGAATGTTTAAAGTTATCATATGACAGATAACGGTTGACCCATCCCACACTATTATAAGTGATCTAAAAGGGAATGTTCAGAATCTGAGTCTCCTTTGCCTCCCAGAGGACCCCTGGATACCTATGCAAACTTACTCATCTCTTCTCTAGCTAAGCATACTATAGGGTATGAAAGAATGCAAAGGCTTACCACCTTTACATCTTACATTTCTTAATTAGGAAGGGCCACCTGTTTGTTCAGAAAATAGACAAATTTGAAGTTTTCCAAATAGATTTTCTGTGCCCACCTGTACAATAAAATAGAAGATAAATTCTCTTGTTAAAAACTAAGTTCTACCTTTACAGGTATTTTGCTCTATGTACTAGTATAATGTGCCTTACTAACACTTGTTGCATCTATCTCATTGGGATGTTGTAAAGATCAAATAAGGCCTTTGATAAAGACATGCACTTTTAAAAGCAAAACAAGAAAGCTAAGTAATAAAGATAAGGAACTGCTATAGAGAAGATTCATTCCATTAGAAAGAGAGTTGGGTTCTAGAAATTCTGGGTTGACTTCTAGGCAGGTAGGGTTTTGCAACAAGAAGTAGAGAATAAAATTTGGCTTCACAAAGAAGGCCAAGGACAGAGCATGCTTGATTTGTGGTGCAAACACAGCGGATAAGCTGCAAGAATGGACTGACAAATGAAAATAGTACAGGGACAGTATTACTAATTTACAATATCCATCTCCCACTTAAATAATTGCTGTTTCCTGAGCTTTTCCTCCAAAATTCTGTATATTTTTGAAACCACTTAACCACTCAGGGATTTAGTTTCCAAAGTGTGAAATGAAGCATTGAGGCTAAAATTAGTAGTTTTTGAAATTTTTTAAATCCTAGAATGGCATGTATGAGCAAAGATACTCAATAAGTAAATGCAAACACTCTAAGACTATATATAGTCAGAGATAATAGTGATCTTCCAAGATTAATTAGTTCCTTATAGAAGGCCATTCTGCCCTCCATAGCAACTCCAACATGAGTCCTTTGGAGATATCGAGGGACAATTATCTTTGGTGGCCAAGGCCCAGATCATTAGCCCACGATTGTATCAAGAATTCCATTGAGATTCTTGAGTAATATGACAATGTTGGGAAGATAAAGGAATTTAGTAATCAGCACTTAATTTTTCAAATGGGAGAATAATTGACTTAGGCCAGAGGAATAATGTGAAGAAATTACCTCTGATAGTGCTTAAAAGGCCATGTGCAGTCTAGACAATGAATAGTTCAGGTGGCTTCCCTTTATCTAATTTTAAGCCTGCATTCTCTTAATGAGCTTATTCCTAACCTTTCTGACAGGTACCTCTAAAGTCCTTTTTTGATACCCTTGCTCCAAAAAGGCACAGGAAAGTATGTGGAGATAAGAAACAACTCCACTTTACTACGTAAAAGCACTGCGATAATTGGCAAACCCTTTTGGGATGGGGTAGGAGCTCAGGGAAAAAGTGAAGAACACTTGGGAATAAGCCCAGAAACATAAAGACATCCTTGGGAGGCAACAAGGCTAAGAGGCACTCACAAAAATCAACCCAGCAAGCCAAAAAATAAAAATTACAAACTTAGCAAGAGTGCTGCCAGACATACTGCCAATCACAGCTTAACTTTGTTTCTCTTTAGAGGCACTTAAATGGTTCTTTCTCTATAAACATTTTCATGACACATGAAGGATCCTAAGCAAGATATCATGTAGGGTGCTAGAGGGTGTATTGGTAGATACAGGCTGGAAAAGGGGGTTCCAAACAAATCGTGAAAGTCTGGCGATGCTTGGCACTCGGGTTCTAGTTTGTAAGTAGATGGGGGCTATAAGGTGTTCCTACGTGGAGGAATGACATGGGAGAACTCATTTAACTTTCACCTGATCCACCAAGAAAGGAAGAGTTAGAAGGTAGTTGGGAGGGGTTGGGCATTTATTTATTTATTTTTAAGAAACCTACTCTATGGGAAAAACTGATGATTTGACTCTCAGATCTGTATCTTTTATTCACATCTCAAATTCTAATTTTCCCCTCAACATTTAACTTCTTATTAACTCCTGACTTCTAGTCCTCTAGAAGGCAAGAACCGGATTCTATCCAGGTGTATCCCCATGACCTGCCGTAGGGCCTAACTCAGCATAGGGGTTTATGAGAAAAGAAATCCATAAGTGAATAAACATTTGGTTCAAGTCATGCATTCCTAAATGTGTTTTATTGGAAATATATGCCCTGTCTGCTGTTTGTAAAGACTATAGGCTGATATTGTACAGAGCAGAGGTGCAGGGAAATGTGCTGCCACAACAAACAGTCTAGCTAAGTATTGGAAAGGGTCTCAGGATACCAGATTTTAGCGGGTTCTGTGATGTCTGTCCCAGGAGATGTGATGATGGTGGTGAGGGGATGTGTAAGCTCTCAGCCATGGAAACCACAGGAGAGGTGGACTGGGCCACACTTATGGACATGGTCATGGACAGTTATGTTACAGGTGTGCTGGATATTGAAGGTATGGGGTCTGAGAAGAATGACATCTCGGTGTGACCGCTCAGCTAGGACTAGACTGTCTGTTCTGGGATGTCTCCCTGCAGCCTTCCAAAGCATCCATTAAGGGTCTGAACCCAGTGCTGAATGCCATTCACTTTCTTATGGCAAATGGCAAAGGGTGGCATTTTACATAAGGGTGCAATGAAAGTGGAAGGCAGCCTGATGCCAGGAAGATTCTCAGCAGGGGACCCTGTGAGAGACACTCTAGACTTTTGGTTACCCTGCAGGTTAGAGAAGGGTTTCTCCCCCTCCCTCACCCCTTCACACTGAGAGGGGAAGGAGGCAGGCTCAGAGACCCTCATGAAGACATCTTAGTCCAAAAGGAATACTGAACTGAGGGTCAGTATCCTGAGTTTGTAGCTTTGACTTGGGCAGGGCCTTTATGTCATAGAGAATCTAAAATAGTCCTAGAGAGGCCAAAAGAACCCAAAAGCCACAGGGTGGCAAAAAGGGGGAAGAGGAAGTCAAGAGAGAACTCCCTGAATGCACAGCCAACCCTGCTGTTAAGAGTGCCACCTCTCAAAAAGTTTCTGACATTGACATTAATTAAGACTCACCCCTTTCTCTACTAGAACCAAAGTTCAGGTAACTTGGCCATATATTCTTTTTCATGAACCTAAACATTTTTTTCTTTTTACCAAAATATAACTCAAATTCAAAGAAAATGTTTTAATAATAATAAATCATCCCCTATCCTGTCACCTAACATAACCCATATTGCCATTGTCTCTTGTTCTTAATTCCTCTAATCAATGACAGATTCTCTTTTGTCTTACATAAGGGGTATTTCCACTGAGAAGATGGAATTAGAAAAGGAATAATACTTCTATTATTATTTAAAGTGATACAATCTACTTTACATAGGGCACACAGGATCTACTCATATATGAACATAGAACCTTTTTATTTCTTACAGTGGAATCCAGACCCAAGCCTTGTAGAAGATTCTTAAAATTTAGCAAGTTAAAGTAATTAGCGTATGCATATTGTTAAAACATGGAGCAAGAGAAGTGGCTGATGGGAGTATGGAAACAAGAGTACCTGCCTTTAAAGCTAGATTTTGGCTTTTAGGATTAGTACTTAAATTCCACTACAATCCAAGCACCAGCTGCCTTTCCAATCTATGCTCCATGCAAACTTGGATCCAGACTTCACCAAGCTTCGCTGTACTTATACTCATATCTTTCCTCTCCAGCATTTTCCCCTTCTCTCTGGTCAGCCAATGCCCCGGTCACATTTTAGCTGTGAGCATTTGTACAAAGTCCTTCTGGTATAGAAGGTGGAAAGACAAATTCCTGCCTTCCTTCCAGGGCGAGGAGGCTATGTGACTCTTTTTCTTCAACGAGACATAAGAAGTCTACCGTTGTTGGGGTGATGTTGGTCCTGAAATACATTTTCTTTCCTGCAGGAAGGAGATAGTGTTGGCAACAACCTTTCTCCTTTTCATCTTCCTGCCTTGATTATAGATGTGAAGTCTGGAGGAGCAAGGCTTTCTTATGACAAGAAGGTGATGAGCATGAGAATAAAGGCAAGGAAACAGCCTCCCTCCCACTGAGCAGTTTCCCTGTGCCAGCAGCCACCTACCTCCAGAATCCTATTAAGTCACTGTAAGTCAGAAGTTTTATTATTATTTTGAATCAAAAGTATTCTTAGCTGATATAACCTCCCTTATCAGCCTTTCACAAGCAATCCAACGTGAGCAACAGTGTCTATAGTGGTTATAAACTTGGCTTCTGGAACCAACCTTATTTTTGAATCCTAGGTCTATCAATTCTTAGTTGTATGACCTTGGGCAAGTAACCTAACTTTCAAAAGCTTCATTTTACTTATTCCTAATAGTGGAATCACAGTGGTATGTGCTTCACATAAATGCTAAATGAGATCATGCACATGTAATACTTAACACATCGGTTGGCAGATAAGTGTCAAGTATTTTAAATACTTTTCCTAGTAGAGGTGCTACTCTCACCTGTTGGAGGCTGAGATTTCTGAACTCCTCCTGTGTCTCTTAGCTGGGCCCACTCCCCAGTTCTCAGAGCCCACGTCTGATTCTGTACTAGGAAGAGAGAATCCAGAGTAGTCACCCCTCCCATCTACCTGGACCTGTTCCTCATGGGCCTCCCCTCTAGAGCCAGAGTTGGACTTGGCGATGATGAACGGTCACAGTTGCTATGGTGCTGCCTCAGCTGAGCCAGGTTCTCATCTTACCTTACTCCTTGGTTTTGTTAAAGAGGGAACGAGCAGCAGAAAAAGTGAAAGAAGAAAGTTATGAGACCATTTTCCATGCCCGTTTCCCAGTGGCCCAAGAGGCTGTGGCCGTTGCCATGGCAGTGGGCTCCAAGACACCACCATAGCAGCTGCTTGGTCTCCCTGGCACTTCAAGGATGGGAAAAATAAGTCGTTCAAAGAGTCTCCTTCCCCCCTGGGACTAAGGGATTATGCTGAAACTTTATTATTACTTTAAATAAATAAATTACTCTCTTGAGGCTAGAGGAAAACATGCTCTTATTAAGATTTTTAAAGGAGGAAAGCAATTTGAGAATAAAATCAAAGGTGCCCAAATGGATTGAAGTGGCTCCTCAGAAGCTGACATAATAGCAATTTGTATTTATATTATGCTTCTCATCAAAGAAGCGTTTCACAAAGGCCTGTTTCCCTAGAGCTACCCCATGGAGCCTTGGGGATCCGCCAGCCTCCAAAGCACAGCCTCAGGCTCTGACCACAGTGATGACCTCCAGGCTCTGGATAACAGGGCTGACTTGTCTGGGAGTTGGGAGGGCACATCTGTATCCCCACTGGTCAGTCGGGGGAAAAGTGACTGCCTGCAGTGTAAGGTCTCCTAGTGGAAACAGGTCATGGAAGACTAATCAGGATGGCTGATGCACCAACACGCATGCATGTGGCGCATGTACACACACACACACACACACACACACACACACACACAGTGAAAGCCATTAGAAATAAGAGCCTGTCTGGGGTTGGGATTGCTCCCCAACTATCCATTAGCAAAGACCAAGATTTCTGACTATGGTTGGTTTGCCCTAAGTGTTTCAGACATGCAGGGCAGTGATAAAGAACATTTTCTTTCCTTGTATTCTAGATAGGAGATAAGACATATGCATATTTATGTATTGAAAAGCTAATGTATCTACAAAGGATCCTCTTTTATTTGTCTTTGTCTTCACAGTGCTGGATGTATGGTAGGGGTTATGTAAGTGTTCTTTAATGAAATAACAGCACTGGTGACTTGATGGTAAGTGGAAGTTTCTAGGTATAAGGGATAACTGTGACTGGGGAGCTGGGGAGGATTTCATTCTTCAATCACAAAAGCAATTTAAAAATATAGCTACCACTTATTGAAATGGTAGCGTGGCACTGTTTTGCTTGGTTCTGTTCCAGAATTTAATGTCTTTAAAAGTACAACCTTCACCTCTATGAGCACCACTTTACAAAACAGGAAACTGAGGTTCAGAGAAGTTGTGCCTGGTCCATGGATTTAATAAGCTCAAGGTTGGAACCCAGCTCTACCAGGCTCCAACTCAGAGCATCCTGTATTGCTCATCCATGATCCTGCCTCATCTTCCCAGCAATATGTCCACATCCATGTTTGTTCCATGGAAATGCATCACTTGAAATATATTCTTCCTCTTTTATTTAGCAAAAGTTCTGTATTTACTTTTAAAAATATATTTTTATTGATTTCAGAGAGAAAGGGAAGGGATAGAGAGATAGAAACATTAATGATGAGAGAAAATAATTGATTGGCTACCTCCTGCACACCCCCTACTGGGGATCAAGCCTGCAACCCCAGCAGTGCCCTGACCAGAATCGAACTGTGACCTCCTGGTTCATAGGTCAGTGCTCAACCACTGAGCCATGCCAGCCAGGCTGTATTTTCTTTAGAGGTCAACTCAACTCTCAAATCTTCCAGTGTCTAGACTATGCCCCAGCACAACCACCAACCAAATACTCCATCAAGAAAGGGAGATAGGGATCTCACATCAATTAGCAAAGGTTTGGATATTCTGTGTAAGGGCAGGGTTGTTCCCTGTCCTGATGTCCATCCTTTGTGGCCTCACAGTGACTGTGAGCTCCCTGCAGTCAGAGACCAGGGTCCAAGTTCATGCTCTACCAATTACTCCCTGTGTGACATTAGACAGGCCACTGAACATTGCTAACTATTACTTTCTCATTTGGAAAACTGGACATAAATAATATAGAACCAATCTCACAGCACTATTGGAAGGAGTAAATAAAACAATGATGATAAAAGCCTTAGCACTACTTGGCATGTTGTCGGGTTACCCATGACGGTTGGTGATGAGGAGTGCGATGACAGAGTTGACAGCCCTCACGTGCTCCTCATGCAGCGTTAGTCCAGATGGGTTATCTGAGGCACTCTGGGGGACTCAAAGGGAAGGAAAGGGTTTTCAGTGACCTCAGCTCAGGGTCAATGGGGAATGCAGGCGCACAAAGGGGAGATGATCTTACACTATTCAAGTCTATAAAGGACTGCTTCTTATAAGTAGGACTAACTCCTTGGGAGGTTGATCCCCAGCGGGTGACATAAGAAGTGTCAAACAATGGGATAAAAATGGTCTGGAACATTTAAAAGAGATAGATAGTGTGCAGCGATATTCAGAAGGGCAATAGCTGACCTCTGCAGGCCCGAGTGCCTCTCTCTGAGATAAACTGCCCTTTCTCACCTCTGTGCTCTTGTTCACAACCCCCTCCAGCTGGTGCTGAACCCCCTCTCCATGTCCTCACCCTGTCATTGTCTATGTTAATCATAAGAATCCTCACAACTCAGTTCAAATCCCTGCCGTTCTGGGAAGCGTTTCTCAACACTGCAGTCCCAAACACCCTCTCCTTCTTAAATCAGAGCTGTCTGTATTTCTCACATGTCAGTAGCAGTATGGTGACTTTGCACCAATATTCCGTTGTTCACATTTAAGCCTTGGTGATCAGCCTGCAATTCTTCACAGATAGGACCTGAGCCAAATACAGAGTTTTGCATTCCAAAACTGGGGTCAGCACTGAGGCCAGATGGAGCTGATAATCAGTTTACATACTTGTTAGACAGAAAGATAAGTAGCAACCAACTGACCTGGCAGGGTCTTAAAAGTTCATACAGTCCAAATCCTTGCCTGTGAAGTAAATGAGGAGACTGAGAACCAAAGAAGGGATGTTCCCAGCTCAGAGTCGGTGAATGTCAGCACCCAGCCTCGTGTTTCTCCACTCAGGCTATGGGAATGTTAAGCTCTATAAGAGAACCCAAACCAAGCTATGTTTTCCATATTCTACCCTTGATCCCTTATCTTAATGGAAGTTCTGAGCTTTGTTGTTTCATTAGAAAACAGTAAAAAATATATACTCAATTCAAACTCACCCTACTTTGAATGCATCAGCTATCCAACCTCAATTTTTACATTGCACTCCACTCTGTTGAAATACCTATAGTTCCCCTAAGCTCTCTAGACACCTTCCCCATGCCTCACTTCACTTGGCTAGCCTTCTCCTCCTAGGATTTACCTTTAAGGTCATTCCTATGTGAAGTTTTCACTGACACTCCACCCAACTCCCACCTCAACCCCAGAAAATCTCCTTTACCTTTTACCTCTTACTCACTAGAATCTACAATGGGGGGAAATAATGGCTGAACCTCAGTGCTTTATAGTGAACATACTTTTGATAAAGAACTTAACTGCCTGTACTTACTTATTGCTTCACAGATCAAAAGACTACAAGAAAATTATTTACACAGTCATTTCAATAAATTTTTATGCATTTATTTAAAGAAACAAATGGATTTAAATAGCATTGCTATGCCTTCCACAAACATCCAAACAAAAGATATTAAAACTGTTTACTACATCTATCTTTTGATGTCCTTTATGTGGACACAAGATAAATTCTTGAGTTTAGCTGAAGGATTTTTTAAACACATAACAAATGAATTCTCTGACTATAATTCTAAGTGCCTTTGTCCTAATTAGGAGAAAAGCGAGGAATATTTATTTGTTTCTGTGTCACAATCCACTCATCTCAAGGCTCCGAAAGAACCCACTTCCCCACTTTTTTAGAGGCTCTAACTTTTCTTATCTTCTTAACAATTTTACCTTGTTTTAACACAGAATATTTCAAATTATTAATAAAATAACAACTAATAATGATTCCAAGTTTAGATGTGCATGAAAATGCCGGGGGAAAATAAATTAAGCTTTTTTCTTTTTTTTAAAGAAGCAAGTCTTCTCAGATATTTAAAAATGTTTGTGTACCATGGGAACCTATAAGGGATGCCACTGGAAGAAATGCTCATACATCTTTGACCTCCCTTACAACCTTTTGTAGAAAGGAGCTGTTAAGAGTTAGTGGTCTGCAGAGCATCAGCCTGATGTCTCTGGCCACTTTAATGACTGACAGAAGTAACCTCAAAGGAATAAAGTAAAAATATTTTTATTTTTCTTTAAAAAAATCCAAGTCACTTGACCCTATAACTACTATTAACTGTCTTAGAGGAAGTGCTATTTCTGGAGGTACCACATGGCACATTCTTTATAGAAAGAACCACATTTAAGCCCTTGGGTCAAATGGTCAAATACATCACAATATAAAGAGAATCAAGTCACCATAAAATACTCATAGGCATATGTAGATGCCCATTGAATGGTAATAAGCATTTTATTTTCACCATGAACTTGTAATAGATAAACAAAAGTGGCCAATATATACAATAAATATTATTCAGCCTTAATAGGAAATGAAATTCTGACATATGTTATAACAGGGATGAACTTTGAAGACATTATGCAAAGTAAAATAAGCCAGACACAAAAGGACAAATGTTGTAAGACACCAGCCCATAAGAGGTATGTACAGTAGTCAAATTCACAGAGACAGAAAATATCATGGTGGTTGCCACAGGCTGGGGGTAGGGGGGTGGAGAGTTATGTCTGATATGTATAGTTTCAATTTGGGAAGATGAATAATTTCTGGAGGTGATGGTGATGGCAGCACAACCCTGTGAATGTACTTAAAGCCACTCATGTGTACACTAAAAATAGTTAAAATAATCAGTTTCATATTATGTATATTTTACCCCAATAAAAAAATGACACCTTGGGGCAACTATCATATGGAAATCCCATAGATAAGATGGTGGGATGTCAAGAAGATAAAAGAGTATCTGAGTAACCAGCTTTTGAAGAATATAAAATCTCTATTCAGATATCCTTTTTGAAATTATTTTTCTTTAATACAAGAGATCAAGCAATACAGCAGTTTTAAAAGGGAGAGCTAAGGTAAAATAATTTAGAAGTCCTGTTTTTAACATGTTGATAAATTTTAAATATACATGAAGGTCTGATGTATATAAGCAGAGGGCTAAGTGATATTAGAATACAAATATAGAAAGTTTATTTATTTATTTTACTGATTTCAGAGAGGAAGGGAGAGGAATAAAGAGATAGAAACATCAATGATGAGAGAGAATCATTGATTGGCTGCCTCCTGTATGCCTCACACTGGGGATTGAGCCCACAACCTGGGCACGTGCCCTGACCAGGAATTGAACCATGACTTCCTGGTTCATAGGTCGATGCTCAACCACTGAGCCACATCAGCTGGGCCAAATACAGAAAGTTTTGGTCCCTGTGCTCAAGAAGTTTATAGTGTTACAGGAAGACACAGCCATGAGTAAGTTGGAGGCGGCAATAACTGTGTTCTGAGAGATGTGTGTGAGTTAAAATACACAGCTCTGGGAGTATGGAGGAAGATGATTTTAAGTCTAATTATGGATCTACTAGTAGCCCATTTGCAGGAAGAATCCTGCAAGCGGCCGCTGCGGCTGCGTGCGCTGCCGCCGCCGTTGCACCACCACGTCTGCACCCCGCACGGCTGCCACCCGCCCCGCTCCGCCCCGCCCCACCCCACCGCACTCCGCCCCGCCTGGGCTTTCCCTGTGGCAGCCACCTTGCTTTCTGCTTTTCCTCCCTCTTCCTTCTAAGTTGTCTTCAGTCTTCACTCCTCCCTCCCTCAGCGTATGCAAATTAACCACCATCTTTGTTGTGTAATTTGCATACTCACCCTGATTGGCTGGTGGGCATGGCTTTGACTGGTGGGCGTGGCTTGGGCGTGGCAAAGGTGTGGTCAATTTGCATATTACTATTTTATTAGGTAGGATTCCTTATTCTTCACACCCACCTTGATTCTTCCATTCTTGAGAGTCAGACCAAGCCCCACTGCCCCTGAGAAGTATGCCTGATTGTTCCAACCCACTGTGGTTGAACTTTTGAACTCCTCCTACAATTGCACTCTAGAAACTATTCAGAGTCTGGCCCCTTACAGTTTTAAGCAGACATTGTAAAGTAGCTAATATCTATTTGTATGTATTTTTATGTACTCCCCCTCTCTGGTTAGAGGCATCCATTGCTTGGGGATGATTCGGATCTTTAAAGTAGGAATAAAAGAAAAAAGGGAGAAATTGGGTTTTGAGTCCATAGTACAGAAAGGTTTTGAAAGCCAGGTGTGGTCAAAAGTGAAAGGGTTTTCTAAATTCCAAAAGCTCCCTTATCAGATTCGAAGCCAAGCTTGGCAAAGTCAGTGGTAGAATTTTACCCTAACTCACAGCATTGTCACAGAATAGAGACAATAGGGGAGTTCCCACCAGGTACGACGAGGAGAAAGCATTCCCAGGCAAGGAAGAGAAGGATTTTGTGTGGATGCCCCCAGGGTAAGAATAGAGTCAGGTTCTCTGAGCATCTGAAAGGCCTGGACTTTCTTGGGTGGGAGTTACTTGACTAAAACACTAGACTAGGTTTTCTGGAACCCCCAGGCTGCTGCTCTGCCCCTCTGCATCCCATAGGTTAGGAGAAATCTTAGAAAAGTAGGAGACCAAGAGCTCTGATTCCACATGATGCATGTATTGCATGTAGGGGTCTCTTAAATTCTCTTGAATTCTCTGTGGACTCACAGAGGTGCTGAGCCCCTAAAATCCTGAGTCAGATGGGAAGGATAACAAAGCAGGACCTCTCCAACAGACATACTACTAGTATTTGATTACTATGTATATTGATGGTGTGAGCAACAGCATAACACCCACAACAATAACAACAGCAGCAAGTGAGATTAGTCATGTGGAAGATACCAGTACAAAGTGTTCAGGAACCAGACCCACCCAGCCTCTCTCTGGTGGACGGCAGGGAGAATAGCTCACAGGGCAGCCTGCCTTACCACCGGAGGGCATGTCTGTGCATCCAACCATCTTGGGAAGGAACATAGAGGTGCTTCTTAAGAAAGGGGAAGTATCCCTGATTGAGCATTTATACTTCAAATCCACTAAATATTGTCCAAGTTAGACCAACTTACACCTAAGAAACTATTCTAAAAGGAAAAATATTTAATTGCCTTTAATTGGAAAATTTAAATTGGTAGGACCAAGAAAATTGAAATTGGCAGGTATAAAAACCAAATGTATCTTTTTATTTTCATTTTTGACCCATTTAACTTAAAGTGTGTAAATATTCACCACTTTTAACTTGTTTTTTTAACAAGTAGATTGTAATCTGAGATATGTGGCATGCTCTATGCTCTATGTGTAATAGGTGCCCCTAAATATATGCTACATGAAGAACCAAAAGGAAGAAAATGTAAATTTTATATCCTCTTTGCATCTCATTCCACCAAAGCCAAAATGAATTCTAAAACAGAGAGATTTTAAAAAAAAGAATAACATAAGAGAAATCAGAGAGAGAAAGAGAGAGAGAGAGAGAGAGAGAGAGAGAGAGAAGAGAGAGAGAGAGAGTGTTTGTGTGTTCTGGAAAAAATCATGGGTATTATGAAAGTCACAGGGCTTAGTCCCTAGAATATGAACACTGCTGGCCAGGACATCTTCCTGCCAACTTTTCTGTCAATCAGCCGAGGTAAATATCTACCTGGAACAATAGAGTCCTGCAAAACTAATAAGCAAAGTTTTCAATCTTCAAAAATGTTTGAACATCTCTCTTAGAACGGAAACTCCTAGAACCTCTCATAAATGGATATTTCCCTTGGGGAATGAATATCCTCTCCAGGGTCAAGCCTGCATTCTCCTAAAGATTCAGTGAGGCAACTTTGACAAGAAAGTCACATTTTTTTCTTCTCTATTCTCTTACCTTGAAACTCACTTTGCTTTAAGGAGTCATGGAATATACTTTTCTTTTTTCTTATTGGAGTTTCCAGTGAGGGAAAGATTCTATACAAAGCAAAATACAATCTGAAAAGTTGGCAACTAGACCAGGGAAGTCTTAATGAGAAAGCGAACAGACTGCCTGGCTTTTTCTTGCCGTGTATGACGAGGTGTGCAAGGCTGTTAACAATAGAACTCTGCAAAAAAACACTGTGGAAAGCAGGTGAATATTGATTCTCTGTCTTAGCTCATAAATAATTAATGAGACAATTGCAGTTTAAAGATATAGGCATTACATTTTTTAAAAAAATCTGGCACAATGGTATTCAGAAACTCTATATGCAGTATCCCATAAAAATATCCTTCCCATCCTTTAAGAAGCTACTCACATTTCATGAAGCCTTCCCTGACCAGTCCAGCCCTCACCCATCACTCCCTTCTCCAAACTCCAAGAGCATTTATTACTTGCAGCAATCACTCAGCATAAGCTGTTAGGTATCTTTTTTAAAAAATCACAAAACAAACATAGTCCAATGGATAATAAAATTCCCCAGGGTAGGGATCACATTAAATTCCCCTTATTATCCCAAAGACCTAGCCTGGAGCCTGATCCACAGCCCACAAGTGTTCAATAAATGTTTGTTGTTCCTGATGATATGTTGCAGACACATCTGAAACACAAGCTGGATAAACACAATACAGGAAAAGTGCAAATCATCATCTAACGAACATGAGAGCCAAGCAATCGATACAAGAGAGCTGTCTGCACACCCAGTGAAAGACAAAGTAATGCCCTTCTCCCTGCCCCAACATCCAACACGGTGATGGATTGTGCTACATGAAATTATCGATAAAGAGCAATGTAGTCACAATGATTCCTAAACAGTAGCAAGAAATATTACATACAACATGTACCCCTGCAACAAAGACAGCAGAACTGAGAAGCCATGGAGAAGAACAGATAGAGTAAGTGGATGAAGAACCACTTTGCAAATAAGTAACTTCAAGCATAATAAAAATGCGGCGCTTTCATTTCCTCCTTCTCTATCTCCCCAGCCCAGAGGCTGAGATGCTGATTTCTGGCAAGATAGTTACATGAGCGTCACTTGTCCCTTAAACAAAGGAGCAGGAAGGCAAACTGGGGCATTCAACCTTTGCCAAAACAAACCCAACCATTTCAAATGAGGTATGTTCTCACGATGTGAGTCAGGTTGAGTAAATTCATACAATTCTCATTTACACAAAGAGAGTAGAACAACCTACTTACCTCTGGTCTGAATTCCTGTCTTCTTCCATCACATCTGACATTAACTTAGTAGTGGGAAACTCGGGCCAAATCCATGCCAGCAGTAAAACTCATATTGTCTTTCTCTATCATTCATGTTTACCCTTTCTCTGCTTTCACTTTTCTTTTATCCTGGAGGTGGGGGCTCATAGGCAGAAGGCTCTACCACATTTATGGAACATACAGATAACATGCTCAGCACTGGCATTGTCTAACTGACATAAAG
Source organism: Eptesicus fuscus (assembly GCF_027574615.1). Taxonomy (NCBI): domain Eukaryota; kingdom Metazoa; phylum Chordata; class Mammalia; order Chiroptera; family Vespertilionidae; genus Eptesicus; species Eptesicus fuscus. The sequence continues at coordinate 80,534,031 of NC_072484.1, read as the reverse complement.
CAGGGGGAAATCAATCAAACCAATCCCAAAGTCCCAGGGCCCTGGGCAGAGAACTTGGGCAAAGGGAGGAACAAGAGAGGACCCAGATTGGCATTCCCACTCCGCCCAGCTTATACATGCTTTGTTGTCAGATGGACAGCCAGAACAGGATGATCGATTTAACTGATCACTTCAGTAGAATATTGATAATGATTCAACTGATTTTTAATACTATTTACTAGTTATTTTTGGCCTAATTTACCAACCAGTAAGATTTGAAATTACGCATTTAGTCTTCATTTCATCCACTACCATGTTTCTCAGTGACCTTTAACATTTTGAATGGGTTAAAGAACTTGCAAAGTGAATTGGCCACATAGACACAGCTCTAATGACCTGGTTTTTCTCCACTGCTCTTAGTCTTTTTGATGCATTAAATCCACTAGCTAAGGAAAATTAGGATTGAATTCCACGGGTTAATCGATGTGTAGCAGTTTTTATAACCAACATGGCTTTCTTCACAGACAAACGAAGACCCAAACCATCTCATCTCCTTGAAATGATTGGCCCATAGCATCTCTTTGTGAGCCAAAGTTCTCATTGAGCTAAAGAAAGAATTATACATATATAAAGTATTCCTAAATTTAGAGAACACAAAATGCTTTTATTATACGATATAGAATTTTCCTTCTAGATCCTGAAGACATGGACATAGAAATGATTTATGTACTCACAGTCATTCACGTCCTGTTGGTACAGTGGACTGAGGTGCTCCAAGCCTTTCCTTTGTCTGTAGGTAGAGGTGGAAATATTTCAGTGAGATGTACTCATGTCCAGGAACACCCAGAAGGAAAACAGGAAAGAGCCTAAACCGAAACAACAGAGGAGCTCATTTAGCCCTGTTGTTTCTTAGGGTGATGGAAGCAGCCTGTAAAATGGTGAGTGGGGGCAATGGCTGGAGTCAGCACAAGGAGGCACTATGGGGCAGAAAATGGGATTCCCCACTAGATGGCACTAGGACACATCTGTGGCACCCATGGGTACTGTTACCAAGCAGAGCACAGGGACAGCATCAGTTTTCACACATCTCTTAGGCAAGGCCTTAGATAGAGTGCCATAGGGACTGAAGTTGGTATATGTGGGTATTTCATACCTCCTTAGGTTTAATCCTACATTGAAGGTATACCTGGGTGGCACATGTGCATGTTCATATGAGTATGATTAGATATGTGGATATGAATGTGCCTATGTGAGAACACCCATATACACATACATAAATATGTTTGCACATATACATACACACCTATATATTAGGTGATGTTGATATGTGTTCATATAGGCATAGATATGGGGGATATTATTACAATAAATGGAAATCATATTGGAAGAAGGGGACTAGTTTCTGTGGAATGCGTTCTGTGTGCCAGGCCTTTTCATATACTTTCTCATTTACCCTTCACCATAGCTGTGAAAGGTGGCTATTACTTCCCCCTTAAATTCTATACATTTTGATCACAGCTTATTTTTAAAACACCTGTTGATATCCAGAGGCACAGTATTCCTCAAAACCCATCTTGAGTAAAGCATCTTAAGGCAATTCAGAAAGAGTTCTGGAATACTTCTTATCAATATCATAGCATTAATAATCCTATATAATAAAGAGCTAACATGCTAATTAGACTGAACAGCAGAACAACCTTCCGGACAAACGTCTGGACGACCTTCTGGATGAAGTCGGGGCTGCGAGGGCCACGCCCCTTGTGCAAATTTCGTGCATTGGGCCTCTAGTAATGATAATAATTGCCTTTTATTTGTATTTCTATGTTAATACTATTTCACCTTAGAATACTACCAGATCTTTGTAACAGGTCTCTCCACTCTCCAACTTGTCCTGTCAGATTGATTCCCTATGTTCCCACATTCGCCTCCCTTAAACACACTTTCACTGTGCCCTCTGCCCACTCTGCCACTCACCATGATGCTCCAATGTTCTCAGTATAATATCCAACTTCTCACTCTGGTGTGTCCATCTTTCTCTGTCTCCAGGTTCCTTTTCCACTGCCTTCCAAGGTGAGCCCTTTGTTTTAATCACCTGGCTCACTCTCTGATCCCTAAACAGGCACACGCTTGCTCACTCTCCCCACCTGTGTTCTCCCCTTGTTCTGAGTGTGCAGGTGTGTTTCTCAATAGGGTGCAGGTTCCTTCAATAGCAGAGGTAGTTACCTCCTCATCACCATTTCCCTCACAGCACCGTGGCCCTTGCCTTCCGCCAGGACATTGCAACAACCTCAGTCGTCCACCTGCACTACCTTCAGCCCCATCTTATGCCTCTCAAAATGGATGCCCACAAGCAGTCACATTTTATGACCTGACACTCAGCAACTCATGAGGTTTAACTTTTTAATTTTAACTATGGTAGCAAGGTTTTAGTATATAGAAATTAGAAATACTGACAGGAATTGCATATGTGTGTAGGGGGAAGCAACATATATTTCTACCTTTAAATATATTTTAATATAACCATATATATTGAAATTCTAGACTTTGAAGCCCAAGTTCTGTGTTGGTTGTAAGAACAGCTTCGGGTGCCCATGAACTTGTGGCTGGCAGGTCTCTGTCCTCCAGGTAGCTGATCTTTACCTTACAGAAGTAACTGTTTGATGAGGTATCCATGGATATAAAGGCAGAAAGGCTGAGATAGTGGGGCAATCTGTAGTCACAAGATCTGGCTATGGTTCTGGTTTTATGGCTGACTCTTGAGTGGCCTTGCCAAAAGCCACTTAACCTCCCTGGGCCTCAGTCCCTTCAACTGTAAACTAGGAAGTCTAATATTTAAACTCACAGGGTTATTGTGGGAATTAACTGTGGTAATTGCTGTAAAATGCCTCGTAAATTATAAAGGGCTTTGCAAATGCTAGTTATTATTAAAACATTGTGGGCATTTCCAGGTGTTTTGGTTTGTTTGTTTGTTTGTTTGGGGCAACACCAGAGATGTTTACAACTGCCCTAGAATACTTTCTGTTATGAAATGTGTGATTTCTCTTGTGCCTATATGATTGCTCCCTGCCCCAGTTCTAACTCTATTCATATTTACATTCACCAGAGTCAATGTCTTAACAAAAATTCTTCTCATTATTGTTTGAAGACTGCTGCTCAAGCTATTGTTAGTAACCCAATTAAGTATTATAGCTAAATTTTCTATTTTAGATGTTGAGTCCAACCTTGAACTTGCAACTACACACACACACACACACACACACACACACACACACACACCATCAGATTTCTTTTTCTCCCTCTCTCCATCCTTCCTTCCTACCTTCTTCTTCCCTTGTTCATGCCTCCATCTCTTCTATTTTTTCTTTTCCTTTCCTCCAATGAGAGTCTAGAAACATTCACATCAGTAAATGCCACATGGATCTTTGTACTTCTCCCCTGCCTGAGTCTACTTGAAATGCTTGTTAAAACCTTCCCTTTTTCTCCAGAGCATACGGTTAGGCACTAGCAGGTATAATGTAACTGACTGTGTATTACTTACCAGTTAGGTCTCAGCACAGAGTATAAAGTTAATGCATAATCTACTATGCATAAGGCCTGATTACTGAAGAACATTCCCCAGGCATTCCACAGCCTATAGGGGCAATGCATTTTCCATGATATGATGGGAATTATTGACTCACTGGACCAGAACGCACTTGGAGTCCACATAATAACCCTTGTTTCCACAATGGACTAAAAAGCCAACAGACTCTGATTTCCTGCTTATTCACAGTTTGCAGGTTATTGATCTGATAATGAATCAAGTCTTCATCCTCTGGGGGTTCTCAGCTCAATGTATATGCACCCCCCTTCAAGAGGCCTGAGTCTCAGAACTCCCCAAACCAGCACCTGCACAGCAGCTGCCCCTGGCGTTCAATTGCTCAGATTGTGTTTGTCTTTAAAGTATAATATTTCAGCCTCCCTTAAAACATACAAGGTCAGGGAAAGTGATACCCCCTAGGAAATAATAAGTGAATTGCCATATACATACAATTATAAACAAGAAAGGTATATAAAAATATAATCATAGAACTTTCAAGCTGGAATAAAATGCAGAAAATTGTTTACAATTTATTGTACATTAAGGTTAACCTTGATGGATTAAAGACAAGCCTTTTTTAAAGTGTGTGTGTGTGTGTGTGTGTGTGTGTGTGTGTGTGTGTGTGCTGGTATTCCTGAAGGGTCATTGTTGGAACTTGTTTAATCCAATGCCCTCATGTTATACAGCCTCTCAGGGAACTGTGTTTTCCAGTGGCTAACTTAAGCTACACAAGAGCTACATGGGGCATTTTTTGGGGGGAATGATCAGAAACTGATTTTATCCCCATTCTAGTCTATTAGAAAAACTATCTCCTGAATCTATAGTAATAAAAGCATAATATGCTAATTAGACCAGACATCCTTCCGGATGTCCTTCTGGATGACTTTCCAGATGAAGCTGGGGCTACGAGGGAAGCCTGGGTCCTGGGTGCCTGCTGGTGGCCTGAGGGAAGCCCAGGTCCTGGGTTCCAGAGGGAAGCCGGTGCTGGCAGCCGGGAGGAGGAAGGCCTACTCTTGCACAAATTTCGTGCATCAGGCCTCTAGTTTTAATATAAAGATCAATTCTGTTTTGAATGACCACTCTCTCACATATGCAGATGAAACAATGCATGTTCCTTCTCTATTTTCATGGCCTTCTAGTCCCCACCAGCCTCTTCAAGTCATTTTTCACCTCACACTCTATTAGAGATCCTTCTATTTGAGCAGAACTCCAAATCAGTACCCACAATCTCCCACTTCCTCTCTCCCTCTTCTCCCCTGGAAGTACCCCTCTTCCCATGCCTGTCTCCTTGCACGAGAGTGGATGGTTTCTGAAGCAGATTCCTCTGTTGCGATCTCTGGGATTCACATATGCAAAGTGCTCCCTGTTTTTGAGAAAAATAATGAATGGATACAGAATGAGTCCAGCCAGGAATCCACTCTAGAAGGCTTCACTCTCTAATGCAGTCCATGTTCTACCGGATCTTCACTTTTTTTTTTAAGATGTGAAAGACTGAAAAGATCTCTAAACTCAGAAATGTTTAGGATTTTAGCTTCAATGCAAGCAGAGAAGTCTTGAGTTGTAAGTTTTTGAATGGCAGGTACTTGATCTATTTTCCATTAAGGACTCATAGGCACCACAAAGGCAACGAACTTTTCCTTCTTCGTGTTTAACCCCCAACAGTCCTCACTATATTTCTCTGTTCAACAAATGTTGCTGTCCAGCTCTTTCTAATCCTCCCATCCCCAGATAATTTAGAGGTAACTATAATACAATGTTCTGCAACTTACTGCATGAAGTCGTTAAAGATCCTCTGTCAGGTAATTTATAAAAGAACACCCCAGGCTGTCCTTTACATTCACAGGCTCAAAGTTCAAGCAACCTGTACTTGTACACATTTTACCTAAATCACCTTTGGCCCAGTGATTTGAGGGTATCATCCATCAGTGGATGAATGGTAATGCTGATCTCTGGCCCTCTGTGCTGCTGACAGCTGGTACTGCTGGGGTAGGTGCTGGCCCCCACTGCTGCTGGGAGGCTGCGATGCTGGGGTGCTGGGATGCTGCATTGCTAGAGGAAAGGATCTTGAGACAGGGTGGTCCTCATGCTCGGCACCAAGTGGCACAAGTTCCATAACACGGTGAGGGTAATAATTGTGCCTCAACACCTATATCTCTTTTCTAGATAGTCTAAGCAAAACTGAGAGATCTGCTATAAAATCCAGGAATATCTTCTTTCAGCAAATTACCCCTTACTTCCCATTCCTCCTCACCTCATTCTCTCTTCATGTAAAATGTATGTGTGTGTGTGTGTGTGTGTGTGTGTGTGTGTGTGTGTGTGTATAAGGATATATAAGGCAGAGGGGGTTTCTGACAAGCAATTGGGCAAGTACCTTACCTAGAAAGGTTTTGTTAAAACCTCAAGTAGAGGTTTAAAAATTACAAGCTGCTTTTTACTTCACAAAAATATGTCAATTGAATTTGGTTCACTAATATAAAATCATGGTTTACATGTTCAATAAAAATTTCCTTGACATCAGCCAGTTAACCTGCATATGAGGCAATGATTTGTTAACTATCTTTCTTTTATTGCTAATGCCATTTGGCTTTCAGAGTTTTAGCCATGACAAATTTACAATATCCACTTTACTTTTGAGAGTGTTATTGATATGACAAAATAAGATTTCATGCTCACCATCATTGCCTTTAAATCCACCCTTATCTCAGATCTAAACATCCACAGTACAAGTTTCTCAGAGGTCGTCAAATCCCAATTCTTCATCAGACCAGTTAGAAGGTTGCACAGTCAACACACATCAGCTCTATAATCACACCATAGTGAAGGTAGCACAAATCATGAGGTAGACCAGAAGGTTTCCCTTTAACAGCCATTCAGTGAGCCTGAATAGTTGGGATTGATTTTTGGAACATCCTCTCCTATGCATAGATACAGCTGTAAATATACCCTCTAGTTCTATTGACTGGAGCCTCAAGAGGCTGATATTCATCTGTCTCAAATAAACTCCTTTGAACTCTTGGGGAATTCCCTTTAGCTTTTTCATTACCATTCTGAAATTATACACAAGTAGTTCATTGGCAGCATGCCCTTTATTTGAACATTATTAAATATATAATTATCACTATAGTATGTTCTATATGCAGGTAAGTTCCTTCAGGATAATGCATATTCTCAACAACAACAACAACAACAACAAAAAGCATTGTTAACTCACTCTTCAAGTGATGTAAAACCAACTCTCAGATTATGGCACTAAACATTCGCTCTGGCATCTATACAGACTGGCAGGAGTGTTTGACACACTCATTCTCTCAGGAAATATACTGCGGGCATCATTGCATAATTTATTAAGCTGGTAGAGCAAAGCTGAATAATTAGATCATCTCCTTGTGCAAGGCTACATTTTATGATGATCTTTTGAACTCTGGAATCTAAATTGGGGTTGGAGTTGAGGCACGGAGGGGAATTGCAAGTAAACTAATAGAAAGATGCTCTTTATGAAATAACAGCTATATCATTCCATGCCACTGAAAATAGGACCCATCCTCAAAAGGCTTTCAAATCATCTGTATTATGGCTAACACGTATAAAATGTTTCACTACTAGGAAAATGATTATATAGATCTATGTGTGTATATATACAATGTTGCATTTAAATTTTGGTGGGGGAAGAAGAAGATAAAAAGAAGCTTAGAAGTCAATAATTTCCCCCATGAATGGTAGAAAAGAATTTTCAAATGTTAACAAAAGCAAACAAAGTCAGAGAAAAAGCTATGGCTTACCCCACAGTTCCTCTTGAGCCCTGAAATGACAGTTCTGAATAGCCAATGTAACCAAAGAGACAACTCTGAATAAGAAGTTGGGTTCCTTCTCAGGTGATCAAGGCAAGGAAGGCAGCCAATGTGGAGGACACATGGATGTCCAGTTGTTTGCTACCCTGGCTCCCTCAGTCCTTCCTCGCTCGTTTTCAGCGCCAGAACACTAAAGTGGGTCTGTTATTCTAGGAGACTCGCTTTTGAAGTCCCTCCCCTTGGACTGCTCTCATTAGCATCTTGTTCTCCTTCAACGGTTCACTGATACGTGAGCACCAGGTCTTTTTCCCATTGGAGAATATGAAGTAGCCAGACAACCCATCTCAGGGCCCCAGCAAGAACCATTGGAAGATCATTCTTCCTGTGGTCATTCTGGTTCTGCTTGGCCTCCCCTTTGCCACATTGCTTCCTCCTTTTTTTCCTTACACATTACTGAGAGGTTAAATTTTTACAAATCTTATATTCATAAGACATTTTTTTTTTGTCTTTGAGCTGATGAGAGATAAGAAGGGCTCATACACCTGGCCTTCTTAGGGTGGAAAACTCCATTTGAGAAATGAATTGGCTGTCCTGAAGGTTGGTACCTGAGCATACTTTACCATGAAATTCAGGTGAGAGAGGCAGGTTCCAAGGAAAGGTCAAGAGAAAGCTTCCAATAGCACCTGGTCCCTTTCTCTTTGAGAGAGGACCAGACCGAAGCCAAGTTCCATTACTGTGGTTATTTGTGAATTAAAGCAACTTAAAGCTCAGGCACCTAGAACTCCAGCTTTCATCTTCATGTCATTCTCTTCTTCTTCATCATTATCACAAAAAAGAAACAAAAATTGTCTTCTAGTCTACAACATTGAGTAGAATAGTTTACACATATTTGCCTTAAGCATAGGGTTAAAAAACTAAAGCTCACTATATTCACTGTTTCCTTTGAACGTCACATAGTTGGTCCCCAAATTTCCCTGAAATCTTAGATTTCATTCTGAAAACCTTACATTAGCTATAAGTTTATCCTAAGGATTAACTCCCTTTAAGCCTCAATGTCTACCCCTTGCTTTTGGAAATGAAACTGTTTTTCCAAAGGCTCAGCATGCTGTCCTTTGGGCTTTTGCTATATCTATAGCAACCACTCTGCTGGGGAACCTTACAAATAAAACTAGGCTTTGGAGTCCTGACACACATAACAAGATACATTGCAATAATAAACATTTTTAGGATCTTTGTTTAAACCAGTAACAATAGCTTATTAATAACTGCTGAGGTGTTCCAACTAAAGAAAAGGGATTCTATTCCTTGAAATTTAGTATATTTCCAAGATAATTCACTTTTGCATTTAAGACATTTCCATTTGCTAATTCAATTTACATCCATGTTTAGAAGAGATTGGTAAGTGAGCGTAAAGCTCTCTGTTATTTCTGTAGAATTTCCGAATTTTCTCCAAGAGGTGTATATCCCCATTTGAAAGTCATCCCTTTCAAAGCAATCTAATGGCTTTGTGAGGACATTCACCCTGCTTTCGGCATTCCTGTGAGACTGAAAGAACAAGAACCAAATATTTTATAGGTGGGAATGAACAGATAAATTAATGTCTAATCATAGTGGATTCTATGTGTTTCCTTTTAGTCAATGATTTCTTTACTAAAAGTAATCAGGGCTCCTTGGAGAAATAGCGGATTCTAGGACTGGACAGAAAATATATAAGATAAACTAGAGAATTTTGCAGCAAGCACCAAAAAAGTGAGAACGCATTTAAATACACACACACACACACACACACACACACACACACACACACACACACACACACACAGCAGGACTGTCAAAGAAACGCAAGAGGCAAGAGCTCCCAATAGCCAAAGCTGAACAATTTGGACAGCAAAATAAATAAAGTAGTAAGATAAAAATAAATATCCAGGAGTCTGTAGGGGAGGAAAAACTTCTCTCTCAGGTTCTGCAGCTGGGGCTAAGCATTCAACTGACATACAGCAGAAAAGAACACAATTTCCATTTAATATTTTTACATGTACACAGGAGTCTTCAGAAGGAAAATGAAGACCGAAAGATGTTCAGCCCTAAGTCTTAATACCTTTTTGAACAAAAAATGATAAATTGTGGGGATGTGACCAGACAAAGAGGTTTAGATTAGAGGCAGCACTTTGTGGGACAGTGACTAGGAAATAGATGGAGGGAACTAATGGGAAATCAGAGTGATTTGGTAGGATTGTTTATGGTCCATGTTAGAGCTGATTTGCACTCTGGTGATAAGAATTTATCCTGGTACTGAGAGGCATCCTTTTATGGGACATTTTAGGACCAGGTTTTAGGTAGAAAAGGTCAGAGAGTTCTTTCTGAATCTGCTGTTTCTTAAGTGCCTTCGGCTCAAAATAATCAATGTGCCAAAGGGGCATATTCTCAACCTCTTCAAATACATACTGATATAAATAAGTAAGTAAATAATAAATAAATAAAGAGAATAGACAAATCTCCCAAGCAGAAGAATTTCAAATAACTGTGTAGAGAATCAGCCCTAGAGAAGGTGGAATGTAACTCCCCACTCCCTAAGTGCAGGCTGCTCATAGTGACTTCCTTCCCAAGAGATTTCATGCAGTATGGGCAAAGGAAAAAGAGTAGCTTTCCTGTTGATAAGCCTCACAAACATTACTGCAAACATAAAGAAAATGGTGTCTCTGGGTAGCATGTACCCTTGATATGAAGTAATAAGAATGGCACTTTACCTCTGTGATCTTCCTCAACAAAGCCACAATTCTGCTCTAATTATGAGGGGAACATCAGACAAATCCTGACCAGTAGCCCTCAAAACCATCAAGGTCATCTAAAAGCGGAAAATTTGACTTTTTGTCACAGGCAAGAGGAGCCTAAAGAGATATAATGACTAATGTGATGTATCCTGGATGGGAACCTAGAAGAGAACAAGGTAAGAACTAAGAATATTGGAATAAAAGTATTAAAAAAAGGTATCAATATTGGTTTATTAATTGTGACAAATGTACCATACTGATATAAGATGTTAGCATTAGGGGAAACTAGGTGTAGGTTAAGTGGGAACTCTCTCTTTGCAATTTTACTATAATGTAAAGTTTTCCATAAATCTAAAATAAAAAGTCTATTTCTTACAAAAAGAATCTACTTACTACATTGCAAGCACAATCCAAGGGCATGGACACATTGGCACTCAACAAATGTTTGTTAAATGTATGAAAATAAAATTTGTTCCTTAGTCTCTGTGAGTTGACCTTCATACATTACCTTCTATCCAAGAGGTCATATTTTATTTAATATCAAAAATGACTTTGAGGATAGAAATGGTATATGAAAAGAACAAACTCTACTGTGGAAAAAATCAGAAGTAATTTCTTAGCAATGAAAGTAAATATTGACATTGCTTATAATCCCCATCACAACGGAACTTTAAAAATGCTAATGCTAATAAGAGACTACGCTTTTTTATTTTCTAAATACTTGCACATTTATTTGCAATGTCAATTCCTGCAGTTCTCAGTAATGAATTGAGAAAGGCAAGATAGCTGTTATGTTCTCCTTTTAGAGCATCAACAATCTAGAGTTAAAGAGACAATGTACGGTGTGTTTAAGGCAGAGAAGAAGTTCTTCATAATCACTCAGGCACACCTCATTAGATTATGCTTCGCTTCGTTGCATTTTGCAGATAGTATGCTTTTTAAAAATTGAAGGTTTGTGGCAACCCAAGTTCTGCAAGTCTATCGACACCATTTTTCCAACAGGCTCAGATGAAGGTTAGCAATTTTTAGCAATAAAGTATTTTCTAATTAAGCTCTGTATATTGCTTTTTAAAAAATAAATATGCCATTGCATACTTAATAGATTACAGTATTGTATAAACATAACTTTTATATGCACGGGGAAACCAAAAAGTTTGTGTGACTTGCTTTGTTGCGATATTCACTTTATTGCAATGGTGTAGAACTGACCCTGCAATATCTCTGAGGTGTGCCTGCATTGGCAATAACTAGGTTGAGGCGTGGGAAAGCTGTCTCATTTTTCTGGACTTTAGTTCCCCTGTCTGAAAAATGAAAAGTACTTCCATGATAAAGGAGAGTTTATGCATAATATACCCTTCTAACTCCAAACACATAAAAGAACATAAATTTATTTATTTCAAAATAAATACAGACCTGCACTAAATATTATCCCCAAAATCAAAGGACCTGAATGGAATGGAAATTACAGGTATAGGCAGAGGCTGGAGCCCCCTGGTCACCAAGGGGATGAGACCAGCTATGTATGGATGATCTAGCCAAGCCTCTCAAATGGGAATGTGTGGGTTTCAAACTGGGCTCAGACAATGCTTCATAGAGATCTACTGCCCAGGTGGCTTCTAGAAACATGATGTTATCCTAAAGCCAAAGGCCTAAGTCAAGATTCTCACCTGAGCCTGGTTCCCATGGTTTTGTAGGTACAGGCACTGAGAATGGACCTGAGCTGCTAACATAAGGCTCCCTGTGGGTCCAGACATGGATAATTGTGGGCTGAAGCAATCATAATATGGCCTGTGAGGAAAAGGGCACAGGAAACTACCCCCAACAGATGAGTGAAATCAAAGAAATTGGATAATCCTCATTCAAGGAAACAGATATAATAGAAAAGTTTAAAGAGATGTTTTGTGTGTGTTTTTAAATCAATATCTTTGAAATCATCAAAGAAGTAAGGGAGGGTAATGGGAATCTTGGCAGTGGACTATTAGGCTAACACAACCAAAGACTTTTCCAAATAATAGAGAGAATTGAGGAAATTTCCTAGGATGAAAATAGAAAGACCAAGTGATAGAGAAATGAAAGAAATTGACATGGAGGCTGAAAAATACCAATATGTCTAATAAGAATTTCAGCCCTAACCGGTTTGGCTCAGTGGATAGAGCGTCGGCCTGCAGACTGAAGGGTCCCAGGTTCGATTCCGGTCAAGGGCATGTACCTTGGTTACAGGCACATCCCCGGTGGGGGGTGTGCAGGAGGCAGCTGATTGATGTTTCTCTCTCATTGATGTTTCTAATTCTCTATGCCTCTCTCTTCCTCTCTGTAAAAAATCAATGAAATATATTTTTTTAAAGAATTTCAGAAAAAAAATATAAAAAGAATAGCAAGAGGGTCTAAAAGAGTTAGCAATGGCTGAAACTTTACAGAATTATAAGGACATAAGACATAAGTATTCTGATTAGGGAAACCCACAGTTCACACAGCAGGAGAAATAAAAATATATCCACACACAGACATTGCAGTGGAGAGACTGTAAAATCTGACCAGAGGAGATAAATTACCCAAAAAGAACAGCCGTCTGGTTGACAGCTCATTTTTTAATTAATAAAAGAACTAGTTCAAAGTGCCATGCGAAAATAATTTTGAATGTAGAATGTTATGCCTTCAAGAGTTAATGTAAAATGAAGACATCTTCAGACATTTAAGGACTAAGTTTATTACTATCAGATCTTCACTGCAAGAACTATTAAGGGAGATAATTCATCAAAAAGGAAAATAAATTCAGAAGTAATGAGTGGGATTCAAGAAAGTTGGTGAGCAAAGAAACTGGACATTGTAGTAACAAAAATACATGGATGTGTATTGTAAACATTGAAGAAAATAGACTGGAAGGCAGAGGAGGGTGGGAGGGGGGTAAGAGATCATTCAAAGGACTTGTATGCATGCATATAAGCATAACCAATGGGCATAGAGAGTGGCGGGGGGGCAGGTGAGAGCATGTGCTGGGGGGTGGGAGTGGCGGGGAGAAGTCAATGGGGGGAAAAAGGAGACATATGTAATACTTTCAACAATAAGAAATTTAAAATAAAATAAAAAGGAAAGAAAATAGACTTATTTTGTTTTCAAAACATGTTGAAATTGCCGAAACCGGTTTGGCTCAGTGGATAGAGCGTCAGCCTGCGGACTGAAGGGTCCCAGGTTCGATTCCGGTCAAGGGCATGTACGTTGGTTGCGGGCACATCCCCAGTGGGGGGCGTGCAGGAGGCAGCTGATCGATGTTTCTCTCTCATCGATGTTTCTAACTCTCTATCTCTCTCCTTTCCTCTCTGTAAAAAATCAATAAAATATATTAAAAAAAAAAACATGTTGAAATTAAAATTCTAGACAGCAATGAACATTGGGAGTGAGGGGACCTAAGAAGTATGAGGGATACTAAGGTCCTTCCTTTCTACATTTTGTTAGAAAATTAGCAATAGAATATGTGTATTGAAAATTTGAGGGGAACCAATAAAAGAACAGACATAAAATACATAATTTACAAGCCAGTATAAAAGGGAAAAGAATGAACGACAGAAAATTATATCAATCTAATAGAGATGGCTAATGGAAAAGGAGAAGTGAAAGTGGCATGAAAAGAACACACAAAATAAGGTAATAGAAATAAATCCAAATGTACCTGGGGACGCAAGTTTCAGAATAATACTTTGTATATAGCATTGATGCCAATTATGTAAAAATGTTAAGTCCCTAATAAAATAATTATATATATATATATATATATATATATATATATATATATATACACATATATATACACTAGAGGCCCGGTGCACAAAATTCGTGCATGGAGGGGGGATGTCCCTCAGCCCAGCCTGCACCCTCTCCAATCTGGACCCCTCGAGGGATGTCCGACTGCCCGATTCCGTAGGATCAGGCCTAAATGGGCAGTCGGACATCCCTCTCACAATCCAGGACTGCTGGCTCCCAACTGCTCACCTGCCTGCCTTCCTGATTGCCCCTAACCACTTCTGCTTGCCAGCCTGATCACCTCCTAACCACTCCGCTGCCAGCCTGATTGATGCCTAACTGCTCCCCTGCCAGCCTGTTTGCCCCTAACTGCCCTCCCCTTCAGACCTGGTCACCCCCAACTGCTCTCCCAGCAGGCCTGGGTCCCACCCAACTGCCCTTCCCCGCAGGCCCAGTCACCCCCAACTTCCCTCCTCTGCCAGCCTGGTCACCCCCAACTGCCCTCCCTTGCAGGCCTGGTCCCTCCCAACTGCCCTCCCCTGCTGGCCATCTTGTGTCCACATGGGGGCAGGATCTTTGACCACATGGGGGCAGCCATCTTGTGTGTTGGAGTGATGGTCAATCTGCATATTACTCTTTTATTAGATAGGATAGAGACCTGGTGCATGGGTGGGGCCAGCTGGTTTGCCCTGAAGGGTGTCCCGATTCAGGATGGGGGTTCCCTTGGGACGTGGGGTGATCTGGGTGAAGGGCCTGTGGTGGTTTGCAGGCCGGCCACACCCCCTGGCGACCCAAGCAGAGGCCCTGGTATCTGGGATTTATGTATCTTCTACAATTGAAACTTTGTAGCCTGGAGCGGAGCCAAGCCTCCTGCTTGCTCCTTTTCTGTTGGAATTTCTTTATCTTCTATAATTGAAACTTTGTAGCCTGGAGCGGAGGCCTAGGCAAGCCAGAGCTGCAGAAGCTTGGCTTCCTCCATTGCCGGGAAAACCCAAGCCTCCTGCTCTTCCAGCTCTGTGGCTGCCGCCATTTCTGTTGGAATTTATTTACTTTCTATAATTGAAACTTTGTAGCATTGAGTGGAGGCCTAGGCCGGCAAGGGCAGGTGGAAAGCTTGGCTTCCTCCATTGCTGGGGAAACCCAAGCCTCCCTCCTGCTCTCTGTGGCTGCAGCCATCTTGGTTGGGTTTATTTGCATATTTGCTCCTGATTGGCTGGTGGGCATGGCTGGTGAGTGTAGTGGAGGTATGGTCAATTTGCATATTACTCTTTTATTAGATAGGATATATATATATATATATATATATATATATATATATATATATATATATAATCAACTCTATAGAATGTTTTAAACAGAATGAAAGAAACAAACTCATGATAATGGTTGCATATTGGGTGAGAGGACCCAAGAAGACTTCTTTTATCTATAATATATTAATTACTTACATATTACAAAAGATAACACAAATATAGCAAAACATTCCAGCTTATTAATTAAGGATTATAGAAAACAGGTATTATTAGATTTGTTGTGTTCCTTATTTTTTTCTATTTTTTTATTAAAATATGTCTAAAAATGTGTATACCTCTGCATTAGCCAAAAGCACCCAGGTAGCTACAGGCAAAATAAAGACTAGCACCAAGATTTCCTAATTTCAAGTCCCTGGTATTTTCTTTTCCACCAATATTCTAGGTGTTTTAGTTAATTGCTCCTTGCTGTCCTTAGAGATGACTTTTGAAAGTTCATACAAACTTTGGAGTTTTCATCTCTTTTTCTTCTACTCTCAATGCCTAAATTGGCACCAATTTACCCTGCAGAGGTTCTTGGGAGACATAATTGAGGACCACAAAAAGATAGATCTTTAAGTACGTAGCTCTGAATAATTTCCCCAAGCAGATCACTCTGTGGAATTTCATTTTCAACATGAATGGTCACACTTCAAGCAATGAATGAGACGCATTGTTCAGGGGGAAATGACGCACTCAATTCTGTAGTGCTGCTCAACAGTCCCAGTGCAACTCAGCAGTGCATCAGCATTTTCCTTCTAAACCCATCAGAGGCCTGTATGTGCCCAGAGGCTGCCTCTGAACTCGATGTGCTGAGTCACTGCTGAGAAGGGCTGTACTGATAGGACCCACAAGATTGTCACAAACATAAACATCAACTTCTTCCAGGATGCCTGGAGTCTATTAGCTTGATTCTTATTGGTGCATGCCTCTAGTCTCTTAGTTCTCTTAGTGGGTCACACTTTCTCCACAACTGGACAAAATTTGAGGATAGGTGGACGATCTTTTGTTTATCATGCAGCTCCTTACTGAACCAAGTTATTGCTGCATGACATAAGCTTTAGTGATAGAATAGCTAGATAAGAATGGTAATTAATAATCTAATATGTGATCATGCATTTAAATACAATGAAAATTCACTCTTTCTGGCATTGAATGAACTCTCAGTTGAGATAAATAGTTGGAGCACATATTGGGCTTTTTTTTTTTTTCTGGAGTGTGTACATGATGGAGGACAAAAGCTGTGTGACACATTCAAATACATGAATTGCTGTCTTCTGACTTTAGGGTGTCCCTATCTTTTCCTCTGGATTCTGAAGTCAATCCATCCCTCATGATTAGTCCAGTCTAGTTCAGAGAAGGCTTCCCCATTTGCTCATTCTTTCTGTGCTGCCTCTGAAATCCCTTTGCATTGATGTTATATGAAGCATAGCCCTTGGTTCGTGAGTTCTCTCAGGGCTATTGGTTCTGTTTGCCAACTAAATGAAGGGCCTCTTGAGAGCAGCCCTTTGTTTCAGAGGCTGAAACAATTTGAGAACAGTGCTGACAACTTACAAGGCCCTGGAGCATTAACTATGTGTTGCTTGATTGTTTCCTTGCAAGTCACATGGCCCAGACTCCTCTGGTGAGAGAAGACACTAGCTCCACTCCTCCCGGCCAGCCCTCCTTCATAGTCACAGAGTTGGTGGAGTGAGTTGGGGACACAGGGCTCTCTCAGAATGTCTATACTCAGATGGTCATGCTTCTCCCTTGTTCTGCAAAGATAGCAGTCTGTTTTAAGAAAGCTTGCTCTCTATTACCTTAAAGGTGCAAACTCAAAGCAGATTCTGATTTAGAGGGAGAACTTGCAGGACTATCAGCAAAGCTATAAACCTTATCTTACTGCATGTCTCCTGCCACTTCAGAGAATCTTCAGAGAATCATAGCTTCTCAGAAAGTTCCTTAGCTCAGCAGCTTTGAAATTCTTCAGCTGTGATCTATAATAAGAACTCCATTTTACATTGCAACATGGTACATACATGTGACTGAATGAGAGAGGAAGAGAATGGGAATGAAATGGTTTCAGGAAACTCTAAGTACTATATGTGGCACACTTACTAGAATAATTCCTATCCTAGCCTATCCTCATTCATTAAAATAGTTGTTGGATATGACAGCTATATTAAATCTATGACTTAGATATAGAAACTACTTCTCTGACATTCCAGATCAGAATTTCTTATTGCCATATCATCTAGTATTTGCTTCAACCTTTTTAGTGACCTTGTAATCAGTAATAAGTTCTTTGGAATATGTGATAAGATATTTTTTTTCTATGAATTCTGAAACCAGATTTTTTTCGAGCTTTTCCTATTGTCCTGGGTTATGGCTAAAACCAGAGTCCTACTTACTGTGAAATGTTGCAGCTAGACACCTCCCTTCAGGACTGTCTGAGAGGTCACAGATGGCTCCCCATTGATATGCCATAACCTCTTCTCCCCTTCCCCAGTCTCAGTAGGAGGACCGCAGGAAGCAGTGAGCCTTTAGGGAAGTGCAGTGTTAGTAAAGGGAGTTTACTCCTGTCCCTGCCTATTCACACCTAAGCCAGGTAAGGGATATCTCCAAGAGTATTAAGCATGAAGACTTGCAAGACATAGCACAGATACAATAGGCCAGACACATTACAAGAACAAACAACTACATACCAAAATCCCTTATAAACACAGATGAAATATTATAACACAGATTTAGCACAATATATAAAAATTAAAGCTGACAATATATAAAAAGGACAGTATTTGATAATTAAGTGGGATTTACCCTGGGAATACAAGGTTAGTGTAACATTTGAAAAGCAATGTAATTTACCATATTGCTGGAGGCAATAGGAAGACACGAGCCCAGAAAAGGGAGCTGTGGATGCTGGTAACCTTTATGGCTCTGCCACGGCCAATCAATACCTCAAATCAGGAATTAGACCTGTTCACCAACTTGGTCATTGATTCAGTGGCAGAAATTGCAAAATGATCTAAGTGACCTGAAATGCTGATTCCCAAATCCAACCTCTTACACTGATAATTTGGGAGAGAAGTTAAAAGTGCAGACTACTGGACCCATCCTGGGGCTCTGTTAAATCCATCTAGGAGAGGGGCAGGGGAACCATATTTTCAATGCCTGCTCCAGGAGTCTAAAGCAGCATTTGCAAAACAGTGCCCCTGAAGATCTGTCAGTTCAACACACAGTGTCAACACATTTATTTGCCTGTGCCCTAAAAAGGGAATTGCAAACTTTTGTGTCTGATTTGCTGCTTCCCCAGGCAAGATCTGAAGGAAGAGTTTATAGAGAAAATGATTGTATAAACAAGGCAAATGTTTAGCCTGCTGAAGAAGAAAGGTCAACAAATGGTTCCCAAGCAATTATAAAAGCCACTTTGTATGCAAATAATGCTGCTAAACAAGGGATGTGCTAATTACAAATTATTCTTATCTCACCTGCAAAGCTTTTCCGAGTGTTCAAATTCATATTATAAACCCGTGCCCTGCTCAGGACCTCAGGCATCAGCTGTGTCTTGGAGAAAACTAGGGCTATCCTTTCAGCCTTCACAGGTTGGGGGAGCTTCTGGGGCCAGGAGGTGACATTCCCCAGGAGAGTCCTGAGAGATGAGGGCTTATCTAAATGTGAACTAAGAAATGGCCCTGCCCACCTTCTTACACACACAACCTTGGCTCTCCCTTTATTTGTTAGACTTATGATCTTTCCTCCATCCTCATCGCTACCGCTACATTCAAAGGTCCTCAGCTCCTTTTGCCTAGATCAACGCTTCCAGTAATGACAATTATTACCTCTTTTTTCTGGTGTCATTTGATTCTTTATTAAATTTTATTTTATTATGATAAGAACACCTAACATGAAATCTACCCTCTTAACAAAATTGTAAGTGTACTATCTGTTAGTGCTGACTATGGGCACACTGTTGTACACAAGTAATGTAGAAAAATTGGGGCCCACTCTGTCTTATAGATCATTTAGGAAACTTTACTGACATGTCCACTGGCATGAAGTGATTCAAGCCTGATTCAAAAGGATATATTTTCACAAAAATAAACACTTTTCACAATATTCTCTGAGGATAAAATCCTCCTATCACCAAAAGCAGAGATTGGGGAAGAGGGCTATTATCAGAAGATATGGAAGAAGTGACCTGGTAATCCTACTTTTGTTCAAGTCATCCATGTTTTCTGTAGGGGCATCATCAGATGACCTCATCCTCTTCTTTGGAGGTCTTGGAAACAACCACCCATTAATGACAGAAAAGTACTAGTTGATCTTTCCCAAAACCATGGCACCAAGACTACTTTCTCCCAGTACCCACTAAACATCAATATTGTTTCATCTAAGATCAATACATCCTAGGGAATATAAACTTCAGGCCATAATTTTAGATCCCCAAAATAAAAATCTTTATTGTTCACAACTTGATTTAATTCCAATTGTAAGTCCCATTCTATTGGGGTTGGTGGCTGACATTAACCTTATTATACTCCTTTCTTCAAGATTATACTTAAATTTGGGTCACATACCTAGTCCTGAGAATTGTGAAGGTCCCATTGAATTTTGAGGTTTATCCAGTCAACCACAGAACCATCCAAATCTCCTCTGGTCCTCTGTTAGGCCAGATGGCTCATGGCTTAGCCTTTTCTTGTTTCTCTTACAGTTACCAAAGTAGACTAAAACATTTAAGATAAAAGAGAATGCAGAATGCTCTTGGGTGGTGAGAAAATTAACTTTTAGAGCAATCCATGTCCTTTAAAAAGAACTCTCTGGGACAGCAGCCCAGGGAGTGCTGTGGTGGGTGACAGTGATTTTTCTGAAAACACTCTAAAGGCTTCTGATAAGTGACTCCAGAGGATTGTCCCAGCAAACAGAGGGATTTGAGGAACCGTCCATGTCAAGGAATCTCTGGGCTTAAGAAGACAGAGTCCTGGGGTTATGTAAAGTTGCAGCTAGAGGGATTTAGAGGGCCATGAGAGGATCTTTCTCAGAGCTTTACCATAACACCCTGGTAGAATTTCTGGATATAAAGTTCACAAAAGTGTGAGGGCTTCCCCTAAGACTACAGCTTTTAATTCTTTTTGTGTATATCCTGAAATTAAATTGCTGAATCACATGGTAATTCTAATTTTAATTTGTTAAGGAACCGCCATACTGTTTGCCTTAGTGGCTGTAACATTTTCCACTAACAGTAACAAAGGTACCAATTTGTCCACATTCTCCCCTATACTTGTTCTTTTTCTTTCAGTTTTTTTTTTGTTTGTTTGTTTGTTTTTGTTTTTATGGTAGCCATCCTAATAGGTCTGAGGTAGTATCTCCTTGCAGTTTTGATTTGTATTTCCCTAATGATTAGTGATGGTGAGCATCTTCTCTTGTGCTTAGTGGCCATTTGCATATCTTCTTCGGAGAAATGTCTATTCAAGTCACTTGCCCATTTTTAAATGGGGTTGTTTTAGGAGTACTCTATATATTGTTGATATTAACATCTTATAAATATATGATATGCAAATATTTCCTCCCTTTATTTGATATACAAAATTTTTAAATTTTCATTAAGTCCAATTTATCTATTTTTCTTGGTTGTATTTATTTTAAATTACCCTTTAAAATTATGTTATCTTTTAAAATTAGATTCTCCAGAGGTCATTAATTTTATTAAGAGTTTTTTTCTCCTCATGTACCAGATATTATTTTTTAAATTATGTTTAGCTAATCTTTCATTAATTTTTTATTCCATATCTTTTTTTTACTTCCTTTACTTTTTCAGGTTAGTGTGTTAAAAGTGTATTAAGTTATCTGCTTAATTCATTATTCTCATTCCTTATTGCTTAATTTAAAAAATATATATAATGAAGTGAATTTACCCAATGATTCTGTTTTCACCACAAACCACATATTTTGATAAATACTGCTCTTGTTTTAGGTACTTTCTAACAAGTTTATAATTACAGTTTTGATTTTCTCTCAAACTCAAGGGATTTTTTATGAAAATTGCCTGATTGCCTGGTTAATAAGTAGACTCTTGTTTAATATGTGTTAATGCAACCCCATTAATTATATTCAAATCTCTTAGTTAATTTACTTTATACACTAAAGAATGATACAGATCTTTACACTGTCCTGTTATTCTGCATTTTTTTATGTTTCATATTGTTTGAAAATATAGTTTGATATTATTAATTGGAATATAAATTGCTTCTTCCAATGACATTGTTTACCAATTAAAAATGAACCATTGTCTTATTTTGTACAATTTTTCTTTTTATTTTACTTTATTTGAAATTAATATTTTATTTGTTTTTTTTATGCTTGACAGTTCTCATTTGTTTTTGAGAACTGCTTTGCTTATTAAGAGCACTTACTTGAAATTTTACAACAGATTTTTTATAAAAGAGGTGTTATGATCATTTACATTCACCATCTGTCTTGTTTGGCCCTCCCTTAGGGTAACTTAAAAGACCTCACAATGATTCTTTGAGTGACACCACCTCTTTCTGAGAAGCCACAGTACCTACTCCACCCTCATCTCCATCCTGAGGCTTCCTACATCAGCTGAGCAAAGATATGAGGACCAGGAATAGGAATAGGAAGGACTAGGTAATGGGACTGATTTGGATCAGGTGCCTTATGGCAATGAGCAAATAACTACATTGTGATTCATCGGTACTAAGAATTCTAAGCACATTAGAACTAGGACTCATCTAATTCTCATAATAGCCCTATGAGAGGAGTGCTATTACTACGCCCACTTTCTAGGTGAATAAACAGAGACTGGAGATAACTTGTCCACAGCCACATACCTAGCTGTCCACAGAGCCAGGATTGGAAACCCAGACAGTGAGGTGCCGAGCACAGGTTTTCTACAGATCTATTATACTGCCTCTTATTTGTAAACTCTTAATTTTACCTAATCTCTCTATAGTTCTTGTAATTTTTTTCCCCAAAACACTACTTGAGTAGTATATTTTCTGAGTTCTTATATGCCTTATTATTCTGTTCATTTATGAAGTACAGATTTATTTGTTTAGATTAACATGGAGCATAGTATTTAAACAAAAAAGACTACCTCATAACCTTGCTGTGCTGTCTTTGGTATTCAGTGATACAGAGGTCTGATAGCTGGAGGATTATAAGATTTTTAAAATCTTTATTCATATTCACAAGGTGGAAAAAAAACATTATTTACAGAATAACTTTTGGGGAGAAGTCTGTGTTGTTTTTAGTTTATTTTTTTCTTTTCAAAAGAGAGCATGGATAAACTGCCAGGTCTGGGAAGCAAGACTCCAAGAGCAAAGAAAGCTAGTTAGACTGGTGTGCATGAGGCAAGGTAGGGAGAGAGGCAAGATGGGAAGTCAGAGGAAGGAGAAAGGGAAGTAAGATCCAGCAAAAAGGCCTGAGAGCTTAGGTCATGCCCTGCAATGGTTCCCAGCACCTTCCCAAGTCTCTAAACTCATGCACGAGCTGGTGTTACGATGTGACCTCTGACTCTGTAGAAACTGATGGAGGGACTGAGTCTAGCATGCAAATTGGTAAAGGTAGAGCAGACAGTGCCTGGGAAGGCAGGGGAAGTAAGCAACGAGGCTAAAGAGAAAGAAAGCTCCCTGGGAATTTTCAGAAATCACTTGAGAAAGCTTCAAACCATCTCAGGCAAGGGAACTGGAGATTAAAGACAATTTACTCAGATCTTTCAGGCGCAGGAAGGCCCCAGCTGACATCTGTAGCAACTGTCTATTTTTCAAAGTTCTGTGGATATAATAAACCTATTGCAGTATTCTAATTATGGATTTTACTAGCAAGTCATTAATCCCTTCTAGTTACATGATCAGACAGTTTCTTCAGCATGAAAATAATTTTTTTTTAAATAATCACAGTAATTAGGAGGACAGGTACTGGACTCAAAGAGCCAAGGTATGCTTCAAAGCTCTCTCATGAGAGAGTTACAGAACCTTGTGCAAATCACATCACCTGTCTGTGCCCAGGTTTCCTCATTTGGAAATGGAGATAAACACTGAACCTACCTGCTTTGTGCGGCAGTAATCATGTGCTGGTGATGTGAAGAAGCTTTAGCACACATATAGCACAGAGAAAGGGCCTGATAAAAGTTAGCTGCTCTGATGCTTGCACATTGAACTATCAATTCTGTTCCAATTATTCTAGCTCCTTCCTCAGGAATGACTATAATTCTGGTGTTCTTTATTTATCCAGAGGAATTTATATTTCTCTTTTTTCATAATTTGCTTTGGCTTAATATAATGGTAAAATCTCTCAGGTTTGTCCTCTAAATCACTGGTTTAATATTCCATTATGTCTTCCTTGTTCTTCAGTGCCAATAATGAATACTTTAATTCTGCTACTATTTTTGGTTTGCTTGCAGTTAGTTGTTCCTTATTTTGCTCATCTCCATCTCATCCACGGATGTTTTCATCTCATTACTTTCCCTCCCAATATGACTTTCAATTACTCTTTTATGGAGACGGGTTCCTATTGCTTCCGACTAAGAATGCAAAACTATTTTCAAATGTTCCTCTGCTTTTCATATTAATGGTAGTTTCATAGCAGTTCACTTTTATTATATTTTTGATATGAAATGGTGCCATTATTTTAAGTGTTTTGTTTTTTATGGATCTCAATAATAGAGGAATCGTTTCTTATTCCTGGAAGAGAAGTGGAGCCAGATCCTCCGTTGCCCACAGGCAGGCTGTGCTATTTGCCTGGGCTCCTTTCTGCCCTTGTGAGTGTGGGTGAAATCTCTGTCGTAGGCTTACAGCTGATCATCACGTTGCAGCTCTCAGTGTCTAGAAGACTTGTTCTAATACAGTGCTTCCTCATCTTCGTCAGGTTTTGTTTTGATGGTATGAAGAGATGAAAGACATGAAACACCAGAGGTATCTTGATAGCATGGTCTTACTCTGTCTCTGTCTACATCTTTACTTGGGGTCTTTCCCTTTCACACACTCATTTATTCATTCATGTAGACAAACATTTAATAACTACAAATTGCATGTCTACCTACTTCAAGCACTAGGGATACAACAAAGCATACTTGATATCATCTCTCAAGAAGCACACACAAATAATACCAATGAAATATAATTGTGAATCTGTGAATACTGTGAAGAGGAAGAGTAATGAGGTGAACATACACCGAGTGGCCAGATTATTATGATCTCTGAATGCATAATAATCTGGCCACTCAGTATATATATATATATATATATATATATATATATATATATATATATATATATATATTGGAGGTCTGGTGCATGAATTCGTGCATGGGTGGTTGGCTGGCCTGCCTGCTGGTTGAACTCCTGGTCAAGGGGACAATTTGCATATTAGCCTTTTATTATATAGGATATACACTGAGTGGCCAGATTATTATGCATTCAGAGATCCTAATAATCTGGCCACTCAGTGTATATTTCAGAGCCGAAACAAATCCAATCTGGGGAGTGATCAAGGAAGACATCTATGCTAATACTTGAAGGGTGAATTGGAGCTGTTCAAAGGAATGGGAAGGAGAACATCCCAGACAGGGGGAAATAATATATGTAAACACACCCATGTGGAATTGAAAGCCTGTGGCTGGAGAACAAAATACAAGGGGGAATTTGGAGTGCAGTGCTGTGGAAAAGGAGCTAGGGGACAGCTCAGATAAGGATCGCAGGTCTTACTAAGGATATTGATCTTTATACTAAAAGCAATGGAATTCCACTAACCAGGTTTTAAACAGTGTAGTGATGTGCTAGAAATTCTCTTTAGAAGATCACCCAGATTAGAGACTAGAAAATAAATTAGGTAACCAATTATGGCCACAGTAAAACCAAGAAGACTCTATTTCAGTGGCTTGGTTGAGAGAGGATGATAGCTTTTGCCAGGGTAGATTGTGTAGCAATGGAAGTGAGTAGATTGGAGAAAAATGTGTAAAGCAAAAATATGGACAGAAATTGGTGGAAGAATGGGGTAGAAGAAGAAAGAAGGGTTGAGGATGGCCCTTAGGTCCTGGTTTGTACAACTTGGCTGGATGGTAGAATTTTTTATTGATAAAAGTATTAAAAATAGGTTTAGAAATAATACAAGCGGTATTCAAACAGTGTGATTCCTTGCAGAAAAATACTGTCACCACTCCATGGTCCAATCATAAGTCAACACCATGAATATTCCGCAGTGTTGTAATCCATCACAATGAACACTTGCAGCTTGACTTACTGAACCAAAGTCTTATACCTTCCTGCCTGTCACCTTAGAAACAGCTTATTCAAGAACTTAAGTCTGTAGTTACAAAACAGTCATGGGAATGTAAAGTACAGCATAGGGAATATAGTCAATAATCCTATATAATAAAAGCCTAATATGCAAATCGACTGAACGGCAAAACGACTGGTCGCTATGACGCACACTGACCACGAGGGGGCAGACGCTCAATGCAGGAGTTGCCCCCAGCCCACAGGCCCCATGCCAGCCAAGGTGGGTGCCAATGCCCCCCCCCCGCCCCGCCAATCACCCAGCCAGTTGCCTCACAGAGGGAGGCGACCGGCGGTGGCGGAGGGCAGGGCCAGCCAAGGTAGGTGCTAGAGGGGCCCCCCAATTGCCCTGCTGGTCATCCCACAGGTCAGCCCTGATCACTGGCCAGGCCTAGGGATCCTACCCGTGCATGAATTTCATGCACTGGGCCTCTAATATTATAATAATTATTTATGATGCCAGGTGGTTACTTAAATTATGAGGGGGTAATTTCATAAATTATATAACTGTCTCACCACTATGCTGTTCACCTGAAATTAGTATAAAATAATATTTAATGTCAATGTTCATTAAAAAATGAAATTATAAATAAACTAGAGGCCCAGTGCACGTGGGGTCCCTTGGCCTGGCCTGCTCCCTCTCACAATCTGGGACCCCTTGGGGGATGTCAGACTGCCAGTTTTGGCCCAGTCCTCACAGGCCAGGCCAAGGGACCCCATATAAGATCTTTGGTTAACCTCTTTCCGCTCTCCTCCCTCCCCCCTTCCCTCTGAGATTCATCAGTCTTTCCATGTTTCCATGCCTGTGCATTGAGCATCTGCCTCCTGGTGGTCATTGCGCATCATAGCTACTGGTCGTATGGTTGCTTAGGCTTTTATATATACAGATAAACAAGGGGAAAACCCAGCTTGTGGTCCTGTTTTCCATGGAGTCACAGAAGTCAAATAGTATAGAATGAAGAGGCAATCCCCCCTTCCCCACAAGTCCAGTTATCACACAAAGATCTCCATATTCCACAGGCAACCCAGTCTATCAGTCTTTCATGAATCTTTCAGAGTTGTTTTATATTATTGCCCCCAACCCTCATTTATTGAATCATCAAATGCAGTATATTATGACACTGCTTTTCACCTTTCTTTTTTTAACTTAATGTATCTTGCAGATCTTTCCATATCAACATTCAGAGTGCTTCCTTCTTTTTAAAAGCTGCATATTATGTCATTGTATGGACATATGATGATTTATTTTAAAGGCCCTTATTGATAGACTAGTGATTTGTTTCCAGTCTTTTACTACAAAGAAGGCTGCAATTAATAATCTCAGAGGTATATCATTTTGCACCCATACTCTGATAAGTAGCCTATCTGTGGGATAAATTCCCAGATGTGGTATTACTGGGTCAAAGCATATTTGCTTTGTAATTTTGACAGATATCGCCAAATGGCCCTCCATAGGGGTTGTACTAATATAAATTCCCACCAGCAATGTACAAAAGGGCCTGTTTTCCCACAGCCTTGCCAACAAGGTATGTTTTTGATCTTTTGGATTTTTGCCAATCTGATAAGTAAAAAATGGGATCACAGTGTAATTTCCATATCCATTTCTCTTATAATGTATGAGTTATGCTTCTTTTCATGTAAGAACATATCAAATGAATTTTCATTTCTGTTCACTGTCTGTTCATATGCATAAACCACCCTTCTATTGGATGGTTCTTTTTCTCAGTTATTTTAAACATATATACATAACTTCTTTCCTGTAGTTTCTAATACACCATTCTGGGATTTAATTCTTATGCTTTTAATTAGGGCGGTTTTTGCATAATTTCCTGTGAATTAACACATTTAGTGTGTATACATGGGGAAGGGGTACATGAAACCATTATTAGGAGTGGGAAGAAGCAGAGAGGAATGGCAATTTATGATTGACATTCAAAATTCAAACTCTGACTTTTTTATGGTGATTCTGGCAGACTCTCTCCACTTATAGCAGAGTTTCATTTCTTCCCAGTATTTTTTTTTAAAGTGTGCAAATTAGAGAGTATGGGTAACCTTTCTCAAGTGGTCCTCCTAGAACAATTACTCTCAAGACAACGGTTAGGAAAATGGTGGAGAAAAGCATAGGATTGAGTGAAATTGTCCAGGAATAATTATCCTTGCAACCACCTGTCCATCACTTGGAAATCCACTGGCAAAGAAGAAAAATGGCTAGAACTCTGTCATCAGTAGGGGGAAGGAACAGTGACTGTGATTCTTAATAGAGATGCTAACATGGTAGGAGAGATCTGCTTCAACATGCTCACAACCACCCCACCCCCCCCAAAAAAAAAAAACCCACAACCTGATTTCCTAGTTATACATATATGATCTCCCCTGTGCTTTAAAAACAGAAATGGTGGGCCCAGCTGAGGGACCACTCAAGGTGGGAAAGAAGCATAATCAAATGTAGGAATTGACTCAGTAATATACACTGGTATGTGTCAATGACTTATTCCATAATACTCTTTAAAGTGAAACTCAGACAGTGATTTGAAATATGATCACCAACTATGAATGTTAAACTAATAGTTTCTAAATCATTCTTGGGCTCAGGTTCCTCTTCTGTAAAATGGGAGCATGAGTTGGGGCATCTGAGGACCCTTTGTTAGCTTCATCAGACTGTGATTCCTGAAGGACCATAAAACCGATGGGCTATCCAACAAGACCATAAATTTAGTTTCCAATTATTTAAAGAAAATTTAAACTTAAATGGTGCTCATCACTAATAGAAAATAAGTGACAATTATTTGTAGTCCTCCATCCACACTTCAAGTTACAGGTCAGGTTCTGAATCTCCCCAAATGCCACCAACCAAAGGCATTAATCTCTTCTCCATGCCTCCAGCTACCGAACAGCTGGGCTCACAGCATACCAATCAGTTTTATATATCAGATATTTTCTGGAGTCATCTTCCTACACTCATCCATGAAGTTTTGCCTTGGTTTCTCTTTTCTTCTTTTAAACACTTTCTCAGACAATCTCTGTTCTTGACTCTTCAACTCTCATCTGCATGCTGACAAGAGGAAACTGATATTGGCCTTCGATCTTTGAGCAGGTACTTTTACTAGCCATCCTATATAATGCTTCACTACTGTTATTATTGTCATTGCCTCTAGATTTGAATGACCAGATATGAGTTTTTCTTTAAGACTTCCTAATCTTGATTATAGAAACTTAGAGATGGATGAAACATGAAAAATATCATTTAGCTCCAGCTTCCACCCATTCCAAAATTCCTTATGCACCATGCCTGCCAAAGAGCTATCTAATTGTTTAACACTTTTGCTGGCAGGGAACTTATTACCTGACAGTCATCTAATCACATTAGCATCTTAACAATGGCAGTGTGTGGCTTCCATTTGGCTCTGTTAGAAGCATTGTGACATTGATCCATTGCTCTCATGCCTTTACTCATCCTAAATTAGGAGAGAACATTTGGCAGTTTGATAGTACCCATTTAGTGTTATTTAATAGCAAAATTTCCAAATACCAGCTGTAATCATTACTAGATGTTTGGTGTTGATACCATTGTAATGACTACATTTTAGGAAGTCACTTCCATTAGAGTTGAGGCAATCTATGGGTGAGTCAGGATCGGAAGACAGGAAAATTAGAATTTTGTCACAGTTTTGACTTTAGGAAAAGTCACTTCTTTTTCTAGTTCTCAAGTTTCCTACTACGTAAAATAAGAGAACAGGAATAGACAATTTCTAAGCACCACTCCTCCCAAACTGTAACATTTTGTTGTTGTTAATCCTCCATGGTGGATATTTTTTCCATTTATTTATTTATTTTTTAGAGAGAGTAGAAGGGAGGGCAGGAGGGAAGAGAGAGGGGGGAAAAGAGAGAGAGATACATATGTGAGAAAGACACATTGATTAGTTGCCGCCTATGCATACTCTGACCATGGCTAGGATTGAGCCTGCAACCCAGGTACATGCCCTTGACTGGGACCCAAACTATAACTTTTAATGAGACCATGACAGTGTTCTTTCCTTACAAAAGAAGGCACAAAATATGGTAATTAAATAAATGAATGCATGAATTTCTGTGACCAGTTGAATATGTGGACAAGGCAAATAATAATGCAGCAGATATAACTCAGGATTATCATAAAAGCTTCAATTGCCACGAATATCCATGAACATTTAAATAAAACAGGACTTCCACATCCTTGGTAACTTCTGATATGACATTTCCACTTAGACTCTTCATTATTTCCCTGCATTAATGACACTGGTTCCTAATAAACATCATCCCACCTGAAATGGGAACACTGAATTAGCATTATGAATTACTGGGCACTTTTCTATAAATTATTTGGTTGATGGCTCAATATATTGGTTGGCTTAAGGAAGGAAGCAGGCCACACTTGGGAGGTCACCTGAGCCAAATCTCCAGAGCCAGCTTAGCATGAGGGTCCTTGAGGGGAATGCAAGGCAAAGGTTAGGGAGGAAGTAAAGTAGCTAAGGGAATAATTCTTCCAGTGAAGTCAAGATTTATTTACATGCTCAACCCAAGCCAATCACTGCTTACGACATTGATACACATGGAAGATTATTTTCTGGCACAAATCTGTGTGTGGAGAATTTAGTTGTCTGTGGAAAATAACAACTACCAGAACTCTGATGGAAAACTGCCTCTCTAAACTTTTTAGGACGTCAATAGCAACTTGCCCCACTGAGGGCTATTAAAAGAAGTTGTGCCCTAGAGAAATCTGAACTCCCAAGGAAGGTTTCCAAAGTTCTTTGAGGTAATTTATGGGACTCACAATGGAACTTAGCAAAGAATTTCATTACTTAGCTTTCACCACCATGTCCCAATAGATTGCTGATTTGGGTCCATTGTTGGTTTATAACTACTAGTTTAGTTTAGAAATAAGAAACATTAACTAGCATGGTGAAGTAGAAAGAACATTGGCCTGAAAATTAAGAGATCACAGTTCTGGTCTCAGATCTGTGGATTTCGGCTATGCTTTCTTCTTCATCTGTAAATGAGGGGAGAGATGACTGTTAAGATTTCTTTCAGCTTTAATTGCCCATGAACTTTTATTTATAAAAAATAAAGATCATATCTACTTAACATTTATATCTTCAACTCAGAGGTCATTGTTCCCATCAGTTTTAAATTTCCATGTAATTAGAGTGAATTCCTGCTGGCGCACCTTTCTTTTCTACAGTCTCTATTCTGGACTACCTGTTTTATTCACCATCCCTTTGCAAATGGTGGCTTCCTTTTAAAATGATATACTTTCTCTTTCCTCTAAAGATCCCATTCTCTCCAAAGTTTTCACATCCAGCAGGCCATATGATGAAATAGACTTTTAAAAATGCACTATATCCACTTAAATTTGAATTTCAGTTACATTTTAGTATAAGTATATTCCACGCAATGTTTGGAATATGCTTATGCTAAAAATTATTCATTGTTCATCTGAAATTCAAATTTAAGTGGACATTTTTATTTGCTAAATTTAGTAACTCTTCCTTTGGTCAGAGTTCTCTCTTCCATTCCCAACGTCCTACAAACCTTCATTTGAACCATTCTCTGTGCACATACATTATTATTATTATTATTATTATTATTATTAGTCCTCACCCAAGGAGTGAGGATATTTTTCCATCGTGATAGACATACATTGATTGGTTGCCTCACACACAGCCTGACCTGAAGCATGGATCAGAACTGTAATCCAGGTACTACCCTTGACTTGAAATCAAACCCACAACACTCTGATGTGCAGGCTGATGGTCTAACCACTTAGCACACTGGCCAGGGCTGTGCACTTACATTATTATCTAACATTTTAAGTGTTGGTGTGTGATTTCCTTAACTACAGTGTAAGTCCTGTGAGAGACACAACTGGATACTAAACATTTTGCATCTCCTTCTACCCCAGTGGTGCTTTTTATCATTTCATAATTGGCTGGTTCCTCTGAGACTCCTTCACAATCCATGTACTTTCTTCTAATTATTAAATCACAGTTTGCCTCTTCCTAAAATTAAGATAACATAATCATACCATATTAGCCCACAACCACAAAAAAACAACAACAATAAGGTTGGACTCAATAAAAATTAACATTGGGGTCCACAACAGTTAGTTAATCAGTGTTACCAGTGATAATAAAATATATAAATTAATCTAATCATTTTTAGTGAATTAAAAAGTACAATAAGGTCATGTACAAAGCTGAATTCTTAATTTGCCAATTATGTCCTACTTATTCTCAACGTAGAGGCTCCATTCTGCAGGGCACTAACCTTCCTGATGTCTTTGAAAAGTCTAACAAGGTAGTGAGTTCCTTTTGTGTCCATATGAAAACATTCACTATTGTGCATCCCTGCCCCTAGAAGCCCAAGCACATCAACCCACTTCTCTCCTCAAGATAAAGTCCTTTAACTTCATTCCTGTGCTGACTCTATACTCTCTTTCAAGTTATTACTCTTCCACAGATTACTCATCATGTTTCTCAAAGGCACCTTGAACCTTTTCTTGCTCTCTTGTTCCTGTCTCTGATGCTCATCCTCTCTGGCTTTCTAAATCCTGCCCATTCCTAGCATCCCTGGTCTGTGAAATTGTAGAGCGAAGGGGCCCTAGAAATCTGGTGTGACACTATCACTTTAAATATGAAGGAACAATGGACTTCAGATCTGTTCAACAATACTGCAGTAGAGTGACAGAGCCATGACTCAAAAATGTGCCCAAAGTCTTTCATTGCTGTTCCTTTGAAGTTTCTTTTTCAATAACCACCGTCAGCTTCCCCCAAGGAAAGGCTTTCCTCACCATCCCAGCCAGAAATGTTTTCTCTCTCTCCTTTAACTGTAGGCAGCATTATATTTTTAACTCTCTTGAGGTACTTAGTCCTTTTCAGGTTGTGTTTTTGCTGTTGGCAAGGTTCCAAGTTAAAATTATTCCCTGTGCTGAGAGCCAAGACATTGGGTGTACCTCTGGAGTACTATTTTCCTAATGGCCTGCAGGTTGCTTTGGGAAGAAAAAATGGATAGATGGTGTTGCCCAATTGCTGGACTCCATGACTGAGGCTTTTGTAAGCAAGGAATTATGGCTGCCATTCACTCCATGTTCAGCATGGAGAAGAAACTGTACAAAGGAAGCAGGGACACCTGGGTTATTCCAGAGACACAAGCTAAGTGTGGTAGGGAAGAAACGGTCTTGAATAGAACTTCACCATGTCTCATTGTATTCAGCCTATCTCAGGGTAACTTGTCAAAAATTGATTGAGAGACACACAAAAGGGGGAATTATTATGCTAGGGACCCTGTAAACACCTAAGGAACCTACACTTTGTGATTACAGCCTTATCAAACTGCTCTGGAGGTGACAGCAGTGGGAGCAACCTTAGAAGAGGGATGAGTCATTGAGGGCAGGGAGCAGGCTGGGTGAGAAGCAGGTGTGTCACTGTTGGCGATCACATCACTGATGGAGTCAGATGTGTAAGGTGACGTGACATGCAAGGTCTCAATGTCAGAATAAATTGGGTCACCAAACGTTTTCAACAAAAATTCCATACAATCCTTGGTCAAATTAAAAATATTTTTCATACTTCACATCAGATGTTTATCATAACAATCTACCTTGTGGCAAATAATTGACTTTAAGTCACATGGCTTTTAATCAGTGCCATTTTGTTTTACAACTCTTTTGTTTTCTTTCCCTCAGAATGTTGTATATAAAGACAACAACCACATATGGTTAATTTCTTAGTGACTCAAACTCCCAAATCTTCCGTGTAGTGTGTCTAGTCAACAGACAGATACTCACAGGCTCCTCCTTTTAGCTGGCACTGAGCTGTGGCCCATACAGGGCAGTCAATGAAACAGCATGACCTCTGTCCTCAGGAAACTCGGTCCTATGATCCAAGGCCATAATTCCATTTGACACAGGAATTAATATATCTAATGTTTTAATAAATTCAAAGCAGCAGTTTTATGCTGAAACCCACTTTTTCATGTTTAGGGCTGTTCTATCATCAGCTGCCACAGCCTGCTCAAGGCACTGACTGCTTGATAAAATGAGAGCTCTTTTCCCTCCAAACAATACCCTGATTGGGATGCTTCGTCAACAGGGGATTTCACGTGATCAGCCACATTCTAAGCACTTTGATCACAATATAGTAAATTTGCAAAAGGAAGTTACTTTTACAGAGATGTAAGGGCTTATGTGTTTAAGCTCCATGCTTCAAATACAAGTACATCTCAAAAATATTATTCTAGGGTGTCATTCCCTCAGTGCTTCTCATATGCCTGGTTCTGTTCTAACCTTTCTGTTTGTGGTTGAATTTAATCTACACAGAACTATAAAAAGCAAGCACTATTCTTATTATTTCCGTGTTACAGGTAATGAAACTGAAGTACCAAGAAATTAACAACTTGCTCATAGACACAAAGTTAGGATGTGGTTCATCCCAAATTCAAATCCAAATGTCTTTCTCCAGAGCCCACATGCTATTGGCTATAAAACTGGTATAGTCTGCCTTCACCATAAATATAAATTCAATATTATTGATCATATTAGTTATTTTCCTCTGGAGAAATAAAGGCAATAAATTAAAAACTTAAAAGTGAAACAATCCATCTTTTTACCAATTATGTGTTACCTTGAAAGAAAGTTGTACGAAGTGAAAAAGATAAATCTTGATAAGGATGGCACTGTCAAAAATATTTGGTTATAAAAGAGAACTCTTTAGCATTAATATGAAGTTGCAGATCCAGGGCAATATCAAGATGGGTAAACTCTCCCCCACCCTATTTAACCAACTGGCTGTTTACTGAGCTGGTCATGCCTAGTGGAGGTGGATCTGCAATGATGTCCCAGCCAGGTTTACACTTAACTATTCACATGGCAAAGCAGCACAACAGTATGCGAGAGGAGGCCTATGTAGAAAATATATGCTCAAGTCAGGTTATGATGTATAACAGCAGAACCTAATGGTAAACAACAAATGTTTATGTCTCAATTTGTGTCTGAGCATTGTCTCAATTTGTTTCCCATGAAGAGAGCTCAAAGTAACATTCTATTTGCTACAAAACTGGACTACAACTGGGCACCCCAAAAATGAGCACCAGCCAATGTCATCACAGGGCTAGCAGAGTTACTGGCAGGCAGGAAGGTGGAAAATGGGTTGCCTGAGGCTCTGGAGCAAAAGGTGAAACTTGGGGACAGATGGCCTAGGGTCCCCAAGTTTCACTGGGGAATTCTCAAGCTAGAAATCACACCTAGATTGTTCATTCATAGACTGGTATACTGGTATTCTGCAAAATAAGGATTAGAGATCTATGAATTAATATGCCTCACCACCTCTATAAAAGTAGTGATGGGGGAGAGAACACACAGAAGCCAGTGTGCAGCCCGATGCTTGACACAGTGTGAGTATAAGGAATGTTTGTCAGCTCTGTTTTTTCTGTGCCTTCCTGTTTGCAGTTTCTAGGAGGAAAGCATTAGCTCCCACATGCTTGGTTCACCTTCTTGTGGTTGGAGTCACCTCATAGGTTGTGCGAGGTGTACTTAGTGTCATATGGGGGAAACTGACACCCAGAGCTTGACATTGACCCAACTGCACATAAGAACTAACAATGATGATGATGGCACTCAATAGTATATGGCATGTAGCAAAAAAAAAACACCCGTCAATATGTTTGAAAGTCATTACAACCCACCCTGTCAACATAAAGTATATCAAGTGGCTGACTGAAGCAATAACTCTTTTTGTGGAGCAGAAATAAGTGGAAATAGGATGTTCTCTGTGCAACTGTCACAATTCAGGGCCAGCTGTGGCTAGCTGAGTTTTCCCTCATTAACCATAACATCCCCCTGGAAACCCTCATGGGCAACCCCACATTTCTGACAGTAGCCTAATTCACCACATCAAAAGGGTCATGAGGCCAGACCAGAGAGAGACAGAACCCCATGGAGTGACACAGGCTGGTGCTGCCTTCTTTGGGTGTCCAGACAAATCAGCTTATGGACAAGACCAAAGCCTGAGACCTCAAAGGATAATAGTAAGTAACCACATCTCATGTAGGGTAAACAGGAGTAGCATTTATTGACCACGTGTTGAGAATGAATCTCCATACTGTCAGTGCCCATGTGCATTAACTCATTTATTCTTCCCAGTTGTCATGGAATGTTGGCATTGCCCCCGTGGCGATTGTGGTACAAACAGGGCTTGTGAAATTTATGTGAACTGCCCAACCCACGAGCCTGGTGAGTGATGAGATTGGAATTTGAACTCCGCATGTGCTTACCAGAGCAGATCTACATCTATACTGGGCCCAGCCAATTAAACTCAAGAACAGAACCTGGGTCAGGGCCAGCAAGATCCTGATGACCATGTGCTTATGTTTGCGTTACAGCTGATCACATTTTAAAACACAGTTTACAAGATGAAAGAAAGCAATTATAAAATACCTGATCGTGTACACTGTGAGATCATAAATCCTATTGCCTTCATATTTAGGAAAATCTGCTCCTGGAACACGAGCATTATAATGGGTGTGATGTTCTTTAGAATGTGTACCAACTCATCAGGAGGAATCAACCTAAGCCAGAGCCGTCATGCCAAATCTGCTTTTAGATTACTTTGCACAGTTTCCAACTTCTTTGGCAAACCCATTAGAGACCTTCCAAAGCATGCATTCTCTGTTGCTTGAAGAAACAGGTGGAGTTAGTCTGACAATTAATTTACCTTGACTCCCAACATAAAGTTTAGACACTTTCTAGACACATGTATCATCAAATGCTCTGTATTTCAATAGAACTTATTCCAGCTGACCTAAATCGTGACCTTAGATAGTACCTGCTCAACATGCTTTATGGCTTCAGGATTCAGAAGGACTGTGTTCTTGAAATGTAGCTCATGATGCCGATGTGCTCATGGAAAACTATTGTGTAAAATGATTTCTGCCAAATAAAATCACTTGGCCCAGAGGAACTTTACTATTTAAAAGAGTCCCATTGTGAATAGTTTTATGAAGTAAATATTCTCTAATGCATCCACTTTACAAATCTGAATTTTGAAACAACATGTAACTGCTGAAAATGGAGTTCACATGAGCCTGCAGGTAGTTATAGGCTGGGAAAGTCTGTGATATGAATAAAGAGCAGCAGCAGAGGGGGCAGAAGTCACTTCCAACAGATGTTTGAGCAAAGCTAGCCCCTGAATTTGGCCACTGGTGATCTACTTTCCATTTCCTGCCCAGGAAGCCACTCCTACCGGTACTGGAGGACAGAAGAGCTGGGTCCAAGTCCTCATCCTGCTTCTGTCCATGACCTCTTTGCCTGACTCTGTCTCACCTTCCACTGTCTTCTGACTTCCTGTGCCCCATGCCCAGCCCTAGTTGCATATTTTGCTATTAATGGGGTCCCTTGACCATACCTTTGCTTCTGCCTGTGTCTTACCCTTTCCCCCAATTTTTTTCCTCCTGATCTGCCACCAGCAGGGTCCTCAGCATGGAGATTAGTGATTCTCAGTCCTGGTTGTATATGAGAATAATCTGGGAGCTTTAAAAACAATTCCAACACTTCCACCCACCATCAGAATTCTTATTCAGTAAGTCTGGAGAGAGGCCTAAAGGTGCTGGTTTTTTTGTTTGTTTTGTTTTGTTTTTGTTTATTTGTTTGTTTGCTTTTTTTAAAGCCAACTAGGTGATTTTAACATGCAACAGATTTGAGAAACCCTTATCTACTCCATGGCCTTACCTTGTCCTCTGGTTACTTAATGGTCCTTGTTGTGGGCTGAATTGTATCTCCTTAAAATCATATGCTGGAGCCGAAACCGGTCTGGCTCAGTGGATAGAGCGTCAGCCTGCGGACTGAAAGGTCCCAGGTTCGATTCCGGTCAAGGGCATGTACCTTGGTTGCGGGCACATCCCCAGTAGGGGGTGTGCAAGAGGCAGCTGATCGATGTTTCTCTCTCATCGATGTTTCTAACTCTCTATCTCTCTCCCTTCCTCTCTGTAAAAAATCAATAAAATATATTTAAAAATAATAATAATAAAAATCATATGCTGGAGTTTTAACTCCAAGTACCTCAGAATGTGGCCTTATCTATATATATAAAAGCCTAAGCGACTGTTATGACCGGACGACCAGACGACCAGCTGGTAGCTATGACGTGCACTGACCACCAGGGGGCAAACGCTTAACACAGGAGCTATCCCCTGGTGGTCAGTGCACTCTCACAGCCAACCTTCCATAGCGAGCCAACCTCCCACAGTCCTTCCCCCTGGCTGGCCGGCCCCAATTGACCCCAATTGAGACTGGGTGAGATGGCCCTGATCAGCCCCAGTTGCCAGACAGACAGAGGGACCCCACCTGTGCACAAATTTGTGCACTGGGCCTCTAGTTTAGAGATAAGGTCTTTACAGAGATAATCACATTAAAATGAAGTCATTAGGATGGACTCTAACCCAATATGACTGGGGTCCTTGTAGTTTGGGAAATAGAAAACAAATATATTTATAGGGAGAACAATGTGTAAACATGAAGATGGCCATCTATGAACCAAGGAGAGAGACCTGGAAAGGTCCTCCCTACCATCTTCAGAGGGAGGGAGCATGGC
The DNA here is from genome assembly GCF_027574615.1 of Eptesicus fuscus. NCBI lineage: Eukaryota > Metazoa > Chordata > Mammalia > Chiroptera > Vespertilionidae > Eptesicus > Eptesicus fuscus. Next base: position 80,495,989 of record NC_072484.1, on the reverse strand, counting down.
CCTGTCAACACCTTGATTTCAGACTCCCAGTCTCCACAACTGTGAGACAATACATTTCTGTTGTTACAGCCACCTGGTTTGTGGTACTTTGTTATGTCAGCCCCAGGAAACTAGCATAGTCCTCAAGACCTCACAGCAGATGCCCTGATCCTGGAGCATAGCTAGAGTGACCAACTTGTCCCAGGTTTCCCACGATTTTCCCAGCTTTAGTACTGAATGTCTGCATAATGGTCCAGTATGTAGACTTCAGAACCAGACAACCTGGATTGAAAGTCCAGCTCTGCTCACTCTTGGCTACATTGTTTTGAGCCTCAGCATTTTCAGCTGCAAAAAGACCTACCACATAGTAATGTTGTGTGGATAACATGAACTAATACATGTAAAATACCTAGAACATTTCCTGGCAAGGTGAGCACTTAGGCAAATATTAATGAAGTCAATATAGTCATATAAAGATATTTGCTTTCACAACAATAAAATAGTAAAGGGATCTCAATTCAAAAGCTTCCTATTCTGAATTTTCCTCATTAACTAACTACAAAATAGCTTTGACATTTCTCAGCATTTATGCTCTGGTATAGTAAACATTTATCACAAGAGTTGGGCTACATAAAGCAAGTCAAGAATACATTATTTTAACTATTCTGTGTATTTATTTCACATCTCTTTGCAAAACCATGGAGGAGGCCACACTTAGACAACAGGTAAAAGTCAGGACCTGGTTCAATGGTGAATCTTCTAACCAATCATAACTAAATGGGTTAATTCAAGAAGGAAGACAAATTTGCAAATGGAAAGTGTCTGTTCTCTAACGATAGCTAGAGGTGGAGAAAGACTTAAAGAAGGGCTGATACTATAGTTGGATCTTGAATGAAACAAAAGTATGGCCAGATAGCTATGGAGGGTGGGAGTTAGTTCAGACAGAGGGGCCAGCATCAGTAAAGGCAAAATCATGTGGAACTGCCTGGCATGTCAGAAAACTAGAAGTTGGAAACTCCAGAGTATAAGGAGCATGTGGAGGTCCAATAAGAGAAGAAATCAACCCATACTGATTTTAACCCCTTTAGCACAATCAATGTGTTGGTCTTGTTTTCAAAGCCAGATGTTCAACTCACTGAGGAAAATGAAGCAATATTTACTTCTTTGCATCCCCCTAGTAACATTTTGTTATAATTTATTAATTAATAAAAGTAATTATATTGAGAATACTTTGCAGGATGAATATATTTATACATACTTTTATATGCATTTATTAATGCTTAAATTTATTTTATTTGGAATCTATGTGTCACCCTGTAGAATTTATTTGTGACAAACTCCATCTCATCTCTGCTTTCACCACGGGACTTCCTCAGAATCAGAATCTGCCACACTACATTCCAACAACAACTCCAAACTGATTTGTGTGAGCTCTAGCTCCATCACAATGTGGAATATAAAACCAACACAAAGGGAAAACAGGCCTTATATAGAATATAGGTCATACCCATGCTCTCATCTAGATCCAGTCTTATCTGCCTCTCTCATTTTTTATTGCTTAATTTTGGATTTCATTTTCTTTCCTGGTGACTCTAATGACCACCTTTGCTTTATCTCTTCTGGACCCATTTGCTTTCCTCCTGGTCCCCTGATCTGTACTATGGCTTTGCTGGATGTGTAGCCTTTGCCAAATCCTTCCTATACAAAAGGTATGAGGGGTTCTCACCCCTGGATGTTCATGAAAATCACATGTAAATTACATGTGAAATCAGTTACATAGCCTCTGTTCTGGAAATTTTGATTCAGCAGAAATAGGAGGGGCATTAGGTACTTGTATTAAAAAAAAAAAAAAACAGCAAAGGAGAACAGAAGAAAATGCATAGGTCATTCGCATGCCAAGGGCGAGAAGCACTTATTGGACATTATACCACCGTTTCCTTAGGCCTGCCCTTTCCTATTGCTGCATAAGGCCAAAATTGCACTTACCCATCACAGTGGAGCAGAAACAGAAACAGAGACCACATGTGTCCAGGTGCCAGCTAATAGGGCCACTACAATGACCCTAATCTCTGCGAGATTTAGTGCAGAGGCAACACCTGTAGGGAGAGAAGACACAGCAGACATCTCATACTTCGATCTAGCCCTACTGGTCATACCCCTGATGATCATTAAGTAGTTTGGAGTAGGGGCCATTACATGAACCTACTAATAACTGCAAACCTGTTTGGAAATCAAGCAATAATTTTTAGTATTGTGAGCTGTTGTGAAGGCTATTCCACAGAAACACTCTTAGAAATCAGGTGCTCTCAGTGACATCTTGAGATTCAAACCATAGACTTTTAAAAAAAGGAAAAACTAGAGGGTGGTGCTGGTTATCATGGTGCCTGCAGTGGGGAACATGGTATAACCACGGGAGGCCACAGTGACCTCCTGCTCCAGCCCATGTCTCCAGTAAGCACAGCTAATCTCTTCTGCTGCCACTTCCCTTTGGTGTGGGTCTTTCATCTCTGAAGTGTGCTGACATTGTTCATTATCCCAGACACCAACAAGATTCAATTAGTTTCTACAGGGATGTCCATTTTACAAAGCTGCATGTGAATGAAAGACCTTGGTATAAGTGGTGTACTTATCAAACCAAGACTTTAGCATGTTATTCATTAGCGAATAAATTAACATCAGGCCTCCTTATCTACTGGGCCATCAAGGGACAGGCCTGCTCCTTGACAGGATTCTTTTATGAGCAGTCATTTGTGTGAGAGAGAAAAATCTTGGTGGAAGCCCTAATGAAAGTGGCAGCGAAGAAGAGCATTTTCTGTGGAGCAGACGCGGTGAGCACAGAGAAAGGGCACTGTAAAACCTAAATGTCATGTGCTTTCTTGACACCTCTGAGGCCCACAGGGCTGTGAAGGCCTCATTGTGAGATCCTCTGCTCTCTCCAGGTATGTTCCCCATCCAAGTTTTAGCAGCTGGGCAGGCGACACCTCTTTCAGTCCTCTGCCTGATGGTTTCACCACCCAGACAGCCTGCAGAATTGTTCAGAGAAGCCCATCACATTCTCCTGTGAGAACCAGGTGCCACCTCACCCTCTTGTTACTATGACTCTGGCCTCTGCTTATACACTCTTATGTAATTCCTATGTGGCCCAACATGATGTGCAGTGTCCTTTTTCCTGCCCCCCCCCCAGATTGTATTTATTATTAATAAACTGATGCCATTTTCAACTGTCCAGTGTCCACAGGTCAGGTGTTCAACCATCTTGTACTATTTAAGGTAAGGGATCCCTCCCCCACCAAATAATTGATCAGAAAGTGATCAGAACCGGTGCTCAGGCCGCGCCATCTGTAGCAGAACTTTGGCCTCAGTGATCAGAGAATGTCCAGTCAAGGCCCTGGCTTTTAATGCCAGCATTTCTGATTGGACATGTAACTTAAACCCTCTTAGCCTCAGTGTTCCTATCTGGGAGGTAACTACAATAACATTGGTCTCCACCTGCTTCATAGGTTTGTGTAACATCTCATAATGATGCTTTAGGACATTTTATGCACTTCCCTTAGTCTAGGATGAATGGAGTTACTGGAGATAATGAAACAGTTCCTTCTGAGTGGCCTGGAGCATTACTCCTCATCCCTCCTACATATTCCCCTGAGTTGCTACCTGGGGGAAAGGATCAGGAGGAATCGAGAGAGAAGGGGAGGAAAGAAGAGGAGAGAGGACAGTGGAATTATTTGAATGCAGCAGAAGTGACATGGTAGTGACTTTTTTTTGGTATATTTTAAGACAAATATAGCTAATTGTGCCAGCACATTTCTGAATGTAGAGCCCTGTTTTGGCACAAGGTCTGAGAAAGTTATAATAAAGGTGTGTCTGGGGTGAGAATAAAGCACCTATAGCTAAGGGCATGGGAAGGAGGGAAATATTACATGATAGTGATTAGGAGGGGTTTACCATATCAAGGTATGAGTAAAACCAGGCTTTGCGCAGAGAGAAAATCACTCTCAAAGTAGAGGAGAACGAGTAAGCATTAAGAACTTGCCAAAGAGTAGGCAAGTCAGGAGGTCTGCAGGATAAGTCCATGTGAAAGGGAGCTTGGAGGTAAGTGTTAGAAGGGCTGAGCCTGGAATATTTTATTTCCTGTTTGTAAGAAAGTTTAATTTTATATTGGAGACAATGGAGAAGCATTAAAGTATTTAAATGGTGAGTGTGTTGTGGTGTGTGTATACATTATGATCAGATCTGTACTTGAAAAAACTCACTGTGGCAGGAAGTACAATGAGATTGCACTGGCAAATTGAAAGCTAGGAGGTACTATTAAGAGACTTCAGGTAAGAAATGAGAGGGATCAAGCTATAGGTGTGGCAGTGATGAAGGGAAGATGTGGGTTTGGTTTATGTACTCTCTATGTAAGAGTAACATTCTGTGTACAGAGTGTGTAGTGTTGATGGTTTCCTGCATCAACACTTCCACTGTGTAGCTGGTGACCTTAGGCAAGTCCCTTTCTTTCTCTAGGACTCCTTTACTGCATCTGAAAAATGAGAGGGTTGGACTAGATGTATTACGGTCTGTTCCAGCTTTAGCACTCTCTAATACTATGATTCTAGTCCAATTTGAATGGCATCCAAGGAAATTTGGTTAGTGAAATTCCCAAAAGGCCTCATTATAAAGTGGTACCATAGATTAGAGCCCAGGACAGTTATGAAAAGACTTTAGAAGACTATTATTAAGGATAATAATAGCATTTTGTTTTTATACAACACTTTCACACCTATAATCACTCATAATCTGCATGAATCTTCATCTTATTATTGTATATAATGATGATTATCTTCATTTTAAAGGTGAGGAATCTAGTCCTTGACAACTCAAAGAATATTTTTAAGGTTCCAAACAAGTCATAGTGTAGTCTGGACTAGCATCCATGTCTCTGAATTTATCCTGCAGAGCTCTTCACATGATCTTGAACCTTCAAGATGCCCTGAGTCTTTCAGTTGCATACCTAATTAGGACCTCACTCAGTCCACTCCAATGAGCCCTGAGAATAATAGTCATGAGGACCAACTTCACCTTGGTTTGTTAGATTGCTAGGAATGAGCTTGAGTATTTATGACCCACCTATACGATATAAATACTAAGAAGAGATTCCAAGTAGGTTCAGTTTGATAATAAAGGAGCCCTCAGTGTGGTTACATGCAAACAGAATTTGAAATTTTCTCATTTTCTATATAAATTACAAGTAAAAGAATGCAAGTTTAAAGCATTTTTTCCAAGCAGCCCAGAGAGCTTGACTGTTTATTTTTAGCCTGGTGTTCTGGCCTGGGAAATGAGATACTGTAGGAGAGAAAATTTTAAGATCAAGGATTTTTCTTTGCCCTTTCTTCCTCCATTATTTGTGTAGGGAGGACCCACCAGGGGTCTGTGATTAAAAGAGAGAAGAAATTCCTCACAGAATTCTTATCCCTTAAGAGATGGGCAAGATCATGGTACATTGTTTTCCTATCCTGCTGACTCTCTGAACCCAGCCAAATCTATGACTTATACTACTTCCTCCATTCACCAGCACGTGTTCTTATGTTGGCTGGTTGGAGGTTGAATGACTTTTATGAAATAAAGAAAGGAACAAAGGGAATGATGGAAAGAGGGAGAGCAGTGTTTATGTATTCACAATATTCAGAGTACATGCCAGGTGCCAGGCACTGCGTAGTTACCTTATATATGTTATCATTTTCATCCTTATAATAACCCAATGAAATAAGTTGCATTAAGTGAAGTAACTTATTTAAGATTACATGGGTAATGCTAGAATTAGAACCCAGGAATGTGTTACTCCAAACCTGTCTCCTCGTGATGCTACTTTCCAGTCCTATTAGTCAGTTTGCTGTTGGCCTTAAAGGTTTATCCAAGAGGAGAACCACAATTTTGTACAGTGTGATTAAAATCCAGGAGTCAAAAAGGGTATCTAGACAAGAAGTGGGATTTAAATAAAAATTTGACTATAGATTTTTCCATGTTCTTTACATAACCTTATCTATATCTCCTATTTGTTATTTCTGTTGAGAAAATCAAGGCCAATAAAAGCTATGAGCAACACAATTAGTTCATTTCAGAGTCAGAAGTTGAACCCAGATTTCATGACCCATATTTGGGGGTTGGTTCTACTCCACCATGCTCTCATATAAGTCTTTATTGACCCATGGTAAAGAGCCAGTGTGGCAAATACACACTTCTTCAACGTTTCAATGATTCTAGTGATACTGATGTTCTTGGATCCTTAAGATTTTTATAAATGCTATCCCTAAAATTGTCCATAGTAAATTCATGACTCCACTAACGAAGCTGCAGAAGTACACTCACTAGCATTTTTACCAGTTTTCTTCTTGTTCCAGAACTGTTCAAGTATTATAAGATTAAGAAATGTGTTTTTAGAGAGATCTGTTCCAGAAATTTTCAAAAGGAAATGACAAGAAATGGTTTCCACACTCTAAAATTAAAAAAATACTCATCTAACCCACTTTAAAGGGAAGTGAGAAGGTGGCAGGAGACGATGTAACAGAGACTTCATGAAAAAGCTCAATCCCTTGTAATTAATGGGTACCTCTAAAATCAGAAGCCAAGGCCATTAATCATTCAGCCAACTCTCCATGAGGTTGGCATCAGCCACTCACCCACACACCTTTAATGACTCAATTCACATCGGGCAAACTTGGAACTGCAGGGATGGTCTTCAGAGCATTTTAAAACCACTGCCAGTGGAACATGAATGCTGTCATTAAATCAATGAATTTGTTCTGAAGATTGGACTAGGAGGTGCTGCAATTGCTTTCAGGATTAAAAGCTATTTTTTTCTCAATATATGGTAGGAATTCTTAACAATTAGACCTTACAAGGGAAAGAGGTGTCTTGTCAGATGGTGAGCTTGAGATGCAGAGGAGTGATGAAGGTGCGGGAGGAAGAGTACTTCCACTAGGTAGGAGGTTGCATTATATTTCCTTCCAATTCAAAACTATTTGTGTTCTTTCCTAGGTTATTTCTTGGAGTGATATAATTAATTGAGAAAACATATAATGGAGCAAATTCCTCCAGGCCACAAGGAGTCTCCAAGAGAAAACTGGCAGGAATCATGTTCATTTAAAACTAGATACCTCCCCAAGCCCATACTCAGCTCACCCAAGAATTTTGTGCAGGGATCACTACCAATTTTCTGGGGAAAAGAAAAATGTCTTCTACATATTTCATCCTCATTCTCCCAAGTATTCATTAAACCTTAGTAAGCTAACGTTCATATAAAAGGCATATGTAATTACATAGATCTTACTACATGGATGGAACACTTTAATTTTATTAGAAAAGGGAATAAAACATTCTAGATTATTTTTAAAAATATTTTTATTGATTTCAGAGAAGAAGGGAGAGGAAGAGAGAGATAGAAACATCAATGATGAAAGAGAATCATTGATCAGCTTCCTCATGCATGCCCCTGACTGGGGATCTAGCCCACAACCCGGGCATGTGCCCTTGACTGGAATCAAATCCGGGACCCTTCAGTCCACAGGCCAATACTCTATCCACTGAGCCAAACCGGTTAGGGCTAGATGATTTTTTTAAATATGTATTTTCTGTAACGCAGTACAGACTCTGTCTCCTCACTTTCCACCAGATATATACAGATACTGGATTATGAAATAAGATTGATGTTAGGTAGTTGCACAGGTACGAACTCTGAAAACTGCATAATAAGGCAATTCTGATTATTTTCCTTTTATAGTGGAAGACCCTAAGATTCCAAGAAGTTGAGTGATAATCCAAAGATGACTCTCAAACTTCTTCATGATTTTAGAAGAAATATTTACTTCCAGGCCATGATGCTTCTTCGTGAATGGGGAGGAAACAAGTACTGATAGCCAGCAAACTTCCATTACAAAGAAATAACATGATGAAACCACTGGAACTTTCAACTTTTCCTCAAAGCATACAAAGAATTAAATTTACAAGGAGAACTTCCAGCCTCCTAATACATCAGGAGTTGACTATAATTTTCTTTAATTCTATAAATATTATTTATTATGGATTGAATTCTGTTCCCCCAAAGTCCATATGGTGAAGGTCTAAACCTCAGTACCTTGGCATGTGACTGTATTTGGAGATGGGGCCTTTAAATAGATGGTTAAGTTAAAATGAGTCATAATTTAATATGACTGCTGCCTAATAAGAAGAGGAAATTTGGACATGCAGAAGAGACACCAGGATGTACACACACAGAAAAAAAAGTTGTGTGAAGAGCCAACGAGAGAGTGGCCATTTGCAGGCCAAGGAGAGAGGCCTCAGAGGAAACCAACCCTGCCAGGACCTTGATCTTTGACTTCCAGCCTCAGGGACTGTGAGGAAATAAATTTCTGTGGCTTAAAGCCACCTGACTGGTATTTTGTTATGGTAGCCACAGCGATAAAAGGCATTATCTTTATGAAAGTGGTTTTCTTATTCAGACAAAAATGAATAATGGATATAATTGTTTCTTCTAGTCTCAAAATATGGAATACAATATGTAAGTCTTTTACATTACTCTGATCAATCCTGCTTTCTGATCTATCAGGACAGAGAAATTCAAGGCATATATCATGGTAGAATTGGGACAACTCCAATTGGAATTCTACCAATGAAAAACGCATAGACTATTCATATGTATAAGATTTTAGCTAGAGGATTTAAATAAATATATTCAATATTACAAAATTCTATTTTGGTAGCTTGCTAGTCATATTCAATATTGTTCACTAAAGAAACTCAGCAGTATATGTGAAATTACACACCCACATATAAATACATACATTTGTAAGGACAAATTCTGTTTATATCCCTGGGATCTCACAGATCTAAATAAGTGTGCTGTCCAACAGAAATTTCTGTGATGATGAAAATGTTCTATATTTGTACTGTCCTAGATAGCAACCACTATTTATGTGTGGCTATTGAGCATTTGAAATGTGACAAGTGTTGAATTTTTACTTTTATTTTATTTTAATTAAGTTAAATTTAAATAGCCACATGTAGCTAGTTGCTATCATATTGGATAGTGCAGTTGTAGACTAAATGGAAATATTTAGTTTTGTTTGGAAATATTTAGCAAGTAAGGCTAAACATAAACAAACAAATAATTCAGTGCCTTGTAATATTTTACTAGAATCCATTTTGCTCCGCAAACACTGATTCAACCTTTTTAAGAAATGAAAAACAAAGAGGAAATTTAAAGCCTATGATTTATTTAACAGATAGTTATATATCTAAGGAAACTTAAAGAATTATAGAATTTTAGACCTACAGGAGATCTTAGAAATGGGTAGTTCTGTATTTTTGATTTTAAGAAAGTGGACTGGGCCCTTTATAAAAATCTCCGCACCTTGCACCAAACCATCTCACATATAAGAAAGAAATCGATTACTATGAAGTCATATTCAAAAACAATAAAAACATCTCTCAAAGAGAAATATAGACTGCTGGGTGAAGCTACTGCCATGGTGACAATGAGGAGAGACACCTGCCATTCTGTCATCCCACAAAGAGGCTCTCAGGGACAATGAAAGTGTGTGTGAGAAAGCCATATGGAAAATTTTCTTGAAGACAAGCATTTAGCCAACACCAATAACTGGAGGAAAGCTAATACAATCACAGAAAACAGATAACTGAGTAATCTGCAAAGCTTTTAAAATAATATATTTACCTATCTTTAGTGAGATTACCATATTCCTGAAAAAAAAAAAGCTACAAAATAAAGATAGGAGATTATGAAACAAGAGTAGGCAACTATGACAAAGAACCATATATATATGTTATATACTAGAGGCCCGTTGCACGAGATTCTTGCAATAATAAGTCTTCCTTCTCCTGGCTTCGCTCCTGGCTGCCCAGGAGCCTGCAAGTCCTCACTCCCAGCCGGAGTGCTGCTCCTGTAGCTCCCTCTGCCCACTGCCTTCCCCCTCATAGCAGGTGTCCCACCCTGCCTGGCCACTCCGTGCCTATGTATGCAAATTAACCTGCCATCTTTGTTGGGTTAATTTGCATACTCACTCCTGATTTGCTGGTGGGTGTCACAGAGGTATAGTCAATCTGCATATTTCTCTTTTATTAGTGTAGATATAATTTATTTCAGAGAGGAAGGGAGAGGGAGAGAGAATGATTAGAGAGAATCATTGATTGGATGCTTCCTGCATGCCCCCCACTGTGCATCAAACCTGCAACCCAGGCATGTGCCCTGAACTGGAATCAAACTGTGACCTCATGGTTCATAGGTCAACTCTCAACCTCTGAGCCACACTGGTCAGGCAGAACCAAAGAATTTAAAATGAAATCTATAATGTTAAAAAAAAAAAAAAAAAAGAAACAGGTGAAGGGTAACCAGAAAGCTAAATATTAAGTTGAATTTACACAGAGAGAAGAGAAGATAGAAAATGAGACAGATATTAAATGATAATGGAAAGTTGATCCAGAATTCCAAATCCATCTGAGTTCCAGAATCAACAATCAGAAGAAAATAAATGGGAGAAGAAGCAATATTTAAAGAAATAAAATGACTCCTGACTAAGATAGAAAGAAAGAAAGAAAGAAAGAAAGAAAGAAAGAAAGAAAGAAAGAAAGAAAGAAAGCCTGCATCCTTGAATTGTAAGAATCTGAAAAACTGAAAAGAATTACAAACTACAAAAACCTGGACAGATAGCTGTAAATTTTCAGAAATTCAAGGGAAGAGAAATTCCTAAGAGTTGCCAGAAAGAAAAGGCAGGCCCCCTACAAAGGGGTGAGAATAGAGTGACATCAGCCATCTCATTAGGAAATCAGAGAGCACATTTGCATTCTAGGTGACTTTTTTTTTTTTTTCTGGAAGAACACAGATGTTTGCCTGAGAACTTAAGGGCTAATCTGACATTTCACTTCTCTATAACATGGAGACAGAATGGCAACTCTTAACACCTGCAGAATCTCTTTAACAACATACCCCCTCATAAATTTTTTCACACCTAAATATTCCCTGAGGCATCGGAATACTGACGCCCTCCTCTTGGCTCTCCTAACATGAGGTTTGTAGTCCAAAAGAGAAAATCTGCTCACTTGCTCTTCACATGCTTTACTTACCCTGGAAGTTCCTCATATCTGGAATGGTATCCCACCCAGTGTTGGTTTGCAAACTGGGCCCATACATGGAGGGCAAAGAGAGAAGAAAGAAGAAAGACACAGGTCACTCCAGGCTGGGAGATGGCAGTTTTAATAAATGACGAAACTTACCAATAAGGCTTCTCTTGGTGTCTGCAAGATGAGTAGATCTGCACACCCACCACCAGAATCTGCAAAATTGATGTAGAGGCCTTAATGGACCTTAGTCATGTGTACCATCCAGATGATCTCAATAACACATTGCTATCTCATGGTTGCATCTTGACATGGCTCTGGCTATGGAAATAGTGGGGTGGGGGTGGGGGGAGCATATATTCCAGCACACAAAAGAGCACATGAGGAGCTTCTGACGGTCTAGATTCAGCTCTAGAGTCAACCTATGACTCTCCATGACCTCTTCCAACACTTAACCCCCCTACAATCAGTTCTTACAATCTTACCTGCCTTCCTCATATATACAGTGTCAGCAGGGGTTTCACTAGTATGGACGTGGCTCCTTTGGCAGCTATCTGGCTGCCCCAGAGGCAGCTGCAAAAGAAAACACAGATCAAGATAATGATCCCAAAAATAAGTAACTTTTTTTTTCCCACCAAGAGCTCCATGATCTGAATTACTGATTTATTAAATTCCCCATCCCTACTAGGGGCCAGATCTTTCAGGGTGTCCACTTGTATCTTCGGGTGACTTAATAAAGATGATACATTAGCAGACTTAGGTAGGAACACGCAACATTCTGTTTGGATAATGGTACAGGTTCCTCCTTGGGACGCAGGCAATGATGCCCAAGGCCATTCTCTTTTGGAGGAAAGCTTTTCTCAATAGAGACATTTCTGTGTTTAGTAGAGATGGGCTTTGTTGGCTATCTGGTACCACTTGCTAGGTGAATTTAGGAAGAGCTTTCTATGTGTACTAGAAAGTCCTCCAGGCCAGTGGAGAGAACAAAGACAGTGGCCAAATGATTGTACCACTGAAAAACAGAATGTGCCTATCTGGCCTTGAGTAGAAGGATGTTGGCAGCTTTAGCAATTTGACCTGGCTGGGCATACTATACTTGCTAGGCAGGGGAGGCAGCGTTGGCAGGAAGAGATGGACTGGGGCAGATACGCCGGGACAGAACCCCCCTCTTTCTCCCTTTTCCATGGCACATATTCCATTCTAGTAGTGAGTGCAGTTCAGCAGGTGTGGATTGCAGCAGGAAAATGAGGTTCCAGTGGAGACTGAGTCGTTACCCCTCTCCCAGGGCTGTGGGACATCCCATTGCCAATTCCACTAGATGACACCGCTCCCAGGATTGATGGGGCTCAGTGTTCTCAGCAGCATAGCTTGTTGATCCATGGGGAGAGTCAGGGTAATGGCTAGCTGTCTTTTGTGACTTGCATACCTTTGCAGTGTTGGATGTCCCAGCAGGGGTGCCCAGGCTGGCATATAGGGCAACAAGTCCTACTGGTTGATCATTCAAATCCTGGGGCAGTACTTTAGTTCACCTGACAAATAGTTTACCCATTAGTCATTTAATCTGCTGCTTTAATATTCTAGTCTTCCTTTCTATCAATCCTGTTCCCTACAGGTTATAGGGAAGATAGAACCTCCCTTCAATGTCATTTTCTTTTGCCCAGTCTTGCACATCATGAGCTTTGAAATGTGACCCCCTGGTCACAGTCTATTAGATGAGGGAATCCATCCACAGCTTCTTTGATTCCCTAATGGTGGTGGACTGGTTTACACAGAAACAAGGAAAATTTGGGGTTAGGCCAGAATTAAACTTGTGACTCAACAACCAAAGGTATGCTGAAAAAAGAATTTGCTAAGTCCAGTACAGTATGGTAGACTCCTAGGATTGAGGCCAACATATCTAAGATGGTGGCAATGTTGGGCACAGTTGCATGGATGGAGCACAGTACCTTGTTCAGCCCTCGGTAGTTTATGGTCATTGGCCGTGAGCCATCTGGCCCTTTTACTGGCCATGCAGATTATTGAAAGCACTTTGGGCAGGGCATATAATACCCACCTGGTGCAGTTCCTGGATAGTTTCTCCCATTTTCTTATGCCCTCAGGCAACTTATATTGTTTGGCAGTTAACCACCCTTAGTGGGGGGTGTCAGGCTTATTGGCTTCCAGTTAGCATTTCCCCTCAGCAATGGTTCCATAACTAACCTGCAGGGAGAATTCACTGAAAGAGGTTTGCAGAATTTGACCTTGTAGGATATCAATGCCCAATATGTTCTCTGGTGTTGAAGAGATAAAATCTTCATATTCTCAGTGGGGAAAGCAGCCAACGTGCAGTGTCAAAAGGACTTTTGACCATACCATCATTGTGCCAAGGGAGCCAGAAGACTTCTGAGGGTTACCACGCCAGATCAGCAATTGATTGCCCAACATCGTAAATGCCTTGTCTTATGATTGGGCTCAGCATGGATATCACCATCCCATACTAGGGGTTGGGGGCAGACTGAGTATCTTGGCTTTCATTGCTACATTGACTGTGGCTTGATCAGGGCCTTCAAAGTCGATGCCATAAATGTTCTGTCTCATTCCCAGCCCCCTAAGGAGTTGTTGCACTTCCTCTATAGATTTCCATGGTCTCATGTGCCCAGGGAAATGCCCCTCATTGAACCAAGCCACCCTACAGCTAGAGTAATCCACTCCATAAGGGAGTGAGGCCCTTGAACCACCTGAGTGTACGCAGGCACTGTCCAGTCAGAGAAATGCCACTCCCCCCATATCCAATAGCCACACTAACAACTCCTGGATACTGTCCCTGGCTTTTACTAGACTTTGGCAACTACATCAAGAAGCTCAGAGGGAGTATATTCTGTCATCATGACCGTTTCCTGAACTGAGGGCTGGCTCGCTGGCTAGGGTTGTGGTAGCTGTTACTTTCTGTTTTATTAGGGGTCGAATGGCACAGGGAGCTCTGTGGGTTTCACTGTCAATCGCCACAATATTCTCCTCTTCACTTTCCATTTTCTTATTGATACCTCCTCTTAGTGTCCCAATCAGGCTTTGTCACAGATGTTTGGGCCTTATTCTGCAGCAGCTTACACCCTTTTAGCTTTGCAAAATGGCTTGGTAAGGTCTCCAACTTATCCTGCTTGCCACTTGGTTGCCCCAAAGCTAACTGCCTGTCTTTATCTAACCTTATCTCTTCTTCCAACTTTCTAACTTGAGCTTCAGCTATTTCTGGGCTTCAGTGACAGCTGAACTTTCCACAACAGAGGCCAGCCCACTGAATAGCCATTCATTTCCCTTATTTGCTGCAGCATGCTATGCACAGTTTCCTACACAAATGCATCAAACCAGCAAATGTTTTTGGGACGTCCCTGTACTCATGTGGTAGTCCACAAGCATCTGATTTGCAGGCCACCCCACCCCACACAGAAGTCATTGCCAACTCAGGATTTCCCCCTTAAGGCTTCTTTTCCAAGACCCATTTCTTGGATGTCCTGACTAGCTTGCCAATTGTTAGTTCCCCTACTGGCTCTCATACCCAAAAGGAGAAGAAAGAAGCAGACCACTCCATATGGATAAGTGGTAGTTTTAATCAGCAAGGGAACTTACTTATGAGGCTTGTCCTGGGAACCAAAAGACAATCACAGCACCCACTTCCCAGAATCTTCAAAGTTTACATAGAGGTAAGACACATAGAATGGAATACAGCTTCCAGGACAGGGAAGGAGGTGAGGAGCCTCCAATTATCCAGGTCCAGTTCTCATGTCAACTGGTGGTCACACCCTCTGGAAGACCTCCTCCAACACCCAGATAGGTGCTCATCTAAACTCTGCTCATCCCTCAAGGTCCACTTATGGCACATTTCCTCCACAAAGCCATCTATAGTTCATGGTGACCCCCTCTTCTTCTTGGCTCTTAAATATGCAGTGTTTGTTCAATATATTTTGACATTTTTTAAATTATCTGGATGCTCTTACTGATAACCTACATTGAATGCTTAGTATATACCTAGCACTTTACATCTGTTATTTTACTTAATCCTCAAAACAATACTACTATGTAAATATTATTGTTACTCCTACTATACAATAAAGCTAAAGGGATGCCAAGTAACTTGTTAAAGATCAGAGATCAAGTTCATAACAGCAAGGACAGATCAAAGTTTGCCATATTTAGTTGTCCAGTTTAACTATGGTACAAAAGTGTGCATCAAGGAACCAAGTGGAGTCTGGTATTTAACCCATTCTTGGTTCGACAAGCCAACAATAAGCCCTTTCTGGAGGAAAGGATGTCTTTAATCTAATTCACCCAAGACACTTATGGGTTAGTCACTGAGAGAGGCTCTGGCCTGCCTGGGTCCATGACTCACACCTAACTGCTACACTTTACCACTCATCATTTAGAAGATTAAATAATGAGGTCCAGAAAAAAAAATCTTTTTAAGTTTACAAGCCTGGTGGATCCTGGGTTGCATTTTAGACAGTCCATTGCTCTTTCTGCTACCTTTCTTGCATTGCTTTCTACTTAGATTTTATTATATACTATCTATCGTTGTTTTCTGATTATTTGTTGTGTCTATATCACATACCCAGAGTGCACTGTCAACTTGAGAGGAGGGACCATTCTAGTAGTTATTCCAGCAGCACACCCCATATGCTCAGGCATAGAGAAAACTCCAGTAGATGTTCCTTAACTTGAATGAAACGCTACTCAGAATGAAGTTGCCCTATGACCCTGTAAATACCTCTGCAATAGCATCTGGTCCTGAGAAGAACACACGCTCACACAGTCTTGAAAAAAACATCAATCTGGACTCATCCTGCTGGAAGGTAGATGCCACCAGCTCCCTACTAAGAGAATTTCTATCCTACTTAGGGTAGTTAATATCACTAGCTTCCAAATAGAAGCAGTCCTGACTTGAAGGCATTCTTAGAAAATTTCCTTTATCTTTCTTTTTTCATGCTCGATTCCATCTTTAAAGTGCTATAAAAAGATATGAAGAATGATTGAGGAATCAGGCCTTAGAGATTCAAAGTATAATAACTTACATATGTCTTGAAAGGTTTAGGTATTAAGATGAATGACATAAGCTCCAGGCATATTTATGGAGTCAAGAAAAGCAATATTATTTTATATAAATATATATTTTATAAAAGAATAAATGGAGGTTCTTAGCAGGTCTCATGTCTGAGGTGCCTTAGGTTATGCTGCTAATAAGTGAATGACCCGGGAATGGATTTCTGGTCTATCTAACTCTCAGTTTGGTGATTCTTCTCTCATCACAGCTGCTGTATCCTGGAGGGTGAGGGGAATGTGGTCCCCAAAATGCCATAAAAGGTTAATGCATGAACATTCCTTTAGATATATATGTAAGCTAAAGCTTATATACTCCAGGAAGTGTGCAACAGATAAGGCATCTTGGGGAGTTAAAAATAAATTCTCCTGATTGTCCTTTAGAAAGTTAGAGAAAGAGATCATATTATGGCCAGGTAAAAATTCAATAAAATCTTTCATAGAAGGAAGATGACTAAAAATTTCAGCTCTGACCCAGCCCACAGGCAATTGCAACTATTCACAAAAGGATCCCTGTCTTTCCAAAATAAATGTCTGCTCCACTTGAGTTAAAATTAGACACACATCAATTTCGGCTGTTGACACAGAAGCCTCTGACAAGCAGGGTGGATGGAATCCAGAACCCTCTACAGAAATGACCAGGCTCTGTAGACATCTTCCAAGACACCCAGAGCTAAATGATTAAAGTGTGTTGCCATTTCTTCACCACCAGTACCTCTGGCCCTATCCCACAATCAGCTGTACCCCGTGGCCCCAGGGCATGAGTAAAAATTGCCTCTCTCTTTGTGGCAGGAGTTCCAAATGGAATGGTACAAAAGATGGTTTTATTTATTTTTTAAAAATATGTTTTTATTGATATTAGAGAGAGAGGAAGGGAAAGGGGAAGAGAGAGAGAGAAACATTGATCTTAGCGGAATGGCCAGAACAACTGGTCAACCAGTTGCTATGACATGCACTGACCACCAGGGGGCAGATGCTCAATGCAGGAGCTGCCCCCTGGTGGTCAGTGTACTACCACAGTGGGAGCACCACTAAGCTGACTGGGATGAGTGGCTGCTCCCGCTGTGAACCCTGGGCCGACAGGCAGGAACCCGGGCTGTGATCCTCGCCTCCTAGCCCCAAGCTCCTTCTCCTCACTTCCTGCCACCTCTTCTGGATACCCACAAGCCACATAGTACCACCTGCCGGACTTGCATAGCTGACCCTGGAGGTTGGGAGGCAGGTTCATGGCTGCCATGGGACTGAGACCTAGTCCACCAACTCTCAGTGCTATTGTCCCTGGGCTGGACCCCGATCAGGTCCCCTGGAGAGGTGAGTGTTCCAGCTCCACGGAAGATGCTGGGCCAGGGAGCATCCACTCAGAGGGCAGGTCCACAGCCGCTCAGCAGACCGGGATGAGTGGCGCTCCCACAGCGGGCTGATCCCCGCAGGCCATGCCCCCCACCAGTGTACGAATCCTGTGCACCAGGCCTATACACACACACACACACACACACACACACACACACACACACATATATATATATACATATATATATATATGTATATATATATGTATATATATATGTATATATATATATATGTATATGTACATACATACATATATGTGTGTGTGTGTATATATATATATATACATACACATATAGATAGATAGATAGATAGATAGATAGATAGATAGATATTTATTACAATAAGGTTAGTTAACACATCCCTCAGCTCACATAATTACCATTTTGTTGTTGTTAAAGCTCTCTTCTCATAGTGACTTTCAAGAATACATTATTGTTAACTCTAGTCACCATGCTATACATTAGGTCCCCAGAACTTATCTACATATATAAAAGCCTAAGCAACTGAACGACCGGTTGACCAGTTGCTATGATGTGCACTGACCGTTAGGGGGCAAACACTCAATGCAGGAGCTGCCCTCTGGTGGTCAGTGCGCTCCCACAGCTGGAGTGCCATTCAGCTGACCAACCCATCCTGGCAGCCCACCAGTCCAGCAGCAACCACTCACTCCCTCAATAGTCCTGCATGTCCAATCTCTGGAAAACTGGCCAGGCACCCACAGACCAGCCCTGCCAGCACAATCCCAACAGCACAACTGGCCTCCTGGAAGTTAGCCTTGGGCACCGTGGCCGCTTCCCCTCCCTAGGTTCTCGGCAAGGAAGAAAAGATATAAAAGCTGCCCTGCCAGGTAGCTCCTGACAACCGGTGCGAACATCAGAGGGATGGATTCAGATCCTGGGCCAGCAAAGGCATCCCACCTGCTCAGAGGGCCGATCATATCCCATTCCCCCACCCGCCTCAGGATGGGCGCCAGATAGATGCAGGGCTCATGGCTGGCAAGCGCTGCTGTGGTGGTACGAGCCTCTCCTGATCAGGATTGACTGGGCACAAGCCCGCAGAAGGCACAGTGGGGCCGGGATGAGTAGGAGCGGCAGGCAAGAGCAGCAGGTAGAATTGGACTGCTGGTTTCGGTCCAATCCCTGCAGGCCACGCTGAGGGACCCCACTCGTGCATGAATTCATGCACTGGACCTGCATGAATTAAAACTCATCTTATAAGTGCAAGTTTTTACCCCTGGGCAATACCTCTCCATTTACCTCACTCCTCAGCCCTGGCAACCACTCTTTTACTCTCTGTTTCTATGTTTTTAGAATCCACATAGAAGTGAGATCTTACTGTATTTATCTTTCTCTGACATATTTCACTTAGCATAATACCCTCATGTTCTATTTATGTTGTCACAAACATCAGGATCTTCTTTTTTATGGCTGAATAATATTCCATTATATATATATACTAGAGGCCTGGTGCACGAATTCATGCACTGGTGGGGTCTGGCCGGCCCACCCCATGGGGGCCGATTAGGCCAGGCCAGCGGTGGGGGAGGGGATGTGGGGAGGCTGCAGCAGTTGGCTGGCCGGCCCTGCCCCTGATCAGGGTGGGGTGGGGTGATCGGGGGCCAGGCCGGCCAGGGGGAGGGGCTGTGGGAGGTTGGGAGGGAGGGCCAGGATCCTGATTGGGCCGGTTGGCCACCACAGTGTGCATTATAGCAACCGATCAATATGGTCATTCTGGTCACTTGGCTTTTATATATATAGACTAGAGGCCCGATGCATGAAATTTGTGCAAGGGGCTCAACCTTTGCAGCCCCTCGCAGCCCCTCACAGTCGTGGCCAGCTCTTGCAACCCTTGCAGCCTCGGCCAGTCCTCAAAGCCCCAGCTTCATCCAGAAGGTTGTCTGGATGGTTGTTTGGCTGTTTGCTCTAATTAGCATATTAGCTCTTTTTTTATATAGGATATAATGGGGTATATATCCCATTTTCTCTATGGGTTCATTCCTTCATTCCTTGATGGGCACTTAGGTTGTTTCCATATCTTAGCTTTTGTGAACAATGGTGCAAGGAACAAGGGAGGCTGATGTCTCTCTGAGATGGTGATTTCATCTCTAGATTTTAAAAAAATAGGGCACTAAATGGGCAGATGGCAGCTTACTTTAGCTTCCTACAATTAACAGCTTTAACCTGCCATGCCTTAGCATGGCTTTGGCACTTGCCTGTTCTCTCTGAACCTCCACTTTCCTTCTGCCAGCTCTGAAGTCAAGCTTCACAGCTCTGACACCTCCTGGACATATTTCTGCCTTTGCCCTTCTGTCTGCCTCTGTCTCTAAATGACGAGACTGGTGATCCACTCTCCTGTTCTTTGCTGTCACTCGTAAGGACCCCTTCTGCTGTTCTGCTGCCTCCACATTACCTGCTATCCTCTATTGGAGTCAGGCCTTTCCCCATATATATTAACAGTGATTTCCTAACTGAACATCTTCCTCCATGTCTCACCAGCATTTTTTAACATGATCTTGGTCTTTTTTGGCCACATCACCATTATAGCACAGTAACCTAGTCCTGACGGGTTGAATACTTGAAGGAGACCAACAAAGGAGAAGCTCAGCATCCCAGCAACTTTAATTATGATGAGTAATAGAAATGTATAACATGGGGCAATTCTGCCATTCCGTTTCACCAGGCCGTGTTTGCAGCAGTCTGTGAAACATGTTTCATATTTATAACCTATATGTGCTGTTGTTCAGGGTGGGCAGCTGCTTTCCCATAATACATCACACTGCAAGTTGCTGACATGCCCTTCCTGCTGGCTTCTCTGGACTGGGAGGAACTGATTTATTATTATTATTATTATTGATGTTGTTTCTCTCTGTCTTTGCTTTCAACTGTTCTGTTGGCATTAGTTAAAGGGTCCTTGGGCTTGCAAAGCAGGCAGACATCCCAGTCACAAAGGGGCCTTCTTGCAGGCCCCAGTCTCTCTGGAAGCACAAGGCAGGGGTTCAAAGCAAGAAACATTAAACATCATCATTTTAATTAATAAGAACACGGAGATGCTTTGTGATTGGACCCTTTCAGCTGACAGGCAGGAAGGTCTCTTGAAGACCCACCAGGGCTGATAGCACAATGTGGTTCTCAGATCAGGACGCTTCCTCTGCCATAGTCACGGCTGCTTGCAATAGAAGTGGTGGGCAGAGTAGGGCTATTGGCTCAGAGAAGTGGAAGCCAGGATGAGAGGAGGTCCTGTGTTTCAGAGAAATGCAGGAATGAGGAGAAGGTTCTTAACAAGAAAAAAGACAGGATGTCTTAAAGCAGTGGTCCTCAACCTTTTTAATGCCATGACCCTTTAATACAGTTCCTCATGTGGTGGTGACCCCCAACCATAAAATTATTTTTGTTGCTACTTCATAACTGTAATTTTGCTACTGTTATGAATCGTAATGTAAATATCTGTGTTTTGCAATGGTCTTAGGCTCTACAGCAGCGGTTCGCCTAAGACCATCGGAAAACACAGATATTTACATTATGATTCATAACAGTAGCAAAATTACAGTTATGAAGTAGCAACGAAAATAATTTTATGGTTGGGAGTCACCACCACATGAGGAACAGTAGCAAAATTACAGTTATGAAGTAGCAATGGAAATAATTTTATGGTTGGGGTCACCACAACATGAAGAACTGTATTAAAGGGTCATGGCATTAAAAAGGTTGAGAACCACTGTCTTAAAGGATCCACAGTGAGGAGGAAATGAGACTAAACTCCCAGAAAATGGGCCATAATGTGCAGTCAATATTGTCCTGCACAGGAGACACCTGAGGGCCTTGGGGTAGTAAGCAAGAGCATTTTTCTGGGATTTAGTTCGTCGGGGTTCTAATCCACATTTTGTGTGCACCTCATTGTGTGTCTTGGAGTAATCACTTCTTCCCTCTTCTGAGGGCAGTTTCTTCATCTGAACATTAAGTTGTACCATGTGGTTTCTCAGCTCACCCTCCTGCTCACCTGCTGCCAATTTAGTCTATTGACTCTCAAAACAGTCTGGAACCTCTCTCTTTCCAGTGCCTTCAGAGCTGATTTGCCTGCGTGGCTATATGCAGACACACACACACACACACACACACACACACACACACACACACACACACACACACCCCACAGGTGAGATAACTGTTTCAGGGATATACCTTGTTCAATTGTAACCCAAATGGTATTTCTAAGTCGAACTCTTTACCTTATTTCTATCTTGGCTTCAAGTGGCTTTTAATTTTCTTAAAATATTAAATCATACATGGAATTAAATAGCTTTTATTGAAATACTATATGCCAAAATTCTGCCAGAAAGCTTCACTCACATCCTCTTCGAGCATTCTCATATTTTCAAAGACATAAAAGCAATGATATTATCTCCATTTAATAGAGGAAGAAAGCAATATTTAGTAATTTGCCAAAATTATACACCTTCAAGGGGTAAATATATCTTAAACAATATTTTCTAACTGTAAATTAAAGGATAAAAACTTGATCCCTGATATTTATCAAAATGTTAGAAATATTGTAATCCCCATCTGAAATTGTAATCCATCTCCATTATGACACTCTCCCTGTATGCTCAGCCTTTCCTTCTCAGGATTGATTATTCCACTCACTCGAAAGTTTACATAGAATCTTCTACTCTCTCATCATGAGGGGCATGATTCTTATTTGAATGTGAGCTCCTCAGTGAATGAAACCACATCTCACAACTTGTCCTGGAGCTGCTAGCACAAATCATAAGACCAAGAAAATCGAAGCTACCCAATAAAAGAAGAAATAAATAACCATAATTATTTGAGTGGCTTAGTTGAATTCACAGGTGTATAAACTAAAATCCCATTCTATCCTTTGTACTTAGCATCTCTCTATGAAAGATGTAAGAGAAAATAGAAGTGCCAACATACTCACTGCAAAAACTCAAGGGAAGGTAGGAAAGGCGAGGATGCTGATCGCCTCTTTTTCTCCGTTAATGGGGTGGTGAAGGACAGAGCACAACATACTGTACTTAATGCAGATTCTGCTCAGTGAAACAATGATTACAATCAATTTGACTACTAATGTGACTTATCTTGTAAATTGCTGGGTCATTAACTTCAACAACATCAATGTGCTGTCACTATCCAATTCCACCAAATTAGTGTCCGAGGTAATAGGAGAACGAATGTATTAGTGCATTATTGGTGGCTAATAGAGACAGCTAGTCTTTAATGTGCTGCAGAGAGCAGCTGAGGCACCAGAGACTGAGATAAGACCAAGGAATCGGATGCAAGTCGGAATCCACGACACGGTGGCCATTAGGGCAGCTGCAGGCTCTTATGGCCCCTTTGCCTTGGTGCCTTAGATGCCAAAAGAGCTGGGTGCTAGGGTGAACTTTACCTATGGCAGGAAAAACACACATTCATTGTCCATTTGGAACAAAAGTAGCAACAGTGTTGCATTTGAATCATGCAAGAACATGTTTGATCATTCAAGGTCACCTTCTTGCAGGAGGGCCTTTTCTTGCCAGCCTTGAATTCATAAAACATAGGAGAGAACTTACTCAGTATACACATAAGGATGGTCCCCATAACCTGAATCTAAAATGGATCAATCTCAAGACCTATCCTGAAATTTACTTAGCAAACTGCATTCATATTCAATTTGAAAATTCCTCTGATACTGATACTTATTTCTGGAAAATATCTGAAATATTTGTGTCCATGGTCTAGAGATATCCATTATACCCTTCTGGCCCATTTTTTTCCTTGTTGAGAAGGTGTTATACCCACAGCCCAACAGGGGCAGCATTCACACTGCATAAGCTCATTTCTTGTCACAGTTCATTGAACCAGAGATGAATACCTGACTGAGGTGAGTCAGGCATGCTCAGTCTCTCAGGAGAATGGAATTAAAATATAGAGATTGAGCCAGTCAAATAATGTTAGACATTAAATGTAACTCTTCCAAGTTGGAGTTGGTGCCAGGGCACCAAAGCCACGTTCAAGGCAATATTACAGTGAGTGGACTCTCAGCACCTTGCAGATGTTCTAATGTAGAAAAGAGAATAAAAAACCTAAGTGAAAATACAGAGAGAAACTGCATTAGACTGAAAAAGAATGGCTGCTTGAAAACTTTCTAGGACCTGGGCACAGAACCCAAGGTGTATCTCACAATCAGGTGGTATGCATTTCTGTATCCTTGTGCTAAACTGGCTTTAGTAGGTTTTTGTTTCATGCACTCAAACAACCCCTATGATAATCCACTTTCTTCCTGATTGTCAGCAAACATTTATTTATTGATTGCTTGCTGTAGGTAGTACACTAAACCCTGCCAGAGACACTTGAAACCAAAAGAAGCGGTTATTGCTTTTCAGGGAATTATAACTGAGTTGGAAAGCTTTTTCTAAGTGTTGGATAGAATTGCATCTTTCTTTGTTGAAAGTGAGACTAGCAGGATCACAGGATCTGTAATCTGTCTAGTCCTTCCTATGGCTGAGAGCCAAGATGGAAAATGTGAAGAGTATATGAAAGACATCTGGGCTGGAGTTGGGATTCAACAGTCCAAATATCCACCACCACTGACTACCATTGACTATGGGTCCCCTATGACTTGGCTCTGGGCTTCTGTACTCTCCATCTCTTCATGGCTACTCCGGGAGGTGGTTAGTAGGAATCTTACCTTATAATAGACAAATATGCAAATTGACCGCACCTTCGCTACGCCCAAGCCACGCCCACCAACCAAGCCATGCCCACCAGGAAACCGTTGCTGGGACGTTGGGGGTGTGGCAGAGCCCAAGGCTGGGAAAGCCTTGGGTGGAGGCTTTCCCGGCCTTGGGCACCAGCGAGGAGCCTGCACGGATCGCAGGCAATGACCAGGGGGTCGGCTCCTATGATCCATAGCAGGGACGCTGGGTGCGACCGAGCCCAAGGCCACCGCCCGGGGCCAAGCCCTGACCCTGAAAGAAGGCAGAAGGTGGTGGCCACAGCCAAGGCCTGGGTCCCCGGTGCTGGCAGAAAACTGGTGCAGGCAGCCAGGTGAATGAAGGTCTATTGCACGAATCTTCGTGCAAACGGGCTACTAGTATACCTATAATTACCAAAGTGCCTTATATCAGTAACCTAACTCTTAAGAGAAATTTTAATTATCATTTACCCTCCTCCCCCTCTAAGAGTACTGGCAGTATGTTTGGTTTCTGCATCTGAAAGGAAATGCATGGTCTTTTGGATATGCAAGTCTAGGCATCAAAAAAGGAGGGGGCTGTGAGTAAAAGATAGCCTCTTCCTGACAATCCTGAAACCTCACTCTGTAGGCCTGCAAATGCAGATTGCTCTAACAGTTTGCATGTAGAATGAAAATCTTTAGGAATGACTTTACAATATTCTTGATTTCATATGTATTCATATGAAGTGACTTTCTTGCTTTCATTGTGATATTGATCAAAGAAACATCTTCGTTGATATCATTTAAGTTTCAGTTAGTTTCTATTGGAATGTGCTATATTATATACCCTTCCCTAAAAAAAAAAAAAAAAAAGGCATTAGTAGGTTGAGTTTGAATGTATGGCAGATATCACTCAATATAATCAATTTGTATTTCCCATGAACAAGTTTCTCTTGCCAAGACCTATTCTACACAAGGTGTGTAAGGTGCTGGGAAGCCAGCCATCAGAAAGCTGATCACTTAGTCAAGATAACAGATACACCTATCACATGTATTGTGGCTCTGGGCTTAAGCTTGATCCTTAGTAGATTTTCCACATCCTAGCAAAGAATTACCAATACAGAGGTTGCTACCAGGACAGACAGGGCTAAGGATTGATACTTGGCACAATAGATAGGATATATCAAAATTGTAACACTTATAATTACATATACACAAACTTGAAATAAATTTACAGGAAGCTGCCAGAAAATGTATAAGGAAGTCAAATGCACCATTCTCCCATCCTCCATCCTCCCCCAATGTTAACATCTTATACAATTCTAGTACATTATTAAAACCAGAATTTTGGCATTTCCATAATCCATAGAGTTTATTCATATTTCACCAGTTAGATATGCATGCATTTATATTAAAATTTAACTGATTATATATGTATGTATTCATATATGTGGGTGTGTGGGTATAGTCCTATAAAATATTATTACATGTGTAGCCTTGTATAACCATCACCACAACCAAGATACTCAACTCTACCATCACCACAAAGATTTCTCTTATCATTCCTTTATAGCCTCATTCAGTTTTTCCATGCTCTAAACACCCGTAAACCCTGGAAACTGCCAATCTGTTCTCCATATCTACAGTTACGTTATCACACAAATGTTACATAAATGGAATCACACATTATATATATTCTTCAGTGAAATGTCTTTGCATATTTTTGCCCATTTTTTGTTGGATTTTTTTTTCTTTTTTAAAAATATTTTTTTATTGATTTCAGAAAGAGGAAGGGAGAGGGAGAGAGAAATGGAAACATCAATGATGAAAGAGAATCATTGATTGGTTGTCTCCTGCACACCCCCTACTAGGGATCAAGCCTGCAACCCAGGCATGTGCCCTGGTTCGACCAGAATCGAACCCAGACCCTTCAGTCCTCAGGCTGACACTCTATTCATCGAACTAAACTGGCTAGGGTTGGATTGTTTTCCTTTATGTTGTTTTGAGACACACTAGATATTTTCACATAACAAGCATTGACTTCAAACTTTTATATTTTAAATTCTAGATAAGATTTAATCTTGCCCTGGTTATTCTGACAAAAATTATGCACAAATGTAGTCATTCAGCTGTTTTTTTCCATGTATCTATTTATTAATTACCTAATGAGTATTCTGCCTACTTTTATAAATGAATAAGTAATGTGTTCTAAGTTATTTTTACATCTCTAATTAATTGGAATGCCTCTCTACAATCTACCTCATTCTACTTTTCAGCATCCTTCTCTACTTTGCTCATGGAACCCCCCTCAAATACTCCATATCCTTCTTGTCTCTGTGCCTTTTTAAAGCTGTTTTCTCAAGCTGGAATATTCTTCACTCCTTTATTCATGTAGAAAACTTCTACTCAACCTTAAAGATCCAGTTCAAATACCATCACCTCTATGAAACTTACTAAAACTTCCCCAGCCTGTTAGACACTTCTTTCTCTGTGCTCCTGCTCCATTTTGTTCAATTCTCAACTGCAAGACCTACTACTTTTTCACATAATTCTTCACATTAGCTTAGGTTTTCTCCCTCTATAAAGCAGCTGACAAGGGCACCCTGAATGTGTGAGGCTGGTACTCTGCTATCTAGCACATACATATTTTGTTCTCACCAGCATTTGAATAGCACACTTCCCAAGAATCAATCATGTTTGCTCCAAAATCTGTTTGTGATGATTGAACTTTTAATTGTAATTATGTAATTAAATAATATATTATTCAAACTGATGAAATATGAATGTGAAATAAAAGGGTTTGCTGTTTCTGTGAAAATTAAGTTAATTTGTTTAGAAAGACTTGATAAAAGCAAATCAAATTAGGTATGGGTGAAAAAATTGGAAAAATAGGAGAAAAACAAATAAAATTCCAGAGATGTTCAGACTCAAGATTATTATGAGGCAAGTATTTTTGACTTTTCACTCTCTTTTAAAACAAAAATAAAATTGGAAATTATGTATAATGTATTATGGGTGTGCTTTATGAAAAAATGAACAAGGTAAACTTCAATCATTGAACTCATACACAAAAATCCTTGACCTTACATTAAAATTAGTTAATTTTCATTTTAAGCTAAATATATAGCATTAATAGTTTTTATAGCTCTTCCCTTTAACACTTTTCATGAAACAAAATACTGGTTAAATTACATCAGGGAAGGAGGCATCTATTATATTTTCTATTGAAACTTATCCAAAGAAACCTTTGTGTTTAAATGCTTTTCACAGATTGAGAGCTTCTTAATGTCAGGAACCTGGCATTTTGCCTGACACATCATGACTATTCAATAAATTATTGTTGAATAAATGAAAAGATATCTGAAAAGCAAATTTATAAAAATCTAAAGAAAATTGTATCTTATGATCTTCATCCAATTATTTAATCTAACTCATTCAAAGAAGTTATCAGCCTCAAATATCAATAGTCAGTTCAAAGAAGTTAATTCTCTCTCCCTACACAAGGGTACTTTTCAACAGAATTTGGACCTCTTTAATGGTGTTAGCTACTGTTGATATATATATTTTTATATATGTGCATATATATATAAATATATGCAAATACATATGTTTATATATTATATATACAGCTATATATCTCTGTGTGTATATATATATGTGTGTGTGTGTGTGTGTGTATGTATGTATGTACATATGTATATAAAACATGGTCCTGCACATTTAACTAGATATCACTGTGTCAAAAGTCAGCCTTTCAGTATGGAGATACTCTATTTCTTAATTATTATTATTTTTCTACATGCTTTTTATAATATGGTCATAATGTAACCTAAAAGAACCTAGATACCTAAAATGGAATATTTAAAATATGGATTTAACCCTATGAATTTTAAGCAGAGTACAGCATGGCACCTGGAAACCAGTTTTCAAATCTAGATATTTTCTCTGGACAGCATGAATGTGAAATCCAACTTGCTAGATGAGGTGCTTTTCAAGCGCTAAGAGGTCCTTGTTGTATCTCTCGGTCAAAATAACACTGAATAGAACTTTGAGAGTTCTTTTCATTGCTCTACCTTTGTAATGAAATTATTTGACTGGTCGGTTATTTTTAGGGCCTGATCCAGCAATTAGAAAAACCAAAGAAAATAAGAAATCAATTCCTATATTGTTGTTGACCTTGGCTGTCCTACTTTTTCACTTTGGAGAATAGGTGACACAATCCATCTTGTTGCAAATGTCAACTAACTTGTCTTGCAACTGGAAAGCTAGAAGTGACAGTTTGGTATATTAAGAGGTCCCTGCCTGAATAAATTGATGTCAAGTTTTATTAGACCAAGTTAGCAGGCACAAGGCAACCACTCAACAACTATGCATTGAACAAACACATGGTATTCAGCAGTATTGCCACTTCTTGAGATAAAGACTGAGGCAGGCAATGTCTGTGTGTCCTAGAAGCCTAAAATCCACCAAAGAAGACATACAACACACACACAACAAGATATATGGTAAACTTCTTTAGTTTCAAAAGGAACCACTCTTTTGTCCTTTTGGGCTGGAGCTTGGACAAGTTTCTCCTAACAAATGCCTCCTGGAAGCACCATGACTTCTTGAAGATTTAGAGAAACAGAGAACTAGAGTAAGCAGCTCAGGAAAGTGGCACTTAGCTTAAAAGAGAGATAAATACCACCAGCATTCTTCAAGTACTTATGTAACACTGTGCTAGATCCTAGAACAGTATTTTTCAAACTAAGAGTTGCAACCCAACAGAGAATTGCAAGATTGCCATTTTTAATGAAATAAAATATGCTAGAAAATATCAGAATAATACATCAAATATAGTAAAGGTACATATATATTTGTTTCAGTTATGGGTGTGTGGGGTGTTGAGTTACAGAGTAAAAAAGTATTAGTTACTGGGCATTGGAACAAATGAAATTTAAAATGTAGCTCTAGAAAGATCTTTCCAAACTTGGCTAACAATCCAAACCATCTAGGACAGTGGTTCTCAGCTTTTCTAATGCCGTGACAATTTAATACAGTTCCTCATGTTGTGGTGACCCCCAACCATAAAATTATTTTCAACTGTAATTTTGCTACTGTTATGAATCATAATGTAAATATCTGTGTTTTCCGATGGTCTTAGGCGACCCTGCTAGCGGTTCTCAACCTGCAACCCACAGGTTGAGAACAGCTGCTGTAGAGCCTAAGACCATGGGAAAACACAGATATTTACATTATGATTCATAACAGTAGCAAAATTACAGTTATGAAGTAGCAACAAAAAATAATTTTATTGTTGGGGGTCACCACAACATGAGGAACTGTATTAAAGGGTCACAGCATTAGAAAGGTTGAGAACCACTGATCTAGGAGTTATACAATGTATACAAATTTGCAAGTCCTATACTAAGAAGAGGGGTCCAAGAATTTGTGGAAGCTGCCTCAGAAAAAGCTATGGTCTATGAATCATTAGCTCCAATTAGAATGAGCAGGTGAGACACATTGAGAAAATGAACAACCATGAGCAAGTGTTTTTCAGCCTAAGCATCAGGACCCACAAGCAGAATTAAAGAGTGATGAGTGTGGGGAGAAGTTTACACTGTCAGAGAAGGTTCACCAGGCATCACTATGAGTGGGGTAGAAGAGTACCCAAGGCACTGGTTTGAAGGGGAAGAGATAAGACACTTACATACTGAAAAAAAAAAGTTTGATGCCTCAAGGCACTATTCATGTCATAGGCGCAAATAAGTGAGGAAAAATGAGTTCTCAATATGGATTCCGCCAGGGGAAGGCTGGTAACGGAAGTAAGACTTGCCTTGGCCCAGCCTTAAAGAATGGTTCAGCCAAAGGCTTCTGGAGGAAAGAGGGGCACCAATCGTTAAATGCTGAATGAGCTGTGAGAGTTAGTGGAGGGAAAATTAGAAGATGAGCCAGCAAGAGAGGTTTGGATGGTAAGTTCACATGTAAGATCAGCCCTTGCCCCTAATATCTGACAGATGTAAGACAAGTGGAATCAAGGTAGGGGCGGGGGAGACCTGACAAGACCATCAAGTTGTTTTTTCCCCCATTCCTTTTCTTGACCTCTGCAGCAAACTTAGACAGAAATGTAAAAGAAAGCATCCAAAGATACCCTCTAAAATACTTACTGAGGGTCTTCTGATTATAAGAGGCTAGATGCTCAGACTCAATAGACTTGGAAAAGAGAATTTTGTTTTAAGGTCACAAGGAACGGTGCACATGGCACTCGTTTAACTTCCTCCATTGCAGCTCTGGTTCTCAACAGGTTGCTGCACATTAGAATAATCTGGGAGCTTTCAAAAATTCCCACTGCTTGGACTCCACACTAAGGAAACAAAATCAGAGTTTCCGGGGGTGAATTCCGAGCATTCGTGCCTTTGAGAAGTGCCCAGGTTCACATACTCACGTGCAGCCAGGCTTAAGAAGCACTGAGCTGTGAATCCTAAAATGTGCACTGCTAAAGCAGAGCACAGTTCATGCTCTCTTTTTTTGTTTCTCAACAGAAGAAATCAGACTGACATTTATTTTTTTCCCCAACCTTGCCCTAGGCTGTAGATGCAATAGAACCATGGACAGCAATGATTCTTTTTCTTAACACTGTAGGCAAAACCAAGGATGAGCTTTTAAGCTGAAGCTCCTGACAGCTGCTTCAGCTCAATGCCAATTACACTAAACCCAGACATCCTCCCCTCCCAGGCATACCTCGCTGGTGGCAAGCATTGTCAGACTTTCATATTCAGACATCTTCAGTGGCCCTCAATTCTTCAATAACAAAGCCCAAACTCTTCATCCAGGCATTTCCGGCCCTTCCTGATCTGGTTCCAGTCAATTACTCCAGCTGTGGTCCCAGGATTCTGGCTGTAGGGTTGCTGTACTGTTTCCACAAATACCACATTCTTTCTCGTTTCTGCCTTTCTCTTGCTCTTGCCCACATCTGCAGTGACAACAGTTCTATTCTCACCTCACTTCATCCACCTGTCCTACTCAATGTCAAAGTCCCGGTGGAGTCCCTACTTGATTATCAATAGCCTAACACTCTACAATGTCTTTGAATCTTCTACCCACTACTCCCAGCATTGAGAAAGATGTCACATTTAATGGCAAAAACAGAACTGTAGTTGTTCAGTGAAAAAAGATTCATGGTATTTAGATCATTGTGCAACATAATAAATTTGTGGCCCAGTTGACTGAGCCACAACACTTATTTAATGAATTTATCATTTGACCTTTCTAAGTCTTGGTTTTATCACCTAGAAAATGGAGGAAATAGTTCCACCTTCGGATAATGCAGGAAAATTCTCTAGCACAGTGTTCAGCCCCTAATGAATATTCAGTAAATTTTAGCTATTTTTTGTATGCCTGTCTGTTCCAATTTTCTGATGAATATATGTTCTCTCTTTGACCAAATTGTAGATTGCTTAAGGACTGGCTTTATTTAGTAAACTTTACTACTTGGGTTACAATACTATACTGAAAACAACATGGGGTTTGAAATCAGAGCATTTTAAGTTTTAGCTCATCCATTTACTTTCTTTAGGATTTTGGCATGTTATTTGACCTGTTTGAAACTCAGTGTCTAAAATGGGAATTATAATGATAATGGTATTTCCCACATTCTGGAGAATAAAAAAACAAACACCAGAAAGTTCTTTGTTACCTCTCAAGAAAAGTGTAATTGTGCTTAGAGAGTCTAGGCATGATTATTGAATTATTTAAAGACATCTAAATTTGAGATTATACATCAGTAAATAATTTACCTATGGAAAATATAGGCTGTCTTTTTGTTAATTTAAAAATAAAAAAGTGGGTGCTAGATCCATGTCTAAATTTCTTTATCTGTAATGTAAAAAAATTAAACCAAAAGATCACTAAGGTCTTCTCTGACTCTAACTTCTAGATTTTGGGGGAGTGTTTATACTTTTACAGGAGTTGATAAAAAAGATAAGCAGGGCGTTATATGTATATATCTCTGTAAACATTTTCTATATGTATATACTATATAGAAAAAATAAATATAAAAGTATGTAGCCTATGTTATCTCTAAGTGGTAGAATTATGAGTGAATTAAGCATTTCTACTTTAAGTTTTGTGTTATTTCAAGTTTTCTACAATGGGAATGTAATAACTTTAGATTTTTTAAAAAGAAAGTATCTAAAAAATATATTATTTTTAAAATAGTCCTTAAAACATAAAGGTCTTCCAAAGATGCAAGTGTGTGTGTGTGTGTGTGTGTGTGTGTGTGTGTGTGTGTACAATGTTTAGGGCAAGTGACTAGCAGCATCCTATGAAGCTACTCACCAAATATACATTTAGACACATCATTAATTATGTTTAGAAAATTGGAGGGACAGAAAGAGTAGAGTGGAAGCGTACACAGAAAGCTTTGTTTGAGGCTGTAATGAGATTATTACAATCTCATTGTTGAAAATTTGAAATTATTAAAAATATGAAGTTTAACAAGCCTTCACATTTTTTCTGGTAGATACCCAGAAGAGGGGTTGCTGGGTTATATGATAATTTCATTCTTAATTTTTGAGAAGCCTCTATACTGTTTTCTGTAATGGCTGTACCATCCTACATTCTCACCAGCAGTGAACGAGGGTTCCTTTTTCTCCACAACCTCTCCAACACTCATTATTACTTGTCTTGTTGATAATAGCCATTCTAACAGGTGTGATGTGGTATCTCATTACAGTTTTAATTTCCATTTTTATAATAGCTAGTGAAGTTGAGTATCTTTTCATATATCTGTTGGCCGTTTCTACTCAGCCATAAGAAAAGATGAAATTTGCAACAACATGGATGGATCTTGAGAGTATAATGTTAAGCAAAATAAGTCAGACAGAAAAAGTCAAGAACCATATGATTTCATTCACATGCGGGATATAAACTGAAAGCAACAAATGAACAAACATGAAAAGCAAATAAACGAAAACTCATAGACACAGACAACAGTATTGTGTTTACCGGAGGGAAGGGGATGAGGGTAGTAAAAGGTTAAGGGGGTCAAATATATAGTGATGCAAAAACATTTGACTTTGAGTGGTAGGCACACAATGGAATATATAGATGATGTACTGTATAATTGTACACTTGCAACCTATATAATTTTATTAACCAATGTCACCCCAATAAAGCCAATTTTTTAAAAAAGGAAATCTTTTCCCAGAGAAGCCTAGCATATTACAGCAGCACCTACTGGCACAATATGGTACAGTAACCAAGCTCCCTGAGGCATTATAACAGGTTAGGTGACTATACTAGTAAATGTGTCAAGGAGGCCAAAAGGAATTCAGAGAAAGAGAGCTTAGGGTTGTTTTTGAAAATGCTAAAAAATGATGGATCTATTTCCAAAGTAATTACTATGCTCTTATAGATATAAAAATATTTAACTATGTATGTTTCCCTAAATGGGAATACAACTCCCACTTTAAAATGCAAGCTATAGAGCTTTGGCCAGTGTGTTCAGTGGTTAGAGCATTGGCCCATGTACCAAAAGGTCTAGGTTTCTATTCCAGGTCAAGATACCTGGGTTGCAGGTTCCTTTCCCACCCCCAGTGAGGTGTGTGTGTGAGGCAACCAGTCAATGAATCTCTCTCACATCAATGTTTCTCTCTCTCTCCCTTCTTCTTTCTCTCCCCCTTCCCCACCCTTCCTCCCTTCCACTCTCTCTGAAAAACAATGGAAAAAATATCATTAGGAAATTAACAAAAAAATGCATGCTATAGAAAATTGGATTTTCTCCAGAGATACGAACTTTATAGACATTTTAGTTTGAAAGCATAGATCAGCTATAAAAAAATAACATTTATATATTGTTGTTCTTCTTATGTAATTTAGGGACTCTGGAAGATCATTTTAACTCTTTTATTTGGGCTGTGCATTTACTGAAGGAGCAATGCACTCAGATGAACATAAGACAGTGTGGGTCAGAAATTCTTAATCAGTGACTTCAGATGGGAGGTAAGGGGTGAGTATATCCTGTAACTTAAGGTAAAATACTTCTGGAGAAAGAAACTATAGTTTCTATTCTTTTCCAAGGAATCTGCAACCCAAAAAGGGTATCGAAGACAGTCCTGGCTTGTGCCCGTTTATCTGGTATAATTTTTATTAGTGCCCTTTTCATTCTTAAAATTGCCCCGGCCTAGAAGATAAATTATTTGATCACTCTAGTTAATGCTCACAGGTCAAGGCAGCATTTTCCTGTTTCTGTGGAAGGAAGTCATGATTTAGTTGACAGCAGAGAGGGCGGCTTTGCGAGAAGTTGCATGAAATCTCTGAACTCAAATAATACGCACACCAACTCCTGATATAAATTCCCTTGTTTTATATTTTGTTTTAATTTAGAAAGCACAACAGCGAATACCTCCCCAATGTTCATCCACTACCCCAAAAAGTTTCTGTTCATCTTTTTTCTTGATTGGATTACATCTGGGTAAACACTAGGCATGGCAAGTGAATATAGTACCCATTATCAAGTACCCATTTAACAATAGTACTGTAGTAGTGGACAGGGGAGAAAAGTAGAATAAGGTCTCATTTGCTCCATATCTTATATTCTGTTTGAGGAGATAAGACCCTTATTAAAAGACAAGACAATTAAAACAACAATGAGATAGCACTGTACACCTATTAGAATGGCCAGACTCTGGGACACTGACAACACCAAATGCTCGTGAGATATATATAATCTCCTGTTTGCCTCTTTTCAACTCATAAAAATTTTGGTACTTTACAAAATCTAGAACTTAGAGTCAGGAAGACCTTAACCCTTTGCACTCGCTTGCTTTTTTCTCGATTCCTTTACTCTACTCAGGATTTAATTTTTTAAATACCCCAGATTTTACAAAGCGCGGCAGTAGAATAAAAAACTGGAGTTTCTTTTCATACAAACTTATTTATTTGGATTTTTTTTATATTTCAAATTATTGATACATTCAAAGAGTAATTTTAATTTCTATGGTTTTTCATGGTGTGCTATTTTTTGAAACATTCACCCACATGAAGACCTGGTTTACATTCACATGTTTTGCAAATATAAATCGTCTCTCTTCTTCCTCCTTTGATTTTTCTGTTAGAACAAACAACACAATCTTTGTGTTTTTTGTTAGGGTGAGGTGTGATTATATGGAGCTTTCCATCTAAACGTTGCTCTAAGTTAGTGGATAATAATCTACCCCTGGAAGTTAGTGTACCATCTCTGAATTCTCCAACAAGATCATGTACTAGTTTCCTAATAAATTTCACATGCGTTACTGGTTTTTCATTTTTGGCATCAGTTGAGATGGCATTTACATTTTACTTGTCCTTTCATGCTAATGAAAACAAGAAAAGATACTGGAAAAACAGACAAAAATCCTCCTTCCCCCCGCGGTGAAACTACCTGTCGAGTGTGGCTCGACATACGAGCTGCTACCGATGCTAACCATGTCGAGTCACACTGGACATCCGAGTGCAAAGGTTAATGATCTCCTAGTTTAATTCTGCTAATATATAAATAATTACCCAGGTTTTGTCTGTTGTTTTTTTTGTTTGTTTGTTTGTGTGTTTTTTTAAAAGAGTGTAGAGGTTAGCGTGCCTCCTATGACCTCTTGGGACTTACCAATGTTATCTGTGATCTTTTCCACTGGGAACCATTAAATGATAGAACATAAAGTGTCATTAGAGACCATCAAGTCCAAATGAGCATTTCAGAAGAGAGGAAACCGAGACTCAGGCTCAGGGAATAATTTGCTCATAGTTGCAGAGCTAGTTAAAAGCAGAGCTAGAATTAGATTTTGGATCTCTGAATTTTATGGCTACTGCTCTTCTATCCCCACAATAAGGAATCTCTCTCTCTCTCTCTCTCTCTCTCTCTCTCTCTCTCTCTCTCTCTCTCTCTCTCTCTCTCCTCCTTGCTACCATTGCTGCTTATCAAAATTTAATAGTGACAGTCTTTAAAGACAGAGTCAGATTTACAAGTGCATTTGAAGCTCAACAATGACTTTCTCAGAGTGCAAGAGGCCATTGGTGAAGTCCCTTCACTTTCACAGAATAAAAGAGGCAGGGATTCATCTGTGGGCATTGGCAGGACTGATGCTTACTGACAGGGCCCAGAATGAAAATATCCTGCTTGTCCTTTTAATAGGATTGCAGCCAGAGATTTGAGGGAAAAGTACTGCAGTCTAATGGGCTGTGAATATGAGTGGAAATGTCAGAGCTATGAATCAGTTAACACATTTTTATTTAGCATCTTCCTGTGAAAGAGAATGAGAAGACAGGGCACTCAAATTCCCTAGCTTTTCTGAGTGAAGTTAAGAACAGGATAAGACCCTGATAGATCTTAGAGGTCCTAGCACCTCAGATTTGGAAAGCACAATCTGAGTGACGAGAAACTGGGTGGCTTTCATAGAGGACAAAATGCTTAATTTTGTCATAAGGGTAACTGGGACTGAAGTTAGTGAAGAGGGGTTTTTCAATGGTTTCTTCAGTTCTCTCTAGGATGGAGAAGTACTTTCACATCTTCAAGCCCATGGAACCCTCAAACTCTCCCTGAAGGTAGGGGAAGCAGAAAAAATATTTCCCTTTTCATGCAGAGATTTGAGTCTCCAGCTGGTGAAGAAGCCAAAGTTTTCACATCAGGTTAGAGCCAAAGTCCTCAGGATTTCCTCCCAGGACACTTTCTAACAGAATGGTTTACTGGAAGGTTGCTCTTCTGTATGATTTCCTACATTATGAAGATGCAGATACTAACTCATCTTGGAAACTCTCAAGGAGATCCAACTTGGCTCCTGTCCTAAGTTCTATGACATCATTTTTTTAAAGTTCAATGCATCCCAAGGTGTCAGTTTCCTCTTTGCTGTTCATTACCCAAATATTTTAATAGCCCAGAGCTGCCCTCCACCTATGGGGCCGTGACTCTTTGAGGCCTATCTGCGGAGGGTTCACAGTTGACCTGGCCCTGCTGATGGGAAAAGCACAGATGTCTACCATCTGGTCAGGGGGCCCAGTATGTGTGCCAATTTCCTGTCACTGGCAGCTAGCACTTGATTGATAGAATTTGGTCCTCCACCTTTTTTTTTTATTCTTAGTGCAATATAACCTCATGAATTCAGATGGCACTTAGCCAAAATGAGAGAATTTGAACTTGGGCAGGGGTAAAGTTTACCATCAATGAAATGAGGGTCTGTTAAATAAATTACCAATGTAAACAGGACTGTAAAAAGGACAATTTA
Source organism: Eptesicus fuscus (assembly GCF_027574615.1). Lineage (NCBI taxonomy): Eukaryota > Metazoa > Chordata > Mammalia > Chiroptera > Vespertilionidae > Eptesicus > Eptesicus fuscus. Next base: position 80,458,583 of record NC_072484.1, on the reverse strand, counting down.
ATCTACTTACAAGAATAAATTGTTTTCACGCACTTAAGTTGCATAAATTTACATAGAGTGTGCTAATTACAAATGATTGATAGCCAGTCATTCAAACACATCTGGTAGGAACCCTGTTCTCTAATACTTTGCTAAACAGTAGATTGCATTCCTTAAAGTACTTGAAAATAGTACAAATATATATTTTATGTACATATATGTATATTCAAACACACTCATACAAAACAGTTCCTGTTTTTCATCAAGCCATGATCCTGGAAGCCATACCAGAAAGAGGATTATCAAACACAGATCACTGAGAGCCACACTGTATTTTCAGATAGGAACAATGTTATTATTGGAACTGGTATGCCAGACCCGAGGATCACACCAAGCAAATCATGGATTCCATCAGCATTTTGTTATAACAACCTAAGCTAAAACAACCATAAGTAGAGAAGGCAACCAATATTTATCGAGGAGTTGCTATATCCAAGAGCTTTATGTACTACTAGAAGCCCGTTGCACGAAGTTTCGTGCAATAGACTTTTCCTTCACCTGGCTGCCGGCACCAGTTTTCCGCCAGCAGCAGTTTTCCTCTGGCCACCCGAACACCTCCAGCCAGCACGATCCACCCCGAGAGGAACTCCGATTGGGAGGCGCTCCGATCAGCGGTGGCCAGAGGAAAACTGCTGCTGGCAGCCACGCAATCGGCCACCCCGAGTTCTGCCACCAGCGTCTTCCCTGGCCCCATGGGTCCTTCCGCAGTGCCGGCCATTTAGGGCAGCGGGAGGAGCGGGGGGCGGGGACTCGCGAGTCCCCGCCCCCTTCTCTTACCGCCAGCCAATCAGCCACCCTGAGTCCCACCCCCTGCGCCTCCAGCCGGCCCAATCGTGGGCGTAGCGGAGTGATGCAATTTGCATATTACCTTTTTATTATGTAGGATGTATGTTATCTCAGTCCATACAAGACCATCAGGGAATTATTGCTCTATTTTCTGGGAAACAACATTGAAACTCCAAGAGATTAAATAAATTGTCCTTAATCACATAGTTGTAATCAATAGAGTTAGAAATTAAACTGAGGACTGATTTCAAATTCCAATGTTCCCTTTTAAACTTTAACATCTATAATCCTCTAAAATTGTTAAGTTGCAGATAGTTATGTAAAAAAATTCCATATAATCTGTAAAATGGAAATAAATGTAGTTGCCATTTTTTATGGCCTCAATAAAATTCTAGTCCTCTGTGAGGACTCACTGTTAAAACAAACCTGCCTCCTTTTATGCAAATACATTAGCCAAACATATGTAAAGTATATTCACATGTAAGGTATTAATTGAAGTACAATTATAGTATCTTCAACATATATTACTTTATACATTTTTTCAATTGTTGGTATACATGTCTCTTTCCTCCAATAGATAATAAGCTCATTAAGAGTAGAGACTACTCCCTAGGGGCTAGAGCATCAGCCTGGGGACTGAAGGGTCACAGATTCAATTCCGGTCAAGAGCACATGCCTGGGTTGTGGCTCGATCCCCAGTAGGGGATGTGCAGGAGGCAGCCAATCAATGATTCTCTCTCATCATTGGTGTTTCTATCTCTCTCTCCCTCTCTTTCCTCTTTGAGATCAATAAGTATATATATTAAAAAAAAAAAAAAAGACTAGAGACTAATATCACTAATATCTTTGAAACCAGCACCATTATTTACTACCTAGGATAAAATTTTGACCAAGTGTTTAAATGTGTTTGCTGCATGAATTAGTAAATGAATGAATATTATCTTATCATCAATTATAATACAGGATATGGCAAAGGTAGGTTTACAGTTGTTTGTTTGAAAAATAATACAGATTAATAAATAATAGTACAAGGGTCAACTGTGTTTCACATACTGACAACTGTATACCATAAATTTAAAATCAATGTGGCTACAATAAATATTAGAGAGTAATCTTTACATTTACTTTAAATTTTAGAAAGTTATTGGTAGTGATAATGGGAAGGGGATATTAGGAAATGATTTGGCTGTGTAGGCAGTTTGGAAAAGAAACATTTCTTGAAAAATGTCCCATAAGCTAGCAAATCAGTCAAAATTAATCCCTTGGCTTCAGTTTTCAAATTTAAATATTAATATTTTTATTGCAATAAGATGTACATAACAGAAAATTTTAAATGTGCAATTCAGTGGCATTAAGTACACTCAAAATGTTGTGCAACCATCACCACCATCCATCTTCATCATCCCAAACAGAAATTCTGTACCCATTAAACAATCATTCTCCATCCTCCCACACCCCCAGTCCCTATAACCTCTATTATACTTTGTTTTTCTAAGTACCTCATGCAAGTGGAATCATACAATAATTTTTACACTTATTTACTTCATCTAAATATTTGAAAACCTCATTATCAACTTTAAGACTGATAAATTTGAAGACAGAAATATAGTGACCCTGGTCCTCTTATTCATATTTCTTTTCATATCTCCTTGTATTAAATAGCACGAAAGGCAGGATTACTGGAGAAAATTCAGCAAAAAGAATGTGAAAGGAGTCTATTTGTACAAAGAGGGATAGTTGCCTGAATGCTGGTTGTTCAGAGTGATGTTTATATTCCTCAATTGATTAGACGTGTATGAGAGTCACTTTAATATCCACCTTTCTCCCTCCTCCCACCCTCTGCCCCAACTTAATGTATTTTCCTTCTCTTATTTCCTCCTATTTCATTATCATTGAGAATCGGCAAATACACAGATAAGAGTGGCAAAATAGAATGCAATTATTAGGCTGTGTTGTACAAAAAAAAAAAAAAAAACAAAAAACCACAGCAAAAGTGAATGTCTACATGCCAAGGAGTCATCAACATCTCTACTTATTTTGACCTTTTTTAAAACCAGTTCATTCAAACCAATTAAAAAGGCGCTGAATGAAGCATTAAAAGCACTCAGTGTCTCTGAACAGGTCATCAGCCACAGGCACTCAGCAACTGGCTCCCTACACAAAGCACCAAGGTCTTGTTTTGTATCCATTTGAAACGAAGCCATTGTCTCACCTGCTACCCTCCTGAGGAAATGTCTCTGTGTTAATGTCATCCCATTACTCCTCATCACCTCTCCTTGCGCTGGGTTGAATAATTCCTTTGCCTCCTTAGAAGGGAAACACTTCAAATATTTATAGTCTGTAACTTGAAAAGTTTTGGGCTAATGAATCATATTTCTACCTGAGGGACTCCTTCATTTTCCAAAATTACTGTAGGCGCATAATCTTTAATCCTCCATTATTTCTGATTTCTCCAGGTTAAGCATTTGTGGGCAGCAGTGAATTTAACTGACACCTTCAAGCTGCCTTTTAAAGATAAAGACTTTTTTCTTTCTTGCCGTTAAAATTTGAGCTTTTCAAGAGAACAAATTGGCTCTGTACTTTCTGGCATAGGAAATCTGATTTGGCCAAACAAAACATTAAGACTGAAGAGTCCAAGATGCAGCTGGTTCTTGCAGTGGGACACAGGTAACTCTTATTACAAAATTGCTAAAGCTTTATTCAGTGAATGAGCAGCTGTGAACCATCAAATGAAAGGATATCTCTGAAAGGGGTTTGCAAGGCATAAAATATTATAAAATAAAAGTTATATTAGCATTGCTATGAATTGTTCCAGGTTGTTTGGATATTTGAAGTTTTATTTTATACTAAAATGTAAAAAGGATAATGATGTTGGATATTCATAAAATTTACTGCACAGAACGTATTCTTTTACTTATAAGGCCATCACAGTGAACATTATTATTGTAATAAGAGTAGCTCATGTTTATTGAAGGTTTACTCCATATCAGTATATAGGGTTAAGTTTTCAGAAAGATTTTAATATTTATCAGAAGATCACTTTATTTCCCTAATGTATAAGTGAGCAATTTGGAGGTTATTACCTGAGGTCACTACCTGAGGTCACTCTACCAATATGAACTTGAACCCAGATCAGTTCAATAGCAACATCTGCATTCTTATCAGTACATTCCTCTTCTGTGATATTATGGGTCAGAAGCTACATTAAGAAATCAAACTAGAGGCTTTCTGTAAGTGTCTCAGTCTAGGCATCCTATGAATCCATGAATGAAATTCTTGTAAACATACCTGAGTTAACTATTTGTTACTGATTCATTAATTCTTCAGTTCAACACACTTTATAGGAAGCCTGCCCTGACATAGTCACTGTTCTGGCAGTCAAGCATACAGTGGTGAACAGGACAAAAAGGTCCCTGTCCTCAGAGAGGGCCTTCCATGGAGAAGGGAAGGCTCAGACCACAAACATGAATAACCGAGATCACTGCCGAAGAAGCAGCAGCCTAGGAATGAACACTGTGTGAAAGGTCATGAAAGCCTCTCTGAGGAGGTGACATTGAATGACAAGAAAGAACAAAGGCCTAAGGGAATTTAGAGATAATTTCTATGTTGGAATTAATAAACAAGGACTTGAAAATCTATGTCAAAGAAAATAGGAGAATATGTATGTAATAGATAAAAAGATAAAATATTTCAATAGAGAATTACAACCTATTTTAAAAGTAATTAAATGAACATTCTAGAAGTACAAAATACAATGTCTGAAGTTGGATGGGTTTAATATCAGACTGGACACAACAGAAAATAGGATTATTGAAACTTAAGAGACATCATTAGAAAATACCCAAACTAAAGCATGGGAAGAAAAAACAATAAAAATAACAGAACAGAAAGAAATGTATGAGATGAATTAAGGTGTCTAACATATATGTAATTGCAATCTTAGAAGAGGAAAATAGAACAAATAGGAAAGAAACAATATTTGGGTGGGAAAAGGCCATGATTTTTCCGATACTGATGAAAGTCATCAACCCACAAGTTAGAAAGCTCTGTGAGCCATAAGTGGGAAAATACAAAGAAGAGTAATATAATAAAACTTCTGGAAATAAAACTAAGGGGAAATTCTCAGTACTGAAAAATACTGGTATGGGGGGGGGGTAATTTTTTTTAAAGTGTCCTTTCTACGCTGCCTTGCTGAAAATATTTGGCAAATCCTTTGACAATCTTTAAATGCCTCTTTGGAAGTTACTCAAGAGTTTCCTCAATTTTACTTCCTCCAAAAATGCTTATCTAACCACTCCAGCTCCCCTGAGAATTGGAACAGAGCCAGATATCTCTTTTTCCTTGTTTTATGTCCCCATAGATCATGCCTCTCCATCTCAACGCTCAGCTCCTTAAGGATGCATGAACATTTTACATAACTCCTCAAAGACTGCTGTAATGCTAAGACAAATTATCTTCTCTATGATATGTTGTTACATTCAATTAATTAAAGTATATTACTTCTCATAACAAAAGAGAGTGTAAAGTTTGTAGGTATTTTTTCATTCATATAATACATGTATTCTTTCCATCACTGTTCATTGTGCCCCTTCTATGTGTAAAGCATTTGTAGCTAAAAAAACTATTGCCACTGTTCCATAAATTTTCAAAATGCGTATAATATAGGCCAAATAAATAGCGAAACCAGTATCCCGATAAACATAATTATCCACTTACAATATCTATTACTCTTTCAAAATTTCAATACCTAAGAGTCTTCTGTAATCAATTGCAATTGTATGACTACACAATAACTTTTTTTTATTAAATAAGAGTTTAAATATTTGTTATAGAGCTTAATTTAAAATCTGACCCCTTTTGGATGGAATGCCTTTATGAAATTTAATAAAACATGAAGGTCATAAGATGTATTAAACTATTGTACTTTTCGTTTTTAATTCTGAACAGGGAAGATTCCAAGAGAGTAGCTTCCTTTCTTACAGCAAGACAAGGCTATTTCTCTTCTTCAGGATCCTCGCCCTCAGGAAGATTCCCTCAATTAGTATGGGAAAGGTTGGGTACAAAAAGAGAGGGGGGTGGGGAACATACCAGATGACCTCCCCAGGACCTTCAAATCTGAAGATTCCAGAACACATTCTCTTGTTGTGCAAATGTATCCAGAGAAATTTTAACAAATACTGAGATCACAGCTGCTTGTGGTTAAAAGACCATCAACAACCCTATGAAAGGTCTGTAAGAAATATTCCAACTAGAGCAAGACGACCTCCTTAGAGCCGGACTGACTTGTTTTAGAGACATTGGATCTTTGGTAGGGGCCTTGAAGAGCAAAAAAGTATTATTGGGTTTAGCCTTTAAACTATGTCCATTCATTATAGTCATTTGTTAATGTCCTTTCTCATTAATTGTTTTTGGTACAAGGGTACTTGATAAACATTTAAGTACTGATTGAAGGAACAGATATGCAGCTCTCCTCTGCCACATTTTTCTCAGGAATATGATTCAAATCTGAAATGCTTCTGACAACAATTTTGGTCACTTGAAAAACTGTGGGGTTTTTTTCAACATCGTATAAAGAAGTTCACTGAATAGCCTGGTTCTCAAACTTTGGTTATGACCCAAATTAAAGTTGCTGATGCACTATGAAATGGCTTGGAAGCATCCCCAGAAAAAGAAACACTCCACCCTCCCTGTTCCCAAGCCTCCAGGCCAACTGCAAAAGGGCAAGCAACACAGAATCTTTACAAGAGGAGATCCTGTTCTAGAATGTTCTCCACTCACACCACCCAAATCATGGTGAGGGGCACAGAAGGGTACAACACTTTCTCTTATTAGACAATCACCAGCTGCCCACATTTGGCTGGCAATGCCATCTTCACTTTTGGCCTGAGGTCTTGGAGACAAAAGAGCAGAGAGGAAAGGAAGGGAAAATATTAATACAATTGTTCATTAATCTTATGACATGACAGCTATTGTTTCGTGGAATGTGAAGATGAGTATTATACTGCTGTTGCTGACCTGAAGGAATTACTCTCTGACAGAGAATTGTTTTGGTTGCTTCCATTTGCCTCTCCTGATTCATATCCACACTCGAAGACTGAGCCATGTGGACTATATCAACAGGTTCTCTAGCCCTAGGCTTTCTGATTGTTTCAGCTCATGGGGAACTGTACAAAGAGGCAGGAGACTGAGAGTGGAGAGATGCTGAGGATTATTTATTATCTATGTAGGCTGGCTGCATCCCTCGACTTACAACCATGGTTCCTATCAGCAGTGCTTTCAACATCTTTCTCCTTATACTTCTTTATCCATTGCCCTCTCCTCACTCTTTTAGGATGGAGATGTGGTAGCACAACTTCTGTCACTAGATCCAGGACCTTGCACTATCCATCATAGTTTACTGTGTAACCTGGCCAAGTTACCTAACTTCTCTGTTCCTCATCTTCTCAGCCTGTATATATATGAAATCTCATTATGTATACAAAGCATCCAACACCAGTTAACATCCAGTTCTTTTATTCTATCATTGGACTTATTATTCAACTGTTTGTGTTTAAGAGAGAGAGAGAGAGAGAAAGAGAGAGAGAGGGAGAGAGTGATTAAGTTACATAATTTGGTGATTTTTGTAGCCCATTCCCTTTAAGGAATGTCTGTCTCAAGCTGGCCTCAGTTCTCATGTGATCCTTATTCTATGAGAATCTTTCCATGTTGACTGGGATTTGGCTGTTTGAAGGTTTGTATTTTGTATTCCACATGACCCCTAAACAAAAGCCAACACTTCTCTTGTGCTCAGCCAAGGAACAGCTAGCTCTCTGGTGGAAAAACTGGCTGAGTTGGACTTACTGAGAAGTTGCAAATTGGTCCTCAATGTGGTGTTTCTTCAGGGTTTTCAAGATAATTTTTATTCTGAATCATGTTTTCTGGCTTTAGAAACCACTCCTTAGATAGGATGGTTCCAGTGTCAATGTTCAACCACAGGGAACTGCCACACTACCTTGTTTCCATGGTGACTTCATCGCCAGACTCCTGCCCCTTTTTTGTCCTCATAGATCCAATCCCTAGTATAGGTCCTTGAACAAAATAGATACTCAATGCATATTTTCTGAACAAGTGAGTGAAAGTATGAGAGAGTTGAGCCAGACCACAAAATGCTTTATAAGATCATCAAATCCTCGGGAACATTTATTTTTCTTTCTTTTTTTTTTTTTCTTTCCTAATGGAGAGCTGGAATGCATGGTGGGTCCAGGAAAGCCAGCAGCTCATTTGGATGCTCACTTAAAGTCAAAATATGAGCATTGCTGTTCATTGGAGCCCATGGATGTGAGTTAGAGGTTGGGGATTCAGAGATGTGAATGAATGGCTTTTCTGTGCTGCTCTACTATATTCACTAGGCAGATTTCATCAAACTAAACTAGTAGGCCTTTCCAAGTCTTTGATTTATTGTTTTTATGTGGAAGACATGATGCCACTATTTCTTGCTTTATTGCTCACTTCATCTAAGAAGCCCGAGGGTGGGCACTACAGTGTTGGAACAACTGAGCAATGTGAAAAGCTAGCAATGCAGCTTTGGGTCCAGACCCCATTCCCTCTGTCTCCTTGACAGTGACCTAGACTTTATTGAGGTCTTTGCAGCTCTACCTCCATCTGTAGGGGCATTTTTCTTGGAATGGAGCAGTCTGAATACAGATTCTGATTATGGAGCAAAATACACATTTTCTCAATATCACTTTTGATTTTTTTCTGGACCCTTCTCTCTCAGCAACCTCCTATTGTCATCTCCTAGGGTGACACTGCAGCTTAAAAACAGTGCTAATTAGAAAATTCTGATTAAAATACTTTTAATTCACTTTTTTGACTTATTTGCTTAGTCACATTCTCCTCCCTGCCCTTGTGGCTAGCTGACTGACATATTCTATGTTATTCTGGAAGGAGGGGGGTGTCTGATGAACCACCAGAGCTAAGTGACCATGATTAAGGAGAATATTCTGCTCTGAAGTGGAATAATCCGATCAATCAACTTGGTCTCTCAGTGACCTCAAGGCTTTGGGACATAAGTCTCTGAGCAAGTCGATTCTTTAGTATTTATCTAATTTATGTGACCTCCATCAATCTAGAAAATCAATTCACTTTACCTAGAATATTAAATCTCACTTACTATGGAAATCACCTTAACTAGTTAAGTTTCTGGCTGTTTTGTGTCATTCATTTTATCATGCATTCATTTATTCAACAAATAGTAATTGAAATCTGCTTTGTAGCACTTTTCTAGGTACTGGAGATACAGCCTTGCATAAAATGAACCAAAAAGCAAGCAAAAGTCCCTGCCCTCATAGAGTTTACATGCTAGGGAAACCAATAAAAATGAAGAGCACAAATAAAAAATCATGTTGTATATTATAGATGTGAAGTGCCATGGTGAAAAGTAAAGTACGCAGGGGAAAATGTTGGCTTGGGTAGAAGTTTCCAGTTGAAAAAGGCAGTATGGGTACAGTGCCTGAGGCGGGGCATGCCCAGCATCTTCACTGCTCCAGGAGGCCAGTATGGTATAAGACCGTGGTGGGCAAACTGCGGCTCTTTGGCCCCCTGAGTGTGGCTCTTCCACAAAATACCATGGCCTGGGCGAGTCTATTTTGAAGAAGTGGCGTTGGAAGAAGTTTAAGTTTAAAAAAGTTGACTCTCAAAAGAAATTTCAATCGTTGTACTGTTGATATTTGGCTCTGTTGACTAATTAGCTTGCCGACCACTGGTATAAGAGGAGTGAGAAGAAAGATCATTGTTAAGGGTGAGGTCAGAGGGGCGATGCTATATGGTGGAGGGCCTTGAGGGTCTCTCAAAAAAAACTTTGTGTCTTAAATTTCAAGCATATGCCTTCCTTGGGAGGTAGAAGGAGTTAAATATTTTATAACGAAGAGCAGGGATTCCTAGTTTCAGTTTCTATGTAGTAATAGCCATTAGGCAGCTTTCTGACCTGTGTTGGACTGTTGCTGAGCAATAAGAATATTATACCGATGGCCAGGAAACTGCTAATTAATCCTATAGGAGGTTGTGGAGACACATTTGCCATTCATCCAGCAAGTGCTGTTTAAGTCCCTGTTGTGAGCACCCGAGTGCACTTGGGCTAAAGAGCTCAGGGGTTGCTATAACACGAGCTCCACAGCGGCCAGAGCGCCAGCAGCCCACGCCCTGAACCAGTCTCCTAGGAAACATCTCTAATTGGCCAAGTGGCAACAGATGTTTGTAGCCAGGGTAGTTCCTCCCACTCTGCCTTTTTGGAGGCATCAACACTGAGCTTAAAACTGAAGTTCATTCTGTGCAGTGTACCAGGTGCACCTTCAGCAGCTAAGTGAGCATTTGTTAGGTGATGTAAGAATGCAGCAAAGAGATGGGAACATGCACTTCGGGTCATTGACTCCAAATTGTTCTCCATCTTCAGCCTGTTTTCTGCGCAGCAGGCCTGGACTCTAATGACTGCTTCTCATCAAACTCCTGGAATAGCAGTCTCAGTTTCCTTCGGTCTTGCCTGCCTCTCCTTGGGGGAAAATCAGCTCCTTGTGCTCTTCTCCTTGTAATGGAGCCTCTAAGGGTTGGGAGCTAATGTACCTTGGAGACATGACAAGGACAAAGTATGGCCACCTACATGGGCTAGAGGCACAGAAACATCCTTTGGTGTTCAAGGTCATTAGGTTCATTTACGGAGCTCCGAGGTTTGGGATAAGGGAGAGTAGGGGATTACATTTTTTTGATCGCTCACTATGTTCCAGGTGTCAAGACAGGGCCAGCTCATTTCGTCATTCCCCACTTGGTGAGGACACTCTACTACCTGCATTTAAGATACAAGAACTGGAGAAGTTAAGCAACTTGCCAAAGTCACAAAGCTAGAGATGGCTTTGATGCCAGGACCTCGGTCTACACCAAGGCCCAAGAGTTCTCCACTTTTCCTATCTCTCTCCTGATGCTAAAAAGAAACAGGAAAGATGCAAGTCAAACCAACAATGAGCCCTAGCCAGTTTGGCTTGGTGGATGGAGCGTCGGCCTATGGACTGAAGGGTCCCCCGTTCGATTCCGGTCAAGGGCACATGCCTTGGTTTCAGGCTCCTCCCGGCCTGGGTCCTGATTGGAGCGTGTACAGGAGGAAACCAATCGATGTGTTTCTCTCACATCAGTATTTCTCTCTTCCATTCTCTCTAAAAATCAATGGGAAAATATCCTTGGGTGAAGATTAAAAACAACAACAACAAACCAACAATGAGTGAGCACGGTGGAGTTTAACACAGAGGAAGGAGCGGATCATCCCAATGGAAGCATAGAGGCAAGAAGGTGGGATAGGAGGGGCCTGAGTTCGAGGCCAAGTCCTGCCACTTCCTGCCATCTTACAAAGCAGTGTAGGAGTGGCACGGAGCACTGTGTGAGCTGTCCCTCCTCTCATGTAGCCCCTCCCCCACTAGGCCAACTCCTCCCTCCCCTAAAGGCCCCATAGGTGTGGGCTCATCTCACTAAGAAGCTTCACCAATTTTTTGCATTTTTCACTTACTTCAGCAAGCATTTAATAAATACTTACTATGTGCAGGCTACACATGCCTTCTGCTTTTAAACACTCATAGCTATTCAATGCCAATGATTCTATTTGCATATATGAAATGAAATATATACAGATTATTCACTGCAGCATTATCTTAAAATAAAATAGAGAAGTGGTTAAATAAGTTATAGTGCCTCCATATAAATGACTTTTCTGCAGCTGTTTTCAAAAAACGAGGAAAATAATGTTCAATGAGATACTCTCATGCATGTGTACACACTTTTGTGAACTGTGCAAGGATACACAGAGGCCAATAACTTTTGTTGCCTCTAGAAGGGAGCTGGATCGCTGAGGAATGAAAATAGAAGGAAGACATTTCACTGGGCATCAGTGCTTTTCAAACTACCTACTAGGGGAGGCACCAATATTTCTTCTCTCATCTATCACAGACCAGTACATGGTATGAATGTTTTCATTCAGCCAGCTCAGTGTGTCCCTTAACATACAAGTTTAACAACCTCCAAACTGATCTCTTCCCCTTTCCTGGACTGGAGTCCACTGGTTTCAAGTTTGCTTTACAATGTCACATTGCTATAAAAGTTCCTAACTCTTTAATTTTCACTCTGAATTTCTCTTGTGTACCAGAACAAAGAGTTAATGGATTGGCACTGCCATATACTTTTCTATACTTTTGAATTAGGGGTATTACCTATAAATTTTTTTTAATTGGCTTTATAAGAAAATGCCAGTTACCCACCCTAGCAGAGTGACCTTGCAAGGAGTGAGGATAGATTTGCTGATATTGGATTCCCTTGGATTCTCTCTCACTGCATCACCTCTTCACAAACTAAGAGGTTGTCCGAGTCTATAGGTGGCTCTTTTGTACCCTCCAATAGGTAAACTTCCCAGTCACTCCACTTCCCTGCTGGGATCTGCCCTAGAGGTCCTCCTCATCCCCCTCTCTGACACTTACTGTGGTTGTCAACTCACTCTTACACAGAAGTGTGGTCCTAATACAGACATAAAGTAGTTTCTTTCCCCTGGAAACAGAGGAACTGAAAATAAAGTTTTCCAGGGAAAAAGGCATCAGGGTTGGATGACAGGTATCAGACTTGAGTATTTTTAGCTGACCAGCACTCACCACAGGTCAGCCCCCAGGGATAGTGCCAGAGGAGACTGAAAAAGCCTGGGCACCGGGAGACAGGGCAATGTAGACTCTTCATGGCAGGTGTGGCATGGAGTTGATAGGGAGGAGTCTATAAAATACGAGATTAAGGAAAATGAGACTGACCCTTGTAGTTTCCTGTAATTCAGCACATTAGTGATTAGAACTAAACCGGGTAGGGTCATCTTAAAGTGCTAAACCATAACCAGTTCAAGACAAATCCGGCTGAACATTTTAACCTAAAGAGAAAGAATGTGTCTATCAGAAGCATAACAAGGTGAAATCCCGGAGGCAGACGTTGGTGGTGTTCATACCAGCCATAAGCAGGGAGAGGCATCTAGACTTGAGAATATAACCTACCAGGTCCTGGTGGTAGGAGTATCTCTACTGCAAAGCTGACAGCATCAGCCTTGACCTACCACTTACCACTGAGGCAAGATAGTAAGAAGCTAGGAGAATTCCTTGGCAAGTGGAATGGGGGCACTGACAGATAGTCAAACAGCTGAGCAATTTATAGCCAGATGATAAATCACAAGGTCTTATCTTCCCTAACCAAGGATACTTAGGAGCAAATGGTTTATACATTCCAGACCTTGCTGGGGCAGACCTACCTCTTCAGTGACATTCCTTTCCCTCTTCAGTGACATTCTTTGAAGGTGAAACTGACCAGAGAATGACCCTGACCCCTCTACACACTCATTTGATACATCAGCATATCAAAGAACAAACCTGGAAAGCTGATGAATATTCTATTGAGATCCTCCCCTGAAATCTTCCATAAAATTCCTGCCTTTAGAAAACAGATAAAAATCCTTAAGGCAAAGGACCTGGTGTGCACTCTCTCTTGAGCATACTTGGTCCAACCCCCTTCTTTCCTCAGGAGTTTATCTTTTGCTTTCTTTCTCTTAAACTCTAACGTTTCCCTGGAGATATGCAGTGGGCAGTGACAGCTCATCCTGGGCTAATTCCCTGAACTGGCTCCCAAGGGCCCTACTTTTGCCACTTTAACTTGTTTCCTGAGTTCCCACAGCCCACCTGGCTCACTTCTCCTGTCTCTGTGACTTTCATTCTAAAGGGCCAAAGCAGCCTCATCTAGGCTTGACTCTTCCTTATGTTTCCAAAAACCCAAAGCCGTTCTGCTCAGGCTCACTCCTATTTCTATGATCTTGCCTCTTCTATCTTAAGCCCTTTCTTTGTTTCACTGTCCCTGACTTTAGTAAACATACTCTCAAAATCATCGGGACTCATATTGTGAGTCCTGCATGAAACCAACATCCCACATAGTCCAGACCTTGCTGGGGCAGACCAACCTTGATCCCGGTCCCTTTCTGATGACATCATCACAGAGCTCATCCTCCTGTCCTCACAACATATGTATCAAGCAGTCTGTTAGTGCAGGTTGCCTTGCCATGTGTCTTTGCCCTTGGGGTGGAATGTGTTGGCTTTTTCTTTGTATATCTCATTTTAAACTCATAAGCTAGCTTGGTGTTTTATAGTCTAAGCTTCTGTAAGTCCAGATAATGTAAATCTACTCTGGAGATACAGATCCACTTTTGGTCAAGAGAAAAACTCAAGAGTATGAGCACATAAGGCCAAAGAGCTGGCCACAGGATGTGATTACTTCAGCATGGCATGGCTATCCTGAGACTCCATGGCAGCCAGAGAGCTAAAGGCTGAAAATCAGCATCACAATGACTCTCAAATTTTTCAAGTTCTTCTGGTCAAAGCAGAAGCTCTGGATATAATCCTCAGGCTTCCGCACTGGTTTTGATTTGGCATGGCTCCGCAATGGAATGGAGTGTGTCTGACATGCAATTACACAGTTACAAAACCATGTTAAAATGTCCCATGTCAAAACAGCCAAGACAAAAAGTCATATACTTTTTAAGCCCTGTTTTAAATTTTCAAAAATTAAGAGATAATCCATATGCATGTTTCAAATATTAAAATGTATTTTTAAAGTATAGGCAGAAGTCTCCCATCCTTCCCCTATTTGCTCAGTTTCCATTTCTCCCAACAAATAACCCCTGAGATTAATTTACTATTCATTCTTATAAATATTTTGGCATATGTAAGCCAACAAAATATCTTTTCCCTTCTTTTACACAAAGTAGCATACTCTATGCTCTTTTCTATAAATCTTGGCTACCTTTTTATCAGTATATCTTTTTCTTTAATATATATTTTTATTGATTTTATAGAGAAGGAAGGAAGGGGGAGAGAGAGAGAGAGAGAGAGAGAGAGAGAGAGAGAGAGAGAGAGATAGATATCAGTTGCCTCCTGCATATGCCCCAACTGGGGACCGAACCCACAACCTGGGCATGTATCCTGAATGGGAATCGAACTACTGGCAACCTTTTCATGCACAAGATGACACTCAACCAACTGAGCCACACTGGCCAGGGCTTTATCAGTATATCTTAATGATGTTTCCTTATCAATACAAAAAGTTTTCTCTTTTAGGAAGTCACACAATTCTTTTAGTATACAAGGTAAGAACACAGGATTTGGCATCAGACAAACTCAACTTTATAACTTACTGTCCATGTGACTTGGGTAAGTGTCCTAACTTTTATAAACTTTTGGTTTTTAGATCTATAATACAGGTGCAAATATACTAAATTTACAAAGTTTTTATGAGGCCTAAATATACGTGTGGACATCACATTTCCTAATTTCAAATTATATTACAAAACTATAATAACTAATACAGTATGATACTTGCATAAAAAGAAATACATAGATCAATGGAACAAAATAGAGAGCCCTGAAATAAAACCAAGCATATATAGCCAATTAATTTACCACAAAGGAGCCAAGAATATGCAATGAGGTCTTTAATAAATGGTGTTAGGAAATTGGACAGTCACATGCAAAAGAATGAAACTGAGCCCTTACACTATGTACAAAAATCAATTCAAAGTGGATTAACTTTTTGAACATAAGACTTTTAAACATAAAACACCTAGGAGAAAACATAGTGTAAAAGCTCCTTGACATTGGTCTTGACAATGATTTTTTTGGACTTGACAGCAGAAACAAAGGCAACAAGAGCAAAAATAAACAAATGGGATACAACGAACTGAAAAGCATCTGCATGGCAAAGGAAACTCTCTCCATATAAAAGGCTAATATGCAAAGTGTCCCATCAGGAGTTCGACCGGGAGTCGGGAGTTCAATTGCTCGCTATATTGTTCACTGACCACCAGGGGGTGGTGCAGAATGAAGGAAGGCCCCGGCCGGCAGCCAGCAGCCAGGGAAGGAAGGCCATGGTGGGCAGCCAAAAGGCCCCGATAGGCCCTGATCACTGGCCAGGCCTAGGGACCCTACCCGTGCACAAATTTCGTGCACCAGGCCTCTAGTAAGTAAAATATAAGGAATGGGAGAAAATATTTGAAAACCATATATCTGATAAGGGGTTAATATTCAAAATATGTAAAGAACTCATACAATTCAATAGCAGCAATACAAGATGTGGAAGCAACCTAAGTGTCCTTGAATGAATGGATGAAGACTATATATATATATATACTAGGAGCCCGTTGCACAAAGTTTCGTGCAATAGACTTTTCCTTCACCTGGCTGCCAGCACCAGTTTTCCGCCAGCAGCAGTTTTCCTCTGGCCACCCGCCGATCAGAGTGCCTCCTGCCAGCACGATCGGCCACCCTGAGAGGAACTCCGATCGGGAGGCGCTCCGATCCGGCGGGTGGCCAGAGGAAAACTGCTGCTGGAGGAAAACTGGTGCCAACAGCCACGCAATGGGCCACCCCGAGTTCCACCACCAGCGTCTTCTGCAGTGCCGGCCTAAGCAGCGCCGGCCGTTTAAGCCGGCAGGAGGAGCGGGGGGGCGGGGACTCGTGAGTCCCCGCCCCCCCGCTCCTACCACCAGCCAATCGACCACCCTGAATCCCGCCTCCCGCGCCTCCAGCCGGCCCAATCATGGGCGTAGCGGTGTGATGGTAATTTGCATATTACCATTTTATTAGGTATGATATATCAACCTTATTAGAAAGAAAGAAATCCTGCCATTTGCAACAAAATGGAAATGGATGTGCCTTAAGGGCATTATAAGTGAAATAAGCCAGAAAGAGAAAGATAAATACTGCCTGGTATCACATGTGTGTAGGGAGTAGGGAGTGAAACTCATAGAAAGAGAGTGTAAAAAGTGATTGCCAAGGACTAGGGGTGGGGGAAATAGGAACTGGTTAATAAAGGGCACAAACTTTCAAAGATAAATAAATAAATAGGACTCATCTCAGTGACATGGTGAGTGGGAGGGATCACCTTTGTGGATCTAAGGCACTACATGTTACATTACTAAGAATCTATCCCATTCATCTTTGAACTCATAATTCAGTTCAATCTCAGCTGACTTACAGGTATTAAGCACTTGCACATACTATCTGTATAAACTTACGTTAAGTCACTTACCTTCTCAATGCCTCAATTTCCTCATCTGTTAAATGGGAACAAGAATAGAAATAGTGTTTTTGCCCTCCAGAGAAGAAACCATTTGAAGGCTGAAGCTTCTGTTGTTTAGACTTAACATTTGTCTGGGATTCACTTAAGTTCTCTGAAATAAAGTACTCAATTTCTCCAGGCAACAGCTAAGTGCTGCCAAGTGATTAGGTCTGCTATATCCTGATGTTAGACTAACTTACATCTTTTATATTGCGTATCAATCAGCTATTGTCCACAGGAGGTAGAGGAAGCTGATCTTCACTTTCTAAATAGACTGAGGAGCCACAAGTCAAAATGATCAGGTGTTCTTTGATTCAGTGCCAAAACACTATTCTTGCATCTTAACTCAGAATCCAGGAAGATGAAAACACTCGCTGCCTTTCTTCCCAGGATGACACAATCCAGACCAACATGGACACTGGCCCAGTTCTGCAGTTTGGGGTCATTTGTAAATACCAACCCCCACGAGATTAAATAGAGTGGTGGACATTTTTTCTCTGGCAAATGTTTTTAAGATTTTATTTTTTAGAGCAATTTTAGATCTACAGCACAATTAAGAGGAAAGTACAGAGATTTCCCTTATACTCCCACATATGAATAGACTCCCCATTATCAGCACCCACACCAGAATGGTACATTTGTTACTATTGATGAGCCTACATTGACACAACATAATCACCCAAAAATCATAGGTTACATTAGGGCTCACTCTTGGTCTTGTACATTCTAGTTTAGACAAATGTATAATAACATGTACCCATCATTATAGTATTAGACAGAGTGTCTTCACTGCTCTAAAAAGCCTACATTCTCTTTTAGGGAAATTCCTGATGAAATAAAATCACTTTTTGACCAACTCTAAGGTACATTGCCAATGTCTCAATTCACAAAGGTTTATTTTCTTTCTAACTTCAGGTATATTTTCCTAAAAGGAAATAACAAGGATAATGAATAATTCCACATGTTACTCATTCTCTGGCTTCCTCCAACTTCTCTCTTCTTCCCAAACCATCAGAAACACAAAAATGATCAGGAGTCAATTAGAGCAAAACTAGCCAAAAAGTGGATGATTTGTAGTTGGGTATATGGGACCAATTGCTATGATAAATGTTATTTTAAGTAGCCAGTCCTGCAAAGGATATAGACTGTTTACATGTGATTAATTAAGAAATAATTATCTTTGACTGGGACAATATGAGACACTAAATGAACCATATAATCTAAATAAACACTCAGGCTGCTGCCTTTACTTTTAGTTAGTGACAGGAATATGTATGACTTGTATAAAAGACATGATAAACTCTCCCCTCATATCCCCACCATTTCCAGAATCCAAAGGCATTGTGCAATCATTCTTAACACTTCCCTTTGTTTTTTTCCATATCTTCTGTCTGTGGATATGTTACATCAAAAGAGTATATGATGGTTTGATTTTTCATTTGTTGAGTGTCATTGTTTTAGAGGTCACCAGCAGTGACCTCTTCTGCCTCATGGTCATCTCTTACCTGGCCTATAGAATTGGCCCAGGAAAGGTTCCTCTGTTCCTCACTCTCTCCATTGCGGGCCATCTTACACACTACTGCCAATTACATCTGCCTCGGGCATGGCACTCTCATGCTCAGAAACAAGCAAACAAATGCCCCCAAAAGTTCAATGTCTATTTTCTTTTTCCTTTTTGTCTAGGGAATAAAATCCAGACTGTTTAGTCTGGCCTTCAAGTCTCTATCTTTCATGAAACCAAGCATTTAATGATTATTGAATCCTCACATGTGAGAGGCACTGTATTAAAAATGTAAATACAAGTAATGTGTGTCCTTTGATCCATGAACCTTATAGTTCTATGAGAAGGGGGAAGACATAAAAATAAGCAAATAAGTGCAACAACATTGAGTTCAACCAAAGAAATATATATATAAAGCATGGTGGATGCACACACACACACACACACACACACACACACACACAAAAGAGCATATAATTGCATTTATGGGGAGTTGAGAGCCTATAAAGTTGTGTGTTTTTTTTCTAGAAGGTTGAAGGTTTCAATGAGAAAGTGTAGCTGAATCATATTGAATTGTGGTAAGAGATTCCCCAGAATACATGGCAGGAGAAAACACCCCAAGAGGAGGGTACAAAATAAGAAAGAAGTTTGGGACTTGCTAGAATCTTGATGTGTGGAGTAGATGAGTTAAATCAAGAAAATAAGTTGGAGATGAAAGCAGAAGACAAAGTGACTAAAGAGGTGAGAATTATCCTAGTGTGGCAAAGGCAACCCAATGACAGGTTTTAAGACTAGAAGTATCATGACTGAATTTTTATTTCACAGATACTCTCTGACTGCAGGTGAGGTGTAGAGGGGGTATTAAGAGGATAAGAAGAGTTGTTGGGAGACTAGTTAGAAAAACTTCTCAGGATTCCTTATGAAGATGCTAAGAGCCCAAATAATAAATTACAACAGCGCACTTGAAAAAACATTGATTTAGGAACTAGATGGACCTGGAATGCTATTTAGAAACAATGCAACACATGTCAAGTCATTTAGCTAAGCCATGCCTAAGTTTCCTCCATTGTAAAATATAAATAATGTTGTCTATTTCCCAAGATTATTATGAAGATAAAGTAAAATAATTTTCAAAAAGAGTTTAACATCATGACTCACATACAAAGGGATTCAATAAATAAGAGCTAGTATAAAGGCATAGCAATGGGTAAGGGGAAGGATGTGACAGATGCTAAAGAAATAGAATTTACTGAATAGGACTTGGTCACTGATTTCATGTTGAGAGTTAAAGAAAGGGAAATCAAAGATAACACCTCTCTTTAACAAAAATGGATAGGTAGATAATTAAGGGAGGGGAAGGTTTAGGTTTTGGGGTGGGGAGGAAGGTATGACTTCAAGAGGAAATATCCAGTAGGTGGTTTGATAAAAAGCATCTGAAATTCAATTTTCTAAATATATTTTATTGATTTTTTACAGAGAGGAAAGGCGAGGGATAGAGAGTTAGAAACATCGATGAGAGAGAAACATCGATCAGCTGCCTCCTGCACACCTCCTACTGGAGATGTGCCCACAACCAAGGTACATGCCCTTGACCGGAATCGAACCCGGGACCCTTCAGTCCACAGGCTGACGCTCTATCCACTGAGCCAAACTGGTCAGGGCTGAAATTCAATTTAGAAGCTTGGGTTTATAATAAAGGTAAAAGCATACTGATGACCATTGAGGTTTCAGAACTGGCTGAGGTTGCCTAAGGAGAGAATGTGAGGTGAAAAGAGAAGATGACCTCAAAAAGATCTCTGAAGAACTCTAGCATTTAAAGAATTGTGTGGACAAGAGAAGCCAGGCGTGGCCAGAGGAATGGGAGAAATCTTGAAACAAGGAAGACATTAAACAGGAGAAATGAGAAAATATTAAGAAGAGGGTGTCATGGATAACATTATATTTATATATAAAGATATTACATAAGATAATCATGAATTTGCATTCATTTGGGTTAGAAAGTTAGGAAGTCACTGATGACATTTGCTGAATAAAATGTCTTGCCTTGTTGGGGACCAAAAGCCTTGTTATGGTGAACAGATGAACAATGGTAGAGATGAGTAAAGAATGCTATTTGGAGAAGGATATGAAAAAAAATGCAGAAGTCAAAAACTGAAAGGGGGTTTTAAAGATTGGGGAAGCTAGAAAATGCTTACAGACTTTGAGCTGTGGAGAAATAATTTAAAACACACGCAAAAGAAGAAATACCTAATGGGGGACGGCAGGAAGGAAGAATCCAGATCACACAGAGCTGAGGGGATTAGCTACAAGCAGGTGATGAGATAGCTCTTCATGTTGAAAAATATGCCTACATGTGTGCCATCGATGGTAGACAAAATGATCTCCCCAAAGATGCCCATGTCCTAATCCCTGGAACATGTAAATATGTCATGTTACATGGCAAAGGGGATTTTTCAGATGCAATTAAGATGGCAGACCTTCAGATAAGGAGACTATCCTGGATTATCCAGGTGAGCACAACCTAATCACATGAGCCTTTAAAGGCAGAGAACTTTCTTTGGCTGAAGTGAGGGCAATGTGGCAGAAAAGGAAATTGGAGAAATTCAAAGCATGAGCAGGACTCAACCCATTATTGTTGGAAGGGGCCACAGGAAAGCATAAGAAGAAATGCAGACAGGCTTTAATAGCAGAGACCAGCCTCTGGAT
The DNA here is from genome assembly GCF_027574615.1 of Eptesicus fuscus. Classification (NCBI taxonomy): domain Eukaryota; kingdom Metazoa; phylum Chordata; class Mammalia; order Chiroptera; family Vespertilionidae; genus Eptesicus; species Eptesicus fuscus. The sequence goes on along the minus strand of NC_072484.1, from coordinate 80,437,408 downwards.
GACAGCCAGCAAGGAAACAGAGACCTCGGTGCCAAAACTGCAAGGAACTGAATTTGGCCAGGGCCTCAGAAAGGAGCACAGCCTCACTGACATTTTAATTTTAGTCTAGTGAAACTAAACAGAGGACCTGAATGAGCCAGGCGGTATCCGGACTCTAACACAGAATGACTGCTCCGTCTGTGGCAATTTGTTATGGCAGCAATAGAAAATAACACATCAGCTGATAGCCCACAGGGAAGATGGCGAAGGTGGCAATGAATGCCCGAGGACAACCAGACCCTTGGACCTGTTTTTCAGTTTCTCACCCAGCAAGGCTTTTGACCGGCCCTGGTGGTCTAGGCTCTTGCTACAGATTTATGTCATGAAGGTGCAGGCAATGATTGTCCCAAAGTTATGCTAATGCTGGGAGAGGCAAGAGCAGAATGTAACCTTCCCTCCAATTTTACCCCTCCGGGTAGCCAAACACCTCCCAATACACCAATCTCCCAAGGATTCCTCCCTTGTAGTTGTTTCTAGTTTCTGGAAACCATATTAGCTTCTCGGTTCTACAGTTTTTCAAGAGTAGATCTCTGGGAGGAAGTCAAGGATTGCCATATTTCTCCATCTGGGCAGGATGAAGTCCTTGAATCTATTCCATGTGCCTGGACTTTATGGTCTCATTTAATCAGTCATTATCTCCATATGATAGGTGTTGTACTACTGTTTAACAAATAAGCAAACTAGATCAAAGTATAAATAATTGCTCAAGGGCACACAGCTAGTAGGTGACATAGCCTGTTTTCCTGGGTGTTCCTAAATACAAAACCTGTTCCCTTAATCAGGGTAGTATACTGTCACACAAAATTTTGCATTCTTAGTCTTCTTACTTAATGAAGAAAGAGATATATTGACCGTGGGTGAAGATATGTCAAGTGTTGGAAGGTCCTGGAGGGCTGAGAAGGTATTCACATCCTGTTAAAGTTCCCTATTCTGCCAATTCATGGGGCTGGTTCAATGTGTGAAGACAAAACACCAACAGTTATAACAGAAAAGCTAAGGGTGACTGAACTTTCTAGATCTTTCTAGATCTTTCTCAAGCCCAAGTAAAAGAGTATTTCATTGTTCCCCATAACAGTAGTCCTTGAATGATCATGGATAACAGTTAGAGACAACTCTGTTCTTAGAGTGAAGCCCTGGGGTTGAACCTGTTGGCTACTGGCTATCAGCTGTGTGATTGTACCTAACTTACTCACATTTCTGTGCCTTACTTGCCTCATCAGGAACTTGGGGATGATAATGTTTTTCCAGTGGCAGATGTCTGAAAAAAAATCATCCCTTATAGTCCCTCTATCTCTAAAACATAGAATTCTGATTCTTGAATTGAGTTTTACCAAGTCTCTGTAGACAACAGAGTCTGGAACGATGATGCCACAAAAGATCTTCCCAACTAAAAAGTAAGGTAATATTTTTGCATTTGATATTTGAGTAAAATCTGACTTCAACATTTCCCCTTAATACAGCTTGACAAGCATCAGTGAACTTCCATGTTACCTCCTTGTGATTAATGTGCTATTGCATATCTGCATTGTTGCTATATGTCACAGAGGAGCTCCATAAAGCTAACATATGACCCAGGTGTCAAAATACCATTTCAGGAAACAACTCAGAAATGAATTTTGATCACCAGGACACAGTCTATCCATTCAGCCCAGGGAGCCTTAGTGCTTCCTGTGGCTTTCGGCTCTAAAAATAGCATCCTAAAGCAAATGTGGAGGAAGTAATTAAGTGTGTAAAATAACACAGAGATTTACCCTAAATTGCAGAATCACATTTATCCAAATCCCGTCGAGACTTTTATAAGAGCTATCTTATCCCATATTGAGGAAGTCTAAGCCAGTCATGAAATTGACCACTGGCCAAACTGCTCCTGGTCTAGAGAAGTGGAGGAGTGAGGCCCTAAGGAGACATTGAACACAGTCTTCCCCCCTCCGCCCCCCCGGCTCCCCTAGATTAATTTCTAAGTCTGGGAGAATTCTCTTCTTCTCTTTCTTGGCCTCTCTATTTCTTTAATTTTCATTTTTTTCTTCTCTAGGTTTAGAATCCATATTCTAGTACATCTACCATTGGGTTTATTGACTGATCATTTCTTAAGAGCAGGTTTGGATGGGAGAGACATAGAAGAGAATAGAGAGACATTAGTTATGCTTTTATGAATGCCCAGGGAAAACAGAATGGAAGAAGCATATAAAATAGTAATTATGATAATGAAGTTAACAGGTAATACAGTATTATAGAAATTGGTCCTTCCTGCCACCAAGACTCCAGGGTTCCATAAATGCTACTGCTGATGCTACTACCAATACAAGTACAAATACTCATACCAATAATAGTAATAACTTCAACCCATCTAAATTGCAATAACCTTCCATTTGTCATAATGCCCTTTAAAATTTCATTTGACCCTCGCAAGTGTATAAGGCAAGGAGGAAAGCTTTGGTATGATTCTCTATCACTTCGTTGGCACTGGAAGCAGTTGGACCTCGGGGAAGGTATTGATGCCACTCAAATGCACAGTGGAGGACTCACAAGTAAACCTACACCTCTTCATTAATTGTTTTGGCTCATTTCATTATACATCACTCCAAGGCTTAATTAATGATAAGATACTCTTATGAAAACAAATTTTGAGGTCCCAAAAGGAGAGAGAACGATGGTTAAAGAGGTAGAAGAGACAAAAGGCATAGAAGGGCAAATCTGCAAGCAGCTGAGTTTGCCCCTCCAGAGGCTGTTTCTGCTGGGAGATGCTTATGCATCTGCGTATGGGGAAGACCACAGACCAAATTTTGCAAACATTTCTCCTGGCTCAGCAGTCCTTCTGTATTCTGTCAGCAAATAAGGGAACGGACAGAGGTGATGTTTCAATTTGCCCAAAGCACATGGGATTGCTGCACCGTGGCACCTAATTGTGTTAATTCCCTGTGATTTTCTGCAGAATTACCCTCCACTTGCCTTCACAGTCAACTAAGCTTATCTCTTAGAAAAGACAGAGTCCAGGGTGGCTGGGTTATACTCTGATGACAACTCTAAAATCTCCTGAGGTTCTGACAGCTTGCAAGACAAGAGGGAGATGCCCTGTGCCCCAGACTCAGAACAGCTGAAGTCTAGTGCCAGGCAGTGAAGAGGATGAGCATGCTAGGCTTGGATCAGGCTGACCATCAGTTTCCCAGGAGAAAGTTAAAGACTTTGAGGAGAAAAGTAAAGCAAAACAGGCCAAAAACAACAGAATTCTGTTCTTCCTCAGAAAAAAAAAAAAGTATTCAGTTTTAGGATGGTGCTGGCCCTAAGTCATATTTTGAAAACATAGATGCCCTGCTGTTGAGTTAAGATAGTGAATCTTGACGTCTGAATGGAGCTTTAAAGTCTACAAGGAACTTGTACCTGCAAGATCTCATTTGGGATCCACAATAACCCTAGGAGCCAGTTCTAAGACCCTTTATCCCCAGCTTCTTGGTGAGTAAACTAAAAGATCAAGAGTCTAGGTGGTTTGGCCAAGGCCACACATAGATTGGCTATGAAGTTAGGCCTTGACCCAGGTCTCCTGACAACTGTCCAGTGGCTTCTCTTTCCTGCCCATGCCCTATTTTGTGTCATGGGAACGAATTCTTTTCTCAGTTGCTGAGAAAAGTTCCAGTAATATATGCAGTTCAGCGGCTTCTCAAAGAGCACTGAAAAGGCACTGGCAGGAAGCCACAGTTCAGGAAGTCACGAGCACTCATTGCCAGATTATAGTACGGGGGGCATGGCAATGCTTTAAGAACATGTCCCGGCAGGAGTAGGGCCTATGACGTAGGAGACCTAACAATGGAGAGACAACTCAGTCCTCCACATTCACAGGCTCGTGTCCACCTCTCTCTGCTCCATTCTCAGGCTGAATGTCCTTCTGGTTTTCAGACTTAGGCACATTTCCGGATTCTGGAATCTTGAACTTGTGCTCTCTACAACACGGAACAACCTCCTCTCAACCGAGAACTCAATCCAGTTTGATATTTCAATCTCCTTGTCACTACTTTTAAAATTTTACTGTTACTCCTCTGAGTTCTGACTTTCTGACTTTGTCTAGGTGCCTTCCCTAGATCAGTATTTTTGGCCATACCCTAAATCTACCGCACAGTTTCTCTACTCCTATTCTTCCTGGCTCTTAGCAAATGCCTGGCATTTTTAACTGGCTAGACCCAGGGACTCTAATGCGTTAAACAAATATCCCTGGGACACCTACCAGGCATAGCTGCACAAGGCAGCTGTCCTGTGGGGACCAGTCGTTATTCTTGGTGTAGTGAAGAAGCCACTGAGGCATTATAGCTTAACATCTTGTCCTATTTCAGCAGTTCTGAGGCAGAATAGATGGAGTTGGGTAGTTGTTTCAGAATAGAACAGGCTGGAGGGAGACATCCCATCTGAAGGATGTTGGTATGACTGCTCAATAGATTTGGAAGGAAGACTCTGCGGCAATTCATCATTTTCTTTGTCTATTGTTGCAGGTTTTCATTAACCTTTGAGGTTGTTTTCATATTGTGGTTTGCATTTTAAGCATTTTCTGGTTTTCAAATTGCCTAGCAAATGAATTTATTTTGATCCAACTGCTTCCCTCAATTATTACTATATTTAATTCTTTCATAAAATAGCAAACTCCATATCCCCTGGATATCTCAAAACCCATCCCACCCACCCGTGGCCCTTATGACTCAGGATTTCATTTCAGAACTGAGCTCCATGCAATTGAAGAAATGATCCACAAATGCTAAATTTTTGCTTCTCTCCTCAGCTGAGCAGCCCTCTTGCTTCTCCTAGTCCTAACCTAAAGGAAGAAAACACAAAGAAAGTAAAAGGAAGATGGGAGGGAGGAAGGAAGGGAGGACAGATGAAGGGGTAGATATTGTGGACATTTGCCATGTTGTATAAATTAAGGCATACATCTCAGCAGCATATGTACTTCTTCATCAATCCTGCCTCACATGCAAATTTTTGCATTGACTGTTCAGTTCAGGATGATCTTTGATTCCCCCATTCATTCAATGGGGAATGAATTTACTTTGTAAATTTTGCTCAAAGACAACCCTGGACAAAAGCATAAGTTAGGCAATTTTGTATTATAGTAATGATAAAATAGCTAACATTATGGACTACTAACTACATCTTAGTATTATTAGGAATTATTTTTAAAAATTATCTCATTTAATTTTTACTGCAAGAGTATGAGGTAAATCTGTTATACCTAATTACAGAAGAGGAATCTGTGATTTTCAGAGAGAATGTGAAAGGCCTTCCCAAGGTAGCACCACTAGGAAAAGGCAGAACAAGACTGAATTCGGGTCTTACTGGTTCCTGAGTCTTTCTTTTCTCTAATATTAAACCACTTCTACTCCTTGCCTCTGTCTCACTTACTTTCTCCTCCTGCCATTCCCTCCAGCTGCCAGGACAGCCACTGCCTGAAACTCTCTAAGGGAGGGCAGGCCACTCTCAGCCAAGGAAAGTCACTCAGTTATGGGAAGGGATTCCCAAGGAATTGGAGGCTCTTTCGGTGACTCTCTCTACTGCCAGGTCCATTCCTGCCAGGCTGGAGGGAGACTCCCCAGGCAGGGCAGAAACAGGTTAATCATCTCTGTGAAATCATACTATTATAAGAGTCAGAATGAGACAAGCAACAGGAAAAGGCTGTTGAGACAGCATCCAACTCCCCACAATGCTATAACCTAATGTAAGGTCCAGGAGAGCAGACGTTGGTCTGGTTCACTGTGGTAGTCCCTGTACCTAAAGCATAGCCTGGCATTCGTGGGCCAGCAATAGACACCGAGGCATGAAGAATGATGGGTGTATAAATGCTCAACTCTCTCCACGTCAACATTTCTACAGATAATGTCTTTACTGTGTTCCAAGATGACACTTTGCATTGTTTGATGATTATATTAGGAGCATGTTCTTGTCCTGTAATAAAATACTTCTCCTTGTATTGGGACTCAGAACAAGCCTACCTCCTTTTCCACATGGCAAACTTTCAGATCCTTGAAGACAATCATTTTCCCACTGAGATTTCTGCTGGGCTGACTCCAGCTGGTTTATTTAATCTTCCCTCTCAGGACTAATGTGGTTTCCAGATTTTTTACCTGGTCATCTAGCCCTTTGATTGATATGAATGGTAGTATTAGCAGGCCCTATGGTTGTCATAGTAGTAAGTGTAACAGTAGCAGTTCACATAGTATTGGCAGGCATACTAATAATGTTTTCCACTCATATAGCGGTTAATAAAGTGCTTTCACAGCCACTGTCTCATGTCATTCTCACCGTAACCCTGGCAGGTAGATATCACAGTCTCTCATTTTACAGAACAGGGAAGTGAAGGTATTGCCTGCCCAAGTTCTCACATCCAGCGCTCTGCCTTCCAGCCAGGACGCGATCCTCGGTCTGCTACATGTCTTTTTTAATGTGCTGCCAAACACTCAGTACTCCAGATGTGGCCAGAAACACTACATACAAGTCTTGATGGGAACGGAAGCAGAAGAGAAGGCAGCACCAAGACAGAGCTGCCTGGGAGTGGGGAGAGGGGGGCTGTGTCAAGGGCTACTGGGTAAGCCATGGTTTACATGCACGCGAACCTGGATGATTTTTCACTTCTCTCCCTCCTCCCTCCACCTCCAGGCTGAACACCAGACTTTCTTCCCCTTGGCAGGTGGGAGAGATCTCCCACAGAAGGGAGACGCTTGGCTGTGGCCAGCTATGGACTGCTCTCCGGGCACAGGTTTGCCTTGCTTCCCCTCTGCAACCATCACTTTGTATTAGCCCCTGGGGAACACTTTTCTGGGTCACATCCCAGAAAATTTAATTTAATAAATGCATAACAATACCTCTGTTCCCTCAAGCATATCACCGATCAGTGTCAGGCAATTGTGTTTTCCTGCACATTTCCGAAAGGCGGGAGCTTAGGAAGCAGAAAGCACGTCTGACTATCTGGGGGCCCAGCCTACCTGCACCTGGAGAAAGCAGGCCACCGCGGGGCTGGATGTGCAGAAACACAATGTTCTCTTTTGATGGGGGTTTCAAAGCGTCCGTCCATTTCCTGGAAGGGCGGCCGTCACGGCTGGAAAGGCCCTCAGGATTTATGAGCCTGCAGCAACTCGGCACTGCTCATGGAACAAGAGGAAGACAGGACGTTCTGTGACCAGGTCGGGTTCTCAGGCGCAGGCCTGGAAATGTTTTCCATTTGAGAATTGAAGGCAGATGGAGATGAATTGCCTTGGTTCACTTGCACCATCTTCTCTCCTTCTCATATGCTCTTCAAAACCAGTGATCCCACAAGAGAAAGAGTACAAAGAAAACAAACTCTGCCTGAGGCACTGCCCTCATATGAAGGCCTTTCTGAGCTGCCCCAAGCTTCTATCCCATTGGCTCAGCTGCTCAATCAATCAGTCAATTAGTCAATCAACAAACACAGTGATTATCTATGTAGGGGCTGGACTGGCCTTGGGTAGGAGGGACAGAACAAAATGCTAAATAGGCTCTGCCACTAAGGTGCTCACCTTAGACTGGAGCAGACACTCAACCACCCGATAACAGTGGGAGATGGTTCATTATGAATTGGAACTAGATTATCTGGCTTCAGGGCCAAAATGCAGAGGGGCAAGTGCTTTCACCTGATAGAGCTCAGGATGGAATTCGGGAGGCCAGGGGGGTTTAGCTGGACAGGAAACCTGGCCACAATGGAAACACTGAGGGGTTAGCAAGAAGAGGCTAAATAAATACAGCTTAAGCTAGGAGCTTGAAAGCCCAGTGACTGGGGAACATAGGATGGGATGAAAGTGACTGAGGTGAGAAGTTAGAAAAATGAGGTGCAGGAGCTGATTAAATGCTAAAGGCAAATATCCTGATGAACTGAATCATGTGCAAATGATCTGTGTTTTAACTTCCTGACGAGTAACAGTTGAGTCGGTCTATTCTGGGGGCCAACAGGCTTCTTAAAGGGTCGGAGAGCAAACATTGCAGGCTGTGCGGGCTGCATGTCCGCTGCTGTCACCACTCACCTCTGTGGTGGTGGGACTGCAGCCACAGACAGCATTCGAATGAATGAGTAGGCTAGTTCAAATAGTTCAAATAAAACCAAATAGAAGGACACTGATGTTTGCATTTCATATAACTTTCACGGGATGTGGAACATTAATTCTTTTACTTTCTTCTTTTCTTTTTACATTTGAAAATATAAAACTATTCTTAGCTCATGGGCCATACGGATACAGGCAGCATAGCTTGTTTTGTGGCCCTCGCTTGCCAACTCCTGGTCTATTAGAAACGTATCCCACTTCTGGTGGGAAATGAGAGAAGGAGAGAAAGATGGAGAAAAGAGCATTTATGAAGTACTGACATCTCCCTCTGAGTTTAAACTCAGTAAGTGGTTCTTGAAAATAACATCTCTTAAACATATTAGAAAGTGGTGTGCTTTTTTTTTTTTTTTTTTTTTTTGAGCCACACTGATGGTCACTCATAGCCATCCTGGTTTGTGGATTTTTTATATCAACTGTGTTAGCCATCATGGGTATGCTTTCCTGGAGTGCCAGCACCTGTTTTATAGCCACTGTATTTATATTGGCTCACACAGACTTTTTTTTGGAGTAGGTTTACCGTAATTTATTATTGTGTTGAATCAGCAAATTTGAGAGGGTTCTATGTGAATGGTACTAAGTATTAAAGGGAACCACATAATCAAAATACATGACTTGGCCCACAAACCATAAACCAATCTCTCAGGAATTTTAAATCCTGGTTTATTGTTTTTAAAATGTATCATAAATGCTCAGCAATTTTAGTCTTGATTTTCTGTCTTTTTTATATTATGATCCTGTCCTATTTATTCACTTCTATTCCCCACTGATACTTTTATTCCTTTTCTGTGATATGTCACCCCACCTTCCAGGTTGACCTCCTCTCTGTTCCATAATCGCACCATGTGCATAACTCTTACAGCAGGTCTGCTTATATTTTCTTCCCTCCATTTGTGACCCACGCCAGGGAGGCTTATTCTTTGCCTTTTCAGGCAGTCTCCATCCATCCTTTCGGGTCAGGCTCAGGTGCTATCTACACTGAGATCAGTGATTTTCAACCTTTTTCATCTCAGAACACAGATAAACTAATTACTAAAATTCTGCAGCAACCAAAACATATATTCTATTTTTTGCTGATCTGACAAAATAAATAGGGATAATTTTGAGCCATCCATACCAGATAGCTATTGTTGTGTTGGTTATTGTCATTTTTTTACTTGACAATCTAAGGAGAAAGAGGTCAGTGCCCCTGACTAAGTAGTCAGGTTTTACATATTTTAAAAATTCTTGTGTACACCAGTGAAAATAGCTGATTAGATACATTCTTTCTCTCCTCAAATCCTGGTGGAAGCTGTGTTTTCAATCCAACAGACTTTCAAGTTTAAGACACCAATTCCTAGTTACCTGCGAGAACTTGGGATGTTGTATTCCCATGAGCCTTTGTGTAAGAATTGACTTGATAGTGAGCATCAGACACCAAAATGGCTGAGGAGGCATTGACATAATAATGGTGGCAAGCATTCAATAGTCAGTTATTTTTAAAACTAAGATGATCTCTGTGTGAAAAGAGAGTAAGAAATATGCTCTGTTTGTTCTGATGATGTAGACATAGATCCACTATGGGAGCAGGAAAACACATACTATTTTTCCCATCTTGTCAGAAATCATCCTAATGATAGTATTAAAGTTGTTTCACTGAGACTTGTACATATGATGTGGAGTAAAAAATGAATAATTATGGATCCCTATTTCTTTTGCCCTTATGTTCTTAAGATTCTTGATCTAAGAGAAAGAATGTACAAATGCATGTTTTAATAAATATTCTTCCAATTTAAATCCAGGAATTTGAAATACATTTGAATTAAAAGTATCAATAGGAACACACATACCTAAAACAAGTTCATATTGATATTTTCAATTCAAATTTATTTGAGATTATCTATTTCTGTCTATCTATCAATCTATCCATCCATCTATCAATCATCTGTCTATTCCTAGTGCCAAGATTGTGCTCTTGAAATAGTTTTCTACTTAAAAATAAAACTAGAGTTCTTAGAAAAATGGCTCATTTAAGATCTGAACAGAATAATTGCAAGATGAGCTTAGAACAACTTGTCACACCAGATAGCCAAGAAGCTATCAAAGTCTACTAGGTTATGTAAAACTGCTGAGGTTATATAAAAGAAATTCAGGAGCCAACTGGAAGAGATTCCAACTGGCCACAAATGGGCCCATTTGAACTTCAGTAATGATACTAATTGCAATGGAGTGAAACCCTTCAAATATGTTTAAGTTCATGAGTTCAGAATAATATATATATATTTAAAAAAAAAAGACAAATCGGTCACTTTTGGAGGGTGGTCGGGAACTAATTCATTATTCTTAACATAAAATAAAGAACCACAATTTTGTGTTGCTTTTCTTATATAAACTGTTCCATGAGAGGTAACCAAAGAAGGGATAAGGAAAAGCATCTCCATATAAAAGCATGCCAACTAATCAGTAAAATATAATGCTAGTATTAAAACATCAACCACTTTTCAATCCTACTAAGTGAGTAGATCTAGTAGGCATTAAGCATCAAGAGCTATTAACATTACAGAGAAACAACCAGGCATTATGTACCTCTTTGATGAATGAATACAATTCCACCCCCAAACTTTCCAAAGGGATCAAAGCTGAATCCAGCTACCTCAGGCTCCAGCTCTGACTCTAGCTGCCAATGTGCAGGGAATTCCAAGGACAGAGGAATACACTGAACTACACCAGGGATGAGTCTTCAGCAACATCCACATAGTGGGCAACTTTGCAGGTCAAACAGTCAAGGTTCTCCACCAGGTCCATGTACAAGAAAGTAAGGGAGGTAGGGGAGACGAGTAGATTCAAAGAGACCTATAAGCCATATCAACTTTAAAAAGTGGATAAGACATTGTTCGTGTCTAGGGAAGTATACTTGACTGATAAAACCATGAAGTTCTCCGATGTGATCACTATAAAAGTCAGGAGACTTTTGGAGGAAAGTTGGGCTGGGTTGGGATGAAGAACACGGAGGCAAGTCTAGGGTAGCTGGATAGGTTCTATTTTTTTGACCTGGCTGGTGCTTATAGATGATTTACCTTATAACAATGCATAAAGCCATATTTTGCTTGGTTTCTATATTGGCTTTTATTTTATAATATAAGGTTTTAAAAATAAAGTGAAATGTCCCCAGAGACCCAGAGAGTTTAGAGAGTTTTTCTAGAACCTTGTGGTTATTTATAGTAAATATGGAGTACTAGTCAGCAATAAAATGAAACCCACTACTGATACACAAACTGTCAGATGAACTTCAAAGAAATTATGCTAAGTGAAAAAAAGCCAATTTGAAAAGGATACGTATAAGTCAATTACTCTGATGCCAGTATACCAAAATTAAGCAACTGAGAAAATGAATGGCAGAAGGTGAGAACCACCTTTCTCACTATTGGAGTGGAAGGTTATGGTTAGGAAGGAAGGTAAGTCCTCTCTGTGCCCTTTGTTTACAAAACATTTGCTTCTCCATCTCCCTGTGAATTGCCTTCCTCCCCTTTGAAGTCCCAAATCATTATCTCCCCACCCCTCTTGCTTCTTAACTCGAGGTTGCATATAAACCTCAACTGTCTAATTTGTCCTAGGGTCCCATATTCTTATTGAACTCCTGTATGTACGTATATAATTGAGTTTGGTTATTTTATCCTCTTAAAATGCATTAAAAGATTATTTCTTTTGAAAAAAAATAAAAGAGAAGGCTAGAATGACTCATGTGGTGATGTATTAGAGTTAGATTTATCAAGATATCAGTTTAGACTCATGTTTAGCTTAATACAGATTCAGATGGTTACATATCACAATATGTATATATAGTGTACATATAGAGATTGTGATACACACATACATTTCCTTGTCTGGCCAGCTGATAGGGCCAAGAAGTAATGATGCCCTAATAGCAATGAGCACACCTAGTGGAGAAACTGTACCAATGCTTCTTCAGCCAGGTGGTCAAGGTTAATAACAGCCGAAAGCAATGTTGATAGTGTGTACGCTTTACCGCTGTGATCACCTTCTTAAGAACTTGTGAAGAAAAGATCAAACCCAATTGAGGGACATTCTACAGAATACCTGGCCAGTCCTCCTCAAAATCATAGGTTATCACAAACAAGGAAAGTCTGAGAAACCGTCCCACCGAGAGGAGCTTGAGGAGGCATGCTGACTAAATGTACTCTGTCCACTAAAAAGAGGATAATTAGGTTTTAAAATATCAAGCTTAACCATGAGAGAATGTGCATGGTTTTAACTCTTCTCATTTGTTTTTAACATTTCCATTTGTTACCTCCCAATTGTAGCACATGTGAATACCAATAGCACTTTGGAACCAAGTTTTCCTTTAATTAATCCTGGAAACAAAGGCCCGAGTGACACTTCAGGGAAGTTTATTGCCAAAGCCTTATAACAATTAAAAACGTGGATATTGGCATATTCCACAAGAGTGAAAAGCACTACTTAATCACAAACGACGGAACTGCACACTGTTCGGCTCCTTCCCAAAGCCTTCCACACCCACTCATTATCTCACTTGACCTACAAAGAGGCTTCAGGACCTTGGGCACATCCTTTAGCTTTTCACATCCCATTGTCCTCACTCCCTATCACGTGTGACAGGTTAAAATTTTTAAGAGGTAACTGATTTCCGATTTGCCCCCTCTTCTGTTAGTCTCCTCCCCGCCATACAGGCAGCCAGGCTGGTTTGTGCTCATCCCCTCGGGGCATGTTCCTGACAGCACAAAGCACAGGGGAGAAATGAAAAAGTTTTTTGTGGGTTTTTTTTCCCCCTGGCTTTTCAGTTTCAAAAACCTAGAAACTAAGGAAATAGAAAGGTCTTGGGCACAGAGAGGCAATTTGGAAGCAAGTTGGAGTAAGGCTGTCTAAATGACCCCTCCTCTCTTCCCCTCCAGGTTAGAAAAAGATTCCCCAGGTCTGAAACTAAGATTCTGCCTTGCTGGTAAAATAGGGTCTTAAAAATTAATAAAAGTGAGCTGCAGAGAAATTGCAAAATATATATTCCTTCCACCTGTTTATTGGTAGGTTGATTCATGCCAGCCACATGTGCGAGCACATCAGACTTTCCTGAGAATCTTTATCTGCACCTTGCGACTCTCTGGACCGATTTAAAAACCCTAAAAGTTGAGCCGCCAATCCTTTTTAAGGCAACAGCTTTGTCCCTGGGTGAGAAGCTGGTAGAAAGAGATTAAAGGCACTCTCTGAAGGCATTGCTGATTTCAGAAATACCATTGCTCTAATGAACCCGAGTTAGAAAGAAGATGCTCTAATGCTTTAAATTTGCCTGGTTTCGTGCAATATAGTAGGCAGAGGAGAGGAAAATCCTACTTTCTAAGAGGGTGCTGACTGAAGTCAATCTCAGAAGGCAACCTAAAGCACCAGTGCTCTGACCATCCTGAGGCTGCCCTCATAATCTACTAATAATCTACTTGGGAAGACTTCCATTCGTTCCACCAGGCTTCCCTTATTCCACTGTGGGTCTGCAAATACCAGAAGTCCTAATAAATATCATGGTGAGTCAGACTGATGGTTAGGGATGGGAAGCTGCTCAGAACATTTCCTACTTACCTTGCTTGTTTTTGGAAGAGGCACATAAGATAAAGGAAATGAAGAATACATAAATGAATGCATGTTTACATTTATATTCTCAAAGTAGAACCTGTGACACTTGAAAAAGGGCTTTTGAAATCCACTTAGGAATAGACACTAAAACCTAGAACAGTAGAGAATAGTCCAGTCTGGGGGTTGGGCCTTCTTCTGAGACCCCAGCATGCTTACCACATGCCTCATTCTGCTCAGAACTGCTGGTTCGTTTTCCACAGGCCTGTCTTGTACGTTCCTGCTTATTCCCTGCATTGGCTTGCCCACACTGGTCCACTATGGAGGGGCCCTCAGGAACTTCCTGTGGTTGATTAAATAGCCTTTCCTCTTACTCCAGTCAAACCTGACGTCCAGCCAGGGATCCAGTCTTCAGAAATCTGACATCGTGGGATAGTAGTAAAAAGCTTAATCTTCATCCACAATGCTCTTCTAAAAGTTTAGGACAGGATGGGTCTCCAACACCTTACAAATCTATTTTTAATGTTTTTAGCAGAAGACTCGCTGGTTCTTTGAATCAGCGTTGGCTTTATGTCCAGGTGTGATAGATTCTGAACAGTAACCCAGCAAATCAGACTCAAATCTTGCCCACAATGGACTTCACAGATTCATACAAAAAGGCAAAAGTTGGGTTAGAATTTTCTCAATGATTCTATATCCAGTTGGTGTGAGCAAAGACCCTCCAATGCTCTTAAACTGCTTAGTGATGTGAACCAGATGGAAAAGAAAACAAAAGAATTCACAACTCATGTTAGACTGAATTGAATGTCTTTAATTTCACACAATGAATAACATATGAATAGGATTAACTTTTTTTTTAATAGTTAAGTGCTCTATACTGTGCTAACCTGATCTGGTAGCAAAAAAGACTGAGCTTTCTTTTAGAAAAAATGTTTAAAACCCAACATCTAAGACCATGGAGGAGCATGACAGTAAAGCATGCCAGATGTATCTACGCCTCAAATAACAGCAAGTCCATGTTCATTTTAAATGTACAAAAATGCTTTATGAATAAAAACTGTTACAAAAAGAACATTTCAAACAATGTACAATTTTTCTTGCCTCTATATTCAATAAAATACAAATACATTTTTTTGTTCTAAAATATGTTTACATACAATCAAAGTAGAACATGCAAATTACACTTTAAAAAAGGCTTTTAAAAACCACTTATGAATACAAACTAAAAATTAGCCAGCACGACTTGTAAGACAATCTTGTGCCCCATTTTTTTCTTTTGAAATATATATATACATATTTAACACATCATGTGCATTTATTATTATTTAAGAAATAGATATTTTTTAAAAAGGAAGAAAAAGAAAGATGCCAACCTAGGTTGGAACTGCCCTTTTGTGTTGACCAGTGGCAGCTTTTTTCAATCCCCCCTCCCCCCATTTAGTGTTTATTATACCTGGGCAAGTGGGCGATAGATTTCCAGGAAGTTTCTTCCTTGGTTGATATGTGCTTCTAAGACTGTTCCCCAAATGACTGAGCCCAACAAGGAAGGCAGACTCATCCGTGGGGCAAACTCTCCAAGAAACAAGAAGCAGGGGGAGCCTTGCATTGTGGAAAGAAACTTTAAAAAACACCACGAAAATGCTACGATATATTACAGTTCGAGTTTCTAGGCACTGTGATGACATTATCTGTAAGCTCTGGCATTTGGACCATTGTGATACTACGGGGTAGTGTTGAGAGTAATGTCTATATTTATCTACTTTTACATAACGAGGACTGAAAATCCTGCAATGTAACACTTAAATGGCTTTTGAGGCATTTCGGCTTCTGCCACCCCCTCTCTCTCCATGCTACAGTTGGCATTTAAAGGCTTTGGAAATATATGTAGACTTTACACAGTTCCCAGGTAAATCTTCCTAGTGGTAGGGAAAAATATTCTCCAAAAGCTCCTTATCTGAATATTGTTAAGAGTGGGATTTTCTACTTAAGTCCTAAAACCAAATCCTTTATGATCTGCACGTACATCACCTTATACTATAATTGTCACCACTTGCTTATCACGTTAATAGACCCAGCAATGTGTAGAACACAAATCCTGATTGCCATCGAAGATGCCCCCCCCCACTCCAGACAGCAGCCAAGTTAACATGGGAACCCTCTGTCAGCTTTTAGTCACCTATTCTGGCCTGTTAGTGGCTGTTGAGTTCGGGTCCTGCCACGTCACAAACCAGCCCATGACATTCTCTCCTTTCCTTAGATCTGTCTTCTGTGGGTTTTAGCCAGAGCCACGCCTTAGAGGAAGTTAAACTTCTGTTCCTTTCATTTGAGATGAGGGATTGAAAACCAAGTGGCTCCTAGTCACCCAGAAAGGTGG
The DNA here is from genome assembly GCF_027574615.1 of Eptesicus fuscus. Classification (NCBI taxonomy): domain Eukaryota; kingdom Metazoa; phylum Chordata; class Mammalia; order Chiroptera; family Vespertilionidae; genus Eptesicus; species Eptesicus fuscus. The sequence goes on along the minus strand of NC_072484.1, from coordinate 80,421,334 downwards.
ATCAGAGACCCATAATCACCTCCAGGGAGCTTTGCTCAGCCCTAGTTAGACTCCCTACATTGTAAGTAGGCTTACTCCTCCCGATTGCTGAAGGCAAGTTTTCCAGAAAAGCAAGAACACTAAGTGATTTCTTTATTATGAAATACTTTTTGGAGCTGTTTAGGGAGTCTGAGGCATTCCAAAGGACATCTTTGCTACATAAAAATGTGGTCACAGAAGGCAGTGTTGGCTGGCTAGACACAGGCTAGAACCAGGTCAGGAGATCTGGTTCTCCAACCAACCAACAAACCAACAAGAAAATGAATCCAGATTGGGCCAGTGTTGAGCAAGGACAGGAAAGGGAGGGAAATGGAAAGGAGGTGGTTAGAACGTAAGAAAATGTTGGTACAGATGAGATATGTTAATGGAAAGCAAAGAAAAAAAAAAGTAATGTGTGACAATGAGGGAGAAATATGTGTGGTGAAGGGTCAGCTGTGCAGGTGACTGGACCTCAAGCAGGTCTTAGTTTGGGTCCTCTGCAGTTTTCCAGTCTATTCTTAGGGCTGTAGAAGTAGAGGATTTGCATTGAACTCACATGAAAACTGAAGAATTGAATTATGTCTACGTTGCAACTCTGCTGTATTTCTCCTGGAGTACTTTTCATTGGCTTGAAAATTTCAAGCTTATTTAAAATTTCTCAGACTAGAGGTTAATGCCAATTAAGCTTTGGGTCCTTCTTTAAGCAGCTCAGTGTGTCAGCTCATTCTCTTCTGCAGGAAGGTTTAATCTGCTCCCAGACTTGGTTGGGGGAAACAGTATACCACCCGAAGAAGAAGGGCAAAAGAAAGAATGAAGGGAATGATTCTCAAAGTCCAACAGGAGAGAACCCTCTTCGTGGCTTAATTGAAATGAAAATGGTTGCTCTTTCCTAGCAATGATGGGGTGAGTGGGGCTAATTTAAAACTTCCTCTCTGGTGACTTTGGAGCCACTCAGACATGGCTTGGGAATGACAAATTGAAAGTGGCTGGTTTGATTTTGCTGTTCAACTTGTGTGAAATGCCAAAGGTCAAGCAGGGTCACAAACTGAGTCTCTATGATACAAGCTTTAAAGTCCGGGAGGATGCATTCCTTTAAACTTACATATTGCTGGGATTAAATGCGACTGACCTACTGGGCAGCAAATGATGGGAAGCCCATGGCAACAGTGCAGAACAGACGGCTCCCTGGGTAATTTCGAACAACTGTTGGTACCATGACAGAGCAGTGATGCTTGTCAGCATATTAACTTGGAATTTTAAAATTCCCTCCCGCAGATACCCTCTCTCTTATTCTCTTATGTTTCCAACAAAAATCCATCTCTCTCTAAGGAAATAATGTTGTGTTCTGCAATAATAATACAATTTCCAGCCAGCCCTATTTCCTGTAAAGAAGCTGAACGTAGAGGCAAACAAGATATTCTAATTCCCATTAGAAAACTTAATTCTGTCTCTCTTTTTATACTCTACCATGCCAGGTGTTCAATGTCTTGGGGAAGGGAAAGGGGGGAGGGAGGAGGAAATTGAAAATACTCATTTGAAATTTCCACATCCGACTTTTAGAAAACATCTACGGCAATGGGATGACTTCATACTCATTCTGAGTCTTCTTAACATGTTTTACTTGGGCTGTGGAAATGGGTAATAAGAGATGGAATGTCTGTCCACGCTAAACCAATGACTAGAGTACAACTTGGATGAGAAATGTACAGTTGAAATTGACCATTTAAAAGACGATTTGTCACACACAGTTTGCATCCATGCAGACTGATAGGTTTATAATTACATTATGTACAAAAATGTTTTAGTTTATTAAGGCAACCACAATTTGGATCTTTTGTCCAAGGTGGCTCAATACAATTGGAGTGGTGATACCCTCGGAGCTTTCCCTTTTTTTGAGATAAGAACACTTACTCCCATTTGCTTTTAAGAAATAATTATCAAGAGATAATGGACTTCTCCTATTGTCCTTTTGTTTCCTTTTTCCCATGACCTATGATAGTTATTTGTATGAAGAAAAAAAAAATCACATACCAAGGCATTGCTAAACACTTGTCTTTCTGGTGCCTGGGGTTTCAGTTTTTGGTGATTTGTGAGTTATTCCATTTGCTGTGGGGTATTCAAAACCATCTTATTCTGCCTATTCTCTGATGATATGTTTTAAGTATAAAAATAACCTGGCGGATGCCTGGGTCAACAGATCCTCGGGTGCTCTAAATCACTTATTAAAAAGGCTCTAGCAATACAAGGATTGGGATTCAAAGCCGAGTTCCCTGGGACAGCATGCCAAGGTGAACATTACAACACAGCTAAGGTTTACGTTATTCGGGTGTGTACCAAAGAAAAGAAGGCAGCAGGTAAGTTAATGAAAAGGCATACGGAAGTACCTAACGGGCAAAGGGAAAGGAGGAACAGACGATGCTCACTATCAGCGTATGTGTGATAGAGAGGCTCACAGAAGAATACGAATGCAAGTCTAAGGCTGCCTATCACTAGAATCCCACCTGCTGATGACATGAGTCCATCTGAGAAACTGTATCGTTAACGGAAAGATTCCGGCCACCTGAAGACCATGTTGGTGCCCAAAGCCTAGCCCAGCTTGAAAAACCCAAAGAAATTAAAAAAAAAACACAATTAAATGGAAGTGGGTTACAACAAAGCCAGTTGAGACATCTGCAGCTTTTCTGCCCTTGGAATGTTCCCTAATCGAGGGTGTTTCCCTTTCCGTTTTCCTGGTCAGCAAATGCAGTGGCATCAAGGGCACACCTTGGACATGGGAGGTCCGGGGGCCATGGGCACCACCAGCTCTCTCCTCCTCCGTGGGTCTTCTGCTCGCTGGCCTGTCCAGGATCTAGCCGTAGCCAAGTGCCGCTGGGGTGGGGACTGCCGTAAAGCACAGACTAGCTTCTTCTGAAGGCGCCCCCCCTGCTTTGCTTTCCCAAGAGCTCCTGATGGCGCAACCCCGTCATCTGGCCCGATTCTGCCCGCCCAGCTTCTGGAGAGCAGAGCAAGGGTGTCCCTGCAGCGGGGGCCTTCCCAGGCGTCCTTTCCCCCAGCCCCAGGTTCAGATGCCCGGCCCCGCCCTAGGGAAGGACATCACTCTCACTCCCTCGGGACTTCCTCTGCCTTTTGGCCTTGACCTCCTCTTCCTGGGGCAGGGGCTGCTGCGGGGGCGGCTGCTGCGGGGGCTGAGCTGGAGGCTGCGGTTTGTGTTTCCTCTTCCCACCTCCTCTGGGGGTCTTGGGCAGAGGTGGGGGCGGCGGCGGGGGCGGGGGCGGGGGAGGGAGGGGAGGTGGCGGCGGCGGGGGCAGGGGCGGCGCCTCCCGGGCCATGTGGATGACCGCTTCGATGGTGGCCATGATGGTGTCTTGGCTGGCGGCAGGCTCCAGCACCAGCGGGCTCAGGCTGGGCTTCTGACCCCTTTTGCTGGGCAGGTCGATGCATTTTTCCAGCACCGGCATTTGGTCTCTGGAGTCCTCATCAAACTGGCTGGGCTGCTTTCGGGGGCGCCCCCTCCGCTTCTTGACGAAGTTGTTGCCTGTCTTTGATTGTCTCTGCAGCCGCTTGGCCTTCAGGATCTTGTTCACGTGGTCCAGGTTCTTCTTGGTGGACAGGATCTTGGTGTAGCTGCACATCTTGCGCACCTCGCACTGGATGGCCTCGATCTCCCGCCTCTTGAATCGTTTCTTCAGGGAGGAGCTGGCTGCAGGAGGGGAGAGAGAAGAAATTGAGCACGGGATGCCAGCTGCCCTAAGCCTCGCCTTTTCAGTGACACCTGGCGTCATATTTGCCTGTGGAGATTGGGGACCGTTAATGCCATGGACATGACTTAGTACCCAATATTTATTCTCCCCTTTTCCTTATTAAAATTAAAAACAATAAAAATAAACATTGATTAAATATCTTACAGCTACAGAGCATTTTTATTTCTATTATTTCAATCTTCACAACAATCCATGAAGTAGTCCTGTTCCCATTTTTAAGATTTGGAAACTAAGGCTCATGCCACTAGGGAGATCCACTCAGAAGTCTAATGGCAGAGTCACAATATGAATTTTCCTGTCACAGCTTTTATTATTTATGACCCTTTGACATTTGATCTGATTCAGTTTAGCATTAGGCTGTACTTTCTCTTTTTGTAGAAAATGTTGAATGAATAGAATGACAAACAGCCTTCCCTATCAAGCCATCTTGATAGGTACTTGAATGTAGGGATGATTCACATGTACTGTCAACCTCCAAAAAGAGATGTCTTGACCTTGAACTGGACTATTTTACTCCTAACCTTCCTCCTCTGTCAGCAGGGAGGATTACTTTCTGGGACACTCTATTTAGGATAACACCATCTCTCTAATTCTCTTCCCCTAGCCCCCGCCCCAAATTTCTGGACTTGTTAAGTTGCCTGATGATGTCCACTTGACTAGTCCATCCTCTGGGAACCTGAAGGGAAACATCAGCCAGGTGTTTCTGAATCCTTTACACTCCCACTACTAGGCTATTGTCTGCAAAGAGCTATTTTCACGTCCTGTTGGCCAGATGCTCCTTTAGTTTATGAGCCAAACTTCTGGTCTCAGGAAGTCCTGTACTGCCGCCACTAAATAGCCTTCAGAACTGCTTCATTTTGAAGTTCAGACACAATAAAGTGTGAATAGCTTCAAGACGTAGCAGATCTTTCCTCCTTTAGGTTGTTCTTTCTCTTGTGTTGTTCACGAGACACATGTGTACATTCATATGCACACACACAGGCACTCACACATACTCTTCTGCCCATCTCCACACTGGCCACTCTCTCTGGCCACTTATAAATTTACGAAGTGTGTCTTCAATTAGTTCCTTACCTCTATAATTTACCCTACATGCTCAACCCCAAAGAAGCCCAGATGTGGAGTAGAAGATGTTGACCCTACTAAATGTGGCAGGCCTAAAAGAAAAGGTTGCATTTTAGCATCATGGTTTATTGTGTTAGAATAAATATCTTAAGAAAAATGAGGGGAAAAATGCTTAAAACATGGATACCACTCTTAGTTATTCCTGGGCACTCCCACTTTATTCTTTCCCCTGCTCTACCCCATTCCTCTCTCATGCTGTGCCCAGCACAGATTTCCAGGAGGGGTTTCATTTGAAGTTTTTAAAACACTGGCTTTGTGGAGTGGGAAGCTCTGAGTTCCACAGGACAGGTCAAAATGGTACTGCTTTAGGCTAAAGGTCATTGCAAGACTTACTGAGCAATGACTAACGACTGAACAATCTTAAATAAAGTAAGTTATAAAGATCAAAATAAAAAAAGCCAGAGTGAGCTTCTGACTACAAAAATAGCATTTTTTTTTTTTTGTAGTTAGTGTTGTAAAAGGAAAAGGAGACCAACTGTGGGCCAAACACTGGGTGGATGAGATTTCAGTGTCTCTTCCCTCCAAAGATACCTCATGGGACTTTATTATAAAGCCTCTAGAGTAGTGTCATCCAATAGAATCTTCTACACTGGTGGAAATGTTCCATATTTGTGTTGTCTTATAGGGTAGCCACTAGTCACATGTGGCAACTAAACACCGGAAATGTGGTCAGTGTGACTGAGAAACATAATTTTTCATTTAATTTCAATAGCTACCTGTGGCCAGTAACAACCATGTTGGGCAGCTCAGTTCTAGACCTAAGCACTGTGAATCCCAGAGCACACAATGGGATTCATTTAGTAAAACACAACTTGGTGCCTTCAATAAATAAGATGCAAGGAGAGACAGGTAGGGAAGAGGGTGGAGGTGTAAATTAAGAGACTTAAGAGGTAAAATGCTCATATTTGGATGCCAATTTAAACAAACTGTCAAAAGAGATCACATTTCATGAGTTTGTGGAGATTTGAGTACTATATGGGCATTGCATGGTATTATAGACTTACGAGAGGCCCGATGCATGAAATTCATGCAAGAGTAGGCCTTTCTTCCCCTGCCTTGCTGCACTGGTTTCCCTCCGGCTGCCAGCAGGCACCAGGGACCCGGGCTTCCCTCGCAGCCCCTGCTTCGTCCAGAAGGACGTCAGGTCTAATTTGCATATTACACTTTTATTATTATAGATTGTTAATTTTCTTAGGTGTCATAATTGCATTGGGATCATCCTCTTTTAAAGTGCATATCTTTAAGAAATACATATTAAAATATTTATAGATGAAATCATATGATATAATCTGGATTGCCTTCAAAATAATGGGGAAGGGAGGAGGTAAGTAGAAGTATTGATGAAACAAGATTAACCACTGTCCCTGTGTGTGACCAGAAACAGAGTGCAGTGTACCAAGAAGGACTTCATGCAGGTGTGGCTGGAAAGCAAGCTGGACTAGGACAGGCCTCTTGGCCTCTCTGAATCTCTTTTTCTTTACCTACTACATTGGATGGTTAGACTACATACTCTCAAGGTTCTCTTTTGGATTTAAAGATTGCTATAATTCTTTCCTATATTCATTATCAATTGCCTTGAGAAATGTGAGGTGGCTTTCTATAACATTTATTTCATCTAATAACTTTGAAATCCTAGTTGGGGGAAGGACTTTGGACTTGGCATGGTTTGATATTCACAAATCTTTCTCCTTATTGCTTATGATTGCACTGTCCCTCTAAATGTTTTCAGATTTTTCTCTCTTCAAATTGTTTCATTATTAGACAGTAATTTCTGGGCTTTTGCAGCAAGATTGATTCCATATTTGCCCTCCATCTTCTAATTGCCCTATATCTTGCCTGTTCTTTGTCAGTTCTAAAAAATAATTACAAGTGGCCAAGGCAAGATGCAAATTCATTTCTTAACTCTGCAATGCAAATCATTCTGGACCTTTCTCTGTATTTAAAATTGCCATGCAAATAAGTGGTTGAGGTGGTTTGGGTCTAGACCTAGGTTTTCCTTCTCTTCGTTGCCATTATCAGAGGATCAGCTCATCAGCCTTCATTTATTTTGCCATGTCTTTTATGATAATCAAAGACAACTGAGCACTGTGTGTTGTCACTGACTACAGATGTAGCACAGGCACTGTGAACAAGATAAGGGCTCACAAGGCCTAGTTTTATAGAAGGTTTCTAAGAAATAGGGGCTAATAGTTTGAAGACTGTACCTTTCCCATGTGGAACTTACATCCTAGTTTTACAAGAACTTTATGGTTGGGTGGGAGAGGGAGACAAATTTATCTCTAGATTCATTAGAATTTTTCTTACTGCTTGAATATCCCTAAGGGCAGGTGGGGTCCTATTGGGGATTGTTGAACTGTCTGGAGTTGAGCTGTCTTCCAGGATGACCAGGGTTGGAACACCATCTGCCTCAATCAAGGCCAAGAGGTGCGGTATGAATTGCATTGCATGTTGATCCAGTTTAAAGGGTTCTTAGATAGCAAAAGCCCGTCTTTTCTCTCTGCAAAGGTCATTCACAAAGCCTTACATGACATGGTACGTAGAACATAGTCAGCAAATACAAACTCGAGGGGATTCAATTGTTCAATATTCTCGCATGCACGTTGTGCATTTTTTTGTACTTTGTAATTATATTTAAATCAGTAGTGATCCCGTGTTTTCCTTGCTGCTTTTAATTTTTTAACAGGCTGTATGAAGCAACTTGCCTTGGCATGCAAACGTTCTCCCTTCTTCCTTAGAATTTAAATTAACCTTCTAACATTCCTGGCCTTAAAAGCACTTCTGAAAGAAAAGGCAAGCTGCCGCTGCTGGTGAGGTCTCTGCAAGGCAGGGCTGGTCGTCAGCCGAGTACTACAGATCTGCTTTCCAGTTCGGGAGCCATCGTTTAGAATTAGGGTTTGCAGGTGCAGGGGATTTGTCACAATATAAAGGTGCTTCCATTCTGTTCTTAAAGTCATCTTACTACAGGTTGGGGTTTCTCTGAAAATCTGACTAGCTTGTTTGAAGCACAGTATCTGCTTGACTGAAATGGCAGATTCCTCTTAGGTTTATTGATGAACAGCATCTTCTCTCTGATGCAATGGCTTGTAAGACCCTGGTCTTTGTTTTGCTCCCATCTCCCATTTCTTCCTGAGACAAGCGAAGCTAGGAAGTGAGGTGGGCAGCCTGGCTGATGGAGAGGTGAAGCAGTAGGTGTGCCGGTGCACGTGTAGGTGTGCAAGTGCTGACATGGCAAAGGCCACCAACAGTAAGCGCCCCAGAGTATCTGTCTCCCCCAGATCTTCTGGGATAGGGGTTCAGTAACTTGCCCTGCACCCTCCTGCCTCTGCAATCTTGTCCACACTGCTCGCCTCTTCTCTGCCTCTCCAATCTGGTCCAGTTTTAAGTCAGTAAAACATATTAAGGTTTTTTATTTTATTCTTTGTATTTTATTTAAAAAATATAAGAAGTAAGGTAAATATTCTAATGCTTAATAGATAGAGCAGCCGTGAGACCCTTATTTGGGCTGCATATCAGATGGTGTCAACTCTCAATGGTGGGCAAGAGGTTCTGGGAAAAGAAGAGGCATGTGACTGGAGGGGCTGACAGGTAATCCATCGGATTGTTACTTTCAGGGTGTTGTCATGTCCTATACTCTAAATGCTACAGCAGGTCAGCCTCCATGGTTCATTTTAGAAAATTAAGATCTTTAAGCAGAAAAAAAAATTCAAAATATTTTATAATAGGATAAGGGATATCCATGAAATATGTTATATACCACACAGAGTTTTATTGGTTATCTCAGCAAACTGCATAAGAGTTGTCATTTTCAAAGATGAATTCGGCAATTTTCTTGTACAAAAAGACAGGGTTCTAAAAGTTCTCACCTTTTCTGTGCTGTCAAGGGGCTATCAGTAATGTTACCTAGCAGCTGTTAAAAAACAAACAGAAACTTAATGTCCTTTTGGGGTAAAATGGGCAAGAAAGTAATTGCTTTTAGAAAGAAACACACAAGGGAGGTAGCATTTTTGAAATGGATTGAAAACGTTTTCATTGTTTGTCAATTTTGCTGCCAAAAATGATATATTATAACCTGTAAAATCCTTTAAATCTGCAAATTAAAAAATCTTGTAAACAGAGTTAACTTCAAAATGATGCATTTCAGAGATTTGAACTTACTAAAATCTATAATGCCTTTAGATATGCAAGAGCATTTGTTTATTGATAAGGAAGTTGGTTAGCCAAATTTCATCAAAAACCTTTGCTTAATTGAGGGGCAGTATTAAAAATAGAGTATTAAGCAAAATGATGCACTTTCTCCTTTTGTATCTATCTATAACTAAAATATCCTTTTAACCTTTAATGTCTGTATTGAAATAAACTAAATTCAGAATCAGACCTTCAAACTGCTTTATCATGTGTTAAAGAAACAAGTTTTATAAAAGAAGTATTCAAACTAAATCACTTGGCCCTCCCTAAAACATTATTAAAATTAGTATAACATGTGGATGGCAGTAAAAATGCTTTTTGTTTCATTAATAATAAAAAGTTCCATGAAATTGAAATTTATTTTAAAATATTATTTATTTCAGATTTATCTCAACCTTTTAAAGTTCACATTTAAAAAAAATGAGTGCATATATGCTGAATATGTGTTTACATGGGGTAAAGCTTCAAAATTATGTTACTGATATCACCACATGATCAAAATTTTTGACTACTTTAAAGTTTTCCTTTCTTTTCCTAACGTCCTGAAGAGTTTATTCACTCAGTATTTATCGCTAGATCTTCTTAGAGACAGTAGTGCTCCTCTTCATTCCCCTATAACAGAGAACACAGTTCCTTTCTCATAGTAGGTGCTGAATTAATATTTCCTGCTGCACTGCTTCAGGTTATAAGCTCCTAAAGACCAAAGCCTGCATAACATTAATCTTTATCTTCCCCAGAGCACCTTTAATTGAACTGCATGCAATTCCAAGGCAGTCAAAGGAAAGTCCTACCCATCGAGAGCTTCTGCAGTGGGATTTGATGCTGACCTCCGCTATTTGGTTAGGCCGCCCTGAGGACCTGGTCCTTAGGTTTTTAGAATCCCTGACTTCTCTGACCACGAGGAAATAATACCAGTCATTTCATGAGCTGGGTTTGGTACAAACCACTCGTGGCTTTGGACAGAGGAAGGCAGTGGTAACGTGTCTCTAGAGAGAACCTGAGCTGAGTAAGGACACTATTAGTTTGCTCGAGGAACCCCTAAGAAAAGTAACCTGGACTTTGGCAGGCTTGAGAAAGCTGGGTGAAGGGGAGAGCTCAGAGATCTGAGAACTAGCAACAGAGGCGATTACAGATGCCTATAAGGGACATTGTACACCTTCTTTAATAGGAATTGTGCAGGGTGTGTCCTCAGAAGAGTCTTTTAAGTCTGTGAGTTTTTCGGGGGGTGGAGGGATAGGTGGGCGATATTTATTAGGATCACAGTGTTGTCTTCCTAGGCTTTGGGCGAGGAGTGAATCCAGAGTGGCAGCACTCATAAACGGAGGAATACGAGGGCCATTTAGCCCTAGTCTGTTTCAGGCAACTTGGACTTCTGTAAGTTGCACGTGGCTCAAGCTCTGCAGACTGACTAGACAATGTGAAAGGCTGGATAGAAATGTAGTTGAAGCCAAAAAGTTGAAAGCTCCATCTGTTGAGTCTCACAGCCTGCCAGGTGGTCACATGGCGGGAAGGGGGGGGTCGCACCCTGTCAATGGGCTCTTTGTATTTTTTTCTCTCTCAAATATGGCATAGCTATATCCTTAACCATAAAAATCATCTCCTATATAATACTCCAAATATTATAGATGCATATTCCTACTTGATTGTGAGAGTATTTTCATTCTTTTTTGAATTTTGAAAACAAATAAACAACCCCCCCCCAAAAAAAAAACACACAAACAACAGGGAAGAACAAAGAATAATGTAGCAAACAGGATCTTATAAAAATTTTTCACATTTTAAATATTTAGGCTCAGAAGAAACAAATCCTTGTTGACCATCCTAGAACTTCAAGAATTACATCAAATGGTAGCTATCCATGTTTTGTTTTCTTCCTAGTCTTAATAATTGCACTTGTTTACTTAAAAACTTAGTCTAGTTGTTTATGATCTGAGAGAAAACATATCCACCAAGACATTAGAACAATGTTGTCTTGACTTTTCATTCTTTAGTTCTGTGCCTCCAAACAAATCTCTGAATTTCTTGACAGGGAAATTACCTCTAGATAAATATAATCCTATAAAAATAGTCATACACCTTCAAGTCTTCTCTCTTCTCGGTAAGACATCCTTTATTCCTTCATCTGTGTTTTATGAGATTAATTCTAGACTATATTCCATTTTGATCACCCTTCTCTAGAGGGTGTTTATATGCCAAATATCATCTTCAACTTTGGTGCCCAGAATTGAACTGATTTCCCAAGTATGAAGTGAATAGTGCAGAAAAATTGGGTTGATTAATTTCTATGATCAAGGAACTATGCATCTATCAATAAGGGCTATATTAAAAAAACAAAACTAAACTAAACTCAGGTTTTTTTTTTGTTTTTGTTTTTTTGTAGCACAACACACTGCTGACTTGTATTAAATGGAAGCTCAATTAATCCCCTTAAATGTTTTCATATAAACTGCCACCAATCTGGACATTGCTATGTGAAATTGGTTTTTAAGTTTAACTACAAACCTTCTTTTTAAATCAGCAAAGATTAATTTTACTGGTTTCAGTCCAGTGTTCTAGTCTGTTGTGAAAAATTGGAGTCTTAATCTTGCTTTGTCAAAGGGTGCCCAGATTTTTAGGGATTTCTATGGGGTTTAATACCCTCCAAGTTAATGACTGTCTCTTTAACACCTTCTAGGTATGATTCAAGTGTCTCAAATGAATGCCATTGTTTCCCTCTTTATTAAACTTACTAGAGGCCCAGTGTATGAAATTTGTGCACTCAGGCAGTGGGGCGGTGTCCCTCAGCCCAGCCTGTAGCCTCTCGCAGTCCGGGTGCCTTTGTGGGGGGATGCCCGACTGTCAACTGGGCTGAGGGACAGTCTAAGGGAGCGGGCCTAAGCCGTCAGTTGTACATCCTGCAGTCTCTCACAGTCTGGGAGCCCTTGTGGGGATGCCCGACTGTCAACTGGGCTGAGGGACAGTCCAGGGAGCGGGCCTAAGCCGTCAGTTGGACATCCTTAGCGCTGCTGTGGAGGCGGGAGAGGCTCCCGTCACTGCCACTGCACTTGCCAGCCATGAGCCTGGCTCAGGGCTTCTGGCTGAGTAGTGCTCCCCCTGTGGGAGTGCACTGACCACCAGGGAGCAGCTCCTGCATTGAGTATCTGCCCCTAGTGGTCAGTGTGCATCATAGCAATTGGTCATTCTGCCATTTGGTTAATTTGCATGCTAGCCTTTTATTATATAGGATTGAAGAAAATATTTCAATTTATACCACAAAGTATTCCTGCATTCTTCATAAAAACAATAAGCAATTTATACTATTGCTTTAGACGTTCACATATTTTTGTGTCTATCTAGTTAATAGATGATGGATGTACCATAGAAACAATAACTTTGCATAGCCTACAGGTGTGTGCCCAACTCTATTATTTCTGTCAAATAGGATATTGCATCTGATGTTGAGCTGGCGAAAATATCTTACATATATCTTTCATCCAGAGGCAATTCTCCTGCTTTAGTGAGAAAGAACAAGACAAAAACAAAATGAAACAAAACAAAACTAGGTGTGGTTCCAGTGCTTTCCAATTCCCACTGGAATTTAGTTTATGATTCAGATTTAATGGTTCCCATTTATATTTTCATCTTGATACATTCTACCCATTCTTTAAAACTCCAATTAAGTCATCTTCCTAAAAGCCACCTGAGGACTCTCATTTCAACATTAATCTTTCTGGTTCTTTCTATCTTGCTTGCATCTCTCTGACATCACTTGACAATCTGTCCTCTATTAAGGAGATGGGATTAATCTACCTTTATCTATCCACTTAAATTGTGTTTTCTTAAGGGACAAGTAGGATGTCTTAACCATTCTTACTCATTCTTGGAACAAATATTGCTTGAGCCCCACTTTGTACCAGGCACTGGGCTGGGCACAGCTCACTTACTTGAAATCAATCTACATTATGTGACCTAAACTTAGGCTTAACATCTACTTTTGTAAGGTCTGTGTATAAAATTTGAAAGGATTCACTGAAGGGAATCCAAGTCACTGTAAATTAAATCAGATCCTCACCTATTTTAGTAGTTCCCTACTTTCCTTGGGACCCCATTAACTATATGGAGTATCTAAGGTAGGACCGAAAACATGGAAGTACTGAGAAATAGATTCTGATATCCAAACCACTCTATAGAAGTGGCCTTTCAATGATAAAAACAAATTTGGAACTTATTGAGCTCCATTAAGCAAACCGGCTTGAGCATTTAAGGCCACAGATTGATTAAAACCATGGGTTCCCTGGAAAACGGAGACAAGTATCTATCTATATCTTACTTAATAATAGACAAACATGTAAACTGACCGTACCTCTGCTACGCCACAGCCAATCAGGAGTAAGTATGCAAATTAACCCAACAAAGGTGGTGGGGCAGCCAGGAGGGGCAGGATGCCTGCTATGAGGGGGAAGGGAGGCGGCGGAGGGAGCTACAGGAGCGGTGCTCAGGCTGGGAGCAAGGACTTGCAGGGAGCGAAGCCAGGGGAAGGAAGGCCTATTCTTGCATGAATATCATTAGAAGCTACAGTATATATATATATATATATATATATATATATATATATATATATATATATAAAAGCTTAAGGTTCTCTCTGGAGACACATTACCACTGCCTACCTCTGTCCAAAGCCACATGACCAGTGCACCGCGGAACGGCCTTGAGTCCTGGAGTGCTGCCCCGATGCCCTGCCTCTGGCCCTGCCCCTGCGGCATGCACGTGGGGCCGCAGAAACCCTGGCAGAATTCACACGAAGTGGATGCCGGGACCCCCAAGGCACACACGTAGGGGCCTGCGGAAACCCTGGCAGAAGCCACGGGAAGTGGCCACCAGGACCCCTGTGCCCCCGACAGGCTGCAGGAACCCCAGAGGAAGCCATGCAGAGTGGCCGCTGGCCCCGTCCCCTCTGTGTGCGCCACCATCTTGTGACGGTGTTACGGCATGAGGGTCAATTTGCATATCTCCTCTTTATTATATAGGATTATCTAACACCAAAATGAGAGAGAGAGAGTGAGTGAGAGAGAGGGACAGGGTAGAAAATATGAATGGTTTTTTTCATTGCTGAACATTTGGATCAGAATTATAATGATTTATTGTGGGGGAGTGTCCACATGCTCTCTTGGCAAATACCTATACATTCAAGTTCTCAGCAATATACCAGTACTTTTTTTGTGGGTTTTTTTAAGTTACTGCTTTTCTTTCCTTTTTTTTTTTTTTTTCCTAATATAAGCTTGGACAGACTCAAGGCAGCAAATACTCCTTCCTCAATTTAAGTTTTGACAATTTAAGAGGAAAAAGCTCATTCATCATATTTCCCTTTTAGAGACCATAAATTATTGGCTCATATACCATGTGGCTTGGATTCTAGGAAAAGTTAGCATAAACAAACCCAAGTTACAATTCGTGGAGTAAGAGAGTGAGTCATAAACAAAACACAGACATATGCTCTCATATAAATAAGGGCCTGGATCATCAGCTTCCCAAAGTCTGCTTCCCATTAATTACACAACAGAATGAACTTTCCATATGTAAGCCCAAATCACTTAACTCTGGCAACTTGTGGGAGACAAAGACCAGGATTGTGGCTTTCATTTAGGCACCAACTAAACTGGGTTTCAAAATAAGAAAAATCCTCTCAAAATACCTTCAGCTTTTGGAGGGCATGAAAGTCCCTTGGAGGAGGGTTTTTGAGCATTGAAACTCCAGCAACCCAGGGATACTGCTCGAGGCTGGTCTAGATCCCCTGCTGAATTTAAAGCTAATATCGGGCTTACTCTTTTTTGTTCTGAGCTCTGTCATCTTTATGGGCAAGCCCTGGGTCCAGGCCACACAGGGTGTTCAGACATTGCTGGGATCATGGAGCAGCTACAAATCCCTCTGTCAGAAGGTTTGCTCTGTCTTTTGAACCTATCTATTGATAGCACAAACTCAAGTTTCTTCATGTTGCATGAAAACTCTCTGGTCTCTCTTAAAGAGGAATCAAGGAAACATATAAGGACTCCTGGGGAAGAGGATTCCTCGGTAGGCGAGACACTCTGAGAGTAGTGGGAGCAGTGGAGCTCTCTTCTGTGTCCCTTTCAAAAATGACCTCATAAAACAAACCAGCAGAGTTAGTTGCAAACAACTGAAATAACAGATGTCACATTTTAGGAGTCCTGGGTACAGGAGAGGGGAGAAAAAGGAAATTTATTCTTTGCTAGGGGAGGTGCACATGGGTTTCCACCATTCATTTACTCAATGATTATTTTTGTAACGTCCACTTTCTGTATCATACTATGGACCATACAAGGTAAGTGCAATACATTGTTCCTACTTTCATATGAAATTAAGGGAAAGAAGATGCGAACATTTTTGGAGAATCTACAGTGCAGTCTGCAGTATTTCACGTAGTTCCTCATTTAATTAGCAACTACATGAGGATACTATTAGTGCTATAGTACAGATATGAAAACTGAGACCTCAGAGATTAAATAATTTTCCCAAGGGCACATATTTTATTTATTTATTTATTTATTTATTTATTTATTTATTTATCCCTATTCAAGGCTATTTTTCCATTGCTTTTTGAGAGAGTGGGAGGGAGGGAGAGAGACAGAGAGAGGGAAACATGGATGTGAGAGAGATACATCAATTGGCTGCCTCCTGCATGTGTCCCGGATTGGGAATTGAGCCCGCAACCGAAGTACATGCCCTTGACTAGAATCAAACCCAGGATCCCTCAGTCCATTGGCCAACACTCTATCCACTGAGCCAAACCGGCTAAGGCAAGGGCACACATTTTAGAGGTTATGGACTCAAGAATTCAAGCAAGGGCTGCCCTATTTCAAAGCCAGTTTCATACAATAGATACACCCTTATGGAAGCAAAAATAAGACAGAAAGTTAGATAGGAATGAGGCTGGGGTTTCCCTGTTAATTTCCCACTGTTGACTGCACTGGAGTGCCAACTTTCTCTCAATTTCACAATCTCAAAGAACTCTTCCAATCCCCAAATTCCATAACTTAATAATACAAGAGATTACTACAGATTACCCTTGTTGCTTCTGCTAGATTATGTGTTCCTGCACAGTGCTTGGATTTTGTTACTCCCTTAGTTCAAATTCCTTTGTTTTCTATAGGGAGCCAGACAGCCAATATAATGAGTGAAGTTGGACTGTGTTATAAAGGAAGGTAGGGGGGCTGGAGGGGAGACCTAGGAAACTAAAGAGAATATGGCCCGTCTGATGCCCAAATGTTATTCTGTGTCGATCAATTGCTGGCAGGTAGAAATCTGAACCCAAAGTTATCAGATAGTCAGAGTTTCAAAAAGCCAGAAATCTGGATTACTATGTAAATCTTCTAACATTTCCCAGCTGCTAATTAATTTTTAAAGAAAGGCATAACCCTCTGGAGGCCAGTCAAAATACAACCACAGGTGGCTACTGGCCCATGACTGCCATTTTGCTAATGCTGCCCTTCAGAATGGTCACCAGGCCTCATTCGAAAATTTCAGGAACTCCATGTTCTGAACCCAAACCTCTTTTCCAGCTTCCTCTGTTGTTTCCCCATACACTCCTATCTCAGAGATGTAAATGTCTCTCTCCTATTCTTTCTACATGTGAATTCCATTCATCCTTAGAAGGCCACCTCAACTCTTCTCTTACCAGATCATCCCACTGTCTTCCGAACTCCCTTAGTACCACTCAGTTGGAAATCAATGATTTGTCAGTTGCGAAATGATAGCTCCATTACTATCTGAGGTTATTCAATCTATTCATTTTTAAATTGTTATTTGGTCATCTCATGTTTTGGAGTCAGGCCTTCCCAAACAGTGTGAAAGTTCCCCCAGGGCACGTCTAATCTTACACTTACATGTATCAAAGTGATCGGTGCTTAAAAACTCTTGACAATTCATACCAAAGACTTATAGAAGTTTCAGTAAGATGAGCTCCATATGGCAGTTATACCTTCACTGGTGGTGGTGGTGGTGGTGGTGGTGGTGGTGGTGGTGGTGGTGTGTGTGTATGTGTGTGTCGGGGTGGGGGGGTGGGGGGGCTGTGCCCTAAGATAAGGGTATTTGGAGGGTGGAGTGAGGATAAAACTTCTAATGATAATTAATGGATGTTATGATCTGAGTCATAAAATGACTAAATTATGACTTAACATGATTAAATCATAACATGACATGAGTTCATTTCTGACATGAGAGGGGTCATAAAAGTGATATATGGTTTTGACTATGTGATTGGTGTTTTGATCTGCCATTTCGTTTCTTCCTCACCACTGCCTAAAAGGCATTGTTTTCCCCATTTCACTAATGAGGAAACTGAGGCTCAGAAGTCTCAATTACACTCAGCGACTTACCTGAGGGATTTAGTTAATCATTACTGCAGGCCACAAAAACCCTGATCCTTGAATTCCAAATCCAGCTTCCACTATGCATTTGTGTGGTAGCCAGAAGGATTCCAGGTTTCCTAATTCCTACTCAGGTAATATTTTGTAATTCATTTCTCCATTCTGGGCTCCATTTTCTCATTTGCAACATGAAGGGGTTGGTAGAGGTGCCTTCTAGTCTATTCTAATGAGGTCTAGTCAATTCCAGTTTGAGTAGCAGGAGACCCAAACCCCCTGGGAGAATACCCTAGTATTACTCCAGTGGGTCTCAGGGGTAGAATGGAGAGGGCTTATGTCTGTCTGTCTCTTTGCCACATCTGTCCACAATCCTTACTCTTTCTCAGTGCCGCCTTTCTCCATGCCTCTCTTTCTCTGTCTTTCCTTTCTCTGAGACTGACTCCTGCCTGCCCGCACCACTAAGGATCATTCTTAATGACAGTCATTACACAGTTCTTCCACATTGCCTGAGGCCATTTCCGCAGCAAGGAGCAGGAAAGACCTGGCCCCCCTTCCCAACAGCTGGGCTCAGTATGCCAACTTCACTGGAACCAAGTTTTTCAAAAACTCTCCGTTAATTACAGGAAACGCACAGCACTGTCCCCACCCCCTCTCATTAACACAGTTGCTTTCAGTCGCCACTAAATTATCTCACCGCCATTAAAACAACAATCTAATTAGACTTGTGGAAATGGAAAGTGCCAGTGAACAAGGCAGGCAAAGCACTATCTCAAAACTGATCGTAAAATATTCCTGCCCTTTCCTTCTTGGCTGCATAAAATCTACCCCTGGATGAGCCTCCTTTCATTCTTTTCCATTTATAAAGAATATTTGATATAAAATGAGTATCTTAATAGAAATCGCTTCACGTATGGAAGGGTTTCTTTCTTGCATTTCTCTGAGAGCATGGAGTCCTCATTACAATAATCGCACCTGACTCCCCCTGAGCTGGGGCCTCACAGCCAAACCTCCCACTGGGCTTCAATGGAGGTGTGAATGATACTATCACTGGGAAGAAGATAAAATGTATTATTATCATTACTTTATTTTTAACAGGGTCTGACTGTGGCAAGAGGAGGCTGGGAGTGTAATCTGTAGGAAGCATTTCAAGAAGATAAATTGAGTTAAATTTCTCAGACACAGACTTTCAAACCTGTCATTAAGCCTTTTGTCTTCTCTAAAATCTCAGCTCTGGAGAGAAAAAAAAAATTAGTTCAATCAAGACCAGACCTGTTTACTGAGCATCTACTATGCACCCGATGCTATGCCAGGGTCTTCACGCCCAAATATGATTATATTGTTTAAAAGCAATGCTCCCGGCTTTCGCTTCTCTTATTTCAGCCATATAAATCAAGGGATTTATGGGATACTCAGTCCTTATTGAATGAGACAAAAACCTAAATAGGAAATGGTTGCTCCCCCTGGGAAAGCAATACTCCAGCCACAAGACTATCATATGTAAAATAAAGTACAATCTAGACCAGTGGTCGGCAAACCGCGGCTCGCAAGCCACATGCGGCTCTTTGGCCCCTTGAGTGTGGCTCTTCCACAAAATACCACGTGCGGACGCGCACCTACAGGTGCCATTGAAACTTCGTGGCCCATGCGCAGAAGTCGGTTTTCGGCCTGGGCGAGTCTATTTTGAAGAAGTGGCGTTAGAACACTCAAGGGGCCAAAGAGCCGCATGTGGCTCGCGAGCCACGGTTTGCCGACCACTGACCTAGGCCAATGTCCAGCTTTCCATGGAGTGGCTTATCCTACAAATCCCACAGAACTTTCACGTGAAGGGAGACACAGGATCCTCCTTCTCGGAATAAACCCATAGCAATGTACTGCACATATCATACCACATAGGCCGACTCTTGAACTTGACAATAACCTTCCCCCAGGATATCCTGGTGGATTAGTCAGGAGCTGGTCTGCCATAACTGAACAAAGGACTCTGTGAAATGTAGAGACCAATGATCAATGGGCTTACAGGGAGCTATGGGGCACAGAAGTTGTGGTATGCATATTGGCCATGGGGTGGTTCTCAAACTGGGCATAAGGGAAGGCATCTTAGAGTTGAAGGTACTATGCTGAGTCTTAAAGAATAATCATGAATTAGCCATCCAGATGGCTTGAGGAGTGGGTGAGGGAATATTCCAGGATGGAAAGCCCAAATAGCAGTAACCATAACAGCAACAGTAACAATAGCAGCAATAGCACTGGTTTGCTGAACTCTTCCTATGGGGCAGGCATGCAACCAGGATTTTCACCAGGTTTATCTCATTTAGTCCTCCCCACAACCCTCTACACTAGGTGGTATGCTTTCCATGTTCATTGAGGTCTGAGATCACCCTGTTGGTAAGGGCAGCCCTAAGATTCAGGGCAGGCCATTGTAAACAAGAACACGTCCAGTCAACGAGAGCACTGCATGGCCTGTGCGTGGTAAGAAGAAAAAAATGAGCCAAAACTTAGAAACAAGGCAAACAGAAGGGTGTTTGTGCTTTTGGAGTCCTAGAGTATTGTATAATTTCATGGGCCTGCCCAGTGATTATTAACTATCTAGGCTAGGGAAATGTGCCTTTTTTGGATTTGCTATCCACTGATAGCAAATGCCCAGACTCTGCCTCGTAATATGATAACTTGCAGGTTTTTGCCCAGATGCAAATGATTTCTGAGAAATAGAAAAGATAACTTTAGAGGTTATGGTTTTATTCCCCATTAGGACATTAACTGAGCAATCTTGCTTGATGTTCTTTCTCTGATGGCCACATTCCCATAATGCCCTGATCCTCTAATTCTTCCTTGGGCCAGTCCTGTCACCATATTGTTTTCCTTAACAAAGAGTTGCATGGATATTTGACATGACTTTATAGTTTTTGAAAACTATAGAGAGAAGACTCCAGAGAAGTTTGGTGCTGATGGCATCTCCAAGGAGATTCAGGTTGGAGCAGAAGGCAGAAAGCCAGTCCTGGAGTTTTGGTGCCTCTCTGAATGCTTACAGCTTCGGGCATGGACTCAGCTAAACTGCTTTAGGATGTCCAGATTAAATCAGAAAAGAACTTATTTCATCCTGTTTGGGCTAAATTAAAACAAAATTTTTGGAGTTATTTTGTGTGATGGGGTCTTCAGGGAAGCACAGAGGCTTCCAACCCTTCAGAGCCCAGAGAAGAGCGGTGGAGGGCTTTCCAGGAGCCGCACATTCTGCAGAGCTCTAGGCAAAGAGTGATTCTGTGCTGCTTCAAAATGGGTCCATTAGTAGCACTTTACAGACAACTTGAATGATTGGTTTCTAAAAGAAAGCTTTTATTTTTTTCTAGATCTTTTTGTTTTTAGGGTTTTCTACTGTATATTTTAAATGATTAGTGTGGATTTGCAGGTATTTATTTCACAATTTGAACACTTCTTCAATGTATATACTTATGGGCCTTGAATGTTCTAAATCCTGTTAACTCGAACAATTATTTGCTCCATTTTGGTTCTTTTGAAAGACCTGATTTTTGGCTGCAGTGGCCTATTATTTTGGTTAGGAGTTCCAGATCATGATCCCACATAGGACAAAGAAACAAGTAATATAAACAATTTTCTAATTCTCAAATTCCTGGGCATTGCTTTATACACCTGGATATTATTTCATTATTCTGGGCCTCTCTCCATAAATGGCAATTGGTTAAGAGAAAAATCAGGTATCACAAATTTGGGCGTTAGAAGCAATTTTCATGATCATTTTGCTCCAGCTACTAGACCACTGGATTTCACTCTGATTCCTTAGGATGAAGAATCCATTCTTTTAACTTGTAAAGGTAATTTTTCAAGCTTAAAGTTTGCATCTTGATTATAGGCATCGGTCAGTTCTGGTTGGACTGATAGTTTGGTTAACAACTAAATGGTTTATCTAATGTATATAGTCTCTCCCTTCAGAAGCAAAATGTCTAAAAATTTAATAGACTTTGAAATTTAAATAGTTTCACTTACTCATAGGCTCTGGTAGTTTTAAATAAGGCAGATCCTATAGTTTGAGAGAATAATGGTTTAGCCTTGATGCAAAACAGATACAAGCTAAGCACCATCTTCACTTTGCTCCCCTCTGGGTATCTTGAACTTGGCTACACCTTGAACAGTTGATATTTGATGAGACCAACTCTGATGCATGTCTGTTTTTCTCCTTGGATTTAAGATGTGAGACCATCAGTGAGAGAGAGAGAGAGAGAGAGAGAGAGAGAGAGAGAGAGAGAAAGAAAGGGAGAATGAGAAGGAGGAAGTAAAGGAGGAGGAGGAGGGAAGAAGAATGATATGTCTGCTTATTTTTCAATCATCTCTACACTAGACTGCACAGAACCACAGGGATTATGTTTCTTTGGCATTTTACTTAGTTCCTGCAGAATTTGTAATCCTATCTAATAAAGAGAGAATATGCAAATTGACCATCACGCCATAACAAGATGGCGGCACCCACAGCATGGTGGGGCCAGCTGCTCTGTGCACCTGTTGCCGCAGATCCTGTGGCCCCGCAGGGAGGCAGAAGGCTCAGTGGCCGTGAGGAGCCCAAGCCAAGCCTCCCAGTGGTCCTAGGGCAAAGAGGCCAAGCCAACCCACCCGGCGGTCCCGGGCAAAGAGGCCAAGCCAAACTGCCCAGTGGTCCCAGGGCGAAGAAGCTGCTCCGCTGACTAGCCTACACTATGGACCTGTTTGGGCACGTGGCGCGGAGTCCGGGGCCTCTAGCCCGCAACCCTCTGGCCTGGGTCTGAATTGCTTTTCCCTTGAGCAACATTTTTCCACGTGTGCATGTACAAGTTCAGGCTTTTGTTTTGGTTTGTTTTTACCCCAGAGATTGACGGAATTGCCAGCGTTATCTTTCATGTTTTTGAATCATCCTCTGTGCTTCTCTGATTTTTCGGTTGATAGTTTCCCGGGTCACAGGAAGTCTCCCTCTCCTCAGCGTTAGGAGCACCAGCCCAGGTCCACCCATCGGCCTGGTCCTGACTGTGGGGGTGAATTCCTTCAGGCTGGGGTTTGATCCCCACGCATTAGCAGTAGGAGACCAGTGCCTTTGTTATTGATGTGTGTCCGGGTTTTAATTGGACAAATGCCTGGCGGTCCCTCAAAGAAGCTGTCCAGTGGTCCCAGGTGCCAGCTTAGCAAAATCTTGCAGGAGGAGAATTCTGTCTGGGTTTCCCCAAATTCCCTCAGCCCCTACTCACGCCTCTGTAAAGGCACAGAACAAGTGAGGCCCCTTAAATAAAATTCAGAAGTCTCCAGCAACGGTAGGCCTCTCTCATCACAGTCATTTGGACTGGATGGCATTTGAGTATTGATCTAGGCACCCTGACAGAGAAACATGAAAGATAATGCTGGCAATTCCGTCAATCTCTGGGGTCAAAACAAGTTATGATCTCTGCCCTTAAATAATTCACAATCTTATTAGAGCGAGTGGATGATAAAAGCGCAGTAATGACATCAGAATGTAAGGCAACAATACAGAGAGGAACAGAGGCAATTGCTAGGGTGATTTCCCAACAATTAGTACAAAGAGTATGTCCTGTGAATTAAATAAAAAAATATGTGTGGAAGTAGCTGCTTCATGCGCATGGCATCCCTTCCTATTTTAAAGGAAGCTGAGTTCCATGTGAACTGTGTACTATACTATGATATTTGAGGCACAGAACAAGGGAGGCCCTAAGTGTACTATACTTTGATATTTGAGACATTCTTTATTGTTCAATGTGATTTATTTCTGTACGCCTCACTTCTGTAATAGTTAAATTACTAGAATAATACATCTTGCTATAAAATATTACTAGAAGATCAAATGATCAGGTGACATTTATTGTTATTTTCTACAAATGAACACAATCTCTGGTATGCTAGACTGATAGGTATTATAGAAATATTTAGATAGGGAAACCTACAGGCTTGACTACAAGTGAGGCTTACTATCACAACCCAAATTTATTGCTTAAAAAAAAAATTAAGAAACTGGACCAAATATAAGCCCTTGAAGGGCAAATGTAAATTGGATAAGCTTCACTATTACCAGAGCACCAAGAAAAAAATTCAGACACAAGAATGAGAAGCACATTGCATGCACTCTAAGTTGCTGCTATAGAAAAAGAATGGTATACTATGAAAATACTTAATATACACTGTAAAGAGATTTGTTCAAAGAGGATTTCCTAGAGTAGGTGGTATTTCAGTTAAGTTTTTTTAAATGTGAAGAGGTTAGCTAGGTAAGAAAAAGGTTAGGGGTCCCGGATTGCAGAGGGTGCAGGCCTGGCTGAGGGATTCCCCCTCCCCACATGCACGAATTTCGTGCACCAGGCCTCTAGTCTACTTAATAATAGTCCCATCTTAAATACAAAGGTGGGCCAAGTTTCAGTAGGAAGATAATGAACTTCTACACCTTGAATGACCTCCCTAAAAAGTTAGCTTAATATGTAGATCAGAAAAATTAGCCCGACCCATTCAGGTTTATATTATCTGATATGGTTAGTAAATTATGATTGGGACTGTACAATAGAAGTTATTTCAAATTATGCAGCCCTTTGAGCAAACTTTATTGAAGCTTTTACTGTATTGGCCCTAATTACTCACAGTAATGATGTACTGCTCCCTGGAATCAGACCTTCCTTGTGCCAGGGGACTGTGGCTGATCAATGGCTATCGAGCAGTTTGATCAGGAAGGCTGAGCTGCCTGAGAGCAGTTTGATCATGAAGGCAGTCACTGCTATCCCTTCCTCCCAGTAGCTCACAAACTCACATCTTCTCAGTCTGGCCACCCTCTCCTGGAACCCCTCTTCTGCACGCCCCCTTCCAAATCAATAACTTCATAATCAGCATGCCTCCCAGACTCTGAGAAGTGGAAAAATTGCCTTAATGCATGAACGCACGCGTGCGTGCACGCGTGCGTGTGCGCGCGCACACACACACAAGCTTTTAGATATATTTAAACCTCTGAACTGCCTTCATTTCTCCTATATTATAATGTTTATAAAATAGAGTGGAAAATGTTCATTTTTTCTTTATAAAATAAAATGGGAAATGTTCCTTCTTTTTCTTTTTCCAAAGATCACCTGTTTGAAAAAGTACTGGTGGAACCATAGACTAATTACTTGGCAAGTATTTACCCAACAGCCCCCCTCATGTCTGTCAAATGTTTTCCATTTGATTGTTTAGCAGTTCCAAGGCTGACCATGCTTTTCTCAGATGTCTCCCATCACACTGGGTGCTGGATCAGCACGCAGCTGCTGACTCGCAATCATTCATTTCACTCAGTGATGATTTACTGAGCATCTACTATGTGTCAGGCACCGTACCAGAAATTTTAGCATCCATTAATTTTAAATGAAAGACATTTCTAATTAATGCAATTATTTCGGTATTTTTTAAATCTCAATAAACTCTTAAGTTAATTTTGCTGAATAAGCCCCTTAGTTTTACTGTTCTTTCTTTTATTGCCCTTTGCACTTTGTCTGGGTCTTCAAAACCATTCTCTAGAAAGGAAGACCTAGTGGAAAATAAGTGGATTTCTCTATACAGCCACAGGTAATTCTAAATGACCTTGCTTATAGTGAAAGATGAGTGAGGGGACTCTAAAGAAAACAAAAAAATAAGTGAGTTGTCTCATCAGAAATGTATGCCTAATGCACAAACACCCAATCGAATGAAATCAAACCCAGAAAAGATTTATCTCCTGCTGTGTGCCTGACATTGTTAGGCTATCCACCCGATCAAATTATGAGTTTTGCTCACTGTTCTCTAAAAGAAGTAGGAGTCCACAGTTAGGGAGAAAGCAACCTGCCTTGGCTAATGTTGAGCCTATGACAGAAGTGGGATTCCACTGGAAACCAGGTGGTAAATCAAGAAACTGGGTCCAGCCCTAACCGGTTTGGTTCAGTGGATAAAGCATCAGCCTGTGACTGAAGGGTCCCAGGTTGGATTCCGGTCAAGGGCATGTACCTTGGTTGTGGGCACATCCCCAGTAGGGGGCGTGCAGGAGGCAGCGCATCGATGTTTCTCTCTCATCGATGTTTCTAATTCTCTATCCCTCTCCCTTCTTCTCTGTAAAAAATCAATAAAATATATATTTTTTAAAAATTGGGTCCAGTCCCATTGCATGACCTCACGCAACTGCAAACTGCAAAGATTCTGAGGTCTCTCCGAATCACACTGGACATCAGCCCCGCCTGTGGGACCTAAGCTCACTCCGGTTTGTAGGAAGCAGCATATCTGTGGAGAGCAGAATCTCAGGAAGGTCTGGCCACCAGCACCGGGTTGGACCTCTGGCTTGTGGCCCCTCAGAAGTTCTGCTCAGCCACCTGAGACCTAGAAATGGACCAGGTCTGTGAAATTCTCATGAGGGTCTCAGTTTAGCACTGCCTAAAAATAAACAACAGCGCATTCCTGCATCCTGAAACAGGAGAGCTGTGGCTCAGCTCTGATTGCTAGTACCAGACAGGCAGGTTGAAAAGTTTAAGACCCACCTGTCTCTATGCCCCTTCGGCATATTTGTAAACTACTGAATGCAAATACCTAGTAGAGTCCACAGAAGGCTGGGATTCCAAGAATGTGCTCTCACACACTGACTGGAACGAGTTCAGGGGGAAGAAAATAGGGGACCACCTGTCTGTCTTTTGCCCCTGGGAAATAACTGTGCTTGGCAAGCAAAGGCGGAAACATGCAGGCTAATTTCTAAATCCATAAAGGGAGGTCTCTGGAGCTTAACCGACAAGGTCGAGGAAGCAATTTTCTGGGTGGGCAGTGCAGACTGTGGCCCCAATCTTTCGCTCCAGCTGAGTGATAACTTCCCGGATTTCCAGGCAGGACATCAGCTCCCACTTCCGGGACTGTCACATTGCCCCCCTTGCCTGCACCCCAACCCCCCCCCCCCCGCCGCTCCCAAGGAGCTGCTGATCCATCAAGTCTGAGGATAGCTTCCTCCCATTCCTCCGTGATGTTCCCTCCTCTGACCTCTTCTTATACTCCTCGCTGACATTGTTTACCTGACATTTCCACCAAAAACTTTTCATTTCACATCTAGCATGTGAAAGATGTGGAGATTTATGATCATATTTGAGAGATGATCCCATGCTTTCAGAGCAAGATTTCCCAAATGGCTGGTGAGAACACCATCTCCAAAGAGATGCTGAGCGCTATTTAAGAGCTATTTCATGAAAAATAGGATTTGAAGAGCTATTTCATGAAAAATAGGTTTTGTGGTCAGATGAGATTGTGAAATTCTGAAATTCTGTGTCTCTCCATCCAGAAGCCTCACAATGAGCACTGGTCAATTAAAGGCTCTGAACAGCTCTGCAGGAAGAAATCAGATGTAATAATATGGCATTCCCCACATTCATTTAACTATGGAAACATCTTTATCACAAAACACCTACAGATATTTTGATGAACTCACTTTAGGAAGTGTCCTTCCAAATACCTTTTCCTATTATGTCAATTAGACTCATTTTATAATTACCAATAATTTCCACGAAGGAGGCAGGTATGTAGACAAGTTGAGTTCTCAGCTAAAAAAGAAAAAGCAACCTGCTGACTTAGAAGATGAGTTTGCTGTGAATATGAATAACCAGTCTCGCCCAGCTGGTCATGACCAGGAGGTCATGGTTCGTTTCCAGATCAGGGCATATGCCCAGATTGTGGACTCGATTCCCGATAGAGGCAGCTGATCAATGATTCTCTCTTCATTCATGTTTCTATCTCTCCGTTTCCCTCTCTGAAGTCAATAAAAATATATTTTAAAAAATAATCATCAGTCTCTTCTTGGGCTTCTAATCATAATAGTCATTACTAAATACTGCAATATGCTTAACATTGATCAATGCATCAATTCAATAAACATTTATGAAATGGGCAATCATTCCATGTGCTGTGAGATAGCGAGAACCTAAATCATGGATTCTACCTCAGAGTTACGTACAAGTCTTTTGAGGGAGAACAGGTTAAATAGAAGACATTTTTCATGTGGAAGGTGAATGCATGGTACAGACACTGGATGCTGCAGGCATTTGAAAGAGGTGTGGCCTCAAAGGTCTGTGGGGTGCCTGTAGGAATTGAGTAAACCTGTCTTCAAAGAAAGGTGTTAAGCCAAGTCCAAGGCCTACCTTCCTGGCAGTCGGAATGAGTGTGGCAAAATGGGAGCTGGTGCAGGGATTGGTGAGAGGGAGTAGAGGAAGGCAAAGCTTCAGGGGTATTTGAATAAGGAATTTATATTTTATCACCTGCCTGTGAAGAGTCTGGTGACTATTAAGGGATCCATGACATCATGAGGGTAGAATGAATTCTGATTACTGTCTCCTAACTCTGGAGAACAAGATTGGGAAATGCAGTGGTTGGGAGCATGGGACTAGGACCTGGGTTGGGGTTCTGACTGTTCACAGGTTTTGGGGGCAAGTTCCTTTACCCTTAGCTTCCTCATCTGAAATGAAGACACAAGCACTTATTTTACAGAGTTTTTTATGAGTTACATGAGATAGCCTATATAAGGACGCTGAGATTCATAATTACTAAAGCTTGACAAAGAGTAATTAGTACTGTTATCATTATTTGCTGCTCACTGGATGGGCATGTGTTAGGATAAACTGAAAAGTTTCTTCAAGAGGACTTTGCCACTAGTTTCGAGCTGACCACCATCCTTGTTGAACCACCTCCCACTTGAAAAAACCAGGGTTGCAACAGCTCACCCGCTCAGTGGGGCAGGTTGGCTAAGCAGAGGACTCTTACCTGTACTCCATAGCACACTCCCAGGAGGTCTTCTCCACGCCCACCTTCTCTGGGGGGGACCCAAAGCATCTGAAAAGTGCTCACCTGCATCTGAGGTTGCTGCAGACGCAGCGAGGAGAGATAACACTGGGGTGGGTGGGATTGCAACACTGTCAACCGCAGCTGGCTTCTTCCTGGTCATCATGGTGGACACGGAGCCCTCGTTCTTACTATGCGTTGCCGTCTGGTCCACTTTTAAGTGGGGACTTGGCATCCCTGAGAAACGAGAACCCCAAAGCCTGCAGTTATTTTGAAGGAACAGGAAGACAGACAACATAAAAGCTGAAAGTGATCTGAGAAAATTCTTAAATGATCTGATCTCCTTCTGGTATAAGAATAAAATTTTAGAATGTCCAAAGAAAAAAAAAAGTTAGCAGCATGACTGGTTTTGTTTTTGTGGCTAAAGTTAGTGGTGAGGGCATTCCAGGTTGGCTGCCTGGAAGCGGTGTCAGGGCACAGGCCTAAAGAAGCAGAATACTCCTCCATCAGGCATGCTCTTGCCTGCTGAGGATCACTAAGGCCATCTCTACGGAGGTTGTGCTGTGTGCAGCATGGCGAGGAGAAGTGGGTCCCACCCTCGCGAAGCTGCTCCTCTAGGCAGCAGGGGAGACAAGACTAAATGAGAAGAAGTTGTTGGGCAGCAAGTATGGGTAGGCTTGCGTGTCCTTTATCCTAGGTGCTTGGGGAGTTCTACGCAGGTAGGGACTCATGTGGGAAAAAGTAAGAAAAGGCTTTCCAGAGGTCGTGCTAGAACAGCAGAATGAGGGACAGGCATATGATGTCATAGATGGAGAAAGGAAGAGGATCTAGATGAGGACCAGCCTGCTGGAGGCGGAAGACGCACTGTGAGGACTGCTGTGTAGCAACAGTCACTGGGCCAAGCGAGAGCTGATGTGGGACCTTGGAGTGTCTGGCCACGACAACCATCATAAGTCATGCCTTTATGGTGCCGAGAAGCCTGGGAAGGCTCTCGCGAGGTGCCTCTGGAAGGGCCTGGAAATTCACTATATGACAAATCTTGGAGCTATTCTGGAACCACGTTTCCTGGGCTGGAATCCAGGCTCTCGTACTTTCCAGCTGTGTGATCACGAGCAAGTTACTTAACCTCTCAAGCTTTGAGCTTCCTTAACTGTACAAATGGGATGGAACACGCTCCTAAGGGTGATTGAGAGCATCCAGCAGTCAATCTCCATAAAGTGCTTAGACCGGTGTGTCTGGCAAACAGTCCATGCTATGTAACTGTTTCCCATTATTATTATTCCTATTATTGCGACTATCGCTAATATAACCCACTGTTTCCTCAGGCCCAGCAGAAACAAGGCAGCAAGGTGTCCGTTCTCTTCCCTGACAAGACCAAGGAACTCTGAGCACCTTCCACATCCCAGCTGCATAACAGTGACTCTCCGACTCACCCGAGCATAAGTGCAGAGGCATGCAAGTTCTGTATCCATGTCAAACAGTCAATAGACTAGAAAATCGATTCAGAATTTCTTCATTTGCAGGCTCTATGCCACTGGCAGCAACAAACAACAAGTGGGGCTTTATCATATGATCCTTTTTGTCCTATCCCAAGTAACCTGAGTGATACAGTCCCCTCCCGGAGTAACATTATCTTCCTCTACAGGGAGCAGCTCCCTTGGGCCTAATGACAGCGGTGAAGCATGTAGTGAGGAGGTTACTATTTTTTTTTTTTTTTCATTTTAACAGATGAGAGCAACAGGTTTCTGAGAGGTTAAGAGAAAACTGACCAAACTCAGACAGCTCCTAATGTCAGAGCTGGGAGTTTCCAAGTAGCCAGGTCATCCTGCTTCACCTGTCCATCTTCTAACACCTGCCCACGACCCCAGTCTGCCAATGGCCTGTTTCTTGCCAGGATGCAGAGGTCCTTGTACTATACATGGAAAAGGCACTCTTCCAGGAATCTAAGTTAGAACGCTGTGTCCATGCTGACATTTTCATTTCCCTTCCACTCCCGTCCCCCAACTCTCCATCCCAATCTCTGAACCTCCCGCATCGGATGCTGAGAATAACAATGCCGTGCAGGTTCTTTTGGATTTTACATTTCACAGCATTTTGACAGTGAACGTAGGCAAACATGAAATTCTATGATAGAAAGACTGCAGGGTAAAACCCTCTGGGAGTCAAGAAATGTGTATAGAGTGAAATGTTTCACATATGCAGGTGTGCCAGGGACAGGCGAGTGCACATGTATAAACATGTAACATGACGCAGAATCATCCACAAGGAGATGCACCCAAACAGTTCCCACACACAGCACTGCTTATTCTAAGGACAAAAAGCCCAGGGAAGAATGGTGGGGAATTTATTTTGACTCCTTAGCCTGTGTTATTGTTAATGTATTTAGAATCACAAACATGTATTAAACTCTTGTTCCAATGAGAAATAAGCATACTTTGGGAAAAATCTAGAAGTCTATACCAGAGCATGGGTATTGGGCAGATGGATGTACCTGAACAATTGGCTGGCTAACAGATTTGAAGTGGAGACAACAGCCCTGGGTCTGATGCAAATTCCCCACTTTGATATGGGGCAGGACTACGGCCGTGTGTGGTCCCATTAGATGGACCCAGGCGTACTGTCCACAGCTCACCTCTAAGCTCTCAGAGGGCTACCAGACAACAGCTCCTGTGGAAAACTCACTAATACCTGTCAACTTTGTACCTGTGGACCCAGGATGGGCAAGTCACTCTTTGCTTGCATTATGACATGCTCAGAGAATGAGCCATACACAGGATTAGCAGGTGGATATTTAACTCTCACGTGGGAACAAACTGATTTCCAGTCATTTTGGTTGTACCCATTTTCATGCAAATGTTCCCGATCCAAATTAGTCTCAGTCCACATCATTTCATTAAAGTTGATCCGATCATATCTCTATTGGGCATACTTTGCTACTCAAGTGTTTATGTTAGAGAATATGTTAGAAGTAATAAAATGACACTTAAAAACACTCTATAATTCAGATTGTCACTATTTAGCTGTCTTGAAAACTCTAGATAATTTAGGGTTTTCTATTATAGTACTGTTTGCTAGCTGCCATCCAATGAATTTGAAAACAAATTGGAAAAAAAAAAGGGGGGGGGGGGCAGGCAGAGCCCTGATGTTTTTTCAGACATTATTGGGTTTTGAAAGGATTATGGAAACATTCCAAGAAATACAGTAAGAATAGGGGTAAGAATACTGGGTAAGTTTTGAACAAAGGCTAACCTAACAGCACTTGCAATTCACAAATTTTGCCTGAGAACAGAGGTCTCAGAAGACTAGAATGAGTGACTTCTTGGGAGAGAGCATTGGGCAGGCTGGCCCCTGCAAATCTTTGTTCCCCTTCATTCCAGGTGGCCGCTGACGCTCCATGGAGACATCCCCAAATGGCCAGGTGAATGTGAAACAGTCCAGAACCAAGTTCTCAAGACGAAAAGGCTTTCATCTGGGAAGGGACCACTATGTCAAATTCAGACCCCGACTGCATGGACAGCACACTTGGTAGATATGTTCAGAGCATCCCCGAGCCCCAATGCAGGACAAATTGTACTGCAGCTTTTGTTTGGAGGCCAGCGCGTTTTTAAAGGAGGAAATAACAATGCTAATAACTCTGTGGATCCAACATCTGTTCATAATTAAAGACAGAGCCAAGAGGAAATAAAAAAAGCTAAGCCTATATGAAAACATTCTGTTATGACCTGTTGACCTCTATTGATACATTTTGTTCAAAGTCTTTGAAACTGTGCTGCAGCCTGCCCAGGGACAGGCACTCATTTTCAAAGGTAATTTCTCATAGACCACTTATCCCCTCAAACCTCTACCTGCACACCGTGTTTGCATTAGGGACTTGATTTATGGATTCCAACTCCTCCAACGCAGGAGCTGACTTCCTGTTGCCTTGGTTACCTGGAGCTCAGTTCAAGGTTAAAGTACTCCCAAATCAGAATCAGTGGCAGGCGCTGCATAGAGCGGCCAGGTTATTGACTGCCCCAGGATGCGAAAAGGTCAGAAACCAAAGCACTGTTTACTGCCTTCAGGGTGAGTCAATAGCTTCGATATTTTGATTCTGTTTCCTCCAAAGTAGTAGTTGCTGTTCAATTACCTCTTCCCCAGGTTGCTCAAGGTCACAGGGGTCACAGAGGAAAAGCAGGCTCTATTGGGGCTAGCTTTCCCAGGATCCCTTTAATAACCTCTGTGACCTTGGCTAATAAAAACCAGCCTCACCCTAGAGTAATTATAAAGCTAGTTATCTTCTTTATCTCATTTTCTTTATGGGAAAAACAAACAAACAAACAGAAAACCTTTGTGGGATGGCTACTATTTACAGCCCTTTTCTAGATAAAAAAAAAAAAAAAATGGAGGTTCAGAGAGGCCACTCAACTTATCTAAAATTACACAGCTCTTAAGAAGTGGTAAGAACTAGTTGGGTCCTCATCTCATAAGTTTCTTTAAAATAAAGGGACTGATGGGACCATCATCCAGTGATCACCTATAATTCATTTTGTAGCCTCTACTGCAGATAGTGTATATCTGGAAAACAGCATGTGATTAATATAGACTTGTGGAACACCTTAATTTTTTTAATGGTAAGATATGCAAACGCAGATGTTTCCTGGTGACAAAGGCCAGGCAGGCACAGTGGGAGAGGCTGACACCTGCAGTCAACTCCCTGGCTACGTTTAGATGTCAGAATGCAGGGCTGGGCATGGACTGGGAGGTATGCTATATTGAGCAGTCAGTGGCTTTTAATCTTGCAAAGAACTTGGGCATGCATTGTGCTCTTTGCCCCTTGCAACATCCCTGTGGGTAACAAGAGGCAGATGGTGAAAGTCCAAATTCACAAATAAGGAAACTGAGGCACAGAGGACCAGGTGGTGTGCCCAAGCTCACATATCATGTGTGGGGAAGAAGTGTTAAAATTCATGCCTCTTGATTCAACTCGATGCTCTTTTCCTTTCCTAGAACACATTGACTTTTGGGTAAAGCAGTAAATAACCTTTTTCACAAGAGGAAACTGCTCCTAAAAATTTGATAATAATCCCCTTTCTCATATACTGGTTGTCTTTCAGATTTTTCTTCATTGCTCTTTTTTTGTTTGCAAATGAGTACCACTTATGACAATAAGAGGGATGTATGTTACAGAAGAAAGTGAATCAAGCCAATAGATACCCTTAGGATTTGGGAAATAATATTGTTCTGTGTCAAAGTCAATAAAAGTGTTATTTTTGTTGCATCATCTTATTCCTCAATTCAACAAATACCATCCCAGGGACATGGCACCAGTTAAAACAGTTGAAGTTCCTGTTTTCTAAGAATTACATTTTTAATAATTTCTATGTAGCATAAAGTAGCATATGAGAAAGACCATAAAGTGGTTTTCTAATCATCAAAAGGCAGAGCCTCTGCTATTCATATAGTATCTGTGGATGAGTTAGAAAAAGGCATGTAGGTGGATAGAAACCAAGGACACAGATCTTAGCAAAGAGAGGGCACCAATGTGAAAATAGACTTGTATTCCCACGTGCAAATGCATTCCCATTGCTCATGGTTTGGAGCGAGGAGAACAGACTGTTTTCCAGCCCCACCATCCCCTTGAGCCAGGTACCTGTGGACAGTGAACAACCCGCTGGATCATAGGTGGTGGCCCTATCAACATGTATTTTGTGGCCAATGACTTTTACTGCATTCTAGGACCTTGAAAGATGAAATTCAGGCAGAGTCACTCTTAAGTAAAATACTATTCAGTAAGCCTAGAATCAATCACTTAGAAATCATTAATTATTTGAGTATTGACTAACAAAATTTGGAAGATGTCTTTCCAGAGGAGGAAGAGCAGTGGAAAGTGGGATAGAATAAACACTTACAAAGCTGTTAAACTAAATGAGATGGGAGGCCAAATGAGTCCTCCATGAATTTGGAGGAGAATGAGATCTCAGTGGGATCTGAGGTAGCCTTGTGGTCTTCCATTTATTAACTCAACATTCATTAAGAGCCTGTAAGTGCCAGGCACCATTACTCATGGGAAGGAAACATGAATGGGACCAACTAGATATTCAGAAATACAGCTAGAGGTACAAAAATCCCAGTCTTGAACAATGGGTAGAATTCAATGGCTAGAAGTGGAGGGGATGACCTGCTAGGGCGGTGGTCTTCAATGTGTAAATGAGACAACAGTGCTTGGGATGAGTCCTACAAACCAAATACTGGGGGATCCGCTTGAAAAGGCAGTTGGGAATAATAAAAGCGTATCTATTTTTTAAGTAGAGTTGACACATGTCAACTCCCTCCCAGATGTCTTATCACCTTGAACAGACTTCAGCAATAGGAGTTAATGTTGTGTAATTATCTGTGCACTTCCCTGCCAGTTTTTGTAGGCAACTGCAAGATTCTAGAGGTTAGGAACCATGTCTTGATTTCCCAACACTTAACTTGATAGATACCAGATTTTCTAAAGAGGATAGATGAATGGATAAATGGAACACATCTATTGTTCTAGGCCCAAAATCTCTGGGGAAGCTGCCCTAACTACTTCAGTCCACACACAGTCTTCTATTCTAAAACTCCTTTTCCAGTATAGTATAAAGTAGAGGTGAAGAATATATTCTCTGGAGTAAGACTACCTACTTTACTAGCTTTGTGACTGGGCCAAGCTGTGTCAATTTTCCATGCCTCAGTTTACTTATCTGTTAAATGAGGTTTTTGTGAGGATTAGAAGAGTTTACATATTATGGTAGACAGAAAATAATGTCCCCTGCCCTCCACACCCCCTTTCCCACCAAAGAGATCTACATTCTAATTCCTACAACCTGTGAATATGTTATGTGATATGGCAAGGGAGAATTAAGGTTGAAAATAGAATGAATGATGCCAATAACTGAGCTATAAACATCAGGAGAGTATCCATGGTTCAATGTAATCAAAAGGGTCTGTTCAAGTGAAAGGAGGCAGAGGAAGAATCAGAGAGATGTGGTGATAGAGTAGGGACAGAAAGATGCTTTGCTGCTGGCTTTGAAGATGAAGCAGGAGACGGGAGTTAGGGAATGCAGATGGCTTCTAGAAGATGGAAAAGGCTGAACATGAATTCTTTCCTGTAGTTCCCAAGAAGGAATGCAGCCCTGCTGATATCTGATTTCAGCTCCCTGAGAGCCATTCTGAACTTCTGACCTCTAATACTGTAAAGTAATACATTTGTGTTGTTTAAGCTACCACATTTGTGGCAATTTGTTATAGCAGCAATACATAACTAATATGAAAGCACTAATTATGGTGCCTAGATATAGTCAGAATTCAATTTCTTTATTATTATTTCTTTGCACTATACGTATGGTCTTAGTACTAATTGTCAGACTGAAATTCCTCAGGAAGCAGAGACTTTATATCCTTTTCTTATATCTTCCTAGAGTAAAGCTGACACCAACTATTCAGTGGGTACTGGTAGTTCATAAATCGTATCAAAGACATATAATCTGTTAATATGAAAGTTAAAAGCCTGGAGTCCTGAGACACTAAATTACTGCAGGCTCTGCCCCACACTTACTGGATGAACTTTAATAAAACTTGGAATCTCACCAAGCTTTGGTTTCCTGCTGGTCAGAATCTATTCTAGCTCTACCATTCTTGTTTTAAGGTTTTACATTCAGAAAGGCCACTAAACCACCTGATTAAGTATTGCCTCTCTTAATTCAGAACTGCAGAAATGGGCTGAGAAGATAATATTTCTGTTTATCGGAACACCATTGAGATTTGTGTTAAAAAATGCAGTAAATTCTAATGATGCAGGAAAAAGTCTCTCCTGATCATGCCAGGGTGAAGGTGCCCCAATGATATAATCCTGAATGGGAAGATATCAGATATCAAGACCACAAAGAGGAGACATACTGAGTAAGATGCTTTTAATCTTTCTGCATCTCAGACATCAGAATCTTGTCTTAGGAAAAAAAAGTGTATGATACAGGGTGTTCAAAGAAAGTATACATACTTTTAACCCATTATTAATTCCAATGGGTTAAATCTGAAGAGAAAGAAACATCAGTTGAGCTATCAGTGTTAAAGTGTATATAAATATTTGGAACATCCTATATATGTATATATTCAGAGAACATAGTTTATATACAGTTTAAGATTCATAGATACTTGTAAGCTCATGTTAGAACCCTTCCCTGCCCAAGTTAGTTCCTATACACAAACACATGTGCTCACAGGCCACAGGACAAAGGGCAGACAGATAGAACCAAATAGAATGCTGATGTAACTGCTCTTGTGCTTAAAAAAAGAGTGCACACAATAGAGTGGTACCTGTTCTTGGAGAAATATAACAAAGGGATTTTCAAAAGGTATTAAGGGAAGAAACAATGCATACATGTAATTAAAACCAATTTAATAGTACAATGCACCAAGTATGCTCTTGTTCCATCCTGGGCTCACAAGTAATTTAAGAATTTGCTACTGTAATGGACCTCAAGCCTATTACAGGCTTCATCAACAGATGAGTACAAAGGAGCTTCAGTAGTCCTATTAAGGTGGTTCAGAGTTAGGCCATTTCTTTCCGGGCAACCAAGCCCCAGAAAGAGGGTGTAACTTGTATCACACTGGGAGGATGGCAGAACCATGAGTCTGACCCTGGCCTTATTCTGGAACTATCTTAGGCCAGCATGTGAGCTTTGTGCTCCAAGGGTTACAATTTGAGACTTCACAGAAGCAGTCTTCTTGCTCTCCGGGTGCACAGTTGTTATTCTACACTCACAGAGCAGCTCAGGGACAGACCAAGCCCAAACTCAGAGATCTGACCCAAGCTCTCAGACCACTGACTCTGGAACAGTCTTTTCTGGATTCTCCCCAACAAGAAGGGCTAAGTCAATGCTGGTTAATGTAAGCATCTTTTGTAGTGTCTTCCTTGTTACTTTTGGAGCACAGAGTCGCAGAGTATATCTGCATGGTAATACAGGTCTGGATGCTAACTGGGTCACTTTATTTGCATTTTGATTACTGATTATTTCAAAGCCACATTGAGAAAAGAGTTTGATATCTGGAGCTTTAGTGTATGTGTGTCTATAAATATATGTAGAAATAGATAAATGCATATTTACTGGTTTGTGACAGATCAGCCCAATATATACTCATCTCTCATGGACACATCTGTGGGAGTCTGGCCATGTATGGGTATTGGGATTATAAATATGGTTATGAAATCTAATTATTCTTCTCAGTGCAATATCACCCACTATATAGGCATAGTGTGTCAACTAGAGAAGTCAACTCAGCATACACCCCCCCTGTTCACTAGTCATTTCTCCATGTATGGAAAAGTTGCATTATTTTAAGAGCTTTATTGAGTGTCCTTTCTTCAAACCCATTACTTTGTCCCACTGATTGAATTGGGAATGCAAGCACATTGTAATTGCGTGAGGGCATCCACATACAGACACAGAATGTGTGCTAGGAAAGCTCTCTCCTTTGCAATAGAAGAAAAAAATCACAGAAACTCAGACCCATCATTAGATAGATCTCCTAATCTTTATCTCCAGTAGTTCAGTCAGACGAGCTAATACCATGATGATGGCTTTTGAAATCTCTTAGGAATTGGACGAGGAGTAGTGAGAGTGATGAACTCTCAGCTAATAAACACAAAGTGCTTATTTCGGCAGAATGATCAATTTCTAGATGTCCTGAGGCTTGTCTGATACAGTTGATTTACTCATCCTCGCTTACCTCACTAATAAAGCCAAAGTCCACCATCAGATTACCGAGGTGCCTAGGATTTCTTAAAGAGGCAGAAGAAAGCCATGGTAGCATTCATCTCATCCCTCTGAGCTTCCCTCTCCGCCCACAGTCCTTGAAACCCCAGCAGCCTTCCTCACTGATACTCTGCACTCAAAAGACTGTGGGCTAGTACAGTAACACAGACAATTAATTTGTTATCTTGTTAGTGGAAATTTAATGCAATGATCTAAAAGGACTCTTACGTATTGTGATAAACTTTAGTGCCTCCGGGCAGCTCCCCTTGCATTGGGCTCATTTCACATCTCATCCATTATGTAAATGAGATTTGGAAATAGTTGAGTTTCAATAACGTAGCTCAACTCTGATGGATTGGGGAGAGCCAGTCCTACTGAAACTAATGAGGTTAAATGCGTCTCAACATCTCTTTCTACTTGGTTGATTATGCAAGTCTCTGTTCAAGAAACAGGATGCCATGGTGTGTTTTTTTTTTGGTTTTTTTTAATCAACCATCCTCGAAGGAAATTTCACTGATGCCATACCCCAAAGTGGTCCCAAATAAGTCTAGTTTGGATAATGCTGTGTTGGTTTCAAACATTTCATGATACATAAACATAGCTAATGAACAATAGGCCATTCAGGCAACAAGACTGATGATATGATTTAAGATAAAGGGGAAGTATTTTAATAGTTAGGCCCTAACTGTTAGGGCATCTGAGGTTGGTCTCTCAGTCACTCAGAGGAGAGTGAGGATAAATGTTCAGAAGTAGATAATAGGGATAAAGAGCCCCTAGAGAGGCTTGAAATCAGAGAGAGAAACTTGGTATTTGGCCTACTCTTGAGACAGTCATAAAGAATAAGGACTTCTGTACTCTGTATTTCATTTGGAAGACCAAGAAATGGGAGTTCCAAAGAGGGGAGGTAGAATGCTATTTAACAAATGGGATAAGCATTTCAGGAGATGCAGCCTCAAACTATCAAGGGTCATGAGGATAGGATGCTAGTTCAGAATAATAAATTAATAAAACCCTGTAACGTTTTTAAATCATTTAAAAAGGGTGGGGGTTAAAAAGAGGAAAGTAAAACAAAGACATGGAAACAGAAACATTCTGTGTAAAAGAGAATCAGAATACAAATATATTAGCCAATAATTGAGACTACATTACTTAAAAGAAAAGGAGTTTTAAGTCTATGACTCTGGAGCCAGAAGGTCCTATTTAAATCCCAGCTCTGTCGCTTTACCAGGTATTTGACCTTGTTCTCGTTGTTTAACCTCTCAAAGCTTCAGTTTCCTTATTTTTAAAAAAGAGGTTTAATAAATCACCTACT
This sequence comes from Eptesicus fuscus, assembly GCF_027574615.1. NCBI lineage: Eukaryota > Metazoa > Chordata > Mammalia > Chiroptera > Vespertilionidae > Eptesicus > Eptesicus fuscus. Next base: position 80,382,039 of record NC_072484.1, on the reverse strand, counting down.
TCAGAAGGCTATACAGGGATTAAGTGAGATTATACTTGTAAAATTATTAGCACAGTGGTTGGCACAGAGAATGTGCTCCAAACTAGCCAGGCACAGGAATGAGTACAGGAAATGCTGGATATTTACAAGGTGATCAGAATGGAGGCTCCCAGATGCTTGATGAGGGCTAGAGGCTTAGAAGAGAGGCTGCCAACTGAGTGATCACTCCTCAACCAACTCCTAACTCTCTGTGAGCTGGGAATTCAGTAAGAAAGTGTGTCAGCTTTTAAATATTCAATTTGAAGCTACATTCTCAATATACTGTTGGTGGTTGGCAATAAGGAAGGAGTTTTGTTCCTGTGTTAATTTACTTAGCAAAAGTTTCAGTGCCTACAGTGAACACAGCAACTCCAGGTCCTTTGGGGGACCCTTAAGGTATAAGAAATAGTCCAGTCTTCGGGTACTCAAATATTTAGTTGAAGAAGCAAGACGCAGGAACAAGACATTTAAATAAAAATAACAATCTCCCTTGAGCCGAAACCATCACACACATTCCCTTCCATTGCACTGGGGGCCATGCTAATGATTTTTGGGGGGAGATTTTAAACTAGTAAATATTCTAGAACAATAGTTTAAAATGGAATTTATTAACTGTATAACTCACTTACAAACATAATTGATCTGATTGATAAAGAATAAGAATGTATGTTACTATAGATACCATAGTAAAAGTAACAAGGTCACCAAAATGATCATTTTTAAGGAAGAGTGGCATGTCACAGTGGTTAAAAAGGTGACCTCTGAGCCTACATTCCCTGTGTTTACATTATAGTTCTACAAGGTTCTGGTTGTCTGAACCTGGGAAACTTTTTAACCTTTCTGTGCTTTGGTTTTCTCATCAATAATAAAATTAATAATAGTCCCTATCCCCTTGGCTTAAATGTGAGGTTATAAAGATAAATATCTATCCTTAGAGTGCTGTGGGCAAACATGTAAAAACTGGCTTTTAATACCGTGTGATAAGGACAACAGAGTCAAGCACAAGAGCCCTTACTCAGGGGAATGAGTGACTTCCCTGCTGGTTCAGGAAGGACTTCCCTGGGAAGGTAACCCTTGACTTGGGTCTCTAACAATGGGGAAGTGTTGGCTGAAAAGAGAGGAAAGGAATTCCAGGAAGATAGAACAGCAGGTGCAAAGGCAGAGAGCATAAAATAGAACTGAGTGTTTGGGGAAAGGCAAGAATTCCTTGTGCTGCAAAAGAGTTTCTAGGGTGGGTGGGTAAAGTGTCACAGAAGACAGGGCCCTAGGTCAGGCTGGGAGTGATGCCAGCAGTTTAGATTTTACACATGTGTAATGGGGAGTCATAACAGACTTCTATGTAGACACACAAACACCCAGCCAAGGAGATGAGGTGGTTTGTTCTCAATGTGTGCAACTTGGTTAGAGGGGACAAAAGCTGCTCCCAAGGAGTTTCTGAGAAGATGGCCAAGAGAAGTTAAGATGCTTTTAAGTCAAGGGTAGACGTTAACCCTCTGATCCCAAATAGTTAACTCGTGTGCCCTACTTGCACTCCCTGTTTTCATTTCCCTTCCTCAACCTTCACTGGGCAACTTTCACATTAGACGTTCCCTTTGAAGCACTATGAGGAAGCTGATGAGTACGTTAGGGCTCTTGCCATGAAGACACCTAAAGCCATGTTCACATCATATTCTTGTAAATCCAATCTTGCTTGGTTCCCCTGCACAGCTCACTGTTTAAAGGAAGTGGGAGGTCAGGGCTTTTGAAAAGATATGTTTTCAAGAAGAGAAATCCCTATCTAGTATGTGTCCTACAAGTATGGGTTTGTATACACCTCCACTGAGGTTTTCCCTTTTTCTTCCTGTCTTCATGGGCTGGGTATTTGATATCATTTTTGGAGGACTTCATGCTCCATCTGTAGGAGATTTTTCTCCTACTGATGCTCAATCTCAGATTATTAAACAAGATTTGAACACAAAAATGGGAGGTTTGGAGAAAGAAGAGGAAATAACTGAAAAACAGTGATGAGAGTGAACATTCTACTAGTACAAGAGGACAGATACACAGACAGAAACCAAGCGTGTAGTTAACCAGAAGAGCAGAGATGGCCAGGCAAAGGCATGGGACCACCTTCCTAAAGAAGCAGGTGTATTACAGCTTTAATGCCCAACATTGTAGCAACTTGTAAAAAAATTAGTCCAGATAGTTATTAGTTGGCATACAGGCCCCAAACTAAATTCTTTTACCAAACTGAAATTTCAAGGCTTGTTTAATTTATAAACTGAAGTCAGTCCAGCAAGTTATAGATACTACTGAATTGATATGTGCTGATATTATTCATGTATTTATTCATTTATCCATTTGTTCATTCAACAAGCATCTATTGAACATCTACAATGAAGAGGAACTTGGGCAGACACTGGTAACAAAGCCATTGGTACACCACATAAATGGGCAAGAATGAGCATAATAACTGAGAAAGAGCCACAGTGATTCTCACCCTAACTAAAGACAAGCCATACGAATGGAATCTCTGACCACTGAAGAAGTAGGAACAATGAACACTGGGATGAATTTGACACAGAAACATCCCACATCCATGGATGAATATGTAATAAGAAATGAACCATGTTGCACTTATGTCATCTCGAATGTTTTCCACTGGCCCAGTGGTTCATTTAGGACCACACTGGGCAGAAGCATCTGCACACAGGGGTGACTTCATGGGTTCACTCATGGTTTAAGGTCCTGAAGGAGGATGGGGGCACAGAAGCTCAGGAGATGGCATTCTCAGGCTCACTCATCTTTAGCTCTGTGACACTGAGCATATCACTTCTTTTTGTCCTGCGTTTCTTTATGGTCTCTAATTCTGTCTGATTCTACATCTTAATCAGGAGGGAAATTACCTGGCCATCATAAAGAAAGATCTAAGAGCCAAATGTGGGAGTACTTCTATTTTTGAGAAGACAACAGAGATCTCATTTCTATTAGACAAAACAAATAAGATGCAATAGTCACTGGACATGCAAAAGCCTGGAAAACACAGGTCCAGGCTTGCCTGGGTGTTTGTATTATGTGTCTGGGGTTATGGGCACCTCACAGTAACAATGATTCAGGAAGAACACCTTACAGGGGAAGCCACTTTTAAAATAATTTTAAAAATATATGTTTATTGACATTAGAGATAGGGAGAGAGAGAGAGAGAAAGAGAGAAAAAAGAGAGAGAGAGAGAGAGAGAGAGAGAGAGAGAGAGAGAGAGAAACACTGATGAGAGAGAAACATCTATTGGTTTCCTCCTGCACGCCCCCTACTAATGATCAAGCCTGCAACCCAGGCATGTGCCCTTGACCTGAAATTGAACCAGCAACCTCTCACTACACAAGATAACACCCAACCAACTGAGCCACACCATGCAGAGTGGGAAGCCACTTTTTAATGAAATCCCTTTGGTTAATTCAGGACTACTAGCTGTCTTTGGTTAAAGATCACACAATTACACAGGCCACTTTTAATCCAAAGCTCCCCACAACCCAGGAGGAAGATAATATTAAGCACATTGTATATGTGAAGAAATTGAGGCTCAGGGATGTTAAGAAACATACTTAGGCTCTCACAAATAAATGTGAGCAGGATTTTGAACCCAAGTCTTTTTGGGTTCAGGTCCCCCAATCTTCCATTTCAAGGACTATTAGAGATACAGATGAACACCTTCTTGTCTGGACGCCAAAAAGTGACACAGAGTGTGAGAGGTTTGCTTTAGGCAAAGGCTTAAGGAAAAAACTTGTCAGCAGATGGCTTGTTTCTTAATTTTGTCCACTTGGCCCTGGAGACAAGCAGATAATGACTTGATGTGGGATTAAAAAGTTGCCGAACATGTTGCAAAAAAAAAAATTCTGACTGAATGTACTATTATAGGCTGCAACTCTGGAGAATCACATGAACTGAGAGCTAAGAAATAACTTCCACATTTGACGTGAACTCGAGAATTCACTCCCCTAAGAAAGGAGAGGAAGCTGAGACCAGGGTCCAGGGAGCACAGGGAATGGCGGAGAAGTGCCATTAAAGCCAATGCAAGACTTTAAAAAAGGTTTTAAAAAAAACTCCCCAATGGTAATTCTCAAAATTGGTAAATTACTGCATTTCCCAAGTAATAAAAGTAACAGTAAAACATTGTTTTTCCAGACTTGATTATGTAATAAGTGGAATGTGTTTGCTTCCATAAGCACCATTCTAAAAATAATCAAAATTACCTGAGGTCAGCCCTTTGTCAAGCCAGGAATTAGCTTGAAGGCCATCCAGGGTAAAGAGCTAACAGGGTCTAGGTTTGGTCAAATAGAAGCTCTCCCTTCGCATCAAAGATTTCCCAGTTGCTAAAGAAGATGGGGGAGGCAAAGCAAAGTTCCTCTGGTGTTCCTTTATAAAAATTGAATTTATTGGGGTGACACTGGTTAATAAAATTATACAGGTTTCAGGTATACAAATTGTGTTTACCACCCCAAGTCTCCTTCCATCACGGTTTATCCCCCCTTTCTCTTCTTCTACCTCCCCTACCTCCCTTCCCTCTGGCAATCATCTCCTATCAGGAGTCCATACGCTCCTTCTCACCTCTGAACAGGTGCCTCATCTCCATCTCCAGGGTTAGTTCCTACATATTCCTCTTAGTATAAACTCAAGCACCCTAACTCAGAACGTCCACATCCCTGACCTTGCAGAGCACTCCCACCTACACCACAGCTCTGTAGACCTTGCTTACACTCACTTTAACACATGGTTATATGACAGTTCACACTCACAGAATCAGTCAGATGCATTTTCAATCACTGCTCAGCTTTGGGCAGATGAATTCATTTAAGCCTGAACTTCCTTGCTGGTAAAATGGAAATAAAAAAAGATACTTTATGGAATCTGCTGAGGCTTAAGTAAAGATCTATCAAGTATCTAGCACAATGCCTGGTTCCTAATAGACACACTCTTATTAAGTACTAGAGGCCCGGTGCACGAATTCATGCACCAGTGGGGTCCCTCGGATAGCCAGTTTCTACCCCAGGTGGACAGGAGGGAGCTCGATTCCTGCAGACTTGATTCCTCGCAGGCCCGATCCAGACAGAAGGGAGCCCAATCCTGTGTATTGAGCATCTGTCCCCTGGTGGTCAGTGTGCATCATAGGGACTGGTGGACTGGTTGTTCGGTCACTTAGGCTTTTATATATATAGATGACTGTTATGCAATTATTGTTATTGTATATTTCTCATGTTATTATATACTATTATTATTGTTATTGTATGTTTCTCATATGTTGAAAACATACCTTGACTTCCCAATAAGGAAGTTAAAGAGTTGAGAACAGAGTTTGTGTCCTCTATTTCTCATATGTTTTCAAGTGTCCACCTGGCAAAGGGCTAGCAAGAGATCATGTGATCACGCAATACATGTTTAATGGATTTGTGTCAGTGCCTGTGAGGGCATGGGAGAGACCCACTCAAACACACACCACTGACACTGCTACCTGATGTGGAAACAAGATGGTATTTTCACACAGTCTCTATAAAAATCACTACAATTCTATTGTAAGTAAGAGGATGCAATTTTTATGATTTGAACAATCATGGCAGAAATCAGAGCTATTTATTATTCCATTTCAAGGAAGTGAAACACAGAGAAGGAGATGTTTAACTGTAAAAGTGTCTTTAATTCTAAAATACTATGAGGGTAAAAGATGTTAAGGGAAAACCACCAGAGTCTGCAGCCCGGGTGTCAGAATTACAGAACAATGGGGCTGGAAAGATCGCTTCATGGGCCCCACTGACAAGGAGTGAAGGCTTCTGGGAGTCACAACGAGGGTTCTGGTGAAGTCATCCCCACCTGGGCCTCTGGACTCTGGTCCTATTGCTCCGCATCAAGGGCAGCCAGGCTTTCATGTTATTTCCCTGCCCAGGTGGCTGACTTCCAAGTTTCTTTGCTTATATGTCTAATGATTGTGAAGGTCCCTTAAGAGGATGCGATGAAATGAGATGGGGAAGGAGAGATGTGGACAGACCCCTGAGGAATAATCCATAATTTGCTTCTATTAGTAACTCCCAGAGTAGAAAAGCAAATAGGGGCACCTGACATCATTAAAAGGATTAATAAAAGAGATCAGACTAGTATTTGTAAGAAGAGAAATAGATGGTAGTATCTGATACCAACAAGGCAGCATTTGGCCACCATCCCGATAGATGGGTTCTCTCTGTCACCAGTGGGAAGTCATGCCCTAGGCCCTATATTTATCCTCCCTGCTGCAATGGTCTCTACCTTTTAGGGCAGTTCCTAGATGTCAACCCATAATGGCCGTAAGTGTTCCTTATGGGCACCCAACTTTGGAGTTTCAGGTTCTTGAAGCTGGAGGGTGTTCTGGTGACCATATTCCTGCAGAAAAAGGAGGCCGGGGTCAAGAAGAGGAACCCCTCTTGCAGATTCCCCCGTTTTACCGTCTGTTGGCAGTATTTATTGGAGGGTGGGGCCTGGGAGACGCGTGCCTCAGGTCTGCTGTTGGCATCTCCTTCTCCTCTTTCTGAGAAAGGGTGCCAGGCTCAGGACTAACTCTGTGTGTGTCTCTCTTCCTGTTTTCTCCCACCTCTCAGAAGCACAGGGTGCTGACTGATTATGGTGAAAGTCCATCCAGAGTCTTTTAATGCCCATATTACGCCCCCATGTCCAGTAGTTTCAATGTGCAAGTCCCCATACATTGGGCCTGGTCTAGTGACCCTTTGCGATAAAACAAAAGAAAATGGCTGATGGCAGCTTTTGGAGGTGGGGATGGCAATTCCAACAGCGGGGGGGAAATGAAAAGATGGCATTTTCACACAGCCGTGAAAGGAGACGGAGGAATCCTCTTCTCCTTGAACAATAAGAGCTCCTGCTAATTTTAACCAGAGTCGGCTCTGAAAAAACCTGCCGTTGACTGTGAGTCACTGGGCCCTCCGGGGAATAGGAGGTGGGAGGTGCGTGTACGTGTACTTGTGTGTGTGTGTGTGTGTGTGTGTGTGTGTGTGTGTGTGTCTGCGCGCACCAGTGTGTATAATCTCACCGTGCCCAGAGCCCCGAGATCCTGGAACACTTCAGTAGCACTGGCCAGATTCATTAAAAACCCTGGCTACCGGCCAGCGGTTAAAATTGAAGCAGCATATTTATTGCATTTTGTTCAAATAAATCTGAAAACGTGTGAATCATATTCCTTGGAGAGATTGGGAAAAGAAGTAAACAACATCAGGCTAATACTTACAAGCCGTGGCAGAGAGAGAACAAAGATACAGGAGGTTCTGCTGCTGTGGGAACTGCATGCCCACCCTCCCGAGGTGGGGGCTGCGGGGCCACGCTCTCCCGCCACTGTCCCCACTGGCTGGATCCTGGCCTTGGCGTCACTTTAGAGTGGGGGTTTGCCCTGTGCCCTGGGTTTCTCAGTGGCATCCCAGCATATTCCACCCTGCTCCATTGGCTTCTGTTGTCTCCCAGATGCTGTGCTGCCATCCTGCTTTCTCATGGCAGCTGCAGAAATTAGATCCAATTATGGGCTTTCCTATAATAGTGTATATAAGGGAAAATCTCCGCACCCTGCCGGCCCCTTGCATATGAAACTCGGCAAGAGCTCCAACTAATTATTTGCCTCTGCAAGGCAAAATAAGGAGCTGGTCAGCGTTATCATGTCTGGGCTGTATTTTCTTTTGTTGTTTGATCTTTCAGTGGTAACGGGGAGGGGCTGTCTGTTTCAGGAAGTAATCTCTAGTGAGTCGAGATTGCAGGTTGGACGTTGGGCCTCATTTTCCTCAAGTATAAAATGGTAAGAATGCCTCTTATAAGGTCATTATGAAGACTGGATGAGTAACATGTCTTATAAAAAACATCTAACTCAAGAACAAAATATCCCCATGACCAAATGTCAAATCGCTTTTCTTTCTCTCTGGTATGGGCATAAGTATGTGTATACAGGGATCTATTTTTCTCTGTTCAACCCAAGATTGTTTCAACAGCAAAATTTTGCCACTGACTCCCTCCTTCATTGCCTTTCATTATATAAGAGCTTGTTGGTGTGGCACAATGAGAAAGGTAGATTAACAGGTAGGAAGTGTGGACCAACACTTCACACAAACATGGCTGTTTGTATATCTTCAGAAGCTTTCTGAATCTTCTGACAATTACAATAGGTCCAGGGCATGGGTGGGGTGGGGGAGGGGAGTGGTGGTCAGAGGCCTGTCGATGGTATCTCCCCAAAATACCAAGTGTATGACTGTTGTATTTTAAGCCCTTGGGAAAGGTGAGAGTGCTTCTAAGCCCTTTATATGCATTAACTAAGGTTAGCTCTTAGGTAAAAGTTTCAGGTTGATGGTGGTGAAGGGAGGTCAAACACAGGCATTGGCTGCCAATACATAGTACTGGCTGAGGGGGCATGTTTCTGAATTGGGGCAAAAATGTGAGATGACCTTATATACCCACTTGAACATCCCATCTCACTCACACCTCCAAGAAAGTAGAAATGACTATTGAGAAGTTGGACTCATTCTAGCATCTTAATAGCTGCTCCATCTGGGTGTTGGGGCTCATCCAGCTCCTCCTCCTCAGGACTGGCCAGGTTCAGAGCCATTCCTTTGTACTCTCTGTGCCCCAAACCCGGAAAACCTGTGGGGAAGGGAGCTGGCTTCAAGGATCTTCCTCCCTATACCCCAGAATGCTGGACACTGATCAGGGAACCCCTGATGGCAAAGTGGTGGGGCTGGAGAAGGCTCACCCACTGGTTTGTTTGAGGCATGCATTCCAGTTTCTGAAGCTCTTTACCTCACAACCATGCTAGTCATAGTAACAGCAAATAGTTAAATTGCACATAGATTCTACTAGGACACACTCCAAACCCTTCACATGTATTAACTCATTTTATATTTACAACAGGGAGGGTTATTCTATGTATTCCCATTTACAGAGGAGAAAACTGAGGCACGGTGAGGATAAGCAATTTACCCCTTGTTACTACAACTAGCAGGTGGTAGAGTCAGACTGACTTCAAAGTCTGAACCACTAAACAGGACCAGGCTTCTTGGCTTTTTGGCTCTCTCAAGAACTAGACACTGGGCTCTATTTATGTTTTGGCTTCCTGAGTATGTGCCAGGAGAAAATTCAATAAATAACCACTAGACCAGAGGGTAACAGGAAGCTGAACCAAGTTTGCCCATTAAACCAGAACATATTGATTAACGTATTCCCAATCCATATGAGCCATGCCTCTGACTGCACGGGCTTATATTGAAATGTGCTACCCTGATCCTACAGCAGGAGGACACACCCTGCATCATGTGTCCCATGATGGGGTGGACACGTCATGATCGGGTGGACGAGCACATCCCCCTCCTTTGTCCTCTCAGTGTAGGGTGGCAGGTCAGGGCCAGGGGAAGACTCTGTGGCCAGTGAAGCCAAACCAGAGCTAACTGGGTGACATGGGAATGAAACCAATTCCTTGGAGCCCTTGAAATCTCCACTTCCTTGCCAAGGACTACAGGAAGTCCAGTTGTTGCTAAATGGGTAGCTGCAGGCTGCCTTCTCAAACTCCCTCAGCCCACATTCTGGCTGCTCATTTCTGCAGCAGACGCTGGCTCTCCCCTGCCCCTCCCACTTTGGAGAACTGGAGTCCCAAAGCTCAATGATTCATTTTGCTGTGCTGCCTGGAATTCAGAAAAGAAAGAAAATTCTGCCAAACATCATTTGCTTATTGAATGAAAGAATGAATGGATGATTGAATTTAGGCAGAACCTGAGAAGAAACTAAGTTGTTTAAACACATCTGTGTATTCCCAAGGGTCCTGGACACCACATGCCTTTCCCTGAAAGCAAATTGAAAAACAGAGCAGGGAGCAACCTTGTGGGTGAGTTTTGTCTGTGAAACATGACCACTACAGCTTCAGACTTCACAGCATGACCAGGGTTGCCTGGTGACAACACAAGGGCAAGGTCATTATGAGGCTGCTGCTCAAAAACAATCAGACACCGTCCTAACTAGTCTGTGTCTAAGTGGATCCAGCTCTAGAAACAGCTTTTGCAAAATTCCCATTGGGCTGAGGCAACTAGATTGTCATAGCACTGCTCATAAAATGGAAAGCAGGTAGGTTAGGGTTGAAGGCAAAGGAGTGGGCTGGTGGGCCTTCCCAAATCATCCTTCCAATTGGGAATGGTAGTATAGTAGGGGCATGTAGCTGAACCAACCCAGCACCCCATTCTCTCTACTATGGAGGTCCCCACCGGACTCCTTCCCTAGAAGATGAATGACTGAGTTGGCTGGAAGCGGGCTAGAAGCTCTCAGTGTTCCTTTCATCACCAACCCTACTCCTGCCACCCAGGACTGCAGTGCATGGATATTAATTGTGGTTTTCATATTTTGTGATGCCTTGACATTTGAGGCCTTACTGCTCCTGAAGAGACTGTCTCCCCAAGCTAGCTAATGCCTAGACTCCCCCAAGAGCATGCCTTTCACGTGCAAGCCCATCCACCCAGGGCCCATGTCCACTGACTACCTCCTTTATGGAGCTTTCACAGGTTGAGCCACTATCATGCTTCCTTAACATCACCCCAGAGCCAGGTACCAGGCAATGGGGGGCAATCACTACACTCTGGAGTCTGTCAAATGCTTCAAAGCAGCCAATCCCAAATCTGCCTGCCCTGCCTCACTTGTTTCTTCCCACAGAAGCCACAACAAGGCGCTTTGCCTGGTGCTTCCTCATGTGGCCCTGCACACAACGGGCACACAGAGGTGTACATCCTGTTCCTAGGGATCTGTGAGTATAAACTTCTTCTGTCATGACCATTTCCTGCCTGCGAGTCTTACATACTCAATGAAAGCAAACCCTGAGTGCATTTTAATACATCAAGATTCATGCCTGTCCTTAACCTCCCCAAACCCCCTGGATTAGGCTAGAGAATGAAAAAGAGGTCACTCTCCTACCATTTCTCAATCTCTTCATAGAAGCTGGGATCTTTATTTTACTTTATTTTTTAAAAATATATTTTTATTGATTTCAGAGAAGAAGGGAAAGAGGGAGAGAGAGGTAGAAACATCAATGATGAGAGAGAATCGTTGATTGGCTGCCTCCTGCATGTCCCACACTGGGAATCAAACCCGCAAGCTGGGCATGTGCCCTGACAGGGCAATTGAATCTTGACCTCCTGGTTTATAGGTTGATGCTCAACCACTGAGCCATGCTGGCTGGGTGGGATCTTTATTTTTTATTTTATCCTAGAATATTTATTTTACTGGGATCTTTATTTTTAAAAAGGACTTTGCAAGTGTTTCTAACAACAACATTATCAATAACCACAGCAACAAGGGCTAACAGGTAAAAAGCCCTACTATGTTAGGCATTTTCCATACATTAGTTTTTTTAATTCATCCGATCCCCATCTGTGGTCTTCAGAAAGGACCGAGTGCCCAAGATCACACAGCTGGATGAGGTGGCACTCAGACCTTGGCCACCTGACTCTGAGGCAGCACAAGGAGCTGGTGCACACTGAGGGCACCCATGCCTGGGGAGCAGAATTTTAGAAGAGTGCTGAGACCTACTGTGTGCAGCACTAGTATATGGCTGTACAAGAACGGCCTGCGAACTGGCTACTGGCCAGCAGCCTGCTCCCTGGCCCCTGAGAGATAGAGAAAGGTTGCACCTGTGTGTAAATCAAGTCTGACTCTGTTTAGTTCAGTTATTTTATCTTATTTATTTTATTTAATTTTTAATAAGACTTTGTGGATGAAGGAGGCAGTACAGTGATTTCCACTCAGGCATCATTTCCTTGTCTTGCTCTCATGGGTCAGCACTTCAAATGCAATCCCAGGTATAGAATATTCTGTGCTGCCCCACACTCTGAGGCACTGGCTGCTGCCTGGAGAATTCCTGCACTAGACCAGGAATAAGACGGTCTTGCTGGCTTCTTTGTTAAATCATTGATCATAACGTTATTAGGTACCTGACACTCTGGTGCCTGCTAGTGTCACAACCTGTGTCCCTCCCTACCCTAAGTGCAAGTCTCTTCCACACCAGAAGTCTGTTACTCTAGCAACACAGTCCTACTTCAGTCACACCAGCATCAGCGTTTGTGATAGACTTTTTCGTGTACGGGTATCCTACCCCTAACACACTGTGGGATCTCCCATCCTAGAGCTGGTGCACATTTCTGTGGCATCCCCACAGTGTCCACATCGGGAGATTGATCGATTTGACCTGATCGCATTAATTATGATTTCTTACTCAATATCATATGCAATTCTGTCAGCATCTAGTTATAAAAGTAACACTCGCCTTTTAAAATTAGAGCTTTGTGGACAATACTTTATTTTATAATTAAAATGTTCTAAAAGGCCCTGGATGGTGTGGTTCAGTGGTTGGAACATCAGCTTCGAATGGTCATGGGTTCGATTCCCAGTCAAGAACATGTACCTGGCTCCTGCCCCCATGGCTGCTTCACTTCCCATGCCCAGCTCAGATCAGGACCCAGGTGACCGACAGAGACTTGGCCGACAGCAGCTGCCCTCTCACTCCAACAAGAATTGTTTGAGTTGTCTTGTACCCATGGTGTGGGGAAGTGGGTTTACGATATCTAAATCCAGCCTACCACCAGGAATGCTCAGGACCTACTCAAGAAGGCAAATAATCCCTTCTACCAATATTTACAGGGTAAAATAAGATTATTGTTAGAGTAATAAATTTGACAGTAAAATAGTAGTCAAGTTTTCAGGCAAATTTAAATTGGCTAGTTGAAACAAGCGAATATTCTAGAAAAATTAATTGTACTGGACAAAAAGGTGTTCCTAAAGTGTTAACTAAAATTTTTATTGGTACTTCATCTCATGATAAAATTGTGCACCATATAATGAACCTAAAACAGTAATATTATAGTGCAAAAAATTAAAATTTAAAAGCCATCAAGACTACATTATAAAATTTTCAAAAGCCTCCTAACATTTAAATCAAAAAAGGAGGGGATAATAGAGGAATATCATGTAAGGAAAAATATCCTGTAAGTAAATTACATCTAGAAAATTAATAATTTAGAAAATTAATTGTAAGGCTAAAAGCAAGACACCCATGAAAAACACACAAGGTGACAAAACAAGCCAGAGGAAAATCATTTGGGCAAAAAATGAAAAAGGATTCCCAGTCAAATTTATAGAAAATATTCCTTTATTAACTTTTGGTCGAGAATATGTTTGTATAATTTCAGAAAACAACTCCGAGACCATGTGGATTCCAGCAACAGAGAGGAATCGACAGGACTACTCCAGCCATGAAGACAGAAGAGAAGCAGTCCAGAGACAGAAGACGCTGATGTGGCCTTCCCATACTAGCAGTTAGCAGCTGTGCATCACTGCAGGTTGCCCAGGACCAAACCAGACAGAGTCGGACCTGCATTACCACCATTTGTCCACCATCCAGAACTGAAATGTCAGTGCTGACATGTACACATAAGGAACTGTTGGACATTTAAATTGGGTCTCAAAAGAACTGTTGGCCCAGAAAGAAACTCACTACATCCTGGTTCATTTGCCTGTCACCATAACCATTATTGCTTGTCTCATTTTCGGTTCTTATAAGTGTATTTCTAATAGCACATGATCTCACTCATCTAGGGGAAATAATGAACAACATAGACTGATGAACAAGAACAGACCCAGAAACAAGGAGGCATGGATCAGACTGTCGGGCCTCAGAGGGAGGGTAGGGGAGGGTGGGAGTAAAGGGGGAGATCAACCAAAGGACTTGTGTGCAAGCATATGAGCCTAACCAGCGGTTAAGGACAACAGGGGGTGGGGGCATGTGTGGGGAAGGGTGTGGGATGGGAATGGGGGGATGAGGACAAATATGTGATACCTTAATCAATAAAGAAAAAAAAAAAAAAAGAGCATGTACCTGGGTTTCGGTTTCAATCCCCAGCCCTGGTTGGGGGAATGCAGGAGGCAGCCAATGTATGTGTCTCTCTCACATTGATGTTTCTCTCTCTCTCTCTCTCTCTCTCTCTCCCTTTTCCTTCCTCCCTCCTACCCTCTCTGCAATTAAATGGGAAAAATATCCTTGGATGAAGATTAAAAAAATTTTTTTTAAAGGGTAGAGCTTAAGTTAAGTGTTCTTACAACAACAATAAAAAATAATAATAATAGAGGAGATGGGGGAAACTTTGGGAAGTGATGGGTGAATCCATGGCCTTGACGCTGGTGGTGATTCCACTGGTTTATATTTATTCTCAAACACACAGAGTTGCATACATTAAATAGGCACTACTCTTTACATATAAATTATGCCTGAATAAAGTTGCTAAAAAACAAATAAACAACTTGCCATAAAGCTAAAGTAAAATTAGAGTTTTGCCTTCCTTCAGATTCTAGCCTAAGTCCACACTAGTTGTTACCCATGACCTTGAGAAATGACTTAACCCCCTTAAGACAGAATTTTCTCATCTGCCAATATCAGCAGTACCCAACTCCACGGGGTTGTGGTGAGGAATAAATCAGTAGTGCAGGCAGCGTATTTAGCATAATGTCTGGCACATGGTAAATGCTCCTTTGTTGCTTTTGCTGTTATTATTTTCGGGTAATTGTTAATTAAGTGAGGGGGCAGGAGTCCTCGAAGCTGTTTTCTTGGTAAGGCCCGTGAGAACCATCAATGATACATGCCTTCTCAGCACTGTTTCCATAAACGCCTGGGCTGCCTTTGTGTGTACTTAGTTATTTGTTTTAGGAATGCAAACACATTATTAGATCTGCCTAAGCCAAAAAATGTCATGCCACATATCATCATGTCACTGTCAAGTTCCTAAAAAGCTAGAGAGAAAAGTTATAGGAAGCGTGTGTGCGAGCCATCAACTAGGGTGTGGATTTACCAATATGCTGGGGTGAGAGCACCAGGTGATCTTGAACCAAAGTGCTTTGGGGCCCTGGTCAGGCCTCCCCTGGGGCCCCACTGAACCTGACTCTCCAGGAGGTACAACTGTTTCTGATCAACAAGCACTTTGGGGTGGACTAGGAGAAGGTGGAGATGGGCCCGCAGTGCCGGGGTGCACAGGAGAGAAGACAGGCTGGTGACAGGGACGAGATGCTATTGTGACTGAGGATGTTTCCTTTCCTGTTCCTCCTGCCGTGCTCAGTAACAGCCTCCGAGGCGGGTGCCTGTGGTTACAGGCATTGATCTGTGTACCAAAGGGAAGACCATCGCCGATTGGAAGAAAAGACAAGTGATTAAACAGTTCACTGGCAGTGGGAAACAACAACGCAGGGGCTCACAGGAGGCGTGAGAGAGTGGCGGACCAGAGGATGAGGCGCTGGGACTCAGGGGACCTGAGCTGCGGGCCTCGCTCCACGGCACCCCTGGTGCACAACATGCAAGTCGCTCCCTTAGCCTTGATTTACACATCAGACAGGCCAGGTTAGCAATTCCTAATCTGTCTCACTCACGATTTCACAAAGTGCCCCCAATAAGACGCTAGATGTGAACATTTCCGCAAAACATACCAATTCAAACTTGCATTATCATTCCATGCTCTCCTGGAGTCATAAACATATTAACCAAGGGCCTGAACAAACCTGTGCATGATAATGAATTGGGCTGAAGGATCACTTTTTAAAAAATTTAAAAATCCCGCCAACAAGAAAGAACAAGTGTGTTATTATCTCCCATGCCCTCCAAAAGCCATAGCTATACTGAGCCACCCACGAGGTTAGATTGTGTCCCATAAAATAAAATCTGGCGCAACCATTATCTTCCCACCGTGGGGGAGACACAGTGCCCCTCTATGCTCCAGGCCACAAGCATCCGAGACGGAGGCCACTTCTCCAAGGCAGAGCTGCTAACCTGGCACACACCTGGTTGCCACGGGGAACCTGGCAGCGGCACCTGCTGCTGCAGCTGCAGCTGAGCTTCCCCTTGGCAAACACCAGAAAGCATTTGTGAGGTTGGCTTCAGGGCCCAGTGCTGAGCGTGACACTCCTCCTGGTGCCCTGCAGGCATGGTTGGCGGCTGGGAGGAAACACAGTTCTCCTTGCATCCTCACTTCTGAGAACACAATTTCTGAGGGGCCCTCATTAAGAGGAGTGTTGCCACCGCAGTGAACGGTGGCAATCGTCTCCCCAGCCCCCTTCGGTCCTCATCCGTGCAAGTGGGCTCTGAGTAAGGTGCCACCCTGCCCTAGAGCCAACGAGACACTCGCTCTTTCTGCTTTGTTGTCAGAGCCGCTGTGAAAACACTGGAGCCCCAACCCAACCCAACCAGGATTGCAAAGAGTGGAGGTGGGCCCGGCCCTCCTCCCCACCTGGCTGCTGCAGTGCTGACCCCCAGCCCACGCCAGGAGCTGGGGTCTGCTCTTCTAGCTTGTGGAGCCGTCAGACCCTGGCGTTAGTTGGAAGAAAGAGAGCCAGGGAATTCAGGGACTTATTTTTGCATCCCTTTTATACCTCAAGGTATTATTCCCATTTCTCTGAGGGGGAAATGGAGACTTAGAAATCTCAAATATTTTACCTGCGGTCAGACCTGTTGGGCAGTTGGAGTCAGAAGGGGCAGTTGGTCTAGCAAATGGCAAAGTCTCTGCTCTCTGAACCTTCTCAGGCTGCTCTTTTGGGAGAGGAATTGGATGTGATCTTCCGTATCATCACTTCCCTAGGAGCGGGTCCTGAGCTGTCCTTCTAATGTAAATGACAAGTGTCCTTATGTAAAGGGAAACCTGGGTACGGACACACACACACAGGGCACATGTCATGCTAACATGAAGGCAGAGATCAGGGTGATGTGGGTACAAACTGCTCACTCGCCCTTTAATTGTTATTTATAGGTTTGTTCAGAGTCTCCACAGCTGCCTCCGTTTCCCAGGGCTGCCATGACAGGTCCCACAGGCTGGGAGCTGAAGAAACAGAAATGCACTGTCTCCCAGTTCTGAAGGGCAGAAGTCCAAGGTCAAGGTGTGTGCAGGATTGGATCCTTCTGAGAGCTGCCAAGGAGGAGCTGTCCCGTGCTCTCCTTGATCCTGGTGGCTTGCTGGCAAATGCTGACATTATATATTCACTAGAGTGCCGAGTAAAGGGAAAAATGTGCTGGTTAAGAGGTTACAACTTCATGAAGGGGGGAGGGCTGGAGTCAGGCCTCGGATAGCCTTTAGAGCTTATTCCTTGATTTGATGAGTGTGCACGTGGCTTCGCATTCTATCCCCTCAAGACTACTGCTAGGACGTCAACATCTCTTTCCCCGAGTTTTATTTCATGCCTCTTCTTTATATTGAGTCCTGAGCCCTGATCCAGGATGCATTTTTCTGTAAGCTGGTCTGGGTAGCCTAGAAATTCTTTCTCAATTTTAAAACTATGACCCGATCTCTATTAGAGGCCACCTCTTAAACTAGGCCTACCTCCTGGCCCCTGGGTTAAATATTCTTCTCAGTCTTCCCGTTAGAAATACTGCCATTATACCTTCTTTCACTTAACTTAGGGTAAGACTAAGATTGTTTTGAAAAGCACCTAAATTTTGAGACTTTTTAGAGGGTTGACCCTTGAGACTCTTAGTAAATTCCAAGGAAAACAAAATGTGACCATTTAGTATACTGAGGTGGGACATTCTCACTGTAGAATTCTTCTTCGTGTTGTGATGATGTCTGGTGTCCATCTTGCCACAATATTCGTTTCATACCTTCACTAAGATATTGTGGCAAAATGCTTACAGTACTTTGCAGATCACTGAGCTTCTCCTACTTATTTACTTTGAAAAATAGCAGTCGCAACCCATGAAATTCCTCTGTCCCGTGTCAGCTGTCTTCCTGGTGCATTCCCTGACTATGATGATGGAAAAGCTTATCAGGATGGCTCCCAATGTCAATTAATGTTTTAAGAATGACATGGGGCGTGAGTTGGAGAAAGAACACCATTCTCTAATCTCAGCAGGAAAGTCAGGGAATCGAGTTTTACAGCTCAGAGGCTCTGCAGGGCCCAGCCACAGAGAGAAATACTCTCTCACCCTTGAGTGGAGCTGGTTTCACTGCCTGGGCATGTAAGGAAGTCTGTTACAAGCAGAGTACTATCAACCTGGGGCTGCTGCCTTCATATGGACAAGAAGAAAGTGTGGTACAAATAAGGTCGTGGGTCCTGGCTCTCATCCTTGGCTTTGTTTTTATCTACCTGAAGAGTTATGTTGAATTTTCGAGATGTCTGTTTCCTCACAAACCTAAATATCCTTTTCAGTTCTAATATTCTCTGATTCAATAGCAGGCATCTGGTTGGAGCATTCCTATATTCATAGCATGACTGGGACCACAGGAAGTGGCCCCTACGCTAACTCTTGCTCAAAGGAGGCAGGAGTGTACACGGTATTTTGCAAGGACCATGCCACATGCTGCCTTGGTTTTCCCAGGTGAGACTTCTATAGGGTTCATCAAGTTCAGCACTCTAGACATTTGGGTCAGATCATTTTTTCTTTTCTTTTTTTTTTTTTTTTGGTGGGGGGGAATGTGAGCAGTTCTGTTCCTTGTAGTATGTGTAACAGTGTCCCTTACCCCCCTTACTACTCACTAGATGTCAGTAGGACCCCCTCCCCACCACACACACACACCTACGTGTACGCACGTGCGCATGCACACACACACAGTGTGTGATAATAAAAAAAATAAAAAAAGTGTCTCCAGACAGTGCCATTGTCTCCTGGGAGACCAATGGCCCCCAGGTGAGAATGACTGCCCCAGTAGGATAAGATCTTACCAAAAGACTATACACGCCTAAGTCAAGTGCACAACTTCCTAAAAGGTTACTCTTCCTGAATTTGAAAAGAAAGCCACCACGTTAGACTCCTAGCATCAATAGACATTTGGGTCGTTGCGCAACTGAATGTCTTCTAAAGAGGTGAGAAATGTGACTTTCAGATTCCTGCTGTCCCTCTTCTTCATGACATCACTGTTCCTTGTGCATCTAAGGGGGAAGGGGACGTAGGGTATTCTGTTGTGCTCACAGGAGGATGGTTTGATGGTGAGGATGTAGGTGGTCTTCATGTGTTTGTAGTAGGAAGCGTTTGCTCTGAAGCTGGGACCAGAGAGGATCCTTTGTGCACAGTGGGGTCATACTGGCAGTCGGTTGCATAGACTACCAGTGTGATCTTGCTCCTTGAACAGGACGATGTCCTCTGAGTAGGCCTGGACTCACATACATAAATGAGTGGTAATAGAAGGGATTCATCATGGAACACACATCATGCATCCCAGTGATGCTGCCATTGTCCAAACATTGCTCCAAACTGGGAACCATTAGGACCAGACTGGGAGCCAACCCACAAACTTAGTCTCGGGATCCTGTAATGACCATAGGTTAGGAATTAAAAATACACAGATTGACTAGTGTGTGGATAGAGGATGAAGATTTTCCCTGATTGAGACTGTGTGACAGAAAATGCACCAAAGTCTCTGGGGGCAATTCCAGAAATATTCCCCACATTCTTTGAGCTATGGCATCTTTGTGGAATGTGATGTGTCCTTTGGAGACATTCGTTTGGCTTGGTACATATCAGTATATTTCTTAAATGGATTAATCTAATCACTCGATACTATCATCTCCTATATACCAAGGTATTCATCTCCCCACCCCAACAACCCAAGTCCTTAACTACCAATCCCCAAAGAAGTGAGAGGTAAGAGCCCCCACTGTTCTAGTCCTCAGCCAAGTTTCCACTGTCCCCTGAGGATCACATTTTCAAAGGACCCCTAACACTGTCCTGAGAAGGTGAAAAGAACCAACTCCTTTGATGAAAAGGAAAGAAGCTCAATAATATCACCTCAGTGAGGTCATTGCTGAGGTCTGAGTGCTCTGGAGGAGGAACCATGTCAGCCAGTAAAAACTGGAGGCGACAGGTGCTCGGGAGAAGCCACCCACACGAGGTAGTGACAAGCAGCATTTGAAACCTGGCACTGCCCCGGGGAACTTAGCAGGCTTAACAACGTAATTGTAAAAGACAGAGGGTACGGAGGGAGAGATGAAGGGAAGGGACGATGAATGAAAGGACTGTTCCATTCTTGGCCACCATTACTAACACAAAATTATAGCAAATCCTAAGGGCACAGGGAGAACAGTACTGAGACAAACAGTGAATTCCAGGGGCAACCAGACCTGTGTTTTAAAAACAGACCCATGTGCTTCCGAAGGAATGCTGTGTGCTTAGTCTTGTTTATAACATGGCAAAGGATTCAAGAATGTAATATGTTCCTCTTAACCCCCCCCCCCCAAAAAAAAACACACCAAAAACCAAAACACAAGGATCTTCCTCAACCCTCACCTGCCACCACCCCTTGCCCTGTTCTGATCCCAGATCTGAATGATGGGATTCTAGAGTGAATTTCTGGAATGCTCAAGTAGAGCCTGTCTTTCATCAATGCAGCTAGGTGATGGGGTGCCTTTGTTTTTGTATAAAGAGATCAAGGTGCGGAAGGGAAGATTTTCTGAAGGGGCTTTTCAAATCTGAGGTATTTTTAGGCAGGTCTTTTTTTTTTTTTCTTTCTTTCTTTTTGGCAGGGGCTTTGCCAAAAAAAAAAAAAATGCACGAGATCTGCAGATGCGAAGAGGAGCATCTCCCTCTAACTCTGCAGAGACAGAATTTCACCTGACTTCATTCTGTCTTGGACAACTTTCATGAGGATCCTCAGAATGTGTTAACACAAGTGAATGCAGTGCAGTGAGAGAGAATGGGTTGAGGGGTCTCGTGTCTCTTCTACCTTTTCCTGGTGGTACCATCTTGGGGATGTTAGTTGGCCCAGCTAAGCCTCACTTCCCTCACTGCAAAGGAGCAGAGCAATACCTTCATGGCAGGGATTTGCAAAGCTCAAATAAGAATGCATCTCTGTAAAGCAATGGCAGGGGGCAGGCCCACTGGGCGCAGTCAAAATGCTGTTCCTTCGCTGCTGAATTTCCCTTGGAGAATGACATGACCGGACTGCAGGCTGGAAAAGCCTTGGATGCATATCTGTCCCAGGCGCCTCCTCCAGGAGGAGTCCCTGCTACCCAACCTGACAGACGGAGCATCCGAGGTCTGTGCTAAGGCAGCAGAGATGAGAGGAGCTGCCACCGCCATCCTGTGTGCATGGCTCTCACTGTGAGCCAACATGTGTCTCCCTCTACTTTTACATTTAAAAGCAACAATAAAAACAACTAACACTTTTGGACACTTACTTCGGACCAGGCACTGGTCTAGGACTTTTCAGATTGCCGGATTTAATCCTCACGACATTCAATGAGGTAGGAATTAATACTGTCCTCAATTTACAGATGGAAGATCAGACAAATGAATCAACTAGGATGAAAGGGATTCACCAGGTAAGCTAATTTTTGCAACGGAAACTAATAACTATAGGTAAGAGGGATTATTGTCAGCTAGGCTATTCTAACTTTCTATCACATTGTGCATATGAGTAGACAAAGCCCCAAGTTCATGATCCATTAGTATCAAATAAAATGATGCAGGTGACACAGATGTACAATGCACACTGCACAAGTCCCAGAGTTCTTTTCAGGTGTCATTTAGTTGATAACATCAAGACTGCAGACTTCCCACCTTCTCACTCACTCACAGTACTCATGACATTCAAAATACTAAGAGTACTAAAACATAATTAAAATTATATTTTTGTACTTGCAAAGTGCCATTCCTATGCTGAGTTCTGGATGCTCTAAAATGCGTGATTCATCAAAGGATCAGAACTCATTGGAAACATTTGGTTCTCAGCCTGTCTCAGCCACCATAGGGCTCAGAAGGAGTATGGCCCATGAGGATGCCCACTCCTGCATAACTGATCATCTGATCCAGGAGCCCAGACTTGCCTGTAAGATTCTCATCAAACAACTCAGAACTATGCATAAGAAAATCTCATATTGATCATCAAAGTTATAGGAGAGAAAAAAGAGAGAAAAGGAATAATTTTGATGAGTTGGAATAAATAATAAGAGCTGCTTTACTTAAGAGTGAGGCTTTAGTTGCAGTTAGAAGGATGTTCAGAATTATTAATTGCTTATTACATAGGAATCAGAAGATTGTATTCCCAAACATATAAGGTTAACATTAACAGCTTAAGACATCATTAGCTCTGATTCGGCTGGGTGCCTGGAAATCTCTTCTCATGCCTTTTTTCTCATCAAGCCATAGTGGTAGAGTAGCAAGTGTTTTCTGTTAGGGCTATTTTAGAACTACTTCTCATAAAACAGCAGTAAATAATACTGTTATGGAGTTCTAGGACTGCAGGTAGGGACACCATAAACCCACATCCCCGTGGATTTACCTCCCCGTATCTGACCTTTCCCAGCATCATCCCCAGTGTTTGACCAGATTGCTCCACGGCGGGGAGAGGTAAGCGAAAGGCACATTGGAAGGTGCCTGTATTTCTACGCTTCTTCCAATCGAGGACCAGAGAGCTATCTCCAGATCGAGCTGTATGTGGAAAAGGAGCGGCAGTCGTTTAGATCAGCGCTGGGAGCTGTGAATACAGCCAATATGTCTACTGAATGGTGCATATGTTTGCCTAGAAACAGACACATGGGCTTATGTGTATACAATTTTAGTTTGTGCAGGACAAGTCCAGGGTCGGTCCTTCACGTTCAGCGCCCAACCTTGATGAGCAAAGCTCTGTAACTGGTCCAAAGTAAGGGAGAGCAGCCATGGAGGAGTCAGATGTGGGGCAAATTCCTGTAGGAACAAGGGACTGTAACTGGGCCACCACCCCACTTCTGTGTTTTCCGCCCACAACTGGGACTGCTGGAAATGCCCCGGTCACGGCGCAGCTCAGCCTCAGATTGTAAGTCCCCTCTCTGCCTCTGAAATGCCACACAGGCTTTCTCATCACAAGTGCCCACTCACCACTGGCCTGGCATCTGAAAGGCCCCGAAGAACCATAAAGATTCCAATCTCCCCTCCCTTTAACTGGAGCCTGGGCTGCTAAACGGCCTCTCGCTGCCTTTTGCGTGTGGTGCTAATTAACATGATCCAAGTTACAATATGTGTTAAAGATTCCAGTTTTGTTACTTATTTAATGAGCTTCGTGGGATTTGAACACGAGGCTCAACGTAGCAGGGGAAACCTCATAATTAGTTTCAATTATAAGAAGTTCCTACGCATTAAGACTATTTGATGAACTGCAGAGGGAAGGAACTACCGACCAGATACAAATCACTAATTTTGTTGCATTTATTATTATACTTATTTTCTTCCTAATTAGTACTGATTGGATTATGATCCTAATGAATGCAAAGGCATTTGGAATGGTATACAATGGTATGGCTTAGAAGATGCCAGCATGTACAACTGCTAAATTATTGCTAATTGTTATTTACACGAGGCCTGGAAGACTAAGTAATGCAATGCCTAATTAGCATTAAAGATATGGTATCCATTTCCAATTTACGCTAAAGCAACGGAGATCAAATCATTAGCTTAAAAAACTCAATCTTCAGATTCCAAGAATTGCACCATTGTGTAGTGACGTTCACCTTAACGGGAGACTGTTTTTTCTTGTCTTTGACTGCATCTTGCCAGGGTTTGGCCAGAACTTTGCAAAGGAATGCCACAGGAATACCCAGCATCCCACTGATAATGGGCTGCAGTACCTAACGATTAGAGCTGGGAGCCAACTGGCAAAGAGGCCAAGCATAAGGCCTGGGTATGTTCCAGTAGGGGAAGGTGTATGTGCTTGCTGGGGAACAGGGTTCTGAGGCGGCAGGCTTCCGGGAAGACCTAAACCCATCTTGATGTCATGGTGGCTATGAGTGAGACCTGTCTGGAGAGCTGGATGATTGGCAGATGGTACTTGCCCATGAGGGGTTGCAGTGAAGAAGATCACAAAGAGAAGGTCTTGGAATGGAGAGGCCTCAATTCCAACTGTAGGCCCAGCACCCTCAAGTAGGCCTTCTCATTCCTGGTGGCACCACTTTCCTAATGGCAAACGGTACCCCTCCTTCTCACCTGCTCTCCTGTAGTGAGTGATGGGGCTGTGAGGAGACAGCCTGGATACACCCGTGGGTGGAGACCTGCCTCTGCTCAGTCTCCCGCTTCTGCATGGGAGAGCCTACCATCTCACCTCTTTTTCTCCATCCTATTTCTTCAACTAGCCCCTTATCTTTCCCCCTCTGTCTTCTTTGCTTCTGCCTTAGTCCAATGCTCCATGAGAGAGTATGGAGTAGAAGCCAGAAGACCTGAGCGACTTGACTTTCCACCAGTCATTTCACATCTCACGACTTGAGGTTCTCCATGAAGTGAATGTTATCACCTGCTGGTCTCTCCCTTTCTCCCAGCGGTGCTTGGAAGCTCAACTGGGATAACACGTGTGGAAGCCCTTTGCAAATTATAAAGTTGTATATAAATAGGAAGGATTCTTAGGTTCAGTTCAATTATTTTATCTTAATGGGCAGAAGCATCGGTGCCCAACAGAGTGAAGGTAGAGGCAATGGTGCTTCCTTCCTCAGTATGCTGCTGACACTGGCTCAGAGGCGACCCCTAGAGAGGTCTGTAGAGCTAAACTCCACACAAGAAAGTCTCCTTCTCCACAAGTTCTGAGTACTTTGTACTCGAGAGCCCTGCTTCAGGGGGAATCTGGACCATGGGGAGCAGACTCTAGTTTCTCTAACTCTCTGAGATTGTTATGAGAAGGCTTTTCATATTCTAGGCAAACATCATTCCTGGACATCAGGCTTCATTTAGAACTACCATTCTCTGCATCTTATACATGCTTTATGTGTGTGTGTGTGTGTGTGTGTGTGTGTGTGAGAGAGAGAGAGAGAGAGAGAGAGAGAGAGAGAGAGAGAGAGAGAGACTAAAAAGGATAGTAGCTACCTGATGGTTAAAGTAACATAAGCTCTGTATTGGGTTTTTCAGGTAGCCTCATTCAAACTTGACTGTTGAGTTTTGAATTCTCAAAGTTGGGAAAATACATTTTAACTGACAAAGATCAGTTAAAATCATCTGGCAAGTTTATATGTGTGATATAAATATATAAGAAATACTAGAAGCCCGATGCTAAAATGGGCCTTCCTTTCCCTGGCTGCCAGCACCACCTTTCCACTCCGGCCAGCCCCAGAGCCAACTCTTTCTGCTCTGGCCCCACCTTCCCACACTGCCTAGAGGCCTTGAGAGACCGGGGATGGGGCAGAATGCCTACATCATCACCATGGTGACGACGCAAGCATCCCACCCGCACCCTGTCGCTCTGCACCTATGTATGCAAATTAACCGCCATATTTGTTGGGCTAATTTGCATATCACTCCTGATTGGATGGTGGGCGTAGAAGAGGTATGGTCAATTTACATGTTTGTCTATTATTAGGTAAGATATACTAGTTCCCTAAGAGAAATAGTGATTGGCCATAGGAAATTCCTGATTTATTCCTTTTCTGATTAGTTAAAATAGACATGTTAAGAGAGCTTTATGCAAATGTTTAAGTGATAAGATATATCTCATATATACAAAGCATACAAACATATAGAGTGCACATATTCCATATATGTATGTACATGAGGTATAAAGAATACTCATTGTTGTACAAATTCTCCAGCCCTTGGTATTATCAGATTTTAATTGTTGCCAGTCTTTTAGATGTGGCTTTAATTTGCCTTTTCCTGATAAAAGGAGGTTAACAATTTTTCTTGTGTTCGCCAGCTTATGTGAAATGCCCTTTCAAGTTTTTTATCCAGAATTTCTTTTTTAAAAAATCTGGTTGCTTGTCTTTTACTTATTAAATTGTAGTCCTTTCTTCAGAATCCTCCTCCATATTTGGTTATATAAAATGCACATATTTTCCCAGTTGATAGGTTATCACTACCTTTATAATTTCTTTTGATAATCATCTTTTATTAAGACAGACTTATAAAATCTTCATCATTTGAAATTTTTGTCTTAAGAAATACTCTCCTATATTGAAGTCATAAAAGGTTTCCTAAATGTTTGAAGTTTCGCCTCTCACACCGAATTATATAATCTATCTGAAATTGGATTTTGTGTATCTTACTATCTGGTAGGGTAAGTCTCTCCATCTTTTCTTCTGGAGTACTTGAGCTACTCCTGTACCTGCCATACAGGCTTTCCCTGCAGTTTTAGGGTTATTTTATAACGTTAAGAAAATCTGTTTGTGGAAATTTTGATTGGAATTTCATTAAATATATAGATCAATTTGGAGAAAACTTCATACCTTTATGATAACAAGCCTTTTTACCCATCAATATATGCCTTTCCAAATTTTATTTTTAATATACTTCAATAAGTCTCATTTTTAAAATATCATACATATATTTTGTTGGATTTATTTCTAGGTACCATATTATTTTTGTTATTGTAAATCCACATTTCTATATACCAGGGACAAATAGACATACATATCAGAAAGGTTTTCCCATATTCATCTCATAACTTTCATTTCTTATACTTTTATTAATTTGGATAACTTGTTCTCTCTGGATTTCACTGTAATTATATCATAAGAAAATAATGTCAGTTGTATGACTACTTGTCCAAACCTGATATATTTTATTTCTTTGACTTTCCTTATCTTGCTGGCTGAGGCCTTCAATGCAACTTTGAATAGCAGTGGTGAAAGGGAACATCCTTGCCTTATTCCTGATATTAAAGGAGAGGTTTGTAGTGTTTCACTGTTGGGTATGCTGCCTCCTGGAGGGTTTTTTCTTGATATCCTTTATCAGGATGAGGAGGTTTCTTTCTATTCTTAGTTTGCTCAGAAAGCTTTCATCATAAATGATTGACTTATCAAATTACTTCTGCATCAATTGAGATAATCATCTGACTTTCCTTCTTTGTTCTGTTAATATGGGGAATTACATTAATACATTTTCTAATGTCAAATCAAAACTGTATTCCTGAGTTACATCAAACATGGGAAGAAAGTATTCTTTTAAATGCATTGCTAGATTAGGCTGGCTATTATTTTGTTTAGGATTTTAATATCTATGTTTATAGGTCAAATTGGCCTGTCACTGATGTATTGATTTATTTTTCACGTTCTGTGTTTGTCACATAGTGACCTGGGCTGCAACCAGGAGAGAGTGCCCTCTTCTATGCTATCGACGAGTTTGTGTAAAGATGGACTTCTTGGTAGAACTAAGTGAAAATCTTTTGGACGGGGTTCTATTGTGAAGATTTTAAACTTGATAACTTGTTCTCTCTGGATTCTATTTAATTTATTCAATAATTAAAAAGGCATTTGGGTTTTCTATTCCTTCTTGAATTGATTTTCTAAAACTGTGCCAGTTACATTGACGTTTTCAAATATGTTGGCATCTAGTTGTTCATAAGATATTATTAACCTTTTCATTTCAAATGCATTTACAGTGTATGCCCTCCTTAACACTGTTTTTCATCTTTTCTTCTTCCTCTAATATCTTTCTTTGCCTTCTAGCCTTCCCTTTCCCCTGGATTATTCTTGCCATAAATTCATTCACTTTATCCGTATTTTCAAATGCATGTCTGGCTTTGTTGACACTGTCTCTTGTATCTGGATATATGTTTTGTAATTTAATTACTTTTTGCTTTATCTTTATGATTACCATTTTTCTACTTTCTTTAGGTTTATTCATTTAAAAAATAACTTCTAATTTCTTAAGTTACACAGTAAAACTTTAATTTTTAGCTTTTCTTCTCTTTAAATATAAATCTTTAAATGTAAAAATTTCTCGCCTGCAACCAACTTAGTCACATCCTATAACTTTTGATATGCAGTATTTTCACTAACACTTGATTCTAAATTTTTTGACCCATGAATTCATTAGAAGTATATGTCCTAATTTTTAATAATTTGAGGTTCTTAACATGCTTTTTATTATTGAGTTTTAATATAATAGTCATGTGTTAGGAAATATGATCTCTATAGCACTGATGCTTGGAAACTTTAAAAAAATATTTTTTTAAATTAATTTCAGAGAGGAAAGAAGAGGGAGAACTAGAAACATCAATGATGAGAGAAAATTGTTGATAGGCTGCCTCCTGCACACACCCTACTGGGGATTGAGCCCGCAACAGGGTCATGTGCCCTAACCTGGAATCCAACTGTGACCTCCTGGTTCATAGATCTACGCTCAACCACTGAGCCATGTCGGCAGGGCTCGATGCTTTGAAATTTGTTAGACATGCTCCATGGCCCAATAAGTCATCACTTTTCATTATTGTGGTAGGTGTGCTTTGCTGTATTATCTATTAGTTGAATGTGGCAATTAAGTATGTTTATTAAAATGAGATTTGCAAGTTGTTTTTCTCCAGTTTCCTATATCTTTATTCAATCTGCTTTTGTTTGCTTGATTAATCACTGAGAAAGATTGGTTGAAGTGTTCCATTCTGAGATTGTGTCAGTTTCTCCTGTCCTAAGGGTTGCTTTAATATGTACTCTTCACATATGTTACTATGCACACACAAGTGAGAGTTCTTAAATCTTCTGGGTTTTAACTGAACAATGTATCCTTAAAGCTATGTTATGACCCTCTGACTGCTGATAACATTTTTTAAGGTAAAGTTAGTCAATAAGACTATTTTGGCTGATGTTAATAAATCAGTGACACCAGCTTACTATTTGTCTGGTATATTTATCTTATACCTTTTGTTTCAGTTATATGTTTTCATAGATTTTAGACATATCTATCTATATAAAGAGGTAATATGCAAATTTGGCTGGTACTCCATAACAGGTCACAACCAGACAGGAGGAGGTTGCGTGCGCAGGTGAGGCCCAGAGCAGAGAAGGAGACACAGGCAGGGGGCCAGGGGACACTTCCAGTCAGGTGCCGGTCTGGCCTGACTCCCGCAACAGCCAGAGCTGCGTGGCCAGTGCTGCGTGAGTCAGGCTTAGGTCCTGGCCCCATGAGTCAGGCGCGGGTCCCAGTCCCCTGCAGGGCGCCTCCTCCCACGGGGGAAGGCAGGGTGCCTCCTTGCGTGACCTCTAGTGTTTCATAACCAGCATATTTCTAGATTATAAATTTGAAGATTCAATGTGATCTTTTATGTTTTCATGTTTGCTGTGATTACTGATTTATTTGGATTACTTTGTGCTTTATATTGTAAAATTTTAAGTTTCTTATGTTTCTTCCTTTTTTGATTTTTTCTTTTTTTCCCCACCCCTCTACTTATTTTAAGTTATACCTGTAACTCTGTTTATGCTACCCTGGGTATTCTCAATACCATATTTAATGAAATAATGTTGGAAGTTATTGTAATTAGCCTTTTCCAAAAAAATAAACTTTGAGTATTATAACCTTATTACTTCTAACTGTTTATACTATAATTATTCATTATTTTACTTCTATTTTTTTAACACTACAAATTATACATTATTTTTATTGTTTTATATAGCCAATGTTATATATTTAAGTTTATCCACAATTATAAGAAGATATAATTAACAAAATACTTCTTATATTTTGTTAATTATATCTTCTTACATCAGACCTGCTTTCTGGGATAGTTTTTTCTTTTTGGAGCACACACTTGACAAATCTCTTTAGGGAAAGTCTATTAATAGTAAACATTCACCTTTTTGTTATATTTTAAAAATATCTTTAATTTTGCTTTTGAAAGATTGTATTGCTGTGAATATTTTCCAGTTTGACAATTTATCTTTCTGCCCTTTGAAGATAGTTTACAACTGTCTACTGGATTTCATTGCTACGTTGAGAGGTCAGCTAAAAGCGTACTGTTTTTTTTAAGGTTATTTATCTTTTCTTCCCAGGTACCGTTGAATTATATTGTGTCTACATTGAGAGTTTTTTCTTTAACAAATATCATGTTGGAATTTCTTGGGCTTTCTGATTTTGGGGATCCATACCTTTATCTATCCCAGAAATTCTTAAAGATGATTCTTTTCCATATTCCTTCTACTATCTGTTTTCTGGATCTGTAGGAGAAGCCTGTTCTTTATCCTATGATTCTCTTAACTTTTGTTTATTATTATTCTCTATTAACAGTTTATCTTATATGTGATTTCTTTTGACCTATCTCCAGTTCAACAATTCTCTCTTTAGTTATGACTAATTTGATATAGCACCCACTATTGTGTTTCTAATTTAAATTGTTTCATTTTTAGAATTTCTATTTGTATAGTTTTCATATGTACTACCTTATCATATTTCATATTGTAATTCTTCTTCTTTTTATAACTGCCTTTATGTTTTCAAACATACCAAGCTTACTTAGTTCATATTTGAGAGTGATTCATATTTGTTCAGACTCAGTGGGTCTAATTCTAATTTTTGTTGTTTCTGCTGACTCTTATAAAAGCTTGTTCCTTCATGCATTTTGCATTATGACCTTTTATTATGATTCATGTTTTTGGCATTTTATCTGTGATAATTATTTTTGTGTGTTAAAATTTTTTGAGTCATGGTTTCAAAATGCATTCCACTAACCCAGGAGCATTTTAAACTTCAGGTCACAAAAAGCATCTATTTGTTCCTCATTCACGTGAGAGTTGTCTTAGAGTTAAGATTTCTCAGAGGTGACTGGTCCCTCCAAGCAGATCACAGACAGGCGAGATTCCTTTCTCCCTTTGGGAGATGAGTTAGACTCTAGCTCTTCTTTCACTGATGGTTTTGCCTTATAAAATCCAGTGTTTGTGGCGGGATTTGGGGTCATACCTCTTGCATTACATGGACACTACATTGACCTCCTATTTCTTACAAGTAGCCCAATAAACCAAAAAGTCTGGACATCCAGGGATATGCAGATGCCCCAGAAAATCCATCAACTTTAAGATGACCTATATTAATGTTTTCTGATCATGGTTTAGCTTCTAAGAACCTCCCTTCACATCCACATATATACCTGGATATGCATTTCAAAATATGTATTTTACACTTTATTCAGCTGTTAAAGATTTTGTATAAAAGAGTTTTAAAGTATGCCTTGTCTGCTATATCTTGAAAATAGAAATATTTTTGTGTGTGTGATTTTAATTGCAAATGTTAATACAAAGTAAACCACTAACTTCTCTCCTTTATTACCATCACTTATTTTTTCTTAACTAAAGATGCTGCATAATAAATAAACTGCAGATTCCTTTTGAAAAGTAATGTTTACCTTCTTTCTATAACTATATCTTATGATGTGGAATTTTAAGCCACTTTTCTTTCTAAATCCTAAAAGAAAACTTTTCAGTGTGACAACCATGTCCCCTCCTTTCCAAACCACATGAATGTGTCTATGTTTCTTTCTTTCTTTTCCCCTACAAACTGGTCTACAATTTTTAGCAGATTCTAAAATAACATAATCTTAAAAATAAGATTAAGAATTGCTTATCTTAGAAGAATATCAACAATGAAAAAGGTTCACATTTATAGGAGAATTCTGGAAATCATGTCTGGGAAAAGGGAGCAATAAATATCCCATGAGAAACAGTATATATAGCTATATCTATGTATACATGCCTGTTTATCTAAGTATAAATCGATTTGCCTGTTTACACAGAATACGCCCACAAATGCCAGTCTGCGGAAAGACACTAGCAAATGGGAATAGGAACAGGGGTTATCCATAATAAATTTGTTTTAATTATGTGTATTTTTCTACTCCAAGGATAACAAACCGTTTGATCTTCACTGAGAGAACCAAACCAGCCATCGCCAAGGAAACCCAGACAGCAAGCAGACCTATCTAAATGGGTGATTATGAACTAACTTCACCCATCTTGACCTCCCTGTCAGACTTGGCTCCAAGCGATTCAACTCCTTCCATAAATCACATCTTCCTTCCAGAGACAAAGATATTTCAGATACTCAAAAGAATGTGGCAGGGCTTTGAAAAAAATGCCAAGAGAGCTCCAAAACATGTTGCGCCAAGGCAGCTGCATGGGAATCAGTGTTGTCTAGTCATGGGTAGGCAACAAGCCTCTTTGGGGGATTTGGGTACCAGTAGCTTCATGAGTCTCCATGTTTTACAGCCACCTTTCCTCCTGTGTATCTTAAATATCATATATGACTTCAGAGGGGTCAACAAAGTCACTCTTGGGGCTGCTCTTCAGGAGGACCTCTGAATATGTGTGGCTATGAACGTGTCTTTGGTATAAGGTGACACAGTGACATCTTGAGGGGTAATGCCCATGGGGAAACGATGTTTGGTTATGAGCAGTAGAAGAAGCAATATCACTTTACAGTTGTCCCTTGGATACTCTGTAGCATGATGTATATTTTCTTCCTTGCTTTAAAACCAAACGCCTAGAAATTGCTTGTTCTTTTCCTCTGGCAACGAGGCTCTAATGGAGTGTTGTATACGCTAGTTCTCTGTTCCAAGTATTGTTTTTAAAACAGAAAGTCTTATGTTAGTTTTCCCTGCAGGATCTCTCTGGCCACCATTGTAATTCTGGGAGGAAATCATGGTACTTAGGGCAGTAGCTGGTTCAAGGCTGAGCACTGAAAATGAACAATGGAGAATCCATAGTCCTAAAAGCTGATTAAAAGTAACCCTGCAGATACTAAATGATGGATTACCAAGTGATTACTGACAAATTGGTAGCCTGGCACCTCGACACTGTGAAAACAGAACTCTTGTACTGCAGATTTAAATTAATACCATTCACGAGAAGAAGAAGAAACATCACGTGAGTAACTATGGCCTTGCATGAGAGTCATACAAAATAAATACCACAGTGCTCCCTGATAGATTCCACAGCTTAAAACAGTCAACATTAACAAGGGCATTAAGCAGATTATTAGTGTTGCTGTTATATCATTATATGCAAGGTTGTGTGGGCCACATAAAAGAGAGACAGCAGAATAGCATAGCTCCAGAGAGGTAAAATATGGACCACTTACGACTCTAAAAAAGTTACAAGTTATCTGAAAATAAAAACACTAGTACCTACTACTTATCTCAGAGGCATTGAGCATTTTCTGAAAACTGAGCATGGACTGAGCCTTATATGTAAATTCTGTATCATTGCAGCGTCTATTAGTAATGTGAATAATAATAATTAGCAATGTAACAGCCAGCATGTGCCTACTATGTGTTAGGCACTATTAGAACAAAAGACTTCGAATGTATGACCTCATTTAATCCATACCACACCTTTATGATGTATAATCCTAATCTCAACAACATCACCACCTCATCATTGTATGCCACTTGGTAGTTTTATCAAATATGGTTTTGCGATTCTGTCCTTTTTATACGATAGGCAGGGCAGTAACAACCATCTTTTTTGAAAAATGACAAAAGTGAAATTCAGAACAGACAGGTCACTTGTGCAAAGCCAGACAGCAAACAGGGATTTACTGTTGTGTTTCTTCTGTAACTCCATGCCACCATAATCCTTTGGAAAAGGATACAAAACAGCAGGTCATTTAACCAGGCCGATGGCTTAGAGTTGTCACCAAGCCCGGAAGAAGCCACTCAAGTTGGCATAAGCTGATGGCCATTTCTGGCATTACCTGGCAGGAGAAAGGACTTCTGCTACAGAATGAGAGATTAAAATTAGACACACAGCCCTGCTCGGACCAGAAGGCCAGGGTAGACTGGTGAGGAGCCCGGACTTTGAAATCAGGCTGGCTCAGGCCAATTCTGGTTCTGCTCTCTGGAAGCTCCACGTCCTTAGAATTCTTCCTAACTTCTCTGGTTCTCATCCCCCTCATCTGTATAATGGGGGTAACACTAGTACCTATTTCTTAGGGATGGTCTGCAGAAAAAGGGATTGTGCACATAAAACACTTAGACTAGCCCTTAACACTTATTAAGTCCTTAACAATTACTCACTATTTAAAAAATGATTTCATACCTTTTCCCCCAATGTTATTTTAATATGAATAAAAACATCCAACCCTATGATTTTATAAGCTAAAAAGGCTCCCTTCATGTTTTCCACTCAATTTTCAGTGTTTCTAGGATTTACTCAATAGGCCTGGATCCCACCCAGTAAGTACCCTACAAGGCTGAGGGTCCACAGGAAATATCAGACAGGGGTTTTCAGTAACTGTGCAAAGGGCTCACATGCTCTAATTACAACTACAATCATGGCTGAAATTAAACCATCCCGTGTCCTTGGGCAAGTCCCTAAATAGTTTGACCTTGGTGTTCATCTGTCAAATTAGGTGCAGAAACACAGGTGACTTCAGGTCACGTACTTGGTTTGCACAGGAAACTGGTACTAGAGCCCCTGACTCCTCACTAAAGGTTGGAGTGCCCCCCACTATGCCATATTCACTTCCAAAGCCTTTAAAAGTAGAGGTCAACCCAGCTGGCCTGGCTCAGTGGTTGAGCTTCAAACTATGAACCAGGAGGTCAGGGTTCAATTCTCAGTCAGGGCACATGCCCAGGTTGTGGGCTGGATCCCCAGTGGGGGGCATGCGGGAGACAGCCTATCAATGATTCTCACTGATCATCGAAGGTTCTATCTCTCTATCCCTCTTCCTTCCTCTCTGAAATCAATTAAAATATATATTTTTAAAATGTAGAGGTCAAATAAGGTTTTCAAAATATAGCCTTCACAAGCCAGCTGGGAATTATATGACCTTCTGAGAACAAGGATCAAATAAGAGGAAGAGCCCAATATTCAGCTATAGGGGAAATACATAAAACAGCACGTTCAGTCTCTAAAGTTAGCTGCATGGACAATGATTTATCTGATGGCTCACCAAATTTATAGGACTGGTATGGATCCAATCAAAAGTTGCACTGTGGCTTGGTTTAATAATCTTTTCAGCAATCCATGGCAAACTCAGAAGAGGTAAGAAAAAGAAAAAAAGAACAAGGCAAATCAGAGGGTCGATAAATAAATAAAATAAAGACTATAGGCAGGGAATACCCTAAGTGATAGTATAATCACAGAATTATCCAGATTAGATGTGAAAGGATGAATTTGCGCTCCAGTCCCCTGAGGCGACTGCTCTAGAAAGCCAAGGTGTGGGGATCCCCCAGCCAGCATCCCCTGCCTCCCCTGGCCAGGTCCTTGCCATATGCTTGCTTCCTCTGCATTTTGCTTTTGTGCATTTCACGATGCTACCCTTTTCCTTACCCGATCTGTATACTTTACATCTGCATAGAAGAATGTTACTGAGAGTGTCATTTATTCCAGAGTTTTGAAACCACAAATGGCGATCTCCTCCACCAGGAACTTTGAGGGGCTATTAATCCCTTCAACTCTACCCCGCCTTCCCCAAACTTCCACTTTGTGGGCAGCCTTTTTCTGCTTCCTACAATAGCCCACTGTGAATACAAATGCACAATTCCGAGGAATACAGCACTTTTGAACAGTGTAAGCCGAAAATTTCGGAAAGATGCTACAGTGAAGCAACTACAGACTCATACCCAGTTGTTCTGATTGCTAATTAGAAACAAAACACAAGTTCGGGACCTTCTAGCAGGCTAGTCAGCTATTAAAAGGAAGTGCTTCTTTAGAAAAATCAAATGAAATCTGGCTGCCTCCTTTAGATGTAGGAAAAGAAATCAAGCAGCCATGAGGGAGCCTGTGCGTTTTCATTCTTTCCTTACTCTTCTCTGTGCTGGTGCAAAGTCACTGAGTGGTAGCTATGTGATGTAAAATGTAAACACGGGCAAGGCAGGCGGGAGCCACAGGGCAAAGGTATGTATGGCTGCCAGAATAACCCCTGGATGCTCTCCCCTTGGAAAGGGCTGTTATTGTCAGGAAGATGAATTCTAAAACAACTGTATATTGTGCAATCTGCAGATTTTATTGACAAAGGTGTCAAGTCCTGCAGAACTGAAAGTTGTTTCCCTTGTCATGAGATAAATAAGCAGGTTTGCTCGAGCTCCCAGCTTTATTGAATTTGCTTAGATACAAGGTGACTGTAAGCATTGATTCCATGTAAGACCGGATATGGATTTTTTAAGGGAGGTGCATGTCCTGGGAGTTAGAGTCAACTCTTGAAGCCGATGGCTTTGCAGCTTGGCTCACTGAGCCTCGGAAGAGAGAGAGAGAGAGAGAGAGACAGAGAGAGAGAGAGAGAGAGAGAGAGAGAGAGAGAGAGAGAGAGAGAGAGGGAGAGAGAGAGAGAGAGGGAGACAGAGAGAGAGAGAGACAGAGAGAGAGAGACAGAGAGAGAGACAGAGAGACAGAGAGAGAGACAGAGAGAGAGAGAGAGAGAGAGAGGGAACGAAGCTACTGGAACCTGAGAGATTGTGGGGATGCTGGGGGCAGTGGGCTGGCCAGTTTTCATTGCTCTTCCTTAGAAATTCACAGCATGTTGCAGCTGGAATGGAGAGACTTAAAGAGCATCTAGAACAGTGGTTCTCAAACTTCGAGTATGTTTCAGAACCTGGGGGGTGGGGACGGGTCTGATTTAGTAGGTTTGGAATGAGGCCCGAGAATTTGCATTTCAAACACATTCTTAGTGAGGCCCATGCTATGGATCTGGGGACTGCACTTTGAACCACTGGCCTAACACAATCTTATTTTATAGGTGACTAAACAAGGCACAGGGAGAAATACTGATTTGTGGAGACAGAGAAAACCCCTGTTTCCCACTTTCATATCCAAGGTTCTTGCTGTTTCCCTAGAACCATGCTTTGTCGTCTTCCTGCCTTCTCCAGATAAACATAACCTTAGCCTAGAAATGAAGAAGTTGTTCCTTAAGTAGGAGTAGACTGCTTGTCATCCTGCTGGAAGCTTCTAGGCATTCATTCCAGGTAAACAGGAAACAACCCTGTGTAGGGAGGTTTCTTCCTGGACCCCTGGTTCCTCAGAGAAGATGGGAGAGCAGGCAGAGGCTTGGGCTGTTCTGAAGTGGACTTGGTTGTCTTATATAGTAGAATTTCTGGAGACAGCATTTTTTTTTTCTCCTTAGCAGAGGAATGTGGCAGAAGGTATCTGCAAATCAGAAAATCTATTTGGGGTTGGGTGACTGCTCAGGCCCCCCTAAATGTAAGATGCAGTGATCTATGAAATCGGCTCTTTTAATACATACTGTAGTGGAATCTCCTCATCCCAGCCTTACTACACCACTGTTTGTAACGGGATGTAAGTTGCAATCGAATACTGCTGAGCCCTGCAAACAGTTCACTGTGCAAACTACTATTTCCTGAGTCTTATTTTAGCAATCAGTTTACAAAACACATGTCCAGATTGAGATTTGTGTCAAAATACACCCAGACTACTTTCTATATCCTAGAGTCTACACTACATCCTCTGAACCTGCTTCATTCTCTTCTGAGAATGTATTGATATCTGAGATTATATTACAGACTCTCTGCCTGGCTTGTTGTCTGGGCCCATGGAGACAGGAATACACCCTCTGTGAGAAAACAACACAACGCCCCCTCTCCTGGCCACTGCCCTAACCACAGCGTTCCTGCCAAGCACCCAGTGGCAGAGGATCTGCATCTGCTAAGTGGATGAACTTGGAAGGTTCATTACTACAACTTTATACCTACAGAAGTTTTCAGAAAATATGAATTTAATAACTAGAAAAAACTCCTGTACTTATAAAGTTATCAAATAAAGAACATGAACAAGGAACAAGATTGTCACATACTTCCCTCCCTACTGGCCAAGATAGGTACAGGAGAGTGTCAAGAAAAAAGAAGGAATATCAAATTGCATCAAGAGTTTATTGAACCTAACCCACGTTTTGTGTCTCAGAGCTCTATACAGCCATTTGTGAATTTCATATCAACATGGATCCTTTGCTAGCACTTAGACTTTGGAACACTTAGGTCCCAACTTCTTACAGGAAAACCAGCAGCTCTATTACTATGGCTCAAAATATCAGAGTCCTTCAACACAAGCAAATATCACCCCACTGCATGTAGTGGAATCCAATAGCTTTGTGATCATCTTCATAGACCAAACTTGACTGTATCGTCATTGAAACTATGAACAATAATTCTGTTCAGAAATGTTCACTGACTACGATTTCATTTCAAGACTGTGGACTGAACCACAAGCTGAGTCAGACTTCTAATGGACACCACCAAGAGCACAATGGATTTATGAAAGGAAGACAGCTCCTTTGAAGTCATCCTAGAACAAAGGGCCAAACAAATATGAAAGGCTTAGGGATAAAGTTAAAAATAGGCAGTTTCCAGGAATACAGTTCCAAGCAAAAAAAAAAAGGGAAAAAAAGAGCAGACTGGAGTTGATCTCTTGGATTGCAATGGGAAGCAAATTCAGATTTGCATTGGTTTTGTTAAGGGCAGGAACATCCATGTGAGATGTTTCTCAGAGTTGTTAAGGTAGCATCCACTAGATGGGAGCCCAACCCCGCTCTGTGGTCAGCTTCCAGACCAGGTCACCAGAGATGAGAGGAAGTGTATACCTGGGGGAAGCCTCACAGGCACTCCAATCAAAGACTGAGGAACAAATGAGTTGTTCCAATCAGCACCTTAATAAAGAGAAGAAAAAGCACCAACTCAGAAGTCAGATTTGGGTTCAAGTTCAGGTTCAGACATATACATAATCTTAGACAGATTATTCACTTCTTGAGGCTCAATATTCTTAAAATTGGACTAATCCTGGGGTATGGGATGCACAGCACGGTGACAATTTTGTAGTGAATCTCTGAAAATTGCTAGGATCTTAAAAATTCTCATCATAAGAAAAAAAGCTATAACTGTGAGATGACAGATGTTAACTAAACTTGTGGTAATCATTTTATAATATATACAGATATAAAATCATTGTGTGTATACCGTAAACATATACAAAGTTATATGTCAATTATATCTTGATAAAACTAGAAAATTGGGATAATAGTGCCTATTATCAAGAGATCTGGGATAACTGAAAATATTTTATGAATAATGTCCAATAGCATCGCATCCTTGAGTTTTACACAAGAGTAGCTGACAACTCCGATTCACTGGGTGCCACCAGGGGTAGGCCCATCAGGCAAGCGCTGCTCACACATACCTCTCCACATCCACCGACAAAGGTTCACTATGCTTGGTGTTGTCCACTTTGCTTAGAATGACAGCAGGACGGCTTTCTATTTGGACATTCAGTAATAGTCCTGTGAAATTCTGCCTCCTCATCTGTTAAATGGGACTATTTCTACTCAGCCCTGCCCACCACATTGTAAAGATCACAGCACAGGAGTGTAAATACTGAGTGCCAGGATGCTATTATTAGATTCCTAATGCTCACCCTTTGGGGATTTGGCACTTTTGGGCTTCCTGATTGTTATCACTACAAGATGTAAGATAAACTGACATTGTTTACTCTGCCCAGGCAGACACCTTATTACAAATTCCAGCTTCTGGCTTCTCTTGGTCCCCCCTGCAGTGGGAGCAGAAAAGAAGCTGGTTTGCAATAAAAGTGATGCGATGCCTTGAAATGAGGACCTTCGCAGAGTGAAGTTTGTATTGACACTCCTAAAATATGAGCCTGTCTCAGTGTTTGATGTCATCAATTGTGACTGTCAGTTTTCTTTGCAAGGAGAGGAATAATGAAGCTCTTTTTCCCCTTTCTTTTTCCAAACAAATGTTGGCCAGAGGGCTGAGAGCAGCCCTGGCTGTGGTGGGAGGAGAGACTATTTTTGGGGCAGTTGCATGTTTTTACGATGGATGCTGTGGACTTAATCCCAGACTCACGAACAGGAAGAGCACCTGGCCCTCCAGCTGAAAGGTGGACCAGGCCACGGGACTCTGGTACTCGAAGACTGTCCCTCTGGAAGCTGGGGAAGGTTTTCTATCCACCAGCACTTCTTGTTTGCGGTGCCAATGAGTGGCTTTCTGGAACAGTCTACTTTTTACTGGGCAGGCACTGGGCTAAAGCTTCAGGGACATGTGTTTACAGGCCTGATTGGCCTCTGTGCATTGAGCCCGGTTGTCCTGAGATCTGCCCCAGGTTACAAAATCTTTCTGGGAAGCAAGATTTAAACTTCTACCAGGGACACAGCCACCTCCTAATAAATCAGAAGACAATTAAGGTTAAAAAGTCAATGTCCAGGAAACACCAAGGATCTGAATTAAATCAACATATCAGAGTAATTCAAAGGCTAGCGCCTGGAAGGCAGCGTTTTACTCACAATCCAATCCATCTATCAAGCAGCACCTCCCCACTTGTGGTCTCTTGATCTACAGAATGAGCTGGGACACTGGCCAGCAATGCCCGCTTTCCTGGCTGGTGCTAATTCTTAATTGAAAAATGGCCAGGGTTTATAACCCAACTTAGATTAAGCTTATCTGTCCTCCCTCCCTTTGCTCCTTTTTTCTTCTTCTTCTTTTCTTTCCACAGAATATCAGTGGTGCACACACACTTCCTCTATTTCTTTTACTATATTTGTCCAAAATAGACCAGAACATCTCTAAAACATTTCTGTGGGCTCTATCTACCTGGGATCAGAAAGAACACATAAACAGTACGCCTTCTTTTCCTTTCTCGCACATTCCTCTGGGAACAGTTTTAGAACTAGTTCTCTTGATCATTACAAGGAGCCTTTCAAGGCCGTGGGGGGTGTCCCCCCAGTAAAGGTAAGGGAATCTATGAGATAGGAGAAACCTCAGAGATGGTAAGAGCTTCCTGTATTAGTGATTTAGCCCAGATTAGAAACTCTCATTCTTTATACACATCAGCTTTTTTAATCCTTATGGTAAGTCCCAGAATAGACGTCCTCCCCGTCCCCCCCGCCCCCCCCCACACACACTTTACAGATAAGGAAACTGAGGCTCAGAGAAGTTATATGGCCTCAGAGTTAGTAAGCTACAGAGTTGGTATTCAACTCTGTAAACGGAGACTGCAGGCATGTCTGATTCCCAAGACCATATTGGGACCTTCTTCAAGGTCTATGGGACTCGGAATAACAGCAACAAAATAAATACAGAAATGCTTTTTGCGCACTTCCAATATGTCAGGCTCTCTCTTTAGCATCTTACATAAAGTCATTCCTCCCTTCATCGTCACAGCATATCTCTGATGTCATATATGTTATTTAGGTATTACAGATGTAATAGATAGGTGATGGGTCACAGAGAAGCAACTGACTCACCCAGATCACCCCACTAGTGAGTGACAAAGCTGGGGTTCAAATGTAAGCAGTTTGAAGCTCGTGCCCCTAATATCCACTAACCATATCTCCGATGGATGGGTTATTCCTCTACTTGTCCTGGATTCTCAAAGCCCTAAGTATTTTTACCCATCTCACCATTCTAAGGCCACAGGCCCAGGATGGCTCACTGGTATCTCCTGGACATGTTCTGGTGCCCAGACATGGTACAGGGTGCAGGTAAAGGCCAGATGACTTCCAAGCCACCTGGCTGGCTGGAGTTAACACCAGAAGGCTAACACTTTTTCCAATACTGGCGTTTTCTTTGTGGTTTAATTATTTACTCACTTGGGTTCATTTGCTTTGGAGCTTCTTGAATGTCAGAGCTTCAGATCTCTAATGCAAGCCAAGCTGTGGCCTTTGCAACAGCCCCAGGTTAATGCGCAGTGCAAACAAGGGCCTCCGAATCCACTGCGATTGCAGGTCCGTTGTTCCCGCACCTGCTTTCTGCTCCACAGCATTCCTGGGTCTTGTGTGAAACTGGCCTTGATGCCCTGTGGGACTATGGTGTCTATGTATGTGTGAGTACACACACATGCACACACATGCACACACGCACACCTGCTCCTACCCCAAAATTTGTCTTACCGCTGACTGAATACATCCACCCCATTTGGCTGGAGGGATTCAAAGGAATAAACCCTCAAGGCAGAGGGAAAGTGGAGGGAGCCCGGCTTGGTATCAGAGACCTGAGTTCTAGTCCTAGCTTGGCCACTACCGCTTGATCTCAGCCAGGGCACTTAACTCTCTGAGCTTTGATGCTGTCATTTCTAATTTCAGGGGATTAAACCAGATGAGTATTTCCCTAACCAACTTCAGCAGAATGTTAGAACTCCTTTCTATATTAATGGGTGAATGTGAAAAGTAAGAGTGCACAACCAGAGAAGTTGGGAAAAGTGACTTTTTCCAGTAGGGATAGATTCACACTGTGTTAAAGGCAATGAGATGTTTTGCTGTAGATAATCACAATTTTTTGTTTATTTGATAGTTAATAAACTTATTCAATAACCAAACCCTTTTTTCACAGAACACCTATAAACAATGCTGAGAGTTAGTTTTAGGGTATCAACCATTCTCAATGCAGCATCTTCCACACTCAACTTGGTAACTTAAAACAGTTAACACATCCGTTAAATGACTGGATTGCTAACATGAGAACAACTGTAAATGGTATTTACAAGTGAAATTATTTTTGTGTAAGACAACCAATAGTTGGGAACATAGAGCTGAAGTCCAAACTCCATTTCTATGGCAAATGGTCAATGAATGGTCCCACCAGTGAGGTGCTGACAGCGTCTAGCATCCAGCAGAACCAAAGATGCAGACAGTGCCTATTATGCCATAGTCCAGGCTTCTTAATGATTATTCTTTTTTAGCACATAGGGGCTCTTAAGGTCAGAGAAGTTCAAATATTTGAATGGGTAAGGGCCTCTTTCCTTGGATCAGAAGATTTCCAACACTGTCTCTGTACCCCTTACTGATCTTTATATGTTTGTGGCACTGATAACAGGGCCACACACACAGAAATTAATAAACAGGTATTGGTCAAAATCAGATTTCAAAAAGTACCTTTGTAAAGTGTACATGTTCACAAAGGGCAAAAAGATAGTTAACCCAATTTTTGAAGATAGCCGCTCACAGGCTAATTTAGTATTTCTAATGAGGTACCTCTGTTTCATTGCTTTTCTTTTTCTCTATGTAGCATATTTTATATTTGAATGAAAAATTAATTTTATAAAAGGTCTGCGTGATTTAGGTGAATCTGGTCTGCTCTTGGAATAATTTTGTTCTTAATTGTGACAGTTTGGGATATTCTTATTTTAATTTTTAAAGTTCAGGTCCTACCCTTCTCCTCTTCCATGTATTTGCTGCTTGATTGGATTCTGTTTTCCAGGCTTTGGCAGATCTGATCCCCTAACCTGTGCTGTGCTCAGGAGGCCACATCAGTCACCAGGGGAGGTGACTGAATCAGCAGAGAACCCCTCTGGGCCTTAGTGTCAAACCTCAAAGCCTTTGATGAAGTGGAAGCACCATGATCTGCAAGGCGAATTGTCCTGGACACCTCCCTCTCTCTACCCTGCTGCAGTCCCATAGTTCTAGACCACAGAGAGTCAGAAAAGCCTGCTCCAAGGCACAACTCAGAATATCAATCACCCCACTCTCCACCCCTGCCATCTTAGCATCTTGACACACATAGGTAGATGCTTAATACCTATTGGTTTAAAAACAATCATGCTTTTCAAACCAAACATATTCTATGATTGAAAGCCGACTGGGATTTCTGAGTATTACATATGAAATAAAGGTTGTCATACCACAGGTATACAATATGTGTTTAGTAATAACAATAATTATAACCATCAATATTTATTGCATGTTTCCAATGAGTCAGATATTATGCTACAACTTTATAAGCACACATATCCTATGAGGTGGAAACTATCATCCCTATTTTGACCTGAGAAATCAGAGATGGATGTTGCTTACATCACCTGCCTCAGGCTGCTGGGTGTGATCTCTGTGGTTGGCCTCTA
This sequence comes from Eptesicus fuscus, assembly GCF_027574615.1. Taxonomy (NCBI): domain Eukaryota; kingdom Metazoa; phylum Chordata; class Mammalia; order Chiroptera; family Vespertilionidae; genus Eptesicus; species Eptesicus fuscus. The sequence goes on along the minus strand of NC_072484.1, from coordinate 80,338,536 downwards.
CTCTTTCCCAGTTCCCTGCAGTTCCCTAAAGGCATCTGCGGGACAGCTCACTGCTCTAAACCAGAAGGTGCCGGGACATTTTGGCTAGTTCCTAAGCAAATCCCCTGAGGCTGCTCCCTGAAGAAGTGATGGGTTCTCAGCTTATGGGGCTGTGATGATCAAAGGGAAGAATGCATGAATGTACTTTTCAAAATAGAAGTCACCATCCCACAGTGTGCTAAATACGCAGGTGGAGAATTGGGATTTTTTTGCCTCAAAGGCAGTAGCAGCATTAGGGCCTCTGCTTGTCTACTTGACCCTGAGTGGACATTATTTGAGATGTGTCCAGGTGCAGTGACACCCGAGGCCACACTGATGTGCCTTTTGCAAGAAAACCCACCGGAGGCAGACCTAGGAGGCTGGGTACATACAGAACAGGGAGAAGTGCCAGGTGGCAGTGGAGTTCCCTTCAGAGTAACTTCATTTTTCCATCAGGAGGATGTTGTAAGGGGTTGGGTAAAACTTCCTCCTGTGGGCACAAAGCTATTCAATCACAGCTCACAAAGTGGGCACTGGGTGGAGGAGGAACAGCCGGATTTCACAAATGCAGGCAAGCACAGGCCGGGCCAGCTAATGATGCCTGCTTGTCTTGGGACCAGCTCTCCAGCCTGAAGCCAGCAGAAGCGAGGCCAAGAGACCCAACCTCAACTCTAAAACTCTCTAAATGCTGAGATTTATAACTTCACAGGAAAGGTCTGGGAGGGGGAAATAGCTTAAAAGAACATTCTGTGTCGTGTTATGATGCTGCCAACCGTTTGTGGGTTGGACAGGGCACAGCGTTCCTAAAGATTAGACATAACTGAGGGTTTCTTCTTCTTCTCGTTTATTAGCAAGGGAATACAAATCCTCCTCTCAGGTCACAGTCTCAAGGCTTCGGGTTTTTGGTACAATTTGCTCCATTCAGGAGTAACATTTAAGTGAAGGGAAATCAGAAAAACTGTAGCTTTTTTTTTTTTTTAACCAAAAGAATTTAAAGATATCAAGTTTAGCTTTCTAATTTAATTTCTGAACTTTTTTTTTTTTTTTAGTGAGAGTAAGAATTTTCATGGATAGAAGAAGAAAGCACATGTTTTTGTGATTACTAGAATTTGGGTGGTTGGTATTTTATGAAAATGCCACAGAGCTGTGCGAGGTACAGGAAGCCTTTAGCGTGAACCCCCCTCCTCCTGACCCCCACAAAAGAGAAATGTCAACAAGAAATCCAAGGAAGGGTGTTATTTTCTTTTTCACATGGAATAAAACACAGAGTATGAACTGTGAAAAGGAAGTATGAGTGAGAAATATTTTGACTTAATACATGTTCTGAGCCACCTCCTTCTAGCTTGCAAGCTACCCCTGGGTTACAAGCGGAGGTTTGGGACTGGTCAGCTCATAGGACACTCTGAAGGAGCAAGTCTCTATAATGCAATCACCTAGGCAGGGAGCAGAGAAAAGGCCACTGCTGCCTACTTACAAAGAAAGGGTTTGTCAAGCCAGCTGGACATATAACTGAATTGCAAGATGGTCTGGAACTACTTAAGTGATCAAGGTGAGTCATATCGTGGCCACAATAGTCTGCAGTGACCACCATGCCATTTCTTTGATCCTGAGAGTCGCCACTTGCTGGGAACACGAATCAAAACCCACCACTTGACAGTTAAAATTATCTGATAAGGACGTGCCTCACCGAGGCTGACCTCCTCCCTAGTCCTCCATGTGGACTTGCCATTCAAGTCAAGCAGACCATGCCCTACTAGAAATCTTATTTGTCCCCAAATTTATCACATGTTATTAATTACTTTACTTGCATTTTGTTGCATCAACTAGTAGATTGTAAACACTCCACAAATATAGCTTTCTTATTTATTATCTTCCCAGAAATTATATACATATACATATATACATATATGTACATATAACTATATATAAATTTGTAATTAATATATAAATTCATATAAGTCTATTTATATATGAATAAATAAATGCAGTATTTTTTTTTCAAAGAACACTTCATTTATATAAGCATTTTTCCTCAAGCTATTCCTCTCTATTCCTCATTTACCTAAATACAACCAATCCAAGGCCCAGGATGGTACCACCTCCTACATGAAGCGTTCCCTATGCTACTTCAGTCTGAAAATGACCTGTCCTTCTTCTGAGTTCTTTACCTTCTGGTTTAACAAACTGCGGTCCCATGACTGACTTTTTAAAACTGCATCAAAAATCTCCATGAGGTAGAACTTTACCTACTGGAACGGAAGGAGGAACTTACAAAGAACACAGGTAAGACAGTCATGAGGAGAATGTCCCTCTGAAGGCTGCTCTGGGAGGAAGAAAGAGCCTGTGCACAAGTCAGCAGGTATGGATGCAGGTGGGACCTGTGTTCAAGAAAAAACAAGAAGTCCAGGTGCAGGAATGCCAGGGTAGGGTCGGGGAGAGGAGCGTCTAGGAGCCGGAGAGATGCGGGACAAGGGAACGTCAGAGAGATTTGACCTCTGCTGCTAGAAAGTGTGAGGAGGACAGCAACCTCAAGAAGCAAAGAGCAGCCCCTGGCTAGCAGGCAGTAGGGGCCTCAGTCCTAACAGTGCAAGGCACTGAATGGGTCAGCCACAGGCATGAGCTTGGAAGCTGATCCTTCTCTAGAAGCTCCAGTCAGGCACAGAGCTCTGCCGCACCCTGACATCAACTTCCTGAGATCCCAAACTGAGGACCGAGTTGAGCCCCCGATCCTCTGACCTACAGAAACTAGGAGATAATATATTTGTGTTCTTTCAAGTTGTAAAATTTGTGATATATTTGTACAGCAGCAATAGAAAGTACATATAAATGTGGTGACTTCTCTTACCACTGCGTTTTAATGGCTGGGGTCCGTAGACAGGTTGGTCTACAACTCCCCCTGTGACAGACCAGGTGTCAGGGGCCTGAAATTGCCACCCCTTCCAGGAGATCTCCACCCCTTGCAGATGATGGCTCCACAGTCAACTGTCAGTTATCTTTGGGTGCAATGTGTATGTCTGGTTACTTATCCATCACTATACAATCCTGATATCCTATCTTTACCATCAAATACAATTGTGGTCCAGCCGATGCCTGCCTCTCTGTGTGTGTTATGTGTGTTCACAGAAGGATTTAACTTCACCCCAGTCAGAGCGTAATTAGGAAGGAAAGCCTGCTGCTAAAAGGAGATCTCTATAGCAGTCTGCTGTTTTGTATTTTCTGCGCTTGAATATATTATCCGAGGTGGAAGTAAAAGGAAATGAACATTATTAACGACTATGTGTTAAGCAGCATGCTGGATGCTCTCCTGTATATTCCACTTTTATTTGGCTCTCATAAAACTCTGCCAGGTAACTACTAATGGCCTCATTTTTCAGATGAGGAAAAGGAGGATCAAAGAGGCTAAGTTGCCCAAGGTCACACAAGTAGTAAGGTGGGGGATTTAGCATCTACATCTGAGAGACTTCAGCTCCAGAGCTTTTTTTTTTTTTTTTTTTTTTTTTTGCCTACTAGGCTGCCTTAGAAGTTGCTGAATTTATCCTTAAGCTAGTGTTTCTCAAAGCACGTGCCAGGAACCCCTGGTGGTCCGGGAGGATCAGCCTGATCCATCAGTCCCTCTGTAAGATCTGTGCTCAGCACCACCTTAATGTCACAGAAGTTACAGAAAGAGGATGATGACATGATCCTGACACCCCTCCCCCAACTCAAATTTTATTTTATCTGAGTCAAGAATCATTACCTAAAATAAAGGTAAAGAATACAAGACCATGTATAAATATGCACTGAAATGAAAGTGGAGCTATTTGAGTTACATCAGAGAAGCAGAAGATGCTAGAATGGTTAAGAAAGTAAGCAGGTAAGACTGGAAAGCCAGTGGGAAGAAGAGGATGTTCCATGTGAAGGAGGCAGTGTGGTGACTAGAGGGTCAGATGAGGGGCTAATGGTGCTATTTTCTGCAGGACAAGGAGGAGATTTAGCAGAACTCTCAGCTGAAATGATCAGGAAACACTGTGAGGGTAGATAATGGAGGTGAGACTGTGAGGGTAGATAATGAAGGGTCTTCAAAGCCAGATAAAGCATTTTGGACTTGATGCAACAGGAATTGATATTTCTACCTCTGGCATCATTTATTCATTTACCTGTGGCTGCCTTTCTAGGTATTCTATTCTTTTTCCATTTCAATAATTAATATACTTGTTTAGTTAGAGCTGTAAGGGGGAGGTGGGTGCAACAGAGTTTTGCTCTGGGTTGATTATTGCCGAAAGGACCACTAGTTTTAGTGATGAAATAGAGAAGCACTGCTCTGGATCAAGAAGGTCAGCCATGTGACTGGAGCATTTCTAGGGTTTGAGTGACTACTAGATGCAGGGGGAGCTGACATGCTGTGTCGTGGCAGGGGGTCTCCTAAAGGAAGGCATTACTCAGAACCCTCACCAGTATTAGGAGAAGACACCCAGAAATGAGACTCTTCTCTCTAAGACAGACCACTCAGACAGACTTTTCTAACAGAATTAATATCAATCGGAATTATAAAATGAATGGAGAAAAAGTCGATGAGAAAAGGTATTTAAGTTTTATTTGCAGCATCCACGAAGACTTAAATCTCCTGAAAGAACACGTCTTCTCCTTCCCCTGTGCAAATGCCAGCTCGGAGCATACAAACTTTCTGGTTGAGGAGGAATGGGGTAAAAAACAAACAGGAAAGCTACTTTTTGAAATAGGAACTGTTGGCTTTATAACCTCACCTTAGAAATATCCGTAGGTATATCAGGAAGAAAATAAGAAGTACAAGGTAATCCATTGTGTCACAAACCTAAAGTCAATACCTGGCTCCTTCCCTTTAAATGCTTTTAGTATGAGTGACAGCAACACTGACCAATTAGAGCAGACATAACTTGACTTGTTCTGGGTGAGTATGTGCATGTGTGCAAAATGGGAGTGGTATTTGTGACAGAGACTGGCTGGTTGCATTTTCCATTGCAGGGTGGAGCTGTGTATATCAAGCTTTGAAAAACTTATTGCATCCTCGCTTGTCAGACAATGATCTGAGAAGAAACACTCAACACTCAGCAACTCTTGGGGGAAATTTTGGGCAATCATCTTTGGCCGTGACTAATTTGTCCCCTGGTTGCTGTCCTGGCTGTTGAATTCTTGTGGAGATCTTAAATAGGGCAGTCTGGAAATCTGGATGGTTTTCGTCCCCAAACACTGCTGCATTTATTTTAAAAATATATTCCCCTGTCTGAGCAATGACACAAAATGCTGAAGGAAAGGTTATGGTGGTCAATTCTGGGAAGTTACTTGAGAGAAAATTGTAAAGATCAGACAACCAAAGTGGTGATGGGGAGAGAGAGGAAGGAGAGGGACAATGAGGGAGGGGAGTGTGGGTTGGCGTTCTCTAGCTTTTCCCAGGGAGGGGGTGGAGGAAGGTAGGAAGGAAAGACACAAGGTGAGCAGTCACCATCAGCTGAGGACCTGTGCATTTACATTCTCATAATGGTTATTTAGTGGGATTGTAAGGTGATTTTATTTTTTCTCATACATGTTTTTCTAAATTTTCCAAACTTTCTTCACTTAAAGGCATCTTTTAAAATTTAGATGATAAAAAACAACACAGTATTTTTTGTTTTTTCAAATAATAATTTGCTCTGTGCTGTGCTTGGGGAAATCCATTTTTTATTATTGTTATTGGGACCTCAAAGAGAAAAACAGTACCTAGTGTGAAACGGTTTACTATTTTGCAGGAGCCATACTGACAGATTTCTAGGATCATGACAATTCTAATGAAGGGGGACAAGGTGTCATAGCTGTAATGTTGCCCAGGACTGTCTTACATATATTCGGCACTTGCTATTTTTTTTTTAACTGCATGATTAGAATAAATAAAGCACAAACATGTCACTAACAGCACAGAGAAGCACATTTTATAATAGAAACCTCTTTGTCCTACTGGTCTTCCATGAAATATAAGACATGAAAAACTACTTCTGAACCACAGTCCTTTCAGCCCACATCCCAATTCCTGGTGGACATTTCAAAGATGAGGAAGTCTCCTCTTTCAATTTACCAAACTTTTGGGAGAGAGCCCCAACCCAGTAGCTTCTTTAATGGCCCACTCCGTTTTTATTTTGAGCTTACATCACTCTCAAGAGGCAAGGTTTTGTGTGTTTACTAGTAGATGTGTAAAGTGCTTCCAATTGTGCAAAATTTTCATTAAAAAATTACCAAGTTTTAAATATTAGCTTTAGTGTTTTGTGATTGAGTAAGAAATTTCTTGTTCTCCCTTTGTGGTTTTCAGGGAAGCCATGCTTCCTACGGGCTCTATGTTCTCACAGCAAGATGAAGGCTCCACACAGAATCAGCCTCCTACCTGGGTTTGGCTGACCCTGGCTCCAAAGAGCTCCCTTTTGAATAAGAAAACTAAATCTAGCAAAGGCCAAATTCCCCATTAGCTAGTGCCTTATTCTGGGCTCCACTATTTAACCCACTGGCAAGGGTTCTTTGGGGAGAATCCAGAAGCTGAGTCATCCTATTGAGCTTGTTAAAGACTTCAGAAATCTAGTAGGAAAAAAAAAAAAAGGTGCTCAGAAAAATCACCATACCTGGGACCCAGCACATTCTCTGTGCAAAACTGGTTCGGTGACTTTGGACACAGATGCTCACCCTCTGGGTTTTGATTCCCTTGCCTGTGACATGGGAGAGCAACACCTACCTGTAGAACTCAGTGGATGCTGAAGATCAAATAGAAATCAGGATACGTGCTTTGAAAACACAGTGCTCTGTTCAGATGTAAGGGATGCCTGGGATGTAGCCCTCGGGAAAGCTTTTTATCTCTCTCTGTCCTCAGATCCTCCATCACCCAGGGGAGCCCACCTTCCTATCATTCTCCCAGCCCCTTCCCTGGAGGGCACAAAACCAAACCACACCACTTCCCTGCTCACTTTACTCTGTCCATCACCTCTCTCTTAGTGCTTTCTTTTTATTCAACTTGTTCTGAATCCTTATGTAATTAGGCAAACACCAATGCTACCAACTTATTTTTACAACATGCCATTTATTACTCGGAAATTTATATTATAGGTCCTTTTTTCATGTAGAATGGGTCTTTATTTCTAATCATTAGTGTGTAGACTCTCATTATTCTTTCTAATTACTTTTTACATATGTATATATCCAGTTCTTGTCTCCTGGTAGCTTAACAAAGTCTTAGAGGACAGGAACATTTTCTGATACTTCATCATTTCAGCCAGCACCTAACACCAGGCTCAACACCCTCTACTCCCAGCACTCTTTAGAATCAATGTGTCCTCCCTTCCTCTGGAGTGCAGTCCACATCCCCTGCACGGCAGCTACAGCTCTTAAAAATCCATCTCCACTCAACTGCTACCTTTCACCTAGCCAGGTGTCTCCTGTACCCCCACTGATGCACATCACTGCTCTTCTGCCACACTCATTCACTATGCATTCACTATCCAAGGTTCAGCTCCAGAATTTTCTCTTTTGAACATTATCTTTTCTGATCCTGGATGCCTCTGGCTTCCATTGCTGGCCACTAAGTTAACATGGATTAGACTTGATCTATATGTTAAGTTAGACTTTTTCCAGTATTTTGTAAGGAACTTGAGTCAGGAGTCCTTCCTTGCTTTTTCTTTTCTTCTAGTCTCTAGTTGGCCCTGGCACTGTGTTATATGTTAAGTAACTAAAGAGCTCTCAATCATTCTTGAAAATGGTTAAGTTCTTTATGAACCACCATTCATTTTATTTCACAAAACAGAACCTCAGGAAGACCAACAACTGGGTTTTAGTCTATATAACCTTGAGCCTAGCAAACATTCAATAAATGACCCATTGACTAGAACTTGTGATAACCTGGACTGTTCCTCCAAACACTCACATGAGCACAGCTAACACCCATGGTACCATAGACAGACATGGGTTTTCAGAAGTTTTCAAAAAGCCATTGCCAGGAACAAAATCTAAGTGCCTATAGGTCTCTGAGACACAAAATGGGGAGCTGGCCTGGAATCTCTTATCTATTTTCAAATGCTGTAACCTTTATTTTTTTTCTATACAAGACCTTCAAGAGGAGACAGAATTCTGGCACTGTTCTTGCACTCCCAGAATTGGGAGTTTTTAGACTTTGGACCTGCTGAGAAGCATGTGCCAGCTCCTATCAAGGGCTGACTATAGAACAAAGTCTCCTTAGAAGCTGGAGTAGGGCTAGAACCACAACAAAGTTTCGCTTTCTGCACCTGCAACCCCCATTTTCTTAACATCCACTTATCTATTGACTCTTTGCCATCTGGATTGGGCACACAGCCTGTCACACCTTAACCTTATGAGGTGCTAAACACATACCAGGTGTACCGGTTAATAATGCGGATTTTTTTTTCAATAGATGGAGTTACACATATGTTGATATACAGTATATGTGATTTGATATGTATGCTATTTTCTTGTATTGAGAGCAAGCTTCAAAACTTCATATGTCAAATTTTGTGAAGGTGTTAACATAGATATTTTTACGCTTAAAAATTTCGATTTTCGTGCCCAAAAAAAAGAGCATTTGCGGGAAGTTTTAATTCATTATTTTGAAGAAGAGTGCTGCTGAAGGTTATTATATACTTCAGGAAGCTTATGGTGAACATGATCCATCTCAAGATACTTGTGAACGCTGGTTTAAATGCTTTAAAAGTGATAATTTCGATGTGAAAGACAAAGAATGTCCAGGTCAACCAAAAAAGTTTGAAGACTAACAATTACAAGCATTATTGGATGAAGATGCGTGTCAAACTCAAAAACAACTTGCAAAAAGATTAAACGTTGCGCAGCAAACAATTTCTGATTGTTTACAAGCAATGGGAAAGATTTTAAAGGAAGGAAAATGGATGCCACATCAACTGAACGAAAGACAAATGGAAAACTGAAAAGTCATCAGTAAAATGTGGCTTCAACGGCACGAAAGAAAGTCTTTTTTGCATCAAATTGTGACTGGTGATGAAAAGTGGATTTATTTTGAGAATCCCAAATGCACAAAATCATGGGTTGATCCAGGTCAACCATCAACATTGACTGCAAGGCCAAATCACTTTGGAAAGAAGACAATGCTCTGTGTTTGGTGGGATCAGGAAGGTGTGGTGAATTATGAGCTTCTAAAACCAGGTGAAACTGTTAATACTGATCGCTACCGACAACAAATAATCAATTTGAACCATGCTTTGATGGTGAAACGACCAGAATGGGCACGGCAAAGTAATTTTGCTTCATGATAACTCACCATCACACACTTCAAAGCCAGTTAAAGACACATTAAAAGATCCTGCCTGGGAAGTATTAACCCACCCGCCGTATTCACCAGACCTTGCTCCTTCAGATTACCACTTATTCCGATCGATGGCACACGCACTTTCTGAGCAGCACTTCAAAACGTACAAAGAAGTGGAAAATTGGATCTCTGAATGGTTTGCCTCAAAACAAGAAAAGTTCTATTTGAAAGGTATCTCAAATTACCAGAAAGATGGGGAAAATGTGTAGCTAGCGATGGACATTACTTTGAATAAATAAAGCACTTTTGATTTTTCTCTTGAAATTATTGTGTTTTCTTTGATTACAAAATCCTCATTATTAACTGGTACACCTGTAGTCTTTAATTTTTCTGTTGTCTTCAGAACCACCAATATGTTCATACATATTCTCATCGATTCTAAGCATCCATGCCTGCAGCTTCTGGCCCTACCGGCCACCCCATTCTTCTTAAATTTGTTCTTCCTTGACTCCTTCCCTCTCCTCCAGCATTTCTGTCATTCCTTCTCTGCTTCTTTCCTGATCCTCCCTTATTATGACTCTCTCTTTAAGACAGGCCACAGGGTCCTTCCTCGTGCCCTCGTGACTTCATTCCCTGTTAACTCTCTCCTTTGATAAGTTTCTAGCTCTAAGCTCTGTACAGCACTGCCAACTGCTGCCTTAACAACTCATCTCCTCACACACCGAGCAGATTCTCTCTTTGATTCCTGTAATTCTATTCACGTGCCCCCACCCCACCCCTTCAGTTACCTGGGGCAAACATACTGGAACCATCTCTGACTTTAATTAGAGAGGAGAACAGATGAACCAATGGTTCCTTACTATTATTTTTTGCTTGAGCACCTGAGTAGATAATGATGCCTTTATGATGTTTATAATCTAGGGGGTGGAGTGGGGGAGGAACAGCAGGGTAGTGGGTATAATTCAAACAAGAAATGGATAATTATAATATCGTATAAAGAATGCAAAGATGGAGTAAGTTTGCCCAACCCAGACTAGGGGATAGGAGTGGTCAGGGAAAAAAGATAAAATATAATTTGGTCATTTTATGGCTTTTGCCAGTTTAAGAAATGGTTTCTCATTGCTTATTTAAGCACAAGTCCCAGAGTGCAGGAGGAAAACCCTCTAAATCACAATCACAATATTCTTTCCCAACCTTATCTGTCACGATCCCCCAACTTGGGATCCTAACCTCAATAGGACTAGAATAAACACCATTTCCCAAATGTTTCTTGGGTATTTCCACCTAGATACATTTGTCTACATGGCTTCCTTTCTATGTTGTGTTTGGCCTGACCCCTCCCCACCACCTCGGCTCTCCAAAAGCTTCTTCCGTCCTTCAAGACCCATCTTGAATGGTAACTACTCTAAAGAAGCATTTCTTGGTCCCACCTGTTCACCCCCACAGAAACACGGAGGTGGCTCACCTCATAGGGACAGCCTGGCACTCTATGACTTTCTGGTGGGTCTTTTAGTCTGCCTTATACTTTCAGTTGCACCTCATTATCTCCCCTAGATTATAGAGGAGAAATTTCTGGATTGTAACCTTTTGAGGGCAAAAACATTGAGTTATTCATCCTTTAGTTTCTACACCAAGCTCTGCATACACTAGATACTACTTTTACAATTTTCTCTTGTCTTTATCACTTCCCCTTGAATTCAGCCAATTTGCATTAAGTGCTACACAGGCCCAAGCTTAGGCCACAAACCTAGCAAGTATTCAGCCCCATCACTTTTTTGTTTATAGAGCGAAGAGATGGTTTTCTGAAGAGTCCTTCCAAAGGCACCATCCTTATCTCTTCTCAGAGACAGGCCAGCCCTTGGAAGGCATGCTTTCCTGATTTCTCTAGCCAAGAAAGGCTCCATGTTGTGTCAGAGCCAAGTCTGTCAAAACAGTGACTTCTCTGCATCCACACCTGAATCTGCGTAATTCTCCAAAGCCACAGAGGTATAAATAAAACTTCCACCAGGACAGGGGGAGGTTTGCCAACGGAGGGAAGATAAATGGCCTGGGGACTTCATGCTCCAAAGGCAGGAAGGCTGGATTTCTTATTTCAATGTAGCAAAAGGGATGCTGTGAGCTTAAGGTTTTTTCCCTCCATTGCCAGAAAGTTATGGGTCACAACATTTAATTTGATTAATTCCTGGTTTCCAAAAGGAAACCTTAGGAGGAACCTTGGGAGGCTCAATAAAATAAGTATGTGCAATTGTTAAGACAGGAAAGGGGAAAAAATGACTTCCATCAGAGCCCACAAAGATTGTTTCCAGTCCCAAACATGGGTCCCCAGAGATAGCCTGGAAACCGAATTATTGTCAAAGAGATGCTTACCTTTTACAATAGCTCACAGCAAAAGAAAACATATAGCTTAACATCTCTCCCACGACTCACCCTTCTTTTTTTTTCTTTCATTTTGTCTCTTTCTGCCTCTTCCTTTCCCTCTCCCAGAATCTACGCTCCCTGTCTTCTAAGTCTGAGCTCTTCTACCAAGTAAACATACATGTATATCCCTGAATGAATCACTTAGCCTTCTTAAGCTTCAGTATGCTTAACCACAAAATAAGGTATTTATACTACATTATTAAGATTCTTTTACTTCTGAGTTTCAATGTAAATGCAAGCTTGTTCTATCTGCTCCCATACTGTTGGTCATTTTAGTGCTCTAATATGTTTGTTTCTAAGATGAAGACGACTTTCAACCCACACATGGAGCAAGCTAATTTATTGGTGGTAGTCAATTATGAGAAGTTCTACCTTTGGAAAGCTGAGATCAAATAGCTAAGTGAAGTGGCTGGAGCCAAAAATAAATGGGTTGAGTCACACAGATTAATACATGGACCAGAGGGATATGTTTTGATACTTCATTGAACAGCTAATTAATTGGCCAACATGGTCAATAACTTGGGCAGTTTTCCTATCTGCCCAATCGGTATATGTATGTTTGTTCATATTCAAATTTATTTGCAAAAATTCACAGAGATGTTTAGACTCCTATACTATCAGGTCTGGTCAGAACCTTTATTGTCACCGTCTCACTTGGGAAAAGTGAGAGTCAAAAAGATGAGGTCTTTCAGCTGGTTAGTACAGGAGATAAGACTGGGGCAGATACTTATAATCCCGCTAAACCACATGCAGCCATTGGCTAATTAATGTTTCATTTTCTCCCACAGGATGACCCAGAATTCTACTTGGATTAACAAACAGTCTACACTTCATTAGCTTCCATTTTTTACCCTTTCTTTTTTCCTGGTCTTAACTTTCTCCTCCCATGAGACCTCTTATTCCTTCTATTCCATTTTTAGAAAAGTCTCCTCACACATGTTTCTTTTGTAGAGTTTTCATGGCATTTCATCCATGTGGTTAATTCCCTCATCTGAATGACTACTTGAAAGAGGTTTTGTATTATTTTTGGCTTGGGCATCCACTTCCTACCGGTGAGTGACACCGAAGCTGCTTCCCAAAATGCCCTGCAGTGCTGATAAGATGAGCTGGCAAAGGGCAAGACAGAAGCCACAAGAAGAAGTGGAGTCAGCCAGAATCAAGGGAATCCAGCTACCTTCACGGCAGGACTCTGATATACAGGAGGTGAGCTAAGGATTAGTTCTCAGCATCCATTGATCATGAGAAAAGTACTTGATATTTGGGGACTCAGAATGACCACCTGGCTAATAACGACATTGACCTAAGACATAACACATCTAACTCAACTGTTCTCACTGTTTGTGGGAGCCTGGACAGCAGTGGTCAAGATGTTTTAAGTTCCTGGCATGAACTGAGGTCAAAGTATGCAAAGATTGTTTCCATGTGGTCTGAACAGAAAGAACATCACTCACACTAGAGACCTCCTCCACCTGATAACCTGCTTTGAGAGCACATTCGACTATGCATTGTCAACCTTGGACAGGTTTACTCTTTGGGAATCTGCTGCATATCAGCATGCCTAAGACAGTGATGCCTGGTGGAGAGAGGTGCAAATAAGGGCTGATAAAGCTTCTTCCAACTCTGAGAATCTGTGGGTTGCACCTTCCCACTATTGATCCATTATTTGGCCTCAGGCAAGCATTTTTATAAATGGAGATTCAGCAGATGGTGTGCATTTAGAAATTAGGTATTATTTCTCATGTGGAAGTTTGATCTAGCAACTTCTGCCCTACTGGGCTTAACTTGGGCTTTGCACAAAGAACACCAAGCACCTTCAACAGAACCTGATGATGAGAAACGGGAATCCCAGATGAGCATATCCACTTTAGGCAGACACAAACTGTGGGCCATTTATCACCTGAGCAAATTCAGGGGACCTGACTGCTAATTGGTCTCTTCATTAACCAAGGAGAACATCTACCACGGCAACTCACAAGCTAGTGGCAATTTGGGGTGACCTTTAAGTAGCTTCTAACTCATCTATTTCTCCCTGAAATCTGTTGGCCTAGAAAATGTCTAATTCCTTATGAATAGTCTGCTCTCTCCTCCACTAATTATGGACTCCCCAGAAGGAAAAGGACAAGCATGGGATACACATAAACAGGTGAAACAAACACTACACCCAAATCTTAAACAGGGATAATCAGTCTTTTAAAACCAACCTTTGGTCAGGGGTTATATGCTATTTTGGGGCGAGGGGAACATGAGAAATCCTTTTAGCTTCTGCAACCCCTAGAGGAGTGCCTATGCTTTTCCTAGTAAATTACTACTCTGTTTTACAGGAGTCTTACCTATGTGATGTGTGAACAGGGACAAAGGGATACTTATGCAGAAGTGTGACTCTTCCATGGCAAGGAAAGTCTGTATGGGTGGGCAGTTTAGCAAGGAAATTCTGCCAGCATCTGCCAAGGAATGAGCTTTTTGTTGCACCAACCAACAGTTTAGAGATTAGTGGGCAAGTCCCACCCCAGGTAACATACCCAGAGATGCAGCAGTAAGGTCCCCTTGGGGGCACAAGGCTTGCATCACCTCTCAGCCAAGTTCTCTCCCTTTCGTGCAGCAAAATGACAGTCAGGGTTCTATTTTGGACAGCTTATCAAATGCCTATAAACAAAGAGAGGACAGTATAGCCTGGGCCTATGGCTCCCCTATCAGGAAGACTTCAGGATTCATTGGTCATCAGCTTCCAATGGCTCAGTAGACTTCTCAACCTAGGATGTGTGACCTCTGGAGAAAGCACATCAGAGAAACTAGATGCTCATGCACATCCAACTTTGACACTCTTGGGATCCTGTTGGCATTCCTACTAAGTGTTAGAGTCTTTATCCAACTAGTAAACTGTACCATCTGATCAGATGAGAATGTAAGAAGAGCAACTTTAATAAAAAGCATAAAGACAGTGTGCATGGTTGTAGTCTAGGAAGCTACTGGGGCTGCCTTCAGGCCCACAGTTGTCAGGCAATGGCTCTGAGAGAGTAAAGACAGTAACTAATAAGTAAACAATGTATAAAATGTACAGAAGACTCAAATGGACAAAATGTTCATATGGTTCCTACCTCTTTGCAAACTAGTGAATGCAACGTGCCAAAGATGGCGGACCTCTAAAGAGTAATTCCCACAAATAAGTAATAGGATAGTCCCAGTTTGAAGAAAAACTTGGGCCTTACCTGGAGATATGGAGGAGTCGTAAGAACTTCTCTCCTTGCGGTTCATCTTGAAGGCTTGGATGTCCTTTTCCCTGTACGTCCCAAAGCCTTCGTAGCTCCTCCTTTTACTCCCACTCATGTCGCTGTCCCACTTGTCATTCGAAGGATTCATCTCACTGAACACGTCCAGGCTCTCTGGTCTTGTGCTGCCACTGTCCCCAACACTGCCTGAGTACCTTTTTGTGCATGAGTCCACAGGCTCACTGCTCAAGTCACCTTTGTCCTTGGCCTGCGTCCAATGCTGGGCATCAGAAAGTGACAGCGTCGACAGGGTGTCCACCTCAAAGTTGTTCTTCGAAGCTTTGTGGCTGACTTCACTGTGCTGGTGCTTCTGCTTCTCCTTATGCTTGTTCTTCTCACTCAACAACGGGAGCTCTTTGTCTGCGCTACTCAGCCGCTCGCTCAGGATGTGGCTAGAGAAGCCTGTGGCTTTGCCTGCAAAGAGACCACTCAGGTTGTCGTGGGTCCCCAGGATCCGGTCTTCCTTGTGCTTATGCTTGTGTTTGTGTTTCCTCTTGTGGAGCCGACCACTGGACAGACTGGCGCTGCCGACCTTGGGAGGATTCAGGGATGGTTGCATGTCACCAAGGCCCATGCCAACAGGTCCCTGCAGGTGTACTCCATGCTTTGCTTTATGCTTCACCGTACCGGACATCTTCATGTGGGAGCTTGTGTGGAACTGAGGTGGTGGCACTGTTGGCCTCATGAATGGGGAAGCTGCTCCGAGCGTGTGCGATAGGTATAAAGGAGCTGGGTACTGACTGTAATAACCAAGGTTCATCATAGGCATTGATGTGTAAGGCATTCCATAGGGTGCATAGTAACTTCCACTGGGAATAGGGTAGCTGAACCCTTGTAAAAAAGGCACCTTTGTCATGGTGTCATTGGTTTTTGCAGGCCTACCACGCTTCTTCTTTGACTTCAAGTCTGAAGTCCTACGAAGATAGAGCAACGGGTCATACTGGATATATGGCACCGGGTAATAGTGATCAAAATTTATCCGAAAAATGCTGGGATACGGATTCTCATGGTAAAAGGTGTAACTCCGGTGGGAGATCCTGAACACCTGGAACTTGGTGATGAGCTCTTCCAGGTCTGCCAGAAACTGGAGATCATCACGGTTTTGCAGGCTTTTCCGTTTCCTCTTGTGCTTTGGCTTCTTGAGGCTTTCATGGGCCAGAAAGTTGTCCACAATGAGATGCTTCTGCCGGTGGCCATGCCGGTTCTTTGTGCTGGTGTCAGACGGAATGGCCTCCGGGTTGTCCAGGGAGCAGAAATCAAAAGAGTACCTCCGTCGGGATTCTGAACTCTTCTCTGCTTGGTCAGACGTGCTATTGTTGTCTGTCCCAATGCCACTGTCGCTTGGGATCGTCTCCTCACTGTGTGACTCGCTCACAGGGGACAGTGTGATTTCCTTGAGTGACCCGATCTCGCAAAGATGTGAAGGTGAGTTGGCCATCAGCCTGGGGGGAGACAGCTTCCAGGTTCCACTGTGTATTCCCTTTTGGGTTTTGGTTGGAAGAGCACTGATGGGTTGGAGATTTGGCATAGTTTTTAACTCTGAAAAATTGGTTTCAGTGCTGGCGGGGCTCAGGTTGCCATTTGACCCACCTAACTGTGTTGAAAGTGGGTGCATAGTTGCTGGTGAAGACGCCACAAGTGACTGAAAGTTGGAAGGCACGGCTGGAACATCCGGCTGGCTAGAAACAGGCCTTGGGTGCTTGATGGCTGTTTTGGGTTCTTCGGATGGGGGTGACAGCTCTGCTCTTGGCTTCCTCCCCCTCTTCTTGCCAATGTAGATGGTTCCCCTTTTGCTGACATTAATCTGCTTGCCCAGTTTGCTTTCAATTGCTGCTGCCCCAGGGCTGGTTTCCGGGGGAGCTTTAGCCTTCAGAGCAATGTTGCTGGAGCAAGACAAGATCTGGTTCAAGATATTTTTCCTCTTGAGTGTTTTCATCTTATTGATCGTTTTGATGGTCTTCTTATCCAACACCCCAAGCTTTCCAACTTTTTTATGAAATTTCATCTCGCTCATGGGTTTGTCCTCTCCTGGCACTAGTTGAGCCAATTTAGCTAAACTGCGTCGTCTCTTTCTTTTCTTGGTGCCAGAAAACTCCCGGCTGATGGGACTGACCGGACTGGTGGAAGTCCCCTCATGAATTGTCTCAACCGTGAGCAAAGGCTGCTTCTTTGGTCGTCCCCGCTTCTTTTTGACTGGCGTGATCACAGTAAGACTGTCTGTGTTCGTGTAGAGAGGGCTGGAGGGGGTGATGGGATAAGCAGATGGCGGTTCCACCATCAGTTTATCGGAGGTGGCCATGACTGCCTCCCGAAGCATACTGGTGGGTTTGGGTTTGCTGCATGTCCACCTCCGTTTGGCAGCAAATTTTGGATGCTGGATTTCCGGCAGCTTTCTTGATGGAGAGTGATCTTTGCATGTTGGAGGCGTCATGACCATGGTTGGCTTCCGTTGCTTCGATACAACTCCTGGGGCAACTTTCTCGACATTTCCACCCGTTTCAAGGCCAATGGAGGGGGACTCGTTCTCTATAATTTTACTCAATTTAGGGACACGGGGATCTTTCTTATTTCCCTCAGGGTTGGAAAGTATCCTGTTAACTACTTCACTGCTCATAGTGATTCCAGAAGCCAGAGCTTTCTCTGGCATGATCTTCTCCACCACTGCCTTGATGGACTGTCTCTTTTTCCTTTTATGGCTGGTTGGGTCTAGACAGGGTGCCTTAATAGGGATGGTAATCCGGACATGACTCGAGTCATTCTCAGGATTACTGACGGAACTCCCATTCTGCCTGGCTGGTGATGCCTCCTGGGCATGATCTGCAGAGTAGCCTTCCCTTTTCCCTTCTGTATTGTCAAATGCTTTCTGGGCATTCTTGACCCAGTCCAGGTCTGGGTTTGGTATAGTTTGACTTATCACATCTTTTTTACTGGACTTTTTCTTGCTGCTTATAGTAGGTGGCTCTGGGGGCTCCTTTGCTCCTCCCCCATCTTGATCCACCAAGGGCTGAAGCCCATTGCACTCGGCAGAGCTGCTGGGTGGGGCTGGCGAGCTGTGGTTGCTTGGGGATGGAACCACACCTCCCAAGAGCAGATCTTTGCTGCTGTTGGACAACTGACTCCATGTGTTCCCTGCACTGCCTTTCTTACCCTGGGCCTTTGCAAAGGAAGCCACGGGCTCAAGAGCTGGGATCTTGCTGGTGCTTGCAGTTTCTCGGCCAGATTCTGGACTGATGAAGCAATTCTGAGTGGCAGGTCCACTGTCAGAGTTGGTGGACCAGTCCATGTGGTTCTGGCTGATGCTTTTTTGCTGGTGCTTTGGTTTTAAGGTGTCACCGGTGAAGTCTTGTGGGAGGCTTGGGTCATAATGGAGAGCTGAGTGTTTCTGTGGCCGCTCGTAAGCCTAAAGGTGGGCAGAGTGGAGGGAAAGAGAGAGAGAAACAAAGATGAGTGAGTATGTTGGAGCAATTTAAAATTTAATGTCAAAAGGCTTAACAATATGAAAGTTGGAAACCGCCACCTTTAATTCCAGAATGCTTTATGGGGGTTATCTTCAGTTGAAGTAGTAAAAACATAACCACTATTTTGAACATTAATAAGGATGCTTTAATCATGCCTGCCCCCCACCCCCAGCCCCCTAAAATATAGCAGGAACTGTAACCTATCTTGGTCAAATGCAATCTGAGAACATAAACTGTTTAGAGCAGCAGTCACCAACCTTTTGGATCTCACGGACCACCAGTGGCCTGTGGACTATCGGTTGGCGACCGCTGATGGGAGAGGACCTAAAGGTCATTAGTTCAATGCCTGTATTTTACAAATGAAGGAGCTGATATTTCAACAACAGAGAGTCCTGGCCAAGATGTCAGCATCCAGGAGAGAATCTGAGTTTCCTCACACCCTGCGTTTTTTTGTTTGTTTGTTTTTCCCCAACTCGAGCTGCCTCTTACATCTGCCCCAGCTTCCCCTCAAATGCACAGCTTGCTCTTGCTGCTTCCAATGCAGTCCCTTTCTGTGTGTACTTTATACTGGTTTTCAACAGCTCTGCAGTAGGAACCGCTGTGAGGAGGCAGCACACGCTGAGGAGTTCAGGGGGAAGTTTGAAGACTATGGGAAAAGTGGGCCAGTCAAAGGCATGGAGAGAAAATGAAAGAGCCGTCCAACCTGGGCTGGCTCCAGCAGTGGTGCTGTGTTGGGGCGTCGGGCCTCTAAGGCATCCTTAAGCCACATTAGGCAGTGACTGCTCTCCTGAGGAAACTCCTGGATTCTCTCAAAAGGAACCTTGAGTCTCCTGGACAAAGGTGCCAGGAAAAAATCATTATTATTCACGATCACACCTCTGAACCTGTCAACTGTGGTTTCCCCTGCACCAATTCTAAATGAATGTCTTCAGATTCTGGAACCTTCCTCAGGGAAGGCAGACCCTGTGCTGGGGCCAAGCATAACCAGCCTCTATAACATCATAAAGGGAATGGATAGTGAACACATCGTTCTGAGGTATTAAGTCTATTTTTAATATAGAGATGCTTGCATGGTTCCAGGTAGATTTCAAGCCATGCTACCAATACAAAGAAGCATTCCTTGAAGCTCATTATTAGTCCCATTTCACACACAAAGTAGTAAACTTACAGCATATTACCCTGGCATTTGTTTAGGAAGGGAAAATGCTAGTAAATTAAAGGAAGCTTTGGACAATATCCCCACTGAGAAGTATATGATGATTGGCTTAGTGGATTTAGGACGTTTTAACTTATAATATCTATCTATCTACCTACCTACCTACCTACCTACCTACCATCTATCATCTACCTATATCTGTTTGCCACAGATGCTTTAGGATTTATGCTCTATTTGAAAACACTTCTTACAGTCCCTGTTAAGATTCAAAGCATAAGACATCAGGAAGCATCACAGGTAAAATGCAATCGAGTAAAATAACCAGAGTTTTCTTCATCCTAGTTCTTGGAATACCTAGGCTTATTTCCTGCCTCCTTGAATTTATGAAATCCTCTTTATATTTCCAATATTGGATTATATTTCTTAAGCATCATGAGAGAGTCTCCCCAAGCTAAGCCTGTAAGTACCCAGAAGAAAATTAAGAAAAAAATTACTGAACTATTTCTTCATCACGTAGTTCATGGTAGATACATCACCATATCATCACCATCTAGAGAACTGAGCCTGTCCTGAGTTCATTTACTGGGTATCACTGCTGTGGACAGAGGCTGCTAACCCAGTTTTTGGAAATAAGTATAGAAATCCATGATGATTGTGGGGTTAGAGAGGGATGGGTGGAGATGGAAGAGGCATAGAGGAGATAAATGGGAAAAATAAAATAAACATTAAAAAAAGAAATCTTATTTACGGCATAAAATATTAAACGGCCCTTTCTTATGTATTATAAATCAGGGCTTTGCTAACTTCTCACTTATACTTTGCATTTAAGTTGCACTATATGTATACTCAACGTTGGCAGGTCTACAGGAGGACTTAACGATAAGTTTCCCACTTGTAAACATTCCGTATCCTACCACACTTTTGAGTTAGTGGTGGCACTTATTAAAAAATCATATTGGTGTAACAGGTATAAGTTACTGTTTTTGGCTTGGGTAAAACAGGACTTAGAGTCACTCCCCTTCTCTTTCTTTTACCTCCTGCCACCAACCGCTCTCTGCTCTCGGAGATCAGGACACTGAAATCTCAGAGGGGCCTCCTGGTGATGCTGGAATCTGGTCACCAATTCCCACCACTTTTTCTCCACTGCCTCATCTTTTTCTTCTTGGTTTCTAGCGGAGTCTTTAATTAACTCTTTCTTTATGTTTTAATCTTAGTCGAATCCCAGGAGGCCCCCTACCTTATAGAAATACTCCTATTATAAGTTTTTATAATAAAACTATGGATCTCATCTTTGTTATACTACTTATCACAGTTTTCACTTTACAGTCAATTTGTGGACTAATTGAATGAATGCCCGTCTCCCTTTCTATCTTATGTATACACCATCTCAGGTCCCAAGCACAGTGCCTGGCAAGTAGCAGGCACTCAATAAACATGTATTGAATAGATAATGGAGCACACATTTTACTATGGGTATTTTATTTTGCAAACAGTGAGATTAATGACCTGTGCATTGCGACATATTATCTGCAAACATAATCACCCCCTCCAGCCTAATTTCTTATGCCATTCCTTCTGCATGAACCATTGTCTCTCCTAAAAATTGTGACATCTATCACAGTCCCTATATGTACCATTTATTTGTGTACTTTTCCCTTTCCCTGTCCTAGACTGTAAGTACCCTGAGGACAGAGACTCTCATTCATCTTTTTATCCCCAGTGCCTTCTACGAAGCAAACCACCCAGAAAGTTCCCAGTACATGTTTGTTGAATGAATGAACAAAATAACATTTGAGCTGCCTACCACCATCACAAAATATATAGCTGCACACAAAAGACAATAAAACACCCATCAATTGTTTGGTCATGGCTCGCCATGAAACTGGGCCGCTCAAATGTATAAGGTGTTGGAACAAAAAAAAAATCTTTCTCAAATACTAAGCACTAAAGGAACTTGCAAGGTAGCTCCCCTTTAGTGCAATTTTTACTGTGAGTCCTCCCCCAGCCCCTGTTAATTGTTTCGTTTTCCAATTAATTCTGCCTTTGGGGAAGGCCATGTGGCTGTCGGGAGGGGGGACTTCGCTCTGGCAGTTGAAAGGTGGGGCCTGCTCACTGACACCCAGGGCAGGCCAGCTGCAAGTAATGCAGTTAAGTGTGCCTGGTTCCTGGGCTTCCATCTGGAAGCTGCCTGATCCCATTGTTCCTGCAGATCAGCTGCAATCTGCCTGCTGGGAGAGTCAGGCAATCAAAGGGCAGGATGGACAAATGGGAAGCCCAACAAAGGATCAGGAGTAATGGGGGAAATGGTGCTTAAACCCTGCACTTGGATGGGCTGCAATGACAAGGTGAAGAGGACTGAGGGGGGTGCTGTCCGAGGGGTCTGGCAGAACAAGGCTTTATTCTAGCGGTGGCTGACGGCTATATCTGTTGCATTTCAAGAAATCCCATTTCTTCATCTGTCAGCCATGACATATTATACACACCATGGTGAGGCTGTCAGTTTCAATATGTCCTTCACTGAGAATTGAGCACTTACTCCATTGAGACTGAGACGGACGTGGCAAACCTGGCCCCGAGCACAATGCTGAGGCAAGTGGGAGAAGTACCACCTCTGCCTCCCACTCTTCTCTAGCAGTTTGAGGATGCGATTCCCTATTTGGGAGGGGGTGTCCTTGACTGGGGGCTTAGTAACCCACGCAGCAAGGTTTCCATTTCCCCCTCAGATGATGAATTTTTCTGGGGGAGAAGAACTGAATCTTTTAAGGCCTTTTGTACCACCCTCAGCAGGGCCATCTCCTGAAATGGTTCACAAATAAGGGAAGAAATGATGCTACTCTACATTGGGCCAGTTATTTGTGTGGAAAATTCTTTTTAAAAAAATATATATTTTTATTGATTTCAGAGAGGAAGGGAGGGGAGAGAGAGAGATAGAAACATCAATGATAAGAGAGAGTCATTAATCGACTGCCAGCTGCATGTCCCACACTGGGGATGCACCCTGCAACTGGCATGTGCCCTGACCAGTAATTGAACCTTGACCCCCTAGTTCATAGGTCAATGCTCAACCACTGAGCCACCTGGCCAGGCTGGAAAACTCTTAATTCTGACTAAGCTCAGAATGTCTCTTGGCTGCTCCTCCACCCCCATGAATTGACTACTTGTGGAACTCACAGTCACTTTGAAAGCACTGTCATATAAGAACAGTGCTTTCTGCATATTGAGCCCAGGCCAAATGTTTGTTCACAGTAAAACACCATTTAGAACACACTGGACAGATTTCTCTCCTAACGGATGTGTCTATATGGAAGCAACTATCCCCTCCCCCATGACCAATGCATAAATCACATACATTTAAATATCATACAAGTCAGAATTCTTTTTAAAAAGCACCTTATTTTCATTTACTTTTTAAAATGAGCATTAGCTCACTGCTTAAAAACTTCAAGATCCATAAAAGCGAGAAGAAAATCAATCCCTAGGCCTTCTCTCGGGCTTCTCTAAAAAGCACGGATTGTCTCAATGAGAGGGAAGATAGTGATTTGGGTCTGAGAAAAATCATATAACTCATCAGAAATTAAGCATGACTTTGTGGGAGATGAACCACTCTTCTGGGTTAGCTGTCTTCACGCTGCTTTCTGCTGACTTCGATACTTTAAATTTACTATTTGTGAGATATTTTGCTTTGCATGAGCAGGAAAATATGTCTGGGTATGAAGAAGGGAGGGAGCTTTTGTTCCTCATTTGACACTTGGTGCTTCTCAGGATGTGGGGCTGGATCACTGTACCAGAGCCACCTAAGGCTCTGGTCATCAATACAGATTCCCAGGCCCCGCCCTCCACCCCACCACCAATTTGCCATCTTCTAGGGTGGGGCAAAGGAATGTGCATTTTATATGCTTCCCCAGATAATTCTGATGCACAATAAAGTTTTAAAGCCACTGATCTAATGTTTTAACCCCCAAATTCCTCTGGGTGGGGCTCTCCTGAGGTTGCTATGACATTTGAGCACTTTTGGGTGGTAAATATGCAGAGCAAACACCCATAGACCTGTTGGGATATGCAGTTTGGCACCATGGAGCATTCCTGTTTTACTCTTTGAACTTTCTAATTTAAATAGTGAGAAACTCTAACATGGCCTCCTGTTTTGGTATTCTAAGTACACTGTAAAATAAGGTGGACACAAGGGTCATAATATGGATGGATGAGGATACTGCTCTCCCAGAAAGGACTAGGTGGGCAGGTGTTCATGACTTCCAACTCTGGGGTCTCTATTTCCCCAACTCATCTGGCCAATCCCTGGACCTCCAGGGAATCTTGACATTCCAACCCTGAGGCTTAAAGCCGATGCTCAAGCAAGAGCTGAGGGTGGGAGACAAGGAAGGCAACCGCAAATGTCTGATTAAAGGCTCTCAACTCAGGCTGTACATTAGAATCATCCAGGAAAGTTCGTAAAGAACACCATACCTGGGATCTGGCCCAGAGCAATTAAATCAACTTTCTAGAGGTGGGGCCCGAACAGTAGTACTTTTTTTCAAAGCAGACAGAGTTGAGAACCACTGGATTATGTCAAAGACAGGGGTCTGGGTTAGGGACTAAAGAGGCTCTGATGTGATCAGGAGCTGTTCCAGCTCAGTGGTTTTCACATGTGTTCCACAGAGTCCGAGGATTTGGGAAAGGCATTTCTGAGCTGTAGCCAGTGGGCTGGGCAAGAGGGATGCTCCAGACCATTCTTTTAACCTCCATGTGAACAGAGTGGCCTTACACAGGATTCCATTTAACAGAAGAGAGGAGAGGAGAGATGCTTCTGTTACTCAAGAAAAGATTTTGAAAATTACCATTTAGGCCAGGGACGGGGAACCTTTTTTTCTGCCAAGGGCCATAGATATTTATAACATTAATCACAGGCCATCCAAAATTATCAACTTAAAAATTAGCCTGCTATATTTGGTCAAATATTTAATTAACTCACCCCTAATGCCCTGACAGGGCCAGACCAAATGATTTCTCTGGCCTTATAAGGCCCACCCCTGATTTAGGCTCATGAATAGGAGGGATGCACATGGCGGCTTTCACTGAACTTGCCCCCCAACATCTTTCAACCCAGTTCATTCTTGCATTTGCTAATGGTAGGTAGAGAGGAATGCCACCAAGTACCCTCTTTGAACCATGGCTTTATGATGCTGAGTCCACAGAATCCTATGTATGTTTGTGTCCCTCCAAAATCCACATGTTGAAATCCTAAACCCCAAAGTGATGGTCTTAGGAAGTGGAGTCTTTGGGAGCACAATGTGGTTACGTCATGAGGGTGGAACCTTCAAGAATGGCATCACTGCTCATATAATAAGAGAGACCCCAGTGTTCTCCTGTTCCTCACCGTGTGAAGGCACAGAGGAGATGGCCATCTATGAACCAGAATCTGCTGACACCTTGACCTTAGACTCCTCAGACTCCCAAACTGTGAGAAATAAATTGCTGCTTTTGTAAGTCACCCAGTCTATGGTATTTTGTTATAGTAGCCCAAATAGACTAAGGCAATGGGATACAGAAAAGCTACCCGGCTCCTAAATGGGCATGACGTTTCCAATTACATATACACAGTGAATGTGCCCTCATTTCCTGTCACATAAATTGCCCTGGGAAGTCACCTTGATGTGGTTCCCACAGGAAACATTCCTTATTTTCTATTTGAGTCATGTGAGTGATACTAAAGCACCCTTTTCACTAGGGGTGATAACAGCTCCTGCGAAGACAAAGGCCACTATCATATGTTTCCCTGAGTACACAGTGATTCTGCATAATAAAAATAATCACTAACTTGGGTCCAGCCATAATGGATTAATAGGCCTTAGACTTAACCTTTCTATGGAAATACAAAACTGGAAAAATATATGGAGCAACTGTTTTCAGGCATTAGACAATAAAGACTGCGTTTTAGAGAGAAGGGAAACTCATAGGACTCACAGTATCCCTAGTTTTCTGCCTGGGAGAATGTTTTAAACTTGGTCAGAGGGAAGTAGAACCCAGAGAGCTGTGCTTTCACTGAATAATAATAAAAACAAACCACACATCAGAGTTTGGGGATCCTGAGGGGACTAGAATTTGGGGGAGCAGGTACTTGAGAAGATGGAGCTATATAGAAAAGAAACCCTAGAAGTTTTAATAGGGATCCCCTATGTCTTTGGTCAAATTTTATACTATACTTAAGGGTAATACTCCATGAAGTCTAGCATAAACTTTCTATTGAAGGGGACTTTAAGCTGAGTGAGGAGTCCTGAGGCCACATAATATCAGGCAACATTGGATTTCTGACTAGCCAGAGTGGGGCGGCCTTAATGACTATCTCAGATATTACATGAATAGTACTCATTAAGAGTAGAATGACTCTACTAGTAGCTCTAGAATAAAGGCTACTCTAGTCCCTCCCTAACAAAGACTAAAAAGAATGCACAATAGGATAAGCTAATCTGTCAGTAATTAACTACTGACTATTTAACTATTTTCTTTAAATAGCCAAACTATTTAAAGGAAAACAACAAAATCCAGAATGTCTACAAATGTAGTATCCACAATGTCTGGGACACAATAAAAAATATATTTGATAAGCAGAAAAGAAGGCAAATATGACCTACAACCAGGAGAGTAGATACAGATTTAACAGCCATATGCCGATGTTCAGGTATTTAAAGGAAAAGATGGGCGTAACCAAGGAACATATGGGGAATCTCAACATAGAGATAGCAACTACACCAAAATAACAAAATGAAAATTTTAAATCAGAAAAAATGTAATGTCTGAAATGAAACATCATTTAATATTATATATCACTCAATAATATTCCTGGATGGGCTTAACAGCTTACAGGACGCTGAAGAAGGGAAGTTCAGTGAACACAAAGAGAAGAAAATAGCATTATCCAAACTGAGAGAGGAGGAAGAAAGATTTAAAAGGCCCAGCTCTTCAGTGACCTATGGAAGAGTATCAAGTGTTCTAACATACATACGTATAATTAGAATACAAGAAGCAGAGGAGAGAGAAGAGTGCACATAGATTCACATAGCTAAGCAGCTGAACAATCCCAAGCAGAATAAACACCCCAAAACCCACATCTGGGCACGCTGTAAACAAACTGGTGAAAACCAAAGATAAAGAAACAATTTTAAAAGCACCCAGAGAGACAGACACATTATTATGGAGCAACTATTTTCAGGCATTAGACAAAATAGTGACAAAAGTAATGTCTAACTTTTCATAAGTCAAGCCAGAAGACAATGAAATAATACATTTAAAGTTCTAAAATAAAAATAATGTCAACTTAAATTTCTAAATCCTATGAAAACATCCTTCAAAAATGAAGGCAACATAAAGTTACTTTTAGATGAACATAAATTTAGAGAATTCATTGCTGGCAGATGTGAATTACTAGAAATGTAAAATAAACTTCTTTAAACTAAAGGGAAATAATGCCAGATGGAAATTCAGTTCTACTTGAACAAATGAAGAATGTGGAAATGGCAAATATGTGGGCATCTATACAACTAAATTCTTGGCCTTAAGATCTTCAGAAAAGCAACTTCTTAAAGCAGAAATAATAACAATGCTTCATGTAGCTTATGACATTTGTAGAAATAAAATATATAATAATAAAACAAAGAACAAGAGGCTGATATCTGGAAGGCGCTTACACCTGAAGGGATGTAATATCAGTTCAAAGTAGACTGTAATGCTTTAAAGGTGGATATTGTAATTTCTAGAGTTGCCACTAAAAGTAATAGTGGTAGCCTGGCTGGTGTGGCTCAGTGGTTGAGTGTCGACCTATGATCTAGGAGATCACAATTCGATTCCTGGTCAGGGCATATGCCCAGATTGTGAGCTTGATCCCTAGTACATGGCATGCAGGAGGCAGCTGATCAATGATTCTCTCTCATCGTTGATGTTTCTATCTCTCTCTCCCTTTCTCTCTGAAATCAATAAAAATATACTAAAAAATAAAAGTAACGGTAATATATCTAAAATGTAAACAGAAGGAAACAAGGATACTAATTTTTTTTAATAAATCCAAAAGAAGGCAGAAAATTAGAAAAAGGAATGTAGATGGATAAATAGAAAATACATAGTACAATTATAGACTTAACTCAACAACCTCACTAATCACATTAACTATCTATATACTAAAAACTTTAAAACAAAACAGCAACCCCCAAAACAGGGAGTAGACTGCCTGACTGAATTAAGAACTAAGACCCACCTAGATATGCCACAAGAACACTAAGGGTAAGAACTTTGGGCTAAATCAGCATAACTCGAAACAGGCTTCAAAACAAACAGGCCCACCAGAGATAATTTAGGGACATTTAAAAATGATAAGAGTTAATTCCAGAAGAGACAATAATCCTAAATTTGTTTGCACCTCATAACAAAACTTCAAATACATGAAATAAAAATTAAGAGAATTAAAGGAAAAAAGGCAATTCCACAATTAAAGGGATTTTAACACTCCTCTCCCAGTAACTGCTAGAACAAATAGACTAACGACAACAAAAATTAGAAAAAAATATACAAAAGATTTGAACTCTCAACTAAATTAACTTCACCCAATTGCAAAATACCTTCTCCGAAATATGTTGGGCCACAAAACAAGTAGAAATGGCCAGTGAGCACACATCAGGTCCTCAAACATTATTTGTCATCAAGGAAATGCTGACTAAAACCACAATGATATACCACTCCATATCTAGTAGGATGGCTAATATTAAAAAGATTAAAAAACAAACAAGCGTTGACAAGGACAGGGAGCAACTGAAACTCTCATCCGTTGCTTGAGGGAATGCAAAATGGTACCGCTTTGGCAAATGTTTTGGCCGTGCCTTTTAAAGCGAAATATGCCCTCTGACCCGTCAATTCTATTCCTATGTGTTTATCCAAGACAGATGAAAACATGTATCCACAAATAGACT
Organism: Eptesicus fuscus; assembly: GCF_027574615.1. NCBI lineage: Eukaryota > Metazoa > Chordata > Mammalia > Chiroptera > Vespertilionidae > Eptesicus > Eptesicus fuscus. Next base: position 80,310,004 of record NC_072484.1, on the reverse strand, counting down.
TTTCTAGAAACTTCACAGCAGCTTATTTTCAAGGAGTTATCACCAGGAAACAGCCCAAATGTTCACCAGGGGTGGAATACACAAACACTTGACTAAGAAGAACAAAGCATGAATATATTCCACAATATGGATATATCACTCACAAAATTATGCTGCATGAAAGAAACCAGACCTCCCATAAGTACAGACTGCATGATTCAATTTAAATAAAGTTCTAGAACAGGAAAAACTAATCTATTAGGAGATAAATCAGAACAGTGGTGGCTTATAGGGGAAGGTGGGGGTGGGAAGGGTCCAAAAGGAAGTTTCTAGAGGTAATAAACACATTTTTTATCATGCTAGGAGTCCGAGTTACATAGCTGTATCCAGTTGTCAAAATTCTCTGAGCTGTAAACTTAAGATCTATACATTTCAGTATATGTAAATTTCACCTCAATTATGTAGAAAAGGAGAAAGTACATCACACAATAGTTACTAAAAACTCCCTAGACTCCCTCCCCCCGCCACCACACACACCCATCAAAGCCACTCCGTGGAACTTAGGGAGGTTTTCTTCCCAATGAACACCAAGGGTGGCCAGAGATCACTGTTTACCCTCCCCCAGTCTTCACTCAGCTCTGCACAGGAACAGCTGACTGAGCTGATCCCAAAACAATGGAGCCCAAATCAGGGAGGCAGGTGCTTGTGGCTTCTGCTGGTCCCACCTCGCCTTTCCTGGTTCCTGGCGGCATCCCTGACCTGGGACACCAGGTAGAAAGGTGAAGCTCACCTCCACGGCAGCCACAGATCCACCTTACTGGAGGTAAGGAAGGAAGCTTGACAAGAACCTGCTCACAAATCAAAGCTAATGCTGCCCCGCCTCCTCTGTAAATCATGTGAGATCCATCTGGGTAATGACTCCTCCAGTGTAATTCCCTATTAAGAGGCTTTATCTGGAGAGATAAGCAGCTGGTTTCTGTGTCACTAATTGCTGTCTGCTGTGATTTTAAAACATCTGCACCATTGTGCTCTTCATTTTCATATTCTAATCACCCTGAAACTTGAAAAAGGTACATCATTGATTGTTTCTATGGGTTAATTAGTACACAGTCTCCTTGTAGAGACAATTTAGAAGCAGCCCGAACCTCAATCAGGAAGTTTGTTTTAAAAATTAATAACATCGGTAGTGGCTGGAGGGACTGTTATGCTCAGGGAGATAGCGGGACACTCCTGGTGGGAATGCCATCCTTTGTTATGCTGCACAAAGGAGGGACCCTAACAGGGCAGGGGGCAGGAGAGTGGGGAGTGGTGGCAGGCTGGATGCAGGGACACAGGACCTGGCTCGGTCCTGTGGACTTGACTGCTGTCTCCGCTGCCTTCCTCCCTTGCTGTCCCACTCCCCCTCTTCTAACTAGCCAGAGTCCCTTACCCAGTTAGCACAAATCAGGATTTGATGAGGATTAGCCAAAATATCTGGAGGTGAGTAGAATTTGTCAAAGCTGTAAGAGCATGGGAGATCTCTTCATACTTTCAAGTCTATTTGTGCCTGTCCCCACCTCAACTATTGGGGAGGGGGAGGATGAAGGGAGGGTGCTAGAGTATAAATGAAAGAGCTGGACCACAAAGGACAGCAACACTGGAACCCAGACCTTCTCAAACTTAAATTCCATATGATTCACCTGGGGATCTTGTGAAAATGCAGATTCTGCTAAGGAGGTCTGGGGAAGGGCTGGCATTCTGCCTTTCTAACAATCTCCCCAAGGCGGTTCAAGGTCAATCATTTGAGATGCATAGGTCAGGGCCTCTTTTTCAAGCCCTTGACCCATGTCATTATTGCTCAGATCCAGGGGTTGGGAGGGAAGTTTGGGTTCTGTGCGGGGGTTTGAATCCCAGCTCCATAATTAAGGGGGCAAGTCACATGGCCTCTCCTTTCTTAGCTTCCTCGTTGGGAAAGTAACCGCAGTGCCCATGTCAAAGGGAAGTTGGAAGGATTAGAAGTTGATGAGTGTGAAGCATTTAACACGGTGCCTGGCCCACATAGTCACTGTGTAAATATAGCTATTAAGCCTAGGTATCCTTCAGTAAACTGCTCTTCTGAAAAGCAACATCCACCAGAAATGGAGGGTGGGGTAGATACATTAACCAGGGAGAGACTCTAAGCTCAGATGGTGGTTTCTTGCCCATCAACCATTCCAGAGGGCCTGGTGGCCACAGTCTGTGGCCGCCCCCACCCTCAACCTAACCCATCGTTCTGAGCTCCAGGTCTTTCTTCACAGCCTCCTGGGAGCTTCTTGAGGATAGGCAGTCCCGGGAGCTCACTTCTGCCCAAAATGCATTGTTCTTTTTATCAGAGTGCTTTCCTATTTTGCACTGAAGTCTGTCAACCCTTGGAGAGTTTTGGCAAGCAGAAAGACAAGCATCCCTGCATGTGTTGGCCTCGATCCGAGAACCAGGCTCTGCAAGAGAGGGAATGCACCCCCGAAAAGGGGCCCCCAGTCCACCCCCACCCAGCAGTCTTTTGCCACCTCCAAGGTGCTTTTCCTGGGGGTCTGGAAATGTGCTATTGTGAGGGGGAAAACATGACAAAAACAGGCTTTCAATTGTGTGACACAGAAATAAAAAAATGTTGCCTCTCAGCAAATCTGGAAGCCGACTAAAGGAAATGCAGAGTAAGAGAGAAAATGGTGTGGAGCTGCAGGGCGGCCACTCCAGCAGCCGTGGGCAGGCTTGCAGGGGCTAATTGGAGAGCAGCAATGTCACTGCATCCTTGCAGAGGGGACCAGGAAGGCTCCTGATTGAGCTATTCAGGTGCTGGCACCTGCTAACTCAGAATCTCCCCAACAGCACCACACTGCCTCATCTCAGCAGCAGCTCTGACCTCCCTGCCCAGGCTTCTCCAGGCCCCAGCTGGGTGGTGGGAGCCCTGGGGGACAGAGTGGCCCCCAGCTGGGTGGTGGGAGCCCTGGGGGACAGAGAGGAAATGAGCACACAGCCCTGGCCTCCAACACATTCTGCAGGCAAGGCACTGAGCAACTCATCCTGACATGAAGAGCTATATGGAGCCATCATCAGGATTCAAAACTTTGTTAGCTCTTCTCTGTGGATTGGTTCTTCATGCCACTCCCTCAAAAGGGGGAGAAACAGAACATGCTTTTGCCACTTTGAGAATCGATAGCCTAGAGGAAGTGGCAAAGGAATGGGGACAGGGGTGGACCACACTTTTACATCTGAGTCTATAAGAGGTATAAAACTTTAAGCACATTGAGAGGCAGAGCAGAGTCGCAGGGGATCTGGTGAGGCAAAAGAAAGCTGAATGAATAAGCGGAGCATGTAGTTCATCTGGCCAAACACAGGGCATTTTCCAAACCTGCCTGAGGACAAGGATCACCTCTGTAAACGCAGCTTACCAGGCCTCTCTCCTGCAAGTTCAGAGTCATGGTTCTGGGCTGGGGTCCAGAGATCTCTACTTCAGTGGAGTCTGGTAAACACTTGGTAACGTAGGGGTTTCTCCACTGAAAGGGGCTTAGAATTGTTCAGCTCTGTTCCCACGTGTGTGTGTGTGTGTGTGTGTGTGTGTGTGTGTGTGTGTGTGTGTTGAGGGGAGGGGGTGGCAGAGAGACCAGTGTGAGGTCAGTCAGGGTAGCATGAGCAGGAAAGGGCTCAACAATCAAGCCCAAAGATTCCATCTAGCTTTTGCTTGTTAGAGGAGGGGAAAAAAAAAAAAAAAGATGGGATGGAGGAAAAAGTATTTTTTTCCTCTTTATCTCATGTTTCCTTTTTATAAATGATTTTTACTGCAAAACTGGTGCTTTTTGCCATTAGAGCTAAAATAACTGTTGATTATACGTGGAGTCTAAAATGTCATGAAGATGCTGAATTCGCCTGAAAATCCAGCTTGTAAAGCTTCCCATGAACACTGCACACGGCAGGCATTTGGGGCTTCATTCATTTGGCATGAGTCTCATCTGGAAGGTGATACCGACTCCCAAAGGCCAGGCAGACAGAGCGAGGACCAGGGTGCTGGCCACGTGGGTAGGGGCTGACCCCTGGATTCACAGCCGCCCCTATCGTACTGCAGAACCAGTTAGTTCATGTCCTGGGTGGGTGTGAATGGACACAATGATGTTCCAGGTTAAGCTGTGCTGACTACCTCCAGAATCTCCTACTTAATCTGTGCTCCTTAACTTTCCCCAGGAGGCTCCCTGCGGAAGGCAGCATGGTGCCTGACACTTGTGGGCTGTCCTCTATCTTTCTCTGAGAGGCAGTGGAGCAGAAATGTGCAGCAGCTAGGATGACTGGAACCAAATCTTATTAGCTGTGTGACCTTAGGCAAGTTGCTTAACCTCTCAGTGCCCAGGTTTCTTACTTATAATACAAGGATAATAACATACTTACATCCTAAGGTCAATAGGCAAACTGAATATGTCAATCTATGTTAAAGCACTTGGACCAGTGCCTGGTGCACAGTCATGGCTATCCCAGTACTCACTATGCAATGGGGAGCCCCGGGGGCATGTTCAGGCTCAGGAACTGGAAGGACCTAAGTTCAAATCCCAGCTTTGCCTCTTTGCCTACTATGTGACCTGGAACTTCTTCTTTATCTTCTTCACCCTAAAAATGGGATAAGTAATGCAGCCTGTCTAATAGCATTGTTTTAAGAATTAGACAAGACAACATGAGTAAAATGGATTCACAGAACACATTGTAAGTGTTCAACAAATCCCAGTTATTACTAACATTAAAATTGTATGACTATTCACTATTGGTATCACCACCCATCAGAAAGCCAGTTCCTTCGTAAGTGGGACCAGGGAACACTGTACCTTCACCCTCAGTTATCCCACATTTATCTACATCTCCTTGACACTCATTCTAGCTCAAATTCCTGAGGTGTGATGCTAGGTCTGGAGGAGGTCTCTGATGACCAGTGTCACACTAACTAGTTTGTAGGAGAATCCAGCCCAAGCAAACTCACTGGCCATGATTCTGGGAAGTTATTCTGAGCCAAAAGGCTTTGCCTTATTCTTCCCAGCTGTACCTGGGGCCTTCCTGGAACGCAAATATCTTACAGTGTTAATCGATTGTCTACAAGTTGTTAGTTGGACACAGATTCTCCCCTTTGTTTTTGACTGTCATGATTTAGCTTATTAGGGGTTTTAAGCTCTTTCTGCATCAAAGTAGCAAAAGTTGGACATTGTATAGAGTTCCTGTTGGGGTGCTTTGTGGGGGGGCGCTGCCATGCTATACAGTCATGGGAACAAGATGTACTGCAGATTATCTATAATGTGTGCTGGCACCAGTCTGTGGGCATCCTTGAACGGTGACGGGAAGTTTGGATGTGGGCTGAAATTCTATATCCACATTAGGCTGGAGCCTGGTGCGTCTGATTCCATTCATCCTGGAATCATTCATTAAGCAAACATATATTTGGTCACACTATAGGAGAGGCACGGTGCTCCTACAAAGTTACAGAATCTTAAGAGTTGGAGGGTCGTTGGAGACTCTCTTCTTCCTTTGCAGATGAAGACACGGTGTCTTAGAAGACTAATGCTTACACCCATGCAGATAATTGGGGGTAGAGTTGGTCCACCATCTTCTGACTCCACCTCCAGCTGGTCCTTCTACTTCCCTTGGGAGAACCTCCTCTGTAAGGATTCAAGGTGCAAGGAAATGTAACGAAACCCTCTGATCTGACGTTACTGTCTGAGTAGCTGTAAGTCCATGCGCTTTGCTGAGCCTTTGTGTACCTGCTGGACCTCCCCCATAGCTCTGAATTCTTCAACCCACCTCCAAGGTGAAGCTGACCTGACGCATTTGACTCAGGTTGGTTGCTGGACTATCTCATTCAGAACTTGCACCTGCCTTTTTCTTGGCTACTTGTCAACTTTGGTTAGAGAGCTTGGCCTTGATCATTCCACTTTCTCCTTAAGAAGGTCCCTTCTTGGACACCTGCCTCACCAATTATTGCATTAGTAACATCAGTAACCCCTACCTTGGCCCACTAGCTTAAACATGTCTCAGGCTGTGTAATTGTGAGATGGTTTTCAGCAATTCCCTGCATCCAAGGGATAGGGGCTGAGGGAGCCAGGAGAGCTCTTAGGGACCACCTTGTCGTTCAATGAGGGCATTACATCCCAGAAAGCAGAAACACCTTGCCCTGAAATTTCCTGATGACATGGATTAACCATCAGGTCAAAATCATACAGTGAAAAGCTTTCATCATTGGCCTTGTGGATACTTAGCTGTGTTGGGTCTTTTCTTCCTGCCTTTGCTGATTATGCACCAATGCATAAGGTCTTCACAAACAAAGACATCCCATTTGCAGCTACAGGTAAACAGAAATCCACCTTCAATAACATCCACATCCAGACTGATGTCTTAGCCTTACCTCTTCCTCATTCTAATGCTCCAGCAACTCCCTACTTCCCGGACCAGGATATTAATTTTATATTACCTTTATTTAATTAATCTAGGTTTCAGTTTTCACTCAACCCTTAAGTAGCTGTGTGACCTTGGGCAAGTAACTTAGCCCTCTGGGCATCCACCTTTCTTTCCTTAACAAAGCAACGATCACCTCAGGCCTGCCTGCTTCTCCAGGTCACCTGGAGCATCTAATGGATGTGAAAACATTTTGGAAACCATAAAGCACTATATAAATGCAGGTTATAGCAGTTGGCTGTTATTGCTTGGTTGAGAACTCTTCTAACGATTTTGAAAAGCCAAGAATGCTGAAATACACTCCCTGTAAAATCAGCATGAGATGCAGGCATAAGTTGTGATAAGTTTTAAAATAATTTTTAAAAATCACATTATTTCTATACACTTTCTAAGGACTCCTAAAACCCCACCACCCCTCTTTCTCTGTCTCAGCTGAAGGGGAGGGTAGAAGGAAGGGGAAGGGAATGGAAGACAAAAACAACAGCCTTCCCCACTCTGGCAATAAACTCCTAGCTCTAAAGCAGGTTTTATTTAGTGTGCCATAAAAACAGCCATTTCTCCTATCATAAAAGGAGCCTGACTACCCAGCCTCGTTTTTCTGCAGTGAGTCTGCAGGTCGAGTGGGTCCCACTTCTGGAGCAGTACTGACCTGTCCTCCTCAACCCTCCTCACCCTCCCTCGCCGCCTGTATGTACCGGGAAATGAAAGGCAATTTTTAAGTATTTTATTACGTGTGAATTTACAGGGGGGGAAAAAGTATACATTTTTGGAGATGGAACTAAGATTTAATTGTCCCTCTGTTTTATGGTTACTGCCTCATGGGAATGTACCAGACAGATTGGGCACTGTGGTTTAAAAAAAAAATTAAAAAAATCCAGGCAGGATTGTAGCAACTTTCCTAGCCATTAAAAAGGCCCTGGAAAGTTTAGGTCATTTGGTGAAATAAAAAACCCCTACAGAGGCTCAAGAAGGAAAAGAAGAATAGTGGGTTCCTAAGCTGAGCCTACCTATCTGTCAACTTGAGTTGTGCTCTTCTCTCTTGGGCCTTGAGAGTGACCAAGTTCTTCTGAATCACCTGGAAAAACATTTGGTGCCATACACAAGGTAATTTACTAAAAGGGGACCTAGATGAGTCAATCCTCCTCAAGACAAGTATTTTGAGAGTCCATTTCTCACTAAATAAATAGAGGCGTTGGCATTGAGGCATCCCTAGAACTATGGTATATCTCCAGGTTTCTTGAATGAACCAATGTCCAGCCATGCTGGCAAAATTAGTTCTTGGACTGCAAGGACAGTTCAAGACACAGTGGCAGAAAGCATTAAGATGAGCATTAGGAACCCTGGACACACTTCTCCTCTGAACTACAGTTTCCCCATCCATAATACAAAATAACTAATGTGCTAGAGGATTGTCCCAGGCTCTTCCGAGCTCCAACACTGTAAACTGTAAAGTGCAACTATTCTTAATTTGGGATCAAAGTTATAGAAGGAACCTCATTCTTGAAAGCCCTAAATACAGCTAAGGTAATTTTCTCTCTCTAGCCACCCCCCCCTTTTTTTTTTTTCTTACAGAGTTTGCTTAAGCTGAATCTAAAAAAACAAAACAAAACAAACAAACAAATATTAAAAAAAAAAAACACACACCCATAGGCTGTTGATGGCATTTGACTCCTTGATCCCAAAGCCTGTTTATCAGGGGGAAGGATGAAGTGAAAGCAGCCTGGGGAAATGGAAACTCAGAGGTGCCTAACCTCCAACCTGGCATCATTTGTTAACTAGATGGCAGTTGCCCTCTTAGTACAAGTTGAAAGGAGGCCATAGTCTCCGGGCCCCACATACACAACTAGGTCATCCTGAAGTGTTCCTGTTTGTGTCTGTCTACAACCAAATAAAATGTAGGCTTGCAAGGATTTCCTGAAAAGCAGAACACTTGACAGAAGGATTTAAAGAGGTCTGCGGATTGGGTCTCCTGGAAGGTACAGAATTTCTATAAATGCATCCAAACACTTGTTTCTTAATCTTCAAACCACCACCATGCTGGCTTATTTCCTTAAGGGCATCAAAGATCCATCCTTGCAATAGTTCTTCCAGGCGGCATTAGGGCATGGTGGAGAGGCATATGGGTTTTAACTTATTAGATAACTCATCTTAAATATCAACACATGCTTAAAGCTCTATGTAATCATAAGGGGAACCTAAGGATTCAACCACGTCCATAGATGGAAGAAAAGCACAGTGCATCAAGGTAACAACTTAGTGTTCAATGCTAAGGCACCAAGCTCAATTGTACTAGAACAACAACCAGTTAACTTTACTAAATTCTGCCTCCAAATGTAGTACTCTAACTTGTTAGCTGGCTCACAAATGCATACTTTTGGACATAAAGATGATTAATTTAAAGGGCATGGCTGGCTCAGGATAAACTTATCCCAAGTAAATGGCTAAAGGATTGTGAGTCAATGCCATGCAAAGACTCCACAGCAGCAGGAGGTCTGCCTGCTTCTACAGAGTGCAATGCTAGATCCCTGGTCTCATGGGTGCACATCTAAACAATCTGTGCTCAGTTTGTTCACCAGTTAATCGGAATACTGTCCCTGCCTGTCCAGGGCTCAGCCATATTGTGCAGAAGGAAAGGAGTTAATGCCACACAATGGTACTGAGCTGAAATCTACTCTTTTTGTGTGGGGGGAAGTCACATATCCTTCAGATGCCCAGAGGGTCATACTCTTTGACCTTCAGTGACTCACTTCACTTCCTTGTGTGTTTCCTCCAACACAAAACCATGGGGTCAGATGAGATGATTTCTGAAGTTCTTCCCAGGACTGCCATCCTAGAAAATGATAACATTGGGACACCAGAGTTCCTTGCAATGTACACTAACCAACATGGCAGCTGGCCTATGGTAATAAGGCAAGTGGTAGTTTTTTAAGATGGGGTTAATCTATGGATTGAAGATCAACCTGTGGAATCTCTGAGCTTTGTGTCAATTCCTTTCAAGAGGGATCCCTGACACTCTTTTTCTCTTCTTGTAGAGGATACTGTCTTCTCTGGTAAGTGCCTATCCTAATGCTTCTGCTTCACCAATATTTTACAACTGCCAGCATCTTAAGTTAGAACATGTGCCGTGTAATTAGATTTCCTTGCCTTACAGATGCTGTGCCCCTTCAGCTTGAAAGAAGAGAGACACTTCACCCAGGGATGAGAGCCGAACAGTGCTGTGTCTGCTCACTGGGGTTCACTTCAACGAGGCAGGGAAAACACTATCATTAAAGCAGAGCCTTTGTCCCTTGGACAGCTGCTCAAAGAAATGTAGAAAAGAGTTTTTTAACTGGGCCACACAAAGCTAAGATTTTAACCCTAGTGACTTAGAGGAGGGTGAGAAGAGATAATTACTCTAGTTCTTTATAAAGGTAATCTGAAACATCAACAATTTACATTCCAACAATGACTGTAGCTCACATGGTAACACTCGATGGAGCAGGAGACATGTCTTTTCCTGGGATCTCAGTAAGGTCCAAGGGCACGCCTACTGTACACTTTATTAGAAGGGCCACGTGTGATTTGTGGGCAAGTCAATCATCAGAGACTCTATTCTTTATTTTCCCATATATAAAATGGGGCATGAGAATGCCTTACACATGATTATAGTGAGATAAAGGAATGAGATACTGAGAAAGAAAGCTTGCATTTCTTTTTTCATTTCTTCATGTGCATGTGCTCCTTACTGGAATAATCTATGAGCACGTGGAGAACAGTGAGACGCTGTGAGCCTCTTTATTTTATTTTTACAAAGCAAAGCCACTGAAATGAAATGGTTACGCCTCTCAGGCTCATAAGTCTTTCTGGTGGCTCTTGGCTGAATAGAGTTCAAATTCCTCCAACTGGCCAATCAATTCCTCCTGTAACACATGTGCATTGGTAGACTGCTGCGCATCACAAAGGGACCTCGAAGTGTGACACTGGTCACGCACTCTAGCCCAGAAAGCCATTCTCTGTTACCCTTGCATGCCTTGTTCCCATCTAACAAAAACCAACTGTAATGCCACATCCTTCCTAAAGCCTCACACTGCCATGTAGCCTTCCATCCGCAGGGCTCCCATGTTATTTGTTCTGTGTATCCTATAGGGCTTACCACATTTGACCATATTATAGTATAGATATGTGTTACTGTTCTTCTTTCTGGACTATAAATCTTTTGAGGGGATCCCCTACAACATTTAGCACCTGTATGGACCACGATGATAAAAATAATGCAGAGGCATTTCAGAAGTTGCCAAGCACTACTGAAAGCACAATATTTTTGTTCCTTTGTCTGTGGGCCTCGCTCAGTGCACCAACAGTAGTTGGGAATGTGACATGCGTCCCTTCTGCTCTGCCTTTAGCCCCTCTGTCATGGCTGCTGCAAGACCTGCTGCTCTCAGAACCCCCACCCAGTCCCATCAGACAGTGGCTGGCCCCCTGCTCAAAGCTCACAAAGCTGGGCATTGGAGGAGTTTAGCCCTTGGTGACCACCAAGCAGTGATGCTGGAGACCCCTGGACTAGCAGTGGGAATGCAACTAGCTTCCCCTTCAAATAGCACGTGCAAGTTTTGCTAGCTATGACCTCAACCATTTATTACACTGTAGGTAGGTCCTTCACAAATGGCCTGCCAGTAGACTTTAGGAATTGCTTCTGTTTATAAATCAAGGATTGACTTCATTATGAGATAAAGAAAACTATAGAGTTTGAGGATTAATTGGCGAACTAAGTATCTTAAAATCCATGTAGCCCAATCACCTCCTTTTATGAATAAAGAAACTGAAAACCACAGAAGTCACCTAGCTAGTTAATGATGGAGCAAGGACTGAAACCCAGGTCTCAGACTGGTGAGTTTAGCTTAACACATTGCGGACCAGTAGTTTTATTGCTAGCTTTACCCAGTGGCCAGATAAGTTTCTATTGAATGAGTACAAAAAACGTTTTACATAAATGTTAAAGGCACACCTTAAAATTAAATACTCATTGCATTTTGAAGTTATTTATTATATGTTCTTATAAGCTAATAACTTTTTAAAGTATGATACTTTGTAAAACACTATGTAATATGAAGCGAGAATTCTCGTGATCCGTCTGCAATGTGTTAATTTCCTCTATATCACATCCCTGTTATTATTAGTAATATTTTAGTAGACATATTTGACATATTTTAGTATGAGAACAAAGGAAAAATTGAAAACATATGGCTAGGTAAGCACATCGTTTGCAAAAAGTTAAGATGACTACCTTAAGGGTGTGAATTGTTTCTAGCTAATTCACTGCATTCTCAAGGCATAATTTCTGGAGACGCCTGAGCAGAGGAGCCCTCAGATTCCCAGTAAGCGACTGTTGTCTTTGAGGGCTCTAACACATGTGACAGGTACCTTCATGGTTGATCCTGGCAGAAGCTGCAAATCATAGTGGGCAACACTGATGGCCACCAGCCACCCCTGTGATAAATCAGCCCAGAGATGATTGTGAAACCACTGGGCTCTTGCTATGAGACTCTTTACCAACCTGCTTTCGATGCTGCCCCTCATCTGCAGGATTCTTCCTCTCCTGTTGAGCTTAACTAAATTGTAATCAGTCTGCAAGATCCAACTCAAGTCCATTTAGTCTCATAAACCTATTTTCATTCATTCATTCAAGAGATATTTTTTGCGCAATTACTAGATGCCAGGCCCCATTCTAGAATCTAGTGGGGCAAAGGGATGTAGGAAAACAAACAACAAACTATATTTATACCTACATACATGTTTATACACATACATGTATCTGACATATACATACACTTATTTACAAATAAGTACATGTACTCATATACATATACTCATAGATGTATATTAATACATATACTCTTAGATGTATATTAATTAATCAAATAACATTGATTATTAAGAAGAAAATAAGACATGATATAAGGGAAGTATATAAGGATGAGGGATTTGGCTGAGACAGGCTGGTCAGGGATGCCCTTTCTGAGAAGGTAACATGCAAGCAGAGATGTAACTGAAGCAAACACTTCTCCAAACAACTACATATAGAGTCAGAACCCTGGAGTTAATCGCTCTATTTCCATAGTGTGCCATTATTTTGATTCAATGAATATCTTCCAAGCACTAGCTCTATGTGAGATCCCGTGGCTAGATGATGAGAACACAGAGATGAATGAAGAGGGGATGGCGCTGCCCTCATAGAGCTCATGGTCTAGTGCAGGAGCAGGCGTCAAGGGCATTGGACACTATGCTGCCTATGCTACTTCTTTATCTAAATCCAAAATGGGGCTGGCATGTATTAGGCTTTAGGAGGAGAGTTGGCTGAAAGATGCCATAATTTCAGCTAATTCCTCCAGGAAAGTGAAGCTTCCCCTAAGATTGTGCTGAGCCCATGTGTGAGGTCTAGTTCAGTGACTTCACCTCAGGTATCATCAAAGATATAAAGCTGATAGCTAGAATACAAAGTCTTACATGTGCATGCCATATTATAGTAGTCAACTATTTTTATATACATCCGTTGGTTCATTCTAAAAAAAAAAAAAATCTGTAGAGTTGAGCAAAATGGCCAGAATTAGAAACATTCAGTTGGATAGAACATGGAGGCTATTATATCCATCCAACATTACCCACTATGGGTTCTGATCTTCAGCATTTCTCTGCAATGGCCTACCCTCCCTGCTTCACTATTTCTAATGACAAGGCAGCCAGGACTCTCAAAGCAATGGTTTCCATTTCTTGGCAGCCCAATGGCTTGTTAGCAGCCAGATGGGATAAATTCTGTGTGTCCTGACTCCCAGGTTAACTGTCCTTTATACTAGCATCCTTTTCCCGAGGACTGGCCTCGAGGGGGCCCCATTCCTCAGGGGGAGGCTGCCACTCCACCCTGGCGGACCGGCTCACAAATACACAAGCAGAATACACAAGCAGAGCAGGATGACTAGATCCAAATGCAAACACACATTATGCAGAGGTACAGGCTGTCCCGCAGATGATTGCTTATAGATTGGTCGCAAGGTTCATTGAATCAAAGTGTCTGGCAGCTGTTTATTGAGAGGAAAGTATGGATGGCTCAGCAGCATTGGAAAGATTTGGGCTTTCAAATGTCTAATCTACTTTACTAAGCCCTCCAAAAATACAAACCGAGGGCAGAGTACTCCAGAAAGACCTGGCAAACGAGTCCATAGAAGGGCCTGGGAGCACAATGGGGCCATCTCGGTGAGACAAGCCTGCCGTGGCAAAGGGCAAGGGTGGGCATGCTCAGGGCTGCCTTTCCTCTCCTGCTTCTTTCTCTAGATCTGGCTCCTGGGAGTCCCAGAAGTCATGATGAAGGCTGCAGTCAGTCCTTGACACACAGCACCCCAGAGCCCTCGTGTGCACTGGCATTGAGACGCAAAGCACCCATAACCTCCACAGCAGAAGGCAAACATTGGCCACCTTGGGGGCAAGCTGGAGAGGGTGCGGAAGAATGCTGGGCAACTCAGAAATCCCTGAAACTAGGAGGCAGGGCTCCCACCCTCCTGCTCGGGGTGGAGGGAGTGAGAAGTCAGAGCACTGAACCCCTTGTACCTATACATGAGTGGGCAAAGGGGAGGGAAGATAACTCACTCATTAACTGGATTATAGAACCAGAAAGTCAGGCATTTAAATAGTACCTGGCCCTCTGCTTAAAGACATGTTTTAAAGCTTTGTAATCCTTGGTTTAAATGAAATCTCAGCTGGAACATAAACAAATAAAGATGGTAAGAGCTGAGCCACCCTGGGATCAAAGGCTGGAAACACTAAGTATAAGGCACCAAGCCATCCCTTCCCAGGCAGGCACTCAGTGTGGGCCCCACACAGCCCTTTGGGAAAATCATTCCAAATGCACTAAGTCAAGCACCCTTTCTTTTACCAATAAAAAAACTGAGGCCTAGGGGAAAAGGGCTGGTTCGAGGCCACTGTGCTGGCTCACAGGGCTTACAGCTACTCTGGTCCACGCTATTCCTACCTCACACAGCATCCCAAGGAGAGGGGCTGTCTCCTGACAGCCACTCAGAGGGACATTCGGTAGGTTCTCTGGAGAATGGGGCTACCTCCAAGCCATTCTGTCTACTGATTTCTTCCTTTGATGATATTCCCAGAGTCAACTGATAGAGCATGGTGTGGTCAATGAATTGGCACATTGGCCAGTAGCCACGTGTTGGTGAGGACGGGCAACCAGGAGAGCATGGCATCTGGTAAGAACGTGTCACAAGACCTGGGTGGGTGACACTTCCTGGACCAGTTTTCTCCCAACACCCTTATATAGTTCATAAGGGAAGGAATTACCAGTCCCATTTTATACTTGAAGACAGTGCAGCAGAAAGGGGTTCAAATGATTCTTGGATGAGAGAAGTAATTTTTCTGAACTTGAGTGCAAAGTTGAGAGTTCAATATAGACTATTTCCAGACAGAGTTTAGGAATCATTCAACCTCCTCATGCTGACTGCTCTGAAAGTATGCTCTTCATGCAGGGGCTGCCTCTTGGACACTTAGTGCCATATCCACACCGATTCCTGCTTCCTCTGCAGGTACTGGGTGGTGTCTCAGTGTCAAAGTCCGCTGTGACCTGGACTGAAATAGTATCTACACAAATTATGTCCAGGAAATTTGAGTGCTTCAGAAGAACTTCATGAATATTTACGGAATGGAAGAAAGACAGACAGAAGGAAGAAATTCTGGAGCAGCAATCCGTGGGTTCTTCTTTATGAGAAAACTGTGAGAAATATTTCATCATTGAGTCAGGATTCCTGGTCACACAAACTCCAGTCAGGCTGGAAACTGGAAATCATTGAAGTGTGCAACAGACTGAGGTGTTTCAGAGGGAAGGGGAGGAGGGACAGAAAGAGATTAACCAGAGAACTTACATGCAAAGATGCATAGCCCATGGACAGACAATAGTTTGGGGAAGGCCTGGGGAGGGGGCCGGAACTGGGTGGAGAGGGTCAAGGGGGTGGAGAACGGGACATCAGTAATACTTTCAACAATAAAGATTTGTTTTAAAAGAACAAGAACATGTGTTTTTTCGGCCTGAGAACAATATCAGTAAGTGGGATGATTGGAAAAGAAGAGTGGTTGGGAGGAAACTTGTAGGAGTTGTCTAGTTGTAGATTTGGATCTTAACTCATGCTTACTAGCTGGGTGGTACAGACAAGTATCTAGTCTCTGCCCCATTTCTTCTTCAATTAAATGAGGATCATAACAGCTACTGAGTGGATTTATCACAAGGACAAAATGAGGTAAAAGGAGTGCAGTGTCTTGCCCAGGGCACTGGGTAAGTGACCTTTCCCAAGCTTCCCCTTTCCCTGCTTTAACCACATTCTGTTCAAGGAAAGCCCAGCTCTGGTGTTGGCCCAACTCCTGCTCAGGATTCTTTACTGTTCAGCCACCTCCTATCTCATGTGTCTAACATTTGATTGCTGCTAAGAGTTAATACAGAACACGTGAGCCCTGTAATGGCCAATGTGAACTGGGCTAAGGGATGCCCAGAGCGCTGGTAACACGTATTTCTGGGTGTGTCTGTGAGAGAATCTCTGGAATAGGTGAGCAATTGAAAGTGTGGGCTGAGTAAAGAAGACCACCCTCACCAATGTGGGTAGGCATCATCCAATCTGTTGAGGACCCGAGAAGAGTAGTCCCCTCCTCCCCCCAACCCAATCCCATTATCTGCAGTTTTGCTTTCCAGAGTTTCAGTTACCCACAGTTAAGCATGGTCCAAAAATACTAAATGGAAAATTCCAGAAATAAACACTTCAAAAGTTTTAAACTGTGTGTCTTTCTGAGTAGCATGATGAAATCTTACCCTGTTCCAGGCAGGACATGAGTCATCCCTTTGTCCAGCGCATCCACTTTGTATGCACCACCTACCCATTAGTCACCGAGTAGCCATCTCAGTTATCAGATAGACTGTCATAGTATTGTGCAGAGCTTATGTGCAAGTCGCCCTTACTGTACTTCACAATGGTCCCAAAGCACAAGAGTAAGCGATGCTGGCAATTCAGATATGCCAAAGAGAAGCCATAAAGTGCTTCCTTCAAGAGAAACGGTGAAAGTTCTCACTTAATAAGGAAAGAAAAAAAATATATAAGCGGAGGTTGCTAAGATCTACAGTAAGAACAAACTCCCATCTGTGAAATTGTGAAGAAAAAGAAATGCATGCTAGTTTTGCTGTTGTACCTCGAACTGTGGAAGTTATGACCACGGTGTGTGATAAGAGCTTAGTTAAAATGGAAAAGGCATTTAATTCGTGGGCGGAAGACATGAACAGAAAACATTCTGATTCATGGCAAAGGGCTGTGCCAGAAAGCATGAGCCAACATGAAGACTTCAGCAAGGGATCCCCTGAAACGAGTGACCGCATTCACATACCTTTTATTACAGTATATTGTTATAATTGTTCTATTTTATTATTAATTATTGTTAATCTCTTACTGTGCCTCATTTAAAAATTAGACTTTATCATAGATAAGTAGGTATAGGAAAAAATACAGTATAGATAAGAGTTCGGTAACATCCACAGTTACAGGCATCTGCTGGGGTGTTAAAATGTATCCCTCACAGATAAGGGAGACTCCTTTACAGGCTTACCTTGAAGGTACTGTGTGTTTGGTTCCAGACCACCACTATAAAGTGAGTATTGCAATAAAGAGAGCCGTAATTCTTTTCTGGTGCAAAGTCTTGCCTTCAATATTTTGGAACCAATGAAACCAAGGGAAACATAACCTCTGTGAAGCGCAATAAAGTGGGGGCGCAATAAAATGAGGTCTGCCTGTACAAGAAAAAGGCAGAGGAAGGGTGGATTTGCTCTCTGCTGGGTCTGGGACATCCATCTTCTCCTGGCCTTGGATGTCAGAGCTCCTGGTTCTCAGGCCTTTAAATTCAAGCTGAAACTTACTACCTTGGCTCCCCCGGTTCCCAAGCCTTTGGGCTGAACTAGGACGCCACCACTGGCTTTCCTGGGCCTCCGGCTTGCAGATGGCAGATCATGGGACTTCTCAGCCTCCTTAACCACCATGTGAACAAACTGCTCATGATAAATGTCTTTCTGAATACTGATCTATATCCCATTGGTTCTCCTACTCTGGAGAGGCCTGACTAATACAAGCCCCTTATTACTTATTATTATGTTTCTGTGTTTATGCACTTTTGTTTCTTCTAAATGATGCCCTAAGCCCCTTGGGAATGTGGGGTTCATGTTTCTCTTAGCATAGGGCTGGGTACACTAGTTAAGTGTCGTGTGTATACATTTTAACACACTTACTGGTTAGCTGAATGACTTACACCCTCCACTTGATTGGAAAAAAAAAAAAAAGATTTGCAATGCTTCCCTGAGTCACTAACTGAAACCCATACATCTTCGGGGGATTGATCCTTGAATATATTTCTGAAGTTTGGATAACTGCTTGGAGGGCTCGTTCTGGAGCACAGTGAAGTGAAGGGAAATACAGTGGCCGTATGTCTCCCATGCTTTCCCCTGAGGACGCCCATTACACTAGGGATCTCTGATTGCCACATTGGGGATGAAGTGGACAATATTTCATCATCATGGATTTTCACAATTACATTCAAATGAATTTTAAGCACATATTTACAATGAAGTAATGACCTCAGCCACAACCTGAGCCATTTACTAAGTAAATTTCAGTATTTTTTAAGTGGACCATTTGCTGTCTATGATCCGAGAAGGAAGTAAAATAGCCCTCGATTCAGAAAACCCAAGCTTACTCCAGAAGCCCCGGTGCTCAGCACCTGCTCTCAGAAACCTGTGCCTGGGTCTCGGCATAAAAGCATTCAGAGAAAGCTTACTGCCAAGGGCGCTGGTCTGGAAATTGAGTCCTGGGTTCGAGTCCTGTTTCTGTTACTAAATTACTTTGTAACCTAAAAGGGCTGGTCATGATGAACTTAGGCCTCTTCCAGATCTTAAAATCCCCCAAAACTCACCCCAGTCCCAAACCTGTCCTAATCGATAACATCTGGTGGCATCCATCTTTAAGTCTCCCTATCACTTACTACCATCATTTGATTAGATGGGCCCCTGGACAAAATGTCTCTCCTTCTATTTGAATCTAGAAGGTGATGATCCTTCAAAGAGCCAAGACGATAGCAAATCCATGCATTTATCGCCAGCGTTTGGCTGCCATATAGAGAAACGGTGACCTTGTTCCTGCCCAGCAAAAACAAACTAAACTGAACTAAAAACCAAACTGAAAACCTTGGTGATGAAATGGCAAAACAAAATATGATGCATGATTTCCGCAATGACTCAAGAGTACTCTGCGTTGCCTAAGAGCAGAATATTTCCTAGAGGACTGGGCCTCCCCTCATCAGTCAAATTCTGTCCTGGGCCAGTGTTCATAATCGACAGCTAATGGTGATCCTCAGGGTGTGATGACAAATATTCTCATCTTGGGTAACTCATGATACTGCAATCTACTTTGAGTTGACATCCCCGCAAAGCCTGTGCAGGCAGCTAAAGGAAACCACACACAGGGACCATGGCAGGAAGGCATGCCTGGGGCTGGGGTAGGGGAGATGAGGGTAGCTTTTGCAGCTCCAGACATTTTATACTGACCTAGGGGTTTGTCCCCCATCTAAGTACAAATGCAATAGACACTGAAAGGCCAGGTGTGGGCACCTGTCCTGAGCCCTGCACTATTTTGTTAAGCTCACCAGAATGGCACGCAAGACCTGTATTGCAAAAGGCTGAGAAAGGAGTGGAGGGAGGGTGGAAACAGAAAATAAACCAACAAAACCAAGCCTACTGAGTATCTAAAAATGGAATGGGCCCAGCCATAGTATGGTCTCACCCTGACCTTTTACACAGCCAGCTGTGGTCACCATGGGCCATTCAAAGACGTCAGAGACAGCTCGCGGAGAAGCCAACACACACAGAGAGATCGGAGCTGAGGATGGCAGAGACTCCGCTTACTGTTCCGTCAGCACTGAGAGGCTCTCATTTGGACAGGTAGGGGCAGGCGTTGCAACACTCTGCTTTCCAGGCTCTTTCCTCCCTGCGTGTTCCAGTTTTCCCACCTCTGTGCTTGGTCTCCGTGAAGCTGTCCACACACTTCCCTCTTTCCTCTGGATGCCCATGGCAACCAACAGTTTGAATGAGAGAATTCACACTCGAATCTAACCATGAAGCAGCCTCGCAGGTCCTGGCCTTCTTCCTTCTTGACTTTCTGAGTCAAGAGAAAACTCAACTTCTGTCCTGTTTGGGACTTGTCCTGTGGGTTTTATAGGAAGCTGAACTTAACCTTTATTGGTACAGGGGCCCATCGATTTGTATTTATGGAGAAATATGCCCCCGGTGACCTGGATTCAGACAAACCATTTCTTAGAGCTGAACCACAGTGGTTAAAGTCCAAGTCCAAGGAGCTTTTTGTTTTACGGCTGCTAAGGGGGGAGAGGGAGGACCAGAACCAGACCTTCAGGGCACTGAGACGGCGGGGTTGTGTACCTCCAGTCCTCGCTGCTCCCTTGGATATGCTGCAGTAACCAGGAGGGGAAAAGGAGGAAGGGAGGGAGGAAGTGGAAATGAGAGTGAGTGACCGAGGTCAGTGTCAATGATCATGTGTAGAGGAAGGGGGTGAGAATCCTCTGAAGACAGAAGATACTCTCTATAAAGAAAAGATGCTTAGAAATCTCTATCCAGATGTGCTCAGTGAGCATCAAGAAATAAATTAGGCTTCTGGAAGGAAGTAGCATCATTTCACAACATATATGCTCCCTAAAGACACATCCAATTAAATTTCATCCTTAGTTGGATAAACTATAGTTCTAGGGGAAGCAGGTAAAACTCAACACTTCCACAAACATTTATTAAGGCGTCACCATGTGTCATCGATGTGGTCTCTGTCCTTGAAAAGCCTCCAATTTAGCAGAGAGTCAAGACTGATATTTATCAAACAATAAGGGTCTCATATAGGAAAGCAAGGCTTTAATGAGCAAACCTGACCTCTAATTCAAAGAGAAATTAATACCCCTCCTTCAGACACAGACCCCCTCTTTTCCACCCTGAGGGGCTTACCTCCCCTCCCAAACCCCCAGCACATTTTTAATAATATGTCATGTATCAATTGTCACCTATTATCTTTAAGTAAGTGTGTATGTGTCTTCTATCCTCCATTATTGTCCAAGTTCCTTAATGATAAGCATTAAATCTTACACACTGTGCCCCCTCCATGACATGTGAGAATATTCATAGAAGCTTTATTTACAATAGCCAAAAAGTAAAAACAACCCAAACACCCATCAACTGATGAATGGATGAATAAAATGTGGTATATCCATGCAATGGAACTTTATTCAGCCATAAAAAAGAATGAATTCTGATACAAAGTACAGTATGGATAAGACTTGAAAACATTATGCCAAGTGAAAGAAGCCAACGCAAAAGACCACATATTATATGATTCCATTTATACGAATTGTCCAGAACAGGCAGATCTACAGAGGCAGAAAGTAGACTAGTGGTTGCTAGGAAATGGAGAGAGTGGAGAATGACGAGTGATTGCTTATGGACACAAGATATACTAATTTGGCGAGGTGATAAAAGTGTTCTAAAATTAGATGGTGTTATTTACTGCTCAAGTTTGCAAATATACTAAAATCATTAAATTGTACACTTTGAAAGGGTGAATTATATGGTATGCAATTAGACCTCATTAAAGCTGTTATTAAAATCTAAAAAGGAGCCTAAAGTGTTACCAAGGTCACACAATCATCTGACAACTCAAATAGGATTAGTCTAGGCACTTTCTTAAATTTATTTATATCACACTTATTGTCTTCTTTTGTGCCTTTTTATTTTCCCCATCTTGTTGAGTTTTGTCTATCTTTAAAGCCATTTAAAATCAATTCTAGAATTAAGATTGCTATAGTAGTAAATAACTAAACACATAAAATTAATCTACCAAAATTTTAGTACCTGACTCAATTTTAGTACCTGACAATTTCTATTATATTACATTCCTTCCCTTGTATAACAGAGAAGGACACTCCTTTCTGTACCCTGGCAGTTTCTCTCTTGGTGAAAGTGAGATATAAAGAATAGTTGCCTAAAATTTTCTCTCTGCTGGAGTATTTTCTCCCTCCAAGTCTCACCTGGTGATCTCGCTACATGAAAATGTCACTTAGAACGTGAAGCACACTAAAAAGGATAGCCTGGATTATGGTCATTTCAGTGTTACTAAGGCCATTATTAAAAAAGGGAGAGGAAGTGGCCCTTGGTCACTTCCGCAGAACCTTCTCAGAAGTGGTCTGTGATACTATAATTCTGGTGCTTCCAGCTCTCACATAAACTTTATCACACAATTTCCAAGAGTCACCACCAGTTTCCAAGCTCAGCTGGAAAGGCAAAGACCTCCAGTGCTTCCTGGAGTCGTGGTGCTTCTGACCCCGCCCACACAAAGCCTGGCTCTATTAAGTAGGATTCAGAGGCTTCAACACCCAGCGACTGGCCTTTCTGGTCAGCGGGATTGCTGCTGGGGCACATGCAAAGGAAATGTCCTATGGGGATTCTAACCGTTTACTGTGAAGCTCCTATAGTCAGGGGTGTGTAGCTAAAACATTGTGGAAATAAAATCCTAAACCATAGCCCATGGGAGACAAGGGGCCATGGAAACAGTTTTCCAAAAGAATCTTCCAATTCTGAGGAAACAACTCCTCAGAGAGATCCCAGGTCAATTCATTTTTTGTGTGACTCCTGACAATGGTGGCTGGGATGCTGAAACCGGCTGTAACAGCCACCCCTTTAAAGCTTGAATGCAGGATGATGAATTTTTGACTGAGAGGGAAGGTACCATGGTGGAGGGGATACTGAATGGTTGGCTTGTTGCAACATTCTGTTGTATCATGGCTGCAACATGCCTGATGTGTTGAGTCAATTCCTCAGTGCCTTTGGCATCAGAACCCTTTACTTGTCAGGGGATTCTCCTAGGATCCAGCACTGAAACCTGGGTCCTGGTAATTAATTAATTAACTAATTAATTCCATTCATACATATTTATTGAATGTCTAAGATGGATTAGGCCATATGCTAGAAGCTAGGAAATATATTTTTCTTACCCTCTTAAATTCTACAGGAGACAAAATTCAGGTTTCTGGAATCCCTCAAAGTAGGCCAACTTTTTTGAATAGCCCTTTAGCAACTACTGACATGGTCCCATACTGCTCCTGCCTAGGACAAGTCTCTCTCGTTTTGCTCATCCTTTCTTCCTAGAAAACATCTGGCCCTGAACTGTCACATATTTTGTCACATACTTGTTAAGTCAGCCCAGCCTAGTCTAACTAACATAGGTAACCAAGTTTTCCTTCAGATTAACTGTTATCAAGTCGGATCCATTACAACCTGGGCTTGTGCACTTGGCTAATTTCAAATAATTAAAGGGTTTTGCATTGCTAAATCTTTGCAAATGGGTTTAAATTTTTGTAGGATTAAAAAAAATAAATCAACCTCATTTATAATTTGTATTGGCATCTCAGAACATGAGAAAAACATTATGAGGAGGGCAAAATCAGCAGTCTTAGATCTGCAAGAGCAGAATATTGCAGGCACAATGGACAGAAGCTGCATCCCCAGGCATGGAGGGACAGACATCTTTGTGTTTGTGTTGTGTTCTATGTATATGTGTTGTCAGAAGCCCAGAAATCTTATAGAAAAAAAAAAAAAAGTAGTCACAGAGGAGCCAATTCATTTCATCCTTATCTTTTAAAAAATGATGTCAAAGATTCTGTAGCTTGGATCCACACTAAACCTAGTCTCCAAAGCAATTACATTTCCTGTTCGTAAAATTCAATTCTGCCTAATTCATTCATTTATTCATCTATCCATTCATCTATTTAGCAAATATGTATGGATAGCCTGCCATAGCCTCAGTACTGTAGCAGGTTTTATGTAGGATAATAAGAATTAAAAGATACAGCTCCTGGCCCAATAGACCTTATAATTTAACGTGGAGACAAGCAATATATAAGGAAAAATAAATTAAATGTCAAGGATTAAATAACAACTTCAGATCATAAAATGAGCACTACAGATATTAAGTGTCAAAGAGTTTCCAGAGAGGATATTGAGAAACCAATTCCATTTAAGTAATATGGTACTTATTGAGCACCTACTATGTGACATTAAATGAGTTTGTTCTGATCATTGTTCTGGGATTTTTTATTTTAACAAGTAATCAGTTTAACCTAGTCTGTGCTAAGACTGTAGATAAAGATGCTGCAAGAAGCTGACTATAGAGAAAAAGAGACTACCTGATATGTGTTAAAATGATAATGACGATGGCATTGTCCAATTCAAAAGCACCGACTGTTTCATAAAGTCTTTGAGGGCAAGGGATGCTCCTACTTCTTTTTCTTCCTTATCATCATCAGAGTCACCCTCATAAAGAATCCTTTGGGCTCCCTGTAGCTTGGTTTACAAGCTCTCTCTCACAGAATGGCTGGTAAGTGAAGGGGATCCTCAGTTGACAATGTCACATAATGATCTCTTTCTACACTTTCTCCCTGATATCTCAGGGCAACCAAGGGAAGATGAAATCCCCCGGGCTCCTTGCATTGGACAGCAGGTGTACACAGAGAGATAGGCACTGCCCAGAGTAGAAGGGAAACAAAATCCTCACTGTGCGCCTAAAATCCAATGTTCACAATGGAAGTGTTTAGTGTGAATGAGTGCGTAACTGATGTGGAATAAGTGTTCGTTCAGTGGGTGGCAATGGCAATGTGCTTATGTAAGGGAATGCCTCTGGTATTAGGAGATGCATGCTGAAGTCGGTAGCTGTAAATGGTCATGCTGCCTACAATCTACTTTTCAAAAAGGTCCTCAAATTTGATAAATTTGACAAATGTTAGCGATATTTGAATCTAAGGAGAGGATATATGGGTTTTCATTGTATTATTCTTTCAAATTCTCTGTATTTTCAATATTTTCATTGTGAAAAGTTGGTTAGAAAGTGCCTATATAATTCATGTAGTTGGGTCAACTCAAAGGCCTGCTCCCACTCCCTCTGTCCCCTGCCCATTCCAACTCTTTCACTAATTAATACTATCAAGAGCCTCAACTCAATTCAACTAAAAGGTTTTATTCATATTAAAATGTACATATACCAAATGGTGTTAGCAATTAGTTAGACTATATTATGTACAAATGAATACATGATACAGGAGCTGGTTAGAGATGAAGGGAGGGAAAAACATGAGAATATACATGAGACTCCTGAGAGAGAGAGAGAGAGAGAGAGAGAGAGAGAGAGAGAGAGAGAGAGAGAGAGGAGTTCTAGGGCTGTTTGTTCGACAGAACTTTCTGTAATGACAGAAATATGCATCCACATGATCCAATATGGTAGCCGCTAGACAAATCTAACTATTGGTACTTTAAATGTCTAGTGTGACTACAGAATTCAACTAATTTTATTTAATGTTAATTTAGACTTAAATAGCCATGTGTGACTAGTGGCTCCCATGTTGAAGCATATAGCTCCAGGAAGACGTGAGCCTAGAAAGGCAGAATAACTACTTTCTACAAATGAGTGGTAACTGAAGAAATGACATTTCTTAAGGAGATTAAAATTATGTTAAAATATATAATTGGTTGGGAATGAATGAAAGAGGAAAAGTGGTGGTTCTCAATGGCACACAGTACTAAAAACGCTTGTCCCTGGGCAATATTTCTAGCTGACCAAGTTACAATTATTTCGGAGTACATGTGCCCAGTACTGATCTCTCCACAGAGCTTATCCTGCAGCATATTTACGCCTGGAGTGGATAACAATGGGTTCTCATGACAAGAAAGTGGATTCTAGGAGGTGAAACACATCAAATCACCAGATCTTTCCAGACCCAAGGAGTGGAGCAAATGCCACAGGAAGGGGTCATGTCACCTTCCCTACTCCTACCTGACCCAAAGCTTCAGCCAAAAGGAAAAGGGTGCCACCCTAGTGACCATGGCTAAAGTGCTGCCCTCCAGGGGACAGGAGTCACTCACTTGCAGGCAAAGATAATGCTAGGGACACAAAGAATAAGAAAAAGACTCCACTTATTAGGTGGCCTTCGAAGCTAGAATTTCAAAAGTTTATTTCTTGTTGACTTTAATTTTTTTCTTCATCAATGCATTGCTCCTGCCTGAACAAAGGACAGGAAAGTCCAGTCTCATCCCAGAATAGACAGAATAGCAACAAATAGTGCTCCACGCTACACAGAGGTAGAAACTAATCCTCATGTTGGCTGAGGGGGGTTGGTGGGAGGGGAGGGAGGTAAAGTAGGAAGGATGGGATCTATCAAAGTGAGTGGCTGCTAATACTCTCAAAATAAAGAGATCAAACTATAACAGCATTATTAGCTCAAGTGAGAAAGCTGAATCTTCTCAGGGTATCACATTGAGTAGTTTTCGCTCTGTTCTATGTATTAAAGACCCATGTGCTGTTTATTGTTTTAGTGAAGTGGATTCCTATATTAAATTTAAAAGGTGCGGGAAGAGGAGGTTGTTTCTAGTTTTACTTGGCAGAGTAGAAGAAGCCCTGGACTCAGAAGTGGAAGACTTGGGCCCAAATCCACACCCTTCCTGGTACCTGCCAAGTGCCCTGGACAGTCACTTTAACACCCACCCATCTCCTTCACTGGGTGTTTGTGGCAGCCCTTTGCAAGCACGATCGAGAATTAAACCCTAATACCCTAACCCAGTGGTTCTCCAACTTGAGCGCGGTCAGATCACCTGGAGTTGCTGGTTAACCACCCCTTCCCCTCAAGAGGCCTGGAGTGAAGCCCAGGAACTTGCATTCCTAACAAGTTCCCAAGTACTGCTGCTGGTCTGGGGACCACTCCTGGAAAATAAATGCCCCATGGAGTTCATTGTATGTAATGTGTTTTTCTCCTCCACCTCTAGAATGGTACTAGCTGGGTATCATCTTCGGGAGTATGGAAAAAAAAATTAGTCACTGAAATCATTTTCTATAAGATTCCAGGCTGATTGGGAGGATCAATGAGAAGAAAAGATTGGAGGTGTGTTCACAACTATGAAGTAGCATAAAGATATAAGCCTTTGTAACGATCAACAATCTGTTGATGGATCTTCTCAAGTTTGCTCTTTTGTTTTACATTTTGACTCTCCTGAATTTCTTTGTTTTGGAAGAAGTGGTTCTGGAACATGAGCCATGAAACAGAATTACCTGCAAAGCTCCTTAAACAGATTGTTGGATGGCTGGGCCCCACTCCCAGGCGCAGCCTCTGGGTAAGACCCGAGAACCAGCATTTCTACAGGTGGTACTGATGTTGCTTGTGCTGGCACCACATTTTCAAACAATGGGTCTACTTCTCTCAGCTTCCTTTGTCTTCTACTTCTGTAGCCTCTAGTCCAGAGGTCAGCAAACTATGACCACCTGTTTTTCTAAATAAAGTCTTATTGCATCACATGGTACCCACTCACTGATGTATTGTCTGTGGCTGCTTTCAAAGTACAATGTAGAGTTGAGTGGTTGCAACAGACACTGAATAGCCTGCAAAGCCTGAAATATTTAGTCTGGTCCTTTGTAGAAGAGGTTGGTCAATCCCAGCTCTAGGCTTTTTTCTCTCCATAAACATAACATTTATTAACCATTTTCTAGGAATAAGGCACTTAATATATATATTTTTTGGTATTTTACCTTTACAATCATATGCATGTATTCTGGGTCCCTTTTAAATCATAGGGTCAAATAATTTGTCCAAAGGCACACACAATCTAGATCGGGACTGGCTACATAGGTGGAGCCCAGAGCATCATGAAATTGTGAGGCCTCTTATTCAAATATTATGAAGAAGTGCAAGATGATGAGAGCAGAGCATTCAACCAGGTGTGGGGCCCTGTGTGGCTGCACAGGTCACATGCCCATGACCCGGGTGGATCGCCCAGGCCTGACCCTGCTGGCTCTGAGACTTGGAACGTTCTCTGCCATGGCTGAGCCACCAGTCTCATCCCCCTTAGTTAACATGCATTGATGGTTACCTACTGCCATTTACCTTTGCAGATGGAATCTTCTTTCTTAGAAAACCACCCCAACTCTATTTCCAGCATCCCTGTACTATAACCACCACCCCCCCTCACCCAAACCCCAAATATAATCTCTTTGGAGAATAAATGCATTTCTGTATTCCTGCAAGAGCTTGGCATCTGGAATTCACTCAAAAAATATGATTATTTAAAGAAAAATTTATTCCCCTTGTACTAGAGAGGATTTAAAATAGCTTTTCCATAAATTATTGCTGGAATAATAGATATCAATAAAGGCTCAAGTGAAGAAAGACAGTGTACGGATTACTGTTATAATGTTACAAAAAAAGAAAATTGGGCAATAAAGACATTATGCCTTATTTTGCCATCATGCAGAATTTCATGGACATCCCAGAATAGGAGCCAGTGTCTCCCAATGTGAGACCGGGGCTATTTTCCCAAAATCCCAGCAGAGAGCATCCCTGTTTGGGCATTCCCTCAGTACTGAGGTGTAAATGACAGCAGTTCAACAGCACGTGCAAAGCCAAGCCAGTAATCATTTTAAAGAATACAGATAAAACCAAGATGGCGGCATAGGTTAAACACCTAACCTGCAGCCGGGCACAACAATTTCAAAAATACAACTAGAGGTCAGAACGGACATCGTCCAGAACCACAGGAGAGCTGGCGGACTGAAATGCCCACAGCTGGGGGGAAGGAGAAGGCCACGGGGACAGTCGGGGAAGCCGTAAAAGCCTGAGGTATGGAGAAACGGGCGGAGACACGAGCACACGCGCCTGCGGGGAGGATGGAACCGGAGAGGAGGGGGCGGCTGATGACCTGGCCGGAGTTCACTGGCAGGAAGGAGATAAAGGCTCCGGAGTGCGCTGAGCACCGGCTCCGATTGCACTGAACCCCATTCCGGGCGAAACCCTGGGAAACTCACTCACTTTCGCAACTCCACCGCCCCCGCAGGCCGCCCGGCCCGGGATGCTGGGGACGCCGCCGCAGCGGCGGCGCCCAGAGCCCGGCGGCCTCCCAGCACCCGTCCCCGCCGCGCAGCCCCCGCGCGCCTGGTCCCGCGGGCCGTGCGCCCCGCACACCGGACGGAGGCCCGGGCGCCCTCTCCGTGCACCTCCCGGCGGCGCTAGACTTCAGTAGAGTTGACTGAATTCAAGGGATTAAAAAGTATAAATTGGGGGGACGCCGCGGCGGCGACGTCCGGAACACGGTGATGGCGGTGCCTGGAGCTCGGCGGCCGCCCAGCGCCCGTCCCAGCCGCGCAGCCCTCGCGCGCCTGGTTCCGCGGGATGCGCGCACCGCGCACCGGACGGAGGCCCGGGCGCCCTTTCCGTGCACCTCCCGGCGGCGCTAGACTTCAGTAGAGTTGACTGAATTCAAGGGATTAAAAAGTATAAATTGGGGGGACGCCGCGGCGGCGACGTCCGGAACACGGTGATGGCGGTGCCTGGAGCTCGGCGGCCGCCCAGCGCCCGTCCCAGCCGCGCAGCCCTCGCGCGCCTGGTTCTGCGGGACGCGCGCACCGCGCACCGGACGGAGGCCCAGGAGCCCTTTCCGTGCACCTCCCGGCGGCGCTAGACTTCAGTAGAGTTGACTGAATTCAAGGGATTAAAAAGTATAAATTGGGGGGACGCCGCGGCGGCGACGTCCAGAACACGGTGATGGCGGTGCCTGGAGCTCGGCGGCCGCCCAGCGCCCATCCCAGCCGCGCAGCCCTCGCGCGCCTGGTTCCGCGGGACGCGCGTACCGCGCACCGGACGGAGGCCCGGGCGCCCTTTCCCTGCACCTCCCGGCGGCGCTAGACTTCAGTAGAGTTGACTGAAATGAAGGGATTAAGAAGTACAAATTGAGAAGTTTGAAAAAGATGGCGGCGGAGGTTAAAGGCTGTTCTGTTGCCTCGCACCCAGCGAAATCGGAGGGGATGAGGTGTGGAGGTGCGTGGGTCTGGCTGGTGGAGGGGGAAAGGGGCTTTTGTTCCAAACCTAAGGGAGATTAGCTCTCCATCACCCTGAAACCCATCTTCTGGCGAACCCCGGGAGACCCAGATGCCTGCGGGGAGAGGCGGGACTCTTGCAGAGGTGCGCCCAGCAATCAGTGTTTGCTGCGCTGGAGTGCGGAACGAGGGGACTTAGATACATGGAAGGCAGAAGGACCAGACTCACAGCCATCGAGGCTCGCCGCACCATGGCCTGTTGGCGCCCTGAGACCCCGCCCCGCCCTGGGACCCGCCCCGCACGTTTTGAAGACCTGCCCCGCAAGTCTTGCAGGCACACCTGCGCCCCAAGCAACGGCTTATGCATGTGGGTGGCCTGCCCTCTGGCAGCGGACCAGATGATCTGCTGTTCTAGTCGGACTGCTCCAGGGCCACTCAGACAGGAGGAAGAAACTAAAGTTTTTGCTGTAATCCTTGCTGAGTGCCTAAGGCAGTAGCTGATCTACACCCCATTGGAGACCCAGAAACGAGGGCATCTAGTGGTCTGTGGGAGATGACACCAGATTTCAACCACGTGCATAAGGGACACATTCAACGGGAATATTCAGTGAGCGCCAAAGCTTTGCTTCACCAAGACCCGGCCCATAAACGTGTCTCTTGCACAGCAACTCTTCCTTTATAGACAAAGAGAGCCCCCCCAGTGACACCAACAACAATCAAGACTTAACTATACAAAGGAGGACCAAGATGGAGGCATAGGGCGGAAGCCTGATTGTTGCCTACCACAACAACTTTGAGACTACGACAAGAGAGCAGAGCAGACACCATCCAAGACCACCATAGGGCTGGCTGAGTAGATGCGCTACAACTAGAATAAAAGAGGGGTATGTGGGATGATGCTGATGCCGGTGACCCAAAGACCACACTTTAAGAACTACAGCTCAGGCGACACAAAAGAACTATGGCTCAGGCGATACAACAGCGGCCTGGAACGTGCTCGGCGCAGTTCCCCCGGCGGTCTCCGGCTGAGGGGACGGCTCCACTGGCAGCCAAGCACGGACAGACGAGCCCCTATGAGACATGGGGTGGGAGACTCCGCGCTTGCTGACCTCTGAGTCCGTCAAGAATCTCAACGCCCCGGAAGCGGCCAGGTGCGCATGCTCGGCGACCGGCCACCTATGCAGACCCAAGGGACGACGCAGCGACGCCAGACTGGCCCACCGCCATGCACCGGGTGCACCGGAACTTCGCCGAGCCGCCGCCCGACGAGTTCTGCAGCAGCCATACTGGAGCTCTGGAAGGATGGCCAGGGGAATTGCTGAGGGGGGATTGACCGGCAGGAATTGGGATCGGGAAGACGGGGCCCCGCTGAGACCCGGGTGCGGGCGGGGTTGCGCGCCTCTGGACTTGGGTGTGGTCACACGCCTCTGGGTATAAGTGAGGCCTCACGTCCCTGGGTCTAGGTGAGGCCACATGCCCCTGGGTCCAGGTGAGGCCGGACTCCGGGTCCGGGTGAGGCCAAGTGCCCCTGGACCCGGACGACGCTGGACCCCATGCCCGGGCGAGGCCAAGCGCCCCTGGGTCTGGGAGAGCTCACACACCCCTGGGTCCAGGCGAGACCATGTGTCCCTGGATCCGGGTGAGGCTGCGTGCACCTAGGCCCGGGTGAGCCCAAGTGGCCCTGGGTCTGGGAGAGGCCAAGCGTCCCTGGGTGCGGGTGAGACCATGTGTCCCTGGATCCGGGTGAGGCCTCGTGCACCTAGGCCCGGGTGAGCCCAAGTGGCCCTGGGTCTGGGAGAGGCCAAGCGTCCCTGGGTCCGGGTGAGACCATGTGTCCCTGGATCCGGGTGAGGCCTCGTGCACCTAGGCCCGGGTGAGCCCAAGTGGCCCTGGGTCTGGGAGAGGCCAAGCGTCCCTGGGTCCGGGTGAGACCATGTGTCCCTGGATCCGGGTGAGGCCTCGTGCACCTAGGCCCGGGTGAGCCCAAGTGGCCCTGGGTCTGGGAGAGGCCAAGCATCCCTGGGTCCGGGTGAGACCATGTGTCCCAGGATCCGGGTGAGGCCTCGTGCACCTAGGCCCGGGTGAGCCCAAGTGGCCCTGGGTCTGGGAGAGGCCAAGCGTCCCTGGGTCCGGGTGAGACCATGTGTCCCTGGATCCGGGTGAGGCCTCGTGCACCTAGGCCCGGGTGAGCCCAAGTGGCCCTGGGTCTGGGAGAGGCCAAGCGTCCCTGGGTCCGGGTGAGACCATGTGTCCCTGGATCCGGGTGAGGCCTCGTGCACCTAGGCCCGGGTGAACCCAAGTGGCCCTGGGTCTGGGAGAGGCCAAGCGTCCCTGGGTCCGGGTGAGACCATGTGTCCCTGGATCCGGATGAGGCCTCGTGCACCTAGGCCCGGGTGAGCCCAAGTGGCCCTGGGTCTGGGAGTGGCCAAACGTTCCTGGGTCTGGGTGTGACCATGTGTCCCTGGATCCGAGTGAGGCCTCGTGAACCTAGGCCCGGGTGAGGCCACGTGCCCCTGGGTCTGGGAGAGGCCAAGCGTCCCTGGGTCCGGGTGAGATCATGCGTCCCTGGATCCGGATGAGGCCTCGTGCACCTAGGCCCGGGTGAGCCCAAGTGGCCCTGGGTCTGGGAGAGGCCAAGTGTCCTTGGGTACGGGTGAAGCCAGATCCTGGGTCCGGGTGAGGCCGTGCGCCCCTGGATCCATCCGGGTGAGGCGGGGTCCCAGGCCCGGGTGAGACCACGCGCCCCTTGGATATGGGTGAGGCCACGTGCCCCTTAGTCCAGGTGACGCCGTGCCCCTGGGATCGGCCGAGACCAAACCAGAGGGAGTCAGACCTCCATTACCACCATTTGTCCACCATCCAGAGCTGAGGGGTCAGTGCTGACATGTACACATAAGGAACTACTGGACATCGAAATTGGGTCTCAAAAGAACTGTTGGTCCAGGGGGAAGCTCGCTACAGATTGATTCATTTGCCTGTCAGCATAAATATTATTGCTCGTCTCACATTCAGTTCTTATTAGTATATATCTAGTGACATTTGATCTCGTTCATCTAGAGGAAATGATGAACAACATAGACTGAGGAACAAGAACAGAACCAGAAGCAAGGAGGCATCGATCGGACTATCGGGCCTCAGAGGGAGGATACGGGAGGGTAGGGGGAGGGTGGGGGGAGGGGGAGAGTTCAACCAAAGGACCTGTATGCATGCATATAAGCCTATCCAACGGTTAAGTTCAACAGGGGATTGGGGCATGCGTGGGGAGAGGGGTGGGATGGGAATGGGGGGATGAGGACAAATATGTGACACCTTAATCAATAAAGAAATTAAAAAAAAAAAAAAAAAAGAATACAGCATCTCATCTTACTTGATCTCCATACCCTCTGAGCATTTAATCCTATCAAATATTTTGCAATCACTTCCTCTAATTACAGAGAAAACACATTGGAGTAATGTGCATGGGAGCACCCCTTCTGTTTCCTTCTTTCTGTTTAATCGAGAATTTGAATCACTTTTTAGCCTCCTGATCCTAAGAGGAATTAACTCTCTTCTGAACTCCGCATGGTAAGACTCCTTGCAGTAGAACCTGGAGCCATTTCACGGAGACTGTGAGGCAGGCTTCCTTCCAGCAACTCAGGAAACTGGGCCCCTGGAGACAACCCTCTTCTCGCTAATATTCTGAAGACATGGACCTGAGAGCCCTGCATCAGGTTTACGTGGAGTGCTGGTTAAAATCCTAACTTCTGGGTCTCATTCTAGCCATACTAAATTGGAACTTGGAGACAGGAAATCCTTCTATCTGTCGGCCTATATTTCTCTTATCTTTCTATTATCTGTGCATCTATCTATCTTTACGTTTTCCCTACTGATCATCATGTGTACCAAGTGAGAACCAAGGGGCTAGCCGTCCACATCCTCAATGTATCTTCCTATTTCTGTGCTACCTCCAGGAAACTCACTAGGGGTTAACACAATACCTGAGTATAAATATATAGGATCCATTAATGATGTGATAACTAAAAAGGCCCTTGGTCACTATGGCTCATTGCTGTGGGATCCACAAAGAATGTGGAGGGACAATGAGGTGGGCATCTCTAGACCTGTAGTCATTCCAGGTCACAGCCAAAGGTGCCCTGAATGAGTGGCTCATCTGAGTTTCCAGTTGGATATCTGCTCCTCAGAAGTCTCGGCACGAGGACTATGATGCACCCACCAGCATTTCTGCGACAGCCGTACTTCCAATATTCTGACGTACTGTGCTCCTGTAACACTGGTATATATTACAAATCTCCATATTTTAATATCCAAATTACACTAATTCAATACACCCAGAAGTGTATTAAGATCCGTTCTCAGGTCATGGGTCTGTATTTATTGTTCAGTGAATATGGTCAGGATAACTCAGAGAAAAAGCCCACAGCACAGGACAGACTATCTTCCCACGTTCCTTCCATTTAAAAAGGTGACCTGGTTCTACTGCCCTCAGGCTCTCTTCCTCATATGCTGCCAGTTACACATCTGCTCACTCTTTCCTTTTTACCTCGTCTCTGAGCGCTGGGACAGTGGTTCCGAGTCCTCCCTCCTCTCACAGACGCACCTGCAGTGTTTCTCACATGACTCAATTAATGCTAGAAACTGTAAGAGATGATGGCCCTGGCTTGATTCAAGGAACTCATCAGTAAAATGAGCCCTGTGTCCCAGGCCACCTGCTGGGAGGAATACAGATTTGTAACACACCTTTCATCAGCCCCGGGTCGCTAAATAGGGCAGACTCTTTTCTCAGAGCCTCCATATGTTCAACTTACAGGGCTCAGCAGAAGCACCATATTGTCCTCACAGAAGCTTTAGATTCTCACCCTTTCTCATACACACAGAGTCCCAGACTGTTCTTTCTCAAACACAGAGATGCCCCAAGGCGCCAGCTTACAGTTGTGATAGGGAAACAGCCCAAGGTGAGTTTCATGGCCACAGACTGGGACCAACTCCACAGTTTGGGTTTTAAATGGCCCCAAATGGACCTTCTGCAACTTAAAAGCAGAGGAATGCAGCGACTCTGCAGGCTCAAACACAATTGCAACCTCCACAGTGCTTTTCTGCAGCAAGGCAGGAAATCCAAAATTAGGAGTGCACAGCTGCCCAGCCAGAAGCGAAGGCCCAACAGGAGTAAGCCGCACGCTCTGGGCGACAGCTGGGTAAACATGTCTGATAAAGCCTCACAGTTTTGATAGAAGCTTCTATGCCTATGATGGGACAGTGTGGTGGATTGATGGCTGCTTGAAATCTGTAACCACAGAGTGTTGAGTAAGGACATTGACAAACTGAAGCAGAAGAAGAGAAACACAAATAAGGACGGTACTGACAGCAGTGTGACATAACAGGAGGAAGAACATGGGTACTTAGCCTGGAGAATCAAAACTTGGATGTAGAATGGGGAGAAGCAGGGATGCCCATTTTCTTCATATACATCAAGGACCAAGCCCGAAGAAGTATTAGACTCACACTGCACATGCAGTTCTAGTGGCAGAAATAGGCTAATGGGGGAAAGGTTCTAGGAGACAGTTTTCAGCTAAACAGAGAGTAGTTTTCTAAACATCAGATCTGTTTAGAATTGGAAGAAGCTACTGGACATTTTAGAAGGGGTAGAATTTTGTCACACACCATTCTTCATTAGATGGAAAGTCAAGACAGTGGACTTCCCAGATATCTTTCAAGTCCAATTCCAAGATTCTGTGTCCTGAGAGCCTGCTCCCCACCATCTTCCCCGTTCTACCCTCCTTATCTCATCTGCCAGGAGCAGGGAGTAAAAATCTGCCACAGTAAGAGGATCAAATGTTACGCTAAGGAATACCCACAAAGCCCTGCTGTGGGTGTAGGTTCCTTTCCAACCCTTTCACATATCATGGAATGTGTGCAGGGAGGGTAGGGGGACAGAGAGGAATAGGGAATTGATTTTTACCTTGCTAATATATTAAATATACCAAATCTCCTTAAAGTAGATCTTTGGATTTGCCACTTGATATTATTAATAGCTTATAATGTATCTAAAGTGTTTTTTTCTCTTTGGCTGAAATAAATAAAACTAAATATTTTTCATTGCCCTGGATAGAAGTCATTTAGGCCTCAAATTATATGCCAAATCCTACGTGTTAAGTTTATAAGCCATCCTAAAATTCTCAGCCATTGTCCGGTAGGAAGAAAAGAAAGTAATTTATGAAGAAATTATATCCTAACATCATTGCTAACTTCCCACTTGGAGGCAGCATGTGGTTGCGGAAAGAGCACTCATATGTGAGTCCACCTACCTTCCCCAAAGACTTGCTGTGGCACTCTGGACAGCCATTTCACTTCCTCTACTGAAGGTTACTGCCATTTTATGACTCAACCATAATCATCAAACAGAGAAGACTGGACACCATTTGAATTATATTTAAGGACCTAATTTATAAATATATTGTTAATCCTCACCCAAGGATATTTTTACATTGATTTTGAGGGAGAGTGAGGGGGAAAGAGAGAGGAAATTGAACCCCTGACCCTTCAGTGTGTAAGCCAACACTCTAACCACTGAATCTATTGGGGTGACACTGGTTAACAAAATGCAGGTTTCAGGTGCACAATTATACAACACATCATTGATACACTGTGTTGTGTATTCCACCACCCCACGTCAAGTCTCTGTCCATCATCATTTATCTCCTGAAGGACCACACTCAGGGGAGAATAGATTCAAAATTCATGGTACTTTCTGCTGGTCTTAACTTTTTAAAATATATTTTTATTGATTTCAGAGAGGAAGGGAGAGGGAGAGAGAGATAGAAACATCAATGATGAGAGAGAATCATTGATCGGCTGCCTCCTGCACACTCCACACTGGGGATCCAGTCTGCAACCGGGCATGTGCCCTGACTGGAAATCAAACTGTGAACTCCTGGTTCATAGGTCTATGCTCAACCACCGAGCAACACTGGCTGGGCTGCTGATCTTAATTTTTCAAAGTTCTTAATAACTTAGTTAAAGACTTTTACCTAAAGCAACTGGTGTGAAATAATAGATTTTTAGTTATGTTTACAACACTGAGCTGGGCCCCAATTGTCTTTGGTTCTCAATAGCTGAAATCTATTTAGATTCTCTTAATGGTCCTTTGTTGATTCCTGGAGATTTTTAGAGTGTACATGCCTCATTCTTAGACATAATTTAATTGAAAAAAATGGGAGAATGCATTTTTTTCAAAAGCCTACGATGATTATGGAAATAACTATGGAAAGTTACTATTTTTTCAGTCTACAATCTACACATCATATGGACATAACTGACAGAAATTCTATATGCCTATAATTAATCAACATAATAATTTTCTTTTCCTCCTTATATAATGATTTTTAACTGAGCACCACGGGGGTCTTTTCAGTAGGCAAATAAAACTCCATGACAATCCAACAAGCCCAATATTACTCTCTCAATTAAGGGCATTGCAACGTGGAGGGGTAAAAAGAAAAACATGATCCCGGCAAGATCACCAGGAACACAAGTCTAGCTAGACATTCCCTGTTTCCTAGGAAGGCAAACTGTAAGTCTCCTCTGGGAGGAATATGTAAAACAAATTTCTATTTACAATTGCTTCCTGCATGGATGGCTAAATTGAAGTCATTTTGCCAAGCTTCACAAGAAAAAGAGAGCAGCATTTCCTGAATTCTCTGGCTGGTTCTGGCAAACAGCTGGAGAGAGAGGAAGTGACTTGCTGGAGGTGATACCTTAAGAATCTATGAGGCTGCTGACTGGAACCTCAATTGTAATTGGAACAGCTTTTTATTTTTAATGTTAACCCTCAATTGCCTCTTTTTTCCTCTAAGGTTCTTTGCTTAAACTTTCTGCTTAGTTGCAAGTATGTCCTCACTGGCTGCAGATCAAGGGGGGTTCTAAAACTTCAGTGTGCCCTACAAGCTCTTTAAAGAAAGAAACAAAGTCTGGCATACATAATACATAGGGCATACACAATACATAGGGCAGTGACTCTCAAACTGCTTTGACCATAAGAAATGGTAAGAAATGAAATTTTCAATGTAACTCTGTACACACAAACCAGGATATATTTGTGTATTTCACATGCAATAAAATGAGTTTTATGAAACAAAATACTAAGTAGAATGAATTTTGACTTCCCTCCCTCTTTTTCCCCTTCTTTCTCCCTTCTTCTCTCTTCCTCCCTTTTTCCTTTCCTCCCTTATTCCATTCTTCCCTCTCCCCCTTCTTCCTTCCTTGCTTTGGTAGTAAACTACTAAATTAAATTCGTGCCCTAGCCGGTTTGGCTCAGTGGATAGATCATCAGCCTGTGGACTGAAGGGTCTCTGGTTCGATTTTGGCCAAGGGCACATGTCCAGGTTGCGGGCTCGATCCCCAGAGGAAGGAGGTGGGGCGTGCAGGAGGCAGCCAATCAATGATTCTCTCACATCATCGATGTTTCTCTCTCTCTCCCCTCTCCCTTCCTCTCTGAAATCAATTTTTTTTAAAAAAATTCACAATCTGCTAATGGATCATTGATTTCAATTTGGGGAAATACAAAACAAAACTAAACATCTTATACAAGAAACAAAAGTGAGCGATTTTTTTTGTTTTGTTTTGTTTTGTTTTTTACCACTACATGAAAGACAGTGGGGTAAGGAGAGAACACTGATCTAGCAGCCAGGAGACTGACTGGGGATCATTTCGATTGACCATGGATTGTGCACACTTAGAAAGCAGGATGAAGGCTCTGGGCCAGAGGGTCTGTTTGAATCTCACCATTCCCAGTTACAGTTGTGTGAACTTGAACAAATTACTGAACCTCTCCATGCTTCAATTTCCACCTCTCTCAAATGGAACACTCATAGAAGCTCCCCTCGAGGGTCATTATGAGGATTTGGTGAGTTAGTATAGGAAGAGTGCTTAGAACAGTGCCAATGCCTGGCCTCCAGGAAGTAGTCAGTAAATGTTATCTGATATATTTTTTAATTGAGGTAATAGCATCTGTCCTAATTGCCCAAACTTTTCACTTAGGTATTTTGTTTGTTTTTAAGGATATGAGAAGGAATGGAATGGAGAGAAATGACTCAAAGTTGTTCTGGGAAAAGGACTGGTGATGTCATTTGACTGCACGCTCTTGTTGAGCTAGCAATGGTTTCTAAAGTAGTCAGCATAGTCCTAGACGGCAGAAGCTGAAGTAGAAAATGTCAATGGATACTGCTAACACTTACACCATACTGGTCAGGGCACAACTAGAATACTGTGTCAAATCCTGAGGACCTTGCTTAGACTCATGGAGATATCAGGAGTGTCTATTGTAGGGAAAGATGAACAGAGCTGGGGAGGAGGTGGAGATGTAACATTTAAGGCTTGACTGAGAAAACAAGAGGTGTTTAGTTTGGAGGTAGGAAGACTTAGGGCAGCCTCGGACTGCTTTCAAATGGTTGAATAATTATTGTGGATGGGGAAGAAAATTTGCGTAGGAGTTACCATAGAACCAGTAGATAGGGGTTTCAATGAAATCTATTTGAACTCCATATAGAGACTAATTTCCAAACAATAAAAGCTGTCTAGCCACAAAATCAGTTGTTTGGCCCCCTAGGAAGCTCTCCATCACTGGAAACATTAAAGCAGAGATGACATGACCCAGTAGGTAAGCCTAAAGGAATTCTTGAATTGGTAGCAAGATCAAGTCAGACAGAGCCTCTTTTAGAGCTAAAATTCCCACCTATAAATGAGCTTTAAAAGGCCTAAAACTATGTACATACACAGTGACATTACTTCAATGCTGGCTGCACCTGTCTGAGCCCCTAGAAAGTCTGTGTACGACCTCCAAAAACATTTTGCTTCCCATCCCTAACTCCTGTATATGACCAGTCCTAAAGTTCTTGATTGAAACCAAACGTGGGCAGGCAGCTAACACCTACAGACAACACAGCTAGATCTTTGTGCAATACAACTTCTTGTCTACAGTGAAAAGCCAGTGGGGTTTTGCTTTTTTTATTTGTAGTCCTTTAATAGCACACAAACAATTTAGAGATAATATGGGCTCTGTGTAAACTCCTCACTCCCTCTCATGCCTAAAAACTGTCAAAATGTTTAAATGTAAAAGGATTACCCAGGATTCATTTTATGAGAGATTTGAGCTTAATTTCTGCTGTTTCTTCTCATACTAGAGTACCCATGGTTCCCTCTCCCCTCAGCTTTGAGTCTGGGATTCTCATCTCGTAGGTGGGTTTGATTAATATGTCTGTCGATCATGTGCAAACTCCTTTGAGAAAATGAAAAGCAATGTTCAAATGTTCAAAAATAATGTCTTTTACAGTTCCCATCTCAAGACATCCAAGATAAAAATCTCTGTGAAAAAAACATGTGACCTAAAGAAGAAGAAAAAAAAAGCCTCCATTATATAGAACCAAGATGTCTTGGTATTTCTGCAGCAGGACTCTGAAACAGTCAGAAAAACAGGGAAATAAAAATGAAAAGAGACGTGACTTGGGGTGGTGAACACACAATACAATATACAAATGATGTATTCTAAAATTGTACCCCTGCAACCTATATAATTTTATTAATCAATGTAACCCCAATAAATTCAATTTAAAAAAAAAAAGAAAGAAAAAGAAAAAAGATGGAAGCCTAAGCTATAGTCCAAAAAATCTGATAAGTATTTATAGCCAATTGGGATCACTGAGGCCTCAAACACATCTTTTTTTCTCAGGAATAGGGCATTTGTAGCCAGCATTAACCACATGGTTATAGTAACCTTGGCTCCTCCAGTGAATAGACCCGCTGATGATTGTTTTAGGAGCCATGGTGGAGCAAAGCCTCATTATTGGACTTCCCCTCAAGGCAAGGCTGGATTATAATGAGGCCTCATCTATTTCACTCTTATGCTCATAGATAGCTGGATGGGGAGGACGAAGACAGGTAGAGAAAGAGGATTAAGAGGAAAAAAGATAATGATGTAGATGGCAAGAAGTATCAAAATTAAGACTATATGTGTGCTTACTTATTTAATGTCTTCCTCTGGCCTTGGTATTACTGCCTATCTCTGCTCCAGGGGACCAGGGAGCATGTTGTAATATAAAACGTCTACTATACTGTCTGGCCCAGAGTAGAAAATACATGTGTGTTATAAATTCTCTCTTCCTCAGCTCACTTTCCCTTCTCCATCAAAATCCTCCTCCATCTTCAAGATCCAAGTCATGCTACTCTGCTTCTGAACACCTTGTGATCTGACAGGTCCCTGGGAATTTCCTATTATATAAAATTGTGTTCACATCTGTAAAGAAAATGCAAGGGTATTGAACTTTTCTACCCAATAACTAAATCTAAGGAAAGAAAACAAATAAATCAAGACTCTATTCAACTGCAGGTCTGTATCTCAAACTAGTTTCTTTGGTTGCCTGACAAACAGCAGGCACTTAATACAATTTGCTGACTAAATATTTGTAGCTAAAATGTAGATTAAACATAGACCATCAAATATATGACTGTGTATAGTGCTTTCGTTTTATTTCCTTTGTGGTGATGTGCCTCGCTTTCTTGACATATGTTTTGGCATTCTGTATTTGCCAAGAATCCTATACTTGAAATCAGAAGACCATGAAAATCCAAAATGTAAGATAAAGTGGATAAGTTATAGTCTGTAGTCACCTCTTCACCTTCCTTCTGCCAGCTGTATGCTTACCTACTTTGAGGACCCCTAAATAAATAAAATATAAAAATAAAGTCTATTC
This sequence comes from Eptesicus fuscus, assembly GCF_027574615.1. Taxonomy (NCBI): domain Eukaryota; kingdom Metazoa; phylum Chordata; class Mammalia; order Chiroptera; family Vespertilionidae; genus Eptesicus; species Eptesicus fuscus. The sequence goes on along the minus strand of NC_072484.1, from coordinate 80,268,894 downwards.
ATTAAAAGAGGAAAATTGGCATATTATGCCTAATAATAACTTGATATATTATTTTAATAGGATCCACAAAAATATCTCAGCATGCTCCATTTTTTACCTCTAAGAAGATTCCTATGGAAGTGGCTTCCCCATCTTAGATGAAGAAAACCCCAAATGCAGAAGAATCTAGGGACATATGGAACTAATAGCCCCTCTATGTTTTATGAAGGTGTTCCCATCCTACTTTTTACATAAAGATTTATTACAACTAAAATAAGAACACATAAAATGATGAATCCTCCATTAAGTTTTGAGGAAAAGTAAACTATTCAATTAAAAGTGAGAATATTTTCAGAGAAATCAGAATTTCAGAAGAATTTCTAATGGCCAATTATTTGCCAAAGCTGTGGAATGGGGCTTCTCCACATAGATGGCAATGAATTATCAACATCTAAATTTTCAAGCCCTTGCCTGTCCCTTCTATGTGTACACAGACATCTAGATATGAAGTCAGTCCTGGGTTAACTGTATATCAAAAGGCCCCATCTCAACAGTTTAATTTAGCAATCTGATAGGACCCTCACTGCAGAATGTAACACCTGAGAATCTCAGTGTCAGTTCTTTTAAGAGGGTGGTCAGTGCATTCACACCTGGGAGACGCTGTAATTCCCCCTTAATGATGTTCCGAGATGGGTCTCTACAGCAGACAATGACCTAAGCAGCTACAAACAGTATTCTTAAGACTCCAGTGTATATTCATCAAATGACTGGGACCAAACTGAGCTCCACAGAAAATGAAAACAATCTAACTGATCAAGTATTTTATTTTATTTTTTTTTGGGGGGGGCTGTTTATTGGTTTTAGGAGAGCTTGAATAGGGATGATAAATAAGACTTCAATGATAGCTCTTAATCTTTTAGAGGAAGAATGAACATCTAAATACAAAGTTAATCTTTTGATTCTTCTCTTTCTAGTTTGGAAAGAAAATGAAACTTTTTGTTGTTGTTAATCCTTACCGGAGGATATTTTTTTCCATTGATTTTTAGAGAGAGTGAAAAGAAGGGATTGGGGAGGAGGGAGATTGAGAGAGAAAGAGAGAGAGAAAGAGAGAGAGAGAGAGAGAGAGAGAGAGAGAGAGAGAGGCATCGATGTGACAGAGAACATTTATTGGCTGCCTCCTGCACATGCCCTGACCAGAGATGGAACCTGCAACCTGAATATGTGCCCTGACTGAGAATCGAACCTGCCACCTTTTGCTGTACCACACTGGCCAGGGCAAAAAGAATAAAAGCATTTTTAAAGCCACAAAGTCTTACTGTTGTCCCTGAAGATTAATGAAAGACTTAATCTTGCATTTCATTTTGAAATGCTGAAGGGAAAAAAGGTGGGAGGGGTGTGGTTTTAAAATAATGGAGAAATACAAAATTTGTTAGGAAACATAATAAACTTTCAAATCAATGAAGGCCTATTGGTAAATGAAATCAGTTCGCTGTTTTTCTTCCAAAATAAAAAAGTATCAGAGATAGAAGTTGCTTTTTTGCTGGTGAGGGGTCAGGTGTGTTGACAGTACACCTCACACCTCTGGGAAGGAAGCAGTAGGCACTATTGGGACATAGACCAAGCTATCTCTCTAGTCCTCAAGAAGAAGGTCTTAGAAAGAAAGAAATTAGCTGACTTGACTCCCAGGAAGGATTGTTTGTCAACTATTTCTAGACCCTCTTTCTTTGCACCTTTCTCTTGAACATCCAATTCCCTCTCCATTATTATCTATGCTGCAAACCTCTGGATAAGCTGTCAGTGGCATCAATGTTATTAATCTTCAGTGGCCATGTCAATGACAGTCACTGCTCATAAAAGTTCACACAAGGGATGCATATAATAGAGGGGCATTAGGCCTTGAGTAGACAACGTAAGTCTGAGGAAATGAACAGGCTGATTGTCACTGCTTTAATAAAAGCACAAAGCTCCTTTATCTGCTATATAACTTTTTTATTTTGCACCAATGCGAAGTCTATTGCTTTTTGGTACCAATTAAATTCATAAGACTTCAGGAAAGATAAATCTTTAGCTAAAGAATAGAGAGAACAGAATAAACTTTGAAGTATGACTTCTTGACATCCTATAAAAAAGGTTCCCCCAAGCACTGACCAGAACAAAGGGACCCATATGTGACATCTGATGAGCTGTTCAGACTGTACCTTCACACAGGTGGAGCTGACTGGCTCACAGGGAGGTGAAACCCTGGGTCAGAGTTGTGTTCACTCTACTTCTCACCAACTGAAGCGCATGGCTACAGGCTGGACCTGTACAACTCGACTCGGTGGCAGCTTGGTGTAAAAATCGATCCTCTTTCCTGTTAAAATAGGACCAGTATCCTGACCTAGTCCAAGGAGGATGGGGTGGTTGGCCTGCCTTTCATCTGGAATGAGGACTAGATACTCCTCTAATGTGTAGGTTCTTAATATGAGCCCAGAAAATGACATTCCTTCCGTGTTAGTCCACATCTCTTCTAGTTTGGCTCTATTGTCTTGCACCCCAGTACCTTTATCTTCCACCTACTGAGCCCTTGTGCATTGGAGCCTGAGTTCCTGGCATTCAAGCTTGGATGTCCTCTGCCACTCCTGTATGTGATCTTTGTTTGACCACTTCTGTCTAGACCTTTGACATCCTCCTGTTCTGCACCTGTCTGGATAAGCTCTGGGCTTCCTGGATACTGTTGGCCCCAGGCTCGTTCTATTTTCTGCCTGTGACTTGTTCTGTTGTCAGTGGTCAGAAAATTTTTCCCATTCTGGTTGCTCACCCTAAAATAGCTGATCTTAGCCATTCCTCGTTCCTGTGTTCTTATCCTGAAGACCTGCCACAGCCCTTGGCCTGGGCCTCAGCCTTTGCTCATTCCTCTCTGCTTTTGCACCACTTGAATGCAGCTGAGAACAGGGGAAAGCCCTCTGCTCTGTCATCTCATTATCAGAGCAGCTTTTTCTGCCCTAAGGGTAGGCATGTCTAGTCAAGAAAAGAATTCCCAGGTAATCTTATTCACACTCAGAATAGCTGGAGAGAGCTGTACACACCTGGTAGGCTGGATGGGTGTGCCAACCAGAAGACTGGGGACTTCCCCAGCTGTGAACAGCAGCCCATTGGATGAAGGAGGTGTAATTTCTGTGTGTGAATGACTTGCGGCCTCAGATGAATGGTGCTGGGCTCTCTTCAGTCATCAAACACTTTCTAAAAACCCACTGGGTGCCAGGCACTGCGTGAGGTAAGAGACTTAAAAAGCCTTTCTTTAATGGGCACCTACCTTGTATCAGGCACTTTACATCGATCGTTTCTAACCCTTCCAGTAACACTCTAAGGGAGTTCATTTCAGGTCCCCCCTTGACAAAGAAGAAAACTGGAGTTAAATAATAAAGAACAAAATTCACACTCAAATCTATCTCCCCTCAAACTCCACATTCTTCCCAAATACCCCATGGTAACACTACTCATGCATTCACCAATTTATTCATTCATTGGTCAAGCGTTTCTGAGAGCATACTGCAAGTCTGGGTACTGCTAGGTTCAGAGTGAACACATTCTTCACCAGAAATTAGAAGATCACTTTGGAGGAGCTCAATGGGAAGCTCTTTGGGGCTTTAGAAAGCTGTCATTTATGTGTGACAGCTTTTAATTAATATAAAAATAAGAGTAAAAGGTTCAGTCCAGTAATCTTTCGAAAGGAGAAGTGGTTGCCAACTTTATGAAACTCTCAAAGATGAGGTTTTCTCCATATTTCTCATGGGCACTGAAGTGTATGAGGAATTGGATACACTTGAAAGGTGACAGGGCTCTTCCTGCAGAGGTACCTGTAGAGACCAGAGGGCTACACATTCTAACTACCCTCTTTTTATTTTAAATTAAAACCACTTCTACATAGGAGTATAAAGTACACTATCCAACTAGGAAAAATATGTAAGCATCAAAACCAGAAATGCAAAGGCTTTGATCCAAGTGGGTTGAGGAACATCCTAGACAGAGTAAAAAAATATTTAAGTAGTCAATGCCCCAAGCATTGAGCTATGGAAGGAAGAGTTATGCCTATTCTTAAAAATCTTCATTTTTATTCTCTACAGCCTCTGAGAGTCTGATCTCTACAGGAATGGGAAAGAATGAAATGGAATAGAAAGGGATAAAATATCAGAATTGGAAATCTCCTTAGGCATCATTCAAGCACACCCCTTCGTTTGGAAGCACACCCCACCATTTGGTACATAAAGGAACTGAGACACAACATGACTGGCACTATAGGTGTGGCTGCCGGAGGTTAGGATGAAAGGCTAATGGCTGACTTGATTGCACTTGTGCTAAACAGTCATCTGAGCCCATAAAGAAACTGAGACACACACCTAGGCACTGAACTCATGACCTGAGAGACTCAGATTCCCCAGGTCAGTTATTTTGGGAACGACCTCTTCCAGATGCCAGCAGGGTCTAGTGTAAAGGACTGGAAAAAATTTTATATGAACAAGAGTATGTATCATCTTTTGGCAAACATAAACACTATTTCCCTAATGGCATACTTGTGAATTACTCAGAGTTGCTGAGGAGGTTCCAGTTCCATTTTCAATGACCTTTTCCTTTTCTTTTTAATTGAAATTTATTGGGGTGAGATTGGTTCACAACACCATACAGGTTTCAAGTGTACAACTCAATAAAACATAATCTGCACACTGCATTGCCTCAAGCTAAGCCTCTTTCCATCCCCATTTACACCCTCTTTGCCCACTTTTTCTGGTTTCTGAATCTATAGTGGGTTTTAAAGTTTCTTCACTGGGACCCAGTGCTACCATTAGAAGGACCTGCTGGGTCCTTCATCTGCGCAGAGTGTTTGCTTACAAGAGGTCTCAGGGAAAGAGGAGACACACGGGGTGCAATGACTTGGAGAAATGCCAGGCTGAAGAGTGCTTATAATTACACTAGAGGTCCGGTGCATGAAATTCATGCACACGGGTCTGTGCCCTCTCTCAGTCCAGGAGCCCTTGGGGAGCGGGCCTCAGCCATCAGTCAGAAATCCTTAGCGCTGCCGCAGAGGCGGGAGAGGCTCCTGCCACCACAGCTGCACTCGCCAGCCGTTTACCTGGCTTCTGGCTGAGTGGCGCTCCCCCTGTGGGAGTGCATTGACCACCAGGGGCAGCTCCTGCATTGAGCATCTGCCCCCTGGTGGTCAATGCGCATCATAGTGACCAATTGTTCTGCCGTTTGGTCGATTTGCATATTAGCCTTTTATTATATAGGATTTACTGAGAAAGTACATGGTTCCAGGTGAAGCACTAGGTCCCTTACATTTTTCCTTAATCATTCTTACACCCTGTGAGGTGAATATTGCTCCCTCCATTGCATACATGAGAAAACTGAGGCTCAGAGAAGTTATCTAACTTGAACAAGGTCACAGAGCTCGCAAGTACAGAAGCTGAGATTCATTTTCAGGTCTGGTACCTGCCTTCCCATCAGATGCCACTCAAAAGCACCCAGGGACTGGGTGCTAACAAGGCACCTGAGAACAGGTTTCCATTGCTGGGAAGCACTTCCCAAAGAAACTGGAGTGGCCTCTTCAACCAACTCCCATTGCTTCTAGTTTTCCTTTGGGGAATAATTAGTTTAGGAGAAATTCTAAATCTCTTCTATAGGTAAAACAGAAATGTACAGAGATGCCACTGGTACACAATACCACTACCCTGTGTCTTTCAATCTGCAGTCAAGAGAGCACAGAACAAAGTGGAAAGGGGGTTTAGAGTCTGAAGGTCTTAGTGAATCCCTGTTGTCACTTTACCACTAAACTGCTGGGGACACTGAACAAATCACTTAATCTGCTTCCTTCTCTACTTTTTCTTCTGTAAATGTAGGTCATTATCCTCCAGTATTTCACATGTTTCTGGTGCCATAAAGTACAAGAAGGTATACAAAACTTTTACATAAATATAAGCTGTTTTATTGCTTTTTATCCTGTCTATGGGTTTAGAGAAGGACCCTATTCATTCCACAAGTGGAAGGAATGAAATGCCTTCTTAAAAAGTCTCTGTGGCTATAACTTTTGGCAGATGGTCCTGTAGCTTATAGAGAGGCATTTAATGCACAGCATCCTGATTAGCTAATATAGACTGATGCATTTTCAAGTAAAGTGAAGTCACTAAGATTGGCACGAGGGCCAAGTATCTTAAAACCCTGAATTGTTGATGGCATAATGAAAAAAGGTATTATAGAGGAAGATGGGGAGGAGTATTTGCTGCAAGGGGAGAGTTTGTTCTCATGGCTGAGCTATGTTAGTGATTCTGAGCCCAGACTCCAGGGGCAGGCACACAATCACAGCCACTGAGGCTGCTTTTGACCTTGGAACAGCTCCCCTGCTCATGGTGGTGCCCTATCACCAAGCCAGGGCTGTCCTCTGGGTTCACATGTGAACACATGAATCACCTGCAGTCAAGGAGGTCCCTGAATCCCTTCCAAGTCATGCTGAAGAGGAGGCCAGATGTGGCAGCTCCCATTGCCACTGGTGGTGGAGTAACTGATGCTCAGTACACATGGCAGGATTTGACGCCTTCACCTCCAATGAATGCTTACTAGTTAATCTTGTGATTTCTGAGGGCCGTTTCTGTCCCTGGGGGTTTGCAGGAGACAAGCTCTGCCTCTTATCTGAGAGCCAAGAGTGTTATCTGAACAGCTGTCATCTGCAGAATGGCTCGTGTCAAACCAAATGCACTGGTTGAAGTACATCTTTTAGGGGAAACAAACACGGGTATAGGCATATCCACATACACAGACACGCGTGCACACACACACAAACCACACACACACACACACACACACACACACACTCATGAAATGATTAGGTGCAAGGCTGCTGAAGCCCAGAGCATGAGCCTGCCACACTAACCTGCTACTCTATAGACCTATCCCTTGTCCCTGCCTGATCTCACGTCTAACTTCCTGTCTGAAACAGGACCTGCCCTGATGCATCGTCTTGTGGACAGGAGTCAGCAGAGGCTGGAAAACAGAGGGCTTGTGAGTGATGAGCACTGACTTGGAGGCACTGGCAGCTGCCTTTGAATTGGGAAGAATCCTTTCTTCCTCAGGCAAAGGGGCTTTATCCTGGGCTTCTCCAAGGAGGAAGAGGAAGATTAAAAAAAAAAAAAAAGATGACACAAAGGTTGCTTGTCACAAAGCGGAGGGAAGAGAATAGCTTCCCATTGTCCTCCAGGCTCTGGCCTCAGATGACAGCTGAGCACAAGTGTAATCAAATCAGCCTTTAACTCTTCTACTGCATCCCCAGCAGCCACACACAGCTTCCACCCCAGCTGTCAGTCAGGCCAGGCGCTCAGTAACGCCCATGATTAGCACCTTCCTCAATTGAGAGAATCACAAACTGCTCAATGTAGCTGGAACCACACACCCATTAATTTCCACAGGGCCAAATGCAAACAGAAAATGAATGTTCCTGTACCCTCTCAAAATGTTCTATTCCCTGTTCAAATGTTAGGGGGAGGAGGGATTCCTTGTCTCTTATGATCTCTTCCCATATTTGAAATGATACGTATGCTTGACATCCAACCAAATGGTTCAAAAAGGGAGACAATGAAAGCCCCTGCATCGCCCCCATTTGTCAGTATTTAAGGCTTAATGAACTCTTGGCGAGTTCTCTCCTCCTGGCTTCATATTTGTTGCTATTGTTTAATGGTGATCTGTCCAAGGCTCCAACATGCCAAGGAGACCTGCTCGTAATCAGAAATATATATTTATTTACCAGTTGGGTAATCTACAGAGAGCACATCTTTTAGAGGAAACAAACACGGGTACTTTCTGTAAGTCGCTAAATCACTAAGAACTACCACACCCAGCTGCTCTCTTTGTATTTACATCCTGGGCATTCTCCAGTGAGAGGGGACACTGGGTCCACACTGCCCAGCCTGCTCCTGCTCCAGGATAATCTCCCTCAGCTGTGTATGAATCTGGACTGAGGGGAGGAGGCTCACGGGCTCTAAGCCTGTGGGTGCAAAAGATTCTCTACAAATGCACATTCAGAGTAAACAAAACCCATCAGGCCCCTGCAAGAGTTCGCTGCCTGATTGCACTAAACATCTCAATGGAATCTACAATTGGCAGGGTAATTGGCGTTATTACAGCTGATGGGGAATTTCTGATGCTGCCCAAGCTCTCCTTTGAAATAATACTCAGCCATTTAATTTGTCCAGCTCCCATGTAGCTGATTGCTCTTTTCTGCTGGCGTTTATCAGGAATAAAACGCACTGTCTCTCCAGACGCCTGCTGGCTGAGATTTCACAGGCGTTTCTTTTTCGACATTCTCCCCACTTCTCTTAGGATCCTATGTCTCAGTCACCTTTACCAAGATGCCAATGAGTTAATAGGCTTGAGGCGGGTGAACCAAACTCTGGTTTAATTCTTAGCTGTGTATTTCTAGTGCCAGTTCCAGAGCTACTTGAACACTCCTACTATGAATACCAGACAGTATTGGTGAAAGATACGTAACCTTACAAAGATTTGGTTGCCCTAAAAAAGGCTCACAAAAGCTGATAGCTCCAAAAATAAGACAAGTAATATAGAGACATCTTCATTATAACCACAAGACCAGAAAGCATCAGGGAAATAGTTTGGATACTTGCATTTCTGTTTGGGGGATCCATTTTCACCCCTGGTATACACACATCCCGGGAGTGGACTCTACAAGTATTTATGGAGCATCTACTTTTTGCTGGAAGCACACACAATGCTCAATCCCCATTCCTCACTTTGCCATTTCTGTTCCTACCCAGATGAAGGGTGAGAAAGCCCAAGTTCGTCAGCTGTGTTTTCTCACCAGAGTCAAGGCAGGCTTTTGAGCACAGACCTCTCATTCCCATCAGCAAGCTATCTTGCCCTGTCCACACATGGGGATGGACTGCTTACCAGAGATAAGAGTTCTGCGGCCAGGATGGGTCCTACCTGTAGGTGCCATCTCAGTGCAGTGGTCCACAAAATCCAGAACCCACATCCTCCTGAATCACCTCTTGTCTCATTTTTTAATACAGAAACAACAGAATTTATGAGTGTAAAAGTCATTATATAAAGTCGCCTTACATACAGTCTCCTGAACAGCACCCATACATACGCCCTTAGTTCATTCCTCACTAATTTTCCTGGGGAGTGCATTACTGTGCCTGTGATTCTTCAACAGTTGGAGCCAAAGTGATGTACAGAATTAGGCCGAGATCAGTGAACCCAAGACAGTTGGTTCAGTACTCTGGTGGCTGAAAAGCTCTTGATACATTTGTTTAAAATGATTTTTAATACTTTCAAGCTAGTCCTCCTCCATGGGAAAGAGATAAAATGTTAATAGATGGTAAGGGAAGGAAGCAATCAATGAAGGTAGTGGTGGGTGTTCTTATCTCCCAGTCAAACAGTCCCTCTCCATCTCTCATCCACTCTCGTCCATCTCTGTCCTCCCCATCCTCTCCGAGGGTCACTCTCGCAGGGTTGCAGTGTCTGCCATTGCTCACTTTGACTGGCAAATGTCATCAACAAACTGATGGAATACCAGGCAGGATCTAGATTTTTGTTTGTTTGTGGTTTATGTTTCTTTTTTCCTTCTTTGCTAATCTCCAATCTAGTTATACTGTCTTGGGAAGCTGCCATTTGTGCTGTAACCCTGACTTCAGTGGTCCAAGTTGAATTTCAATTACATACCTTTTAAGAACAATAAGAATTATAGTGTGTATTTAGGAAGTGCTTACCATATGCTAGACACTGTCCTTTGAATCCTCCTCAAAACCCCATCAGGTATGTACCCTTTCACTAATGAGCAACAAGGTCAATAACTTATGAAGGTCACATAGTATACAGCAGACCTGTGATTCGAACTTATCAGTTTGAGGCCAGAATCACTGCTCTTAACTCTTACATGATAAAGTAACGGGACATGTTCTCTGTGATAGTTAGTGGATACAACAGGGTGGGAGAAATCTGTGTTATGTTACTAAATGAGCATCAATTTTTACTATATATAGTGATCTAGGATGTCATAGAGTTTTCTTGTCTTATGTGTCATTGGCTTAGGACACCTGTTGGAAACACAGTTCTGCCAGAGGATCTGACACACATTTTTAGGAAGGTGGGAGATGAAGAAGGAACATTATGTGCAAAGCTTGAGAGGGAGACAGGGGGCAGTCATTATCAGGGAAATATCAGAAAACCGTGGTGGAGGCTGTTGGCAGACTTGATACAGTCTCCAAACAAGCAGATGGCTGGAAGGTGCCGTTGAGAGCTGCAAGCTGTTCCACCAGGAGGGGCCCCTCTCTTGTGAGGGTCTCCTGACACCTCTCAATCAATCCTTTTGTTTGGTACGAGATGGTTGGAAAGGGGTTGGGTAGATAGATGGGTGGGAGGACAAGAGGGCTGAAGTGTGAACCAGGCAATAGAGTTGGAAAGAACTTAAAAAGCAAGCTTGCTTATTTGTTGGAGAGGTGGGCCTTCTTTCTCAGGAAGTAGATTTGAAACTACCTTGCTAAAGCAATTATGAAAAAGGTACCTTCTTAAAAGTCTAAACGGTGGTCTGCGAATTTGTATTTTCTGTTTGTGAGTCATTCCTAGACCTAAAATGTATAGAACAAAGTTGTATATCATATTAAAATGTAGACACAGGGTGAGCTGACTCTATAACTCAATCTGCTAATAAACACATATCTGAGATTCATCACAAAACATCAATGGCTTTAGGCCTAAAGAAGCAGAATTACAGGATGGTTTTTAAGAAGCAAAGATTGAGACCTCTTGACCAGAAGAATCGAAGGGAAAAACAAGAATAGAAACTAGACACATGAAGATGGTGGAAGAAGTCACAGATTAATTAAACTTTGCGAATCTCAGGGGATCACAGAAATCATCTAATTCTGCACCCTCAAGGCTAAGTTTTTATGTTTTGTTTTTGTTTTAAATGAGGAAACTATACTTGAAAACGAAGAGGATGATATTCAAAGTGAATCCCCACTGGTTGTCCTCAATTCTATTCTGAAGAGTTGAGCTTAAATCAGATTTTAAAAGGCTAAATCATTTTTGAATACCCTAGGAGAAATAACTTATGTTGATTCTTTGATAAAGTAGATAATTCTCTTTGTGTATGAATAACCCTCCCAACACCCGCCTATCAACTTCTCAGGCATGAACTTCTACACATTCCTTTGTTTTAAGTTGGGTCCACATGCACGCAGCCCTCAGATGGTCAGGACATCTTGGGAGGAACAAAATATTCACTAAATTCTAAAGAGACTTTGTATCCCAAGAGAACTTATTAAAACTTCAGAATATTCCATTGAAAGGCCAGACACTCTGGAAACACCTGGGGAACTTCTCTCTCTGGGACCACATACCAATGCTGGTTTTTAAAGAAAAAAAATCCACTAAAAACACTGTCAAAGCAGGAGGTGCAAAGAATGTATACCTGCCGTATGAAGCTGTAGATTTCCTGTAAGAAGAATTAATAGAGTCAGTTTGGGTTTTAGTGCTGGCTATGTGTAGACATGTGAGCAAATTATTTTTGTTAAAAATGGTCTACTTGTCACAGATGTCCAAGTTTAGAAAGAAAAACAATTAAGTGGGTTGCCTTAGGAATTATGGGAAAAGATCCATATTTTGTGTAGGTTTCCTACACGTAGCCAGAAAGACACCTTTACAGGTGGAGCCATTTTTATTTTTTTGTAGGGGGAACACTATTCATAATACAAATATATTGCCATGAACTCACAGAAGGCAGCAGAGAAAAACAAGAGTCCAGATCCTACCCTTTTAATAAAAATAGGAAATTGCATAATTAGAACAGAATGTCTCAAATGGTCTTTGGTGAATGACCAGATGTTTTATTTTGTTTTAATCTTCAATTTACTTGGGTAAATACTATAAGGATAAGTAAGTAGGAAAATGATCACAAGCATGGATACCGTGGAAACAGCAAGTTGTTAGAAACATTTCTAAACTCTGTTTCTAGACGTATCTCACTGTGAGCCAGTAACACACACTTGATCGGCTGCCACTGGTCTGCAGTCAATGCTCTGAACAGTAGTGAATCAAAGAGCAAAGATGCATGGCAGCAGATGGAAGGCAAGTCGAAGTAAGGCCTTGAGAAAAAGGCATGGATTTACTAAGCAGGAAACTGAACCGAGCATGAAGGATCGTGGAGATCAATCTCTCTCCTGATGTCAAGGGAATTAGGTGCATAAAGCTGGATCTTTTTGGATATCTCTTAGAGTCCAGAAAGAATGCCCAGGTGTCCAACAGAGGAGGCCATGACCCCAACCACCAACACTAGCTTGTTTAAGATACTGAGCAAATCTCAACAGTTGAGTGGGACTAGCAGGGGATGAGCCTGTAGGCTTTACTGCATCCATGCATGGCCACATTTGCTCAGCTTGGACCATGGTTTCCTCCTCTGTGAAAGGGGAGGAGTCAGATGTCTGATAAGGGGGTTGGTGTGGGGTTTAAATGCCGAGCAGGTGAAGCACATGCGCATTTCTGACACAGGGGAGACACTATTTGAATGTGAGGCCCTTTACCTTCTCTCCCTTCAAGACTTCCTCTGTATTGCAGGATGTTTGTTTTGTTTTGTTTTTGGTGTTTTGCTTTAAAAAAAAAAAAGAAAATTATGAGGTTGATTTAGATCCCGAAGGATGGGGGAGGGGGCTTCTGAAAACACCAATATCTGGACTCAACCCAGACTCATTCAATGGGATTAGGCCTGGAGACCTGTAATTTTCATAAGCTCCCCCAATAGTTCCTATCTGCAGTCCAGGTTGAGAACCACAGCTCCGGGTGCTCTCTCTCCTCTTCCAGTTTTGAAATGGAGGGAGGAGGTAAGCAAGCATCATTGGTAGTAGCAGGACTTCCTTATACACTGTCTTGCTCTGGAATGGTTCTTCACCAAATGGCAAAGTAGATATTATGTGATGAATTCAAAATAAGCCAACCTGTTTTTTCATTGCTGTGTGTCTTAGATGAGAAACTACATGCCAACCTCTGCCTCAGCTGTTTCTTCCTGTGTAGAAGGGGCAACTGCCACCAGGACTCTTCCATTGGGAGTTTGGGGCGAAGGGAATGAGAGCAACAAAATTTCTTTGCCAAGATGGAAGGATTCAAAATGCTCTGCATTAATCCCGTCTACCACTCTGAAATGTATTAACTGCTTTTTTCTAGAACCTGGCAAAGGTTAAGAAAATTTAGGATAATGTACACAAGTGAGGGTGAGGTTGATTTTCCTGGTCATATCAGTGGTAAGTCGGGGTTTAAATGATCATATCCATGGGGATACTCTCTAGTTCAAGGTGGCATTACTGAAGTGGTTAAGAACAAAGATGTTGGAACCAGACTGCCTGGGTTCCAATCCCAATTCTGCCACTTAGGGGCTTTGTACATAAGTTCCCTGTGCTTGCTTGTGATAGAGAGATAGTATTATTGCTGATTTCACAAAGGCCTTGTAACAATTAAATGAGATGATACATGTAAAGTTCAAAGAATAATTTCTCACATAAGCAATTTTTCTAAGTCCTCAGCATATGTACTTAGTCCAAGGCACTGTGAGCAAGTACTAACACCAATCCCTGAGCTCAGCAGGGCTGAGCGCTCTGGGAAATCCAGAGCTGCCATCTCAATCTTTACAACTGTTGGTGCTGAACTTGTAGGCAGCGGGTGCCCATGTGGAGTAGAGTCAGATAGTGGTGGTTCTGTTGAAAAGACATGATCAACCCTAGATGAACAAGCAACCTGGGAATTCAAGGGTTTCACGCTAAAAAGACACAAGCTGTCAGAAGCCCCAAACTATCCAACCTGCTATGCTACTTCCCAGTGCAGGAGCACCCATCCGTAGCAATCCAAACCACACAACACGATCCAGCCCTAGGCCACTGTCATAGCCCCTTCTCTGCTTCACCCTGCCTTTTCTGTTTGGAGATGCTCACAGCTAGGATTTCTTTCTACTCAAACTCCACAGCCATATCTTCCTAAAAAGTAGCTTCTCTTCACGAAATGTTTGGGGTTCTTGCATTAAAACCTTCTGGGTTAAGACCATGGAGCCCAAGATATTTTGCAAATAATTATATCCCCTGATGACCTGTGAGTAGAACTGATTGTGAGGCTGAGGGGAAAAAAGGAAGGCTTTGTTGAGGGAGAAGAAAGCTCTCCTCCTTTGAACATGGTGCTATTATCATACTTTACCCGGGGATGAACACTGCACCTTCTCAGTCTGCGCGTCCTCTGGTCACCCTCTGTGGTAAACAGCTATCCCTATTTCTCCAACCAGCCAAGCAGCTACTGAGCCCCATGCTTCTGTCCTCATATACTTCCTCTGGCCTTTGTCCCCTCAGCAATATTCCCACTGACTCTACCCCAGCATCATTCCCTGCTAATTCCCATAGGGACCCATGGTCAGAACTATTGCTGGCTCCTCTCTTCATTTTATCACCCTACTACCTATGGCATAAGGTTCTTGCCTCACAATTCTGGCTCTTTCCCATCCTCAGATCTTCAATGGCTCCTATTGTCTTCAGATGGATGGCAAATTCTAAACTCAATCCCAATTCAAACAAGTCAACTGTAAAATGAGATGTTATGATAATCAGAGAAATCTGAATATGAACTGGGTATTGGAAAATATTAAGGGATTCTTGCTGATTTGGGTATGTGTGACAATGGCACTGACTGTGACTTTTTAAGAAGCTCTTATTAGTGAAGTTTACTTAAGTATTTATGCGTGAAATAGCATGATAAGTGGGAATTTTAAAATACACTGCCCAAAAATTAAAATCAAAAGTAAAAGTAGCTGGGAGTATTTATGAAGTAAGAGTGTCAAATGATAATGACTATTGAGGCTGGCCCAAGAATGTGTTCCCATCAGCTCCAGAAAGCTGACTGCCAGTCTTGGCAAGCAGGCTATTAAACCACTGGCAACTTAAAGTTGGTCAAGGTGAAGATATTTACACCACAGAAATGGGCAAAAGATACAAATTAGGACTTTTTAGCATTATACCAGTGAAGTTGGATAATAAATAACAGAAGTTGAAAAACATATGGAGTTTTATTATTCTATTATGCCTACTTTTGAAATAAGTTTGAAAACTTCAGTAATAGTTATTTTTTTTAAAGTGTGACTTTTTTCCCAGAGTTTTAAAACCTTCTGCAATATGACCCCAACCTAATTTTCAAACTAAAATCCCATCATAGTTATGCCTGAACCAGATTAATTAAACCGCTGCAAGTCTCTAGAATACACCCAAGTATCTCACCCCTGTTTTGGCCTTCATTCAGGCTGCCCCTACCCCAGTATAAATTCATTACCTCACTTCCTTCTCACTTGTCTTGGCCCAGGTACAATGACACCTCCATCTGGAAGTCTTCCCTGCTTGGTCTATAATATATTCATTTTCTCCTTGAATAATTTAACCTGCACATCTCTAACAGAAAGAAGAAATTAAATTCACTGCATGTGTGGGCCCCATCGTGGTAAGTTGTTTTCATACACATTGTCTTATTTGATCCCTCGCAATAATCTGTGAGATAAGCTGCACAACTTTTTTGCTTAATAAGGAAATTGAGGATTAAAGACATTAAGTAATGTTCCCAGGGTTACAAAGCTAACATTAGTGGCAGAACATTCCAGAACTGTCAACTTCTGGGGAAGAGAGTGCACAGCAGGAAGCCCCACATAAAAGTCTCTCTGGAAGCCTCTGAATGAAATGGTAACTCAGTGACCAAAAGCCCTGTTTCCTTCACACTGGAAAATGTTTTCCTGTGCATTCTGATTTATTCCCTTCCCCTTTTACTGCAATGTTCCCTAGGTCCGTGGTCGGCAAACTGTGTCTCGCGAGCCACATCCGGCTCTTTGGTCCCTTGAGTGTGGCTCTTCCACAAAATACCACGGCCTGGCGAGTCTATTTTGAAGAAGTGGCATTAGAAGAAGTTTAAGTTTAAAAACTTTGGCTCTCAAAAGAAATTTCAATCGTTGTACTGTTGATATTTGGCTCTGTTGACTAATGAGTTTGCCGACCACTGCCCTAGGCCATCACAGCAATGGACATCATAAAAATTTCTTATAAACTTCTACTCTTTGTAGGATACCTATTACACTCACCCCCTAAGATCCTATCATGAGTCACACTTGAAGTACAATGTAATTTTTTCCTGAAAGAAGTATTGGTTTGGAAAGTAGGAGAGGTCCAAGTGCTTCCGCCAGTGGGGGATAGGTTTTTTGCAAGGTAGCTTTCCCAGAGTGGTGGCTGGGCATGTGAAACTTGCATCTGAGATTGGGCCCCACATGATTATTTATTCACCACATCTCAACTGGGACCCTTGTAAACATGTGTGTACAAATGCCCATGGGCACACCCACATCGGCACCCTACTACAAAGTTGAAACAACCATCACATTCCTGTAGGAACTAAGAAACAAAGAAGAACTAAATGCCAAGAAGCTGGGATGCTATTTGTGTCCTAGTTGTGGGCCCCGATCTAGCATTTGCCTTGGATCACTCCTGCAGAGCTCAGCCTGCAAAAGGAATGGAATGTCTAACAAGAGGGGAGTGGTAAATAAATGACGGTACTAGCAAGCGGACAAAAATAGCCAGCTGCTAGAAGATTTTCCAGTGACATGGGAAGCATGCAAACAAACAAGAAAGAAGGTAACAAAATAAAGTACGTAAAAAATGGTATCAATTTTCAACGACCCATCCATGTGTATGCCTGTGTACATTAAAGATTGCAAGACCACACCCCCAAATGTCATTATCTACTCTTGCATCAACAAGATATTTTTTCTTATTTTTTCCCAAATTTCTTTAAAAATTCTTCTTATAATTAACATCCATTACCACACAGTTACAATTTTTTTTTCCCTTGGGATGACTTTTAAAATCTATTTTCATAACAACTGTCAAATATACAATACAGTATTATTAACTATAGAAATAACAATGGTTACCATGATGTACATGCCCAAGGCTTATTTATTTTATAACTGATACTTTGTACATTTGACCACCCTCACCCATTCCGAATTTCTCCAGGGAACATGGATAGCTTCTGTGTGGAGGGGAAAACAGTATAAAAAAAGAAACATGGAGAGGAAAGCATATGATTCTATGAAATGGAACGAGATGCCTTCTTTTACTCCTTTTGGGACTGGAGAGGGGTGGTCTGGCAAAGGGAGATGAGGGTGGTCACTTCCAGTCATCCAAACCCCAGGAAGGAGGGACTCAGGGGTGTCTGTCCCCTCAAAAGGCAAGAAGAACAGGGTCTTGATAAATGAAAGATGTGTTTTGGGGGGAACCATAAGGAAGAGAAGAGTCTGGGAGGTTTTGATGTGAATTTCAGAAGCTCTTTCATCTGTGCCTTTAAAACTTGTTGAAATAGTAGCCACCTGTCAGCCCCAGGCCTGATTCTAAGAGACAGTCCTACCCTCTGTGGTCTAGAGGCCAAGCTCACCGAACTCCCACAGCAAACTACAACCTCAGGATCTTAGCATCAGCCATCAGCCTACCTGCAGAGCAATGTGTTTACTCCACCAATGAGCAAGGTATCCTTGCAAACCAACCATCCTGGGAAGAAATGGCAGATAGTCTCTTCCTTATCTCCTCCTTTCTCTCTGGAAGCAGAAAGGAGGACAGAGACAAAGAGACAAACGGGTCTAGCCTAACTGAGTTGCCCTTGTCCACATTTTCCAAGCTGAGAGTCATCTAAGATTAGCAAGGAAATCATGACAATTTTCCCTAAGAGGATGCAGCAGGATCAGGAGTCAAGGGAAAAAAAAAAAAGCCCTTTACAGGCAAGTGATTAGTGTGGACAGTGTGAAAGCTTACAAGCCTGATTACAGTTCCCCCAGAGAGGGGTCCTCAGCGGATTCCTCTCCCAAAAGCTACTGATGGCTCCTAGAAGGGAACAGACCCATGAATTATTGTGAACATCAGGATGTGTGGGACTCAGCTTCATCTGAAACCCAAAGAGAGAAGGAAAAAATAACACTAGAAGCCAACAATTTGGTGCAGTGGGGCTGGGAGGTGGGGGTGGCCCAAGCACATGGGCAGTATGGTTTCTCTTTGGAAAAGCACCCAAAGGGTGGTAGTGACTTGAGACACATCCGGGTCTTTCTGACGCAGGAATAACACTTTAGAATTAACTCTGATTTGGGCATTACGCACTGGCCACAATATTCCCAGGGCTTCCTGGCCTCAGGAACACGCATCCTGAGGAGTGAAAAATGTGGATGTATGCTTCTAGCTTTGGGGGGCTGACATACAAATGGGATAATGTGGAAAGGTCAGACAGAACCAGGGGAGTGAGCCATCTGTACCAGCAACTGTGGGCTGGTGGGGGGAGCAGGGAAGCTGCCTTTCTTGGATCATGGCCTCGCATGTTATGGATGCACCCAATATATCTGACTTTTGCTTCTCTTAAAAATTCAGTTTAAATAATCTAGAAATGTGGCATGACAAGCATGGAGAGAATGTGATCATTTCAGAAAGCAACGATGCCAAACCCTTCCCCCCAGCACCCCCCACACCCACACATGCCTTCCATAAACTCAGTCTCCACTGGGTACCCTTTTTAAGCCTCAACACAACATCACACAAAGCATTTCCCCTTTTATAAATCTTCAGACAAAAATAAATCATTAGCTGAGATGCTACTGTGTGTGAGCTAGGTGGGATGTGGGTAAATGTTGATTTTGTTTTTGCTTGGCATTCCCTGAGCTCCCCTGGAAGTTTATGTGAGTACTAGAGGCCCAGTGCACAACATTCGTGCACTCGGGGTGGGGAGAAGGGTCCCCTCAGCCAGGCCTGTGCCCTTTAGCAGTCCAGGAGCCCACGGGGGATGTCCGACTGACGGCTCCTGCCCTCACCACTGCACTCGCCAGCCATCAGCCCGGCTTGTGGCTGAGCTGAACTCCCCCTGGGGGAGCGCGCTGACCACCAGGGGGCAGCTCCTGCATTGAGTGTCTATTCACTGGTGGTCAGTATGCATCATAGCAACTGGTCATTTCGCCATTTGGTCGATTTGCATATTACCCTTTTAT
Organism: Eptesicus fuscus; assembly: GCF_027574615.1. NCBI lineage: Eukaryota > Metazoa > Chordata > Mammalia > Chiroptera > Vespertilionidae > Eptesicus > Eptesicus fuscus. Next base: position 80,249,846 of record NC_072484.1, on the reverse strand, counting down.
TATATAGGATGTGAATAAGGACTTTAATTAATGAGCAGTTTTACACAGTTGACAAACAGGCTTCCTGGTTACTTATTCCTAAGCCTCATCACATCCCTGACAGAAGGATCAACAAGCTGTAAATGGAATACCCCAAAGGGTGCAAGAACTTACCTTTGATGCACCAATGGGGCTCGCTATTCTGTTCATTCTCTCTTTGCAGCCTCTCACTTCCCACTCACTGATCCTGTCTCTACAGAGCACACAGCCTCATTGCAGGATCTACTTCTCTTTACCTCCATGTTCTGTCTGCACCGGGTCCATGGGGAACATACAGACTGTGTGTCCGCTATGAATGTATGTTGGTGCTTATCTGTGTGTAGGCAGTAAGTTCCCATCTAGAGACAGGGAGGGTGACTGCCCATCTTCCCTGCTGTCCAGGAGGTCCCCAGGGAGCCCTTGTCTGGGCCCTCTTGTGGTTTACTCATGGTAACCTCCAAACAGCATTCTGGCCAGAGAGGATTGTGGCCAATTTCCTAACCAAGACGAGCAAAACTAACCAAGATGGGCTGGAGTCGGAGATGAACTGAGTTGCCAGACCAATCACTGCAAGGCCTGTGCACACAAAGATTAAACAAATGTGACTATCCTGTCCCCCACCAAGAAAAGAGAAATGCAGGGGAATACAGCAGCCCACCCCATCTTCTATCTCCTTGGTTTAATCAGTTTCTAAATGAAGTCACCCACCACCACACATTCCAAGCATGTTGGTCTATATATCCCCCGTATAAAATATTAAGAGAGAGAAGAAAAAGGTGTTTTGGTCATGATGAGATGAGAGAGGAGCTGGAGGGAGAAGACAAGCTACCAGGTCACTGTCAAGATTGGCACTTTGAGTCAGAGAAGCTGGAAATACAAGGCGGGGGTGGTTCTACCCCAGCGCCAACTTTTTTACTCATGAACAAACTGGAACATTTCACTCTCCCAAACGTCATGAAAGGATCAGTGGAACTTACCTGTGGCTGAAATCCTTTGAGGTCGCTGGCTGCAAGGTCACTGGCTGTGAGGAGCTGGAAAAGAACAAAGGAGTTTTCCTTAGTGAGACTTCTCAAAGTTTGCATAGACTATCCTGAAGATGACTGATCAGCAATGGACTTACCATAGACTAGATCTGGAGCTAAAGAAGCAGAATCGCTAACGGTAAGAGCCAGGAACATCAACTCAAAGACCTTCTCATCTCTGACTGCATTGTCCCTCTCTACTGCCTCCTACCTTTCTCACAAGTGTCCCCAATGCTTGAATTAGGGATCATGGTCTATGGAAGGACTTCAGCAGATCCAGCCTCCCTGGAATTGTAAGTTCAATTACAGGAGTCTAGAGATGTATACACTTCTTAGGAAGAGGGTACCTGACTTACTTCTTACTATCAAAGTAGCCTGTGATACCACTAGCTAAAGGCCTCCTTCTCCTTCCCCTCCCCCGTTCCCTTCTCTTCCTCCTCTCCCTCCTTCTTCTTTTTTGTTAATCAGCCCAGTAAAAATGACCCCCCCAAAAAAAGAGAAATGCAGGAGGCAGCCAATCAATAATTCTCTCTCATGAATGATGTTTCTGTCTCTCTCGCCCTCTTCTTTCCTCTCTGAAATCAATAAAAAAATATTTTTTAAAAAATAGTAAAGGCTAAAGGTGAGGTTTTAATATTTTTGCATCCTCTCCAAAAAGCACTCAGTTGACTCATATGATTAAATAATAAAATAATAACATTCTGTGTTTTTGTGCAAAAATGCTAAAAAAAAAAAGTGTGGGGTAAAGAAAAAGGGCAGATAATTATTTTGATTCAAGGAATGTGACTACTAGCTTTGTTAGGCCTGGAGAGCATTTGCGAAAAATAGGAAAGATTTCATGTTTTCTGTAACAATATTATGTTTGGTTCGAGAGTGAGAAGGAGTCATGCTGGACTCCAGGCCTCCAGCCTTCAGAAAAGCTCAACTGGGCTTTTCTGGCTTCTCTAAATGACTTTGCCAAAAATAATGGGGAGAGGGGTGTTAACGCTGGGACAGAGCAGAGAGGAGATGGAGAATGTCAAAGCTGTACTTTCTCCCCACACCCAGGCCTGAGGATCAGCTCTTCACGCACAAGGTCCCATGAGAAGATGGCACCATCTGACAGAGAGCCAGTTTGGCTCCTCTGTTGGTAATGCAACCGCCCAACAAGAAGCCATGAGGGTGTCTGACTAGACACTAAGGGCCAAACATTATGGGATTTAGTCCCTGCCTTTAAGGAACCTACAAGTTGGCCAAAGGATAAGGCATGTATATCAGTGTGAGCAGAGTGCAGTAGGGTGTAAGCATAAGCATGTGGAGGTAAAGTAAGAAAGGTCAGGGTGGGGCTGCTTAAGAAAGAGAGTTTGAACTGAGCCTTGAAAATTGAAAGGTGGCAGATCGAGGCACCTGAGGTGGGGCAGCTGCAAGAATAGAAACATGAAAATGGGACTCCCCAGTCCCAGTACAGCACCCGTTGCATTCGCATCTCCCTATGGCCAGCCATCGCACACATTAAGGGGACAGGGAGGAGGGCATTATAATGCATTGAAGATCCACCCCTTGGGTGCCCAGCACAGTGACTGCTGCTCTGTACAATTTTTCTTTTTTAATCTTCACAACTCCATCATGACATAGAAATTAGCTCCACTTTATGGGAGAAATTGAGACTTATGGAATTTAAATAACATTTTCCAGGTCACACGGGTAGTATAGGTATTTGGGAATTTAAATCCAAAATTATATTGCCCTAAAGCTCATCCTCTTTCTTTTATTATGTGATGCCTCTGATTTATAGAGCATTGGAGACAACTCGCTGATGAGACATGGCATAGGGAAAAAAGATGAGTGCCAGACTATTAGTCAAGTGAGCTACAGGCAGTAACATAAAACATGTGTCCCCATGAATGACTTAACTGATCCTTCCTTCCAGACATTATTTTATTTAATTGGTAATGACCATCCACTCTTCAGATCTCGTAAGCACAACCTAAGCTTCTAAATTGAGCAGAGCACAGGTTAGGATGGAGTTGGGAAGGAGGAATAGAAAGGTTGGGGTGAGGTATGGGTATGAGAGTGACCTTGTTAAGGACAAGGCCACCAATATGTGTTAGCATATAGGAACCAAATCTCAAATTCTCCAGGCCCTTGCAGTCCAATGGGCAGGGACTCTTCTACCTCCTTTCAATGGGGCTCAGCAGGTAGACAGCAGGCATAAAACCAAAGGTCTAGTTCCTCCCAGTTCTGATGCTGCAACTGCAAATCAATCACAAGGGTGTTCAAAGCACCCTATCAGATGCGCTATTTCCTCATGCCAGTGGTTTTGGACTTGAGAAATAACCAGATCCATTTGTTTGTTTGGCAACAGAGATGTGGCATTTTTGGTTATTATTCATAGTGTCCCTAGCTCAACAGAGCCAGGATCTATCCCTGGAACTATTAGACCCTCTTTTCCTTCTCTTCAGAAGGACCCAGATGCATGCAATTAAGTTCTTAGTTGTTTGAAGTTCTGTTTTGTGCTGTTATATGTATTTTTTATTTTCTTTTTCTTACCTAACAAGACTGTACCCAACAAGACCGTGGTTACTATCTCATGTAACCTCTACATTTCTCAAAGTACTGAGGAGTCTGGACATATAATTAGTCAATAAATACATATTGGTCAAATGACTTTAAGGGAAAGTGGTGAGTACTGTCAATGGCGGGGACTAGGATGACTAAACTGCTGAGCCTGCAGAAGATACTTGTAAGAGACGGCTGGTGACATCCTTCAAGTCGACAAGAGGATGTGGCACTCAGCATCTAGAGTATTTCCTGCCTGAAGTAGGCACTCAAACATGTGAATGAATTAATCAGCAATGGGAACGCTCTTCTCTATCCGCTGTAGGTTTTATGAGAGAACATTGGCTTACACATCAGTGCAGGAGTCAAAGGTTCAACTGAAGAAAAGACAGCATGAAATCATAAGGGGATGGAGAAAGGGAAGGAGGGAGGGAGGTAGGAGGGAGGGGGGGAGAGAGAGAGAGAGAGAGAGAGAGAGAGAGAGAGAGAGAGAGAGACCCTCTTCCTGTGGATGAAACAATAAAATGTTCAATGGGCCCATTGCAGTTCTGATGTGTTAGGACCAATTTAATTGGCGGGTTGGGCGAGGCAGGGAGGTAGTACCAAGGATGGTTATCCAGTAACTTCTAAACTTCTGAATTCCTTACCTTGTAGATCCTTAACTATTTATTCACAATCTAGAGTGCATCTCAGGTGTTATCTGACCTGGGAAATAACCAAAGGCAAGCCTGTGACCTCCTCTCTCAATAGTTCCAAAAATAGCCTTTCCTCACCATCAGCCCCAAATCCCTGCCTCCTGGCTCCAGGATTTAACCATGTTCCACCCAACCACATGAGCTCTTGAGCGAAACACAGTCTCTGCTCCTTGAACACTCTCCTTTCCAACTGATTACTTCCTAGATGTCCACACATTCTGCACCCAGGAAAGGAAGGGGCCATCCTCTGCACTGAAGTCAGTGCCCAGATGTGCATTAGAAATGTAGCTCAGGAAGTTCTCCTATATTCAAAACTGCAGACCACCTAGATCTATCTGGTCCTCAAAATAGACTTCCACTCTTACAGTGTCAGGACCTGAGGGAGACAATGGAAGGTCCCAGGGTGGATGAGGAATTCATTGTATCCCCAGAGGGCTCAGGAGCCCCCTCTGCTGGGGGACTGGAAGGAGGGAAGGTGGTGTAGCCAGATCTCCATGTGTTCTCCTCTCCCTCCCTCCCTTCAACCAGAGTGGCTCTGTTTTACCCTCTTTCATGTATACAATTTCATTTTAAATGAACGATCTGCCACTAAAACAAACTTTAAAACTGCAGACTAAATCCTTCTGTTGTACAAGTTGATAGTGAATTCAGGATTACACGGATAATTCACAACAGGCCGGGTCCCCTCACCCCCAGCCCCTCAGCAACAATCTCAGTCTAGTCCCACCCTGACACAGCCAACTGCTGGCCTCCATCCTGGAGGTGAAAGAAATGTGCTAAAAAAAATCCAGAGGAAACTGAGGCACAGGCAAGCAGAAATGAACCTGTCCCTCCACAAAGCCACGGACCTAAAAAGCACAGGTCCAGAACTTCTGGGCCCCTAACCAGACCCCATTCTCATTCTTCCCATTGGAAAACAGCTCACTGCCTCACTGTGTGGGGAGTGACCCAAGGCAGGGAGGCAGATAGGGAGAGGAATACAATCTGCTGTGCTCTGGGACTTCAATCAGGCTGAAGTTAATGAAAGGATCCTGCCTTTTCCCAGGATGGCTAAGTGTCTGCGAAGCTCCAGGGAGAGGCCTGAGCGGGTGTAGGGGAGAAGGGCAGACAGAATTACATCTAAAACGCATAGGCAGGAGAAAATTCTTTCATCTCCCTGGTGGAGCCAGGTTTGTTCCTTGGGCCCTGTCTTGGGCCATTCTCATTCCTGACACGATTCACCGGTCTCTGAATCATCCCAAATTCAAAATATTAGGAGGATGGCTCTGCTTTCCATCTTTGAGGAGCTGCATTTTTGTCTCTTGAGATGTGGTTTTTGTGTGTGTGTTTTGGTCTCTAGCCTGAGGGGCAGGCTGGGGAGCAGGGAGGATTGGAGGAGGATAAAGAAAGTGGTGAGGTGAGAGAAGGAATATCCTTAGCTCCCAGGCAGGTGTTTATTAAGTAAGACTTCTACTTAATATGCACCCCCTCCCTCTTTTCAATCTGTACTCATTTCTCTTTCTTATTTCGTAAGAACTAGATCTTTTTCTCCCTCTTTATTTTGTGAAGCATCATTTACTTCCCTCTTTGGCTATAAGATGGAACCTGAACCCCATCCCACCCCAACCCCTCAACCCACCAAAGAGTCCAGGACAGCCTATGTGGAAGCCAGTGTCCCAGAAAGCCAAGATGGGTTTTCAGAAACCAACTAGCCCCACCTTCTCTCTTGGCTAGAAGGAAACTGCGGCTCACAAAGAGTAAGTGACTAATCCAATGGAAAATCAGTAACCACAACCAATGATATGTATATAAACCAAAGAAAGCTTTAGGGGCCCTAGCACCTGAGGACTGGGAGATTCTGAAAGGGGCGGGGAGTGTTTCAAGGTAAGTCAGGGATAATATAGGGAAAAGGAAAGAAGGTTAAGGTGATTTCCACCAAGCAACAGGCTCTGGAGCCACCATCCATGAATAAGCCACAAGTTTACCGGGACCACAGGGGTAAATGTGGAAATTGTAATAAGGGAGGTAAAATGAAACCAACAGGGAGCTTCTCCTTCACAGCGATGATAAATGGAACATCGCAGCACAAAGGGGCATTCATTGGGCTGGGAGTGGCAAAATGCATGTCCTACCCCTGGGTCTGCCTCCACTCACTAATTATAAGCTTACTTCACCTAGTCAGGTCTTATTTTAGCACCTATAAAATGAATCCCATATTCCCTCTGGCCCCACACCTCTAGCATCCCAAAATGGCCCTCTCACTCTGAAACAGACTCTCTCTAGTTTCCTCTATTTCCTCTTTTCTAGCAACTCCCCCTTCCCCAAAACACACTCCTCTAAGAGGCTGTCTATACTTTCTGGGAGAATTCTTAATCAAGAGGACAGGAGGGAAGACAACAAGGGTGATGTTCTGCACCCCATTATTGGTGTGCAAGTAGGAGTTGAGATAGATGGTCACCTGGACTGCTACACAGTTCACTGTCTTAGTGAGGCTGCAGTCACATCCATATTGAAGCAAAGGGTAAGAAACCTTACAGTTCAAAAGGCCTTGGATCTGACTGCCAAGGCATTTGGGGTGGGTGGTGAGGAGGCCCCACAGTCAGCTTCCCACCAGCCTAAGTGGCAAGGTGCACACTTGAAGCTGCCATCCTAGCTGGCCTGAGTCCTTTTGCTAAGTTTCCTCAGACTCATGGACTTTTAAAGGTTAAACCTGAAACCACTGACAGTGGAGGCAGGCTTAGCTTTGGGCTCCTTCCCACAGAGTAGCAAGCATGACTAATAATAATTGAGTATAACTCCCGGCAAGCCTGGTCTTGATGGCTTATATTTTTCTTTTGTTATTTGTTAAATGATGGGGTTCTAATGTTTACAGGTGAGAGCTGTAACAAATTCCCCTAGATATGCAGCCAAAAGAGCTTTTACCATTTTTTTTAATGTTTTTTAGTTCCATGAGTAACCTTGTACATATAACCCATGCTCTTATGGTGGGGTGGATATTTGGTGGTAGTCCAAGCTATTTCAACTTCTGGGTGGGAATGCCTTTCATCTTTCTCGCAGATTAGAGCTGCAACTATGAGAGCTGATGAAAAAAGAGGCCTCTGATTGCCCTAATCTAGAACTCACCGGAACAATGAGTCTTGTTTTATGTTATTTGAACCTGATGAACCTAGAGAAACTCACCCCGCCCTTCTGAAACTTCTCAGTAGAATTCTTTTTAAATGCCTTGTTCCCCAGACCAAGAAAACTGGATTTCATGGAGGGCACCTGGTATAGTGTTGGGTGGGACATTTACAAAGATAAACCTGATATAAGCTGGTGACAATGGGAGTTCATATCCCCATTTATTAAGTATTTTGGTAGAAAAGAGCTCAAAAGGGTTAAGTTGTTTCTGAGGCTACACAATTAGTAGGTGTTAGAATGGCATTGGAGCCTGGTGTGGCTGACTCATCACAGTCTATGAGCCGCCTGCTATTTTTGGAATGTGCACTATTAGAGCTTTTATCAGGTCCTCTATGATGCGCTGACCCTTCAAAATGAATCACGCGTAGGAAATTTATAGAACAGTGGTTTTCAAATGGTACACTACAGAGTCATGGATTCCACGAAAGAGTAAGGTGGGTGAGAGGGGTGAAGGTGGAGAGTTCCAGCCCAATCCCACTTAATCCAAAACAACTCAACTTTTATTGATGTTTTATATTGGATTTCCAGGTTAAGATCTATTTGATTTAAAGCTTTATAATAAAGAAATTTTGAAAACTCCTATCTAAAAAGAGAAGGCCCCTACAACGGTGAGCAAGCCACTAACAGAATACTAACAGAATATACCTGGGAAACAGAATTATCCAGCTCACCTCTTTAAAGATGCCAAGATGGTCCTTCTTACTAGTTAGCAGAATAGATACATAGCCAGGCCTCATTTTAAGAAAACTGCCTTTAAGACTTACCACATATGAGTCCTCATCAGAAAAATGCTCTCTTCATCTGAAGTTCACCAAGCTACACGCTGAAGAAAGCATAACTAATTTACCAGGAAAGGGCAGAGCTAAAGATATGTCACCTCTCAGGAGCACAGTCTGGGCTATAGGTTCTTTCCTTCAAACAAAATGAATAATCACATGCAAGCATCTGTGGCTGTTTCCAAAGTCTGGAAGAGGCCATTAAAGCAGGTTCCCCTCATTGTACATATGCCAAGCAAAGCTGGGTGCTGGGGGGGGGGGGGGGTGGGGGGGCGGGGGGGAGTCAACGGCGTCTCTCTTTTCCTCATCATTTACTGAATTTCTGCTTAGACTGCCCAGATGATCTGAGCACTTGGCTCCAGGGCTAGTATTGAAGCTTTTCTGGGATCCTTGGTGAAACCCAGGAAATTGACTTAGACCCTTAGGCTCACAGGGCAGCAGAGAATGGAAAAGGCAGGGGGTGCTTGCTTCAGAGAGTGTCTGAGCGAGGAGTCAAGAGCTCTGCTCCTTAGCTCAGTGTAGCCAATTGGGCTGAGAATCTGGGCCCTCTTGACCAAATGAATCACAATTACAGGTGAATAAGGGATAATGTCAAGTTGGACCCTGTAGTGGCTGAACCTTACACTGTAGGCAACCACAGCTTTTGTAGACCTCAGGTGAAATGGAAGGGCCTCCTCCAGAAAGCGCGTTGCTAATTATAAGATAAAAAAATAATTGATCTTTCAGGACCTATTTTTGCCTGTTATTATAGCAGGTAGATGCTTTTACTCCATTATCTCTCTTCATCTTTGCATTATCTATGTAGGATAGTATTACTTTTACCAGTTTATAATTGAGCAAACTGAGAGGCAAATTGGTTAAATAACTCACCCAAGGTTACAGAGGCAGAAAGTGACAGAATCTGAACTTGAACCCAGCTTTGAATCATAACAACTCCAGTTCTCTGTCTAAGGTGCCTGTGACCCCCTCAGGAATCCCTAAATTGTATCTTGCTTCCTTCCTTCCTATTCTGCCAGGGAGTCAGCCCTAGGCCCAGGGACATTGGCACTGCCAGCTGTGCCCAGATAACCTGCCATGAAGGTGGGAGCCAGACTTCCCATTAGCCCCATGCAGCCTCACAGTGTAGGCATCTAAGGTAACATCCTATTACCTTGATCTTACCTTCAGATTTCTCTGAACTCAAATTGACTTTTTTCAAAGGATCTTTGTTCTTGAATCCTGGCTGACTAAGACTCACTAGAGTCTGTACTGTACACCGTACACTGCTTCAAACATTGCTAATTATTATGATTATCTTCCCTTCCTAACCAAGTTTACCTCCCCTCCCTCCAGCCTTTCTTTCCTTCCAGCATTGAGAGCATGCCATGTTCAGGCCATCATCACGGATGCTAGGAATCCCCACAAACTCCTAAATGCTTTCCCGAGAACAGCTTGTACCATTCAATCTAACAGCTTGTACCATTCAATCCCCTTAAGACTCTCATAATGCAGTACTATGATTATACCCATTTTATGACTGAGAAAGCAGACACTTAGCTCCATTAAGTGACATATTCAAAGTGATAGGGTAGTCATTGACAGATCCAAAGAACATGCTCTGTTCTATTTGAGTCCAAAGCCTTTGTTCACTCTTAACTACTCCGTATGGTGGCACTGCCAGTAACGTCATGCCACCTAGAGAAGATCTCTGCCTTCTAGAGATACAAACTAAGACACGAGACAGGTATTTATAAAAATGAGGAACCAATAATGGGGAAGGCATAGCTGCATCCCAAGGAAGAGTAGTATCATTATGATGGTATAAGTGGGCAGTTTTAATAATACCCAGAAATGGGAAATCTACAGTAATCCAACTCTGTTACTAAATGCATGAGACATGCTATGACATCCTCTTCGAATCCAACAGAGAATGAGAAGGAGAAGGAGCAAGCAGGAAGGGTAGTTTGCACCCCAGGATCAAGGAGCTGGACAGCAGGAGGCATGACCTTCAGGAAAGACAGACAACCATCTTCAGCAGAGATAAGGGAAGTGAAACCTGGAGCTCTTCCTCTCCTTTACAAGAAACCGCCTTCCCAATACTAAAATTTAAAAGGCTATCTTTGTTTATCAAATACCCTGCTTATGGTTTTCATCAGAAAGATGACCAAGTTTTTTTAAAGATCAGGTCATTTGCTTATTCATTTTAATTAAGCAAGTAGAACTTGCTTGTTTATATACTTTGCTATTGGTTGAAATAAACACGTCTTTGAATTGCTATTTGAAAGCTGTTTGCACAACCAATGTGCAATCACTTTCACGAGTGGCCCTGCTTTGCCAATAGTACTACTGGCATCATAAGTGCTGAGTCCCTACTAGGTCCTGCTGCTCCCTAGGACGGGAGCTCTTTGAAGACCAAGACATTTGATGTGTCCAGAATGATTCTTCACCATTCAAGATATTCTACAGCTTGTAACAATGTTCCAAAGAAAATACCCTCAGAAAAACAAGACTAGCTTCCTTCCAAGATTTCTAGATAATTTTGAAGGAGGCATGACTCCTTGAAATATATACATTCTGGTACTTTGCTTAAAATCTGCCACTCTGGAGAGCTTGTTTGGAGTTTGCAGCTACTCCTACAGCTTTGACCCAAGAATGGTCTTATCCTCTCAGGTAAGGCTGTCCTCTTTGACCAAGCACACAGCTTCAGGGGAATGCACATGTTCATTGCAGCATTATTTACAACAGCCAAGATATGGAAGCAACCCAAGTGCCCATCAATAGATGAGTGGAGCCTGGCTGATGTGGGTCAATGGTTGAGCATCGACCCATGGACCAGAAGGTCATGGTTCGATTCCTGTCAGGGCACATACTGGGTTTCGGGCTCAATCCCCAGTAGGGGGGCATGCAGGATGCAGTCCCTCAATGATTCTCTCTCATCATTGATATTTCTATCTCTCTCTCCCCCTCCCTTCCTCTCTCTGAAATCAATAGAAACATATTTTTTTAAAATGAAGCTTAATATATGAGTGGATAAAACAGTTGTGGTACATATATACAATGAAATGTTACTTGGCCACAAAAAGGAATGAAATCTTACCATTTGTAACAGCATAGATAGACTTAGAGAGTATTATGCTAAGTGAATAAGCTAGACAGAGAGAGATAAATATCATATGATTTCACTCATATGTGGAACCTAAGGGACAAAATTAACAAATAAAACAAAAACAGACTCATAGATACAGAGAGCAGACTGATAGTTGCCAGAGGGGAGGGGGGTTGAGGGATTCGTTTAAAAAGGTAAAGAGATTGAGAAGAACTAACTGGTAGTTACAAAATAGTCACAGTGATGTAAAGTACAGAATAGGAATACAGTCAATAATACTGTAATAACTATGTATCGTGCCAAGTGGGCACTTGAATTATTGGAGGGAACACTTGGTAACCTGTATGAATGTCTATCCACAGTGCTGTACACCTCAAACTAATACAAAATAGTGTTAAATGCAAACTATAATAAAAAATAAAATTTACAAGACTGCCCCTCTTGTATTTTATACAAGGCTTCTGGAAACAGCTGGCTCACCAGTAACTCGTCTTTGATAGGCTGTGTATGTATCTGTGTTTCACACAGTTCTGCCTTCACTAACTTTTGCTCAAAATGGTCTCTTGTGATATCACTCTTAAAAAGAAGAAGATCATCTCACAGAGGTATCTGGAAATGAGATTTCCTTCTCATCAAAATGGCTCAGTGAAATGTGGATTATACCTCCCTGGACCTCTTCTCCAAATAAGACAACTTTTACTTGTTCTCACTCAGAATCCCATGTGTGCCTGACTCACAGTTCACCCGTCTTTGGGCAAACCTGCCCAGAATTTCTGGCTGGTTCAGGTGGGGGCTGCCTCTCTATACCTTGCCCAATGAGACTGAGAAAGAATGCAACACAGATGCTACATCAGCAGGACTGGAAGTAGCTGCTAACTCCATCTGAGGCCCCCTTTAATAATTATGTGCCTAGCCCTTTATTTATAGCACAGACGAAGGGCCCACCACAGGGACTGATGACATTCATTTTGGTAGCCACATTTGGAAATTCACTGGTAGTGTAACCTTGGCAAGTTATACCCCTGCCTGGCCCTTAAAATTGCCCACCTCTGACATGAGGAATTCTGAATGATCACCCCATGATCTGACAGCCCATGAATCTTGGAAAGGTTATAGGAGGCCCTATCAGTCACCCAAGGCATGATCAGGCTTCACATAAAACATTTCTAAAGGTACTTGGGATGAGATAAAATAGCAAAAATAGAGGAGTGGTAGGAGGTAAGGAGAGAGAGGGCCCTAGGCAGAACTGGGTAATTGGCAAAGCCTAATGTATTTTTAGGAGGATCTGTGCCCTCACCATCTCTCACTGGTCTTTCAGAGAGTAAGTGGTCTCTTGTTTCTCTGCACATCCCTTCCTACTAAACCTGGAAAGTGTATACTGTCGATCAATTATACCAGGATCACTGTGCAGATATTCTCAGGATAGCTATTTGTTGTGCTTCACTTCTAAACAGGCCATAAAAACATTGAGTCCTGATATCTTTTGATAAAAAGAAATTCCAAATCTAAAGAATCATAGCTGAGAACAGAATGGAGAGAGGCCCATAATTTGGAGGGCAGAGGGCCCATTGCTACGTGGAGAGCCATTTGAAGCAAGCCTGATTCTGGGATAGAAGAGGGACAGGGGGGTAGGGAAGCCATGCCTAGCTGTGTCCAGCCACTTGCCTTTGCCACATCTAAATGAGAGGTATGCAAGTGTCAACAGCAGTGGCCCTATCTCTCCATGCAGCTTAAGGCTGGTCCTGGACCATAAGCATCCCAATTCTAAGACAAAAAAGCTTATTTCCACCTACCATTAAAAAGAGTTTGACCATTTTCTTTTCATTATTAACCATTTATCACCAATTGGGTACAAAATGGCAGATGTTGTTCATAGTCAAGTCATAGGGAACATGGCCCTATTTCAAGGTGAGATTGATCAAACACCCTTCCTTCCTAGACCTAAAAACATTTCAAATGATGAGCTCAAGTAATCACCCCAACATCACCAATGCCATGTAGCCTGTATTCTGAGGATACGTCAATGAACAAATAAAACACAGACCCGGACCTCTTGGAACCCAAAAGTATAACTGGGAAAACAGCATTAATTTGAATAACAAAAATAAATATAACTTAGAGTCATGGTAAGTTCAAGGAAAATAAGAGTGAGAAAAAAGTTTGGGCGTGACAAGTTTGGAGAGAGGCCGGATTTAGAACATGGGGCTGCTCAGATGAATACTGAAAAAAGGAAGGGAGAGAAACTCTCCTGCTTATTTAACAGATGGAGGAAATGAGGCAAAAAATTGTTCAGTGACTTGCCCAGGGACACGCTCTCGGCTTCACGGGTCTTAGCATGGAAGGGATCTTGGGGTGTGATTTTCCAGGCCCCCTCCCATGCAGGAATCCCCGTCTCTAACAGATGGACACCCAGTTTGAACACCTCTGAGGAAGTGGCACTTGCTAGTTCAGTGGCCAGCAACAATCTTTAGCAAATTCCACCTTTCCTCGGTTGAAATGTGCCTCATTAAAACTCACCCCCTATTTCTGAGGAACAAGAACTAGCCGTTATTTTTACTGTCCTGATCTTCCTGTTCAATAGGGAATGTGGAGCCCATTTATCAGATGAGGAACAGACAGATGAACTAATCAACCTACACCAGACCCCACACCTCAACTCTGAGCCAAATACCAAACCTGGAGGATTCCAGACTCATCTTCTCCCGAGTTCCCCATTCCCACCCATGCATACACAGCAGTCTGCTCATTTCTCTGCCACTGGCCATCCTGAGACACTCGATGACAGGTGTCATAGCCACACATCTCCAAGTGGACTATCCCAAGTGCTTTCAGCTCTTCTTCCCTGAACATGGTTTCCTGTGTCATCACATCTAGCGTATAAATGCCTCCCTTACAATGTGGCTCTCAGGGCTGAGCCCACTGTGTCAGTGGGAGGAGTAAATTACTGGCCACTCCTGTGCTGGCAAATCTTTAATAACTGACTCTCTGGGAGAAAAAGAAAAGAAAAAAAGCACTGATGTAAGGCATTTGCCAATTTCCATACTATACATATTCTCACCATTTCTCACCTAAACGCGCTGGTTGCAGAGTTAAGAATAAATGGGAGGGAAAGTGGATATCACAAGAGATTTCATGGAGAAACACCTGGTTGAGAATATGGGGCTGGTCAAGGAAGGTGTTCCCAATGAAACAATAATGCAGCTGAGCCCCGAAGAACGAGCAGAAGGTGCTTAGCACAGAGTTGTAGAGAAGGCACTCAGAGAAATGGGACATCATGCCCAAGGGCCTCAAGAAGGAAAATTATCTGCAAATTGGAAAGGCCCCTGCACTCTGCAATGTGGAGGAGGGCTAGAATGAGGTAGGGCTCCTGAATTCTAATCCTTTATTGCCACCACTAGCACTAGACCTTGTTCTAGTCACTTATCATCTCTAGAGCTCAATGTACTCACCTGGGAAGTGAGAAGACAGAAGAGGCCATGTGCTTTGCCATGCTTGACAGTCAACTAGACCCAAATTCAGCGACTAACTCTCTCCAGCAGCTTAATCCTGAGCCTCTGCTTTCTTGTCCACATAAAAAGTGGTAGCATTGGCTCCCTACAGGGATGTTTGGATGATGAAATCCATGCCTATAAGGAGCCCTAGGCCAGTGCTTCATAACCGTGAGTAGCCTCCTCTTCTTATATCTTTCAGGAGTGCAGTGAGGCTTAATCTGGACAACTGAATGAATAATAGGGAGACTGTGTGGTACCACATCAACAGCTGGGGTGGCTGGCATTCAACTTTGTAGCCCTCCTTTTCCCTTACCTGCTTCTAAGCCCATGACTCTCTGGAATCCTTTAGCGTGAGAAGCCTATGGGCAATGTGAAGGGGCTTTAGCCACGGCTCTGTTGTGGCTGGTTTTTAAGTAGCCACCTCAGCACAGGTCAACTACTTGTCTTCCTGGGCTGAGGGCAATGGTGGGCAGGAGGTGGGTGGAAACTGGCTCTTCTGTGGAAACTTTGATTAGAAACAGGGGATTCCCCATTGCTCTTTCTAATGCTTTTGGCCAAACATGAAATGCCTCAAGGTCAAATTTAGTAGTGCATCTAAGGGCCTGAAGAACTCTTGGCTTTGGTGCTGAATCCCTCTTATCTCCCTTCCCTCCCTTGAGCCGTGCAATTTAGCCAAGGCAGCTGCTCATACCCCACAACCCCAAATTGGTTCAATCTCTGTACAAAAATAGACACACACAGGCGGTCACTGCTTTCATGAAGCCATCATCAGAAACCAGATACTCGCAGGACAGTCTGTGATGAGGGAAAGAGGAGCTGGTGGATGATTCCATGGCAGGATGACAGAGCCTGGGCTGCACTCCAAAGAGCCAGAGAGGCTACACAAAGACTCAGGGCAAAGCCTTCTACCTGTCTGTGTTCCACGTTCTTATTCTGAACAAGGTCCAAAAATCCTGGCCAGCATGCAGAATTTATGGGGGGGGGGGGGGAATAGGAGGGGGTCATGAATGTCTTTCATACTTGTTATACATGAAGGTTATACTGAGGACATCATTTCTACTATTTCTGATAAGCCAAATGAACAGATATGGGGCGTGGTTACTGGAAGGGGGGCCCTTTGTGGATAGAGCTGCTCCTGAGTTACACTCGGGACTCATCTCAGAAGGGCAGCTGCTGTTTAACCTTCGCTCTGCACCTTCCGTCCGGGGAATACCCAGGGAACAGGCTGCATTCCCTGCAGCAATGGGAAGGACAGGGCTATACCACTGGCAAAGGGCAGGCGTGCTAGGTGGCTCTGAGGGATATCATGGATGAGGCTAGCTGAATGCAGGGCCTACATGAGTTGGCTCAGTTTCCCTTGTGTCTCAGAGAAGTGCACCCTGCCCGAAGATGCCCCCGAGGTGGGACGGGGGCTGGGCAGGGCTGATGGCAGCTTCCCAGCCTGTGCCTATGCATCTCATTATTGAGCAGGCCTGAATCAAAGCATCCCTGTGCAGCTGCTGTCCTATTTAATCCATTTGTAATCAAAAGTGATTAGCATGGATGCCTCGGTGCTGAGGTTATTGTGTGTGTGATCAAAGCCATGGCTCCTGCCCACTGCCCAGAGCCGCCTGCACCTGGGAAGGCATAGAAGGCCATGAGCCTAGGGCATGGGACAGGCAGCCCATGGTGGTCCGAAGGGCAGACCCTAGGAGCAGCATGCAGCCTTGCCTGCCTGAGGCTCGGCAGCCTTGGGGAGGTCCCAGGGAGAGGCTCATAGTCAAGTGTACGCTTTGGAGGCTGGCATTCCCAGCCTGGAGTCTTGAGGAGGCAGGTGGAGCCAGGAGCACACCGAGGGCAAGCAGGGCTCATTCAGTGTTAGATTCATGAAGAATTCGAAATTCCTCATTTTATAGGAGGACACTGAGATCCAGAAGAAGGAAGAGGCCCCAAGAGAGGGTGGGATAAAGCAAGTTGCCCCAACCGATGCAGAGCTGGGAAGAGGACCACGCGGCTGATTCTGAGAGGAGGAAGAACACTACTGTAAAAGCTGCAAAACTAGAAGAGCTAAGGAGTCAAGATTCTCTGGGCCTTCGAGAGTTTACCTATTCCTTCCTGCACACAAGCTCCAGTAACTTTCTGAGCTCCATTTCCCTAAAAATAGTGAAATCTCAGCCCAGAGCTCTCCCTCTGTTTATAAGTTCTGTCTGAGTAAAGCTTGATACCCCGCTTCTCTTGGACCATCAGGATTATGACCATCACTAAGATCCAAGCAGACTCCACTCTCAAGAAATGTTCCTGGACCGCTGTTCTCTGAACTGTCCGACCCTGTACTATCTGTACTACCCTGTGACGCTTAGCATGCATCATCCTTCTGATGGCTGGAGTTGACAGTGTAAATAATTCCTTTGACTTCGGAAAATGACAATGACAACATTGACGGCAGTGATGGTGATGATGATGATTATGATGATGAGGGTATGAGCCCTGCTCCACCAGCCAGACCAAAGCCCCTAAGGGCAGCTGTTATGCAGTGAACTTTAGAACACCCCTCTCAGGTGCTCTTTCAGTCTTTGAGGTGGGCACTGGGAGCTCCTTGAGGGCAGAGCTGGATGTTTATGACTTGGCTTCTAACTCCAGGACCAAGCACAGTCATTGGCTATAGCAGACCTGCAACAGATGTCCGCCAAAGGTGAACTACTGACACAAAGAGGTTGGCATAAGCGTGCCCTGTGATTTCATTTTTACATGATCCATGAGGGTGCCTGGAGGTACTCCATTTCCACCTGAACTTCTGCACCCTTCGCAAGGGGCCAGAGAGGAGAAGATCAGAGGGTATAAAGGTGACACAAGTGGCGGAGCAAGCCAAGAGCTGCTTCTTTACAAAAAAGTTTTCTAAAGCAAAGATGTTAGGGGTGCCTCACTCTGATCCCTGATATGGGAAACCATCTGTGCCTAATTAATGGTATGTACACATAAACCGGGGTGCATGGCAACACTGGGTGGGGATGGCCCCCTTGATGCAGGACAGATTCTAACCTCCCTAAAAGAAGAGTCCTTTGGGAGCTGCATGAATTTTTTAATCCCAGTGGGTGCCTGGGATGCCAATTCCACACTTTGGCATGAGTTAATGCTATAATTCTCAATACATTGTACCACACAGCCCACACAGAGCCCAGGGACCACACTGATTTAGAGGATAAAGAAAAGCCCAGATCCAGTTTGTATACAATATTGCAGGGTCCTTCACACCAAAAATGATCAAGTCTGAGAGGTGAGCACTAAGTGGGAAGATTTGGGGGCAATTGAAAAACATTTTGAATAAAAGCCAATGCTAAGAGAACTAACCTTTCTCTTGCTGAGTTCTACATCATGCTGGAAGATAACGGAATACTCCAAAGGTGTAAATAATTACCCAGCTCTGAGTGGGTAACGGTGATAATAGCTAGCCTGCATTTAATAGGCTGTCAGTGTACTGGGTGCTTCATACAATCTCATTTACTTCTCAGCACTGAGTAGGCCTCAGCAATCCCATTTTGAAGATAAAGAATCTAGGGTTCACCCAGCTGGCATGGCTCAGTGGTTGAGTGTCCACCTATGAACCAGAAGGTCATGGCTCGATTGCCAGTCAAGGCACATGCCCAGGTTGTGGGCTCAATCCCCAGTGTGGAGCATGCATGAGGCAGCCAATCAATGATTCTCTCTCATCAGTGATGTTTCTATCTCTCTCTCCCTCTCTGAAATCAATAAAAAACTATTTTTTTTTAAAAAAAAGGAATCTGAGGTTCAGTGATAGTAAGTCACTTTCCCAAGACCACAGAGTTAGGAAGTGGCTGAGTGGAGAGCTGAACTCCTCTCCCAACTCCTCTCTGTCTGAACCCACAGCCTCTTCCCCATGACCCCCCCTCACCGTACCCACCTCACCCTCTGTTCACTCTCACACCAGCCCCTAGCCAAATGGGCAGCCCTTCCCAGACTCATGGTGGTAGGGGGAACACCAGAGCATACTCAATTGAGTCGTCTCCTTTAACAGATTGGGAACTGAAGTTCTACAAGGCTAACCACCTGCTCAACACCATGGTGCTAGTCTGGGAGGGGCTAGGCTTAAGCCCCAAGCCTCCAACTCTCAGTCCAGGGCCATGTTTATTGAATAACAGTATCTGAGAACAGAACGGTGGCTGAGGAGCAAGAACACAGGGGTGCCTATCATATTGGCACTGGCATTGCAATGTCAATGCTCTATGTAAAATGCCCAGAGCTATTTTACTAATACATTGCCAACAGAAGTGCACAGGCCTCGTGCCAGTCTCCCCCTCCCAGTGGCACAGCAAGGCAGCTATGGCATAGGCACCCATTCCAGACCTCAGTATTGTCTCCATGTAGCCCTGAACATTGCGGGACCAGAGACTCACAATGAATGTGGGAAAGCTGGGACAGCAGGTGGAGATTTCCCTCCCTGATTTTTGAGAATCTACAATTTCAGCTTAATTTATAAGCGATAGTGAGCATAAAGGAAGCGACAACAGGGCCATCAGCTATTCTGTCAGTAACACTCGAGGCCACGGCACTTCAATATGATCAGAGCCAGCTGTCCAGTGCACAGGATGACCATCGACCCCATCCCTGGAGAAACGTAATTCTCTTCATGCTTCTTTCTGTCCACGAGGAGTTAGAAGCCAGAGCTGCCAGGGTAATCAGGAGGCTTCCTAATGACAAGGCCCGGACGAGCAGAGATTGCACACTGTCAGAAATGTAATCTGCAATGCTCCTCATCTGTTTTGTCAGGTTTGCATTTTTTTTAAAACACCTCCTCAGGAAGAAATGAGACAGTCGGAGGCCCTCCCTGTTATCAGAGAGGCATTTATCTTCCTCATCCTGAATGCCAGGGAGAATGTGGAGAACTCACAAGGCCTGCTAGTTTTGAGATTTCTAGCCTGCGCTGTGTGTAAACATGTCTGTTCTGGACACATAAACAAACAAGGATTAACTATGTGTACAGTCTCTACAAGCAAAGACAGCTTCTCTGCCCGCCACTTCCAGGCTTTGTTGATACTTCGTGGAGAAGGCAGAGGCCACGTGTGCTGCTCTGGCATGGAGCTCTTATGATGCTTATGGCCCCCTGCTCCAGCACTCTGGTGGCTTTCCACCACTTCCAATGACATTTGCATCTGTTCCGTGGCCTTCAAGGCCCCCCACAACCTGGCTGAACTCTGCCTACTTCTCCACACTCATCCTCCCATTCCGGGACCACTGGCTCACTCAGCTCCAGCCACAATACCCCCTGTGTTGTTCTTCTTATATAATATTTTGCAATCCTAATTACCTGTGCAATAGAATCACCTGTTGAGTTTTACACACACACACACACACACACACACACACACACACACACACACACACACAATTTCTCTCCCTCCACAGATATTTTAATTTTAATCTATCCAGGGTGAGGACCAATACTAGAGTTATTTTTCAGTTTCCAGGGTGACTATGCTGAATTATCTTTCCTGGGAGGACTGCCTGCTCTCTCCCTAACTCATGCAGTTCATGCTGTGTATCGGACTAGTCTCTCCACCTTGCCACTTCTTCCTCTCCTCCATCACTCTCCATCCTCTGGACTTTGATTTATTTTTCTTTGTACACTTATCACTATCTGATATTTTACGACATGCTTGCTAACTCACTGCTGTCTCCCTTCTTCCACCTCTGTCCCATCCTACTTCAGTGTAAATTTCCAACATGCAGGAACCTGCCGTATTTTATTCACTGCACCATCCCAACAGTGCCTGGCACATCGCAGGCACTCCAAAAGGATTTGTTGAACAAAGCAAGGCATGAATGCCTCTCTGCTCCAACAAGGGGGCTCTGCTTTGTTTCCCCAACACTGAGATGTGTCCCCAAACCATTCCCACTATGCCACCCAACGGCAGGCCAAATTTGGACATTGAGAAACTGCCCTGTGTACTTCCTGAGTCTTTCAATCTCTGCAGGTGCCCAGGAGAGGTGACCCTGGGTTCCTCAGCTCAGTGTTCTCATCCAGAAGGCACAAAGCAGAAGATGGAGATGCTACTGTGATAAATGTCCATGTAGGTGGCGCAAGGCAAACAGGTGTGGCCTGAATGTCCTCTACGTTGGCACCTCTGGAAAACAGGAGGCCTGAGAAATGGGGAAGCAGGACATGGATAGACCCCACAGATATCACAGAGATGGAGACCCTGACCTGTGTCTTCTAATCACTGCAGTTTTATGCCTGTTTGTAACCTCCCTCCCCACAGTGCTCCCAACCCGCACATTTGTCCCAGGCTGTGTTTCACCTTTCTAATGTCAGTCGAGCTGTGGTTCTGATGCATTTAGGAGAAGCCAGGATGGCCATTTCAGTTAAGTTCCTTTGAGTGAGCAGTACTACCCTTGTCATTAGAGAGTTATCTGGAAAGGACAGTGCCTTCCATGATCTCCCAGCCACAGCTCCATGTGGAAAACTTCTATACAAGTTGGAGAGATGGTGACAACCATAGAGACTCATTCAACTTATTGATTTGGGGAAACAGAGACTACAGTAGATTTTGACTGAGATTTCCATATAGTGATGATAAAATAGCTAACTGGAAAAGTTTGGACTAATCAATATCTTTGGGGGCAGGTACCCCAATCATATTAGGCTGTGAGAGATTTCTCTAGAATGTGGATTTGGTCCTTCAACAAACACTTCCTAAGCACTTACTGTCTCCAGGGGCACGTGGGCACTCTCGGGCAGGGCACTTCAACATTTTTTTGCCAGGATGCTCAATCCCTGGCTGTAACTGATCCCCTGAGACTTTTTTTGAAAACACATATAAGGCTCAGCTATTTCAATTCACAAGGTTTCAAATGGGGGGCTGGACACATATTGTATGATTTCCTTCATAGGAAATGTCCAGAATAGGCAAATCCATAGAGACAGGAAGTAATTAGTGGTGTCCTAATGATGAGGTGGGGATGAGGGTGGCGTGGGGAGAGGGGTTGGGAAGAAGAGAAACAGAGAGTGATAGCTAATGAGAATGGGTTTCTTTTTGAGGTGACGAGAATGTTCTGGAATTACATGGTGGTGATGATTGACAACTCTGTAATACATTAAAAAGCATGGAATTGTACATTTTAACAGGGTGGATTTTATAGTATGTGAATTACATTTCAATTTTTAAAAAGATGCTGTTGGAACATTACATTTTTCCAAAAGTAAAGCAACAGGATTTGACATCTAAATTAAAAAAAAAAAAAAGTGGTTGGTAAGTGAAGCCAAGGGTTAAGAACCACTGTGCTCACTTCCTGAATCATTTCAAAGGAGACTTTGGCAGCTTAAGGGTTAAGCCCTCCAAGATCAATAGGAAAAAATGTGTGTCTATAAATCCTGAACCCCAGAAGCTGTGTTCCCAGGTGAAGGCTTTTGTCTCAGGCCCCTCCAGGCATCCCCTCTGCTGGGCACCGGGACATAGCGAGAGGTGATTTCATAGGCAGCTTTGCACAAAGCTGGATGCTCTCATTCATTTACTCTGTGAAGAAGTGTGGTTGCCAACACCAAGCCTTCCAACCTGAAGATCTTGACTGAATCCCTATGTCTATTCCCCCCACTCTCCCGCTTGAAGGTCTCCCCCTTGAGTGCAGAGTGTAGATGGTAATTAATTAGAACTGGGCTCCCTGGTGAATACAGATAAATGAGAAAGCAGCAGTTGGGGGGCTGGCCTTGCATGGAACGAGCCTAGAGAGAGCAATGAACCTGCTCCCCAGAGTGGTGGGCAGAGTGTGCCATCCCCCCAACACTACTGGATGTGTGGAAATGGGCCATCCCTAGGGGAGCCTATGGCCCTGGAGGCCCCCAGCCTTCCTCCTCCACATTAAGTGCACAACAGGGAAGTTAATCATCCAAAGATCAGAGACTGGCTGCTGAAGAATATCAAGCAGAACATGTGGGTGCCTTGGGTGGGAATTTGGCTCACAGGTGCCCATGTAGGTTAATGAGATGGAGTGTGAAGCCTCCTGTTCCCTAGAAAGTTCCATGTGTTTAAATGACTACAGTCAGGCACCTCTGAAGGGGCCAAGAGCAATGAGGAGAGTAAAAGATACTGGGTGTCTGTGTGGGACTCCTGGAGAGGTCCCAGGCCTCTGAGGAACCATGGTCCAGGAGGGATTTCACTGTGGGTGGGAAACCTACACCATCCTGTGCAATAACGACACTCAACCAAACCTCTTCTGTTTAAAAATACATGGGAAATGTGTCTTTCCTCTAATCACTATAACTGACCTCTCTGGCAACTGCCCCAGAGGCTAGAGCAGTGGTCGGCAAACTACGGCTCGCGAGCCACATGTGGCTCAAGAGCCGCGGTTTGCCGCTCTGTTGACTAATGAGTTTGCCGACCACTGGTCTAGAGAATAGTCAGGTGCAACTCCTTTTTACCATTCAGAAAAAACTTGCCCACAATATCAAACCTTAGTAGTATCTGATTCATTCCAAGGCCTTCTCTTTTTTCAGGTCCCAGGTGTAAGCATGAATATTACATCATGTTGGAAAGCAAATGTTTCCTAGGCTATGTCCACCAGCCTCATGACAACCTCATCACTCCACATAGCCATCCCTGACTGTTTTGTTCTGGAAGCTTCCTTGTACCTTGTATCATTTCCCCAGCCATCAAGACCCTCCAGCAACCTCCTCTTCTGGACTTGAAAACATCAATCACCGAGCATCCTTATGGAGACACTCAGCACACCTGCCTCATTGAATTGGATGACTGAGCCATGATTTTCCCTGCGCCTGCAGCTAGATGGTAAGATGAGTCAGGGCTTCGGTCCCTGCTCTGCCACTACCTTCACTGGTGCCTCCTTGAATGAGCTACTTCACCCCTTTGAGACTCAGTGGTCCCATCTGGAAAATGAGAGAGCCTGCAAAAGCAACCCATAATGTGAGTGTGGCGGATTATCTGGGAAGCTGTGATGAACTGAAGGAACAAAGCCGGTTCCACTCCACTCCAGGCAATTGCCTCCAGAAGCCAAAAATCTGACTCGGGTGCAATGAATGTGGTTGCATTTGTAGGTGCATGTGAGAAATTTCCTTAATTTCAAATGCTAGCAAATTTTTGTAAAACATGAGTAGGTCAACAAAGAGATGTCTGTGGAATGAATTTGGCCTCAGGTGCCCAGCCTCTGGACAAGATGCTGTTTAGAAGCCCATCCATTTCTCACATCATGTGATTGCCTAGGGAGATGCCCTCCCTTCATTCTCCTTCCCCAATTCCTGATACACAGACACCACTTCTGAATAAAAGGAAAACCAGCTAAGCAAGGCTGAGCTCACCAGGGCCTCCCATGGTGTGGAAATAACTCTGGGCTGAGTGACTGGCTGCTTGTCAGTCTCTTTGGCTGACCAGTAGGCAGACCCTGGTTTCCTCATGTGTAGAATGAAGGGGCTGCCCTAGGTCTCCAGGGTCCCCACCAGCTCAGGAGTTGATGACATCTTTAAAAGGGTCTGACTAAAGAGCCAATGGGAATCCACAGGTGAGATCTGGGTCTACCCTACAGTGTTCCCTTTATTCAGGTGGGAAGAGGGCAATAAGTAAGCAGGAACGTCAGACCAAAGCCCATGCACAGAATTGAAGAAATGTTTACTTTGTGGTCTCTCCCTTTAGCTTCTTTCCCCATGCCTCCCATCTCTGCCACTCAGGGGGCACCCCCACAATTGGGGGCCTAACCTTTGCAATCCATGTGTCTATAGGTAAGCTGAAGATTTCCTTTAGGGAATTTGTAGCCTGTGTAGGCCTCCCAACCCAAAAAGACTGGTTCTTAAATGATGAGATTTCAGGGTTCTTATGCGATAGTATTTGGGGAGGCCAAAGGCAGGTGCCCTTCAGATCCTATGACCACGGTAGTCACCTGTTCCACCTGTAGTAAAGCTGTCCCCAGAAAGCAGTGCTATGAGGAGTGAAGCTAGAGGGCTTTCCTGTTTCAATAATAATCGACGATTTACTGTAATTTGGTTGTGATTTAACAATGCTTTTAAAAGCTAAAGTAAATGGCTCATAAAGTCTGGTGACCTATTCACTTGTATGCTTCATCATGCCCTCCCTCTGAGCTGGTGCCCTTCACATATCCCAGGTCTTGCAGGAGGACCAGAGCTGAGCACCTGCAGTGCAAGGAGCCCAATTCCCATAGTCCCAGTGGCAACCACATGGCTCTTCATTTCTACCTCTGTCCTCTATCCGGCTCGCCCTGACTCTTTGACTCTTGCCTTCCCTCTTCCCCACTTCCTTGGCCTTTTCTTTCCTCTTCTTCTTCCTGGACAATGCAAGCTGAATGGAAATGCAAATCTCATTCTCTCCTCAAACACCTCAGCCAGGGAGGCAGCATGTCACCCATATTTATGAGCTTTAAATGGCTTTTATCAAAGTGAGGTCGCACTAAATCACACCCGAACTGTCATAAATACAAATGACTCGACATAGGCTGCAACAAGCCTTCGGGGAAAATTATATGATGTGCTGTTGCAGTTATGGTATATCACACCGGGAGCTCATATATTTCCACTGGCAAGGTAATCCGATCCTTCCGAGGGCTCTAATGGGTGAAGAGAGGCGGAAAGTCAGAGTGAATCACTAGAGGGTTTGGATGGTCAGACGCTTGATCTGTGGATGCTGATGTTTTAAAGAATCAGTCTGTTCATAGGAAAGAGGTAATTGATGGAATCTTAAATATTGTATGAGGATTTCCTTACTTAGAGTCAATCAGTTAATTATGAGATTAGTTGATGGGGCACTGAACTAGAAGTCAAGAAACTTGTAGCTCTGGCACTAAATGTTGGTACATGACTTTGGCCATGGATGGTTTTAAAATATGTCTACAAATTCTTTGATATGCTTCCTTTCAAAAAGTGGAGCCCACTCCCAGTGTGGGCTGGCTTTAGTGGCTCGTATCTAATGAACAGATTGTGGCAGAAGTGAGGTGTGTGATTTTGAAGGCTAGGTCATAAAAGGTGTTGTGGCTTCCACCTTGGAT
The DNA here is from genome assembly GCF_027574615.1 of Eptesicus fuscus. Lineage (NCBI taxonomy): Eukaryota > Metazoa > Chordata > Mammalia > Chiroptera > Vespertilionidae > Eptesicus > Eptesicus fuscus. Next base: position 80,224,064 of record NC_072484.1, on the reverse strand, counting down.
CACTCACTCTACGAAGAGCCAGCTGCCATGTTGTGACAACACTCAAGCATCCCCATGGAGAGATCCACATGGTGAAGAACTGAGGCCTCCTGCCAAGAGCCAGTACTAACTTGCCAGGAGTGCAAATGAACTACCTTGGATGAAGATCCAACAGACCATTCAAGCCATCTGATGACTATAGCCATGGCTGACATCTTTTTTTATAGAAAGCTCATGAGACCATGTGCCAGAACAATGAAGCTGGGGTGTTCTTAGAGTCCTAACCCACAGAAAGTCTGAGAGGAATAAATGTTTATTATTTTAAGCTACTAAGTTTTGGGGTGATTTTTATGTAGCAATAGATGGCTAATACAGGGCAATAAACTTCAAGTCTCTCGGTATTAGGTTCCTTATTGCTATGTAAAGGATGGACTCATCAGAGGTTCTAAACTCTGGCTCAAAGTTAGATTCACCTGCACACTGTTCAAAAGCATTCTGTGCTCAGGGCCTACCCCAGACAATTTGACTCTGAGTCCCCGGGCATGATAAGGCCGCTCTCTAAGTGATTCTAAATGTACTTCCAGGATTGAGTATCAGTGAACTGGATGCATTTTGTGCTCTAAAATACTATTTACAATTTTATAAAACCCTTGGCAGACTTGGGAACCAGGCATGTGAGAGTTGTGCTATTTCTTCATTCCCACCTCTCTCATTCCTCCAGATGCCTGGACATTGTCCAGGAAAGCCACAGACAACTCCTTTATTCCAGCTGGTGCAACCTGGCCCCAAACAAAGAAGTATATTTTAAGATGTAAATGTCATTACAATATGGATGTGTCCTGGGGAATAGGAAATAGCCCAGTTCTGAGGAGGGCTGGCACTAATCAATTCCATTAACCCACTGCATGAAGTGTTAAAACTGGGCATGCGTAGTTTGGCAGAATTCTTTTGCAAAAGAGAATGGTATCAAGCAGGGGCCTCTTGTAGAGGAGCACCATGTCACCGTTGGTCTGGCAAGGGTGGCCGAGGTCCTGGGCAGCATGAACACACGGCAATTTGAGCCAAAAGACTTGCTGCTCAATGGCTGATAACAGTTGGGACAGGTCAGTTCACGTCTCTGAGTCAGGGTCTGTGTCTGTAAAAATGGAAATGATGTGTCTGCCCTACTGACCTTGTCATTTAGAGTAATGAGACAACAGAGGTGAAAAGCCTCAAAGATAGGAGTGCATGTCAGAGTGCTGTGACCCTAAACCATGGAAACTCAGGGAGAGAACTCCACTACCAGCATAGGTTCCTTTCTCTGAGGAAAAACAAATACAGACTAAGTGTATAAATTCAATAAAATAAAGAGCAATATGTATCAGGAAGACAATTTGCCCCCGAACAGTCAGAGAGATCTTCTCATGGTCTCACTCCTGCTGCTATCAAAAGTCACATGCTGTGCTCCTGGTTCTTTGGAATTTTGTGGTGATGCCACTTTCTCCCATCTTCCTCATCCAGATCATTAATGAGCAGAAGAGTTGGGGGGGGGGGGAAGAACCATGTTATCATAATTGTTCTTCTCCTACTCTTCATAAGGAGGTGTAAATACAACCCTACCTACCCTACCTGTCATTCCTGGATATCTAGCGAATGTCAAGTCTGTGCCCCTCCCTCATTTATTCCTCTATTCACTCACTTAGTGTTTACAGAGTGCTTACTACACACAGGTATCCATAGTAGGAGGAATGCTTATCACATCTACCTTTTATCTCAAATCCCCACTTACCTAGAAACTCCATGTTAGTCCTCTACCCCTTGTCACAGCCTTAGACAGTCTCTGCATCCCATAATACTGCACATTTGCCCCAGCCCCCTGTTATTTCTAGGGCTGGCAACTTATTTTGCATAGCCTTCGACTCCCTAGGGCAGTGGTCGGCAAACTCATTAGTCAACAGAGCCAAATATCAACAGTACAACGATTGAAATTTCTTTTGAGAGCCAAATTTTTTAAACTTAAACTTCTTCTAACTCCACTTCTTCAAAATAGACTCGCCCAGGCCATGGTATTTTGTGGAAGAGCCACACTCAAGGGGCCAAAGAGCCGCATGTGGCTCGCGAGCCGCAGTTTGCCGACCATGGCCATAGGGAATGGAAGATCCATAAGGGCATGCATGGCCCCTCCCATGGATTTCTGTGTCACCTGCAAGGGTAGCTGAGAGCCAGGTAGACACTCAGAAACCAGTGTTGGCTGATAAGCAATCCCACAGCAGCAGCACCAGGTTTTGCCTGGCATCTTGAATCAGTCTCCTTCCTTCTGTATCTGCACATCAGCCTGCCCATCCCTGTGGGGTATGGGAAGGAGTAAGAAAAGATTAAACTTTCTGTTTAAGCTGATGCCTGCTACCTCCCCGGTGGCCCCCTCGCCCTGGATTCCCATATCAGGGAACACAATTGCTGTGCTTCATTCACATGCCTAGACTGTTTCACACACTGCCCAGTGAGAATTGCAGGCTCCCAGGAGCAGTCCTTCCCAGGTCTCTCGTCTGTCTATTCTGTAATACTTCATTCTTTGGAAAGAAGCAGGAGAAGGCTGGCTTTTTTTTTTTTTTTTTAAGATATTAAGAAAATCATTCATTGCTGAGAAGTCACATCAAGGTCTCATCCTTCAAACCGACAGCTGAGTGTGTATCAGCCTGAGAGAGAGCCTGATTATTAGTTTTAAAGAGCTTATTTCATTCTCTTAAAAATGGGATCAGTTCATCTTCGTCACATCTGCCTGTGCGGCTCCTGCATGCCACACAACAGTCAGCTCCAGGGGTTGCATCATTAGGTGAAGCAGGGGTATGGAGGGTCTGTCTGGGTATGTGTTCTCCAGAGGACCAGACAAGGTGATGCAGAGCATGAGTCATCATGGGATTGCTCTGTTAATTTGTATTCAGAAAGGGGCTGGGAAGAGAGTTCCCATCCAGCCCATCTCACAATCCACTGGCCAGGGAAGAGAGAGGAACCATCATGAGGGCCCACTTATCTGAGCAGCAACAGTAAGGCCTTGGAGTAAACACTTTCCTAAGAAATACAGTGACGGGAATACAACTGTTATAAGCATGTGTCTCCCTCACATACCAAGGGCTACCTCGCTTCAGCCAAGTGACCCAGCAAAACAGCAACAGGGGTTCCAGATGTCCCGATACTTATTTAAAAAGCTGTTTCATGGGGCCCCAGACTCCTTCCCATTCTGAGCTAAAGTATCAGATAAAAGAAAGAGTAGAATCTTTACTGTTTTGATCTACATTGAAGCCTACCATTCCCATCAATGTGAAGACATGGCAGTGTCTGCAGTGAGGGTAGCACAGCACTCAATGTTATGACACAAAAGGAGTAGATAAGCCGGGAGAGGCTTGAGCATTGAAACACCTGACAGGTAATAGGAATCCTATATAATAAAACCCTAATATGCAAATCTACCAAATGCAGGACCGGCCGGTGGAACAACCGGTCGCTATGATGTGCACTGACCACCAGGGGGGCAGATGCTCAAAGTAGGAGCTGTCCCCTGGTGATCAGTGCGCTCCCACAGGGGGAATGCCACTCAGCCAGAAGCTGGGCTCATGACTGGCGAGCACAACGGTGGTGGTGGGATCCTCTCCCACCTCCACTGTAGTTGGGTGGTAAGGAGTGAGGGTCCTGGACTGTGAGAGCACCAGACTGCAAGAGGGATGTCTGACTGCAGGCTTAGGCCCGATCCCCTCAGGGATCGGGCCTAAGCCAGTAGGTGGACATCCCCCAAGGGGTCCCGGACTGCGAGAGGGCATAGGCTGGGCTGAGCGACCCTCTCCCCCATCCCACCCAGTGCTTGAGATTCATGCCTCTAGTAGATAATGAGATGCTAACCTGAATGCAGGTGGGTGTTAAACATGGTTCACAAAGTATGTTTTCTGGATAACTGGGAAAGCCAAAGGGCAGCCCCAGGCATGGCTGCTTCTGACAGAGGGGAACTTGAAGAACCCTGAGACTGGGAGCATCTTCGTTACAGAAAGGAGGAGACAGGGCTGACCAAGCACAAGCCAGCAGGACAGAACCAGCCAAAGCAGGGATGAGACTTGAGAATTATGCAAATGTGGTGCACAAGACGGTCACAGGGAACTGTGGGCAATTCCACTGACAAGGGGCCTTGCCTAAGAAAGAAGTGTGTTTGCATATGTCTCTGTGTACACCAATGACTTCAGGGCAGATAATCAGAAATGACAGATAATCAAAGCATCCTTTAGCCTGCATCAATGTCTTGGAATTGATATGGATGGGTGTGGAAATGTAGAGCTTACAACACTTTCCACAAAATAATGAAATGCCTCTAAAGATGTGAATCAGGGAAAGCCAGGCAGCTGTCCTGCTGCTCCCATAAATGCATGTGGCTCTCCCATTCCAGCCGCAGCCCCTACCAGCATCACCCCTCAGGCTGGGGCAAAGCACCACACGGTCCAGTGTGCAGAGGCCAGGCCCATCCCACACCCTACCCTGAAGAGGCCAGGAAGACAGTTAAGTAAAATGATTACACATAAAAAAGGCAAAACTCTTAGTTTCTGCAGGACTCCAGCACACAATAATCCCACATTCATTATCAAATAAGAGACATGCTATACTGAATCAATGGTATGCCATATTAATACACTATTTAAAATAAAAAAGACTTGCTATGGTCATAATGCCGGTAATCTACCAGCAGCTAGCTAATTGAGTTCCCAAGCAGGCAGGAAGGCCCTCTCCTCTAGGGAGCCTGGTTGACCCTCTTCCGGTGAGAACTCCTGCTTTGTACTCAGATCACACTCTCTGCATTCCTTGTACAGTCAGCATTAGTTGATGGAAGAAGTGCATATCAAAGACTGCCTGGGTTGAAAAGGGACCTATATCCAGGGCACTTGCTGGTGACCTACCAGCAGGGCTGGTTTCCAAGACATCAAACAAGACTCTTAGCCTGCAGAGTAGAGCCTAGCATGCCCTCAGGCAGTCCTTTGTGCAAGCTGGAGAGTACAAACAACTCAGAAAATTAACATGGTAAGATTCTTAAAGAAGAGGTGGAAATGAATGGTGAGAAAATCATGGCTACATACAGTTGCAGAAAAACAGGGATGTCAGTGACAGGGCCTGATAATTGCAATGGCTGAATAGGGATACAGCAAGAACTCAGGGTCCTCACAGGCTGGGTATGAGTGGAGAAGATGTTTGGGACAGATCACAGCAAAAACCAAACCCAAACCGGGCAGAAGCTGAAAGAACTGAGGACAGTGGGATTGTCACGTACTGCCCTGCATCTTGCAGTATCTTCAGGTCTTCCTTTTTCTTATCTGCCAAACAGCCAATTTACAAATCCCCAGACTACTATTAAGAAGCGACAAAAGCCATGACAAGAAAGAATGGGCAAGCCATGGTTGTCAAGAGTCTTTAGAACACTGTTCTAAAGCAGGAAACAGGGGAGACAAAGGATCCTAAGGAAAGAGTGGGGTGGGGTGGGATGGAGTGGAGTAAAGTAGGGAGGAAATGGGCTGCACTCCACACCTGTGAGCTCCAGCAGGAGCAAGACCTGGTTGGGCCTCAGCACCTTCAACTCATCCATCCTCTAAATTTGGCAGCCTGATATCCTTTCTTGGACAGCAGAAAGGCCGAAGCAGATATACTGAATAGGAACAAGCTGAGGAGCAGCTATGACCTTCTAAAAAAGGACTGGTGGGGAGGGAAGAAAAGAATGAAAACTTGACTACAGCGTGTTTATAAAAAGCTGATACATAATTCAGTATTTGTGGAAACTTTGCTGGTTTGTTTGGTGGCAGAAACCAAATTGGAAATCTGCAAGGTGTGTAAATATCATTTACAATTTTGAAAATACTTGTGAAGATTAAGTGAAACGGTGCCAGTGGGATGTGCTCTGAAAAGCACAGGGTACTGTTACAATGGGAGGAAGTGTTGTTGCAAGCCACATGCTTCACATAATTGTTTGTTGAGTTAGAGGGCCACATGGGCTCTCCTGGCTACCAGAACAGGCTGTGGGAGGCCCTCACTGAAACCAGGCAGCTCCTGGGCCAGAGTGCCTCGCCAGGCACCTACTGCAGAGCCCAACTATGCATTCTTAGAGACTCATATACTATACTGGGAGCTTTTGCCCTTAGGCCTTCTTTTCAAATGCAAATACCTCTGGGAAGGCTGACACTTTAACTGATTCATTCTCAGGTGTAGAGCACAGGTTGTCAAGCAGACAGGAGCTGGTATGGAAACCACAGCTTTGCTCCAGCTTGACTGTGTGAACTTGGCAAATAACCCACTTGACCTCAGCACCTTCATATGGAAAAGAGACCTTGGGCAGGTAGATACTAGTAAGATGGACCTGTAAACTCTAAAAGTCAGATGTAGGATTGCCAGATATTAAGAAGCAACAAAAACTGTGACAAGGAAGGAGTGGGCAAGCCATGGTTTTCAAGAGTCAGCAGGGCAACCAGTTACATCTGAATTTTGGACACACAACAAATACTTTTTTGTTATAAGTCTGTCCCACATAGACTTATACTAAAAAAAAGTATTTGTGGGAGTCCTATGTTTTTATATGCTAAACCTAGCAACTGTAATCAGATGGACTTTTCTCTCCAGAGAGAAAACTCCAGGGAGAGGACAGGCAGTAAGTGGGAAAGGCAGGGAGCAAAGAGGAATGGGAGTAGGGGCAGCTCCAGGCATTAGACTGCCTCCTTCACAACTAAGGGCTGACCTAGTGTGATGACATTCATAAAATGCACTTGACCAAAGGGCTTCAGCCAAATGCAAGATCTGTGGGGGGCCCTCCTTTGGAAGGGAAGGACTTCTGGCGATTGCCATCCTGAGCAATGAGGGGCCACTTCTCTGCCTGTGACCTGATCCTCCACTGTTCCTCCCAACACATAACTTTCTTTACCTCCCTCCCTCAATAATACTCTTCAATGGCTCCCTCCAGCTGCTCTGTGAAATCCAAGCTTCCTAGAAGCTCACAGAAGGCCCATTTGATGGATTAGCTATAGACCTTCCCAGCCTGGTATCTTCCCCTCTCACCACACCCTTCCCTTCTTCATATGCCTGGAAAATCACTTCTCTTTCCAAACATCAAAGCCTGTACCCTTCCCAGAGAACTGGCCCCTCCCTCTTCCCTTTGGAGTCAGCTCATCTCCCTTCCAGGTCTTCACAGTATCCCCAGTGAGTCTCTGCTGGGCAGGGCATCACACACTGTATTCTAGTTTATACATTCCCACTGTTGGTCACTGCCTACACAACTCCTTGAGGGCAAGTACTTCAGTCTTAATTTATCTATGACTCTCTGGTCCCTGCCACAGTTCCTGGTATTTGATGAGTACAGTAATTATTTGATTGATTAATTAATACACTGGCTGGTCTCTGTTGACAGAGGACATTTGTTGAGGGATTTATTGGTCCTTTCCTCTCCACCTCTGTGCTTCTTCATAATTCTTGGGGGTCACAAATCATCTCTGGAAATAGCTACTTTCTACCCATCCCCATACACCCTGCCTTACTGTTGCAAGCACTGAGCAAGCCTCCCTGAGACTCTCAACTTTGAGCTGGCATTTACTATTTTATAAACTATATTCTAGTTCATATTTATTTAGCAATTTAGCACACTGCCCACTTCCATTTCTCAGAACAGTATAGGACAGTGGTCGGCAAACTGCAGCTCTGTTGACTAATGAGTTTGCCGACCACTGGTATAGGAAATCCAACCTCTGCCAGGCGCTCTGCAGTTGCCCTTTCTTCAGAAATCTGTTCTAGCCTAAACTCAGTTGTGGCTTAGGTTCCAATTCTCCAGAAACAAACTACAGTGTGTATCAGAAACATGGGGAGAGCTACAACCCAAGTTCTGAGGCGTGGCCCATGATTTTGTATTGCTAACCAGCTCCCAGGTTATGCCTAAGTACTGGTCTAGACCCTTGGCTTCCATCCTGCCCAGTTTGTGCTCTCTTAGACATACTGCCCAGTGTCATGGGCCCCTGATCTGAGCAGACACCTCTCATCCATCCGAAATGCGTCCCTAGGAACACACAGTCAGGCCTTAAATCCACTGGAGCCCTGAGCCTGATGTGATGAAAAACCAATGATGGCACGCTTCAGAGGCCTGAGAACAGGGAGTGCTGGGACCTGGCCTGCAGAACAGCGTGCATTTCGTGTAACCAGTCTAAACAGACTGAGGGAGGGCGGGCACACAGCTGTTTCTTATTCAGGGCCCAAGGGGCCCACGGAGTGGGAAGTCAAGTACAGTGCTGACTGCTTGGCAGGCCCCTGCAATCAGGACACGGAGGGCACATCCGCCTCTCCTCCGAGGGGCAGGGCAAGAGGAGATGCGCGGGAGAGGAGGACATGTGCCCAGCAAATATCCTGATGCTTTAGGGGCAGGTAACCACCGATACCTCACTCTGCCATGACTAATGTGCACCCTGGGATTCGGAGGAATCTCCGCCTTACAGGAGAAAGAGCTAGGAGGGGACCCCTCTGATGGGGTGCTTCTCAGAGAGTGGTCAAACACCAAGGGCATTAAGGATCTCCCAAGCTGAGTGCTTAGTGAGTGCAGATTCTCAGGCCCCATCAGCTCTACAGAGTCAGAACCTCTGGGGCAGCCTGGCCTGGGAATCTGCATGCTCCGAGGTCTCCTCAAGTTATTGTTGTTACGTTCACTGATGTTTGAGCAGAGCAAGAGTGGCTCGAGGTCCCCTTGTGCTGGAAGCCAAAGCCCTTCTCAATAACCTTTCTTCAAATCTATCAATGCTGCACTGATTGGGCTGGTGATCAAGGACCCCCTAGATCACAAAGAAGGGCTCCCTCCTCTACACTGTACCCCAAAGATCACACACTCTCCGAGTCAAGGGAAGCACCTGGCTTCTCATTCTTGGCATTTTCTAGATAATCAACTTAGTAATCAACAAACATTTATTGAATACTAATTTGGTACAGATCACTCCACCAGGGGAACACAAAGAAGCATGAGCCATGATTCCTGACAGCAAGACAGGCAGTGCATGAGGTAAAGGCCACTCAATCCCAAGGGACACCCTGGGGCAGAAAGCACAGTGAGTGAGTGAGCGAATGGGACAGCGGGTGTTCTTTTGAAATCTGCTACAATCAGTGTTACAGTCATCACCTAAAAATCATTAGTTGTAATTGAGAAAATCCATATGCCTTGTGTATTCCAAAACCAACAACAGCAATGACCTCCGTTTGTGGAATACTTGCACAGTACCATGTGGAGTGCAAAGGAGTCTCTTTAAAATTCCCTTACTTAATCCTCTCTGAAACCCAATGAGGTAGGTACCATTATTTTTCAATTATGAATGAGGATTCGGAGCCTGTGGTTGGTAACTACATGCCCAAGTTCACACAGCTAGACGAGTTGGGAGTCAGGAAGCAGTCTCGGTCGTGTCTGATTCCAATAACCCAGGTTGGCCTTATGTGTGACAATCGTGAATAATCTAGACAGAATGTAATACAATGTCAGACATGCACACGACAATTAAAAGGCATAGTGGTCCTCCAAAGGAAGAAAAAAATCAGACAAGTTTGTAAGAGTTAGGACTCAACTTCACAAAAGAGATGAACCTTTGGAGAGGAGATTCTGAATCTTCCTGAGCTAGCAGGTACCCCTTCACCACGTGTCTTTCTAGAAAAGCCCTGGGAATCCCTGGAGGAGAAGTTAGGTCTAAGATGATGCATGAGAACAAGTTCAATGGAGCTCGCTCTCCACCCCATGCTCTTCCGCGCTGGTGGAGGCTGGGGTAAGAACAGTTCATCACTGGCAATGTTCAAAACCGGCCTCTGCTGGATTCACAAAACATTCAACTAGGTTTGTTCTTTTATTATTATTATTTTTTTACAGAAGGGCTGGGAATAAAAACAAAAAAGACAACTTGATGCAAGGCCTTACCGAATAAGCACTCTGGGAAGTCACTGAGCAGAAAATTGAATTTAAGTTTCTCCAAAGGATACATATTCCCCATCCTCCCAATGCTTTGTGGAATGATCCATTCCCTCTATAAGGAAGTCATGAAACCAAGGAAACACTTCAAACTGCAGAAAACACAATGTACTGTTGTGTGAATCCAGACTCTTGGAACCAATTCAAATTCTCAATGTATAGGGTTTCGTCCCCTCCCTTCCCCTCCACGGTACATGTAACCTTCAATCTTCTTGCAACAGTATGTTTTAAAGCGTGTGTGTGGTTTTCCTGTATACACTGTTTACAGAGGATGAGAATGAAATTGTATTCTGGCCAAGAAAGCAGAGTGCCATCCCCAGTAACTCTGCTGTCTTGCTGCCCCACCCAGCTACCAACTGATCAGTCCCAGAAGTCTGCAGTGCACTCAGAAACAACCTTTTCCCAGACAAGGACGGAAATTCTCAGTGTGATTGCAAAAGCTCCAAACATCTCTACACATCTCCCCTTTGAGATGCTTCTAAGGTTTTCAAAATATGAGAGGTATAAAATTACCATCTGGAACAAGCCTTTGAGATCATCCAGGCCAGTCCCCAAATTTTATGCTTGGGTAAAATAGTATCTACATAAGGTCACTGCCTTTTACAAGAATTCAGGTTCTAAACTGCAGCATTATTTCCCAATATGAATGTATTCTGTATAATATGGATTCTTTCTGACCTCAAATCAAAATAAGTGTCCCATTGTCAAATCACTTTGGGAAATGCCACACATATTATATCCCTCACCTACCCTCTTCTCTCCTCTGTAGAGTCACAATGTAGATTACAGGACTGCATTGAAGAGTCAACTTAACTGATAGATATAATTGAAAAAAGACTTTGTCTGAGGTAGTATCAGCTACCATATAAGATACTACACACTAATTGTCCTAAACAACAGATACTTGTTTTCTCACAGTTCTGGAGGCTCAAAAGCCCAAGATCAAGGTTCCAGCAGGGGTTGGTTTCTAGTGAAAGTTCCCTTCCTGGCTTATACATGGCCACCCTCTCCCTGTGACCTCACATGAAAGAGAGAGAGAACCAGACCTTTGGTGTCTTGTAAAAAAAAAAAAAAATATATATATATATATATATATATATATATATATATATATATATAATTGATTTCAGAATAGGAGAGATAGAAAGATGAGAGATTCATTGATTGGCTTCTCCCTACTGGGGAATGAGCCCATAACTGCAGGCATGTGCCTGGACACAGAATTGAACCATGACCTCCTGGTTCATATCTCAATACTCAACCACTGAGCCACAGCAGCTGGGCAGGTGTCTCTTCTTAACAAGGACACAAATCCTATAGGCTCAGGGCTTCACCCTTATGATCTCATTTAACTTCAATTACTTCTTTACTCTAACCCCGTGGTCGGCAAACTGCGGCTCGCGAGCCACATGCGGCTCTTTGGCCCCTTGAGTGTGGCTCTTCCACAAAATACCACGGCCTGGGCGAGTCTATTTTGAAGAAGTGGCATTAGAAGAAGTTTAAGTTTAAAAAATTTGGCTCTCAAAAGAAATTTCAGTCATTGTACTGTTGATATTTGGCTCTGTTGACTAATGAGTTTGCCGACCACTGCTCTAACCAGAGTCCCATCAGGGGCTAGGACCTCAATGTATGAGTTTTGTGGGACACAATTTAATTCATAGCAGGTGTGAAGATGCAAAGCACAAGTCAGTAGAAGTTTCCTCTCTTTCTTGCATTCCCCTCCTCTCCTCCCTTCCTCAAACCCCTTTCTGTCCAACCCTTTATATTACACAGAATAGGAAAACAGTCAATTCTCAAGAAATAATTTTTAAAATGATGGAAAATAAATCAGAATGGATGGGAAACACCTCATTGTCTGCGCTGCCCCTGAGACCACCATATTCCAGGAGACTCCCAGTTCAACTGTATCTGAATTTTCACTCACTATATTGAGGATGACTTATACTTCAGGAACCATTTTCAGATTGACAAGTCAGGACTTGCAGCAGCTCACAGACTGGGAGCCCCATTGTTTTCATTGTCGCATGACAAGGCCATGGGTAACCTGCTCCACCACATTTCAGCATAATAGAACTGCCTACCTATAGATCCCAGGGGCCCTGTTGGAAAAAGTCAGCTTCATAAGTGAGAAACTGCTGTGATGGTCTCCCTTTTAAAAAAAAAATAGTGACTTCGAGATAACAAAGGGATATTTCAAACACTTTTTGTACAATAGCAATATTTAGTGCATAGTCTCTTTAGAATACTTTGAGAGGTGACTGCTCTTACTTGGAAGTACAAGAAGGTCCAGTTTGTGTTTTGAAAACTCAGTCTGTTACCCTTTCATGCTTTGAACAGCAGCATGCTCATATTTCGTCATTTGGGGCCATGGATAAAAAAAATTCCCAGCATGACTAGGGTTGAATTTACACAGCTCTGTTGAATTTTCACTGTTCTTCCTTCTCTCCATTTCCTGATAAACTGCAGAAAAAAGTGTGTGCACTCACAGAGGAGCCAATTGGAGGATTAGAAGGTTAACAAATATGGTTGGGCACAGAGTGTCTAATGCTTACTCAAGGAGGTGCCATTCACATGGACCATGTTGTGACTATGTTTAGCACCCCCATGATGTCTATAAATTGTGAAGTTACTCTTTGTGGTATGAACTTACTCACCACGGAAGGAAAAGTCTTGCTGCAAATGCTGGTCATCTAACGTTTCATTGGCCCCACATACTTACATCTGCCCAAGCCCTAGCACATGCCCCTGCCAAGTGCCTTCAATGGAGACTCACTAGATAGCTGATAGGTATATTGCAACAAAGAAATGAATGAATAGCTCTAACTGGTTTGGCTCAGTGGATAGAGCGTTGGCCTGCGGACTGAAGGGACCCTGGTTCAATTCAGTTCAAGGGCACATGACCAGGTTGCTGGCTTGGTCCCCAGTAGGGGGTGTGCACAAGGCAGTCAACCAATGATTCCCTCTCATCATCATCATCTCTCTCTCTCTCTCTCTCTCTCTCTCTCTCTCTCTCTCTCTCTCTCTCTCTCCCTACCTCTCTGAAATCCATGAAGAATGAAGATATATTAAAAAAAGAAACAACAATGAGTGAATAATCAATTCTGGGGCTCTCTGACTGTGGGTTGCTCACACACTATTCTATTCTGATGTCTGGTCTTTTCAGTCTGGCAGCAGCAGGCAACATAATTCCTATTAGGGAATTTCAGAGCAAATAGAAGGAATAAAACAGTAAAAATTAAAAAATACAAGTGAGTCTCTGTTGACCTTTCTATGGATGGTTCTAGTCCAGTGAAGGAGGGAATGTAGTTAAAATACAGCTGTCCCATCAGCATCACGAGGTCTTGTTTTGTTTTTCTCATTTCAGAAACCATATTTGAAGGGTCTTTAATTAGAAAGTCCCTGGTTTCTCACCAGAGAATCCAGGAGAGCTTTCTACAAGTTTCTTCTTTTAAAAAGAAAAAGACATTTGGCACCAAACAGAACATGCCATCACCATTGGTGAGCCCCATGTTTATGTCTCCACTCTGATTACATCATTAACTGTGGCTCATCAGTAAGTATCTCTGAGCCAATAAACCGAGGGAGAGAAGCTCCCTCCCCAAAGCATTCTCAGTCTGCCGTGGTCAGAAAGAAGAAAGTTCAAGAAATTGCAGTTTCTCTCTGTGGCCCCTTTGTGGGCCCAAAGCAGCTATTAGGGAGCATTGGTGTCCCTAGATTATGTGCTAAACAAACCAACATCTGAACCACAGAAGGGCTGGGCCGGACTGGGCTGGTCTGCAGGGGCCTCCTTTGTCTGGGAATTGGAATCATTCCTTGGTTTCTTTTCACTCCTCCTCCCCACCCCCAGCTCCTTCCCCTCTCCCAATTCATTCTTTAAGAATTTATCCTGCTGCTTCTTTAACTCAGCATGTGTCTGGGCAGATATCCAAGAAAGCTCCCTTCAGCCAGGACAACAACAGGAACAGGAGGAAAAAAAATCCTCCACTTCAATGCAGTCCTCCCCGCCTGCCCCAGCTCTCCCTTCTCTCCTGGCTTTTCAGAGCTCATGATTGATAATGTCCTCCTCTTTCTCACCCCAGGACTCCACATGCCATTCTATTAGACAACAGGGCCTCTGTGAGGTGACCTGGGAGCCCAGCCACTGGGCACTGAGACCCCCTTGGGGTCTTTTAAAGAGAAGGGAAAAAAGGCCCAAAAGGGGCCCTGGATGGGGGCAGGCCTGCCAGGTACAAAGCAACCTGGAGCTGAATGCAGGGAGCTTCTGTATAGGGCCAGGGCTTGGCAGGGAGCTCAGGGAGAGAATGAGGAGACAAGGAGGGGTGAGGACAGGTGAGAGGGTCTTTCCATACTTTCTTGCCACCCTTTCCTTTACCCTAGTAAGGAAGGCAAAAGATTTCTACAATCTGAAGAGAAATCAGAGTATGAAAGGCAACTACGCTGAGACTTCCAAGGACTAAGGACATTTTGAACCAGTGACAATCACTCTGTGCAGAACTTTCCTTTTGAACTCTATTGGCGTCCCTTTGAAACCCCTTGAGAGAAGACATGGCATCTTCAGTTACATTTTGTTACGAAAAGTCTCAACTAACAATTGGTGAGCACCTACTAAATTCCAGGGACTGTGCAATCTGTGTACTCGTTCATAATTCCATCAAATCCTTGAAACAACATGGTAGCCATTACTCCTTATAACCTTATGGGGAAACTGAGGCACAGCGCGATTGTTCCCCCTTGTACTGGGTTCATATAGCTAGTATGTAACATGTCGTGAACTGAGCTCAGATCCTGTGAGACCAAGGGCCTTACTTTTTCTTGACTTCCTCTGCTGCTTCACTAAACATTGAAAGAATGATCGAATGAAGAACTCCTGGACATAACTATTGCTATTCATATTCGCCCTATTTGCACCATCCAGAAATCTGCATCATCTAGGCAATTAATTTTCTCCTTGTTCTTCATGACTATCTTGGGATGCATGGGTCAGATGAGGGTTGCCCCAAAGTGGATGAGCCATATTTCCTCATTCTACCTTGGAAATGTTTTCTGGGATTTCCAATTTTACCCTGTAGCTTCTACATTTCAAGGCGGGGGTCGGTTTGAAAGCCATCGGCTTGATAGGTATTTCTATCTTTTCTAAAAGAGCACTTGAAAATATTATCTACCATGTAAGAGACAATGCTTGCTTAAAAATACTTTCAGCAATATTCTGCAGATAAATCTGTGCCATTTGTTAAATGAAAATGGTCAAATGTTTCCCGTTTCCTTGTAGCTTCCAGCACACTGACAGCCCAAGTCAGTCCCCGATGTAGATAGGCGGAGCCCTGAGGAGCCAGGGAGCTCCCACTGCTTTAGATGATTTCTGCTTTGCTTCGCCTCTAACTGCTGAATTTTGTACTAAGCTTGTAAACCTGTGAAATTCCTTTGGAAACAGACAAAATATAATTCCTTGATAAATAAACAACCAGTATCCATCCCAGGCTGTTGCTATAATCTGAAACATCTTACCTTAATGTTCCCACTTGGGGATAGAGCAAGTTCCTGAATGGAAGAGAGAAGAAAACTAACTCTATCTGACTTGGTGAGCAATGCGGAGAGTGGATGCCCCTCTCTCCTGGGAGAGGCGCTGAGAAGCAGTCTCCCCAAGGAGTAGAGGAGAGGAACAGTATCCATGGAGGAGACTGCAGTCTCCATGGCAGCAGCAAGGTCAAGACTCTCTTTGCTCCTTCATCTCCAGCTCCTATCACTAGGGGTCCTAGCCCTTACCTACTTTCTGTGATTATCCACCCCTTTCTTCATCTGCTTTCCTGCCCACTGCCTTTCCTTCTCATTGCTCCTCTTCCTTCTTCCCCCTGCTTCTTCTTCTCCCCTCCCCTTCTTTTTCCCAATTGTCTCAAGGGGGGTGGGGTTGGTAGAAGAAGGAGGAGATAGCCAAAAGTTATAACTTGTCATTCAGAAGAATAGTCTGCTACTGTTAAATATTTAGTGGGTCCTTTAGAATAAAAGTTAATGGTATATCCATTGAAATTTTATGTTAGGC
The DNA here is from genome assembly GCF_027574615.1 of Eptesicus fuscus. NCBI lineage: Eukaryota > Metazoa > Chordata > Mammalia > Chiroptera > Vespertilionidae > Eptesicus > Eptesicus fuscus. The sequence goes on along the minus strand of NC_072484.1, from coordinate 80,208,075 downwards.
CCTCAGAAACATAGAAGAGCAATAGAGAAATCCATCAACAAATACCTAACAAACATCTACTTTATGCAGGTACTGGGTTAGTGGGGCAACAGTGTTAAAATTAGAAATAAATGTCTCACAAGGTAAATGTCTAGTGAGACACACAGACACACCACGTTAAATAGCCATGTGAGGGAATCATACAGAATTCTACCTGTGATGTTACCTGCAGCAAATGAGCAGGTGCTGGGGCAGAGAGGACTAGGAGACAAGGTGTGCCCCAAGAACTCGGAGACAGGATCCACCAAGGGGTGGGCTCCAAGAAGAGAAGTTTGAGGTGGGCACTGAAGGATGGGTAGGCTTTGGAGAGGAGCCGAGAGGCAGAAGGGAGCTGCAGTCTTAAGACCTACCTTCCGCCATCTTCCCCTGCCCATCATCTTCCAAGTCACCCTAACTTGACTTAAGATTTCGGCAGGGGTGAAGTGGAACCTGGGTGGAATTTGGGGTCACAGTGAGTACTCTGTCCTGTCAGGGCACTGGGGAGTCACCCTCTCAGCCATCTGGGATTATTGCCATGGCTGCTATTCAGCCAAGGTGCTTATTATACACTGAGGATTCATAAAGTATTGTTTTCTCTTAAATTCAACTAATCCCATACTTAACTGGTCTTAATGACATTGCTCACCACAAGGACTTACAACATCTAAGTAGCATGATGAAGGGAGAAGTCAAATAATTTCTTATTTGTGAATCAAGGGGATTGATGTCAAAGATCTTTTGGCTCTCACATCTGTGTTATCTTCCCTGCTACATCTTTGGCACCTGCGCTAATAAAGATTATTCCTATTTTGCTCTTGCACAAAAAGTCCCTGGTCTCAAAGAAAAGAGTCTGTTTGGCAGCAAAGTTTGAACTTCTTTGACCTGAGAATGACCCTCTGGCAGTGCTGCCTAGCTGCTCATGTCATAGGGTGCCTTCCTGTCAACAGGTGGTACTTATGCTCCCAACTCCTGGCTCCCAGTGGGTGTGAGTCCTCATCACAGAGCACAACTTTTCAGCACCAGATGACAGAACCAGGCAGAAAAGTGCCATCTATGTCCTGCTAAATAAAAATGGTTCCCCTTTGTTTATTTTATATATATAATAAAGATATATATATATATATATATATATATATATATATATATATATATATATATATATCTTTGGGAAAAAAAAATATATATATATATATTTTTTTTTTTTTCCCAAAGAGGAAGGAAGAGGGAGGAAAAGAGATAGAAACATCAATGATGAGAGAGAATCATTGATTGGCTGCCTCCTGCATGCCCCCTATTGGGGATTGAGCCCACAACCAGAGCATGTGCCCTTGACTGGAATCTAACCCGGGATCCTACAGTCCGCAGGCTGATGCTCTATCCACTGAGCCAAACCAGCAGGGCTGTTTATTTTCTTAAAATACAACTGCATTGCTAGAACAGGGAAGGATAAACTATCACTGGCTCTTGTTTTGTTACATATCCTCCCCCAGATGGATAGAAATGTATATTTTTCATTAATGGCACTTGCAAGGAAACAAACCCAGAGCTATCTACTAGTATTTCTTTCTAGTCTATTAAATGCTAACAGCTTCCAAGTAACCAGTATCTACTCTAGGATTTAGAGTCTGCTTGATATTTTGTGTAGGTGGCAATCTAGTCTAATGAATATCTCATAAGGAGCTAGAAACAGGCAAATTCTCTTTTTATGTCTAGAGCCAAACTGGAAATAATTGTACCACGGGACTCTGAGCCACATTGACACATGTATCTGCAGGGAGAGAGCATTGGGAACTTCTCAATCAGAGACCTAGGCTTTCAATAGTGGACCAGCCCTTGCCCTGCGCTATCTCTAAAGACTACAATTTTCAGATGTAGCTACTTCATGGAACAGGTTGAAGATACCTATGATATCTGCAGTGGGTCGGATGGAGAGTAAGTCCAGTTACAGGGTAGGGTTAGATAAGTGGGTTGCAAAGAGCTGCCTCAACACTTACATACGCTGTTCATGGAACTTCTAAGAGGAATTCTGGAATGAATAGCTAAAGAATTAAAAAACCCTTTACCACATTTTGATTGGAAGTTATTTGCTAAGCAGTGGTTAAATACCAACTGTCAATGATTTTAGAAGGCAATCTTAAATTGACAAATATTTACATACAAGACACTGCTAGATTTTATGAAGATATGTGAGAAGACAGAGAAAGGATTACTACATGATTATTACTGCCGGAAAGTTATAATCTGCCAAACACTACCCGGACTGCCTGGAGATAAAGGAGTTGAAGGTAACAGGTAGTCTGAGCTTAAGTTCCTCTCTTCCCACACTTCCTAAGAAAAGGATGGGGTGCCAGGGCCACGGATGGAGAAAGCACACTTTCTCCCCAGATCAGCCATGCTCCAACATGGGTTATTCCATTCTGCAGAGCAGAGGTCACTGTTGTACTAATAAATGCAGTTAACCAACAACTAGTGGTTGAAGGCTTACACAGGAATCCAAGAATAAGGGAGAAACACCTGGGAATTTGATCATTAGAGAGAGATATGCCTTGGAGAGTGGCTCCAGAAAACCACAGTCCCTTCCGCCTTTCTTTTCTACATGGAGCCACACCAGGAGCTATGCTGCCACAGATGTGGGGTACTGCTCCCCAAGGCAGGTGTCTCCACTGTGGACAGCATCAAGTCCCTGGATATACCATGAGGAACCATGCCAGCTCTGATTCTGAGGAGACTCTTTTAAGCACTTAACTGAAATCTGCTTCTTTGCCATTCTCACCCATGCTTCTCTGACCACCTCAGTGAGATAGTGAAGAGTCAATTTATTCTGATTCCTTAAACAATGCTGCAAGCACTTATTAAACACTCAGCCATGTGCCAGGAATGGGGTATGAGTGAGGGAATAGTGCAGATCCAAAGCCTTTATGAAAGGTGCACAAACAGGAAAGTGAAATGGGACAAATGTTCTGTCAGAAGGATCCTAACAGGCATGGAAGCAGCCACAGGTGAGGGAATAAGGAGTGACATGTGAGCTTGGGAAGTCTCTGGACAGGCCAGCTCTGATAGAGCATCCCAGGCAGAGGGAGCAATGCACAGAGATGCTGAAGGGCATGGAAAGACAAAGAGTGTTTGAGGAGATTCATGATAATGCAAAGGAAAGGAGACGGGTCAGTTGATAAAGAGCTTGGATTCTACCTTGCAGATTGGATTGCATTCTGTAGGTGATGTTGAGGCAGAGAGGCATTTAAGCAAGGCCTTGCTGGGAGGTAGGCAGAGAAGGCATTAAAGCCCTGTTTTATATATGAAAACAATTGTAGCACAAAGAGACTATTGCCTGAGGCCACTCAGCCAGTGAGGTCTAGGACACAGGTCTCCCTACCCCCAAACTCAGGGCTTCCCACCAACACCTGCTGTTTCCAGAGTCAATATATCTTGGTGGGAAGCAGTATATCTCATTGGACATCCTGTGGGAAGCAGTATCCTTACCTGCCAATAAGAAATTGTAACCCTCTCACTTCAATGAAAGGAAATGTCACTTTGATGGCTCCCAAGTTAGCACGTATACATTTCTATCAAGTCGCCAAATGTCATTGGGACTATTTATCCTCTGCCTTTCTGCACTCAATTGTGAGCTCCTGGAAATCGGGGACTATGTCTTCAGGTGTATTGAGACAAGTGTGTATTGAACAATCACCATGTGCCAGGCACTGTGCTAGACATGGATATCCCTCCGTAAGTGAGCCACACACGCCTCTGCCCATGGGGGTGCCTGCAGTCTTTCCATCTCTGAGCTCTCAGGACTTGGACATAGGTTGACACTCCAAAAAGGTCTGTGAACAACGAAGTGAGTAGATGTATACTACTTTCCCCAACTGATGGGGGAGTTTCCTGAAGTTGTGTCCTGTGTGTACACAGCTTGTAAAGGGGCAAGGGAACCCGAGTCCCACCTCCTGCTCCCCATCTCACCCCCCATTTAAAAACATGGGGCTCAGGAAGAAGGCACACAGCAGGCTGGACTTCATAGTCCAGGCCAGGTAGAGGAGGAGCAGATGAGCCGGTATCTGAATGTGGAGACGAGACAAGCACCCCATCAGAAGCTGTAAGAGTCAGGAAATTAGGGGATGATGCCTTCACTGCCTCCTCGGGTCCTCACTTAGCACATTTATAATTCTCAACTCTATGTGATCGGGGAAGAAACTAAAGTCAGGAAACAGGAAAACCACTAGGCTGCACATTCAGCATTGGGGTCCAGAACCCAAGCTGCAGCCACGTTGCTGCCTGACTGCCACGTGGAGCTTGGCTGAGTGGCTCTGAGCCCAGACTGTGATGGCCTAGTGAGGAATGTCTTGCTGCCGAGCAGTCCAGGAAGAGCAGCCAGAGACGGCTGCCCCCGCCCATGACCCGCCAGCCTCCTTCAGCCCCTGAAAGGCAGGCCTTCTACAGTTTTCAGCTGCCTGCTTATTCTACCACCAACAGGGAGGCAAGGGTACCGCTTTCTGAAAAAATGATCCTGCATGTCCTGGGCTTGCTGCTGCTTGGGGATCATGAGAACCTGCCTTGTTCTCAAGGGTGCACATTGAGGTTTCATGCAGTCCTACTTCATTCTGGGAGACTCGTTCTCAATGGAAATTACAGTATCTACTTACTGCCAGCTGACGGTACTGTAACCCAAGGACAACGATATCATCTAAGCTGAGGCAGACCAAGGTAGCTGCCCCCTGTGTGGCCTCAGTGTGGACAGGAAAACATGCTTCACTGTGGTGCCATGCAAAACACTGAGTTTCCAGGACAAGGTTCCGGATGTGCCTCACCCCTGCTGCCCAACATGGCACCTTGAGCGGGCATGGACCTCTGGGGCCTCGTGTCCCACTGTAATACACGGGTGTTCTCTCCCCACTCAGAGGTTGTGTAAATCAAGTGAGAGAGAGCTTCCACTTCTGTTTGCACTTACACCTACTTCCAAAATTACTTGTGTGACTGTGTGCAAAGAAGGAGGCATGTATAGTAAGACTTACCATAAAAAGAAAAGACCCAATGTCACGGAAAAGAAGGATGAGAAAGAATTATAGCCGCCCTCTCAGTAGATGAAGTAGCAGGTGTGGATGAAAAGGGGCCACATGCTAACCTGACTAGCTCAGGGAAGGCCTGCATGGCGATTTTGCAAACTCAAGGATGGTCTGAAATTAAAACTTTAATGAAAAGCAGTTATGGTAGGTAGTCACGACCTAGGCCAGCACCGTCCCTGACAAAGATCAATCTTTACCTTAACTGAGCCTACTGTATTTTTGCATCTAAGATAACATATCATTGGAATGCCAAAGTGATTTTCCTTTTTCCAGACCCTCAAAGCACAGGCACTATTCTTCAGAGACCAAAAATCTCCTTATTGTTACTGAGTTAATTGTTGACTGTTAGCTATCCTGCACCCACCTAAGTAAAAGAAGTATGTCTATCATTTTACTTTTTATCCAATCCCAGAGGTTTCCCAGCTTTGCTTTCTCCCTAATCTATCACCTATGGAGTTCATGAAGTCCACTTACATCTCCTCTTTTGATTGTAATGTATAAAACAAGGTAAAAAAATCACCATTCTCTGGAGCATTATACCAATACATTGACATTCTGCTTCCTGGAAATTGTCAAGTTTGGCTCAAATAAACTCATAAAAATTCTTTACAGGTTTAAATGTTTTTTTGTTTTGTTTTATGTTAACACAGGTAAGATCAGAAGTCCTAATGGAGAGGAAGTGAGCGCTAGTGGGTCTATGTGGGGCTTGGCATCACCACTCAAAGGACACCAGGTGATTGCCATCCCCAACTGAAGGTGACATTTCGATTTCTCTTTAGAAAACCAACATGACCATCTATCAAGAGAAGAAGGGAAATCTATTTCCCCTCTCGACTGTCCTAATAAAACAATCCCAGAGCATAAAAAACTACACAAAACATTGTTCAACTGCTTTCAAAAGGCCAATAATAACAGACTATTAAAATAAATTTGTGTGTATTATACATATATATACTCAATGAAATATTATCTGGTCGTTAATCACTAAGAAAACATAGGGAAGTATTTGTGACAATGGTAAGTGAAAGCCAATGCAAATGGATATAAACAATGATTAGCACACTGTAGCTTGTTTGTATGGAGAATGATGATAAAGGGTGCACTCTACCAATGGAACCTATTCCTGATAGGCTGGTGAGATGTGAGGTATATGGGGTGTGTGTGTTTCTTTTCTTTTCATAAAAAGAAGTCTCAAACTGTTTTTATAAACATTTTTGTGAAAATAACAAATATCAAAGAAATAATTCATGCCTCAAGTTCTCTCTGCCAAAATCAAAGTAGGCCATCTTTAACTTTGGCAGATATGATTTTGATCTTTTTAAGAGTGGTTAATTCACTGGGTGGTGAAAGTAGGCATTAAGACACTAAGCAAAGCCAACTAAGGTCACCTGGGACCTTGACAACCTATGGTCACTGCCCCAATGGCCACGGTCACTAGTTTTCAACTGCAGGAGACCATGCGTCATCATGGACAGCACACTCCACTGGGAGTCCTGGGCTCAGTGTCACCTGACCTTGGCCAAAGTCATGCCTTGCTTCCTTACCTGCAAAACAAGGAAGCTAAAGCCAATGAACTCCCAAGTCCTCCTTTTTCAGGTTCAATGATTTTATGATCCTCTGAATCTCCACCAGAATAAATTCCTTTTTATCTGAAAAACACTTTGTAATAAAATATCTCTGGAATAAAAATAATTTACCTCAATTTAAAAAAGAACTTTGTTTCTTAAAAGGCAGCGTGGACTAACAAAAGTTAGTGTGAAATGTGTAGGTAGGCAGACAAGGGCTCGATTCTATCTTGCCACTTCCTAGATGTTTACACTCTTTTAGGAAAACACTTAATTTGGCTGTAAAAGAGAATTAAATGTCACAATATATGAAACACAACAGTGACGCAGAGTGACCAGAACACTTGGTTAAAATCACACTCAAGTCAGATGGCAAATATATCACAAAATGTATGTCGTATACAATAATCTGCCTATTCTTGGAAAATCCGAAGATACTCTGAAAAACTGTGTATTTCCAAGAACCAGATTTTTCAAGATATTTCCAGTTTCTCAGTTCACATGATCTAGTTGTTCATTGTCCCCCAAAAGGACACACATGCCCCAATTTCTTTTCAGAGAGTATGACTATCCATAGAGCATGTTCTGATTCCACTGAGACCCAGACCAAGAAGGCTCTGATTTTAAAAGATATTCCATCACTTCACTCTCCCCACTCACTCAAATGCCATGCTCAGTATTTGGCCAAATTCCTGCCTGAGTTCTGTCTTCAGGAGGTCAAATGGACAAAGACTAGATGTTCTATTTCTGAGGTCCCAAATTGAACTGTGTGACCCTACGAAAGTCACCGGTCTAGTTGGGACTGTGGTTGCCTGGTCAGGGGGCCGGTCAGGTGCATAATTCCGGCTGAGGTTTCAAACCACTGAGCTGGTGCCACAGTGCAGCTCTGCTTTCTGTCATTTAGGGAACGCACTCCATGGGCCTGCGATTCCTGTGTGCTGTCTGGATTCCACCCAGGGGGCAGTATTATCAGCTGACCCCAAACAGAACAGACCCCAGAGATTGTCAATTTCCCTAAATCTGTGGCTGGATCAGTGTTTAATGTGTTCTTGTCAATTCAGAGCAAGACACAGAGTTTGCTGGGTCAGAAAGAGGTGAGAGGGCCCATGGGGGAGGAAGGGAGTGCAGAAAGTGGCACGTTCGAAAGGATTTAAAAACAAACCCTAAGTGCTTCTGTTAAAACTGGGTCCTGGAGAATAAGAATGTAAAGGAGGAGACAATGTGGGGCAATGAGCTGAGGTGTCCTATTCCACTGAACGTGGACCTCTTGACAGGGAACAAAAGGAGGCAGCTGACGACTCATCCATGAGAGGCTGTACCTTCTCTTTCCGACACCTTGGTGTCCACAGAGGGGCTTGTGTCTGGCCTTCATGACTGGACATCAATGGGGAAATTTCCCTTCTAGTAAAGGCAGGCCCAGAGGTATCAAAGAGGTTCAAAACTCACTAGCATCAGGCCAGCCCCTCCCTAGAGGGCCCCTCTTTCCCTCCTGCATCTGCTCCCCTCGGCCAGCTGCTGACCTCTCCACGTATTTTCCCAAGATATGCTTCACAACTGCCCCTCAGCCTGGCCCCTCCAGCCTTCCTGACTATTTGCATTGTAGCCTCTGCTTGCACCTGCCACTTTCCCCCCTCAGGGGTCTGCCCTCGCCCCCCTCCCACCCATTAGCTGATTCCCAGGCAGATGATGCCCCTGAATGAAAGGCCAGTGAGACTGCAGTTCCCCTGCCTGCCTGCCCTGCCTGACCACTTTCACAGGAAGCTCCTAGGGAGTCCCTCCTTCCCCCCTCCTCCCTCCCCCAGGCCTTCTTCTTTTATCTGTTTTCCTTTGGTTCCCAGGCTCCCTCTTTACTTTTTCTCTAATATGTTTATTGATTTGGGGAATCAAATCACTTTTGTTTCGTCAAAGAAACAGCCTGGTGTTATGAAGAGAGCATTCGCTGGGAATCAGGAAAGCTGTATCAGACAAAGACTCGGAGGCTGGGCAGTGAGGATCCTCTGAAACCAGCTCTTTTAAGCCCGTCACTTCACAGATGTAGAAACAGAAGGGCCTCCCCCCAGCATGTGTGTGTCCTCAGGCTGTCATTTTGCCTGTTTCAGTCTCAGTTTCCTCATCTGCCTGGCAACATGGCAACAGAAACAATATGTTTCAACTTCAAAGAAAATCTTGGAGATGGTTATTGTGTTGGTTGACCGATGCAGTGAATGTGTAACCCTGGCTCCGTCCTCATCCTGAACACAGGGTGACAACCTGCTGAGTCCTTAGAGTTTCTGGGACAATGAAATGAGAGAGAAGTACAACCCAGAAGGCACCATATGCACAGGGATACTAAAGACAACACGGGTATTAGTAGTAACCAAAAGCAGTGTCAATCACAGCAACACCAACCCAAAAATGATAATTATGGGATGTGAAGGATGTGTTAACTAACTAACTAACTAACTAACCCTTTTGTGCTAAACATTTCACAACATATACATGTATCAAATCATCACATTGTACACCTGAAACTTGCACAGTGTTTTATGTCAATTACATCTTGATAAAATTTTAATGTCAAAAGGCTGCAGATTTCTGGAACCCAGGCCCCAAGAAAATGATCAAAGTACACAGCAGCCATACACAGTCCTAATACAATAAGTCTTATTGGATAATGCAAATGTCTATTGGCCATTTCTCCCTTCCTTGCCCCTATGAAGTAGATACAGACCCACCCTAACATCATCCATCTTCAAATCCAACTCACAGTGTCAAGTTCCATTCAAAGACCCTGCTCATAGTTCCTATCTCTGAGCTCTGAAGCCCTGATGGGATTTACCACACACTTTAATGTCAGATTGTGTATTGTCTAATTTTATTTCCTCATCAAGAGAGAGAGAGAGAGATGGGTCCTTAAAAGTGGGAACTATATTTATTATCAGCCCTTCATGGTCGACAAGCACTGGGTCCATAGGAAGAACTTAGTAAATATCAGTTAGTTGCTTGCTTTCTGAACTGAGAAGAGATCAGGATTCCAAGTTGACACTGAGTTCCTGGCTCAGTATGTGTCAAGCCCAAGAACTCCACATCTTCACACCTAGTCCCCCTGCTCAACAGTGTGATTATGACACTAGAGACAGAGTGCATAGACCGATTTGAGATTTCAGTTGACACTAAGTACAGCTAAGCCGGATTCAGGGGCCCTGAATTCCAAATACTTCATGTTCATGGCCATCTCCACACACCTGTGCTCATGTTTACTTCTTCCACCAGGAAAATCTCCTCTTCAAATCAGATTATTAAGTGCAATACAATCTTTAAGAACTCTGTTAGGATGCTGACCTCCTGGAATATCAGGTACCACTGCCCAATTTGTACCCTGCACAACCTCAGAGGCCAAAGTCCACAGTGTAGCAAGTCTGCGTCTACCTCCTCCCTGAAGCCCTAAGTACCTCAGCTCACATGGAGCTGACTTTAAGAACTTCCCAAGGGGGTCTTCTAATCAAATTTCCAAAGTGGAAGGGAATGTTATGCAGTCTCTGCCTATTGTTGAAAGCTCTTACTTCCTAGGCCACTTAAAATCTTCCATCATTTCAGCTCACAGTCAACTTTTCTTGCTTTGCCAATTCTGGATGTGTAAGAAGCCATAGGTGATTTTTACACTATTCATTGAAATGAATTAAACTTGAATGAATCAGAGGCATTGTACTTGGCCCTTGGACTTGACCTTCTGTTAAATTTGGTCCTTGCTCCTTTGAGCCAAAGCTCCTCCCAGCTCCACACACCAACTTGCACTGCCACCTTGAGCTTGCAGAGAAAGGCAATCTAATCCCCTTCCTCCACTGCTCTGCCTCTCTTCCTCCTTACCTCAGTCCAGAATGACATATGAAAGATTGATAGCTGAATAAAAAACAAGAAGCCAGCTAGTGACTCAATGTAACCTCTTCTTCCAGAACCCAGACACATCAGGAGAGAATGGGAGTTTCTGTAAGAGAACTCTAGGAGGCATCCGAGGTCTGCACCAAAGAGGGAGAGTGGAGTGGAATGGAGGACCAAGAAAGAAGAAAGAGAGGACAGGCAAGGCTTGGGATGGACTTCAAGCCGGGGAAAGGCCCCAGCTCCAGAGGAGAATCATTCTACCTTCAGATCAGCACCTCCTTCTGGTAATTTTTCCCCTTTATTCTGGGACAAAGGAATGACACAGTCTGGAGAACCAGACCATCATCTCATATGGAGACAAGAGTTGTTCCTATGAGCCCCTCCACCTGCACATCCCCAGAACCCAGTTCACATGGCAACTATAGGAGTCAGAGATGTCCTCCTTCACTTTGCATGTTAGGAAATGGAAGTTTGAAGGCTTTCTGTTCTCAGCTAAAGATGAAGTACAACTAAACTCACGTCTGGATGACTCTAAAGTCATTTCTTTTTCCCCTCATTCTGTGGTCAAAAGGCTATATTTTCCTGATCACCTGGAGAATTTACTGCAAAGTCATCACTTTTCTCCTTGACTACACTTCATTCTTTTGAATGTTCACTATTTTGGATAAAGAACCTGCCTCCCCCAAGCAAAAGACAAAATTCTTGAAGGCAGGGAATAGGTCACAACCTCTATATTCTCAGAGGTGCTCAGGTAACCTGTTAAATTTGCTGTCTTATGGGCCAGAGCTATTCACCCCACCCAGCAACCTCCATTTCTACAACTATCTCACATCCAGTTTCATGAGACTGGTTCTTGACATATTATTAGAAAATGCTGCCTAAATCAAATAAGCTAGAGGCAGCTTCTAAAAGATCCTGTCCTCAGCTTCCAGGTGAGATTCTCTGACTACTTGCTCTCTTCCTCCTTGCTTCTCTGCCCCTCCCCTCCCACTGTGTTGGTACCTCTTCTCTATTTCTTCAGCCTTTGCCTCAACTATAGGCCACATCCTCAGGTCCCGGAGAGCAATGGCCTTTGTCCTTACTCACTGTTCTATTTCCAGCCTATAGACTTGTTAACTTTAGTACTTGATCAATAATGTGAACTCAATAATGGAACCAGAACAAAGGACTTATAAATCTGACCTGACAAACAGGCCCACTGGCACTATTAGAACATCCCAGCAGTTTTGTGGGCTTAAGGTTACCTGTGAGCAGAAAACCCACTAGGATCCCCAAGTCCTTAAACAGACGTGATCTGGTAGAGTGTCAGCTTTCAGGGGACCCAGAGTTTATGACTCAAGTCTTGCATTCACAGATCCCAGCACAGTGTTTGGCACACTCTACAGAAGTACTGTGTGTTTGCGGAATAAATTAATTACTGAATCCAGCTGGATCAATCCCCATATACTCTCTTTCCTAGGAAGGCAAAGAAAGCTGTGTAAGCTTCCCTTTTTAATGATTGGCAAAATCATAGAAATTTAGAGCCTGGTGGAGTTGGGAGGCTGATTCCAATTTCTCATTTACAGATGGGAACACTGAGGTCCAAGATCTCACAGAAGGCATCCTACTCTCAGTCTAGCACACGTTCAACTCTGTCACACTGTCACACTTTGCAGGAAATCCAAGAGCCTGTGAGGCCTATGGCTGAGCTACAGGCTCTTGGCTTCTTTCTTTCCATCTCTGTCCAGCACTTGTCTCTCAATAGTAAAGAAGAATTTCCTCTAGGGAAGAGGGGGGGAAAAGCCTTTCCCCTTCCCAGGCAGCAGCCAGAAGACTTCATATCCTCTGACAATCTCAGAGACGAGCCATCATCATTCAGTATCTTGCAATGGTAATGCTTCAATTTCAAAGACAATCTGAAAAGGCAGCCACAGAATGGACTGGTTGAGGTTTTTTTTTTTTCTGTCTGTAGAATATCAGTGGAAAAGCATTCTCAGAAACAATTTAGTGCCTTCTTCCCCTTTACAGCCTATCTCCTCTCTATTCTATGGGTAACTGCTGCTCAAAATGAACACCTCATTGACCTCTTAGAGTCATCCATTATCAGTGCCACCGAAGCAACACTCCTGGTACCAGCCCTGGCCCATGGGGCTTTCATATAAGGGAAACAACCTGGAAACAACTGAGAACCTTGGTCTGCTGGGATGTGGCATTCCTTGCATTCTAAGGCTCTCCTCCAGTCATAAATACTTAGAAATGCTGTCACACAACTTGTCAGTTCCAGCTCACTTGTTGGATTCATCCCAGTTCCCATCTAGAAACTTGATTTTCAAGGCGTTGGCCAGAGGTGATTCAATATGCAACTGGGGAACAGACATCAATGTTGCCAGGGAAAAGGCAACCACTCTGAGTCAAGGAGAGGAGAAATTGTGCTAAGCCAGGGCACCAAGAGATCCCTTTGGGCACCACACAAATGGCACCACACCATGCCAAGCTGATGTGTAAAAATATCCCAAACACAATGATAGGGAGAATAAAAAGTAGAGTTTGTTTAACAAAATAATTCACCCCAAGATGGTTTGAGAGCCCATTTCCTTTGGTTCAAATGGTTTCTAGAGAAATCAAGCAGCACTAAAAATCAATCACCATTCTAGCTAAATCATAGATGTCCAACGTGATCTTGTGTATCAATAAAAAATGATTGTATTTGAAAGAAATTATTAAAGCATTTTTATGAATGAGACCACTACGGCCCTGGTACAGGGCATAACAGCCACAGGTGTGTGTGTGTGTGTGTGTGTGTGTGTGTGTGTGCGCGCGCGCGCGCATATCACGGGGATGGAAGAGTTGGAAAACAGAGGCAAAGAGCAATGTTTGCAGAGACTTACACATAAGTTCCCTCCAATGAGCCCCACACAGCACTGCCGTATACTTCTCTGAGCCTCCTCCATCCTGACCTCTGTGAGCCCTGGAAATGTTGATGGGCAGCTGCTCAGGCCGCTCAGTCAGACACCCCTGGACCTCCCAGAGCTCATTTCTATTGGGAACCAGATCCAGCTATCATTATCTGGTGAACTGGCCAGCTGTCCTACTCAGAAAAGTTACCACACTAGTAATAAGGAACATGAAAAACCAATGCCTGTGTCAACACTTGGACCAGCCACCCCAAGAATGCCCATCCCTGTCAGGAACCCCCATCAACAGGCCATGACTAAAGGCCTCTCAAAGATGCTGAGCCATGGCAGTTTATACTCTGATCTGGGGGCATGAGCTGCTGTGTTGCTTTATTCCTCCTCAGGGTAGGGAGAAGAAATACTGAGGCTGACACTCAGTGCCAATGTAAAGGTTTAATGGCAACTTTAAGTAAAATTGTTTTCTGCCCCCATTATTTCATAGGTCTGGTATCTTCAGCAATTATGGTAAACACTTTATTAAAAAAATACAAGTTCTAGGCCCAGCTGGTGTGGCTCAGTGGTTGAGCATTGACCCATGAACCAGGAGGTCAGGGTTCGATTCCTAGTAAGGGCATATGGCCAGGGTGGCAGATTCCATCCCCAGTAGTGGGGATGCAGGGGACAGCCTATCAATGATTCTCTCACATTGATGTGTCTCATCAATGTCACTGATGTTTCTATCTCTTCCTCTCTCTTACTCTCTGAAATCAATAAAAACGTATTTAAAAAAAAATACAAGTTCCAGGTAGTAACATGTACTCCATACCCAGGCAGGTACAGGTCACAGTCTCAGTCAAGTGACTGCAATGTTGGAGGCAAAATGATGGTCAGCCATTTTTCAGCCTTTTGCAATAAATGTGGGGCAGAGCCATAGAATCCCACATAAAATAGTGCCTGTGAGTGCACACACATGTATGTGTGAGCACCTGTGTGTGCATGAGTATGTGTATGCTCCTTTAAACAGCTCAACCTGGGTGAATGCTCAGATAGATGGGTGGATGGTCAAGATTGCAGGTTAGAAATGTTCTTGCTAGATTAATTTTGTCTTTTCATATATAAATGAAGTATGCTGTATCCCTCACCCCCCCAAAAAAAAAAATCAAACTTTAAGGTCTGTTCTAAAATCTGACAGCAAGATGCCTGCAAAAGACCCAAAAAGAATAAATAACAGGATGGTGGTCAAGAAATCTGTGTTCAAATCCAGGCTCTGAGAAGAACCATGAGCTTTCAAGCACTTCACCACTGAAGCCTCAACACTCTAGTCTATACAATGAGAATGGGGGAGGGTCTTTCCTGGGCCCTGGATCCCTTTCAAAATCTTTTGAAATGTACATGGCACTCCCCCAGAAAATGCACATTAATTCATATTTGAATACATTCTGCTTGACATTTGAAGGGATTTATCACCTGCCTGAATTAGGTGCTGCCCCATGTCCCTTCAGGCTTTAAACATCTCTGCTATGTTTCTGAGCACACACACACAAAAACGGGTGCCTGTGGGTTTCCATTTCAACTTCTGTTTTTCTCACTCCTTCAACTCAAAATCTATATGCAAATTTACAACAAACTCTAAAGTTCTATAAAACTGCTTCCCAACCCCCAAATAGACATGGCATGTTAGGAAGCAAAAGATATTATAATTAAGGTTTCCAATCACTAAATCAAATAGCATTCACTCAGCTGTGGCAGAGATGGTCTGGAAAGCCTTAGGAAGTGACATCTACATAACTCAGAATGTGGGATGTCTCCTTTCGAAAGTTGCTTGAATCTGATCATGAATGAACACCAGGAAACCATAAAGACAGGGGCACATTTCTTTCACCCCAGTATTACAAGGTGACTCTTTCTCCAGCTTTATAAAGAGGTCCTAGTACACTTCCCATTCTCTCCCTTAAAAATTACATAATTTTAGAACTTAGATGGCAATTTTGACAATATCTAGTGCAACATCTCCATTTCAGATGAATGCTCAGAGTGGAGGACATTAGACAGAGAGAACTGGGAATCGGACTCAGATTTACTTGTAACGAGTCTCAAATATTGATTTTTTTTCCTTGTCCTTTGCTGTGCATTTCAGAGGCCTTACACAGAAAAAATAAAGCAGGTTGAATATGGGTTGGGAGGATAGGAAAGGTGGGGAAATTTTGTGAATCAAAGAATAGGTTTCCCAGGATAAGAGCTTTCCTTTCCAACTAAAGTAGAGATGAAATCCAATAAATCCATGGGGACCTGTACAAATGGGGGAGAAAATAACCCTTGAGGAGACTAAAGAACAATTTCCATTTTGTAGGGCAGATGGGAGCCTGGAGGGCGAGGTCAGTTTCAATGCTTCCTAGTCTAATAGGATGTAGGGACTCTTGCTTTCTGCATTAGATTCCTTCCTGGGAAGGGTGATTCTGAGTGTTTCTATTTCATAACCTGCTAATTATACACTCATCCTCAGGCTCCAGAGATTCTCATGACCTTCCATGAATCATGCCTCCTAACCCTTGGGTTTGAGTTTTCTCTGCTCCACCTACCCCTCAGCGAGCTCCCATCCCTGCTTTTGAACACCTGGGTAATGAACTGTGGCCAGTGAGAGACAGCACTCTTATTTAAAGGAGCAATATTATCTGTAACATGAGACTTCATTAAGGATAAATTGCTTGACAGAGCCTCTTCCCTAGATCCTGCAAAATGCTACAGGCCATGGGTAACTCCATGACCCAGGTTTTTATGGGCTGGTTCCCCTTATAACCATTTCCCTCACAGTTCCAAGGAGTCTTTCAGGATGGCAGACTAATGTTCCTTTTAAAGCCTGAGATCAGGAATCAAACATATACATTACTCTTCCCTGAGGCCTGTAAGTCCAGACTGGGAGGATGAGGAGTCATAGGTATCTATGGAATTAACTTTATGAACTTTCAGTTTGTCCTAGAGTTGTCTTTGCATGATAATAAAGAGAAATCTTGTCTTTCTAGGGTTATGTAATTGCAGTTTTGAAAGTCATATTACTCAGATTCAACCAAATGTTTCTTACATACTTCTTACTGCCTCTATGTGAACCATCCTATACCTCAATAGGCAATCAATAGTTTTACTGGGGCAAGTGGAAACATTTATGCTGAAAAATACTTTTCAGGATTCTGCTGCCAACAATTAAAACACAGAAGCAACCAACACAATTGGATACTACATCCCACTGAAGACCTAATCCTATTTTGCATAGCATTTGAATCCTATGACCCATTGGTTAGGATGGGCAAATAAAGGATTTGTATCAACTCTGTTATTCACAAAAAGCAGGTTGGTGGCTTTTTTTTTTTTCTGTTTTGAAAATGTTTTTTCTTTGATTAGTTTCTGAAACATCCTTCCTGGACTTCCTAAAGCCAATGCTCAAGGGTCAGCAAAATTGTGTTAAGATTAGCTTGGGTCAAATGTAATTAGAAACGGAAATAAGCTCTAGAAGGGAAACAGGGTTTCCCAAGTGTACTTCCTGCTGATTCTCCAAAGGGCCCACTGTGTTCCAGGCGAGCAGATCTCCTCTGTGGCCCGTGCATGGGTTTCCTGCTTTCATGTTAACACATGCTCTCACATTCTTCTTAGAATTACCTTGTTTCGCTCCACAGATCCCAACTAGCAGATCTCTTACAGCTCACTTCAAGTCACCCCTCCAAAGGCTTACTGAGCTACCCTAGTTGACTGTGACCTTCCCTGATGTGAAACCATGGCTTCAAATGAAACTTAGCTGGCAAACAGTAACTTTCAGCTGAACTAGTGAAAACTTGGAAACACGAAGATGTCTCCATGGCTAGTGGAGAGATGAACGTAGAAACAAATTGTTATAAGGAAGTGTGAAGGAGGGTGCACCAGCCAGGGCCTTAACAGGAAACAGATGACACACCCAAATCACGATTGTTAAGGAGCACTAATTTTCAACAGTGTGGATGTTGTAAGGAAAACACAAAGAGTGATTAACAAAGAAGTTGTTACTACCTCTTGAGAGGAAGCAGTTACTGGAAACATAAAAACCACCAGAGGATTGGTAGGTTTTCAATGTCTTCCACCTCCAATCTAGTCTCCATCCTGCCACTGGAAACACCTTTCTGATGGGCAGATCTGAGGATCCCACTGCCTTATTCCTAAACTCTGATGGCTTCTGTTTGCTCTGAGAGTAAAATCTGAAGTCCTTGGTTTGCAAGTCCAGGCTCTACAGCATCAGGACCCATGGTTCAGAACTTGTCACTTCCCCACTCCAAAGCTGTCATCCTCTATGTCATCACGGCCTTGTGTCTACCATGTCTTAACTGGAATGCTGTCTTGAACCAACTAAGGCCTACGTGTTCTTCAAGTTCCAACTCAAGCATCTCTTTCCCTCAGGCCTTGCCTAACATTCCTGAATAGAATCACTTATTTCCTTCAGCCTCCATGGTATCTATCACCTGTAGCTCTGACGGGTGCCCAAAAGGTGAACGCTGAAGAGGCTCTGAGTTTAAGCAGAAGTAGAGGGACAGGGGTGAACTAGACATGTATTCTGTCTTAACATTGGACTTCTTTCATATTACCATGTGGTCACATCCCAAGGGACCCATATCTTCTTTTTATAATCTGAAGGTCAAGATAACTCAGAGAATATTCAGAAATAACATTTGTTACTGCCAAAATTGGTTACATCCACACTAAAAAAATATGGAAAACAATTTAATATTGTAAAGATAATGCAATGAAAAGAAATAATAACAACAGTGATGGTTATTTGGATCCCCTTCTGAGTGGCTACCCTGAGCTCATACCCTTTGATACAAGGGTCACTGAGGCCACAGAGAGTGCTGGTTTCAGCAGAAGCACTGAAGGACACCCTATATTAGAAATATAAATCTTCTATAAATGAATGACCCCACTAGTTCCCCAGCATCAGGTTATAATTGAAAAATTAAACAAGGAGGCATAAAGGGCTTTCAGCAAATAAATTCACAATGATAAAATGTTGAGTGGCCCAGGGGATTTCATGTTATTACCATGTGGGGGCTTTTTTGGCTCTCAAAGTTAAAGTGAAACTGCCAAGTACTCTTGGCCTGCATGTCTCAAAGAAAAAAAAAAAAAGTCACCAAATATGAATGAAAATGTCTCTATGATGGTGCATGGGTAATTTAAGATAGGATGGAAAAGGTCCCATGATTCTAAATTGAGGAAAGCAAATGTAAAATGCTTCTTGGTAGAATAGCAACTAACATCTTATCCAGAGAATACGACAAAAGAATAAATTCTTAAGATGGAAAAATGAAATCTGTGAATCAATGGACATAAACTTTAGATCTATGATGTAAATATACAATTAAGAAAGAAACGTATGTAGAAGCTATAACATGTAGTTTTAACACCTACTGTTCTTTACGCCCTGAGCCTCGATCAGTCTCAATTCACATTATATTGCCAAGATCATGCTATGCAAAATGGTTGTCACAGAAAAAAAATAAGATTCCTAATCTTGCCTTACAGAGCCCACAGTGTGGTTTGGGAGTAACAACTAACATAGTTGAAACAATCTGGTGCCCCGTTCTAGACTGGCTGCCCAGGGCTCACTGCCAGTGATCATGGAGTCCTAAGATGAAAGCTATCTGTCTAGGGTAGTAAAGCTGCAGGTAAGAGTTAGATATGAAAAGATGGGAAGACATGGCTAAGGTGGTGAGAAGGAGGGAAAATGAGTCTTCCCAACACTGCATTAAAGCACCAATGCCAGAAAGAGAAGCTTGATGTCATGAGCACAGTCCCACAGCAGAGACACAAAACTCGGTGGGAAGATGTGGCTTGTGTTCAGTATTTTAAGAGTTTAGGTATCACTAATAGTCATACCTAAACTCTAAATAGTGGGAAAATCCAAGCAAAATTGGACATAAATATCTTCAGATGAATATATATAGATCTTTGTGATCAGGGAGAAAGATACTGAGACAGACACATGAGGGGGGCAGGGGGAGACGGAGACAGAGAGAACTTAGAATTAACTTTTCCCTGAGAGCAGGAGATGGAAGACTGAGACATAATTCATTAGCAAGGACAAGCTCTTGTGGTCATTTCTTCCAGAGTATGCTGGTGGCAGAAGATAGATTCACAAGCTTTGAGAAAAGATAAAAGCAGCGTTTGAAAGGTACACATAGGCCTAGCCTGTCTGGCTCAGTGAAAAGAGCGCTGGCCTGCAGACTGAAGGGTCCTGAGTTGATTCCAGTCAAGGGCATGTACCTCAGTCGCCGGCTCAATCTCTGGACCTAGTTGGGGCATATGATTGGAAAGCAAAGGCAACCAATTAATGTGTCTCTCTCACATCAATGCTTCTCTCTCTCTCTCTCTCCCTTCCACTCTAAAAATCAATAAAAAAATATCCGCAGGTGAGGATTAACAAAAAAAAAAAAAAAGAAAAAAAAGGTACCCATAAGGAAAGACAATTTAAAAAGAAATGAAGTTCTCTAGCTTTTTTCATAAGTATATCATTTCTTCTTCAACATTTTTTTCTTCTCATTACCCTAATGTGGCATTTCCCTCATTTTAACATTCTGCATGTATGTACGTGTAGACAGACATGATACTCTAGAATCATGGAAATCTTAAGCAGTTTGGAAGAGGGGCAAAGAGGAAAGGAAGGTCTAAGGCATGACTTTGAGGTTAACTAGCACAGTTTCAGGCTAAGCATGGGGGACCCACCAGCCTTTTGCCCTGGGATCTAATTCAGACACTTGCATTTTAGTGTCGAGAAATGAGGCTAGATGAACTGGTTCCCCTGCCAGCCCCATCACTGCCTTATCTGGTTGACCATGGTGAGTGGAGTAAGTGTTCAGTTAACTCATTTGTTGAATGAACAAGTTGGGCTAGCCAATACTTTTTGGACACCCAAACCCAAGATGCTTTAACCCTATAATTGTGGAGCTGAGCTCATGGCCGTGATGAGGCTGTGGGAAAATAAAGAAGAAGACAGTTCATACCTTCAAAAAATAAGCGATGTAGCTCGAAGGAAAAGTAAATGCCTGGAATGAAGAAAGAACAGTTCAACAGACCATGTACATACATACTAAGCTGTAAAGCCAACAGAACATAATAAAAGTTAAAGAGATGTCCAGGGCCAGGGCATCTCCTGGGAAGTCCAAAATGGCTTTGGGAAGTGGGTGTAGGATTTGAGCAAGAAACTGGCAGGTTGTAAGAAGATGAAGGAAGAAGAGGTGTGCATGCACACATACACCCCTACACTCATACATGCACACACATGGACCACAGCCATCCCCATGAGTGCCTGACAGCTGTTAGACACACAGAGCAAGTGAACCCCTCAGGCATGTGCCTGACAGGCACTGAATAGGTTCCTCCACCCAAGTTTCCAATATCCACTCTTATATACTTAAAATACTTCTATTAATTTATTATATTGCATTACTTAAAGTCTTGAGGGATTTTTACCTTCAAAGTCTCTAATGCATTAACATGCCTGGAGAGAGGAAATTCCCTGTATCAGTTATCTTCTAACTTTAGTTGTGTGGGCAGAGTGTGGGGACTGCAAAGTCCAGTAGTTAATGCACACACAGCGCTTCCTCCAGGGAAGGCCAGGATTCCAGAGCAGTCTTATGCCAAAGACCCTCAAAGGGATTTCCAATCATTAGTGGTGTCTCACTGCATCTTCTCATGAAAAGCGAGTCCTGCATACTGATAAGTGACAGGGCCTGGAAAGGCTCTGGTTTCTGCAAAGGCTACCAAAGAGCATCCCACAATCAGAAATGCAATGAGAGGGTAAGGATGATGCTCACTATGTCAGAGGCCACTAGCTGTGTTCAGTTGTTGTTTTTTACTTATAAAGAAAAGGACTGGATTTAATGTTCCCCCAGGTTCCTTCTAATATTCAGGCTCTGTATGTTTGGGGCAAATTGAATCATAGTTATGGGCTTTTGCTTCCCTCACATTGTACAGAACGTCAGAGTCTCCCACAGACCATGAGAGCTACAAAAATACTTTGAGATCCATTAGTAAAAACATTATGTTGTTAATGTACCCATTAAGGGAAGGGGGAATCTCAGATGCAAAAGCCAGTTCTTACAAAATAAGTTTTCTACAGGATTGCTTTTAAATGGCATTCTTACCCCATTTTACATGTACATAATGTTCTGCCAGAATGTTCTTCCCTAGGTTGTCCACTGACTCTACAATTTATTTCATATATCTCTTTAGGAAAATATGTGCTTCTTGAAATAAGGTACATCTAATTTGAAGCAGAGTATAATAGCTCATGATGAACATTGCAGAACATTTTGGTTGGTATTATCCCATGGCCTAAGCCAACTTATTTATTCTTCCCCTTCTTACCCACAACACACTGCCTAATGGACTCACACTAATATACTAGTATATACTATACCCCTCACTTTCAGACCTGTGAGGTTTATCCACTCAATTCTGTACCACCTTGGTGGTCTATTTTCTCAGTTTCAAGTGCCCCTATTTTTTTCAAAGTGGTACATATTTGGGCAACTGGATGTCTAGAGGTATGGACGGCTGAAGACAGTCTACTTATCCCAGATTCTATCCCTTTTCTTTCCTGAGTAACTGATTAGCCAGAGTGGCTCATGGAAAAGGAAACGTAGAGAAAAAAAATTCCAGTAACATGATGCCATTTTTCCACATACTTCCTTGTCATTTTCAAGCAAACCATGAGAAGTCATTACTAATTAATGAATAGAGGTATAATAGTCTAGATCTGTGACAACTTTTCTCCCTGAAGACAGTAAACCATACCTTTGCTATGAGGAGTCTTCTTTTAATGAGTGAACCCTGTTTAGATGTGGATAAAATGGAGGAGTTACAGAGAAAAGTAAAGGAATATAAAGACTAGAACAAAAAGAATCGAGGAGGAGAGAATAAGGCAGAAGGAAGGAGAAGTAAGGGGAACTTAAAAACATTAGTAAAAAGGTGTTCAACTCCTTGCTGTCACTCATGAGTAAAGTGAGACCCAAAGTCTGGGGAAGGTAGAAATCAGAGTCAAGAAGAAGGAGGAAGAGGAAGAAGAAGAGGAAGAGTCCTGAAAGTGAGGAGCGTGGAGGAGAGGGAAAGAGAGCTGAGGCTGGACACAGTATCTGTGGAGAGGATCTAAACAGTCCTCAGCTCCCAGGAGCACATTCCGCCCTGGAGCCCTGCAATCCTGTGTGCATGAGCACTCCTTCTATTTTCAGCTCCGATGTAACTCAATCACTAGTGTTCCTCTGGGGAGCTCGGGCTCAGGCCTGAAGAGGCATTTTACTACCTGCCCTGGAACAGCCATGGCAAGGGCCTGGGCCTTCACAGGACAGAACTCTACTGCCTTTACATACAGATGAGCAGCTTTTTCAACATAAATTATGTATATGCTAACATAGTTTAACAGGACAACATTTTCAGAAGACCAAAGGCATTACTCCTGGTCTTCTAATGATGTCCCTTACCCTCAACCCCTGCAAGCCAATACAGGCCCTTACCTTTCATGGTGTGTTCCCTCCTGACCTTCTCGTCTTCACTTCAACTCCCCACAGAGCTCTGTGCTTTGGAAGAATACTCTGGTCTGTACTCAAGCACCCTCAGGCCCAGCAGGCCCAGAGAAATGCCTATAGGTTCCCTCTGGAGCCAGGGAAATAGGGCTTTTACTAAAAAAAAGTTTGGCAATTAGAGGGTTGGCAAATTACCATCTGAATACTCTATAACCAAGAAATGAAAACCCTGGCACCACACAGGAGAAGTGCTAAGACTGGGAATAGTTTAGAAAGTCAACAGAGCTTGACCTGAATATTAAGTAATGAGTCATTGTTCTGGGTTAGCCATCCGGTTTGGATTCTGTGGGTCAGAGCCACACCTATTCCTTTCCTTCCCTCTCAAGGAGATTTGGGTATGATTGTGCACGACAACAATCACACAAGGTGGCGCAGGGAATAGACAAATGAGCTCAGGATAAAGGTTGAGGAAGAAGAGGCAGTGGGAATCTGGGAAGCCTGGAACAATATTTTGGAGGAGGAGACTCTTTTCTGGAAGAATGAATAGGGTATTGATAAGCAGAAAAAAGGGAAGAGAGAATCCCAGTGGGGAGAGATAAAATAGGCGAAGATTTCCCTTACTCTTTGGTTGTGTATAGTCAGATGCTTTTGAAAAACGCAAAGTTCCGAATCCTCTGCCTTGACAAATATCAATAGATTCTCCATAATTAATACCTGGAACAAAAGCCATCTGCACAAAGATTTTTGCCAAGAAGCAACCTTCTTATCTACAAAGCAGAAGCTAAATGTCCCTCTGCCTTGAAGCAAGGCAAAGAGAGGTAAGCGGAAACTAGCATAGAGAAAGTCTGAGTCCTTAGAAGATTGGTTATCTTTGCTGCAGAACAAAATACAAGGCCAGTGACACTGATCGGAAAAAATGATGGAAGAACCTGCCTTGGTCTAAACCTTTGAAAAAAAAAAATCCCTAGAGGACACCATATATCAATCTCTCCTGCCTGGCTGAGCAGAGGAGGTGAGGAGGCAGAGAAGGTGGGGTGAGCAGTTTACTTTAGACAGAGTTCACCTATGAGCTCTCTAGTTCCTTTAACCTAGACTGGACTGAAGGGCCGAGAGAAGAATGTTCTCTATAGGATATGAAATGGGTCATTTCTAGTTCAGGTGGCTCCCCATAAATATGTTAATGATTGTATAGGCATGATTGCCTAGAAAGGTAACAGTTTAACAATCACACAGTGGGAAATGTTCCTTCTGGATTCTGTGTAAAGTGAAGAAAGGACCAAAGAACTATTAGAAAATATGTGTTAAATTACCACCTTCCCCACATCTCATTCCTTTTAGATGGCAAGCTCAATAAACAAGCCTAATAGTTTGCTTAAGAGAAAACTATAGAATACTAGAGGCCTGGTGCACAAAATTCATGCATGGGAAGGTGGGGGGTGTCCCTCAGCCCAGCCTGCAACCTCTCCAATCTGGGACCCCTTGAGGGATGTCCGACCGCCTGGAGGCCTTTGAGAATCTAGGACTGCTGGCTCCCAACTGCCTTCGCCTGCAGGCCTGGTCCCCCCCAACTGCCCGCCCTTGCAGGCCTGGTCCCCCCGAACTGCCCTCCCTTGCATTCCTGGTCCCCCCCAACTGCCATCCCCTGATGGCCTGGTCTCCCCCCTACTGTCCTCCCCTGATGGCCTGGTCCCCCACAACTGCCCTCCCCTGCTGACTTGGTCTCCCCCAACTGCCCTCCTCTGCTGGCCCAGTTACCCCTAACTGCCCTCCCTGCTTGCCTGATCGCCCACAACTGCTCTCCCCTGCAGGCCTGGTACCCCCCAACTGCCCTCCCCTGCAGGCCTGGGTCCCCCCCCCCAACTGCCCTCCCTTACTGGCCTGGTGCCCTCCAACTGCCCTCCTCTGCCAGCCTCGTCACCCCCAACTGCCCTCCTCTGGTGGCCTGGTCACCCCTAACTTCCCACAACTGCCCTCCCCTGCGAGCCATCTTGTGGCGACCATCTTGTGTCCACATGGGGGCAGCCATCTTTGACCACGTGGGGGAGGCCATCTTGTGTCTTGGAGTGGTGGTCAATTTGCATATTACTCTTTTATTAGATAGTATATCCAAACTTCAGAATCATTTGAACACGGTCCCAATTCTGAGAAAAACAGGGGTGTGTATGTGCACGCACACACACACACACATACATACACCCCTCACTGGTAACAAAATCAAGACTTCTACTGTGAGCATAGCTGTGCAGGCATATACCTATCAAGAAGCCCTTTTCTTCTGCCTCCAAAACTGCTGCCAAATTTGCCTCATACTTTCTATCTAATCCCCCATCCCCATCCTTCACCTAAATACCACAATACCCTCATAATATATCTCTGGTTTCTTTCCATCTCTTCTCCATAGAACTTCTTAAAGGATCCCTTTACAAGCAAATCTTACCTTGTCATGTCCCTCCTTAACCCTTTAATGGCTCCCACTGCTTTTATGCTAGTGACCCCAGGAATCTTTCACCTGGTCAGCAGGGACCTGGGCAGGTGCCCTTCCACTTCTGGTCCCATCTCCTTCCACTGCCATTCTCATTTCATCTGCAGTGCACATCCCTCGCTGCACTGACCTTCCTCCACTTTCTCAACACTGACCTTCAGGGCACTTTTGCTTCACAATCCTTATCATGTTTGAAATTGTTTATTTACATTTTTTAAAAATTTTATTAAATTTATTGGGTTGGCATTGATTAATAAAATAATATAGGTTTCAAGTGTATAATACTATGATACATCATCTGTATACTGCATTATGTGTTTATCACTCCTTCTGTCATCATATATTGGACAACCTTCATCCTTTAATACCCCTTTTTGTTTGTTTGATTGTCCTGTTTTGTTCATGTGTTGCTTTCAGTTTTATATCCTACATTGATATCATATGGCTCCTGCCTTCTTCTATCTGACTTATTCCACTTAGTATGATATTCTCAAGATCCATCCATGTTGTTGAGAATGGAAATATTTCAGCTTTTCTTATGATTGAGTTACTATCTATCAAAGGACACTTGGTTTGTCTCCATGTCTTGGCCACCTTCATAATGCTGAATGAACACGACAGTACATATATCTTTACAAATAAATTGTTTCCAATTTGGGGGGTAGATACCTGGAAGAGGGGTTGCTGGGTCATGTGGTAACTCTATTCTTTTTTTATTTTTTGAGAAACCATACTGTTTTCCATAGTGGCTGCACCAATTTACATTCCCTCCAGCAGTGAATGAGGGTTCCTTATTCTCCACAACCTCTCCAACACTTGTTATTACTTGTCCTGTTGATAACAGCCATTCTAACAGGTATGAGGTGGTATTGTTGTTTGTATTTGCATTTCCCTAACAACTAATCAAGTTGAACATCTCCACATATCTGTTGGCCGCTTGTATGTCTTCTTGGTAGAAAGATCTGTTCAGGTCCTCTGTCCATTTTTTAATTGGATTGTTTGCTTTTCTGTTGTTGAGTTGAATGTTTTTTTTTTATATTTTGGATATTACCCCTTATAGGAGATGTTATTTGCAAATAATGTATCCCATTCTAGTGGTTACCTTTTTGTTTTGTTGATGGCTTCTTTTGCTGTGCAGAAGCTTTTGAGTTTTACATAGTCCCATGCATTTATTTTTGTTTTTATTTCCTTTGATTTTGAGGTCAAATTCACAAAATCTACTCTAAGACTAAGATCCGTAAACTTAGTACTTATGTTTTCTTCTATGTAATTTATTGTTTCAGGTCTTACATTTAGGTTTGTGATCCATTTTGAGTTAATTTTTGTGTATCGTGACAAATAGCCGTGTAGTCATTCTTTTGCGTATGGCTATCCAATTTTCCCAGCACCATTTGTTTGAAGAGGCTTTCTTGTCTCCAATGTATGTTTTTGTCTCCTTTGTCAAAAACTATGTGCCCATGTACTGATATATAAAGTAAAAGCTCTTCCTCAATTTACATTTGCATTGTTCAATCAATGCCTATCATCTCTAGGGGAGTTGTGAAGATCAAATCATAAATTGGGCATGGAAATCCTTAAAAAACTGCAAGCAGGGTCCCCGGCTTTCCATGGCTACTTTTAAAGAACTCCCTGCCCTCAAAACAAAATGTAAATCAAATAGCTGTAACATCACTTTCTCCAAACATCAACAGGAAATGACTCCCAAAGCAGGTGTGTGTGTTTTTTGTGGGAATAAATGGTGATGGACAGAGACTTGACTTGGGGTGGTGAACACATAATACAATATACAGATAATGTATTATAGAATTGAACAGCTGAAACCTATTTAATTTCGTTAACCAATGTCACCCCCATAAATTCAATAAAAATGTAAATTTAAAAAAAAAAAGAAAGTAACAGGAACAACTTGATGAATGATTAGCCTTGATATCCCCTGGCATTAAAAAAGAACCCACTTCCTGCTGGCCAGGGGAGCTACTGACATCTCCTTGGTGCTGGAGCGCATGCCCTGGACCTGACACACCTGGTTCCTAGGTGCAGTGCCCAAAGGACAGCAAACATTAACTGTGGTGGGGAATGATTAGTCCGCAGTGGACAGCCTTCCACAGCTTCTAAGGTACTGACCTGAAAAGGAGCTGAAAGGAAAGGAGGATGGGGTAACTTGCCCACTGGACATCTTGCATGTGCCTCTCCAGGTCTAACCCTCCTCTCCATCAGGGACACTGACCTCTATGGACTGAAAGTTCAGGCTACTTCTCTCCTCTGGCTTCAGCCAAGGAGGGCACCATCAGAACAACATAGGGAGGGAAGTGAATGAGATCAGAAGTATTCTTCTCCAAGCTTCCTCCCTGCTGGCATGCCCCTTAACCTACAGTATTCCTCAACACAGCCTGCTTATGATCTCTAGCTTGCCCCCTCTCCCCAATAAACCCCACACTCTGGGAAGCAATTCGTCCCATTTCCAGCCCAGGGTAATCACAGTTCTCCTGGGATACGGCAGCCCTCTTGCTAGTCTCCCTACACCTAGCTGCCATCTGGAGGTTGAGTCATCATGGCCACATGATCAGAAGAGTGCAGCTGAGATGAATGTGAGCACACGGGGAAGGTGATTCCATGAGAGTCTGCATTTCTGTGATTGTGGTAGCTGTGGTACCTGTGGTCAGGAGAGGCTTCCCTGAGAAACCAATGTCTGAGCTAACATCAGATCCAGGGAGGCTGAGGGGGGACATGGGTAGGAGTCAGTAGAGGGAGCAGAAGACTCCCAGGAAGAGGCAACAACCTGTGCAAAGGCCCTGTCACACTTTATTTGCCTCTCACCTTGTGTCTCTCACAAAGGGTCTTAGCCCTTCATGTTGCACTTGGTTAATTAAGCTTTTACACACTTTGATGTTGATGATAATAATAACCATGTTAATACTAGTAAAAATCCTCAGGTTTCAGTTTTACTTCTCCGAAACATACAAGTCCTAGGCAGCCTTGACTAGGTCCATAGTGCCTAGTACCATGGCAAATCTACAGCTGAAGCCCAGCAAGCCTACTGTAATGGACTGAATGTGTGTGTCCTCCTACTCCCATCCCCTGCAAAAATATTCATAGGTTCAAATCTCTAACCCCCAAGGAATGGCATTAGGAAGTGTGGCCTTTGAGAGGTGATTAGGTCATGAGGGTGAAGCACTCATGAATAGGATTAGTGCCCATATAAGAGAGACCCCAGAGAGCTCTCTTGCCCCTTCTGCCATATGCGGATATGAGAAAATGACAGTCTGCAACCTGGAAGAGGGCCCTCCCAGAACTGACCATGCTGGCATCCCGATCTCAGACTTCCAGCTTCCAGAAACAGGAGAAATGCATTTCTGTTGTTTAATAAGCCACCCATTTATGTTATTTTCAAGACACACATGCATCTGATTGATTGACTGGCAGGGGAGGCCCGCATGCAAAATGCAGGTGACTGACTTCCAGCTAAGCCCGAGGTTGAGCTTGAACAAATTAAATTTATCTCCAGATACTGTTCGCTTGGGTCTCAGGCCCCAAGATAGGAGGTAAGCAAGAGTCTCAGAGAAGAGCTGGGACACAAGGGCTGACCTCCATTCCCAGGGCAACATGTTCAATTCAGCCTTGGGGGTGGGGTTTCATGCTGTCCCTACAAAGATGCACCTCATCAAAGAAGACCGGAGGTTTCCCAATAGCCCACAGGTACCCTTGCTGACAGCCCCACATGCCTGAAAAATGATGCATTTATTTGAAAGGGCAAGTGATATTTTTAGATTCAGTTATTCTTTTCTTTCTTTTGAACCCCACGGTAAGTAGGTTTGATTCCTGGCTATCTCCCTACACCTCACAGTAAGCAACAATCCACAGTGAGCAGAAAAGTCAAGCTCACTTTCGGAGAAGGTATTTTATTGTATTGATAGAAAAAGAGACCTTCGGGACAGGGACCCCACTTCAGTCCCAATTCTGTGATTAACCTTAGTGTGGCCTCAGGGAGGTCTGGCCCCTCTCTGGAGAGCAGACTTCCTATCTGTTATTACATGAATGACTTGTATTAAGGGATCTATGAGATCCTTGGATTTTATGATTTTGAGCACCATTCCTTTTTTTTTTTTTTTAATTTCAAAAATATGTCTTCAAAGTCATTATGTTCTCACCATTGTGTTATATTTTGGGAGGTTAACATACAATCCATGTCCCCCTACCCCAAGAGTTCTTATCTTGTGATTAATGGACCTCCTAAGCATCTGGTCCATGAATCTCTTGATATTGCACACAACAGTTTGTGCCCATGTGTATTTTTCCCGGAAAACAAAGGGGCTCTATGGCTTTTAGGTCCTATATGGGTCCTCTGTGCTTTTAGCAGACAAGCATCAGTGTGAATGCTCATATGACGGATCCCGGATGAGATGTGCTGTCTCAGATATGTTCCTCTTAGACCCACCCATCCAACCACCATGTGCTATGGGCTCAGAGGAAGAAAAACCCCTGGGACCTCATAGTGAGGCAATTTCAGAAACAAGGTGGCTCCTGATTTGGGATGGCATTGTGCAGGAAGAGGCTAAAGAGAAGGAGAGCTTGGGAATTCCATGCAGAAGTGCATTTGTGGGTAAAATATGCCCTGTTCTCAGTTAACAGGATGAAAAATCCCTGGCTGCTATACTAATTTAGCTCTCTCTCTGTTGCACTTGAGGGTCACACACTCTTTCTTTTTCCCACCTGTGTCTGTTTGCACCCGCCCCCAGAGTTCTGGGTTCAAAGGAAGAGCAGGGCTTGGTTTCACAGCTGGGAGTTAGTCTCAGTCAGAACTGCTCTTTTTGCCAAGAGAACAGGGAGATCTCGAGTCCGAATCTATTACTCAGCCTAGCTGGGGAGGCCCTCAGGAAGCCACATGGTGGCTGAGGATTGGGGAGTGGTCTGGAGTTTCTCCTCAGGGTGACAGGGAACAAGTCATGACAGCTCTGAGCTTACTGCAAAATGGATCTCATTCACTGATTTTAAGGTAAATTTGAAATATATAATGGCAGAGTGGAAGTTCCTCCATATACAGTTATACATGTGTGTGGGGAAACATAAACATGGACATGTATAAATTGAGGCCTAAAAATTATAACATCTATAGTAATTACTATTATCCAAAAGTTTAAACATATGTGAGACAACTCATAGCAAATATGCTGACATATGGCATTGAAACCAATATGTCAACACTTGAAAGTAACAAAACAAAAATAAAGTCAACCACATTTCTCTCTTTACATTTAGGCCACAAAGGAGACCACTGCTGAGCATCTCTGGTAAAACATTAACACACACCAGGATCTGCCTGTAACCTGTTTGTTAAGGTGCAGTGCCCAGCTAATTAATACATCACCAGCAGATCAGTTCAGGGAATAAGCTTGAGCAAGTGCATTCCTGAGACCTCATTTACCCCCCTTCTAAGTGGGGTAAGACAAGCACAGGGGAGGAGACAGAGAGAGATGGAAGGAATTATTGTTTTGCCATATTGATTTAAGGGTGGTGTGGTTGGACAAATCCTGAGATCATGTCGCTCAAGGAAAAGCTGAAGGAGTAGGAGGTGTTTGGACAGGGAAAGGTTACATTGAAAGAAGGCTAACAGCATCCAATTGGTAAGACTGCTGGCTGACTGTCAGCAGAGACAATGCTATCTTGATGGCCACTCCCCCTCCCTGGGCCTTAATATTCTTCATCTGTAATAGGAGGGGGTTGTATGAGATCCCAGGTTCTCAACTCCTGCTGCAATGAGAATCACATGAAGAGCTTTTGAAAAATAGAGATCCCGGACTGCACCCCATGAAAGAAATAGTCATTGAGTTTTAACATTCTTCAGGCCATCCTCATGCACATTCAGTCCAGGGAGGACAAGCAGGGGTCTAGGTCCCCAGTTCCCTGCAGTGTAACATCCCTGAGCCCTTCCAACTCTACTAATAAGACTTCATTTAACTACATCACATGGAAGGTTCTTCCTGTTTCCTCTAGGAGGGATCACAGTCCTGAGGGAAACTGAATACGCGAAATGTTGATGTTCATTGTCCCTCAGTGATTCATGAAGCCACCTGAACAGAATGAACTGGGGAGAGAAAGAACTCGGTTAAGGAAGAGCTGGTCGGGTCTCCCTTCAAGACCCATTTGCTCCGACGTCAGCAGTTTTCACCTCCTGCTTAGGTGGTTTCCCACCCATGGCAGAGCAGAAGCACAAATGGGAGGCCTGGTTTGGTACACACACTGCTTGTATTTACCAACAGCAGCAAAAAGAAAGTGAGAAAAACTGAAACATACAAAAACACAGCACAGGAACCACTGAACCATAGTCTAAGGACATTCCTGATAGGAACAAACCTCTACTCATCTGAAAAGGCCCTGGTGATCTCTCCCTATTATCGATAATTAGAAAGGTAAGAGATGATGTTCGGAGGACTCTACTTAGTGAGGCCAGGGCATATGTATATTTATAGAGAGAGTTGGTGATTTTCAAATGAATGATTTCGGTCTTTCCAAATGTGGGCTCAGCATGAAATACTGTTGTCTTCTTTTCAGGCTTTTAAAATTGGACCTGCTGGCTACCTATGGCCTTTGCCACATCAAACTGCACTCCAGGTTTTCATCAGCTAATCTCACCCTTGGATGTAACCAATAAACAAATTCAGAAACCCCAGAATCTGCAGGTGGGCAGATTGAGACACAGATAGGAAAAACCATTTCCCCTGCCACTCTTAGTCAGTGAACCCTATCTAAAATTACTCAAACACCCCAGTGCACTTATAAATAAATATATACTGAATACAAGGAACTCAGGCCAGGCTTTAGGACAAAGACTTGGTATAAAGTGCACTGAGTAGCAATGCATGAAAATAGACCTTTTGAGGTCAGTGACATCATGGGGATCCAAGAGGAATCTAAGACTGACCAACTAAGAGACCACACATGTTCTTTTAGCGATAATCACAATTACTTGGGGCACTTTCATAAGTCATGGTATTCCAATAAGGGAGAAAGAACTGAGTGGGAAGCAGCAATGGGACTGTTAGAAGCTTCCTAATCTACACTAATAAAAGAGAATATGCAAATTGACCATCACTTCATGATGCCCACCAGCCAGTCAGGAGTGAATATGCAAATTAACCCAAACAAAGCTATCGGCAGCCCCACCCCCCAGCCGCTCCGTTCCTCTGGGCAGCACACATGCAGGCACAGAGCGGCTGGGTGGGGCGAGATGCCTGCTATGAGGGGGAGGGCTGGGGTGGAGGGAGCTACAGGAGCAGTGCTCTTTCTGGAGCAAAGACTGAGGGCTCCGGCCAGAGCAAAGACGGAAGGCAGTGGCCAGAGCGAAGGCCTGGGTCCCGGGTGCCAGAGGAAAACCGGTGCTGGCAGCCAGGGGAAGGAAGGCCTATTGCACGAATCTTCATGCAACGGGCCTCTAGTATGTCAATAAAATGCCATAGCAAGCGGCAAAGTTATTCACAACCACATCTCCTCATAAGACACCACTCTTTGTGCTCTACATCTATTGCACTTAAAGAAGCAGCAGTCTCTAGTGTCTTGCTTTTCTGCAGCAAGGCAATCCTATTTTCCTTGAAACAAAAGGGCAGGGCTTCTGCCAAATCTGGGAAAGTCATAATCACCCACTGGATCTGAGCCATGTCCGTAAAATCAGTTGGAAGATCTTGTGTCCATCAATGTCTTATTTAACAACCCAAGGAAGAATTATGACACGTAAATCTCAGATCCTAAGAAGCATCTTGTCTCCCACGCTACATCCCAAAAAATGGAAGCAGGATCCCAAGTCACATCCTGCCTCAACATCTACTCAAGAATAAGGCCTGAGGTGCAATGGGGAGGGAAGAGGATCAGCACATCTTCCGATGATTTATCCTGGTGACTTTAAAAAATGATGTGGCGCCCTAGACAGAGAGAGCACTGGGTAAGAATGACATCACAGAGACTGGGATCTGTTTCAGAACCTGTGACCTCCAGCAGTTTCAAGGTCCCCTTCTATAAACTGAGATGTCCTGGAAAATCTCTAAGGTTCCTTCATTAACCAATCACATTGCCTCCTGTCACCTCTGAACTGTGTGCAGGTTCACATCTTCCGGAAGTTCCCTCTGTTCTTTCTGACTCCCGACACTTCAGCCTGTATGTGAGGAGGCCACGGTGCTAGTCCCAGATCTGCCTCTGGGGTGTTGAATACCGAGAGCAAGTCTCCATTCATCTCTGGGACAATCTGCTATTTCTGAGCACATGAAAAATTCACCCCAAAAACTCACCACAGACCCTGTGTAAGACCATCTTTTTAAAACTTCTGTAACCACTACAGACAGTGAATTGTACAAAATGCAATACAAGGACTGCAATCCTAGATTATTTTAATGAAGCACTAAGAAAGTTACAGTTGCGTCCTGAAAAAAGTGTGTGCCTTGCCCACTCCCCTCTTTGCTCTTGGCAAGCTGCAAGCCTAATACTTACCTGCCAACCAACTTCAACACAAAACGCTCAGTCACAGGACTTACCCAAACCAAGGAAGTGGCCAATAACTCACAGATAATTCCCCGCGAGGCACATGCCCAACAATTAAAAAGTAACTTCTCTTTACAACATATCCTGCATTGCAGGTATGCCAGGAGCTAAAAACAACATTTTCTCTATAATCCTGGGGCCCACAAGCTAAACCCAGGGAGACAGAGACACAAAGAGAGAAAAACATGTCATAAATCTTAAACATCTTCCTAATTGGACAATTAAACGAGCTCGGAACAGAGGTTCAAAGACCTGGGTCCCAGGAAGGGCTTTACCACCTATTTAGCCAGCTGCGTGGCCTTGGCTTCGTCTTGTACCCTGTTGAGGCTGTTTATAGGATTATAGATTTTGAAACCTAGTAGGAACCCTTAAAAAGGTCTCCAACCCACTGCTTTTTAAAATGTTTTCATGCATAAGAACTACCTGGAGAGTTTGACAGAACGCACCACTGGTCCCAAGCCTCAGTCTCAGCAGGTCTGGGGTGGGATCCAAGATTCTGCTTTTCTAAGGAGTTCCCACCGCTGCCTCCACTGCTGGTCCTGGGGCCACACTCTGAGAAGCACTGATCTGGCCCAGTGATTGTCAACAGTAGCCGGGAATTGGAATCACCTGAGGCGGAGTGCTGACAAAGTGCCAGTGCCCGGTGTGTACCAGACCTTGTAAGTCAGCATCTCTGCTCATGCAGGCGAGACATCTATATTCAGACCTTCCCATATGATCTCAATGTGCAGCGTTCGCAATGTGCGGTGGAGAGTGAGCATGTCCACTGGGTCCAGGGCCTCATTTTACAGGTAACACTAAAGTTCAGAGGGTCAAGCGAGGTCAAGTTCAACACGGTCAAGGTCAAAAGGGGGAATTTTGGACCTGAAGCAATTTTGAAGTCCCAGCCTTTAGTTCTATGGTTGGAATATTCTCCAGCTGCATTTCTCCTTCATCTCCTATCCCAGCACACCCAAATAACAACAGTCAGGTAAGTGGCACAAGACTAAGGGGACACTTTCTTCATCTGGCCATCCTCAGTTCTGGCCAACAAGGAATCAAAAAGAACCATTCCTTGGACGGCTCTGAACATTCTTCAAGCTCGCCTCCTCAGTGTAGTTACTAAATATACCAGGCAGTCAGACACTCTGAATAACTCTTGGCTGATTTGGCTTCCCTAGGATAAACTTTTTTTTCTCCTTAGATTATGCTACCCCAGGAATAGAGCCCTAAGGGGAGAAATTCCTCTTCAAAGTCAGAGCAAGATAACACCGTGTGTGGCATTCAGGTTCCTCTCCTTTGGAAGGAGGGGAAAAAAAGTGGGAGGCGAACTTCTAAGGTGAGCCAACATCAAAAAGGATATTCATACTTTGTAGGTGTAGCATGTGAAGAGGGGAGGGAAGGCAAGAGGGGGAAGTGGTCAGGTAAAAGGCAATTAGCACACCCTGGTGCCAGGTTGGCAGGGAGAAGGAAGGAGGAACGTGGGCAACAGGTTCAGGTAGTCCAGGTGGCAGTGGGTAAGCTGGAGGTCCATGTGCCAGCAGGCACTGGCAGCTGGCCCTGTGCTGGCTCCACCGGGAAAGGCTCAGAGAGCAAGTGGACCACACTGTTCGCTCCCCGGGAGGTGGGCTCAGGTGCAGCTCTGACTCCATTTCTTAGTCAGACAGAGACACCTGTGCCTGCCCCCCTACCTCCTGCTGCTCCTTCCCATCACAGGAAAGTTGGTGTGAACTAAAAATTGCCTAGGACATATGCAGACATTGATATCTTCTCTTGGGCATGAATACAAAACTTTTCCTCCTTATTTTTTAGGGCAAGCCAAGCCTCCTATTGCCCAATATGACCATGTATTTCAGTATTGGGGTTGCATGGGATGTTGGGATCACCCAGTCTTATCCTCTCCATTTACATGACATTGTAAAATCTACCATTTGATCGCGCACTCTATATACATTAAATCTAACGCTCACCAAGCTCCAACTGAGCAGTGCGTTTTCAGATTACAGAGGATAGGGCACAGGCAGAGGAAGATGAAATGAGATGCCCAAAATTGCATGGTTAAGAAAATCAGAGCTGGGATTCGAATGCAGGTTTCTGGCTCCACACCCGTGCCCTGTCCACAGTCAGGGAGAAGAGGAAGAAGCAATGTGAATGGCTGCCTGCCTCCGCTGAGGCACCACACTAGGGCAGCTGATCCGCCTCCCTTAGCTGACATCCTGTGCTTTTCAAAACTTGAGCCACAACTTTATTTAGAAGTTCTACCTGTCCAAGGAGATGTCTGTCACTTCCTCTTGCCCCCAAGAGGGAAAAATCAACCTTTCAATTTTGGCATTAGATAGCGAGAAGCCCAGGTGCTATCAAAACTGAGCGGGAAATTACATGGGCAACCCAAGGGCAATTCTTCTCTCCATGGGAAATTCTCCACAGTGCTGATGCTCAGGAAAGAGTGTGGTTTGGGGGTGGTGTGGAGACCCTGAATATACCCACCCCCCTGAGAGATGAACTCTTCGTTGGGGCTGGTGAGGGGACCACAAAGTACAGCTCTGCATGTTTCCTGGTGCAAGTATGTATAGGTGTGGTGTATGTGTGTGTGTTTGGTGTGTGGTGAGAGGCATTCATACAGTAGCAGGCATTATTACAGTAAGAGGAATCTCCCAAATGTCCTCCATCTCTCTCTCTGATCTCTAGAACAGGGTGTCCCACCACCCCACTTCTGACATGTGAGACTGGATCTTTCTTTGTTGTGGGGCTGACTGTGCATTGCAGGGTATTCAGCAGCATCCCTGACATATACCCATTAGATGCTAGGAACACTTCCCACCCAGTTCCAGGAGCACTTCCCAACCAGTGGTGACAACCAAAAAAATGTCTCCAGATATTACCCAATATCCCCTGGGCGGAGGGGCAAAATCACTCCCTAAATGAAAACCACTATTCTAGACAATCACACACCATGATCCATGCATTAATAGGAAAAGTTCACTCAGAGGGAGTGCTGAGATCCTCTTTAAAAAACCTGAAGATTCATAATCTGCATATTTTAATCAAAACTCATGTACTTTCTACTGGGAAACTAATGAAAGAGCAAGGCCACACACAAGGCACCTTGGGAAAATCCAAAGGTCTCCAGTGGCATGATGGTCTCCTGTCTTCTTTCTAGCCCCAGAAAGGCCTCCTCTGATCTTGTTCATTCCACCAAGCCTTCCAGGCCCTCAGGTCCCCAGAGTTGCCCTAGCGCACCTGCACTCAGCTGTCCCTGAACTTCTCTCAGCTCCAGCTGGCAGAGTCCTCACCAGCTCCACCCCCTTTCTACCCTCTGGGCTCCCAACAGTGCTTGGCACATACTAGGTGTTCATTCAATATTCCTGAATGAATACGATGAAATACACAAATATGCCTAAAGAAACAAATTCTCTTACAGTTCATCTAGGTTTCTCATTTCTTCAGAGTGGTCTCTTTCAGGAATGCACATTTTATCTCACCCAACAAACTGTCAACTTCTCTGAGGCAAGAAGTTCTGGCCAAGAGATTCTGGAGCCTAGGATAGTGGTTCTACACTCAAGTAGCACACCTCTTCAAAAGCCCAATGCCCGGACAGCACCCCCACACCCAAAAACAGAAACTTGGGGAGTCAGATCAGGCATCCTAGTTTGTTTTGTGTGTTGTTTTTTTTTTATTTTTTTCTGTTAATCCTCACCTGAGGATATTTTTCCATTGATTTTTAGAGAGACTGGAAGGGTAGGCAGTAAGACAGAGAGAAACAATGATGTGAGACAGAAGCATTGATGTGAGAGAGACAAATTGATTGGTTGCCTCCCTCACACATCCTAACCAGGGCCAAGGATCCAGCCTGCAACCTAGGTACATGCCCTTGACCAAAATCAAACCTGGGACTCTTCATTCTGCAGGTTGATGCTCTATCCACTGAGCTAAACTGGCTAGGGCGGGCATCCTAGTTCTTAAACACTCCCCAGGTGGTTCTGATAGGCAACCAATGCTGAGAGGCCATGCCCTCTGGCTCTGTGAATGAATCAGGGGAATCTACTCAATGAGCACAATGGAATCTGACATGTACTGGGGATGAGGCTGCCCACGTTCAGTACACAGCCATGTTTTCAGCTTTGGTGTGTATTTATAGCACCTCAGTGTAACTACACTGGCTATCATGGATCAGAAGTTCTGCTTGGCTTTGATTTATCAAAAAGAGAAAATTAATGAAAGATTATCTAATAAATACCTTCTGCTCAGGAAACAAAATCTCTGTAAACACAAGTCCACGTGGGACTAATAGGCTGGAAGCAGTACCTCAGCCTTGCCTTTCATCTTTCAAAGCGCCTGGCAGAAGGAAAGTACAGAGTAACACTTGTTGACGAGCTAATGGACATGGTTGACGGGTTTTCTGTTTTATTAATATTGTTGTGTTGTGTGTTTTTTAAGCTGAGCCAAAAGTACCCAGGTTCCCCTTTCTGGAGCAAACGTAATCACCAGGAAGACTGGCAGTGGGATATGTGGCTATTTC
The DNA here is from genome assembly GCF_027574615.1 of Eptesicus fuscus. Lineage (NCBI taxonomy): Eukaryota > Metazoa > Chordata > Mammalia > Chiroptera > Vespertilionidae > Eptesicus > Eptesicus fuscus. The sequence continues at coordinate 80,169,659 of NC_072484.1, read as the reverse complement.
TTCCCCATAAAACACAGCCTGTTCTCCCTGCAGAGATCATAGAACTGTAATCTTGGCGGCAGCTCCCGGGATTCAAAGGAGAAGGGGGGGATATCTCAGATGGGGTGGGGATTTGGTTTGAAGAGTAGATCTGGGTAAATTACATCATCCCTGGGTTTGCCCAGTGAATTGGATCCCACCGTTGTCACACAATGACTTCTGACTCTCCTGGGGCCAGCAAAGCAGCTTGGGCAGACCTTATCAGGAGGAATCAGTGTGGAAAAGTACTTTCTGAAATAAAACTAACATAAACCAGGCGTGTCGGGGTTGGTTTTGCTAAATTTCAGGAATGTGGGAGGAGTGGGTTTACTATGCGTACAAGATGGAACAGACCCAGTTTGCTCAAAGCACAGGATCCATCCTATTTCCTCCTTCCTGATTAATAGATAAGAACAGAGAATCATCAGAAAATAAAATCTGTTTGTTTTTTAAGCAGACAAGCAGAGAAAAACAGAAGACTGCTGCCCATTAGGAACATCATTGCTGGTGTGAAAGTGAAATGGACACAGCCCTGCGTGGCCTCGGCTTGCTGTCTGGACCAGCACTCAGATCCTGTCCTATTTTTCCCACATTCTCCAATAAACTGAACAAAGTCCAATTCCAGAGAGTATGCTTATACTTGCTGAAACACACAGGAAGAAAACATTATTTAGATAATTAAATTATATGCAGATTTAAATTCTAGAACCTCACAAACATAGATTGGAAAGTATACCAATACCATTGCTGTCCTTCCCTTTGCAGAGGGAGACATGGAGGAAAGGGTAGTTTCGATTTCTCTAAGGTACAGAGCTCTTTCTGGTGAAGCAGGGACAAACTCCTCCTTACCTTCTGCATAATCCTGTGTCAGCTTAGCCACTGTCACTAAACATTTACCACTGGCTACAGTAAGACCCGAGAGAGAGAAGACTTTCTTATTTTTAAATTTGACAATTTATTTTTAAAACATAGGGGGGAGAGTGTTTTTATATGAGTTGAAAGTGATTCATATGTTTAAATGATCACTTTTATGACTGATCATTTTACTGATTACATTAATGCTGAGGGCTTGCCTTTTCCATAAACAGTGTTGCTCCCTTCTTAGGAGCTTATCCAGAAGAACAAATGACAACATAAGGGAGTGAGAATATTGCAAAAATAAGACCATGAAGCTCCAAGGAATGCCCTCAGAGCAAGGGCAGCTTCTGGGCACTTATTCCCCTTCACCCTGCCAATGGCTTCAGCCATCTAATATTACACCATGAGACCTTCAATAGGATCTTCACCAAGAACAGAGAAAGAGATCACCTCACGCCTGCCAGAATGGCTATCACCAATAAATCAACAAACAAGTGCTGGTGAGAATGTGGAGAAAAGGGAACCCTCGTGTACTGTTTAGTGGGAATGCAGATGGTGCAGTCATTGTAGAAAACAGTATGGAATTTCCTCCAAAAATTAAAAATGGAACTGCCTTATGACCCAGTGATTCCACTTCTGAGTATATATTTAAAGAAACCCCAAATACTGACTTGTAAGAATATATGCACCCCTAAATTGACTACAGTGCTATTTATAATAGCCAAGCTATGGAAACAACCCAAGTGCCCATCACAAGATGAGTGGATAAAAAAGCTGTGAGACAGATAGATGATAGATAGATAGATGATAGATAGATTACGAAGCATGAATGGACCTAGAGAGTATTATGCTAAGTGAAATAAGTCAGTCAGAGAAAGACAAATACCATATGATTTCACTTACATGTGGAATCTAAAGAACAATATAAACAAACAAAACAAAAACAGACTCATAGATACGAAGAACAGACTGATGGTTTGCAGAGGGGTAGAGGTTTGGGGGAGGGGTTGAAAAAGGTAAATGAATTGAGAAGTACAGATTGGCAGTTACAAAACAGTCACAGGAATGTAAAATATGGTATAGAAAATACAGTTGATAATATTGTAAAAACTATGGTGCCAGGTGGGTACTGGAAATATCGGGGGGAGCACTTTGTGAAGTATATGATTATCTAACCACTATGTTGTACGCTGACACTAATACAAAATAATATTGAAAGTAAACTGCAATTGAAAATATAAAATATATTTTAAAAATTTAAAGAAGAGCCTCGCTGGCGTGGCTCAGCAGTTGAGCATCTAGCTATGAAGCAGGAGATTATGGTTCGATTCCCAGTCAGGGCACATGCCTGGGTTGTGGGCTGGATCCCCAGTGTGGGGCGTGCAGAAGGCAGCCAATCAATGATTTTCTCACATTGATATTTCTATCTCTCTCTCTCTCTCTCCCTCTCCCTTCCTCTCTAAAATCAATAAAAATATATATATATATTTTTTTAATTTAAAGAAAACAGAAATGGCCTGGGGAAGTTGTGTGTACACTAAAGTTTCCATAGTCCACAAGTCGGCTGCCATCCAGCAACATCCTAACTTACAAGTGTATCAGAAATGATACACTGTCACCTGGAGTCACTGGACCAGTCCCCAACGCCACACCTTTCCCATTACCTCTGCCTCCTGCTGCTGGGGAAAGAGGGTCTAGAGGAGGTAGGCTTTCCTCACATCTGCTCAAGAGAACTGATGTCATTTCTCTCCACTGTCAAGATGGGCTTCCCAGAAGCCGCTGGAAACAAGGATTCTACATTCCTAAGGGTGAGCTGCTTTGGATGGCTGATGGGTTTTTTCCACCCAACACAACATCATCTGGGAAATTATCCTCGGGGGCTGCATTTTATCTTTGATCTTTAAAGCACTGCTCTGTTCCCGTCTTGGAAAAAAAAAAAAAAAAGGAAAACAACCCCAAACACTAATGTATACAAGTCCAAATGAGTACAACAGACAAGTCAGAAGGCCCTTATTCACATTACAAGGAGCCTTTTGTTTCTTCTTTTATTTCTTTTCTTAAGCAAAAGATTTTCCCATACTTTTTTTAAAATAGCTAGCACCTATTTTTTAAATATGTATTTTTATTGATTTCAGAGAGGAAAGGAGAGGGAGAGAGAAGTAAAAACATCAATGATGAGAGGGAATCATTGATCAACTGCCTCCTGCACACCCCACACTGGAGACTGAGCCGGAAACCCAAGCATATGCCCTGACCGGGAATCAAACTCTGACCTCCTGGTTCATAGGTCAACTCTCAACTACTGAGCTGGGCAGCTAACACCTATTTTTTTACTGACTTCCACAAAGCTTACTTCTACATCTCTTTTCATCATTAATCAGTTGTCTCCTAAGTGAGGGGTGCCTGTCCCCAGGCTGTCTGCCACCACAGTGCACTGGGCTGTGTATCATCAGGTCAGGGTGTCTGAGGCTTGTGTCAGTTCCATCTTTGACTCAGAGGCATTGTTCTGGGAGGGAAGGCAGTACCTGTTCTCAGAGACTCGGAAAAGTACTTCACGCTGACAGGTGCAATATAAATGAAATATCCTTCCAATTACAGTGACTGCACTCTATTGAATTAAGCTATATCACCATAACTAAGGAAACAAGCCTGCCTGCACAGCCGCACTCTTTCTCGTCCTGGCGCTCTTCGTGCTCATCTCCTCATAAATAAAATCATTCCTAAAGAGAGAAATCTAAATTACCTCCCAAAGCATTACTGCCCCTTGTACATTACTACCCACCATCAGGATTAAATTGACGGGGTTTCAAAGTCTGTAAACTGATTCCCAGGCAACGGCTCAAAATGCTTTCCCTGCTTGGTACCCAAAGCATCTTTCACCTGCTCTCCTGACAGACAGTGAACTTGAGAGAAGGATCAGAAAGTGAAAGCTATTGACAGCATGACAGGAGCATCCCGGCATGACGGCTGATGGAGACGATCACATTCTGCCCGACAAACTCAATTGCTTCAGTAAATCAAGTGGAAGTCAATACAGCCCCTCCCTCCTCAGGTCCCATGTGGTTCTCCAACCCTGCACACCATTGAACTTGGTATTTATGTATGTGCGTGCAGGGGGGCGGGGGGGGGGGGTAAAGCCCAAATAAATCTTCAGGGAATACCTGACTGATGCCAAAAACCTTCTCTTTCTCCTGTGGATAGCTTCTCTTTGCCAAACAGAGTTGATTAGAATGAAACACATTCTCTCCTCTCCATAGGTCCCATGTGGGTTCTCTGCCTTTACCATGAAGGCTCATCTGTCCACATGTAAGATCATCAGGTTCCATATAGCATATCTGCCCCTGTGTTTTGGCCAATGACTTCTGCTTATGACCATGTAACAGTGCACAGTGATGCCAGAAAGGGTGGTGTAGAAAAATATGCAGCTCTAAAAAAAAAAAAAAACAACAAACAAAAAAAACAACAAAACAAAAAACAACAACAATCAAAAAGCCTTAAAACTGGCTGCAATTTCTGTGAATGCTAGAATGTGGGCCTAATTCTGGGTTGATGTCAGTATCAACCCAAAAAGTCTAGGATGCTGTGTTCTTTCTGTGAGTCAATGAGCATGTATTACAGGGAAAATCCAGAATATCAACTCTGTAGATTTCAAACACTTTGAAAAGGGTATCAACCAAGAACTATTAAAATATTGCATTTCCAAGGAATAGAGGAGACAAGAAATTGGCTTTGAGACAGGAAATGAAGGGTGGGATACACGGACATATCTCTACATGTCTCAGCAGTGGCCTCTAAAAAAATCATTGGTGGGCTGATAGATAGAAAGTACCTAGAGAAAGAAGTTCCATGTGAAAAATCTATAGAAGGTCATATGTAAAAACAGGGAAATAGGAAAGTCTTGGAAGACTGAAGAAAAGGAAAGAGCTGAAAAAGTGCTCAGTTTGCGAAAATACATGCAATACTTCGCTTTAGGTTGGGGTTATTGCAGTACACTTATAGGACAATGTGGCCACACTGACAAAATCCGAAGTGGCAAAAACTCTGGCATCTCACTAAAGACATAAGAGAAAAAGTCAGTGCTGACCTGTCATTTTCTGAAACCATACTTAGCCCTAACCTAACATGTCATGTGTTCTTGGGGATGTTGTATCTTAACAAGAAGACAACAGAGAGGAAGAATTGCACCTAAAATCAACAATGGCTTGAGGAATTGGTCTTAAAATGATAGATTGATACCATTGGTCTCTATAGGGAAGGGGAAGGCTGAGTGAAGATACCAAAAGTTGGAGAGACTGGGAAGTCAGTAAACACAGCCATGTTCACCCTCAAAATTTTAATCCAGAAGGAATCTCCTTGGTGCTCAGAAGAGAAAACATAGGGCAAACTAAAGGCAATTTGCTTCGCACAGCAGTAAATACTATGCAATTAAGAGATAATCCAGGTGACAGCCAACTCCGCCAGATCCTCAAAACAAGTGCCAATAAAGTCACAGATTCATAATGGGTGATTGAGGTCATGGAGGAAACACCTGTAATGTAACGTCTGAGGCTGGTTTCAGAGGGAACAGCCATGTCCCGGCAACTTCACATCTCACACCTACAGCCCTGTGGGCTTCTATCAGAGAGAAAACCTCTGCAGTCTGACCAGGATTCTAAACCATATGTCATTGTTTATGTTCTCTCGTAAGCACAGCGCTGGGTTTATGTAAGTTAACATCCAGCCGTCATCAATAAAAAATATTCAAAGTGCTCCCAAAATAAGCTTCCTTTAAAAATGAGTTAAACAAATATGGGATGATTGATGTTGACTATACAGAGTACATAGATTATAAAGTTCTGTTATCATCAACTGAAGGTATAAGCCTGAGGGATTTCCTCATTTCCCTTAACAAATGCATTCAGCTTCACACAGAAGCCTCTATGTTTTATCAGCAGTCATCAGGAACTCCCAGGTATAAATATGCATACATCTTGGTAGCATAATATCCAATAGAATGAATAGTAAACTAGGAACAGAGAGATGGAATTCTAGTCCTTAACTGGTCACCCACTGACTATGTAATGTTGAACAAGGTGCTGAATTTCTCCTAAGATGTTTATTTCAATCAACAGATATTAAGCTCCTATTATGTGCCAAGCACTGCTCCGGGTGTTCTGTATACCAAGCAGAATAAGGGAAACAGCTCTACTGGATTTAAATCCCAGCCTGGAGAGACAATGATATGAACAAATAAATACTATTCATAATTCAGGTATAAACCCTATGAAGGAAATAAAACAGGTCACTGTGATAGAGAACGGGGCCATGGGGACCTTAACTAGGAGCATGTGCGAAGGACCCTCTGAAGAAGTGACATGTAGCCAGGCCCAGGTGACAACAAAGAGCAGGTCAGAGAGATAAGAGCAAGTACAAGGCCCCTGAGAAGGGTCTGGTCTAGGCCTGTCTAAGGAACAGAAAGAAAAAAAAATGGCCAAAAGAAGCCATAAAAATCATCCATTGGCTAATCTATCCAAAGAATGTTGTCAGGATGAATAAAAAAAGATGATACAGCCTTAAAAATTTTTAAATACTCTACAAAATACAATGGGTTACTAGAGCCAGCTTATTAAGAAGAAAAACTCCTATCCTCTATTTTGTATCTTTCAGAAAGTTTAGAATTATAATATCTTTCATCCATGTATCTAGTCCAACCCCTTCATCTTCCAGAACAGAGAACCACGGCACAAACTTACCCAAGACCATGACATCAGCTTTCCAGGACCTGGCCTACCGGGCCAGGGGTCCCACCCTCACCCCCACCTTAGACTGCTTAGAATTAGGCTTCCCACTTCTTTTCTGGAAATCTACAGTAAATCTTCAGTATCGGCAAAATGAACCAATTGCCCCAATTTTAATGTAAACAACTGGGGGCATTAGCACCATGGAGATAAGAATTTAAAGTCTCAACACTCAGGTCTGATCCTAGACTCACCACTTATAGGTATTATGGCCAAGGATAAATTCTTTAAACTCCCCAAGGTCTTAGGTTCTGCATTTAAAATTGACAGACAAATAAAAATGTCTTTCCTCCCTATATCATAGGATTCTGAAACGATCAAATAGTATTATAATCTACATGAAAGCCTCAGAAAACTACAAAATATTATTATCCATTACCCTTTCTTTTTTTGTAAGTGACCTCTCTTTAGGTCATTGATGCGCTGCCATCATTGTGTACTATTGCAGGATCACTATTACCCTAGGTAGGTCTTGGGAATATCTTTCTATTTGTGAGTTTAAAAAAATTGCATCTGAGGAGCTCCATGAACACTAATAATTTATGAACTTTGCTCATAAATTTACTTCTCCCTGGTTTCCTTTTCATCTGAATTCCCACGGTGGTTGAAACAACCACAGATTACACTGGAAATACCTCTTCCTGGATGAGGATCCGGGATTCTGCTACAGATGAGCCATGGGACCTTGAGCAAGTATCCAATCTTTCAGCTGCCATTAATATAGTGAGTCTTCACCCCAAAATGTGCATAACATTTATTATCTGTCTCCAACGACGGGCAAGATATCTCATATTTGTCGAGTTTCCCAGAGTTTATGGAGCAATTTCAAATCCATTATTTTATTTGACCCTTTTCATAACCCTTCGAGGAGCGAGAACCAGGATGGGGAAAGCACATTTATAGAGGAGAAACAGTGGCTTTTTGTAGTTATTTGACTCATGGAAAATCCCAGATGTCTAAGTATTCTGACTCCAATGCCAGCTGCTCTTTGAAGTTCACTGGCCTCTTTCAGGTAAGGATCCAGTGAAGATCAAATGAGGTCATGGATATGGAAACTATTAGGGCTTCCCAGATAGGTGACATAAGTATCATAAGGACAAGGTGACATGCCACCTTCCTTTGTCTGTCCTCATTACCTGATCCTCAAAGGTGCCTGGTCCTCTAGAATATAAACTGGCGGAAGAGGAGGACCAGCCCAGGGTATTTCTGCCTCTCCCAGGCCATCTGGAAAAGTACACAGTCTGCCTCTCGATCCATGCTGATTGATTGAGTTTAGCCCAAAAGATTATCCAGCGCTCTCCACTGGAACCATCCGTGTTTTAAGAAAGCTCCCCCACCCCAGGAGTCCCAGCAGGGGCAAAGCAACACACCCATCTAGGCAATATCCATGCAGCTAGGAAACTATTTGAGTTAGCATTCTTGACAGGGTTTGCTCTCTGTTTCCTCTTAACTCTTCCTCCCTTCCTTTAAGAAGTAAATAAATTTTTTTTTATTTGTCTTTATTGTTGAAAGTATTACATATGTCCCCTTCCCCATCCCCCATTGACCCCCTTCTCACTCCCACCCCCTCTGCAGGCCTTCCCCACACTATATTCTGTCCAAGGGCTATGCACATATGCATATACATTCATTGGTTAATCTCTTCCGACTCCCCCCCACACACACACACACACCCGCCTCTGAAATACATCAGTCTGTTCCATGCTTTAATGTCTCTGGGTCTTTTTTGTTCTTCAGTTTATTTTGTTCATTAGATTCCACATATAAGTGAGGCCAAGAGGCAAATATTTTTAAAAGAACAAATGTTATGTGGCTCTTTTGTTCAGTCTGATCTACATATTGAAACCAAAGACTATTACCCGCCCCCTCCCCCCACCCCCAAGTAGTCATATTGGCCAAGTAGCAAAAGTGCATTTCTTGGGGGGAAAATTTTATTTTACATGTTGTAAATACCAGGAAATGCTTATCAGAATGTGAAAGTTCAGGTCTTGTTTTTCTTTTATCCCCTTTCTTTCTCTTGAAGAGAGAACAAGCAAAAAACAAATCTCTCTTTATAATGGAATCCCTTCTTTCTGCCACCAACCATGCTGGGGATGAAAGTTCCAGTGAAGACTAGATCAGTCAATTCTCAAACTCAAGAGCAAGTGGACCTGCTCTAAAGTATGAAAAAGAGACCTTTGGGAAAAAAACAAACATTGAAGATTCCTTATCCTAAAAAGTGACGAGGGCAATTTAAAACCCACAGGATGAAAGGAATGCCGAAATGACAGTTCCAAAATGAGAAAGGCACAGTTCCATGGAGTCAGGGGCCTGGGGCTCCTCACCACCCACCTGTACGTCCTCTTCCTCTGTAAGGTATTAGGGAGGTCACTGAGGAAAGGCAGGGGATGGGTGCCTATTTTCTGGAGCCTTCTGAGGACTATTATCATAAAGAATACTTGGGTCTCCGGCAGCAGGTGATCCAAGTGCTGGGAGAGCTGGCGGAGCCAGGCTGGCTGTTTCTCATTTCTGAATGAGATGACTGCACGTTAGGGAGCAGGTCCTGCTGGAAGCAGACACACTGTGAGGACCCCACTCCACAGCAGGGAGGGAATGCTTCTCCATCATCCTAGAGCGTTGGTAGGAAAGTGTGGTGTGTGTGTGTGTGTGTGTGTGTGTGTGTGTGTGTGTGTGTGACAGAGAGAGAGAGAGAGAGAGAGAGAGAGAGAGAGAGAGAGAGAGAGAGAGAGATGGTGGAGTTGATAGAATCTTTGGTGGCTGTAATTTAAATTTTACTCTCTTAGACTACTTTTTAAAATATAATTTTATTGATTTCAGAGAGGAAGGGAGATGGAGAGGGAGATAGAAACATCAATGATGAGAGAAAATCATTGATTGGCTGCCTCATGCATGCCCCCTACTGGGGATCGAGCCCACAGCCTGGGCATGTGTCTTTGACCAGAATTGAACCTGGGATCCTTCAGTCCGCAGACCAACGCTCTATCCACTGAGCAAAACTGGTTAGGGCTACTCTTTTGGACCATTAAGTCAAGGTGAGAGAAGAAAAAACAACCTCAGAGAAGAATATAGGGTGGTAGGAGGGAAATGCAATAATTTCAGAGCCTGTGGCAGAGCAGGGGCCAAGAAGCCTTCAGTCCAGGGTAATTAGGTGGTGCCTTTGCATGTTTTTCGATTTTTCCCTCAAAGCTTACTCTTCACAAAGTTTTCCCTGCCCGGTAGCAATGGGCAGCCTGGGTGAGCGATGAGCAATCTTTCTCTCTCCCTCCATCCTATCCCCTCTACCTCTCTTTCCCCCTTCTCCCTGTCATTTCCTGCCAACTATATGATCCCAAAGAAAACACTGAAAAAGAAACTCCAAGAGAAAGAAACAGCAAGACTCACCCGGTCACAAAAAGACACTAACACAAGCAGAGGCAGTTTATGTATTTTGACATCCTTGGTGAGTAGGTGTGTGCTGCACCTCTGGAATCTACACTCCTGGTTTGGGGTATTTTTTATGCTCTGTCTGAGGCGAGTCTTCTTCAACCTCAACCATTCTGTGGAGATGCCATGTATGTCTCCCAACCTCCCAGGATCCCCACCAAGTGCAAGGCTCTGATGACGGTGACATGCTGCATATCTGGGGGACAGAAGCATTCCACAGCCCCTGACTCTGATGGGCTGTGACTTTCTCTTGGTGGAATTCTGGAACCCGCCTCCTCCAACCTGCCTAGTGACTCTGAAGTCACAAAAGCAACATTGTCCAGCCCTGTCTTAAGGAAGATTAAACTGCATTTAACAACCCAGGCAAGGTAATGATCTCACTACAAAATTAACACAGGGCTGTGGCTGGAAGGCTGCTCAGGCCACTGTTCAGTGGCCACCCAACACCTCAGACCTCAACCAGCCATTCATCCTTTTCCTTCCACTCTGCTGCCCAGCTCCGAGGCTCTGACCCAGTGACCGCCCTCCCCCGACCCCCTCCCCGACACACACACACACACACACACACACACACACACACACACACACACACTGAACAGGATTAAATGCTCTGGGACTAAGCAAATAGACCTCAGCAGGCAGCTCAGGCCCTTCCGGGGTTCCAGATGGGGGAGAGCTCTGGCTGTCCCAGGCTTTGGGCAAGAATTACAAATTCCACAATTCTGCCCCCAAGGAGACCTCACTGACTCCCCAGCCCTTCTGTGTGGCACCCATTTAACAGCGAGAAAAGGGGTGTGGGGGGACACAAAACCTTCAGTAAAACTTTGGCTAATAAAAGAACGTGAGTTTCTTAATGGAAAAATATAGTATCTCACCACTGGCTTGGACCCCAGAAAATATAAAATATAGGCTTTTTGTTTGTTTGCAGTCTTAGTAAAATTCATGAGATGAGAGAAAGAAATTCACATGATCAAAAGAAAGAATACTTTGGCTACTGTGCCTGAGAGTTCTTCCTAGATGTGCTGACCAAGGGACCCTAAATTCTCACTGGCAAATTCTGATGAACTTTGCAACAATGAGCCCGAGCTAACAAAATGCCAGAATAAAACCTGGGTGAGGGGATGGTGAGAGATTAGGGTCCCTCCCAGCGGTAACAGTGTGCTCAGTGGGTGTCCAGGGCATCCGCCAAGGAGAGAGGGGTGGGAAAGAGGAACAGTGCTCTGTTCTCCAGAGGTCCTTACACTTTGGACTTTCAGACAAAAGGAGTCAGCAAGTGGACTTCATACAAGGCCAGCTCAGTCTCCGCACTTCCAAACTCAAGCCAAGCTAAACAAGTCCAGACTTGGCACTGACTCCTTGCGGGGAGGAATGAGGAGGCTGGCAGATAAAGACTCTTTAGGGCCTGCCAGCCCACCCCTCGGCCCATCCACACACAAGGCACTTGATTTCCATGCCCCAGGGAATCTGTCAGTGCAATTCCAGAAATGTGCTCAGAGACTGTAAAATAACACTGAGGTTCAGGAACAGGGAGGCTGCTCCCCAACTTCTGTGTTTCCATGGAAAGTACTAACTGGTGCCATTCTGACCCAATAGACAAAGTGCTTGAGATATCAGGTTTTTATCCTTGGCCCCCAAATCGGCCTACCTCAGCTTGTCCCAAGTCCCTGCTTTCTAGTGTCCAGGAATCTCCCATGTCCTCAGTTTAGCTGCTCAGAAGCCTGGGGGAATTGGGGGGGGGGGGGCGGTGGCGATGGCTGCTCTGGGGGAAATAGGTACAGCAGTGTCCACCTGAATTGACACAGACTGGGCCAGGAAGCAGAGTCGGGTCCACAAGGAACAGGGCGTAACCGTGAGGACGCCCAGAACAGCCACAACCTAACAGTGCATTTGATGGAACGACTGTGACCTGTCGGGTGCTGCACTTGAGAGTCAGAGAGTAGGAGCTGAATATGTAGCTCAGCTCTGCCACTTACTAACTGGGAGATGCTAGGCGGGTTATTTCACATTTGGTCCTTGGCTGCTCCTGTATTTGGAAGGAGAAGGCAGTGCGCCAGGCTGAGAAAGTACCACATCACACATGAGGCTGGTGCTGGCCCTGCAAGATCATAATTATGGGTGACACTTGCAGTGCCCTTGTTTGACCTCTGGAGCATTTCTTCCCTCCTTGTCTAATTTTTATCCTCAGGGCCTCCCGGGAGATAGCCTAAGAAAAGAGTTTTCTCCCCACTTTACCAGTGTAGAAACTGAGGCACAAATGAACTGGGAGCAGAAAGTCCGGGACTAGCCCTCCAGTCCTCCAGATCCTCCATAAGTATCCCCTCTTCACCCTCGATGGGTATCTGTGGACACATGGCGCGGGTTAGGGACATCCCGAGTGCTAGGGACATCCCTGCGGCATTATTTAGGGTGTTTTATATTTCTTTACTTTTTTTCCTGGCTAACATTAAAATGCAGGGCTCCCTTGGGTGTAAAGGATAAGTCCAAATGGCACAGCTCAAGTAATAAATGCGGGGAATTAGAGGTAGAGGAGAGCTCCTTAGCACGCACCTTCCAATTGCGCTGGAGCCCAGGAGCTTAAATACTAGTATTTGCCGTGAAATGTCCTGTCCCTCTGGCTTCGGGAGTTTCTAACTTGCTAGATAGAGTCTTATCCTGACAGTTCCACCTCACAGTGCAGCTGAAGAAAATGAGAGTAGATTCCGTCTGGTTTGGAAATCATATTTTCTATGGCTTTTGAAGAAAAGTCAGTCTAGGCTGGGTCTGCAGGGCCATCCACATGGAAAGCATAGCCAGACTATGGGATGAAGAGCCAGGGCAGGCACCCTGCTGTCATCAGGAGCAGCTCATTATGAGTGCTGGGGGCCGGGGGCCACCTGAGCCAGGGAAGAGATGGGGACTAAAATGCCGTGGTGAAAGTGCCCTAAAAAGTACTTCTTCACTTAATGTCCATCCTGGACTGCCCATCCACACACCCTTCTCAGAATGGAAGTGACTGTTCATAATACCCACCGCCCACCCACCTGCCAGGGCAGCTCCATAGAGATAATCATTCTTCACAACTTCATAAGAGAGAAAAGAGAGATGAAAGTAAACAACAATTAAAATTAAAATGGCCTTGCCCTAGCTGGTTTGGCTCAGTGGATAGAGCATCAACCTGCGGACTGAAGGGTCCCGGGTTCTATTCTGGTCAAGGGCACATGCCCAGGTTGCGGGCTCGATCCCCAGTGGGGGACGTGCTGGGGCAGCCGATTAATGATTCTCTCTCATCATTGATGTTTCTATCTCTCTCTCCTAATCCCTTCCTCTCTGATATCAATAAAAACATATAAAAAATTAAAATGGTCTTGTTCATTGAATGTTGGAGAGTAATTATGAGATAGAAGCAGGATGGGGTCATTCTGGAGGCAATCACCGTTTAGGTAGAGTTCAAAGATCAGGTAGAGATCAAAGTGCAAAGAAAGTGGTCTGAGCAGAGATCAGCCCAAGCTACCTGGCTGTGTGACTGACACCTACCCCTGGCTTACCTGGGCCAGAGATTCATCATGTAGAACACGCAGGCAATCGGTAAGATGGCCATTAGGGTCCCTTCCGAATCTGATAGTCTGTAATTGCATCATTCCACATCTAAGCTCTATGACTCGTTATTTTTCAGTCTAAGATAGTAAAAGAAATGATTAAACATGGTGCTTTGAGAGCTTGGGAATTCCTAAACTGACCTACATTTGAAAATTATGCTCTACCTTAATTACTTGGATTGAGTGAAGCAATTAAGAAGTACAATAAAACTACTAGAAAGAAAGAGGTCAGAAACAAAAGTGGGCAAAAGTTATATTTAATTCGTTTGTTGGAAATAAGGCTATGGAGATGATGGCCGAAAAAAGTGTAACCAAAACTTAAGTAGTGAATTCTTGCAAACACACAGTGAGAAAGAGAGAGAACTCTAGATGTCACAACCTTATGTCACCTCCTCTGGAAACCTTCCTGACTTCCCTGGCTATGTTCCCATAGCACCTTCTGCATCCTGCTAACTGCATTTAACACATAAACATGTCCATGTTAATTTAGTTGTCTGTTTCTCCCAGAAGATGGTGAGTTCTCTGAGGACAGGGAGAGCATCTTATTCAAACATGTGTAGGACCTCACACAGAGCCTGTATATACTAATTGGCCAAACATTTTTTGAATGAATAAGCATTGAAATTACTTCCCCAATAGCAATTAAAAGAAAAAAGACCCAGGCCACTGGCTAAAAGTTTTAATTTCTGGAGAGACTTTCACTAGCAAGGCAAGGTGCCCTGATTAAACGTAGAAGCATTCTCATTTTCAAAAAATTTAAAAAAAAAAATCTAAGTTCACCTCCAAGGACCTTGGCATTATCCTTTCTGCAAAGCATGATATCAACTTTGAAGTAATCTGACTTAGAATAAAACACAAGTAAAAATATAGAATATCATGAATCTATTGTTAAATATCTGGAGACATAAAATTCATTCAAATTAACAGATTATTGTCATTTGTCTGGGTGCCTAAGTATCAAGAGTGTGAGCTCTGAAATCAGAGGGCCCAAGTTTAAATTCAGGCTTGGGCCCGTTCAGACTATATAACATTTTAAAGCTGAAGGTGACAAGTATCTTCCAGAGTATCTATAGAGGAGTTAGATTACATGACCCTCAAAATTAACTCAGTACACATTTGCATAATCTCAGGTATTCCCACTCTAACCACAAACCAGCTACTGCCATGTCACGTTCTGCATGACAACTTTTGCTAAGATCCTGCACATGTCATAGCTAGTGGTTCATCTACACGAGTAGCTCATCTACACCAGTGGTTCATCTATACCAGTGGTTCTCTAATGCTCAGGTTGGCACAGGGTAAATATCAGAAATGTGTCATCAGAATTTCTTTGGAGATCTTTTATAAGATGCATCATCCAGGAAACACACACATACATTCTCTCTCTCTCTCTCTCTCTCTCTCTCTCTCTCTCTCTCATCTCACACACACACACACAAACACAAACTCCTGGAAGATAAGTCCAAGGATATCAGTCAGGAATGTATATTTCAATAAAGTTCCCTGATAGAATGATTTCACATGCCCTTACCCCTCACTCTGACTGAGACAACCCTGACTCATGCCTACATGTAAAGACTATCGTCCATTTAAGAGGAACATGTTCAAAGTCACAGCCGCAGCCCATAGCAAACCAAGCACATTTCTAGCACAAATTAGTGCATAAATCTTCGGCCTCTCTTCCTCCTTCTCACATTACCCTTCAATAACTATGATATATCACTGGCTCAAACTTTTGTTTTCAATCTGAGGCAATGGCCATGTTGTCCCCAGACACCTATAAGTGGCTGCAGCAGCAGAACAGAAATATGTTAGCATGTCATCTAGGAGCTATGCCTTCCACCTTACCCGGCTATGACAAGAAAGAAATGAATACACACACACTCAGAAAGGGGGGAGAGGGGAAGGAGAGACTAATAGTTACTTGGAATCTGACGGATAAACCTAGCTTAAGACCACATTCATTCTCTTCAGCCAGCCTGCAGGGCCCTAGTGGTTGGACTGGGTATTCGTTGACTTGTTTATTTTGGTTTTGGTTTCCATCAGTTGGGAATAAACACTTAAAAAGTGAGGCTACAAACATCCCAACTACCACTTCTCTACATTCTGGGAGTAAGAAGAAAGCAAATTTCTGTTGGTGTAGCAAAGATGTGTTAAAACAAAACTTCAGAGTGCTGCCTGCTGGGAAGGAGTGGGCAGGTCACCAGCAGGCCCTGCTGCCCTCCAGCCAGCACTGCAGAATCTGCTCGGGCTTCCTCCTGGGCCCTTCCTGTGTGCCTGGCTGTGATCCAGCTTTTCCATGAGGCCTTTAGGGGCCTATCTGCAGCTAACTGGTGAGAGTTGAAGCCATCCAGGTCCCCCTCAGGTCCCCCTCTATAGACATCCTTTCTCTGAAATGTAGCGGTGAGAGGGAGATGGCTCACAGCACAGGTAACATTTGTGGTGGGAGAGCTAGGGTCACCCTCAGTATGCGGCTTCCTCTACAGCCTGTTTCTACATTTCCTTTTTCCAAATCACCATAGACCATCCATGGATAATGATGAACCCTAGTCAACAGGAGTAGGTGGGGAGGGAAGACCAGGGAGAGAAACAATGCATTTTGTGCCGCTATGAACGAAGTGTTTCTGCTCTTCAACAGTGATCAAGAAAAGGAATTTAAAGAACAAAGGAACCTCTCCCACATAATTCCACACCAATGGGCAAAGTTCACACATTCAAAAGCCCAATGGCGTTCTGAAAACAGCAACAGAACTAAAAAGTCTTTCAGGTAGAAGACACTAAGGAGGAATCATAGCATCAAGGTCTAATGGCTTTTGATGTATTTTTTTTAATATATATTTTATTGATTTTTCACAGAGAGGAAGGGAAAGGGATAGAGAGCTAGAAACATCGATGAGAGAGAAACATCGACCAGCTGCCTCCTGCACGCCCCCTACCAGGGATGTGCCCGCAACCAATGTACATGCCCTCGACCGGAATCGAACCTGGGACCTTCCAGTCTGCAGACTGACGCTCTATCCACTGAGCTAAACCGGTTTCGGCTAGGTCTAATGGCTTTTGGATGTCTATTTTATGCCAGGTATATTCTAGGCATTTTTGTATGTATCACTGTACTTAATTCTAAATATGTCCCCATGGATCCCATTAAACAGATGAAAAAAATGAGGTAAAGAAACACCACGTGACCTATCTAAGGTGGCCTGATGGCATTCAGTGGAGCCAGATTCAAACCCAGTTTGAGTCAGTTTGAGTGCAAAGCCTGGAAGCTTCAGCACAACACACAGCAACTTGGGAGAATGACCAAGAACAGAAACGTAGCACTGTGGAATTTTCCTTTAGCCCTGGGGTTACACCCTTATGAAAACACCCTCAGAACATGAAGAAGCTTCATAACCAAGAATGTCCTTTTCCCGACAAGCACCTGTGTTCCTGGGGATGTGGCCCCCCCCATCCCCGCTGGGTCCGGGCCACACTCCAGAGGAGAAGCAGGCCTTCTCCAGCCAAGGCAGGAGGCCCAACCCTCGCTCCCCAGGCAGATGTGAATCCTGGAGGTGTTTTCTTTTCCTCTTCTTATTTAAAGAAAAAACAAAATGCTCCCCACTCCCAACAAGTGAAATGCCGCTCGTGCTGCCACCAGACAATAATTTTACAGTCACACGATGACCCCAGCGCAGAAAAAAAAAAAAAAAAAAAAGAGGAAAAGCCTGTACCGCACCCAGTCCAAGCCTGGGAGAGGCAACCTCTGGAAAAGCCCAGGTCACAGAGGATCAAGCTCACTTGCTGAGGAACAACAGGAGGTGGGGGGCCAGCAGGGGAGAGGACAGGGAAGGAGGAAGCAGAAAGTTTAAAGGTCAAAACAAATGTCAACCTAACACCAGCGCTGTATGAACAGCACACAGCCTCCCTGCTAGACAAACAAATGCTACCAGGGAGGCAAGGTATCAGGAGGTTTTATTAACTCTCTCCCTGGAATCGTGCACTTAGGAAGTCTGTTCCATCATATAAGCTGCAAGGCACAATATTTACCCCTTGTGGGGGGGAATCACAGAGCTGATATTGAATCCACAACTCCTCCATTCCCTCCCAGCTGGGCTGGCCTCAGTTCTTGCTGCGCCTCAGGGCCTGTCAGCAGGAAATACCCAGGCAGATTCTGATAAGAGTGGAAAGGGTCACATGCTGATGATAACACGCCCTCCTCTGACTCTTTCCCAGGCCTGACTGATCCCACTAATAAGCACAAGGGAAGCCTCAGATGAATGGGCTCCCAACCTCTCCAGCACTGGGGATCCCCATTCTGTCCCTGTGTCCAGTTCTGTGGGAAGCCCACCTCTGTCTGTGGGCTCCATGTGAAAAATATCCTTTGTGAAGTCCAAGGCCATTAACAAGAAGCCACTATATGGCTGGTGTTGGCTTGGCTCACTTGCAAGGGACTGCCTATTTCTTCTGTGCTTCCCAGCTGGCTGTTCACCTGGATCACTGGGGGCGCTTAAAAGTGTGTGTGTGTGTGTGTGTGTGTGTGTGTGTGTGTGTCCTAATTCTGTTCATCTGGAGTGGATCCTGAGCATCTGTATTTTGAAAGGCTCCCAGGTAACTACTGCAGTCAGGGACCCCAGCTGCAGTCTATAGGAAATCAGTGGCCCTGGTACAGGCCTCATTGCAAGTTGAAACCAGTGGTCTTGGACAGGCAGTCCAGTATATAGCAAGCCATTGTCATCGTCACCAGGAGACACACTAACTCAGAATCCCCACTCAGAGTGCCATGTAGTTCTCTCTACATTGCATTCAAGTGACAACCCCGGGTCTGGAGGCGCACCTCTGTCCTCGCTCCTCGGTCCTCAGTCCTTACGCCTCCCCCAAGTGAAGGAAATGCCTTCTCCAATCTACCTTCCCCAGTAATCACTTTAAGATTAGGGAATTGAAAGAAAACAGTCCTGACAGTGATAAGGGAAGGAAAAGAGGACTGGGTAAGGAAGACCATTTGGAGTTCTGTCATCCCACATCCCGCAAGGAGGAAGGCCCCCTGCACAGGACCACACCCTTCCCCCCCCCACACCCCCAGCGTGCAAGGAGGTGACTCCTTCCTGGGGCAGCTCAATCCTCTTGGATGGCCTCTTTTATTCCTCTTCTATTTTTAACATTTTTATTTTTCAATTGTGGTAAGTTTCACAAAATACAAAATTTAGCATGTTATCCATTTGCAACTGTACAGTTCAGTGGCAACATTCACACTGTCGTGCAGGCACCACCACCATCCATCCACGGAACTCTCCGCTTTTCTGTCTTTTCTATTTTCCAAACGTTCTATATACCCACTGAGCATTGGTTCCCCATCCCTGCCCCACTTCCTAGCAACCACTGTCCTATTTTACATCTCTGTGGATTTGACTCCTCTAGGCACCTCTTATGAGTGGAGTCATGCAGTATCCATCCTTCTGTGACTGGCTTACTTCTCTGAGCATGATGTCCTCAAGGTTCATCCATGTTGTAGCGTGTATCAAAATTTCCCTCCTTTTTCAGGCTAAGTAATATTCCACATTACCATTCCATTTTACAGATGTGAAAAATTGAGGCCCCAAGAAGTTAAGAGCTTTCCATAGCAAGAACTGAAGCCAGGTCCCCTGACTCCCTGTGCTCTGCCTGCCCATCTCATCCTTTTCTATTTTCCAAATATTCTCTATTCCAATCTGGACTGAAGGTGAAAAGGGGCTCCTTTATAACTACCCCCAGGCACAAAGTTTATCCTGTTGGAAGCCAATACACACACACCCCAGAATGGGAAGCACCTTTCAGACAGTAAGGATTTTGGAGGTTTGGAGACTGCTGCCCCGAGATCCACACATTGGCAGGGAAACCAGGAGAGAAGGCCTGTGGATACAGTCCTACTAAAGAAAACACCACAGATTGCCATTATAATCAGTGATTTTTGTCTTATTTGAGAGGGCAACAATACTGCTCCTTTCTTGTCAATATTGAGTTCTGTGGTGAGTAGTCATAGGAAAGTGAGAGAGAGAGAGACAGAGAGACAGAGAGAGAGAAAGAGGCCTCAAGAGTGGTTTTATCTGTTTGTTTATGTTTGTTTGTTTGTTTTAGTCTGGATATATACTGTTATCTCTCTTGCCAAGATATGGGAAAGCCACATCACAGTGTAACCAGAGTGGGGCCCAGCCATTCCTCGCAGCTAATACTTCTTCATAAAGAGGAGCGTGTCTGCAAGGGATGAGGTTACTATCAGAGAAGGCATGACTAATAATGATTAATTTGATCTGCACTAACTTAAACTAGATCCGCCATTCACTAAATAATTATTCTGTAGCCTGGATACCATTTGCACAGAGTTCAGGGAAGTTGCTGGCCATTTATCACATTAAAATAAAACAAAAAACCTGCATAAACAAGAGAGGATAAAATAAAAACCATCCCACAAATAAAGCCAAATGCTTTCACATCCACCCATAAAATACCTGTGTAAAGCTAGAAACAACAAAAACCCGATTTCGCTATCTTGGGCCAAAGGAAAAACTAAATTGACTGGACAGATATCCTTCTCGGTTTTGCAGACAGTGAAATGGATCAACCACCTAACTGGCAGAAATACAGCTGATCTTGACTTCCATCTCTTAGGTAAGCTAGCAGCACCAATTGAAAATATGGGAAAACTGCCCAGCTGGCATGGCTCAGTGATTGAGCATCGACCTATGAACCAGGAGGTCATGGTTCAATTCCTAGTCAGGGCACATGCCCCGGTTGCAGACTCGATCCCTAGTGGGGGCATGCAGGAGGCAGTCAATCAATGATTCTCTCTCATCATTGATGTTTCTCTCTCTCCCTCTCCCTTCCTCTCTGCAATCAATAAAAATATATTATTTTAAAAAAAGAAAATATGGGAAAACTGGTTTGTGAGATTTACTCCCCTATCTTAAAATGCTGTGTGCAGCAAAACGTGGTCTTATCCAAGGCTTCCACCTTGAGGACCATCCTTTGATGTGAGCTTGGACAAAGTTTACCCTGGGCCAGATCCTCTCTCAGACTCTCTGAGGTCTGTGTTTTAGAGGAGATCATTTTATGCATTATTTTACAAATAGTTACTGAGCTCCCACTGTGTGGCAGTCACTGTTCTAGGCACAATGACACCCCAGTGTGCAGAGCAAAGACCCTGCTCTCAAAGTGTTTTCATTCTAGCAGAGGAAGGCAGGCAATAAACAATTAAGCAAGTAAAATGCATGGGACACCAGACAGAGGTGAGTGCAAGGTATAAACCTGAGGCAAGTTAGGAGGATCGGGGAAAGTCAGAGAGGATGGATCTGTTATTTTATAGAGAGTGGTCGGGAAAGTCATAGTGGGTAACTTCGATTTAAGCAGAGAGGTCAAGAGCAAGCATCACAAATGTCTGGAGAAGAGCCTTCAGGCAGAGGAATCAGCAGAGGCCAAGCCCCCAAGGTCCACCAGTGCTAAGAGTATTCTAAGGTGCTTCAGAGTGAGATGAGGCAGGATGGTTAACAGGGCCAGCTCACTGAGGACTCTGTAGGCCACTGCAGAGAGTTGATTTTGGCATGGAAGGAAATAAGTAGCCATTGGAGGGTTAGGAGGAGAGTAGCATCCCGATTTGACCAGTGTTTTAGAGGATCACTCCAGATACTGTGGTAAATAGAATGAATATAGGAGTTTTGAGTTCTGCTGGTAGGTCCAGAGTGGAGATAATCATTTGAATGTTTTATGTGTATACATGATATTCAGTGCCCAGAGAGAAGAGGTTGGAGAACTGAGTCCTGGGACACTCAGAGGTCAGGGACATGGGGAGGACCCAGCAAAAGATTCAGGAAAGGAGCACGCAGGCCTAGGAGGAAAACAGAGTGTTGTCCAGAGGTTGAGGGAAAAGTGTTTCAAGGAGGGAAGAATCACATGTCAAATGTGGCTCAGAGGTCAAGTAGTAATTAATGCTGTCAAAGCTCAGGAATATCTCTCCAAAGAGTTTTTAAAATTCTGGCTTTCAGCATACATCAGGAGAGTACCAGAGAAAGGGCTTCACAGCTTTAAACAGCTGCTGTCATCTATCATCCCTCTTGAGTTTCTAAACTGATCACAGTGAGAATTTAGAGAGTCAATATAATAATCATCAAATAACCCAGGTTCATGCTGCACACAGCTGGGGATGCTCGCTTCCACCTACAGGATACAGATGCACCCATGTTGAGCACCTCTATGACCCTCACCACATGCCAGGGAGCTTAGAGCGAGCAATCAACTCACCTCTTCTCAACTTCGATGTGAAAAACTTGGTAAAGTAAATTGGATGCAATGCCACATTGGTCTGTACCATCATCATATCCCAAAGGGATATTCACCATCAACGTTTAACTTCCATGACCTGGCCTTCAATGTCTTCTCTAACCCACTATTTCAGAATCCCAACTATTGATTCCAACTCATATGGTTACTCACTTATCCCTCAACATCTGGAACACATCCTAAATTTCAGACTGGTATGCTTCCCCTCCCTCCCTCTGCCTGTTTAAGATAACTTTTAGGCACAGCTAAGTTTATCAACTAAGATTTCTGTAAACAAGGCTCTTTCCAAATCTAAATTATTCTCCCTTCTCTTTGTCCCATCTACATAGCACTTATCATGTAGATGTTATGTTTGCATCCTACTAAACTGATATCTTTTTTATGACAATCTCCATATGTTCATCATCTCTATTCTGTGTATCACTTGACACTATGCCTTATCCCAAATAAATACTCAATGATTATTTATAGGATAAATGAATGACTCATAACACAGAATGATGGGGTTTGAGAACTAAAAGCAAGTCAATCATTGAGTTCAGTTCAGGACCTTGAAATTCTGACACCCAGATATTCTTTAGAAATAGCTGTTCCTTCTTCTGCCAATGTCAATTGTTCATGGTGACAGAACTTTTAAATCTACTCTGAAGTCCTTGGCTTGGCCACCCCAGAGACCGGCTTATACAGCTTTCCTTCTCTGGGCAATATTCCCACAATCCCAGGCTCAATGGGAAACTCTTGACCCTTCCTGTTTCTTAAATAATTGTGTGTGTGGTGTGTGTTTTTTTTGGTTTGTTTGTTTTTTCTATTTCACAGCATACCCTGGTAACCATTGAGATAATACTACAGAGTCAATCAGCGAAGAGCAAATGGTCAATGCTTATCTGTTAGGGCCCACCATGTACTTGAAGCCACACTGAGCACCCCACTCCCACCTCTATCTCCATAGTTGGCACATGGAAAATAATAGACAAGTATCTGTAGCTTTGTATAGACTTGAGGATCTGAACAAAACTCAAGCTCCCAGTGCTAAGTGCTAAATGAATTGTACTGCCTGGATAACATTACCTTGGGAACTCAGGGCCTGGGGAGATACCAAGATTGTCTGCAATCAAGAAAGGGTTCCTGAGGAGGTGGGCTCTAAAATGGAAGGAATGGCTTAGAGGGGTGGCAGGACTACAGAGCAAGCAAGAAGTGAGAAAAGAAGTTAGCAATCCCTGAAGCAGGGAAAAAAAATATGTGTTTAGAAGCTTAGTAGAACTGTGGGTTGGCCAAGGTGAGAGGGAAAGCCGGTAAGACCAGTCCGGCCAGCTAGTCCAGTTCATTACCTAATGGACCTAATATAGCTAGCTCTTTGCCTTTGAAGGCCTGGGTCAGTCAGGATACAGCAATGAGGCCAGGCTGGGCACAAACATCTACAATTAGTCACAAAGCACAGTGATGGAAAGAGCACTGGACCAGGAGTTAGAAGGCCTGGGTCCCAGCCCTAGCTTGCCCACTGAAAAAAACTTGTAAATATACATAAGGCAATCAATTTCTCCTTGTGTTGGGAGGATCGGATACAATAATGATTATCAAAGCTCTGTTCAAAGGTGATGTGTATATGAAATACATCTCTAACAAAAACATGGTAGGTGGACTTAAAAAATATATTGGTATAACTTAACACAGACCCAGTGAGACCACTGTGACCCACTGTTGCCCCCACTCTGAAGGTACATTCTCTGGTTGCGGGACTCTACTCAATTCTTCAGAATTACTGGGATGCTGGCAAGGACATGGAGAAAAGACTACTAGTAACTTAGACTGATTCATACCTCTGTTATTTGCTATCTGTGTGACCTTGAACAAGTTTTGTAAACTTGCTAAGCCTCAGTTTTTGTTTTGTTTTATTTATCAGTAAAATTAAAACAGCACTGCCTACTTTGTGAGGAATCGGGACAATTTCGGGCAAAGTTTCTAAGCCAGTTCCTGCACACGGTAGATAATCACAAATGTTGCAACCTTTTATCATAAGCTTCATTTAAAAGACCTCATGTACCACAGATACCATATCAAACTCATCAGCCATTGGCAAAGGACTGAAATGGTTTTGATATATCTGAAATATCATAAATATATTTAAAATCCTATTGGAGATTCCTCTCTTTTCTTTGTGTTACATCCTTTATTTTTCAAACTGGAAAACACAGGGTAGAAATCAACATACTGATAGATCCTACCTTCCCCCAACTGATGGACTGAGTATGATGTAAACTCCACCTGCAGCCGGACATTCCTGAACACCTTATATGGACTGTACATTGAACCACCAATCAGCACCTGCCAAATACCCTAAGCCCCTGATTCCTAAGTCCCTAGGTGCCTAATCAAGTGCCTTGTATGAAACCACCAATCAGCGTGTGCTGAGTGCCCTAAGCCCTGTCCCCTCCTATCCTCCCCTCAAAAGGCACTTACACCCCAGCACACTCTCTCTCTTTCCTTTTCCCCTCTGGAAGGCGGCCGGCAGGGTAATCTCCAATAAAGCCTGTGTCCTGGTATCCCATGGTCTCCGGCCCTCTGTTTCATCTTTCACATACAATGCTATTTAAAACACTGTGTGTTGGAAAAAATTCTATAGACTTCTCGCTACCTCCCCACTCACTGACAAAAACAAAAACAAAAAGTCCAGTTCTGTTGATTGTGAAATGACTAAAAAATATATTTTTATCCCATAGCACACCTGTAATTTGGGTAAGATTTTATGCTTCTATCATGTTTGGGTTGGCAGGGTCTGGAGAGGAGGGACAAGAAAGGGAGAAAGGAGGTGAGTAAACCAGAATGGCTCAGAATAAGCACTTAAGTATTTAAAGTTAATGAAATCCACTGGGTTTCAGTCAAAGCCCCACCCCTTTCTTAGGTGGTGGAAATGAGGTCAGTTGACTGAGATTTAGGATCTGGCTCTGCTGGCCATTGCTGCGCTGAGAGCTTGGGTTACCAGGGCAGAGCAGGGCTGCGGGGCAGGCCCTGGGAGACCATTGGGAGGTCAGGCTGAGCTTCCTAGAGCCCTGGCACACCTGTGGCTCTGCAGTGGGTGCCCCCCACAGACCAGCTTCCTGCCCTCCCGTCCAGGGAGAGCTGTGTGAGGCCTCGGGAGGGAGAGGCCCCGCTCCCTCTATGACAACAAGGAAGTTGTGAGAAGGTTAAGCTGAAAATATTCTACGTGATCACCTTTAAAACAAAGACCGTTTCAGAAACAGTATTTACCAAGCGAGGAGAGGGATTTTTTAACCATCAGGCCAGGAGCACATTACACTGGCTCTGTCAGTTGCCGTCACAGGCACGAAGGGCATGGTAATCCTGAAGGTGCTCAGCCAAGGAGCTGAGGTCCTCAACCAGCATCCAGGCCAGGGTTCCCACCCGGCTGCACATAAACACACCCAGGAGCTTAAAAAAATACAAGTGCCTGGGGCCCATTTCTCGATTTCCTAGTCAATTGGCATGAGATAATGCACAGACATCAGGCTTTTCTTTTTAAGTTCCCAGTGATTCCAACATGAAGCCAGAGCTGAGAAGTATGATCTCCGTAGTAACTACATTATGTACAGATGAGGAATGAGGGTCAAAGATTTCCAATAGGTGATTTGTTCTGAAATCAAATTGCCTTCCCCTTATTGCCTTATAGTTTGGTCATATTTCAGGAAAAATCTTCCTATTTTAGAATTAATGATAAAGACCCCCTTCGCCCCATCACACTGTGTGGGGAAATGAAACTCTGTAAGGCTGAGGTAACAGAAGGGAACTGAGAGGTGAAACTGACTTTAAAAAGGAACGAAACTGGTGAGAGAGAGCTCACAGGCCAAAAGCGGAGAAATGAAGCAAATGAAAACAAACCACCTCACTGAGAAAAGCCAGTTAAACCCGGAAAGTTCTTTCAGTTTGGATAATTTAAGGTTTCAGTGAGGGATTATGTTTTACATGTTGAAAGCATCCCCCACGCAGTAAAGCTTAGCAAACCTGGCATTTCTTAGGGGCGACTGCAGAGCCTCACAGTCGCTGATTGAAAACACACCTCCTGAAATAAAACAGAGGGGCAGTGATCCCTGCCCATGGACCTCCACAGACAGGATTGAGAAGCCGCCACCTTCCCTGGCCGCTACGACAGCATCCCTGTGCCTAATCCCAACACGAGTTCATCATATAAAGACCCAAAGATCTAATCCACCAACTGCAAACCAAATGGAAGAAAGATGATGTTCTCCAGTTTGGGAAGGCCTAAGTTCAGATTTTCTGATGAAGAAAAGTGTTACTTTGAGAGAAACTGGTTATGGAGAGAGTTTGAGTTTAGAACATAAACCAACATCACATAAATACAGCATCTATGGGGGTTCCTGTAGGCAAATGAGGAACCCACACGGCACCTTTTCATCAGTAGACAATGGAACACATGGCCCTAAACTCAAGTCTGATTTTCTTATATGGAAGGCATTGGTGGGAACCCAGGCCCATAGTTTCCCATGAAACCATCATAATGGCCAAACAAGAAAGAGAAAGAGTCGGTCAGAAAGGCCAGATCGTCAAGGATATGCAACGGTTCGTTGATGCAAGTTATTAAATAAACAGCAAGATCTTTATAAAGAGCTATTTTAGTCCTGTGACTTTTGACTTTTGGAGTCTTAAGATTTAAGTCCTGAGATCTCTTCTCAGCTACAGTTTGCTTTTTTGCTGCAAGGAAAGTGCTGAAAAGACAAGGGAATGACCCAAGGACTGATTTATTGATCATCTCTTTAACTTGGCTAAAGCTTAGGAGTATATCCTACTGGTCCCTGCACTTTGTGGTGTCCTGACATCATCCAATACCTCAGTCTCTTTGTCCCCAGGCGACCCCCTCCTGGCTCAGATACCAAATCCCAACAGGACTCTATGTGGGTGACAGATGGGAGAGATGGGTATCTGAAACTTGCCAGCCCTCTCTCTTAGTAATGCAGAGTCACACTGTGGTTCCTCTACTCCTTTCATCTCCTCCACCTTAGGACCCTCAGAGAAACAGGTAACAACTCCATCTCCAGACAGAAATGGAGCGACACATATTTCCCTAATGAACACCAATCATGTGGCGGGGTGCCTTGGGACTTTGATTCTCCTCATTATCCTTTTGGCGCATTTCAAATTACGAGAGGGTTAGCAGCCACAGGAATGGTCCCTGACCTGCAGAGCACTTGATGGTTTATAAGTTGCTTCCCTATACTTTAGGACAGAGTGGTTCAGAGCCTGGATTCTGGACTGGTATGGCCTCAGACAAGGTGTGGAACCTCTCTCTGTCCTCCTCTGGTAAAGACTGCCTTCAGAATTGTTGAGAAGATTAAGTGAGATGTTGCAAATAGAGTACAAAGTAGGTGTTGAATAGATGTTAGCATATTATTATTAGCATATAACAATCCCATTACGCATAGTGGAGACTGACAGGAGATTCAGAGCACGTGGGTTCATGCATACCTGTGCGGATGCATGCGTGAATCCATGCACCCATGTCTAGTTGGTGTGTTTAGAGAGCTGGCATTAGCTGTGAGGCAGGCTCCATATAATGCCTGCTGATATGTCCCAGCAAGAGTGTAGCTATATCGGGGGCCACAGATAATTGGGAAACCACTAACAGAGACTAAGAGTATTTAATTCCCATCACACTTCACTGATGGAAATGATCAGAGATTGCGTGACTTGCCCAGGATCACTCACCCTGTTAGTAAGTTGCAGAACTGAGATGTCAACCCAACCTGCCTGGCCCTAAAGACAAACTCAGGGCAGAGCGGAGGGGCAAAGGAGTTATGGCGTTGGAGAACTGAAGACATGAACTCAAATCCTCACTGCCCTCCATCTACTGAACCAAATCAAAGGGGCTCATGCGAGTAACTATTTCTATGGCTCAGGAGTCAGATGTGTGAACTAAATCATATACCCACTTTCCTCACAAAAAGAATAAAAAAAGTCATATCTTCCTTTCATCAAATAGATTTACAGTGCTTTGTCAATCGGCAGGGCACCAAAACGTCACGTTTGTGACTCAGTACAGTCATTCTGAAAATTCAAGAAATCCACACAACTGTCCCCCGTTGCTCCCCCAAGCATGCCCCCGCACCAGAGACAGAATGCCAATCATTCTCCCAGCACAGAGGGACAAGTTCCAATTCATAGAGCAACCCATGAGTGAAAGCGCTCCTCCTGGGAAGCACTGAAAGTGGCAAATTTTCAGGACAGAGGCTTATATGGAAAAGGATATTGCATCATTAAGAGGTTAATGAGCTTCACAAGGCAGATGCCCCGAATGCCGGGGAGGGACAGCAGTAGAGGGAGCGAATGGTGGAAGAGACACGTACAGGGAATTGCTCCCATTCTTCAATGTCAGGAGTGGTCAGGAGATGCCCTCCGCATGGTAATAACTGCAGCAGAAGGACACGCTCTCCCGGTGTGCACTAGAGCCTGGCTGACGACTGGGCAGCGACCTGCCCTTCACATCCAGCCCCGGGCTCTCTGGGCGAAGAATACACTTGTCAGCCTGGAGATCCTTAAAGACTCTGCCGAGACCAGCTGGCTCAGTGTTTCTCAAAAGGGGTGCCACAGACTATTCGTTCCAACCAATGGTGCTCCACAAATAAATTTGGGGGAAACAGCACACGATAGCTCACTCTTGGCTATTCATGAAGCTCATTGGCACGTGGAAGGCGCTAGGAAATGCTTTATAAAGTGACTTGTTTAAATTTTTATCAAGCATTTATAAAGCTTAACCACTGGATTTTCCTCCTATCCTATTTTTTAACTTCATACCTAGCAACATCTCATTTTGGAAAACGTTTTCAGAAAACCTGTTTTAGTCAAAATCCTTCATTTTACAAAATACAACCCAGGTATACTGAGATCTTGTAACCTCAGTCACAAACCAAGTAGTACTTCTTCTTTTTCAGTGAATTAAAGGCATAAGACAATAGTGGATAGATTCAAGAAAGTCAGCAAAGATGCCAAGGGACACACTACTGTTGATTACACTCTCCAATCAACAGTAGTGTGTCCCAAATTTACTTTGGTCATAGTAAATTCCAGAATCATACCTGAAGGAGGATTCTAAGTTTGAACAGGAAAACCATATCCAAAATTGCTCATCAAGGCCAGCAACAGCTGCATGAAGCTAAGATGCAGAGTCCAACAGGGGACAGAAAGCCAAGGAGAACCACAGTGACAACATTCACAATAATGTGGGTGACTGGATCTACATAGATTCTTGAGTTGTCTAGATCAATTCTAGATGGAGTCCCATTCCCTGGGATTAGTGTACGTTACTATGTCATATTAGTGTGGGTTTACTACGAATATGTGGTGCTCATTTTAAGAAGTCAAGATCAGAGACATACAGGGATTTCTCTATCATAATGGCCAGACTCCTTAACCTGCTCTATTCAATATCTCCATCAACTACGTAAATGAATTCATAAAAGACTGCTTTTTAATTTAACTCCACTGATTACATAAAATGGAAAGGAATAATCAAAATAATGGGCAAAAGGTAACAAATTTGAAACTATCTCCATAGCCTGAGATGCTGACCCAAAAACGACTTAGCATGAATGAAGCTGGTCAGGTTTAAGTTATAAGCACATGGTACGGTAACTAAAGTACCCTACACAAATCCCACTGTGCTCTACATTGATTAGACTATACCTGGAGGAATGGATCCCACTTTATTCATATTTGAGTTGTATTTTAATACGACATTAATAGACGTAGTATCTCTCACTCAAGAAGCATTACTAAGGATGACCTTCAGAGGGACTGGAAACTGAAGAAATAAAGGTTGTTGAACAAAGAGAAGACTAAGGCAGGGCTGCCTTCATATACAGGAAAAGTCCTGTGGGGTTTGGTGGGGTGGGATGGGGTGGGGTGTCTGGGGCAAATTAATGGGACACTGGTGATGGTGGTGGGTGGTGGACCAGGGAGAGCAGGGGTGGAAAGACCTAGTGTATACGGTTTAAAGAAACTACACAGAGGCAATCTACAGGGAATGCAAGAAGAAAACATTTCACTGCAATGTAAGAAATAACTTTCTAAAAGTTTGAGCTGCCCAGGGATGGGAGGCAGATAGCCAGATGTCCAGCATCCTTTCAACAGCTACCTGGAACCAGGTTTGTCTGCCATAATTAAGGGGATGACCTCAAATTTTCTCCAGGAGTTCTGCCATGCTTCTTTACCATGTCTCTCTAAGACTCCTGACTGCCTTCCCATTCGTGACTGTGACTTGGCTCTCTTCCCTTCCTTCCTCACCCTGCTCTCCCTGGTCCACCACCCACCACCATCACCAGTGTACCCCAGACACTTGACCCTGACTTCCACCCAGGACATGTGTCTTGCTGCACCACCTGCCTTGCCTCCAATACCAGCTCATGCTCACCTAAAATCTTTGAGTCATTCATGCTCACATTGGTCATGGGATAAGGAAGCCAATGCCCATCTTTCAGGGACATGAGGAAGGGGTTTCCTAGGTGTGGAAAACTGAAACAAAGGCCTGGGAGGGCTCTTGAATAGTGTGTTCCTATTATTTTGGGGGTAGCACTAGGTTTAATACTACTACCATATCCCACTGATTCTAAGATGTACAATTTTTTCATTTCTAACACCTCTGAGATTGTCTCACAGTCTGTGGCATCTTACATTTGATGATACATGGTATTTCACTTTTCATATGTATATCTTTCATCTCTTAACAAACTGCAAGCTCTTTTAGGAAAGGACCCACACATTATATATTGGTTTTTCTTTACTTGCCTAGCCAAGGTCAGCCTAGATCCTCCATACTTTCTTGGTAAAAGAATAAATTGTTTCCTTGGCATCTAATGAGAGGCTTGGATTCCCAGGGTTTACATTCCCCAATTACTCCTTCTCTCCTGAAAAGGGATGGGGTAAACGGAGAGCAGCCAGTGATTTGGGTATGTGGGATGTAGAGAGGGCTTAATCCTCGGTCATTTCCTTCTGACAACATCACAGAATTTTAGCGTTGGAAGCACACACTGGCTCCAATGTGATTTCTTTCTCTGAATCCAGCAGTGACACTTGTTTCTCTGTGCCTCACTTTCTCTTTTGTAAAGTGAGTCAAATTACACTCACCTCCTCAGAGAGGGGTAATGACAAGATTAGAACTAAATGGTGATAACCTTATAAATGCTGCAGAGGGGTCATGAGTGTTATCAAGTGGCAGCCCTGGGGGAGTGTTGCTTCCAGTGATGAAGAGGGGGAAGAAGGCTTGGAGATCCTAAGTTTTCTGCTCAGTGTATACATAGTGCATCACCATGGCAACTCCCCTGAAGCTCACCCCTTTCCCTCCGTAATAACTATTCTGCTGACCATCAGGGGAGCCTCAGTGGTCAAGGTGAAAACAAGGGAATGTGGATGGTGTGAAGAGAGCTAGCAAGGGTTCTGTGGCAGCCAAGGGAGACACTTGTTCATCACCTCGCTTCATCAGCCTGTGTCTTCTTGTGTGTCCTCCCACATGCCCAGGCAGTGAGTATAAATATGTCTTGTTACATGATCCATCCTGCATTGCCCAGTAAGTAACAGACACCGTATAAGTTGCCAAAAGCAGCTTATCAGAAGCTGATCTGTACGTCTGGATCTGAGGTCCAGGAATGCCAACCCAATTAGGTAGGGGCTAAATAAGCTCTGAACACTTTCCTTTACCTGCATTATGCCTTTGAGGTGCACGCATAAACACGCATACGATGCCCACACATAGACCATTTTTCTTCTGAGAAGCATCTCGTATAGTCTCAGGTTGAGCTTGTGCTATCAATCAACGTTTTGCAAAACCGTGTGCTCTTGAGCTACTTGAGGCTTGACCAAGATCAAGAACCATCCTGATGTTTGTTTGCTCAATAAAAGCAATGAGGCCAAAGCTGATGAAACCATAATGTTCTGATACCCTCTTGCTTGTCCTCCTCCCCTTCATCCTCTAAAAAAGTAAACACATGTTCTTGTTTGCTCCCCTCTTTCCCAGACCTACATTTCCAAACTTCATTCTTCCTGATCAATGAGGAAACAAAGAGATCGCCTTTGATCATCCTAACTCAGGAAGATATCCATGTCCCCCTCTCCAAAGTTAGCAGAATGGCCCTCCCTTCTTTCTTTCTTTGCTCTCTCTTGGTGAAGGGGAGGGAGGGAGGTGACACTTAATGGAATCTGTGCTTCACAAAGTTTCCTCTTCCTCCTGTATCCCAACCCCATCCAGCCTTGGAGGCCCGAAGAATCAGTGCAACATCTTTTCAAAGGCCCACCGACCCAGAGATCTAAGCCTCTGCCAGGGAGGCTATTTCTACACTGGATCAGTCTTGGGAGTGGTCCCGAAAGAGCTGGTCTAGTAGGTATCAGCTTGTGCTCTAATGGATTTGTGAAACACCATAAATTCAACCACATTTGGAGATCTATGATGCTCATTAACATATTAAAGGCTTTGAGACATCTTACTGCAAAGACATCTGTTTAGCTTTGCTTAACCAGGTGTTTCCCAATCCTTTTTGCTCACGGAATCCTTTTTGGACCCTACCACCTCTTAATGTTCTGAATAAGTGTGTTCCACAGACAGTCTATTATAAAATGCTGACCTAACCTAGTCTGATATCTTCATGTTTCTCATGGGAAAAGTGAGACAGAGAGGGGCATTAATTTACCTAATCTCATCCATGAACAGCAGTATGAAACAGTATGTAAAAAGCAGAGCAAGCAGGACTGGGAGCCCAGCTGCCTGGGTTCAATTTTCTCCAGGCTATTCTCTAGCCCTGTGGCTTGAGCCAGAACCTCTCCTTTGTAGAGTAATTTTCTTTCTTCCTTTCTTTCTTTCTTTCTTTCTTTCTTTCTTTCTTTCTTTCTTTCTCTCTTTCTTTCTTTCTGAGTGATTTTCATTCTCAGCAAAAAGAGGATAATTTTTTTTTCTCTTCCAATGATTTCTAAGGCTCTTTTTGGTTCCCTTTTTCTGGAATACTGAGAGATTCTAGTATTTGCTGTAACACCTCCTGGAGCAGGTCCCAGAAGTGTGAGCCTATAGTTGTTCTAAATTTAAACTTTAAAAACCTCATGAGATTTGTCAACCCATACAAAGTAGAAACCAATAGCAACCCACCCTCCCAAGTCATGAAGGTACCCCTGAAAAGAGGCTTGGGGGAGAAGCAGACCCCTGGAGCCCAGGGCATGCCCTGCATGTAGAGGCAGTCAGAGTCAATAGGGCTGAAGCAGAGTCATGGGAACTGGGAAGCCACACCCACCTGCTGTCTCATGAAGCACTAGGAGCAGAGCTTTGCACAGCAGTTAAAGCTGGGCTGACTTGTACTGACCACTGTACCAAGATCCGTCTCTGCCCACCAGGCACTAGATAAAAACATGAGGAGACTTCAGTACAACTTAATGCCTTATGCATCCAAGGCATGCTGGACCTGTCCTTCACCCCGGCCCCAAGGCAATGCTCAGACACACAGGAACAACCTTTAGGATCCTCCTCGGTCCCTTAAGCATGTAGCTTTTCTGTCATCTTCATAGAGACACCAGACCACAATCTCCTTGTTGGCACACATCCCCCCTGCTTATTCTTCACTGGGCCCCCTATACATGTCACTAACTGGTGCTCCTTAAAATCTGCAGAATAAGAGATTATTTCTGAGCTGATTGTTAAGAGCACCAGTTGATTGTTAAGATTCAGAATATATATAAATCTATAAATGTATCAAACATGTATTAAGTGGTTTGCATGTTGTGAGCACTGAGCCAGGCATTATGGGATAATTTCAACACAGACCTTGCTCCCAAAGACATGACATTAGATAATTCCTGTGAAAACCTAACTATGCTCAAGTTTATCATCCCACTCTTCCTACCATGCCCTCTCCCCTCCAAAAATAACTGTGCCTTTTTCTGTTTCTCCATTTTGGGACATGGCCTAGAGGCCACTACTTCGTAACCCAAAAGTAGTATCAATGATCATTATTAGAGATGGCATATATTGAGTGTTTATTATGTGTCAGGTTAGCAATGCTATGAATGTTGTACCATTACTTGTCCTATATTACAGAAATGTGGACATCATCGCAGACCCACGCCCTTCTCTCCACCCCCGATATCTAACGAGTCCTGAGGTCAGGTGCACATGGCAAATGTCTTCCCTCCCACATGGAAGGGTCACTCCTGTGACCCACCAAACCTTAGGCGCTATTCTTGCTTGAACTCTTAGAGCTGCCTTCTAGATGGTCCTCTGGCTGACTGACAACCCCTCCACCCCTCGACTTTTGCACAAACGACCATGTCCTCCATCCCCACTCAAGCCTACTCTTAGCTCTAGCTCCTTCAAGGAGCCCTTGAGATCGGGAAAGGCTGCCCGGAGAGGGATGACCATGACCAGTCAAACTTGGAATAACTTTCCCAGCCCTTTCTCTTCAAAAGTTCTATCCTGAATTTCAAAACAATACTGCATCCCCTCCTCTGAGGGCCTTCCCTGCCCTCCTTCCCCATCCCAGGCTTCCTCCGGAGCCCTTCCGAGACGTTCACTTAGCACTGGCCCTCCACACAACATTGCCCCGTTTACTTGTGGGCCCTTGACTCTGGGAAGCTGGAGCAGATGAGCCTGGATGCCACCCCTGCACCCGGCACGTCGCCTGGCAGGGCTAAGAGGCCTCCTTTCCCACAGCCCCCTGCTCCCTTACCTTGTGGCTTTATTTATCACCAAATAATGCTTCACAAAAATATTAGGGTAACGTGACACCCTCTTTCCTTCTTTCTCATAGCTTTAAAGTACATTAATATTTCAAGAAATACAATGGACTTTCTTCCTATCAAGAAGAATGCTCTTTTTTTTTTTTTTTTTCTGATGAAGACCCTGAGGTTTTGAGAGGTCAAGTGACTTGCCCAAGGTCACACAACTAGTGAGGGCCACAGCTTGCCTGAAACCTTGGTCACAAGGCTCCCAGCTCAGCCGCTTTATCACCTGCCCCTGCCGTGGCTCAGGGCCTATTAAAAAAACAAACCAAAAAATTATGTACATATATGTACTTGTACACATACGTAAATAGATAAGATGAATATATATATACACGTATACATGAATATGAATATATCACAAGTTTAAAGGGAGGAGAGCTTCAGAAGGAGACGAGATCCCCCCGAGGGGGCCGGGCTTCAGCACAACAGACAGCTGGTGTTTGGGTGGTAGTAAATCACCCTGAAATGAGCCTCTTCCGTGGACTCAATGAGGCCCCCACAACAAAGGGAGGCCCAGCTTGCAGCCGGACAGCCTGCCCGCCAGCCCAGACGCGCATAACAGCTTCATTCAGGAGCCCCGCGTCCACACAAAGGCCCCGAAATCAATCCGACATCCCGCCACCTTGGACAATGCCCCGAATCTTCTCAGAATCCAAAGCGCAAACAAGGGGACAGCATTCAGGGGAGATCAAACCGCCAGCCTGCCCCTGAAAGCCAGCACGAAAAAAAAACATTTCTTTTTTTTAAGAGGAGGCTTGGACCAGGCGGGCGGCCGCGCTGCGCCTGGGTGCCCAGCGGTTGGTGGCTGTGCTGGGCTTGCACCGCCCGGCCACACTCGGGCAAAGGCTGCTTTGGCCCAGCAATGAGAGGTGGTCCCTCCTGGGCTGCTTGTGAGGGCCCCGTGCATGACATCTGACAGCCAATGACACTGTGTTGCGTGGCCTCGGGCTTCGTGCAGCAGTGGCCCGTGTGAACCTCCACCACCAGCATTTCCCACTGGCTCCCACATACAGGGGGGCGCACACACATGCAAATGCCCCGCTAGAGGCATCGGCTTAGGGTGTTGACAGTGGCAGCCCTCTCATCAGGCCAGGGAGCCCCTGTTCCCAAGCAGGACCCCTCAGGGTGCTTATCTGCCCCATTCTGCCACCTAATCCGGTTATCAGCTGCAGAAGTGCTGCCTGGGGAGCCTGGGAGGCTCCTGCAGGGGAAGGGGGCGGCTCTGTTCCCCCTGGCTAGGGTGACGCTTAAGGCTCCTCGGTCTCTCCCAGTCCCACTGTCCAGGTGCTACACAGCCTTCCCTGGGGGACAGGAATCCACCTGCTAAAGACCCCCAGTAATGGCAGAGTGGAAAGATGCGGGGGGAGCAGAATGTACTTGGCACATCTGTGGGAATGTGTACATTGGAGTATCCAAGCCATGGGCCACCTTATGTGCTGTGGCCAGAAACTCCACAAACTCCAGCTAACGCTGCCTTAAACTGGATGTTCTAGGCAGCCATCATGAATACATTTTGATTGAAAACAAAGGGCTTCGGCTGGGGGACCATTTGTTGAGGTCCCTACACTGTTCCTCGTGATCTGCCTGGACTTTTCCATGTAAGCACAGGAGGGGACGGGGTCAGCAGGATGAGGTGGTTGTGTGGGCAGCTGCCGTGGAGAGAGCTGGCTCACGCTGAAGAGGCCCAGGAGACAGAGCCAGAAGGCTCAGAGTAGAGAGCAAGCCAGGTTAACTGGGGGCTAGTCTTCCCTCAACCTCTTATTTTAGCCAGACACCTCTATTTTTTCTCTCCCTAAATTACTGGCCAAACTTCCTCCTGGAATTGATACACAAACAGACAGCCATTTACCGTGTTACTGCCCGCCTCCCACTGCCCCTCTGAGCCCAGCCTCCCGGAGCCAGACTCCTGGGCAGTGGGCAGAGTGGGTGCGAGACAGGCTGACTGGGGAGCAGGGCTGAACCCTGGAGAGGCAGAAAGAGCACTTTCTGCTTTGGAGTCACTTGGTTCGCAACTGCTTCCACTGGCCAACAAAGCAAATTGAATCCAATTGCCCCCATGGAGGGGTCAGTTGCTGTGTTGTGCTGTTGTTCGTTTTTGTGTGGGTTTTTTTTTACCCTTCCCCTTTCCATTTTCTGCTTTTGTAGCTCACCTCCTCCAATCTACTTCCCCACAGGAGCCGAAATTAAACAAGCTCCCCATATGCCATGCTCACTTGTTGTCTGTTCCCCTCACTGCCATCTGGCCTATTTGCTCAGCCAAAGAGAGAAAGAGAGAGAGAGAAAGAGCAAAAGGGGCGGGGGGGGGGGGGGGGGAGAAGGGACGGGAAAGGCAGGGAAGGGGGAGGAGAGGAGGAGGGAGGAAAATAAGGGAAGGGGGACACAGGCAAAGGAAGAGAGAGAGAGAGAGAGAGAGAGAGAGAGAGAGAGAGAGAGAGAGAGAGAGGAAGGGGGGAGGGAGGGAGAGCCAGACACAATGAGGAGGCAGGGGTGATGATGCAGCCTCTCCCATCTGCTCGTTGGCCAGAGTCCCGGATGGAGCAGTAATGGAGAGCAACAGAACCAGTGATAATTAACCCAAACACAGACCTGTTTATTTAACCTGCTCAGAAAGATCAACTCCGAGGCGGCACTCTAGCAGAGGGCCCTGGGATGCACTTGGGAAGACACCCTGGAGGCTGCTAAGGACACAGGCAGGCTGGCCCTCCCCATGGACATCCTGGGCTGTGAGTGTGCCTGGTGAGCAGGAAAGAGGAGGAGAAAGGAGTTGCTGGAAAAGGTCACTAAACCACTCAAGTCTTCTGGTAAGGGATTCTTTTGTCGTCTTGCCCTTTCCCCTGCCCATTATCCCATTTCATGGCAATAGCTGCTTCTGGATGGCCAAATGCTGCAAATCAAAGCTGGCCAATGAGATGCACGTGTCTCCTACCGCTTCCTGTCCCAGAGCCCTCAGGAAGCGTCAGGGGTAGGTGAGGAGTTGGCAGGCGCCACTCCCCATTTTGGCATACGGACCCAGGGTCAGGAGACAAATAGCAAGCTAACTAGAGGACACAGAGACTGGAGCTGAATCACCTGAAGACCTCAGACTAAGATGGTAGCCAAGGACAAAGCCAAGGGCACTGATTAAGGCATAGGGTGAAGGAGACAGCAGCCTGGGGTCGTGGTCTAGCTCAGCAGCTTCTGCTGCATCCCTGAGTCCGTGGGTCTTCTCAGTTTATCTCTTTAATGGGGGCACACCACTAACCTCCCAAGATGTCCCAATCTTTAAAAATGAAAATGGAAAATGTCATTGTCATATAGGCCCATACTTTCTTCCCCAAATTAGGAAGGAGACTGTCAGCCTTGAGCAAGATCACCAGGGACTCATCGGTTTGAAGTGGGCGACGTGCAGGGGGTCCCGAGATGGGTTCCTGTGCGCTGCATCCCCCTCACTCTCCGCTCTTGCAGGCCCCAGAAATAAAGGGCAAGAACATGTTCAGGCTGAATAGCAGCAGACAAAAGCTGTGAGTCTGGGAACTGGAACCCAGGGAGGCTCTTGGCTGAGCACTGAGGGTGAGTGGAAGAGTGCAGGAGCTGGGTTGAAAATAGGAAGCATCAGGGGTGGGTGAGGAGTTGGCAGGCGCCGGATTCCAAGTGGCTTCACGCTCCTCGGTGGCAGAAATGCAGAGATAATTTGAACATGGCTATTTTCAAGCTCCACAGCTGAGCTCCCTTGCTCTCCCACCCCACACCTCCCACCCAGCCCTGCAATTTGGCAAAATCTTTCTGCTGGCTGCTCTTATACCCAATATGTTGGGTTGCCTTAGCAACTAAGGCAATTATCTCCTTGGAGCAGTTAAAACAATGACCGTCATAAATAATAACAATAAGAAGAACGATGGTGAAAAATAGATCCGAGGCTCCCAGGGTCATAGGTTGGCACGGAACTGAAAAGGAAAAGCGGTCCTCCTGGGGCAGACAGTGAAAACTGGTCTCTTGCGGACCTAGTCCTGTTTTATTTACCTGGAGGAGGCGATAGGAAATGCACAGCCTTTCCTTAATGCCCCACCCCCAGGCAATCTTCGGGACAGTTCCTATGGCCCTTCATCCTGCAGATCCTCCTGTCAGCCAGACCCAGCAGGAGCACACTAATTGTTTAATACCCTTCCCCTCTCTGGACTATGAACTCCTTACCGACAGGCTCAGGGTCTGTCATCTTGGTGTCTTCAGCACTTAGCTCAAGGCCTGGCACAGAGCAGGTATTCAAATATTCACTGATTAAATGAAAATATTACATTATACCGAATGAACACCCAATTTGTGCCATAATTATTTCCCCTTCTATTTTTAAATATATTTTTATTGTTGATAGTATTACAGATATCTCCCATCCCCCCCCCCCCTTTACCTCTTCCTCCCAGCCCCTACCCACACACGCCCAGGTCTTCACTACCCTATTGCCTATGTCCATGGGTTATGTATTTTTTCTTCTTTAAAAGCCCCAGATAATGTTGAAGTCACTCTAATCTTCAGCATTCAATGATCTTAGAGTCTCCTAGCTACAGTCCAAGATACGGTAGAGCGTCCTGTTTACAAGAACACAGAGAAATCAAGATGTAATTCAATTTAGTCAACAGGTTTGCTTTCCCTAGAGAGCCATCCCATAAAGTTTTGTGAATGTAGAATGTCACTGGAGATAAAACACTATATTGAAAACAAAAATTAGAAGAGATTAACCAAAGAACTTATATATGCATATATGCATAAGTCATGGACAGTCAATAGTGCGGTGAAGGCCTAGGGAGGGGGTGGGAACAGGGTGGAGGGAGTCAATGGGGGAGGTGGGGGGAAGACACCTATTATACTTTTAACAATAAAGATACATTTTTAAAAATTAGAATTAATCGAATAGTGGATCACATGAATTGTGCTCACCTTACCCCAAAAATATATGCCTTCTGGCCCTGGCTGGGTAGCTAAGTTGGTTAGAACAGCATCCCCATAGGCCAAGGTTGTGGGTTCGATCCCTGATCAGGGCACATACAAGAAACAATAAATGAGTGCATATATAAGTGCAATAACAAATCAATGCTCTCTCTTCTCTCTTTCTTTCCCGCCCTCCCTTTTTTTCTATCTGTCTAAAATGAGAAGAAAACAACAACAACATAAAAATACACATATGCCTTCCATCCTACACACCACAGACTTCATCCCATGCAGGACGGTCCACCAGTTAATGAAGAATTAAAGTGCAGGATTTGTTACTCAAAACAAAAGACAACCTACCCTTCCCCAGCATCCATGGGAGATGTAGTAAAAAACACAAGGTCAGAGAGCTGGATTAAATCACTCACCTCTACCCTTCCCTTTCTGTTCCACTTTCTTCTTGAAGTATTAGAAACTCAACCCCAAGCTCTCTCACAGTACATCCACATCACATCATATGCGGCATCCTATATAATAAAAGGCTAATATGCAAATTGACACCGAACAGCGAATGACTGGTCACTATGACATGCACTGACCACCAGAGGGCAGATGCTCAACGCAGGAGCTGCCCCCTGATGGTCAGTGCACTCCCACAGGGGGAGCGCTGCTCAACCAGAAGCTGGGCTCACAGCTGGCAAGCACAGCAGCAGTAGTGGGAGCCTTTCCCACCTCCGTGGCAGTGCTAAGGATGTCCGACTGCGGGGAGCAGGCCTAAGCCATCAGTCGGACATCCCCCAAGGGCTCCCGGACTGCAAGAGGGTGCAGGCCGGGCTGAGGGACCTCGCCCCCCCGAGTACACAAATTTCGTGCACCGGACCTCTAGTTTCTAATAATTCTTGAGATAAATTGGACAGGAATCATTATTCCCATTCCAAACATGAGAAAATGAAGTCCTTGATCACAAGTGTCAAACAGTGGCAGTCCTCAGCTCTCCTGACTCCAGCTTTCATGCTATTTCCTTTCCTGGTGTAATGGCCACAGAGTATAATGTGTAATGTGGTCGTTCATGTATCAGTCAAATGGACAACCTTTCTAAGCAGAGCATTCAGTATATGCCCAGTCTCTCTTCAAAATGCCAAAAGGAGTTGATGTAATTCTATCACTGCATCCTTGGAGCCCTATGGAACACAGTTGCCACTCTAGAATAATAACCAAAATTTCAGCACCTCCAGACTCAAGACCAGCAAAATCTATAAGGTCTCTTGGGAGGGTTCCTTGCTAGCAACTGGGGATCAGAGGGCCAGGGAATTGAAGACAACTCTCAGGAAAAAGGAGTACCTCATCCCTTGGCCCTCCAGAGCAACTTTAGGCAGACTTCCTATTTTCAGCCCAAAGTATCTCTTCCTTACACTCTCCATTCTTCTGATGGTCATGGAAGGACACAGAGCCACTCCCCTATCCCCCAGGTTACAACTCTATGAGAGTCAAGTTTTTGCCCAGTAACCAGAATCCCTCCTATCTGGGACTCAGACACTTGTCAAGATATAGTGGGCTGGACTAATATAGCCCATTATACTGGTTTTATGAATTCAATGAAAACACTGCCAACCTCTTCGGTACCTTTACCAATTCGATTAAAGTAGCATAACCAAATTATCCATTACACTGCAAATGTGAAGGACCTGAATCCAAACTCAAGTATCACTGACAAAGAAAAGCAAATTTTCCAGAACCTCTGATGAATGAAAATATTTATGTGGACTCTTTTACAAACATACAAATGTCTTATTATTAAAATATAGCTTGAAGGTGTTATCATTTCAGCAGTTCTACAAATTATAGCAAATTGGATTAAACAAAAAGCAATTATTTTCATTTCCCAGTATAAAGGATTGTGCTAAGGGAAGTATTCATAGATCAAGGAGTTGCAAAGAGACAGTGGAGAGGATGTCAACAAAGGACACATATGACTCTTGGAATGAATGTTGCTCTCTAAACAATGACAATTGGACAATTAAGTGCCCCTGGAGACCCCAGTGACCCAGCCTCTGAAAAACATGGCTGGTACAAGGCAACCCAGCCCCCCAACTTCTACAACAGGTTACACAACAAGTCTTACCAGACTTCAGACGCCAGCTTCTACCTTCTAATCCAGTGAATTTTACACTCTAGCTTGTGGCCTCTCACAAGTTAACCTAGCCATCCACTCGTACAAAATAAAATAAGCACAGTATACTCCAAACCAAATCAGTAGTTGTGTGTGTGTGTGTGTGTGTGTGTGTGTGTGTGTGTGTGTAGCCTGTGAGTCTACATTTGGAGAAAACACACTGCCAGTGTCCCCTCCCCTAGAATGGTAACCATGTACTGACCACCTGTGTTCAAGGGGGCTATACACACCTCGGTCACCAGTCCATTCGCCCATCACCCTGCTGTGTTAGGCAGTAAGCCAAGAAGGCTAGGCCCTTATAGTGTAATGAAAGCTATTTCTGCTGGGTCACAAAAGTGGGCTTGACCCAGACAAACAACATGATATTCTCACAAGCCAGGCCTGCTGGCCTGTACCCACCAAGGAACTTCCCAGACCTGCAGCTGAATCTGCCTCTCCTTCCTACCTGATTCATTAGATCTGGGCTCCTGGATCTCCACATTCATTCATAAATTCATTAATCATTTATTCATTTACAAAGATTTACTAAGTGTCCATGTGTGCCAAGCTCCATGCTCAACACCGGAGATATTAATTAAGGAGACAAGCAACTGAAGAGGCAGGGCAACCAAGTATGCAGGAGGGAAGGCGGGAGTGGAGAGAACAGAGTGGCCAAGGTTGCCTGGCAGCAAGCAGGATTAACCTCGTTAAATGATGGAATCAAAGAATTTAGATATATAAAGGAAATTTAATAGATTTAATAAAGGTCCAGACCTCTAACCTCAGGTAGTTAATACAACTTCAGTTGTAGGAAAGAAACAACTGAGCCCAGGAAATTACATGGCTTGCCTGAGGCTGAACTGCTAGTAAGTGGAAAAAGAATTAGGATTCAGGTCTCCTGCCTCCTGATGCAGGTCTCGTGTCTCCTACATCCTTGCTGTGTAACAGTGCACCATTCAGATGGGACTGCTCTTCTCTTACAAAGTGGTCCATCATTCCATATTTCAGAAATCATATTTCAGAAATAGGTTAAATCATAAGCAGTCTCCAAATGAAAACGTATATCCACCAAACCTCAGACTGCGAGCCTAAAACAAGCATTATTATTCCAGCCCTCTGGTTCAAGGCTTGGAAAAGACTTTGATGCTATTTAAAATGTGGGGGTAGGAGGGACACTTCCAAAGGTTTTCAAGTATAACCCTCTGCTGCTGGGAAACCATCCACCTGAATCCACTATAAACTACAGTCATGCTTAATAGCCTAAAATGGATGCTTGAAATTAGTCACCAATGTGCATTTCTGGTTCCTCCAAGGTCCCTTCGGTGCTCTGGTTGGCACTGATGATTTCACCAGAAGGCCACTCGGCCCCGCCCGGTTCCCTTCAGCCTGACCAGTCCACTTCCAAGTAGTTGCTGAAATTTATTTTTGTTCTAGTTGAACATCTGTGTGTCTGAGAGTTGTCACTATTGGGTCATGCTTTTGAATTTCAACATTGTCTCTTCCACTTAATTAACCTCTCCATATTCCACAATGGGAGCATAGTTTCCAAGGGGAACTACAGAATTCTCTGGAGGGACATTACTGAATTCAGCTCTCCCCAGGCCACATCACCTATATGTGCAAATTCAACCTGTAACCTTTTTACTTGAGTACTTACAACAGTAGGCTTCCACAGGAGAATCTCTGAACACATTTCAACAGCATTTAGCAACGTGTACTAAATCCTTTGCACCTCTACCAAATCCCATTTCTCTGGGTGCTCTTCTCCAATAAATAGTGAGAATTCAGCCTGGCTCTCCAACTCTACAATGTTAAGTTATTGAGCGTCTCTTCCTACTTATTGGACAGCAAAACTCCTTAGAAGCAGAAGTGGAATATAGTACATTTCTTTATTGTCTAGAAATTAATCATGTACAGTCAATTAGTATGTATTGAGTACTTGCTCTGTACAAGGTGCTATGCTAAGTTCTGTGGGAAATGCCAATAAATTACATCCATTATCCCCCAAAGAGATATCCTAATCAAAATGGGAGAAAGCAGCATAAAAAAGTAAACAAATAAATAAAATGTAAAGAGTCAAAAGGAGGAATGTAACAATGGGGGCACATTTTGCCACTACGTTACTGATCTGGTGATAGGTGCTCTAGAAATTCGGGGAAAGGAAGGTGCATGCTGGGAGATCAGGAAGGGAGGGGAGTTTTCATGGAGAGGTGACTATTGGCTAGACGGGGGAGGAGGAAGAAGGCATTTAAGGTCAGAATAATGTGAACAGAAGTATGGACATGGGGAAATGGAAGCTTGGTAAGGGAATGAACAGACCACTCAGAAAGTGGTGACAGATAAGTCTTTAAATAGCAGTTGGGTGACACTGGAAGCATCTTTGACTTTTTATATCCTGTAAGAGCAATGGCATTTCCAAGGGCATTAGCCCCTCTGCATACACTCCTCAGGTATACAGGAGAGCTCAAATAGCAGACAGCCCATAGCACATGCATGCAGTCTTCGGGAAGGCCCAGGGAAGATGCTAAAACTTGCACAGAGACGGTATTTAATTATTAGTGTATGAGTGACAAATCCAGGCACACAAAAGGGTAAGGGAACTCGCTCAAGCAATAAGCATCACATCTCACCCTCATCTCACGTTTATAGTTTACAAATTCTTATACCATCTGTGTCTGATTTTGTGCTGTTATCTCCTTCTGGAAATGATGTTAGCCTAGATTCCTGGAAAACTCCCCAAAGCAGGCCTCCGGA
Organism: Eptesicus fuscus; assembly: GCF_027574615.1. Classification (NCBI taxonomy): domain Eukaryota; kingdom Metazoa; phylum Chordata; class Mammalia; order Chiroptera; family Vespertilionidae; genus Eptesicus; species Eptesicus fuscus. The sequence goes on along the minus strand of NC_072484.1, from coordinate 80,125,158 downwards.
GGCCCTCAGATTTTAGTACCTGCTCTAATCCCCGCTTGCTGCCATCTGAGATTGGTGTCCGCGTCATCACTCACTACTTCCCCCAGCTCTGTGGAGACCCTAACTTGTGGTGGGGGTGAGGGAACCGCGTGACCCAGCTCAGCTGATCCTGTGGTGGGGCGCCCTCAGGGCCTCTCAGCCACACATCTGTGGATTCGCAAATCATTCATAGGCCGATCAATTTCCTCATCTACACATGAAGTTGCCAGCGAGGTCAGAAGGATGGATGTGGAGATGCATCATTTCCCAATGGACATGGGGCGGGAGCTCTCCCAGCCACTCCTTTCCAAAAGTCCATTAATCTTTAAAATTTCTCCGGGATACCTTGCAATTCAAAGGCCGCAGTCCTGTTGATAGGGGACTGAAAGAGGGTTTTGTTTTCCACAAAAAGGGAAATTGAGGTTTTTGTGGTGAAAGAGAGGGATGTAGAATCAGCCACGTAATGGTTTATTCAGGGCCTGACCCCTCCCCAAACCCACAGAGGTATTGGAACGGAGACTCATCTCCGATGAGTCACACAGACGTGCATGGGCCTGGCGGACTTGGGAAAGGAAACACCAGTCCGCCCAGTGTGCACGTCTTTGGGGACAGAGACGGGATTGCGAGATGGAGAGATACAGTTTCCTGACTTTAATGTGGAGAGACAGGCCGGAAGACAGGCCCGCCAAGGTCTAAGAGAACTGACAGGTCTTCGCTCGGAGGGCCAGAAAGTGGCTATCACATTTGGGGTTTGTTATTTGAGCCTGTCATAGCTGACTTTTCCACTAACATCCCCAACTTCCAAATTAATTATTTACTTACCAGAGATTCAGCTTGGCTGTGTCGGATGGAAATAGTAGGGGGTGTTGGGTGGCTTGTATGGGCTGGCATCGTCATGGTGTGAGAGAGTGCCATTCAGACCACATGCCTATCTCTAACTAAAGAGAAAGCCACTTGCCAGTCTTAAAGGTTGCTATTACCTCTACATCGTTTTTCTTTATCAAGATCCGGAGATAGAAATGAAAGGATGTACTGGTCCCAAGACCTCCTTGGGAGTTGCTATTCTGATTAATTTTTTTCTTGGCCTCAAATTGGAATCCTGGGGAGAACTGTATTGTCTGGTTCTGGTTTATCAGGGTTGGACCTCTTACGTTTAAAGGGTGCTGAGCTGCTGGTAGGGTAGGGGTAGGAGGGGGCTCGGCCATCACTGGGAGCTCTGTTTGCAGCTAGAGGGACAGGTGTTGAGTTACAAGCTGAGGGAATGTGAGCACCAGGAAGGGACCTGGTGGGTACCAGCCAAAGTAACAAGGTCAATACCTCCTTCTGTCTGGGCGCTTCCTGGAGAACAAAAAAAAACAAACCATCTCTTGGCTTCAGGTTCCTGAAAAGACCTGAAATGTTCTTGTTTACTGTTCTAAGAGGCTGCACAGCGCTTCTTTTTAAAGTCATCTATTTCACTGACTTAAAGACCTCAGAAAGCCAGCAGTGTATGCAGGGAGGGCTCAATAGGGCATGTGTACAGAGCACTTATCCTTAGCTGTAAGGGTCTAAATGAATGCAGCTTGCAACACGGTTGCTCCTGTCAAAGGTGCAAGGGTGAGAAATAGCACTCAATGCATTTTGACAAACATCTTTACTTATTTATCCGCCAGGACACAGCTTTGCGTTTCCTCTGTCACTCGGTGCCTGCACAGCACACCATGTTCCACAGAGAAGCTCATGACTGCCCGCGAGGGGACAGCAGGGGCTTTAGGGCGGGTGCGTCTGTGGTCAAATTGCATCACATTAACGAAAACAGAATTGCATGGCCCCACTTATCCTCATGGAACAATAAGATAAATTCTAATATCATACTCAGATATAAACTGAGACCAAGTCAATCCTCTTAATGAGGACACCTGATCATCTCCTCGCGTGATAATGAAGGCTTATAGGTCAGTTTCGAATCTAAATCCTTCAAGCACACAGGCACATCGTTCATCAAAGAGGTCTGGACAGCTCCATCACAAAACCTGAGAGGCCGCACTTTAAAACACACACACTCTGGCCACTGGTATTCTATAATAAAGAAAATATGTCAAAATGGGATCAGGCATGGCATAAGGAGTCCATGGAACCTCTGCCTCTTACCAAGGCAAGTAATCAGAACAACAAGGATGATTCTGATGGAGAGTGTACCCTCAGCAGACATGGAACACTTAATATCATATTGGCTACACGAAGACCAGGCAAGTAGTTTTATCTCCATTGGACAGATGAGAAAAATGAGGTTGGGGGACCAAGTGACTATTAAGAAACAAAGGAAGGAACTGGCGCAAGATTTACTGCAGTCTGTCATTGAACCCTTTGTCCAGTTAACAGAGACTATAAGGATTTTCTGTGTGCCTGGTGTGTGTGTGTGTGTGTGGGTGGGTGGGTGTGGGTGTGTGTGTGTGGGGAGAGAGAGAGAGAGAGAGAGAGAGAGAGAGAGAGAGAGAGAGATCCTATCTTCTACAACCAGTCTAACTCCAGTCAACCCAGAGTCTTAGTCTAATCGAGTAAAATATAAAACCAATAGGACCAGGATTTTAATTCCCAGGTTGAAGCCATTCTAAAGTTGGTTAGATGGAGATAAAGCCACAGCCAGGACCCACATCCCTTGGCTCTAGTTTGGGGCTCTTTAAGCCACCGGACAAGGGCCTTCTCCATGAGGATCATGACAGTCTCATAAACTTCCCTAGGGACCTCATTTTTGGTTAGGAGCTCAGTTAAACCAGGGGTCCTCAAACTTTTTAAACAGGGGGCCAGTTCACTGTCCCTCAGACCGTTGGAGGGCCGGACTATAGTTTTAAAAAAACTATGAACAAATTCCTATGCACACTGCACATATCTTATTTTGAAGTAAAAAAACAAAACGGCAAAGACACCCGCATGTGGCCCGCGGGCGCCTGAGTTAAACAGTGGTCCTTGCCTGTGGCCATGCAGAGAAAACTGGAGTATAATAGTGTGGCCTGGCCTTAGTGATTTGCTTGATCCATAGAATCTGGTGGAAGTGACATTAGGAAATTCTGAGGCTAGTCCATAAGAAGCCTCATAGCTCCCACCCAATTCTCTTGGAAGTTACGTCAGGGAAGAAATCCAACCAGGCTGAGACGGCCATACAGTGAGGGAAGTCAAGGCAGCCATATGTTGTGAGGTTGTGTAGACAGCGAAGTTCCCAGGCAGCCCCCGCTGTTCCAGCCGTCCTAGCCCAGCACCGACAGGGCATGGAGAAGAGCAGAGAGGCCCAGCCAATAGCTAGAGGCAGGCACAGGTCAGGCATACTCACGCTGTCCTACTCACCCCAACTGAACTCCCAGGCATCAAGGAGAAGAGATGAGCCCTCCCAGCAGGTTTCTGCACAACACGGAGTCACTGAGTTTTGAGGTCGTTAGTTACATGGTAATTAAAATAACTTCAGTCTCCTTTATAAAAGGGCTCCCATCATGATCCAATCACCCAAAGCTCACCGCCCCCTTCCCCAGCTTTTCTCATTGCTCCCTGGATGTCCCTCTGAAACCATGGGGAATGCTGAAGGAAAGAAGAATCAATTGACAGTCTAAGAAAGAGCACAGACATAACAGGTTGCAGATGTCCAAATGCCTTCCTCCAGGTAGGCAGAGTGATGTATGAGATCCATGGATGCAGAGACCAAGCAACACAGGATGCGAGCATGTGGAAAGTTCCTAAAAAAGGAGGCTGGAAAAAAGCACCCTGTCAAGGAGATAACTGGGGAAGAGAAAACCCTTAAGTCTGAGAGATCTGAGGTGGGCTCCTCACTGCTCCCCTTGCCTGCCTGCCCCCACATACCACCCCATGCATGTCCCCCGGATCCTCCCCGACTCCATCTTTCAGGATAGAGTTTTCACTGCCTGCAGCCCCAAGGACTCCAGCAAACTCTGATCTCTCCCTTCTCTGATAGCCAACTGATTAACAGGTCAGCTCACCTTTTGCTTTAGGTTCCCGTGTTCATCTTATTCCTGTAACTACAGTAAAAATTGCTTGAGAGCAAAACCTATACCATATAATTCTCCTTCATACTGCACAGTACCGGGCTCAGATAAAGCAAGTCCTATTCAACATGTGTCTAGGGACTGAAATTCAGTACTACCTATACACCAGGGGCAGAATATGCCCCTGCCTCACTACTCTGGGTTTCTGCAAATGTTCCACGATGTGTTTTGAGAAGTTGACTCACATACATGCATAGCTACACAGGCAGACTCCTGAAAGATCTGTCTACACTACAGTTTCTGCAACCCATTCTTCACAGGCTTCTGATCCCACAACTCCACTGAAAACACTCTCCCAAAAGGCAGCGTGATCAGTGTTGCCAAAGCCTGTGCCATGGACAGCACACACTCCTAGGGACTTCTAGGGGTTTCTCCTGCTCAGAGGAGACCTCACTTTGCAAAGATTTTTGTTTCCTCTGCTTATCTTTTAAGTGTCTGTAATCCCCAAGGCTCTCTCCACAGCCCTCGGACTCTATAAACTGCCCCAGGCAAATGAAGCCACACCCGTGGCTTCCCAGGAAGCTCAGTGGAAATCACACTGAATTGCTTTAGCATCCTTTCCCCAAGCCTGGGCCTCTTTATGAATGGTGATATCCATTTACCTCAGAGATAACTTAAATTCCACCTTTTCATTCAACAACTAAATCCCATTAGCCAGAGTCCCGCAGACTCTACCTGCTTAATGCCTTTTGAATCAATTCACTTCTGATGATGTCTCCTGTCACCAGTGTGCTCCAGGCTTTTATCACTTCTCACCTAGATCATGTCAAAGGCCTCCAGCAGGCCTCTCTTCCTCCAGCCTCTCCACATGGCTCTCCCTGTGACCTTTCCAGAAGGTAATTCTGTCCATGCCATTCCTGTGTCTAAAACAAATCAGTTTCCAGGACAATGTTCACCCTCCTTGTACGCACACTCAAAGAACAGGGATTCAAAGAGTGAACACCATGGGTTCAAATCCAAACTCCTCCTCTTACTAGCTCTTTGACAGGTAAATGGCTTACAGATTTTGTGCCTCAGTTTCCTCATTGGTAAGGTGGGGATAATAATAATTGCTATCTCCTAAGATTTTATGGGGATTACATGAGACATATATGTGAAGGGCTTAGAACTTTACCGGGCACATAGTAATAAATATTAGGTGATTCTTATCTGCTTCCTCCCACTGTTCAATCCTCCCATCTGCTCCCAACACTCTGTGCCATTCATTCAATCATTAATCTATGCTTTTGCGCATGCCGTTCTTTCTACCTAGAATGTCTATTTTCCTTCTTAGTCCAACTGATCCCTTATATCCCTCAAAACTGGCTCCAAAGTCTTGCTTTCTCCATGAAGCTCTCCTTCCCTGACCCCAATATGATTCAGAGGGTGGTCATTTATGTTTATTGTGTTTAGTACATTCTTTTATAATTTCCACTTTATTTGACTATCTCACTCAAGTTTGTGGGACTCTTGAGGGAACACCATGTGTCTCATTTGATTTCATATTCTTAACATTGAGTATGATGACTCCTCAGAATCTCAAATGTTAGTGGAACAAGTAAATGATCACTATGGGACTTTAATAAACAGGTACCCAGATGCACCTTAAACTTGATTACTTGCATTTGACCTTTTCCCAGACTTGCAGGCATTCTTTAATTTTTAATAGATGGCCAATAAATTTAGCAGACAAATGTGATGATATCCAGGAACATGGGCAGTTCTGAGACCCACCCATTTCTAATCCGCATAGCCACTGAACACCCGAAAGGTTTCTCCTCCCTATCTCCTGGTTGCCCTGCTCTGGGAAATAAATCAGACAGGAAAACACAGAAATTTGAATAAGGCCGCCAAGCTGTGCTAAAGTGATTTCAATAGACAAGACATGCATTACTCAGCCTTTCAGAATTAGTGTATTTCTCAGTAATGAGTCTTAAATGAGAGAAGACTGCTTTTCTTCCTGAGATAGCCTTCATTGATTCTTTAGAGTGAACCTACTACGTGACAGCAGAACAAACAAGGGGATGCATGAATGGTACCTCTAAGGACCGCCCTCAAATCAAGTCTCTTTGTCATGAGACACAATTAATCTGGGCTTCAGTTTGGGGCCTTAAAAATGTCATCAACTCTCTAGATTAAAAAGTAAGCTTACAAAAAGGAATACCTTGATTCAATAAGGAAACAGCAGCTGAGCCCAGAATTATCCAACAATAATAAAAAAAAATCCCAAAAGCACAGAGGATTGGCTAAATGTCATTGGGAAGACCAGCATAGTCCCCTTCACCTGCAAGCATCTAATTTTATGAAGGTTGCAAAGATTTCACTTTAAGGTGTTTTGAGAGCTTGGTGAAGACATAATAGAGATTGCTTTAATTATGTTTGTTCTTGTTGTGATAGGGAACATTCTTGGTACCTCAAATCATTTAGTTGGCAACCGCCAACAGTGCTCACACAAAGAGTTCTGCCTGCTTCCCACTCGCCTGGACTGGCGCCTCTAGAACAGCAAGCTTAAGCCAGGTAGCTCAGCTGTTGGAGCATCGTCCTGATATGCCAAGGTTGCAGGTTCAATCCCTGGTCAGGGCACATACAAAAATTAACCAATGAATGCATTTAAAAAATGGAACAACAAATCAATCAATTTCTCTCTCTCTCTCTCTCTCTCTCTCTCTCTCCTTCCCTCCCTCCCTCTCTCTCTCTCTCTCAAATCAATCAATCAATAAATAAAAAAATTTTAAATAGAATGTCATCTGAATGCATCATCATAACCCACACAAGACATTCAGCAACAAATCTGTAAAGTGTTTTTACATGAAAAGGAAAGGATGAGAAGACCCTGAAGACAGGATCCTCCACAGATATCATTCACCACTATCTCTTACCCCCAAATGGGTAACAAACCTAAGGATAGTGACAGTAAAACCTTAAATGTTTCTGTGTGGGTAGGAAAATACACACACACACACACACACGGGAACACACATTCCTATACAGAACCTGACCAAGTATTTCAGTCAAAGGTATATAATTCCTCCTGAGAGCTAAAATATTGAGTTATTCACACATTCCGGCTTCATTCTAGTTGCCCAAAGGAACATATAGAAAAGGATCTCTGAGAGAAGGACCTGGAAAGTAAGACTGAAGCATGTTTAGACTGCTAAAAATTAAAAAGGAAAAATAAATCTGCTAACACATTCTCTTCTTGCACTTGGATAATGCTTTCAACTTTCTGAGGTCCTTTGATAGTCACCATCTCCACAGTCCTCCCCTCTCCCCCTCTAGGATCAATGGCAATGGGCTGTATCTCCCCGGCTGACCCCAGAGGTGAAAGCAGAAACCAGAGTGGGAACATGGCTGACACACAACAATTCAGCTGGATCCTTTCATCCTGGGCTCTCCACGTATTATTCTGAAAACAAATTACGTAACAGAGCACACAGCTGCGTGGTTTGAAGCATTTGTGAAAACGGCACCTTCATGAAGTCTCTGTATCTTAAACATTTAATAAATAAAAATTTAATAAAAATTCAAGTGGGCCATTTAGAATCAAATGCTTGATGACATTTAAAAGTGATATTATAGTTTATGACCTCTAAACTGCAAATGGGATATACCTTTTGAGATTCAGAGCATGAGCTTTAAAATCAAATTGACCTGACTTCAAAGACGGACTCTCTAACACATTAGCTCTGCGTAAGCCATTTTGCAAGCTATCTAACCTCCCAATGCCACAGTTTGCTCATCAGCAAAATGGGAATTGCCGAAACCGGTTTGGCTCAGTGGATAGAGCGTCGGTCTGCGGACTGAAAGGTCCCAGGTTCGATTCCGGTCAAGGGCATGTACATTGGTTGCGGGCACATCCCCGTAGGGGGTGTGCAAGAGGCAGCTGGTCGATGTTTCTCTCTCATCGATGTTTCTAGCTCTCTGTCCCTCTCCTTTCCTCTCTGTAAAAAATCAATAAAATATATTAAAAAAAAATAAAAAATAAATGGGAATAATGAGGCCTCTTAGAGTTGTTGAGGGAATTACATATACATTTGTATGTAAAGGGATTATCTCAGTGTCTAATATATAGAATTTAATAGATAGCAATTATTATTTATTATTCATAATCTCTTTCAATGATTTCCAATTTCAGATCCTACAACAAAGCAATGTTTGTACATTCATCAAAATGAATGTAATATGGCCTTAGCTGGGTAGCTCAGTTGGTTGGTGTGTCTCCCTGGGCAACAAAAGTTTGGAGAGCCAGCCAATTGATGTTTACCTCTCTCTCTCTCTCTCTGTGTCTCTCAAGTCAGTAAAAACATATCCTTGGGTGAGGGTAAAAAAATAAATAAATAAAGTAATATGTAGGATTACTGAAACTAAACTTCAGAAGCCTGAAATGTCACTTACAAATGATCTGTAACAACTCACGAGTTAATTGTTGAAGTTTAAAACTTACCTAAGAATTTTATGAAGCTTTGGGAATGGTCCCTGAATTGGCAGGGGGAAGGAAGAGTCCCTTCTGAACTGAAAAACCTAAGACTGTCAGAGTGGGGGCACCTTTCAGGGAGCTCCACGGGGTTCCATGTAGTTACTTCCTCCGGGCACAGAGAACCAGGGGAAACCCAGGCCCTCTGAAGGCTCCCATGACTCTCTCCCCACCCCCAGTCCCCACCCTCACCCTAGCACCCTTTAGCAACCATAGATTTCTAAGTAGAAAAGGAAATTGCCTAAACTTGAAACTACTTTGGTCTATTTTGGGCCCTGGTGGCTGTGGGAAAAAAATGGAGGAGGGGTGGGGGTGAGAGATGTTGATGAAAATAATCTGAGTCATCACTTACAGGAAGAGTGGCAGTGCACCCACAGCTGGCTGGAGGAGGGGGCTGGGACAGGGCCCCAGCTCAGCCACCGCCTCACAGAACACCACAGGGATGTCACTTGAATTGTGTGAGCTCCCCTGTGAGACCTGCACCCCCACCTCACCTCCCCAGCTCCAAGCTCCTGCCATGCAGACTTTACAGTGAATGAACCATCAGTGCTGCCCGAGGTCTGCCTGGAGACCTAGATGAACTTGCACTCAACAACAGTAAGAGCAGGCAGGGCTGCACACGGAGAAGGAGCAGCTGGCGAAGGCTGAATCAAGAAACAACTGCTTTGCTTCCTCACTACTTCTCTACACCCAGACTCCCCTCTCCACACAACCAGCTCCACAGCCCTGCCACACAATGCCTGGGGCCAAGCCAGGCAACCCCCTAGAAACCAATGCCCTAGGACAGTGACCTATAATCACTTTATATTCCCTCTCAGATACAAGGTGACATAAAATGATTCACTAAACGGTGGAGAGGCACAGATGACAACAAAGTTTAGATATTGAAAGAAAGCAATGGTAGCAGCATTGAATCAAGGGTCTTACATTGTGTTGGAAACACCTGCTTGGTACCTGCCCACCCTTGAGAGGAAGAACTGGCTTCTTCTTCCTGTGCCTGATGCTAACTCCTATGGGCAGAGCTACTGACCCCTCCATCCATAGCAGCTCCTCAGTGACCAGTACTGAGTGGGTGAGTGAGTGGGTGAGTGAGCGAGTGAAGAAATGAATGCTGTGCCACCAAGGGGTAAGGCCAGGGAGGATGGCACCTTTACACAGTGCCCTGAACCCTGGAGTCATTCTGGCATTCCTGGGAAGTTTAATAATATTCTCTCATTCATATTCTTTCTCTCCATCTCCAGCCCCACCCCCACTCATTATGCAGTCTGACTGAATACCACTCAAAATATTTTCTCAATTAGAGGAGAAAATAGGAATTTGCCACTTGTCTGCCTCTATTCTGTTGCCTGTCAGCCTTCAGCAAATATTTCAATCCTGGGCCTTTGCCTGCTGCTAACCTTTCTCTTTTAACCTTTGGCCCTGCACTCTTCAAATCCTCCAGCCTTCCCCTTCTCATCTTTCCCGCTCAGACACTCCACCCGAGCTGACTTCGCAGGCTACTATGTTTAAGCAGAGGGAACTATGGTGACGCCCCTAAAGCAGATAAAGTTAAGAGCACTGCTGGGATTTGCCTGCAGGGTCAAAGATGATTAGAAAAATGTGCACGTCACAGTGGACGGGAAGCTGCCTGCAACTGGGCCCCCATTCTCACCAGCCTAAATGTGGCCTCCTGGCCTCCGGCTTCGGAGCCTTTTCTGAACTCCAGCCTACTCCCCAGCCCCACATCCCAAATAGGTCAAGTGGGCATGTCATTGAGATTAGAGGCCCAAGGTAGCTGTCAGATGCACAGACATGATGGGAATCGCGTCCAGCAGTGCGGTGGGGATGCAGAGCTCCTGGCTGACTTCACCTTCAGCCAAGTCACATGACACTTCCTTCCAAACCCCTGTCCCTCCCTCTCCCAACCACTGCAACTCCCTCCCGGGGGTCCGTGAATCACTCCTTGGGACCACTAGCAGGTCCCACTTCCCGGTCCTTGCCTGTGCCCTGTGTGTGAGCTGCGCTGTGCCTGTGGGTGTCGGTGAGCACTGGAAGAAGATAGTTCAGGGCATTTTCTTTGCAGTGACTAGTTTGCGGTCTGATAGCACTCCTTCCCAGGTCATTAATTGTGCTGTCTCTTGGCTCGTTAGAAACGAGACCCCAGGTCCCCGCCAGCTTTATGCAGGGTAAATCATGTTTAAGTAACCACGTAACTAGTGGGTCAGTTTTCTCTTTTGTCTCGGCTGCGACCACTATTTAGCTGGGTTCTCAAAGTGCCCCTCGGTGCGGCTTTCATGTCAGGCCAGGACTGCAAGACAAATGTTCTCTCCCTCCCCACCCCCACAGCCAGCCCCTCTTCTTCTGAAAGCTGCACGCACAGGGCAGCTGGGAAATAAAGGCTCCTTTATTCGATTCTCCTGGGCAAAGCCATGGTGGGTTCAGGAGGGTTCAAGGGAGAAGTGCCAAACTGCAATAAGATGGGCCAAGCAAAGAGACAGTGGCGATGCCTAGCCAAGGCGATGGAGTGTCCTGTCTCTTTTTTTAGCTCCCAGCATTGTGACGACTCGAAAGGGCAGTGTGTTTGTGTGTGTGTGTGTGTGTGTGTGTGTGTGTGTGTGTGTGTGTGTGTGTTTCCAGACTGTCCCTGATTGGCCCTGTGATCAGGAAAATCATGAGACATCCCTGATGTGGGCACTGTTTCTTCATCTGCAGAGGGGAGATCGCTCTGATGAACTTCAAGGTCTTTTTCAACTCTCAGATTCTTTGTGTGTGCCCATCAAGCGAGGAGGGAGGGCAGTTGGACCCTCTCCGAGAGCTATGGAGGATGCCACCCTGGGTATAAAAAGATGTCTTCTAAAGAGATGAAAGCACCAACTTTCTTTCTAGCCAAGGTTTGCCTGGAGTAAAAGCAAGCAAGAGGAAGAGAAGGAGGAAAAAGCACAACGCCCTTTTTTCAAAGGGGAAATTAGGACACAGTGTGGCCAAGTAAGCTGTCAGTGTCATATAGAGAATAAATTATTAGTGCTCTTAGAAATAATACGGAAGGACTCCAATGTCTGTCCCAGACTGTATCCTATTACACACCTTCTCATAGGGTGCTGTGATGAGATGCAGAAGGAGCATCTCTACTGCTTAACTATTGCGGCTTTGTATTCACCGTTTTCTTCAGCCACCTGGACACCCTAGGAGTCTAGCACACAAACCCCTCCTCATTACACGCCCTACTCAGTCTCCCGTCTTTCACATGCCCTAGGACAGAGCCTTCAGGGGCCAACAGACCACAATGAGCATCCTTCCACTCATGACCTCCAGAACTTTGTTCATCCCATCCACAGGGCATGCACAGCTCATCAGACACCACTTCTACTCTGTGGAAACCCCATGAAGACAGGGGTAATGGAGGTCATGCAGCACTCAGACCCCCCCTTACAGCACCCGAAACACCAGATGCTGCAGTGGGCCCTCCGTAAGCATTCGTAGAATGAATGGAGGTGAAACAGCAGTATCTTTGACACAGCATGATTTAGTCCTGCTGGTGGCACACACTCCCCCCAGACACCTCTCTTAGTTTATAAATAGGATATAAGCTACTCCAAGCAGGCTTGCTTCTTACAGAACACACACCTCCAATTAAGAACTTAGAAGATGAGGCAAAGATAGAAGAGAAATCAGGGCTGCAGGGGACTCTGGGGGAGTAGTAAGAGTAGCACAAGAAGCCAAATGGAGATGTCACCTAGGAATGTCCAAAAATAATATAAATAGGATCTCCCACGATCCCTCCCTCCCCTCCTAAGCCCAGAGCCCAGCCAAGCCGGCCCCCCAGGTATCTATTTCAATGGCATACCAACGCTGGGCTCTCTCAGCACACATACATGTCCACACAGATGCCCTCTCACATACACATGTCCAGACACCCTCCAGTTGGCAAACAAGTGACAGTATGTAAATTATCAGAAGCCACAAAGATTTGCTTCGGTGGGGAGCCTGAACAAACAAGGAACCATTTTGCAAGTGGCCACAGATGGCTTAGCTTCTCTGTGCACAATGGACACTAACAAGATTTGCCATAACTAATTCGTTCTTTCACACCACAGCTCAGTTCCCCCACCTCCTGAGCCTGGGGGAAACTCCCCATCAGGGCCATATGCATTTTTTGTTCCTTCCTAACACCAAAGACGTGCAACTTGTTCCTCCACCTTGCATATGAATGGTTCATCCTTAAAGTGGTTAAGAAAGATTTGAGAGATGATGGTGGAAGCAAAGGGATGCTGTTTTTTTTTTCTCCCCCCCACCCCCACCTTTCCCTGAAAGCCTTGTTTGGAGAAGGGGAGGAAAAGAAGAGAAGTATTAAGACCCCTGCAGAACTGGAGAACACAGAAGAATGAGTGGGCAGAGGGAAGGGAGTGAGGGAAAATAGAAGAGAGTAAAGGCAAGAAAAATGGTGATGGAAGGAGACTTGACTTGGGGCAGTGAACACATAATACAATATGCAGATGATGTATTATAGAATTGTACACCTGAAACCTATATAATTTTATCAACCAATGTCACCCCAATCAATTCAATAAAAATTTTTAAAAGGAGAGAAGAAAGCAAGAATGGGTACCAAAGCAGAGCGCAAAAGCAAACAGACTGGAAACAGAGAGTCAACACACAGGATGAAATCCAAACTTGCCGTATCATGGGCGACAATCCTACAGGAACTAATCCTTGGGGTTTTGGGTTTTTTTTATGGGAAAAAAAGGGCGGATTTGATGGCTCTGCATTCTTTCTCCCACCTGGGTGCTCTCGGGACTTCCCCCCTTTTATTCCCAGTCATCATTCATATTATATATCTACTTTTTCATAGAATACTTATTTTATACTTATAGGCAGCTATTCAAAAATATATGCATGATTATACTGATGACCAGATACAATCATGTCTATGTATTAATGTCTTTACATTCACATATGTATAAAAGCTAGACATATGAATCAGTATTTCTATGATTTCCTGAAATATCAGAACCAGACATGACTTAGAGATCTTCTGCTTTGTTTTAAGACGGGGCCTCAAGAACAAGGGGCGGGTGGTCGGGGCAGAGGCCCTGTTTCTTGGCTCTATTATGTCACATACAATATCTGCCTCTGCAGAGGTTGTACACGCACAACACATGTGCACATAACAACGCTCCACCTTCTTAGACAGAACTTCTCAGAGAAACATGACAACAAAAGAACCTGTGCTGGGGTCTTTCTCGGATGCTCCACAGAGTTGACCTGGATCACATCCCCCAACATTCGTCCTCCCCTCCAGCTCTTGGCTTCTATTCCCTGCAGGCTGAACCCCCACCGCTGGGCTGTCTTCTGAAAGAGAAGCCCCACAGACCAGCAATCATCTCCCTGCAGTAAACGCAATGAGCAGAAGCAGCCACCCGGGTCCCGCAGTCAGGCCCCAAAGGAGAGGAATCCACTGCAGGCCTAACACTGGGAGCAAAGGTCAGAGGTCATTTAGGGTGGAAGCCAGAAGAAAAGTCAGGCTCCCAGAAGTCCAGCACCTGCTCCTCCCTGGAGGTGGAGAGGGCCCAGCCTGTAGCCGCCCCTCCCTAAGTACACCTGTCCAGCGAGCTGCTCCTCAAAGGGATCAGCAGCAGTTTCCATTCCCGCTGAAAGCCACCAGGAGCTTGAGTGGAGCAGTAAGCACTTTTAAGAGGGTCCAGGAACACAGGCCAAGCGTCTCCAGGACCCCCTGTCTCACCGGTTGCTCCATCACCTGGGCTGATGGAGCCTTTCTGAGGGGACTCCTTTCTCCAGACATCAACATGCTAACTCAGCTGTAAGCATAGGTGATTTCCCTGCCTCCGCTCCCTTACCCCCTTGCAGACCTTTCTCCCAGATGCTGCCCCTCCCTCTGCCCCTGGGTATGAGTGACTGCATTTCTTTCTAGTGGCGCTTAAGAAAATAACTAAGTTGTCCAGCTCTCACATGTCTTCACCCTTGCACCTAATTTGCCCCAATACACTCGGCCGTTCCACTTCCATCTCCCCCACTGCTTTCCTGGATTCTGCTCCCTCTGCCAAAATGTGAGACATGATTTTTTTCAGGTTTCCAGCCAACCTTGCTAGTCTCTCTTCCCCTTTCTACGATGAAATCCCAAGATCATCCCATCGATTAAAGCCACACGTGTCTACCAGAAAGTACGCCTTCAAGTCACATCTCATTCTGTGCTGCTGAAAGGTGCTTCTTGTCTTTATTTTTAAGTCCCCACGGACTGTCCCTATCACTCAATCAAGTCAACCAGTCAACTACAAGGTATTTTTTTTAGAATTCTGACATCCTTCTTCCTAGTTGAGGTGCTAAGGAGTTGTTTTTCTATCTCAGTTCCTATGTTGACGGAGCTTGCATGTCAGACAGACCACATTACCCCATGTGGAACACTTAAGGAACAATGCCCAGTTCTAGCTCCACAATAGTGCCCGGCATGCACGATTGCACAGTTACTGAAGAAAATACCTTTGATTAAATGATTGCATAAATTAATGAATGAGTTTGTGAGTAACGGTGTAGAAGGAAAAGAACACTATCGATGGGACAATTAGCATCCGCAGAGGCACCTATGTTCCGCTTACCTTAGCTCTGTGACTCCCTCTGTTAGGGCATCTTTCTCAGGTCCAGCAGAGCCCATCGTTCTGAAGTAAACATTTCATTTCCCCTTTCCTGCTCCCCCGTTTCTGGGACCTGCAGTGTTGGTTGAAATCAAGTTCTACAGAGGAACCCTGGGGAGCCCACGGTGCACCTGAGTCAGCTGGCAGAGATGAGCATAGGAACAAGTCTTCTTGACCCAGGCCACTGTCTGCCCCTGCCCAGCTGCCACCAGCCTACGGACTTGAACGTCCCTCACCTATTCTAATGCATTTATAGGCTATCTTCTCTCGCTCTGCAATTGCTTCAGGTGAGACCTGTTTTCACACCTGCACTGTATTAGAAAAAGGAGACCATTTAGTAAAATTACCTCATTTCAGAGGAAGGTGCTGAGCAAGGACTCTATCAGGTAGTTTCAGGAGCAAAGCTGAGTACACTGCCCAGTAACGTCCTATAATCCACATTTATTGGAACCTACAATATATTTTAAAACATTACAATCAGCCCTTGCCGGTTTGGCTCAGTGGATAGAGCATTGGCCTGTGGACTGAAGTGTCCTGGATTTGATTCTGGTCAAGGGCACATGCCCGGATTGAGGGCTCAATCCCTAGTGAGGGGCATGCAGGAGGCAGCCAATCAATGATTCTTTCTCATCATTGATGTTTCTATCTCTCTCTCCCTCTCCCTTCCTCTCTGAAATCAATAAAAATATATTTTTAAAAAAACATTACAATCAACATACACTTATTTTATCAAAGAAAATTCTGTATCCTCAAGAGGAAGGAAAAGAAAATCTATTCACCTCTTTCTCTTTCTGTTGTGTGTGTTTATTTTCCATTCTAGGGGAGTCCTCAGGTTCCCCCATGCCCTGGGTCACAGTCCCAGCCCAACAGTGAGAAGAGGGAAAAGATGGCATGTTTAAAAACAGCTCTACAGCTTTATAGATTTTCACCATTTTATGGAATTCGTCATGTGTTCACTTGCTGACCTTCCCTCTCATCACCTTCAAGGAGCCAAACACACCTTTCCCTCTCCATCACCTAGGAAGGCCTGAGTGAAGACAGGAGTGTGTGCAGGGAGGGCGGAGCTCGCGAGGCCTGAGGCCAGCAGGGTGCTCTGCTCTCAAAGTTGAGGATAACTCGAGAGTCTGTCAGAGACCAACTGAACCTGCAGAGAGGATATTTTGTGGAATATGACAGAAAAAGAGGGCAAAGGCACTCACTTCAGAGGTAGAAGACTTACCAGCTTTCACGAGACTTGACCGTCTGTCTGGATCCCCTGGCATCTAGCTATTGTGGTTCCAGTTTTATAGACAGAAAAATGGAAGTACTGACAAAGCACCTTGGCCGCAAGTCTTCTAGAAGGTAGGCTCTGAGGGTGAGGATCTCTGGCTCCCATTCTAAGTTCTGAGCCAGCTGCCTCGGAGTTGGAGGGTAAGCATGCTGGAACCACAGCTTCCTAATTCCGAGACCCAAGGCGAGCAACTGGAGGTCTCTGTGCCTCATTTTACACATCTGTAAAATGGGGATGATAGCCTGGCTGGAGTGGCTCAGTTGGTTGAGCATCATCCTGTGCACCAAAAAGTCCCCAGTTGGATTCCCAATCAGGGCACATACCTAGGTTTCCAGTTTGATCCCCCAGCTGGAGTGCATACAGAAGGCAACTGATCAATGTTTCTCTCTCACATCAATGTTTCTCTCTCTCTCTCTCTTCTCTCTAAGCATGTCCTCAGGTGAGGATTTTTTTTTAAGTGGGGATGATAACATCTCCACTTTGTTTGAGGGAAGGATATAGTAGACAGTATGTGTCCAGTGCTTGGCAAGGCTCTCAGCTATTCTAAGTACCAAAATGATGGCCGTCCTTATGCTCAGGAAAGCAGCCCAACAGCCAATTGCCTTCCTCTGTGATGTACATTTTCCATAAGAGAAGGACTCTCCCTTGTTTCTGATAGGCAAGTCATGTTCTTCAGCAGAACTCAGAAAACAGAAGAGGCCGGACGGTCAGACTCTTCCAACAAAGCTTCAAGGACAGCAAGGCCTGAGCTGAAGCAAACCATTGGGTCTGTGTGACTTACAGGATGAGACGGGAGCAGGAAGGAGGACTTTTGTAAGAGATGGTTTTCATTTTTTTCTGTTTTGTTTTTGTTTTTTCTTCTCCCCCTGGCAGAGGATTAACATGTAGGTTCTTAAACAAGGGGGTCCCCCGTTTGCAGCTGACAGTGGCAGCTGCAACCTCCAACTCCCCTGCAGAATGGCAAGGAATCGAATCAAAAAGAAAAGCAAGTGGACAACCTTTCCTCAGGGAGCACGAAACACAATACCAGCCTTTCGCCAAACCCCGCAGACCCCAGCTCTGATTGGAGGTTGCCTCGGAACAAAGGGAAATTGGTATTTAAAAAAAAATCTTCTGAAAGCCAACTCAGCAGATGGTTTTTTCCTGGGCTCCAGGAGAAGCAGGGGGCGAGGTGGGGGCAGGGGAAGGACGCCGGGATAACACACTGCCACCAGGACGCAGACGGCTGAGAAGTGACAAAGATGGGCACAGAGGGCTGACCTCTCACCCCAGAATTTCACAAAGGGCAATCACACCATGTGGCGGGTGTCTGGACCAGGCTGCTGACCGCTCCAACCGCAGCTGCCGCTCATCACAGCCAAGTCTGGGGGCTTTATTCAAAGCAGGTGATGGCAGAGGCCAGCGAATGAGGGGATGGTGGAGAAGCGAGGGAAAAGTTGAATCAGAGACCACGGTTTGTCAGGAATCGACTGTAGGTGGTTCTATAGAACAGCCCCTTGTATTTCCATTGCTCCCCTAACATTTCAGAAGCACTTTACAACCGTTTGCCCCTGTCATCTTCAGAGTAACATGGAGGGAAGAGAGACAGTACTAACCCCTCGTTAAATATGAGAAAACAGCCATTCACTTGCTAAAGGGAGAACAGGTCAGACCCAGAGCCTGGCCCCGGGTGACCAGCCTTCCTTCAAGTCTCAGGCCAGGCAGTGCTCCTGGGGTCTGGTTTTGGGGGGCCCTTTGCTGAATTCCACCTTTTCTGCCTGATTAAGTCACAGTGAGCCTATTATCCTGCTGCCCAGGCCGCCGGCCGTCACTCCTCGCCACACCTCACTGCCACTGGGGCCTGCTGAGTGCTGGCCAGCAGGGAGAGCACTGTGGGCAGTCCAAGAAAGGAGCTCTCTGGGTCTCGGGGATGAAGCTGCAGGTTCACCCACAGCCTAGGCCAGGGGCATGTGGCCAGGACCATCAGGTGAGCTGCACAGGACTCGCCTGAGCACCTACAAGACCAGCTAGAGCAGAGTGCACCTGTCAAGGATCGCTTCCTGCTGCAGGAAACCAGGAGACCTGAGGGTGTGATAAGGATTTGAGCCACCCCCTGCCACGATTAGTTGTAACCTTGGGGCAAGCCATCTAAAGACCCTCAATGTCCCTTCCTCAGTCTATAAAACAGGGAGGAGTAACAGCTACTTCACTGGACTGTCCTAAGAACAAGCCAGAAAGAGGCAGCAGCTGGGCGCATGTGAATGTTCTGGAAAGGTGCCGGGCAGATGTGAGGGTTGCTACCAATTCTCCACGCTCTGCACTGGCTGGAGCGCTTGAAGTTTATTTACTGCCCTGGGTTTTCCCTCAATGCCCTGAGATCAATTCCTCCTCATAAGATCTTTCTAGACCACTTCTGCTGAACACACCGCACGACTGTCGGTTCGTGCAGAATGTAGACCCGCCAGCGCTGCTGCTGTCTATCTGCCTGGGAGCCAAGCGGGCTGCAGGATGAAAGGTCTCAGCTGTTCCTAAGGAACCAACGTGAAATGCGCAGGGCTGATGGGCAGAAGCCGTTTTGATAGAGGGTTTTCCATAGAACCATCTTCATCGGCATGGAGCTAATAAGGACTTATTTAGCAGGCTGGGGAAATAACGTAACTGAATCTTACATTAAAAGACGTAACTCCTGTCCTCAGAGAGCTTCCCCTATAACTGAGAAGAGCAAACTTTATTTACCTCTGACCACCACTTTTAGCAGCCTTTCAGGTAGACCCGAGAGGCCAATATGTGAATGAGGTTCCCAGACGGTGCCCATCTAGGGAGGGCCCCAAAAGAGAAAGCACAGAAGAGGACCTGCGAGATCCAAAGCTGCCTTATTTCTGTGCCTCCTGTGTCATCTGCAGACCCACCAGACCCTCTGACCAAAGTGTGCACAGATGGCAATGAGGATAACGCAGACACCTGCATCTTGCCCCAAGGAATCCAATGTATGCAGGATGTGATGATTTGGACCAGCAAAAGGAGCGTGAGGCAATATTAAATTGGCGAGTTTTCTTGACCTCGAGTTTAGTATACACCAACAAGGAGGAAGTTGCCAGAGAACTGGGATAGCCTGGGATCATGTTAATAAGGATACTCTGCTTAGAGCAGAGGAGGTGACAATCTACTGATGCTCTGCAGGGCCAGAACACCTCCTGGTACTATACTCTGCTCTGGGAGCCCTTCCCGCCTATGCCTTTAGGAGGGACACTCACAAACAAGTATTCCTAGCACAGGAACCAGGGTGTTTTGGCATTAGGAAACCATGGAGTCCAAGGAATGGTCTCAGGAACTGGAAATATTTAGGCTTTCGAAGGCTTTAGTACAATAGAAGAAGGAGTTATACTAAAACCAGGGCTTCCTCAAGAGATGGCCAGTCCCCTCCCCGAGGGCCATGGAGCAGCATCCGAATAACTGTCCATTGGGGGTTGCGGGGGGGGTGGGGTTGGGAAGGTGTCTTTTGTTTGTGTAAAAGGGATGCTGACATGGAAATATTCAGAGGCTCTCCTGACCTGCAGCGAAGTCCAGGATTCTGGACCCACAGCTTCTGTGCTCAGCCTCCCCTGACTTCTGATCCAGTGCCAGATCCTAGCCTGTGTCCCCAATGGATTTAATTCTAGGTCTCAGACCCTTTCTGTACCCAAAATCTCATTTTGTCCTCCTTCGTGACCCCATAGCACCGAAAGCCCAGCAGGACACTGACCTGCCACTTGTTCAGTGGCAGCAATCCAATAGGACATTCAGGAAGCTGATGGTTCAGGGAAGAGCCACACCCCCAGTAAGTCAGGTTCCACGTTCTTGCTCCTCCAAAAGGACAAGGCTGGAGAAATCATGGAGATTCCCATTACACACTACAAACAGATTCCCTTTAGCTACATCCATGATTCCCCATGAGAAGCAACTCCTTTAGCTGGTTCTCCAGCTACAATGGCTCAGCTCCTGAGCTGCGTTCTCTTTGACAGCACTCAGCCAATGAACTAACTGGCCCGGCATAAAAGGCTGCCCACACTCCTGGGCAAATTCCTGTTTGCAAATGATTACTTCTTGGGGGCAAGGCCTGGTAAGCCACCCCCTCCCCCACCTCTGAGTCCCTGGGCCACGGAACTGGCTAGAAACCTGTGGGAGGCACAGAAGAGGATCCGGGGGAAAACACAATAAACAAGGTCTAGCAAACACACTGAAGCTACCTACATTTGATACTAATGATGATTATCACATGGCCTCACGGGCCAGGCACCAAGGTGGGAACTGCCTGGACTTTTCAGAGTAAAGAAAGGCCTCCATTGTTCCCCTGCTGAGGTCATAGGCTGATGGGGAGCTGAGGGAAGTGGGCTGGGGAAGGAGAGGCAGGCAGGGGAAAAGCCAACCAGGGATGTCCAAGAGACACCCCCCCCAGGTGTACGGAGGGGCCCCTGGCCTTCAGGGGCAGGACCACTGTGACTAGAAAGCGGAGGGGCTGGAAGTGATGAGGTCCAAACCTGCCCTTCACGCAGCGCTCTGGAAGACCGTGTTCCCACACACGCAGACAGCGGCCTCAGCGTACAAGGAGGCTCACGGCTCCACCACCAGCCCGTCACTCAGACTCCTGAATGCACTGGGTACCTCTGCAAGTCCAAGTGGGTGCTGCAGGCTCCTCCTGTCTGTATGCCTCCAGGACTTGGTTCTCCTGAACTCCAGCCCTCTGGCAGGCTCTCCTTCCTCGGTGGGGGGTACTGAGGGCCTTTACAGTGCCTTCCAAATCAAGTTCCACCCCAAGGACCATCCAAGATTAAACCCTTTCCCCAAAGCTGTTGGGTGTGTGCAAATTATAACATGAATGTTTAGCTCATTGCAGATAAACAACGACCCCTACAACATAAGTCTTCCATGCTGTGCTGTTCTTTTCCTCTCCGTGATCAGTCAGGAGCCTGATCCAAGGCCTGGGTCCAGGCTCCAGGACTGCCCTCCACATCCCTGTGCTCTCTGCCTTGGTGTCCAGGCCCCATGACTTCCAGACCAAAAAGCCACAAAAAGCCACCAGCGTCTTCATGAACCAGTGAGGCAGGCAGGGTGTCCCGGGAGATCCTGCCCCACATCGCTTTGAAGGTGAGATGTTTTTAACTTAAGATTCTAGGAATCAGAAGAATCAAAGCACAGGGCACAGAAGGGCAAGAAGGGTTGTTTTTCTTGCCTTTTATTAAAAACGGAAAAGGAGATGTAATGGCAGGTCAGCCAGTGATGCCGCTTTGAGTGGACTCTCTGAGGATGCAGTGTGATGGTGCAGGAGGGGCAGACTCTGCAGAGGCTGGAAACAGGGCAGGGTGGAAGGTGCGCCACCTGAACCCCACTTGATGGTTCTTATGACACTGGTTTCCAACTTTCAGTTTGAGTCACGCTTAGAGCTCAGCAGCCACCCTGGTTTGGCAGATAAGTGACCACAGAGATGAAAGACCTTTGAACCATCTCTAAATAAATCCCCACAGCAATCCCCACCCCAAAACAGCAAAGCATTAGTGACATCCTCTCTCAGTAGATGCTTGTGCAGGCATCAGAGATAAGACGCTGGCACTGCCACCCAGCTAACACAATTCAGCACGGCCAGGAGCAAGATTAACGCAGGACTGGCCCAGAGAAACACGCACCCTCATCCTCTGGAGATCCCCAACAGGGAGGTGCTGCTGTGATTCCCAGTTTTCATACGATCAGGAAACCATTTGGCGAGGTTCAGTGACCTGCCTAGGGTTACTGGAAGCCCAGCATCCAGTGTAGGTTCTCCGCCTCTGAAGAGGGAGAGCTGGTCCTGGGATCACGGGAGCTGAGCTGAGGTCCACTCTCAGCAGGTCTCTCTCTGACACATCCCTTACTCCTCACCGGGAATCTGAACACTCTGGGAATGAATGACTCTCCATCGGAAGAGAACACAGTTTTCCTGCCTCGTTCCTCTGCCAGACTGATCTTCAAAAGCATGGAGTTCACCAAAAATTGTTCCTTGGGGAAGTCCAAGAAGCTGCTACCAAGGGAATATCAAACAAAGAAGAGAAGAGCCAGCACATGGCTGTACACCCGAGTATTCCCAACACAGGAGGAAAAGAAGCATGCACGGAGGGAGGGGGACTGAACAACCCCAGCACATCCGAATGGAAAGCAAGTTTGGTCAATCTCATGTCTGTTTAAGCTCAACACTGAAACTTCCTACCCCTGATTCATGACCTTTGACGTTGGGTCAAAAAGGAAACCATCTGATGATGGAACAGTGGGTCCAAAGAGAGGTCAAAAATGCTATTGAGAGCAACTAGTTTTCTTAAAGAGAAAGATTTGACCCATGTACTTAAAGTTCCCATTTTTTAGAATAGAAATAAGGCTTCAGAGGTCAAAAGCTATTTTTGTTGTCATTCCTTTAAAAAAACAAAACACACACGGAGACTGAGACCCAGGGAAGTGAAGCATTCTTGCTGAAATGGCTCCAACAGAGACAGGGCTGGTGCCCAGGGCTCCTCTCCCCAAGCTGAGTGTTCTGTTCCCCACTTTCAGGTCAAATGTCACCGGTTGCCCTGTGGAGACAAATACTTTGTGGAAAAAGTCATCCACCATCCTCCACCTGGCTTTAGCCATAACATCACTAGAGAGAAACCTATCAGAGAGCAAAGGTTCCAGGCACTCTGAGGAATCAAAAGAAATGTGCTGCTTAACACACACACACACACACACACACACACACACAAACAAACAAACAAAAAACACACAAACAAACCCATAGAGAGAAAATAAAAATTAAACAACAGGGGAAATGTTGCCTCTTGAGAAGAAACGCGGGCGGGGCCTTTCTTTCCTGTCATGTGGAGGGTGCCATGGAGGAAGAAGCTCATGCTCCCAGAGTTGAAAACACCACATGTGCACCCCCAGAAAAAGAAAGGGGGCAGCCCTCAGCTAGGCAGCCCACAGCTAGGCAGTGCATCGAGGGGTGACCAGAGGAGGTGCAGAGCAAAATGCAGGGAGGGAAGGGCACCTGAACTATGCCCCATGAATATAAGGAGGGTAGAGGCTCTCTGTGGGGTGCCCAGTGCCACCTACCAGAGTAAAGGAGGAGATGATGGGTGCTGCAGTGATGTCAGGCAATCTGAGCTACCCTTCAACCCTGCCCAATGCCCACTCCCATGCCCTCTCACCTACCTGATATGCCAATCACAGAGGATCAAGAGAGAAAGTACCTCTCAGCACCCTACAGGAAAGAGGGCGAACCTCCTCGCTGACACCTGCATTACCTAAAGGCTCCCCTTCTAAGTTTCCCTGCCCTGCATCACTTTCCTGTTCCCCAGACCCCCAGTCCTTCCCTTTCCCCAGTTCAAAGCCTGCTGAGCATTCTCATTACTTACAGAATTAAAGGCAAATCCATATATTTATTTGATATTCACCACTCTCAGCAACCTGAGGCCAACCCAACTTCCCATCGACTTCACCATAAAAGGCTTTTTTTTCTGTCCATATTTGGTGTGTTTGACACAAAGAGGGTGCTATTTAAAGAAAGAGTAAATGCATGCATGATCCATGAGACTTCCTAAGAGAGGTTATGACAGCTCAGAACACAATACAAGCATCTTGGCATAGACACATGATGATGGTGTGCTAGGAATGCACCCCCAGCATGTTTCTGAGACCATGGTAGGCGCCTGATGAATGTAAGGTGGAAGTTCTTGCTGATGAGGAAATAGGTTCTCTGATGATGCTGGGGAAGAAGGAAAATTAAGTCTAAAGAAATAAAAGATATTGTATTTTGGTCAGAAGCAAGTAAATATTGGTAAGTACAATAAAGGAAAAATGAACTCATGAGCTGCCCGAGGACTCTCCTCTCCTTCTCATGCTGCTGACCAGGGATAGATGTCCCAGACCCCACTGACAGTCCTCAGGAAAGAGGAACACGGTTAAGCTCTGCCTAGTGGCGTGTCTCATAAAAACCTGTCACTGCTAACAACATTTTCTGTTCATGTGTTGTACCTGAACTGCTTCTAGAGACACCTTCTCATGCTCCCTGTTGTTCTCACTGAGTGAGCTGGAAGGGAACCTGAGGAAGCTTAAGTTACTTTCCTGATTGAGTCTAAGAGGCAACATCACTTTCCTGAGTGAGTCTAAGAGGCAACATTGCTGGTGCCATGACAAAGAGCAGATGCATGTATGGAATCCAACTGCAAAGCAGGACTGGTCCAAAGGATAGTCCTGAGGCCCTGAAGCATGTTCTGAGGCTTCTTCTCATCCAATACCTCTTACCAAACACTGCTGTTCCACCTCACATAAGTCCATTCATCATAAACCCTCTTCCAGATAGCATCGCAGTTGCCATCCTAATTTTATGTGGAAGGAAAGTGAACATTCCCTGATTAGAAAAGTCCATGCATTGTTGAACCAATGAGGTGGTACTTTCATGGGGCCCACCTTACATCCTACCAGTGGCCATGTGGCCTGAACATCCATAATGTCTCTTAAATTTGGAAGACTGGTCCTAGGTTTGAAATTCGGAATAAAGCTCTTAGGGATGCCACACATGCATCTCTTCACCCCAAAGCAGTAGAGCATGTAGAAACAGAGTTAAGCTAGCAGGGATACCCTTACAGTGATATGTAAGGGATGCTATCATTATCCTCCAGAGCATCCTTTTTACAAAAACCAATGAAAAAGAAAATCATTGGGATCCGATAGAAGCTGTCTTTGCCTAAGGCTGTCGCACAGTGACTTGAACAAAATTAATTGGTCTGCAGAAGAGAAAAAGAAAAAGAATGAGAGGCCGAATCACTAACAACCAAACAAAATGAAAGAAAATCCTGTTACCCTGAAACTCTATGTCCTGTCCCTAAGCCAAGGGTCAACAAACACTTTTTCTTTTTTTTTCTTTTTTTTGGTCTGGTTAGGGCCAGACACCAAATCATTCCCGCTCTGTGGGCCATGCAATCTCTGTCACAACCACCCAACTCTACTGTTCTGGTGCAAAAGCGATCACAGACGAAATGTAAACAAATGGATGTGGCTCTTTTCCAAAAAAAAAAAGTTTATTTATGGACACTGAAATTTGAATTCCATAAAATGTTCACATTGCAAAAGATTTTTCTTCTTTTGTTGATATTTCCCCAACCATTCTTTGCTTGTGGGCTGTACACAACAGGCAGAGGGCTGGACTTGGCCCATGGACTTCAGTTGGCTGACCCAGCTCTAAGTCAGCACAGATAGTCAGGGGACTCCTGAGTAGGCATCTCCACCAGCTCAAGGATCAAGTCAACAGGGTCTCCTTCCTAGCTCCCTGTGAAGGACTGAGTCTCAGGGCCACTCCATGCGTCTTTCTTCAATCAGGGGCTTGCCTCATACAAAAGTTCCAGAAGACTGGGTTTTAGAGTTCGCCATTGACCTGTTGCTTAGAAAAAGCCATTCTCATCCTTTTCCCTACCTTAATTTACTGATCACATACTTCCCATTCATATAAATAAGTAGACTCTGCATGTCCATGACACTGAACGTTTCTATACAAATGGTAGGCTGGGTGTCCACCTCTCCATCTCAACCTTAGCTTCAGTTTACTCCCTGTTTGCAAAACAACAGGAACTTGAAGAGTAACCAAGCTGACATTCTAACCCAACAGGGATCAGAGAAGTTTCCGATCATCTATCAAGTGATTAAGACTCAGTACGAGTAACTTTATTCATTCATTTCTGGAAAGTAACAGCTCTCGGCACCAATAAAGGCAAGAACAATAGAGAAGTACAGCATGAAACAAGCTCCTAAAAATTTAAAATTTTTGCAGATATTCCCATTAGAGTATAATGCATGGAATTCCAGCCCCTCCCCCTTCTTTCTGCCCTTTCCAATTGATGGGCTTAGAAACTGACCTGGTGGGTTGTATATTTAAGTAAAGGATTTCATTTCTCTTTCTGAGAAAGCACACAACGAGCACCCAGCTTTCTGGGTGAGAATGACCAGCCTGAGAATGTCAGATATGAGAACAGAGTTCCGTTGCACATTTCAACTTTGTAATCAACCCCACGTCACAAATTCCAGAGTTTTATTCTAGGGCATTCCAATAGGCAGAAGGCTATATTTGGGAACAATCTTGTGGTTTTAGGGAAGACAATACCTGCATGAAGTATCTATTTATAGGATAGTATATTTGAATTTGCGCGCCCAAAACCATCCTCTGATGCTGAAATCCTGGCCATGATGGGGATGGAGGGGAAATATTTACCATAGTTTTCAAGACTGCCCACCCTCACAAAAATCCAACAACACACAAGGAACTGGCCATCACAATGAGCGACGGAAAGATACTCATGTTCAAAGCTGAAGAGACAACTCCAAAAATAAGCCTCACTTTCTACATGGAGCCTGGTGTTGCTGTCGTATTTGCTTGTAAGATTACTCAGAAGTTTCCACCATGTGCATCTAGATAAACGTTGGTTTTATAACAGGGAAGCAGAAAGCACAGCAAAGGCGCTATGGAGAGGGGAAGCAGAGAGCACTACCTCCATGCTATGTAAAAGCAAGATAATTTAGAGGATTCCTTTGTGTTCTGAATGTTAAAGTACGGTGACCAACTGTCCCAGCTTGCCTAGGACAGCAGGGGATTTCTAGATGCAGAATTTTCAGTTTTCAAACTATGAGCGTCTGAGCCAACTGGGAGGCATTGGTCACCCTATAAAGTCTCTTCCAGTTCAAGTCTTTAGATGTGAAATGCAATAAATCAGGCAAAACAACTAGGTGAAGAAGGATGCAAGCCCTACACTAACTGAAGAACATGATTCCTAGTAGTTTTACTGAAAATGATGCCTCCAAAGCTAAGAAGAAACACACACACACACACACACAAATACTAGCAACAGAAACTCTACAAATTATCTACGAGCTACGAAGGAGAGAGGTTCCTTTACATGTGCCATTTGTAGCTCGTCCATCAAGGCTAGTGCTCAGATAAATGATAAGATTCAGGGAAAAGAGTTACTAAGACTGATTAGCACCTACAACCTAGAACCCCAAAACTCTGTCAACAGGAAGACTCCTTGCCACGCTATGCACAAGATCCAAAGACTGTTTGAATCAGAAACTTCTGGACTAGGGCAGTCTGCTGTCAGGGCTGAGTGCCACACCCCTCCCAGGAAGAGAGGTCACAGCAAACCCCTGTGATGCAAAGTAATACAATGAAACGTGGACCCAGTCTTCCCCGACCAAATGACACCACCAATCCCCTAGAGAGCTGCTTTCTACACCCCTGTTTTTCTTTTGGAGGAAAATGACAACCAACCAAGTTCATTCAAGACCCAACCTTAAAAGTCCACGATGTGTTGGACAAAGATTCAGGTCAGTCGGCTGCTCCTTTTTTCTCTCCAGTTCTAATGCTCACCTCTGGCTTTGGAATAATGATCTCT
Source organism: Eptesicus fuscus (assembly GCF_027574615.1). Lineage (NCBI taxonomy): Eukaryota > Metazoa > Chordata > Mammalia > Chiroptera > Vespertilionidae > Eptesicus > Eptesicus fuscus. The sequence continues at coordinate 80,097,364 of NC_072484.1, read as the reverse complement.
CGGCCCTCTAAGAGCCTCAAGTTACCACAAAGACGGGGCTTCCTTAGTCAGGTGGAAGGCTCGCCTATGTCAGAAAGATGTGTAGCAGTGACTGAAACCAAAAGGTTATAATGGTTCTTGTCTGTTCCGATTGGCCAACATTTTTCAACATCCCCCTCTCTGACTATGCGAACAAAAAGGAAAACAAAAGAAAAACTTCAAAATGTTGTCATAGCTAAGCCAGATCTGACCCAGCCAATTAGCTGCTACACAACAAATAGAACTGCTCCTGACTTCTAATCCTAGTAGCTATTGCTTTTCAGGTAGGTAGAAGATCCTTTCTAATAAAGAGGGAATATGCTAATTGACTGCCACGCCCTCAAAGGTGGCGGCACCCACAGCCACAAGATGGTGGTACCCAGTCCCCTCAGCCCCCCCCCCCCCCGCCCCGGGGCGGCAGGTGTGTGGCAAGGTCTCTGGAGTCCCCCAGTTGTCTCAGCCCCACAGCTGCCCAGGGCCAGTCTGAGGTGCAGGCAAGCCTCGGATGGCGGCTGCCCAGCTGCCCAGGGCCGCCTGAGGCTCAGGTTAACCAGAGCCGGCCGAGGCTTGCGCTGCTGGCAGTGGCAGCAGCAGAGGTGTGATGAGGGCATCACCTTCCCCTGATTGCTGGGTCGCCTCCCACCCCTGAGGGCTCCTGGACTGTGAGAGGGGGCAGGCCGGGGTGAAGGACTCCCCCTCCCCCCCACCAGGTGCATGAATTTTCATGCACCAGGCCTCTAGTATAATAATAAAAAATAGTAATTGGACACTACACCAAGGTATCAGGGGCATTTCTTCCAGAGGCCCTAAGTATTATCAAGGAAACTGGTAATTCAGAAACATAGCAGGTCCTGGAGTGGAATCATTTAGTTCAACATTGTTGCATTATAACCAGTCAAGTCATTTAGTTCAACATTGTTGCATTATAACGTGGATGAGATGCCACAGGAACCTAACTCTTACATATATCAATTAGCCTATATTAACATTGGTTTCATCACATCACTGTAGTTTCACTTAAAGTTGCAGAACCTATTAATGACGTTAAGGACTTAGTGCAAATTAGTAACAAGCAAACAGACTCTAAAAAGTTGAGGATAAAATGGCAAAAACAAACCAACGAAAATCCTACAAAACAGGGCTCCCTACCTTCTTCTTGGAGTGGCTTCTGTCCTCCTCTTTCGCGGCTTTGCTGTTTTTCCCCGCACGAGACACCTTCTGGTCCCCAGACTGCTTGATGGTGATCTTGATCTCAGGGGGGCATATGTAGTTCTCCAGATTCTTTGGGGGTTTCTTCGCCCGCTTTGTGGTCTGAATCTTCAGCTTCAGACTCCCCTCCGTGAAGTTCGCCTCCTTGATGGAAAACTCCTGCTCTTCCAGGCCATCTCCTGCCACCCACTTCTCGCTGTCCGCATTGGAGTTGGAATCCACATCCCGCCCTGAGCCCAGTTCATCCTCCTCCTCCGGCTCCATGCGCTCTCCGGCCCCTGGGATGCCCTTCCCAGTCCCTGGCGCAGACAGCAGAGGTTCTGCACAGCCAGGCGCAGTTGCAGGCTTGGCCGAGGGGACTGGCAGGAAATCTGACTCGCCCCCCCTTTGCCGGGAGCTGCTCAAAATTTCCCTGGACTCCATGACAATCCTACAGTCTTCAGGAGTTCTCAGCAGGCGGAAGGGAGAAGGGGGAGAGGGAAGGTGAACAGAGAGGACACCCAAAATTCCAAGGACAAAGTGGTCCAGCTGCTGGGCTCAGAGCCCCAAGGACGGAGACAAGATGAAGTGCTCAGGAGATCAGATCTGCAACTGAGAAGCAGAGAAATAATTAGCCATGGCAGGAAGAAAATGACCTACACAGTAACTTAATCTATGTCCCCGAAGCCCCTTCCCACTTATCAACGGCATCAGAAACAAATGATGGACAGAAATCAAATCAGAGTGTGCATCCCCGCACTGGACTAAATTGGAGCAGAGGGGCAGACACACTCGCACACATCCCTTCATTGAATTGCTATGAATTTTTATGGCCATGGACCCAACAGAGATAAAAGAGGCGAGTCCTCCAGTCCCATAACCAGCTAGACGTTTCTGAAACTGAAACCACAGCTGGCTGAGTCACCATCAGAACGGACCATGACGAAAGGGAAGTCTGAAGTGTTGATGCTCGGGTCTGTGGGAACTGCGTCTGGTCGGCTTCTTGCACCACTTCCCTCACATACAGTTTGCAAAGCTGAACGCAACCCCTGAGGGGCCTGGGCAAAGCTCTCCACCCTCTTAGAGGAAGGACAGTTAGCCAAGGTCTTGGCCATTCTTTCCTTATCACTGTTCATTATGAATTATTTCAATTATGCAAGTCTTTTCTATTTCTTTTTACATTTTTTAATATATATATATTATTTATTTATTGATTTCAGAGAGGAAGGGAGAGGGAAGGAGACATCAATGATGAGAGAGAATCATTGACTGGCTGCCTACTGGGGATCAAGCCTGCAACCCGGGCATGTACCCTGACCCGGAATCGAACAGTGACCTCCTGGTTCATAGGTCAATGCTCAACCACTGAGCCACACCGGCCAGGCAAGTCTTTTCTATTTCTTAAAGCAAATGTAAAGCTTAGGCACAGGTTTGAAAACAAAAAAAAGAAAAACCAATCCTAAAAAAACGTTTCCATTGACACAAAAGACACTTAATCATAAATGACTTAGATAAAAATAGCCCTTAGGGGCAGGTTTAAGTCCCTTTCTGGTCCTTACATAAAGTGGCATTATGTCTACATGACAACAACAAAAAGGGGAGAGAGGGGAGCATTTCATGGGCCTTTGGAAGTGTCAGGAACCACTCCCCTTGCACCCCTGAGATCTTGGATTCTGCCTTTCTCACAAGGAAAAGAGAAAAATCAGTCAGGCTTTCTCCAGATCATAGAAGGATCAGCTAAACCAGTGGTCGGCAAACCACAGCTCGCGAGCCACATGCGACTCTTTGGCCCCTTGAGTGTGGCTCTTCCACAAAATACCACGTGCGGACGCGCACATACAGGTGCCATTGAAACTTCGTGGCCCATGCGCAGAAGTCGGTTTTCGGCTCTCAAAAGAAATTTCAATCGTTGTACTGTTGACATTTGGCTCTGTTGACTAATGAGTTTGCCGACCACTGAGCAAACTACCTTTCAACCTTATTCACTCCATGTCCCATTATTCCCAGTTTCATGCTCATCATTTTCAAAGCCCCAAAGAAGTCCAAATGCTCATCCTCAAGAGAAAACCTAGAGCCCTGGGGCTGCACCAAACTTCAAGACACCATCTCCTCGCACCCTGAGCTATAGGCAAGGTCACCGGAGCTTTCCTAAATGGCTGAATACTCTCTAAGCTCCCAGCAGGAGACATCACACCTTCGGTTTCTACCACTGAGCCGAGCCTACCAATTTAAGGAATCAGTCAGCAAGTGTGCCCACCATAAAATTCCAGTGAAGTCTGCAAACACACATTCAGAGCAGCCCAGAACCGGGACCTGACGACGGGGCTGTATGTTCTCCCTGTGGAGTCAGTGCACTTCCAGCTGCTGCCCTGGGAGGAAGCCAGCCAGCAAGGCAGCCAGTGCTCCAACAGGGACCTGTTCCCCGGGGATGCCCAGGAACACACTCAGCTCCTGGGAGCTGCTCAGCCCTGCAGAAAGATGCATGTACACCTGCTTCCACTTCGGGGAAAACCCAATGAACACAGCACTTCTGGAAGAGAAGAAGCTACCTAGTGGGAGCATGAGCATCCATGCTAAAGCTGTCAATCACACACTGAACAGCCACCTGGGTCCCATGCTACAAAAGGGACAAAGTCCCCACTTAGGAGCAGGGGAAGGCAGTCAGACAATATGACATTTAATGTATGTGTGTGGCCGAAACCGGTTTGGCTCTGGATAGAGCGTCGGTCTGCGGACTGAAAGGTCCCAGGTTGATTCCGGTCAAGGGCATGTACATTGGCTGCAGGCACATCCCTGGTAGGGGATGTGCAGGAGGCAGCTGGTCGATTTTTCTCATCGATGTTTCTAGCTCTCTATCCCTCTCCCTTCCTCTCTGTTGTGTGTGTGTGTGTGTTGTGTGTGTGTGTGTGTGTGTTTTACTTATAAGATTCTTTGTCTCATCTAGATGGACCTGCCCACCTGCCCAAAACCTTACATAATTTTTTTAAAGTCATACTGAAGTCAACCTTCATTGAAACCCCTCTTCCTAGTGTCAGGTACCACACTAGCTGCTGGAGCCATCAAGATGCCCTAGAACAAGCATGTCAAACTCAAAGGCTAACACGGGCCAAATAAACGAGGCATGTGGCCCAAGGGCCGCAAGTTTCACATGCTTGCCCTAGAACACATGTCCCAGTAGGTCTTTCTCAGCTTGTATCAAAGGCCACACAGATTGCTAGCCATGTTTGCTTATGACTGACTGTAGTCCTTCAGTGGTTTACTCTCTCCGGCAACTACCTGCAATGTTACATTTTAATTCCCTGGTACCTACCTATGAAGCTACCCTTGGGCAAGGGCCAAAGGTGAGGCGTATTCCTCATAAGACGTTACTACCCTAAACCTATTTGGACCTGTGAACCACAGATAAGACAATGTATATTGCAGATTCAGTGATGAGAGAAAAGAAGGTGGAATCTAAACTTCAGAGGAACGATTAGCTATATAAAGTGGAATAAAGCATCTTCCACTAAAAATGACTCAGTTTAGAGTTTCTTATATTTAATGGTATAAATAATTAACTAATTGATATAGAAGACAAAGTTCCAAAAGTTAAAACTCAAGTAGTGAAACAGACACAAAAAGGAAAAACTCAACAATTTTTTTTCAGTTCTCCACAGTAAAGACACAAATAAATACAATCTCTTTCCTCAAAGAAGTTACACTCTAAAGAGCTGCTTGAAAAATAAAACAACAGATTTATATATGCCCTATAATAAAGGATAGAAACAAAGGGAAGAGAAAGTGGTTTCCACCTGGGCAAGGTGCAGACACTTTGAAAACTACCCCAAAGGGCTTCAAGGAGAGCATAGGATACGGCTTTGACCTTGAGGTGCTTCAATAGTAGAGTGGGAAAAAGGAAGACATGGCAGAAAGAAGGAAGAGCACGCGAGGCCTGGGGCAGGAGCATGCAAGGTTCGAGGGAGAGAAAGGTGAGGTTTTGTGTTGGAAGCCACCCATGGCCTTCACTAGCAGAAAGGGTTGGACAAGGAGCCCGGAAGGCTGGTCAACCTTGAGGCTCTGGCAAGGGTCAGAGCCATGCACCCACTGTCTAGTTGAGCAACTTCCACCTTTTAGTCTCATGTAAATCCTTGCTGATGGCCTATCATCGAGCTATTATTGGAATTGCCTGCCTAAGGGCTATGGGTGTACCCCAGACTGAATAAAAAGAATCCCAAGGCCAGAGCAAAGCAAAGTCCTCTCTTGCTCCCGCCTGGCCCCCAATTCCCAAATTAATATTTTCTTGTCTAGTCTCTTTCATTTGTGTGCGGCCTCCTCCAGAGCCCGAACCCTGAACCTGAACCCTGAACCCCACGTGGTTCGTGGGGGGGGGGGGGGGACACTCGCAACTGGCAGCCCAACGTGGGGCAATCACACTCGCAGTTTGGCTGACAGGCGTGGTACAAAATGGGGGCTGGAGATAAAAGGTTATAGCCAGATCCTAGGCATCCTTGAATGCCACACTAAGTAGATGGATTTTATCATACAGGTAATGGGGGAAGCCATGTAAGAGGTGGCAATAGGGAAGGGATGCTATTAAGGCTATGCTTCAAGAAGATAATTCTGACATGTGATGTGAGGGCTGGATTAACAGAACCTGATATTAGAGGGAGCGGGACCATAAGGAGGCTCCGATGAAATTCCACTCATTGTGTGAGGACTTGAACCAGAGCAGTATAAGTCTGCCAGAAAAATACTAGAGCTGAACCAGCAATTCAGTCTCAAATAATCCCAATCTTCAGGAACACATCTATTCCAGACTTTTCATACTGGGTTCACCTTAAGAATGTAATCTTAGGGGCTCGTTGGCCACCAACTTGCATTTCCTAGTCCAGTCACACCAGTCTCCACAGTACCACTGTACACATGGAATTATTTTTGCCTTGGTATTTTTTATAGAATCTTTCTTTACATCCCTTTCCATCAATCCATGCCATGCCTCTCATACAACTGGTACTCTCCAAATGTCTGCTGCATGGAGGAATGACTGAACGGATGAACAAACAGATCCCAGTCCTTCCCATATTTTGAGGTCATGCCCAAATCTTCACTTCCTCATGACCGTATTTTGTAAGCTCTGGACCACAGCATTCACTCCCTGGCCTGACTTACTGTGCACCCAGCTGCATAGCTGGCCACTAAACTCTAAGTCTTGCCTTGCCTTCTCATTGTTTTGAGTACACAAATCTTATTTCCCTCCCTGGACTGCACTTCATTGCAGGCTGAGACTGACCCAGTGCAGGACCGGGCACTTGGAGGGCTTCAAGAAGTTCTTTTTCAATGAAAATGAATCAGCCCCGGGACAATTCTTCAAAGTCCTGTAGTTCAAACTACTCTAACGGCAGCTCCACCCACCCAGGTGGCCCCTGCAAAATTCACTATCTATGCCGAGGATTATAATCCAGTCCCTCATGTCCACACGCACCCCTCACCTTAGAAAAATAAAAAGAAGCTTTCAAAAGCAAAGAGCAGAGAAACCTAACCTGTCTGTTTACTTCACCAGCACACAAAGCTGTCATTCTCCTTCTGCCTTTTCCCAGCACGTACCTGTCACCCCAAAGTCACAGTTGTATTTATTGGTGAGTCTGGGAGACAACTGCTCGTGGTCTTGGGTGCTCCCCTGCCAAGGTGGGGTGTGCACAGGCGCTCAATGACTCACACTCACGGGAAGGGGAAGCTGAAGCAAGGTGAAAACGTTTTGCTTTGTCACATTCCAGCAGTCAGCAACTCCTCCAGAGGGGGCGGGTGCACAATGGACACTCTGTACTTGGCTCAGGCCTCCAGTCCTACCCAAGTTAACCCTACCATGGCTGCCTGCAGGACTTGGCGTGACAGGGCCAATAGGACAAATTGCTTAGGAAATAACTGCCCAGGAGGTCCCAGGGGAACCGAGGGGCTAGAAGGAGAAGGTGGTGATGTACTTGGGAAGAACACTGGGATAGGAGTCCAGAAACTTGGCCTCTACTCCTGGCTCTCCCATTCACAGCCACTTGGAGTCCCATCCTCCATACTTATCTCAGCAATGAATGGAGTGGGACCAAGGTCTCTTCCATACTCAAAACTTTGTAAGTTTACCCATAGACCTATACACACTCATAATTGGACAGTGTAACCTACATAATTATTTTTCTGAGGGACAGGGGAACCATAACCCAAATGACTCCCTAAAAGTACACCCTCTCCCCACTTCAAATCTGAAGGATGGAATAATTTACCTAGTCTACAAACCATTCTCCACCTGCAACCTTGGGAACTCTTAACTAATTCCAGAGTTTAGAGGAAATGCAAATTCTTGAGCCCTGCATGCCTTCGGGATCAGGGCTCCAGGATGGGGCCCAGCTCTATGGCTTTTACCAAACCCTCCTGGTGGTTATGATGCTTAGGCTTTACCTAGTCTGCGCACCAATGCCATCAACTGCCTTGACCATAGAGCACTATTATTCCATGTTTAAAGGTATTTTCCCCTTACAGTTTTACTCTTAGTCTCTTAAGAATAAGCATCAGTTGCATTGTATTCATCCATGCAATTCCAGTGAACACTCAAGAAATGTTGGCTGACTGAATTAATAAATGAATAAACCAACCCAATCTGGGCTTCCTAGCACCATCCACCTATTCCATCCACTTCTTTCCCAGGGTGCACAAAGGCTATCCTCACCCTGACTGCTGTTTCCCATGGTGGAACTGACAGAGCCCTTGACATAGGTAACAGGACTCAAAAGATTTGGATTCTGGACCTAGGTCAGGCACTTAGGAGCCCTCACTCAGCCTCAGTCTCATCAACAAAATGGGAAAGAAACATCTTCATGATCTTCTTCATTAGAGTAAGGTTTTTTACCTTCTTTTTTAATGGAACTATATGCTCCTTATAAAAAAAGAAATTTTAAATAACACATGTACCTCATAAGGTCTTAAAGGCAAATAGTCACAAATACAGGAAGGCCCATGACCTCAATCTTGACCTTTCCCAAACACCTCCCGAGTTCTTCATCCTGAGCCCTACCTCAGCTCCATATTCTGCAAATCCCCATAAGGTCAGGCACTTCTTTCACCTTTACATGTAGAAAACACTGGCTGACCAGATAATCCTCAGGTCAGAACCTTTCCTCTCAAAACTCTGAAGAATGTCTTTTAGTATCTGAAGTAATAGAAGAGAAAAGGGAGGCCAGCCTGGTTTTGTTTCCTTTGTAGGCAACTTGTTTTAACTTTATCCTTGAAGATATTTTTCATTATAATAGAATTTTATTAATGGCAAAGTAAGTGTAGTGTGGATCTTGTTCCTTTTATTTTTGCTGGAAAACAAGCTTTTGGGATCTGTAGATGCAGGTTCTTTCTAGTTTAGGAATGTTCCCTTCAGTTTATTCTTTTCATTATTCAATGGGACCTCATTTCTTTTTAAATTTGTCCTATACTCTTAGTTTAGAACTGGTAACACTGTTCTCCATTTCTCTCATTCTCTCTTTCGCTGTGTTTACTTCTTTATTTTTCATTGTGGAAGAGTTTACCCTAATCTAGCCTCTATAATATCAATTTAATTCAATTTCACACCTCCCTTTGCCTTTATTGACTATGGATTTTTAATTCTGCTATTGCACACTTTTGTATCCCTGCAATATTTCCTTTTTTATCCTCTTTTCAGCTGATTTGGATACCTTTCCACCTCAGAATGTTCCTTCTTCATTACTTTATGCTTTTATTACACCAGTGTCATGCTTCTTCCTATTGTGGATGTCTGGTAGCTTTCTAAAATTCTTATTTTGCTCTTGTAGTAAATAATTATCCTGATACTGTTTCTCTTACCATATTTTGAGTGTTTCCCCCCCTCGGGTCTCAAGTTGGATTCTTTATTTTTACTCATGCTTTAATAAGGAGAGAGTCATGCAGGGTAGTCTTGGTCTACAGAAAAAGCACAGGTCTGCTTTTGATTCTTCCTTCCATTCTTGAAGCCAGTCAAGTCTTCCTCTCAGAGCTGTTACTGTTATCAGTCTCCCGATCACCTCGGTTCCTACTGAACAGTGACAGTGGTAGGTGGAAGCCAGACCCGGAGTTCCTGACAGCCTACCATGTGAACCTCTTCCTAACTCCACATCAGAGGTGTCGAGATGGTAGCTATCTACTACTGTTCTGCTAGACTAAGAGGGGATCCTTCTACCATATTCTTTAAACTCTGAAAGGCTGAAATCCACAAAGACTCTTTATGTCTTTGTCTCAGCTTTATTCCAGGAAACTTCTCTGCTCAGAAGTCAATGTCCCTCTTCTCCTCGCAAATCTCTATCCTCTAATCTTGCCCATTTGTTTTCTGAGAGCTGTAGACTTTGAGAATACATATAATGATGTTAGGGAAAAGACCATCTTCAGTTGTTTTATTAATGTTGCCCATGTAGTAGACCTGATGACTACCTATTTTTCTGGCTGACACAAATTGTGAGTTTCGGCTCCTAAGGGGCAAAGGGTGCAAACGGATGGAGTGTGAGCCTACCTGACTACAGATAGGGAAGCAATTGTATTTCCAACCTAGGCTTATCGCCCTATAGGTAGAAGAATCCCACCTCAGATTCGGGCAATAGATTGTCTGACTTTGGCTTTGAAGGTGATTGAGCATTCACCTTTCAGCATGTCTTCTAAGGTATTTCAGTGGGGAGTCAGAAGTGGCTTCCCCACTTGGGGTACTTTGCATGTATCTGGAATCCTCTTCCTGTTCCCTTGAGTTAATGCCTCTTCATTGCTCAGGCCCAAGTCAAACTGCACTTCCCTGGGCTTCATAACTCAGATCAGGACTCCCTGCTTTGTGCCTTTATTACGTAGGATTTTCTTTCCTAGCACTTACTACATTTTATAATGAATGCATGTGCCACTCTTAGTTTCACCTCTGCCTACCCCATTAGAAGGTAAGTGCTAAGGGTAGAAGCTGTGTCTGTTTGGCTCATCACAGAACGCCCAGAGTCTGGCACAGCTCCTGCCCCATGGAGCAACACTCCAAATTATTCGCTGAGTGAATGTTGAATGAGAGGCTGTGTCAAAGGCCAGCCAGGTGCCATTTGACTCAGGTTCCCATGACTCTGAATGATGGGCCTCTGAAACCCTTCCTGCTGCAGAAACACCCAGAGGAAATGCTCCATAAACACTGATAAATTGATCAAGTGACCCAACTCTTCCCTAGCTCTCAATCAGCAAGGGCAAAAGCAGCTCTGCAGCACAGTTCTCTGACCCTGCAAACACACCAATGGCCTACAGATGCAGCTCTTCGCGAGCCACATACAGCTCTTTGGCCCCTTGAGTGTGGCTCTTCCACAAAATACCACAGCCTGGGCGAGTCTATTTTGAAGAAGTGGTGTTAGAAGAAGTTTAAGTTTAAAAAATTTGGCTCTCAAAAGAAATTTCAATCATTGTACTGTTGATATTTGGCTCTGTTGACTAAAGAGTTTGCCGACCACTGGACAGCAAAGAATGAAGCTCAGACTCCTGGCCTTTTTCATACTCCACACCTGCATGGTACCTTCCTGATCACAGTTCACCTCTTCCAGGCTGTGATCCCTGATGATTGCACTCCCCACATTCCCTAGCAGCTTCTCCTGAGGCTGGGCTACCCCAAGTCCCACCGATTTGCATCACTTCATCAACCCTGTTACTTCTTCTGGCTGGTCTGCCCTTTCTCCTTTCTCCATTTGTTACCTCCAAGTCATCCTTCAAGAACTGGGTCAAGTTTCACTTCCTTCATGAAGACTGGCTGGACCTGCTTTTTCTATTCCTTTCCCCTTGTGTGGACACATGTGCATACATGCACTCGCCCATGTTCATGTGCGCACATACATGCACACACACCCACACTCACACTCATACTCGCAGATGGTCTCAATCAAGCTTCCCTGGGCAGTCTGCTATGAAAGCATTTGGCAAACTGTATTGCAATATTCCATTTACTTCTTTATTTTTTTTTTTTTTTTAATGAATCTTTATTGTTCAGATTACAATTGTTTCTCCTTTTTCCCCACATATCTCCCTACCACCCAGTTCCCACCCCCCCTTTGCTCTTACCTCCCCCACCCCCCGCTGTCCTTATCCATAGGTGTATGATTTTTGTCCAGTCTCTTCCCATACTCCCCACACAGACACCCCTTTCCCCCTGAGAATTATCAATCCACTCCCATTCTATGCCTCTGATTCTAATAAGTTTACCAGTTTATTCTGTTCCTCAGATTTTTAATTCACTTGACTTTTAGATTCACTTGTTGATAGATATGTATTTGTTGTTCATAATTTTTATCTTTCTTCTTCTTTTTCCTCTTTTTAAAGAATACCTTTCAGCATTTCATATAATGCTGGTTTGGTGGTGATGAACTCCTTTAGCTTTTTCTTATCTGTGAAGCTCTTTATCTGCCCTTCAATTCTGAATGATAACTTTGCTGGGTAGAGTAGTCTTGGTTGTAGGTTCCTGCTATTCATCACTTTGAATATTTCTTGCCACTCCCGTCTGGCCTGCATGGTTTCTGTTGAGAAATTAGCTGATAATCGTATGGGAGCTCCCTTGTAGGTAACTAACTGTTTTTCTCTTGCTGCTTGTAAGATTCTCTCTTTGTCTTTTGCTCTTGGCATTTTAATTATGATGTGTCTTGGTGTAGTCCTCTTTGGATTCCTTTTGTTTGGGGTTCTGTGCGCTTCCTGGACTTGTAAGTCTATTTCTTTCATCAGGTGGGGGAAGTTTTCGTTCATTATTTCTTCAAATAGGTTTTCAGCATCTTGCTCTCTCTCTTCTTCTGGTACCCCCATAATTCTGATGTTGGTTCGCTTGAAGTTGTCCCAGAGGCTTCTTACACTATCTTCAACTTTCTGAATTCTCTTCTCTTCATGCTTCTCTAGAGGAGTGTCCTTGGCCTCTTTGTATTCCAAATCTTTGAGTTGATTCTTGCAATCCTCTAGTCTGCTTTTGGGTCTCTGTATAATATTTTTTATCTCAGTCAGTGTATGTTTAATTTCTAGTTGGTCCTTTTTCATATCCTCAAGGGTCTCATTGAATTTATCGGCCTTTTCCATGAAATTCTTGAAAAACCTTATAACCGTGGTTTTGAACTCTATGTCCAGTCGCTTGTTCTCCTCCATTTCTTTGGTTTGTGATCTGTTTCCTTGCCTTCTCATATTCTCTGCTTCCCTGAGTTGGTAGGGTAGTTTTGTGTACTAGGTGTCCTATTGGTTCAACGGGTCAGCCTCCCAGTTACTTGAGGTGGACACTCTTAGTGTACCCTTGTGTACTGTGTGTTCCCCAGCAGGAGCTACAGCAAGGGCTAGTTTTCTCCTCCTTTGCTTGGGCGGTTTTGGAGCAGTCTGGAGCTGCAGTTGGTTAAGCTCAGCTTTTCAGCGATTGTGCTTCTTTCTCTTCTTAGTTGTAAATCTTCCACTCAGCCAGCTTTCCCGTGGTTCTGGGTGGTAGACGTTTTTGTCTTTTAGTTGTGTTTTTGAAATTGTTGTGTGAGGCAGCAGATTAGTTGTTTAACTATGCCGCCATCTTGGTTCCTCCCTGAAGGGTTTCTGCCATTTACTTCTTTATCTCTCCCACCAGACCAGGACTTTCATGAAGGAAGGGGCTGGGTTTTACAAAAGCCTCTACCACAGTTAAGAGCACAATGAACCCAACAGCAAGTGTCCAAGCCATGCATTTCCTTGAAAAGAAGAATGAAAGAAGCACCACTTGGATGTCATAGGTTTGGATGACTTAGCCTTTCTTTTTTATTTGGTAATTGTGTTCTTGGAAAATATATTTAAACTATTCAATTTCATTTTGAAATTGGGTAATAATCCTACCTCAAGGCTGTTTTGAAAAGTATTTGAAGATTCATATAAGATATTTATGAAAGAACCTGTTGAGAATCACCTTACTGCATCTTCAAAATGTGGGGGAAGTTTGATTTACTACCATAGTCTGTATCATCCACGCTAGCATTTGGCTAAATGCTGCCTTCTCTTCGCAGATCCCAAGTAAAGCCCAAGGGATGGGGCTAGAGACCAACCTTCTCCACTTCCCTCTACAACAGGAAGCACATACAGTAGATTAATATGTACTACCTGCTACCTTCAGTATTTTGATGTTGCTGGAGTATTGCTTTCCCCTTGTTCCCAGTTTGTTTCATAGAGGAAATAAGACTGAGTTTAGTCATGGACTTCAGACTCAATTCCCTGCCCTGACATTTGGAGCTGGGTGGCCTTGGGCAGGTTCCTTTTTCTCCCTGGGTCTCACCATCTTCATGTGTAGACTGTGGGGTATGATGCAGTAGATTCTGGGGCTTCCTCTAGCTCTGTCAGTCTCTGATGCTGAGCTTCACCTCCTCAACAAAGCCCCCTCAAGGAGAGGGTCAGTACCTTCCATCTCTTCATAGATTTTACTGGCTCTGCAGCTCTTCCTGGCTGAGTGTCACACAAAACCAAGAAATCAGACCCTGTGCTCAGGATCTCCACAATAAGGGAGCAAAACAGAATCAAGCTTTGAAGCCTGAGGCTGGGCACACTATCTATTCACCAACAGTTCCAGCAATAGCTACAAAAACAATGCCTCCTAGGGAACCAACAACACAACAGAACAAGCCTTGGACTTGGGCACTTGGGGAATCATCTCTGAAGACTGGGCTGGGCCAATCCTCAAGTCTACAGGTCTGAGCTCTTGCTTTGGCAAACTACCTGTGGTCACCATTTCTCCATGCAGTCAATGGAGGTACTCAGCTGCAGTGTGAGGGGGGTTAGACACAACCAATGGCCTTTAAAGACATCATCCGTGTCATCGGGACAGCAACCCTATGATGCAGAAGACCTGTGCTCATTCCACAGATGTGAAAATTATGTTCCAGTTTGCTCACGGGCACACACAACCTATGCCAGATCCACAATCAAATCCAAGTCTATATACCCAAAGCCTGTGCTTTTACTGGCATCTAATGTCTCTAAAACACAGTGATGCCAGCTTTCAGCCCAACACTCTCAACTGCGTCTGCAGAAGGGAGCTCCAAAACCAGTTTGCCACTGACTTGCCACATCACTAAACCCTCTGGGCAACAGTTTCCTTCTCTGCCTTCCTAATGTCTTCCCAGACAGAATCTTATAAGGAAAAAGCAAATAACATATACAGAATGGCACCTAAGTAGGTTAAATATCTCAGGGTAGACCTGTAAGAAGGAACTGTGATCATAGGGTGTCCTGTGCAAGCAGAGTGGAAAGATCCATGAGGTAAAGAAATTATTCCAACATTTAACAGGCATCTGGGTATACAAGGGCTTTAAGTTTATTATTTGATCTAACCGTGTGATGGACCAACCTTACAGATAGGAAAAATTAAGGTGAGAAATTTATTGAAATGACTGAGGTAGTTCTGTCTAACTCCAAAATGTCATTTGCTTTCCTTTGAACCCACAATGGCATCCGTCTTTAAATACCCAGAATTAGCAGTCATTGAAGTTCCAGTCTTCCACCGTGCCTTTAGTCCAGTGGGGATGAAAATGACAGGCTTCCCTGAAGGCAGTGACTAAACTGAATAATTAAACCGATAATAAATTCTAAAGTCTTTCTTTCTAGGCCTTCTAATTTTTGACTCCATGCCCTGTTCAGTCTTAATTCAAATTCCTCGACTTCTCAACCATCTGATTCAGCAACTGCTTTGCTTGTTGTCAACTGAACATAAAGATTAATCTGACAAGTTTGTGCTTCTGCCACAGAAGAGATGTTATGCATCCCAGAGAGCTAAACAAACAGTATCTCCATCTCCATCCCCTTATGTTTCTTATTCAGCACCTTGAAATGCCATTTCAATATTGCGTTTACTGAAACTTGTGCATGTCTTTCTCCAATTATACACTAAGCCCCCGGAGAGGAGGATCACTCGCTCTGAATGCTTATATGTATTTTTGGGTTCTGATCTAAAGAGAACTCTTTTGAACCCAGACTGAAGAGTTGGTGGCTGACAAGAGCAGGGGTGGGCAGGACAGTCGGATGTTAGGGTTCTCTCATGTGTGGTAGGGATGGACATTCTCTGACTAGAGCACCCTTGTGCTCCGCACACTCTGAAAACATCAGCCATGGCTCCCGTCTCAGGTCAGGGGAGTTGTAGCCTTGGCCTGTTCCCCACAGGGTCCCATCCCATCGGTCTTGCTGCCTGACATTCCACAAAGCCCTGGTCTCTGGGAAGTGGTCTCCTCTCTGCCTCTACCTTCTCAACATGAACATCTCCCCTGCTGCTCTCCTCACAGTTCCATTATTCAAGAGTTCAGCCCAAGCCCACCTCCCCTTGAAGCTTTCCTAATCTGTCCAGCCACTGGAGATGCTGGCCTTCCCTATGCTCTCACTGGAGTTGTTACTTCGCCCCAGATGACTGACGCTGCTGTTCCCCCACTGGTTTTCCTGGGTTCTTATGGTGTCTTCCGCTAGATTAAGAGCAGAGATGAGGTAACTCCATCTCTTGGGATCCACACAGCACCCAGCAGGGTCTGGTCATACTCATGCTTAAATGCCAATGAGCAAACAAAGTTTGCTGAACCAGAGGGTTGAAGAGTTGATGAGTTTGAACGAAAACTCTCAACAGCTAGATTGGGTCCAATTTAAAGGGCCTTGGGTTTTGTCCCTCACACTGTAGCCAGAAGACCTCAGACCACCAAGTTGCCTGCTATGGGTGGCCGGCCCGTCCATGTCAGCCAACGGGACCTTCATCCTCGGGCTGCCTTGCTCCTGCCAGCTGCAGTGCATGCTGGTGATCAGCATTCCTTCCGTGGGGCAATTCCAAATTCACATGCAAACTTTGTCCCATCCCTGCTCCAATGTGAAAGCTACTCTGCCACCAAGAATGTCCCTGTGTTCCAGTTCCACCATCAAACCACAAATCACATCCTCCTCCAAGCCTTCCCGGACTGCGCCTCGGCCCTGATCACACAAATACACACAAATAGCGTAATTCCACTCAGATCATGCTCACACTCGGCTGCAGGCTGCTTTCCATATGAGTTAAGCATGTCTCTCCAGACACTCTGTCCACTCTCCAGGGGCAAAAGCCCCCTCTCATACCAGACCTTTCCCGCCAACAGCGCCAGGAGCAATGGCTCACATGGGCTGCAATGCTGAGACTTTAATAAATATTTGAGGATCAAAAAACTGACTGTAATCGAGCTCTAGAGTACAAAATAATGAGCAGAAAGGAGGCCCACAGGGCTTTCACATCAAATCATCCTTTTTAGCCACCATTATTAATCAATACTTGTAAAAAAATCAAAGCTCTCATTGTTCAAATAACAATAGGTCACAGACACAGCCACCAACAACTGCAAGGGGACTTGCCACCCAGATTTCATTATTTTGCTACAAGCACAACAACAGAGCCAACACTTCTGATGAGCGTGTTGGGTGGGGCTGCTGTGCTAGACTCATCAAATTCAGCATCTCCCGCCTCCACATCTTTCCAGCTCCAGGTTCAAACCCCAAGCAGCTTCTTTCCATGGTAGAGCTGCACATCTTCAGCTGAGGGGAGAAATAATGAAGAAACTGCTTCTCACTCAGTTAGGCTAACAGTGTCACATGCTATTGTTTCCCTACCCCCAAGTCCTAGGGTAAAAGCAACTGCAACACCCCAGTAACTTGCAGAACTTCCATCTTCCTCAATATCCTACCAGCGTGCTCCTAAGTGGGTCAGGACTCCGGCTGAATGTTCACAGGGCCTCAGGTCAGGGCCCCACTTTCCTGATCCCACCTCAATCCAAAAGCACGGAGCCCTCTCTCTGGCATTGGACAAACTGTGGGGCACTATCTTTGATCTCAAAATGCATGCGAACTAACTCAGTAGTAGTGATTGAACACAGGCCATGGCAGGGCAGGCTCTGCTGTGGGGATGGAGAAGACACCCCAGGGAGCACAGGCATGGCCCCAGTCTTCGTGCCCAATGAAATCTACAAAACAATAATAATGATACCCAGCCTCCTAGATCCATGAGGTCACGGCGTAACCACAGCAGAGATTCCAGGTGCCTCCTGGGCACCAGAAGCAGTAGCAAAGCCCAGAGAGGGAGCATAGTTTAGATTTTCCAGAAGCTCTCTTTGCCTCATCTCCCTTGTCTCGACCAAGTCATTTCACCGAAGAGGACTAGTTTACAAGAGATGCAGAGAGTCAATTTTCGTCTTCCTTCCACACTATTCACTATGGTGTGTCTTCACACAGCTCACCATCCCTCCTCTCCCTACCCACCCTCCACATCTGGCTCTCTGGTTCTAACTGGTCCCATTCCCCCTTCTATAACCTGCTTCCCCACCGTAACACTTAGCCAAGTGTGCCAACCCTTTGGATTGGTCTACATGGGTGTTGGGCTGCCATCACAGGGGACTGAGGAACTCTGAGCTTTAAGAAAGCTTTAACTTTCCTGGGACACGTCTAGCTGCAGAATTGCGGAATTTCATAGTAAGGCCAACTCTTTCACTTTACTGTGGTAGGAGGGACAAGGCACAGTAACTTGTCCCACATCAAATGCCAGTGGCCAGGCAGCCCAGCCTGTGGCCTGCCTCGCAGGATCCTTTCCCTGGAATTTTCCGCTGTGAGTGCTTCTCTCTGCTCGGTCGCCTTTTCCCTCGCGGCCAGCCTCGCAAAGTCACCCAGGAGCAGGAAAGCACTTGGACTTGAGTAACAGACAAGATTGCATAGTTAAGTGCCAAAATGAGTGTGGTGGACAAGAAATGCAATTGGCATTTTCAGAGGAAGTCAAGAGCTGTATGTGCTATTGTGACGATGAGACTCTAGTAGGCACTTAATAAATATTTGATGATTCGATGAATGAGTGACCGGTAGGATGCACATGTGGTAAAACATCATCAACTCTTAGGCTTTGAGGGAGAAACTGAGAGTGGGCGATTGGCCCTGAAAGACTGCCAGAAGTACAAAAAGCCATTGACGCAAGTGGCTATTACTCACTTTGTCTAAGAGGTCCTCAATGTGCGGCTTCTCAGGGAGCCGAAGCCAAGCTCACCTTAAACAGCATTCACTTTGGATATTCTACCTTCACATCAGTTCTGTGACTCACTCAGGCGCCAGGAGTCACTGGTTCATTCGCAGGGGCAGGGCGCCCTGGGGCAAACTCGGTCCCTCTCTTCAGGGACCCACAGCCTGGGGAGGTAGGGACAATAAATAGAAGCTCTACAGCCAGGCTAGAGCTTCAGACCAGAAGCAAGCGCTCTGCAGCCTGGGGGAGGAGCCGAGAACTGGTCTGCTGACCTAAGAGGTAGCAGAGCCAGCCAGATGGGCCCAATCAGGACCCCTCCCCAGAGGAGGTGGTGAAGCAGAGCCAGCTGAGGTGTGGAGGAGACCTGTGCTCACAGTGCCCCGGGACACAAGGAAGCCAGTCTGATGGGAGCAGAGGCCTGCGTGTGTTGTGTAAAATGGGGTTCACTCGAGAACAATGCCAGGTGCCTGGGGCAGGCTGCTGGATGGGCTGCGCCAGGAATCACAGGAAAGAGAAAGAGGGTTAAGAGTTAGGGAACAGTCCTTGGCCATCTTGGCTCCATTGGTTGGAGCGTCATCCTGGACACCAAAAGGTGGCAGGTTCAATTCCCTGGTCAGGAAGCGAGAGGGAGGCAAAGATCCATGTTTCTCTCTCTAAAAATCAATAAAAAAGAAAGAAAAAAAAAGAGGGAACAACTGGACTGTTCAGCCCTTTTCCAATTCTAGAGAAATCACTGGGTTTGCTGGGACACGGCTAATCCTGTTATAAGTTCCTTTCTTTACAGAAGCTAAAACTTCTGTCCAGAATGTCGCTGCTCAGCCACTGTAGCCCCCTGATGGGGACCCTCCCCCTCACACCCTCTCTTCTCTTTGAGCACAGGAAGCATCCAAAAAATTCAACTGAGTCAACTCAAGAGCAGAAAACAACTATTCCCTGACTGTCTTAGAACATACGGGGCCCCTGCAGGCACTTTTGGCCGTACCAAGGGGTTATTAGTTGCTGCGCTATGGTGACAATGATCTCAGGACCAGTATCCAGGAGGCAGCATGGAAATCCTCTCAGAGTCCAATCACAGAAATTAGCTGGCATTGTTTAATCCTCACAACCCCTGTGAAGTAGACAGGGCAAGCATCTTATCCCTCTTTTACTGATTAGTTACTGAGGCACAAAGAGGTTAAATAACTTGTGGGGGAGGGGGAGTCATTTAGCTGGGAAGTAGGAGGACAGGATCCAAAGCAAATGTGTCCTATCAGGTGGGATGTTCTTCACACTTTATCACACAGGCGTCTGGTCCCAGGTCGGCCACCAACCTGTGTCATGTACTCAAGTCACTGTATCAACTGCCTCCTCTGAATGAGGAGAAAATGCTTATCTGGCCTCCCTCCTTCAGAGAACCAAGAGGGAATTAGGATGTGAAGATATCTTTGAAAAGGGCAAAGTGCCATGTATATGAAAGGGAGTATTTTTTAGAGAAAATAGTAAGTTGGGTTAGGGAAACAGTTTTCCAAGCTGGCAAAGTTCGGAAACACTTATCTGCGCACCATTCATTCCTGATCCTCCCTAGCAGGGGAACAGGTGTGCTTGGGGTCAGCTCGCTGGCTCATCATGCATCTGCCAATCAGAACCCTTCCTCCCAGGGGTCCTATGGACTTTGGGCCTGGTCACCTTCTTCATTAGACCCTTGGCATCATTTGCTCTGAACTGGATGGGAAGTCAACTGTGGGTTTCTAAACAAAAGGCCATTAAAAACATAACATTTCCTCAACCTTAGAAGGTACCCTCTAAGGAGGGGGCAGGGGGGACCAACTCTGAAAGGGACACAGATTCCCTCTGGACTTTTAAAACTGTAAGGACACTAACTTAGGCTCAGTCATCTAACTAAGCTTATCAGTTCCCCCCAAACTTTATACTGCCCCCAAACTTGCTATGTCCAAGGAGGTCTCAGAATCTAATAGAAGGCTAAGCGAACATGGAAATGAAAACAGAACCAAACAAGAATGGAGGAAGGCACTTTCTATGAAGTACACTGTGGCTATCTGGGTGTTTAATTTTCTGCACCAATCAAGCGTTTGGCTGCCCAAAGTGTCCACCACGTTATGAAGAGTGTGTGGAACACCAGGTCACCTTTAGAAATTGCTCTAAAAGAGGCCCAAACCTAAGGCATTATGCACGATGATACTACTCCTTACCTAATCCTGGCCCAAAACATTTGGGGAAGCTCCCTCAGTTTCATAATATGCCACTGCCCAGGAATGGAAGTGAATTGTTTTGTTCCATTCTTCACAGGAACCCAAGGACCAAACATGGTGACCTATGGCAAGAACTCTTATGAGGTTTCATTTCTTTTCAGGGCAGCTCTCCGGGACATGAGCAGCCTCCTAAACCCCCACCCCACTCGACCCCCCCCCACACACACACACACACACACACACCAGAACTGTCCCACACAGTGGGTCCCTGAGCAAACTCAATGACATCATACGATTTTTAGGGCACTGCAACTCCTGACAATGCTAATGTGTTAATAATAATAATTTACTCTGCTCTTCTGGCAGGAGCAGAACTGAAGCAACTTGAAATGCCATCAGCAAAACATTATTTATTTCCCATTCCTGAGCAGCAGAGAAAACAAGGTTTCATTGGCTGGGTCTGCCTTCAATAGCTTTCTGGTTTCAATTAAAACTTCGAGTCTCCAAGGGAAAAAAACTGGTATTCTGGGAGGCTGAGGCCCGGCCAAGTTTCTGTGTCTCCTCGGAAGTCCAGAAGGGATGTCCCATCCAGCTCGCTACTTCTCATCTTCCTCCTGTTGCATGGGATGAAGACGCTTCAGAGTGAGGCTGGAGTACAACTGCAAACAATGACCAGTCCGAAAAACTCTCTTCCTCTGGAGGTGCGTTTTTGTGCCAGACAAGTATTGATTCGGGCCCAGACGGAATTGAAGGTCAAGAGAATCCAAGGAGAAGTGCCTACCTATGTATTCTTCAGCAAACTCCTGCCTCTCCCCACTGACCACTTTCAACTAAATTCTACAAAGATTCCATGCACTTATTTTCTCTTTCCCTCCAACCGTCTTTTAGGTCAAGTAATTTACGAAGTAGCTTGCCATGAATAATACATGTAGAGGACCAGAAGCCCTCGTGGCACCACGGGCTCCTTGGTTCACTCAGGGATACCCCCAGGCTTCCTCTGTGTGAAGTTCAACTGAGTCTGCCAACAGCGCCTTCCTATGTAACATTCTGAAGTTAACACACAAAAGATCGGATTACACCCCGTCACTTGTCTAGCCCATTCATGAACATATAAGGCAGTTGATATTTTCTCCCAAGCTAGAAGTGGCCCCTTTCTAACCCACACCCCTGCCTCTCAGCCACTGGGCCTTCTGTTCACCCCAGGCCTTCCCCTCCCCCACTTCCAGTTTGTTTATTCCAGTGACACATCTATTTTCCCCGCTAAGAGAGACAAGTCAGTTGGTTTCCCTCCTCTGGCCTAGGATTGCATTCACTCACCACCTCCTCCCCCCAGCCCAGCTCGGGTTACTAGAGAGGCAAGCAGCTCTCTCAGCCCAGCTCTAACACCAATTCAACTTCCCAAGACTAAGACTTTTTTTTTTATAAATGGGGGGAAGGGAGATGGTGTGCAACACCGCACTTTCAGAGGACCTGGACTTCATAAACTCTCAGCCTACACTCCCTGAAATTTGCAAAGACTCTGTATCAGGCACACTCTTTTGATCTGTCCTAATGTCCTTCTCTCCTAGCAGGCAACTCCTTTAAGTAGGGAGGAAGAAAAGACAGCATCTTAGGCTTGGTTCTGAAACTTGGGATTGCCAGGGCAGAGCAAGAGAGAGTCTGCCTCCCTCAGGGAGTCTTGGGATGGTGGAAGCCACAGAAAGCAGAAGGGGGAAACAGTGACCTGGGATTGTAAACTGGCTACATGTAAAGTGCCAAAACTTTCTCCTCCCTTACAAGCCTCCTGGCCAGTTGGCCCCGCCTCCCCATCCCTGCCAGACAACATCTAACTGGGGTGTGCAAAGGAAACTCTCCCAGACTATCCAGGTCTGGCCCCGAGGTGCAGATGTGGCCTGCACAGAACACCACCCTTCCTCTCCACATCTCCTTCTGGACCCCACTCCTGCCCCCAACACACACATTCTCTCTCTCTCTCTCTCTCTCTCTCTCTCTCTCTCTCTCTCTCTCTCACACACACACACACACACACACACACACACACACGTGTTTGTGGATGAAGATGAGTTCAGATGGGGCACATCCAATTTACTGGTGTGAACTAAAGGAGGGTAAGAGATGGGGCTGAACTGCCAGAGAGCTTTGGTGACAGCTACTTTATGAAGTTTAGTTTTTGGGTGGGTTTGTTTTGTTTTGTTTTGTTTTGTTTCTGTTTGCACAAATCTACAAGAAAAGGAGAAAAACAGGATGAAGAATAAAGGAAAAGAATGCAAAATCATGTAAGAGCAAAAACAAGTAATACTATTTCCTTAAAGACCAAGGACTCCAACCAAACTTTGGGGGATTAAAAGGTGATGGATTTGGGGGGCGGGGGGGGGGGGGGGGAGGGAGTTAGGAAGGAAAAATAGCTGCTGTAGAATTCCAGAATAAATTGCCCTTCTGGAGGAGAGCTTCTGCAGGTATAAAGAGAACACAAATTGGCCTTTTAGTATTAGGCATCAACCATGAGATTATCAGGACAGTTGATTTGAAGCGGAAACAAATCGGAAATCCTTCCCTCAACAGTCCTTTTAGACCAATATACACACCCTCGGAACCCACACAGACAACACAGAAAGAATAAACGCAGCATCAGGGGGGCAGTAAGAACCCCCTCCCCACACTTCCAGGACCTCTAGCCTCATCTCCCACTTCCAATTGCACAACTTTCTGACCTCCAAAGAAAATATTTCCAGTTGGATCCGGTTTCAGAATGGTTGTAATCAGTATGGGTCAGGAGAGAAGGGGTGCTTGTAGTGTGTGGGGAGGGGAACTGGAAGGCAGCATTTGGGCAGTTACTTATTTTTTTTTTTAGAAGCAGCATGCTCTACCGATCAAAAATTGCTATTACCCAACAATGCTTCCAACACAGACAGACACCAAAACCAGCATCACCCGTTATCACCATCTTGCTCAAGATCTGCCTGGTCCAGTTTACCTGACTTTGTCTCTGTGGAACTTCTCAGGCAGTATCTTAATCAAAGAGATAATGGTTTGAAAGACAAAAACAATAAATCAATACTGAAGGGCTCCCTTTCCGGAGTGATTTCCCACTGGAAACCACCGAACGGGGGGAAGCCTGCCCTTAATTCCCAAGCCCACGGTTCCTCCAGAAACACACACAATGCGTGCTTTCAAAAAAAGGCATTCCATTCCTCTGCGTTTAAGGGAATTCCTGTCTTTTCGAAGTCCCCAAACCGGAGAGCACAAGAAAGAGACTGGGGTCCATTGATGGAGATTTTAAGAGAAAGACTAACACAGAGCCACAACACAAGCACACACCAACCTTCGCTGGCTGGACCACTTCTTCCCTGTTCTTCCTTCTATTAAGGACTCGTTAGATTCTGATACATTTCCCCCCAAAAAAAATCCAACTAGGTAACAACGTAGCTCTCTAGCTCCACTTAACCTGCAAGTTACAAAGAGAGAGGAGAAAAAAAAAAAAAATCCTGCCGCCTTTCCACCCCTTTCCCTCCTCCCTCCCCCTCCAAGTCCACTCCACCAACACCAAACCAGCCAGCCCTGGCAGCCAGCGGCAGGACTGAGGGAGGGTGCAAAAGGCGGGGGAGGGGGATCAGATTAGGCGAAACTCAATAAGCTCTCAGCCCTCCAGCCCAACGCTTCCACCATCGCCGCCACCAACGGGCCACTCCAAAGGAGCCGGCATCGCTGCCCACCCGCGAGCGGGCCGGCATCGCGCTCATCCTAGGCAGCCTCGCCGGGACCCGCAACCCGCCCCCCTCGGCCCCCTTTTCCCCTTCCCGCCCCGGTGCAAAGTCAAAAGCCTGGGCGAGGCGACGTTAAGTTTTGCATGCAGGGCACACACACCGCCCCGGCCCCCGACGTGCGGGGCCCCACGGCGCGGCGGGAGCCTGGGCGCGGGGCTCCCGGGCCGAGGTCGCCGCGCGCGTGCTCACCCATGTCCCGGCGGCTCCGGCTCCGCTGGCCGCCGCGCTCGCTCAGATCCCGGCTCCTGTCGCTCGCCCGAGCCCCCAAAGGTGCAGCTGAGGTAACTCCATGGCGATGAGCATCTGTCAAACGGCGAGCCGCGGGCCGGCCGCCCTCGCTCGCGGGGCGCGGGAGCCCCCGGGCGCGCGGAGGCGGCGGCAGGCGCCCCGGCCGGCCCCGCGCTTCCCGCCCGGCGCGGCCGCCTCCGCCGCTCGCCGGTGTACGGAGAGAGATATCAAGGGGGAAAATGGCGTCTCCGGAGCCCGAGGAGTCCTGGAGTAATCACATTCACACACAGCCGCACGCACACACTCGCACACGCTCGCCACGGGCGCGTGGCGAGCTGGCGAATTTTAGCAGAAGCCAAAAAAAAAAAAAAAAATTACAGTGATGTATAATCCCGTCTCTCCGATCAATGCTAATTCTTTTCCTTTTCTTCAAAGGCGGATTGGAGCTTTAAAAAAAAAATGTTACCGGCTTCGGGCTCGCAGGAGGAGGCGCGCGGAGGGCGAGGGCGCTTTTGCTGAGCTGTGCAGTCCGGTCCGCGGGGCCGATCGGCCCTGCCCGCCTGCCCGCCCGCCCGCCCGCTCGCTCGCCGGTCCGCCCGCGGTCGCTAGTGCTGCCGCCGCCGCCGCCGCCGCCGCTCCATGGCCGCGCCCGCCCCGCGCCCCCGCCGCGTCCCCTCGCCGCCCGCCCGCGTCCCCGGCGAGCGCTGGAGTGGGGTCGGGCCCGTGTGCCGCCTCCCGCGCCCTCTCCCGAGTCCTGGAGTCCTAGTGAAAGGAAGGGGGAGGCTGCGGGCGGGGGAGGGGGAGGATCGCGGCGGCCGCGCGGCGGAGCCCAGCGGGGACCGCCACCCTGCGATCTGCTGGGAGGGGGCGCGGGAGACCCAACACCGTTCGCCCCACCAACCTGGGGCCGCTTCCCCCGGCTCCAGCCCCAGGAGGCGCAGCCAGTAATGAGAGACCTCTCCCTCACCCTCCCTCTCTCTGATTTTCGGTGAATTTCGATCAATTGGAGGGAATGGGGCTCTGGCCGGGGGAGGAGGAAAACAGTTCGTGGAGGCCGCTTGGGGACCCCCTGGCCGCCCCTCGAGCCCCTCCCGCTCCCCAGCGCCCGCGCGGCCCAGCGGCTGCTGCGCTCCGGAGTCAGCCGCGGAGACGGGGAGGCCGCGGGGACCGCCGCGGGCTCGGCGTCCGTTCCCGGGCTCAACACTGCCACTATCTGACACAACAGGGGCAGTGTTTGGGGGGAGGCGCGCGATGTGATAGGCTCTGAAACCTGGGTGCATTTTTTTTTTAACCTGGTAATTACATTTCACTTTCAGGGGGTTATTTTTTGTTAAGCTACATGTATGCATTTAGATGCTTATGTGCATTTTCTCGTTATTCACAAAAATTGGATACTTGATCAGGAGAAAGACACAGAGAGATGACAAATGCTAATTGGCAAGCAGACTTAGGGTGGTGGAAAGGATAAGGTAGAATGTCTTCAGTTCATAGAACACCCTGGTGACCCTTTAATCTCTTTGGGCATCTGTATTTGGGTATCTGTATCCACAACTGAGGAATGGAACTCCTCAGGGACATGTCTTCATTATAGGACATTATAGGACAACTAGAGGCCCAGTGTGTGAAATTTGTGCACAGGTGCGGTCCCTAGGCCTGGCGGGTGATTTAAACGTGAGCATCTGGCGGGGAAGGGCAGGTCTCAGCTAACCTCTGGGCCTGGGCAGCAACTGGGTCCCCAGGCCCCCACAAGCACCCTACCACCTGAGTCAGGGCGCTGGAGTCCCCATGCAGAGATGCAGTGAGCGCGGCCAGACACTGCAGGCTGGGCAGAGCGTAGGCCTCTGGGCCGCCCAGCGGCACCACACGTAAACTGGTGGGCAGCGCGCTCTCTCCCAGCCAGCCTTGCAGACGCAGGGGGATCCCAACCAGCCCCTGTGGTCCCATCAGCTGCGGCCTGTCTCACTCGGAAGCCCATTGGGGCCAGTAGCAAGCACACCCCCCCCCCCCCCCCCTGCCAGTGGCTTGTTGGATGCCTGCCGTGTCCCACACCACCCCCTGGTGGTCAGCGCACGTCATAGCTAGCGGCCAAACTGCCAGTGGAGGGGACAATTTGCATATTAGGTTTTTATTATATAGGATGTAGGACCGGTGTGGATTCCACAAGGTTTGCAGGCGGTTTTGCCTAAAGACATTGGGTAGAGTTTTCTCAGAACTTTGATTCTGAGAGGACTCTTGACTGCCACGTTTTATAGGAGTTTGTGGACATCTGGGTTGGGGAATGATTTGGTAGTGATGAGGAAGAGTCCCGCCCCTCACCAACCACTTCAGCCATTGCCTGCCTGGGTTGCTGCTCCTTTGAGTTCTGCCACTGAGCTTCTTCACTCCTCACACTTTTCATAGAAATGCTGCAGGGAAGTAGGGCAAGGGAGACTGGGTTGGAAGACCCCCCAACTCCCATCCTGGTCCATGTTCTGGATGGGACCCTCCCTGTTGTCCTCATCTCCCCGCAAGAGGAATGTTCTGATTGGCCACAAACATTTCTTCTGTTATTCATCATTGCAAGAACTCTGTTAAAACTCATATTTCAGTGAGTCTTCTGCTACCCTTTATACCGGATTTCTGTTATTAGCAGGAAAGTGATCCTGAAATGGAAATATTATCAGGGCATATGAGTTGATGATAGAATAGAGATCAATTGTTTGGACACAGTGTCAAAATAATCATTCTCTGTAATTAGCTGACCTTTGCCCATGTCCCTGTGCACCTAAATTTCTATACCAAAGCCCACAGCGGCCTAAGATGGCATGTGGGCCATTTCCTACACTTTACAAATTGGAAAAGTGAGCCTCGGAAATCAAAAGGGTTTGCCCAGGAGCATGTGACTGCCTGTTGCTCAAGTCCTTTGCCTTCTGTAACCTCGGCATATTCACAAGGTCTTCCTGTATTGTATTTCCTTGAAGAGGAACTCAGAGAAGCTCGTGCGTTATTTAAATGTTGCTATAGTTCTCGCTGGATGGCTCAGTTAGTTGGAGTATTGTCCCATACACCAAAAGGTTGAGGGTTTGATCCCTGGTCAGTGTGCCTTTAGGAGACAACCCATCGATGTTTCTCTCTCTCTCAAAATCAGTAAGAACATGAGCTTATTGGGTGAGGATATTTTTTTTAAAGTTACTGTAATAGATGGTAAGTCTACAGAATAATAGTGCAGCAAAAGCTTATCTGAGATACCACCTAGTCAAACCCATCACCCTAAGGCTGAGGAAAGAGATGCAATAAACTGCCCAGAGTCACAGAGTTAAGGCAAAGCCATGAAAAGACTCCATGTCCTTGATGTCTCATCCAATGTTCTTTCCTTACATGTAGCCCATCTTTAAATGACGGGAGGAGAGTGAGGGGCAAGAAAAGGGAAAACCCTTTCACTCTTAGTTTCATATATCTATATATAAAATATATATACATATATACATACATGCATATACATCTACATATATGTCACATATAATGTATTGTATGTATTTTCATTTAAATATATGATCCTATACAGTATATTAAAAGTCTAATATGCAAATTGTCCCCTCGACCGGGAGTTCGACCAGGGGTTCAACTGGGAGTTCGATCAGGGGATGGGGCCAGCCAGCCAATTGTCTGCAGTCCCTCTTCCTGGCCCCGCCCCTGATTGGACCCCCATCCTGATCAGGGTGGGCTGGCTGGACCCCACCTGTGCACAAATTTGTGCACCAGACCTCTAGTCTATAATAATAAAAGGGTAATATGCTAATTAGACCGGACATCATTCTGGATGTCCTCCGGACGAAGCCAGGGCCAGAGGGAAGCCTGGGTCCCGGGTGCCAGAGGGAAGCTGATGCTGGCAGCCAGGGGAAGGAAGGCCTACTCTTGCATGAATTTTGTGCACTGGGCCTCTAGTAATATAATAATAAAGGATTCCTGAAAATTGAAGCCCCATCCCTGAATGAAATGGCTACTTAAAGAACTGGACCTGTATTCAAATCCTAGCTGATTGGCACAGGAATTGTTACCTTCTTTCCCAAGTAGGCCACTCTCTGGTTATCTGAGAACTAGATCCTGAAACACAGAAAGTCTGAAACTGGTAAAGAAGTTGCCTAAAAACCAGTACCATGCAAGTGTAAGATACCTTTTCCTAGGGCCCCAGGGACTTGAGAAAATAAAGGGACCATTTGAGCAGCTGATGGGCATGCACACAACATACATCTCTTAATACTGCACAATCTCCAAACTCAGCATTTTGCAATCACTCAACAAATCATTATCTAGCATGGACTATGGTAACAACTAGAGATACAAACTCAGAATTCACAACCAAGTGGGGTAGACTGGCATGAAACTTCGAACTACATCTAATGTATGGAAATGACAGAAAGGAGATGTTTACAAAGTGTATGGAGCACAGATGCAGAAATGGCAGGAGGAGGGTGAGGTCAGAAATCTTATCCTCTTTAGACTTTCGGCACATTTATTATCTATTTAACATACACATTTCTTTTCCCCTTTGTACACATATACTTTATTTTTTCCCTATAAGATGTTTTCTCCAACCAAAACTAAAACTAGTAAGAATTGGGCTGTGTCTGCATAGAAAATATCAATAAATGTGGGCACAAATTAAGCTTCCTCTGATATTACAAATAACTGACTCTCTGCCAGTTGTGCTGTGGCTCTGTGTTCTAGACATCCCTGTGTCTAACCTGTAAAATTGTCTTCACGGAACCCCTCCCCAACTTGCACCAGACCCCATACCAGATACAGCAAGAATCTGTAAGATCATTCATTCCCTACGTAACCTGAGGGCCACATAAAGGGCATATATGCAAGCAAGATATGGTTCCAAGTGCAAGGGTAGGTCATGTCATTTTCACATCTCTGAGCTAAAGAGCTGAAAGAAATGAGTCAAAAACCACACATTTTTCCTTTATAAGAAGTTGAGGTCAAGTAATATAATCCAATACTCAGAGCCAGTCACCCCACCACCCCATATGCATACACACATACACATTTCTTGGGTTTAAATACAATATTGATTCTCCCCTTTTTGGAAAATGAAGTAGTATTATCTTACGTAGTGCTTCTCAGCACACATTGTAAATCAGAAATTACTGTTGCTTGGGACCTATCTTGATTTTATTAGTCTTAATAATAAATGCCCTCATCCTGGCCGGTGATCTCAGTGGTTAGAGCATTGGCCCCCACATCTAAGGCTGGTGGGTTAAATTCCCAGTCAAGGGAATTTAACCCACCAGCCTTAGATGTGGGTACCTGGGTTGCAGATTCAATCCCTGGCCCTGTTGGGTGGGGACTGGGGAGGAGTGTGGGAGGCAATAAAGTAATGTGTCTCTCTCACACGGATGTTTTTTTTTTCTCTCTATCCTCCCCCCTCCCTTCCTTCCACTCTCTAAAAACAAAAACAAAAACAAAAACAAAAAACGAATAACAAAACAATGGAAAAAATGTCCTCTGGTGAGGATTAACAACAAAACAAAATGCCCTGGGTGCTTCTAATATGCAAATGATTGAGAATCACTGATTCAATAAAAAGGGTGTGCCCTGGCAATGGATCAAGATACTTGGAAAGCTCCTACAATCTTAGATGAGGTAGCATTAATAGAAGGTGTAGCTAACCAAAGGAGGTGATAACCACAGTGAACTGTGAAGTGATATTGGGCCATATTTGGACTTTGGGGGTAATTCTGGAAATGTAGATATTGGGAGTATGCTCCAATGATGCAATGAAAAGATCACATACAAGATGTTAAGGAGACTTGATTTTAAGCTTATTTGGCAAGTACTCTCATCTCTCTGACCCTCAGACCCCTCTTCTGAAAAAGGAGGGGTATTCTAAAGTCTTCTAAGGAGCAAGCCAGCTATAGAATTCTCTCCGTTTTTTTTTTTTTTTTTTTTTTTTTTTTATTCTAGGACAGAAGAGAGTCCTAGTAGAACAGTAAGAGCATACTGTGAACAATTGGAGTGGGATGTGAAAAATGTCTTTAGATGTAAGAAAGACATCAGGAAAAACAGGGATTCGTTCACTTGCCTCTGCTCTGGAGGGCATAACCAGGCCCAATCAGCTGAGGTTTTGGGGAGGCAGATCGCAGTTCAATATAATAGAAAACACTGTGATTGGACCTGAGATGAGAACAGATCATCTTAAATAACAAGGAGCTCCCTGTCATAAGAAGTATTGAGAAAAAAAAACAAAAAACCAATAAACTATGCCCTTATTTTTCACTTCCCCCACAACCACAATCTGTGAATTCCTTGAGGTCAAGGGTTTTGCATTATATCTCTGAATCTTCACTGGGTAAAACTGTACCTGGAGCCCAATGTACAGTAATAATTGATAAAAATCATCAAAAATAGGGACTAATTGGTCAGAATGAACACTTGACACCTGCTCAGCCAGGTGATAGCTCTTTAGTTTTTTGGATCCTGAGGAGGGACAGGATGATAGAATGAGGGGGATGGGGATGAGTTTGGAGCAGTGGTTAATTTTAAACTTTAGCATTTTGACACCACCATGCCTACCTATGCATAGTATATGAACATCAACCCTATATCATGAATGAATAAATAAATGTAAGAATGATAGACCAACCAATCAATAGACAATGGAGCGATAGGCAATGATAGACTTGGATTCTAGTCCCCTGCCATTAACTGGCTGGGTGAAGCTGAGCATGTTATTAGCCCCCTCTATCTCAGTTTCCTCCTCGATAAACTGAGAACCATCATCATGCCCCAAGGAATCCCTCAGAGTGAAACTTGTAGGAAATATTAGATATTAATTTACATTGCAAAGTAAACTAATTCTGTTTGAATACTGGTTTTCATGATTAAATATGATGTGGACATTTAAATGACTCTGTCCAGATGCATCCTAATTCTACCACCTCTATCTTATCTCTGAGGTACACACCGTATCATCATCTCTCTAGGAAGTGAGAAGGTAATTTCCACTCCTGATGATTCCCACCCCAGCCCCACTTTGGAAAGGGCTCTTCTCTCTGGTGGCTTCCCCTGATGCTACTGTGGTTGCTAAGCAACAAGGAGCTAAGCAGGAGCAAAATGTAATCGTCCCAGGAAGGGAATTCCAGGTCTGACAATGACTGAATTGTAGTTTTGGAACCTTTGCCTTCCTGGCTGAAAGAAATTCACTAAAGGAAGCTTTCTTGGCACATGGTTCCTGGTACAGATGCTCTAAGACGGCAGCTTTCCATACCTGAAAGGCAGCAAGGTGTGGAGAGGAGCATTCTTCTGGGTTTTCATTTCCTGGCTCCCTGGCAGATATTTTTGTCACTGTGGCTCCAAGCCCCAAATCCCCAGCAAGATTTGGACTGCTTCCAATTCTTAACTGAGCTTTAGGTACCCAGGTATAGGAGTTTATGTTTATATCACTGTGGATGGCACAGGGTCCAGAAGGAGATCGCAGAGGAATACCAGGAGGAGATAAAGGCTCTTCATTTCCCCAGGAACCTACCTACCTGGGCTTTGACAGGCAGAGGTATGCGCAGAAAGGTGTTGTAGGGATGGCTTATTTAAACGGGGGGGAGGGGGGAAGAGGGAGGGGGGTAATTGAAAAAGAACAGGGGAGCCTCATGGAAGGCAGATATGGGAAGCATAACCATGCCTCAGGGGAACGGGAAGTGCCAGGCAGCTCCTGGTCCTTCTCCCTCTCCAGTCTCCCTGACTCTTGCCTACACTTCTCTCCATCTGTCTGTTCCATTTCCTCAGGCACAGATTTTCCTCCCCAAGATGCCTGGGTTCACCCCCTCCCAACTTTGGCATGCATCTGACTTTTGTTACCCTCCATGACAGCCTCAGCTACAAGTTCTTTGTGATTCCATTTTCTTGTCCAAAATCTCCTTGCCTCCCAGTGCATTAAGGGGAGCACTCATGGCAGCCAAGACTGAGGCCAAGGGGCTGGTACACACGTGACCCTTGGGCCTTAATCCTTTCTCCAGGAGGATTATGGGAATGTGTCTACGATGGGGCAGGGGCTGGACCGGCACTCCAGGTGTGTGTAGGATGAAGAGCTAAAACTGTCAGCAAACTTACACATTTCTGACACTGAGGACATCTTGTGATGTGGGAAGAACTCAGGCTTTGACGCTGGACAGGTTTGGGTTTGACTCACTCTGAGGAAGATGTGGCAAGCTTCTTCTGTGAACTTGGCTTCTTCCTCTGAAAAATGACAAAGGCAGCATCAACTCTTTAGGGCTTAAGTGAGGATTAAGTGTTGTTAGATAATAAAATGTATGAAAAGCATCTATGTGGGCAAGATTATGTTAGATGCTATAAGAATATAGGAAAATACACAGCACATATATAGGTGTGTGTGTATTATGGTCATGGGAAAACATTAATTGGAACCCTGCTTCTTGGTCAGTGGGTTTATCCCTGACTCTGGGATTGGTATCCACAGAGTCATCCTTTGTCTCTTGATAGTTAAGCTATTCATGTCAAGGCACCTATCACATATAGCCCTATGGATCCTGACACTAGGCAGATCTTCAAAAGTGTCATTTGGTTTAACCCAGTGGCAAGTGATCCAGCATAAGGGACATGAAACGGAACCAGCTGAGGAAGCTGAGACAAATGATTCAATATTACACAGCCAGTAGGTAGGAGAACTGGGGTTAAAAGCCTGACTCCAGAGCCCCCCGCCCAGCCTCTCAAAGGCAGCACTGCCTCCCCAGGGAGCAGCACAGAGGCACCTGGATGCTCCTTACATCAGGGGTTTAGGATGTACTGAATGAGCTTGTTGACTTCTGCCTTCTTAACTAAATGAATCACGGCAACTTTGAAACTTCAAATTATAGAGCTGGCATGTTTGTGAGAGATCATTTGGACCAAGCAATTCGTTTTGAAGATGAGAGAAAACTGAGAACCAGAAAGATAAACTCACGTCCCCACATTTTCATGCAGCTGACAAAGCTGGGTTTAGAAACCAACACAATGAACTGCAGTTTCCAGAGCCTTTCCCTTTCTACCCAGAGGCCGGGCCTTAGTGCCCTTGCAGAACAGCTCAGATTTAGGATAATGAGAACTGAAAACCAGGAAGTTCATCAAATGGACACCCCAAATGGGCTTTCAAAACAAGGATATCTGGACGTGTTCTCTTTGATAAAACAATCTGGTGTATATTTTTGTTTGTCAATTTTTATACGGAATTGTGATTC
Source organism: Eptesicus fuscus (assembly GCF_027574615.1). Lineage (NCBI taxonomy): Eukaryota > Metazoa > Chordata > Mammalia > Chiroptera > Vespertilionidae > Eptesicus > Eptesicus fuscus. Next base: position 80,063,781 of record NC_072484.1, on the reverse strand, counting down.
AAAGGAAAGAAAATGCTTCACAGTTAGACCGATATTCTCTGAGAAATTTTTTTATTGTTGAATAATCGATAATAAAAAGATATATTAGGGAAAAAAGTAAGAGAAAAATATTTTGAGAGGTTAACAGTAGCTATAAGTATAAACTTACGTATGAGGTATTATTAAAATCATTGACAAAAATTTTTTGTAAGGCAAAATCAATTATGCAATGTCATATACTAGTATTTATAGTGAAAAATGTAGAATCCATCCATCCTCTATATTGCAAGCCATTGAGTACAGGGGACGAGAGGCATTATGGAAAGTATAAAGAAGGGTAAGATGCTCTCCTAGCCTGGGAGACACCCTCAATCCAGACAAGAACTCACAATCACTAGTTCCAGGTCTGTAGGGAAATTGAACATGATTCTCCATTCAATCAAAAATGATGACCAATCCAATAATTTGCATCTTTGCTTATCCATATCCACAGTTAATTTTACCAAGCTCATCAGCTTCTGGATCTCACATAGTATTGTAAGTAAAGATCCCTTATAGACAACAGTATGGGTACCCATAATTAATTATGTTACCTATAATCAATCTCCACTATTTAAAATTAGAAGAAACTAATGTGCGGCAAATATGTCTAAAAGGCCCTGAAACTTCCTTCAATCAATTAAATTATATATGTGTGTAAGCATTTCCACTCTAGTCCTCAACTTCTCAACAAATTCTTCTCTCAAAAAATGAGATAGCATGGGTAAATTACTCAGGACAGTGACTGACACATAGGATGGCAAATAAGCAAAAGGGAATGGCTTCCATCTCAGCTTACCTACCTAGACTACTAGTTGTACTGATTAATAATGGCCGATTTTGTAATCAAAGAAAACATGATAATTTCAAGAGAAACATCAAAAGTGCTTTACTCAAATTAATGTCCATTGCTAGCTACACATTTCCCCCATCTTTCAGGTAATTTGTGGATACCATCCTAATAGAACTTTTCTTGTTTTGAGGCAAACCATTCAGAGACTCAATTTTCCACTTCTTCGTATGTTTTTTTTTTTTTTTTTTTTTTTTTTTAATTTCTTTATTGATTAAGGTGTCACATATTTGTCCTCATCCCCCCATTCCCATCCCACCCCTCTCCCCACGCATGCCCCAATCCCCTGTTGAACTTAACCGTTGGATAGGCTTATATGCATGCATACAGGTCCTTTGGTTGAACTCTCCCCCTCCCCCCACCCTCTCCCTACCCTCCCCTATCCTCCCTCTGAGGCCCGATAGTCCGATCGATGCCTCCTTGATTCTGGTTCTGTTCTTGTTCCTCAGTCTATGTTGTTCATCATTTCCTCTAGATGAATGAGTTCAAATGTCACTAGATATATACTAATAAGAACTGAATGTGAGACGAGCAATAATATTTATGCTGACAGGCAAATGAATCAATCTGTAGCGAGCTTCCCCCTGGACCAACAGTTCTTTTGAGACCCAATTTCGATGTCCAGTAGTTCCTTATGTGTACATGTCAGCACTGACCCCTCAGCTCTGGATGGTGGACAAATGGTGGTAATGGAGGTCCGACTCCCTCTGGTTTGGTCTCGGCCGAACCCAGGGGCACGGCGTCACCTGGACTAAGGGGCACGTGGCCTCACCCATACCCAAGGGGCGCGTGGACTCACCCGGGCCTGGGACCCAGCCTCACCCGGATGAATCCAGGGGCGCACGGTCTCACCCGGACCCAGGATCTGGCTTCACCCGTACCCAGGGACGCTTGGCCTCTCCCAGACCCAGGGGCACGTGGCCTCACCCGGGCTTAGTTGCACAAGGCCTCACCTGGATCCAGGGACACATGGTCTCACCCAGACCCAGGAACGTTTGGCCACTCCCATACCCAGGGCCACTTGGGCTCACCCGGGCCTAGGTGCATGAGGCCTCATCCGGATCCAGGGAAGCATGGTCTCACCCGGACCCAGGGACGCTTGGCCTCTCCCAGACCCAGGGCCACTTGGGCTCACCCGGGCCTAGGTGCACGAGGCCTCACCCGGATCCTGGGACACATGGTCTCACCCGGACCCAGGGATGCTTGGCCTCCCCCAGACCCAGGGCCACTTGGGCTCACCCGGGCCTAGGTGCACGAGGCCTCACCCGGATCCAGGGACATATGGTCTCACCCGGAACCAGGGACGCTTGGCCTCTCCCAGACCCAGGGCCACTTGGGCTCACCCGGGCCTAGGTGCACGAGGCCTCACCCGGATCCAGGGACACATGGTCTCACCCGGACCCAGGGACGCTTGGCCTCTCCCCGACCCAGGGCCACTTGGGCTCACCCGGGCCTAGGTGCACGAGGCCTCACCCGGATCCAGGGACACATGGTCTCACCTAGACCCAGGGACGCTTGGCCTCTCCCCGACCCAGGGCCACTTGGGCTCACCCGGGCCTAGGTGCATGAGGCCTCACCCGGATCCAGGGACACATGGTCTCACCCGGACCCAGGGATGCTTGGCCTCTCCCAGACCCAGGGCCACTTGGGCTCACCCGGGCCTAGGTGCACGAGGCCTCACCCGGATCCTGGGACACATGGTCTCACCCGGACCCAGGGATGCTTGGCCACTCCCAGACCCAGGGCCACTTGGGCTCACCCGGGCCTAGGTGCACGAGGCCTCACCCGGATCCAGGGACACATGGTCTCACCCGGACCCAGGGACGCTTGGCCTCTCCCAGACCCAGGGCCACTTGGGCTCACCCGGGCCTAGGTGCACGAGGCCTCACCCGGATCCAGGGACACATGGTCTCACCCGGACCCAGGGACGCTTGGCCTCTCCCAGACCCAGGGCCACTTGGGCTCACCCGGGCCTAGGTGCACGAGGCCTCACCCGGATCCAGGGACACATGGTCTCACCCGGACCCAGGGACGCTTGGCCTCTCCCCGACCCAGGGCCACTTGGGCTCACCCGGGCCTAGGTGCACGAGGCCTCACCCGGATCCAGGGACACATGGTCTCACCCGGACCCAGGGACGCTTGGCCTCTCCCAGACCCAGGGCCACTTGGGCTCACCCGGGCCTAGGTGCACGAGGCCTCACCCGGATCCAGGGACACATGGTCTCACCCGGACCCAGGGACGCTTGGCCTCTCCCAGACCCAGGGCCACTTGGGCTCACCCGGGCCTATGTGCACGAGGCCTCACCCGGATCCAGGGACACATGGTCTCACCCGGACCCAGGGACGCTTGGCCTCTCCCCGACCCAGGGCCACTTGGGCTCACCCGGGCCTAGGTGCACGAGGCCTCACCCGGATCCAGGGACACATGGTCTCACCCGGACCCAGGGACGCTTGGCCTCTCCCCGACCCAGGGCCACTTGGGCTCACCCGGGCCTAGGTGCACGAGGCCTCACCCGGATCCAGGGACACATGGTCTCACCCGAACCCAGGGACGCTTGGCCTCTCCCCGACCCAGGGCCACTTGGGCTCACCCGGGCCTAGGTGCACGAGGCCTCACCCGGATCCAGGGACACATGGTCTCACCCGGACCCAGGGACGCTTGGCCTCTCCCAGACCCAGGGCCACTTGGGCTCACCCGGGCCTAGGTGCACGAGGCCTCACCCGGATCCAGGGACACATGGTCTCACCCGGACCCAGGGACGCTTGGCCTCTCCCAGACCCAGGGCCACTTGGGCTCACCCGGGCCTAGGTGCACGAGGCCTCACCCGGATCCAGGGACACATGGTCTCACCCGGACCCAGGGACGCTTGGCCTCTCCCAGACCCATGGCCACTTGGGCTCACGCGGGCCTAGGTGCACGAGGCCTCACCCGGATCCAGGGACACATGGTCTCACCCGGACCCAGGGATGCTTGGCCTCTCCCCGACCCAGGGCCACTTGGGCTCACCCGGGCCTAGGTGCACGAGGCCTCACCCGGATCCAGGGACACATGGTCTCACCCGGACCCAGGGACGCTTGGCCTCTCCCAGACCCAGGGCCACTTGGGCTCACCCGGGCCTAGGTGCACGAGGCCTCACCCGGATCCAGGGACACATGGTCTCACCCGGACCCAGGGACGCTTGGCCTCTCCGAGACCCAGGGCCACTTGGGCTTACCCGGGCCTATGTGCACGAGGCCTCACCCGGATCCAGGGACACATGGTCTCACCCGGACCCAGGGACGCTTGGCCTCTCCCAGACCCAGGGCCACTTGGGCTCACCCGGGCCTAGGTGCACGAGGCCTCACCCGGATCCAGGGACACATGGTCTCACCCGGACCCAGGGACGCTTGGCCTCTCCCCGACCCAGGGCCACTTGGGCTCACCCGGGCCTAGGTGCACGAGGCCTCACCCGGATCCAGGGACACATGGTCTCACCCGGACCCAGGGACGCTTGGCCTCTCCCAGACCCAGGGCCACTTGGGCTCACCCGGGCCTATGTGCACGAGGCCTCACCCGGATCCAGGGACACATGGTCTCACCCGGACCCAGGGACGCTTGGCCTCTCCCCGACCCAGGGCCACTTGGGCTCACCCGGGCCTAGGTGCACGAGGCCTCACCCGGATCCAGGGACACATGGTCTCACCCGGACCCAGGGACGCTTGGCCTCTCCCAGACCCAGGGCCACTTGGGCTCACCCGGGCCTAGGTGCACGAGGCCTCACCCGGATCCTGGGACACATGGTCTCACCCGGACCTAGGGACGCTTGGCCTCTCCCAGACCCAGGGCCACTTGGGCTCACCCGGGCCTAGGTGCACGAGGCCTCACCCGGATCCAGGGACACATGGTCTCACCCGGACCCAGGGACGCTTGGCCTCTCCCAGACCCAGGGCCACTTGGGCTCACCCGGGCCTAGGTGCACGAGGCCTCACCCGGATCCAGGGACACATGGTCTCACCCGGACCCAGGGACGCTTGGCCTCTCCCAGACCCAGGGCCACTTGGGCTCACCCGGGCCTAGGTGCACGAGGCCTCACCCGGATCCAGGGACACATGGTCTCACCCGGACCCAGGGACGCTTGGCCTCTCCCCGACCCAGGGCCACTTGGGCTCACCCGGGCCTAGGTGCACGAGGCCTCACCCGGATCCAGGGACACATGGTCTCACCCGGACCCAGGGACGCTTGGCCTCTCCCAGACCCAGGGCCACTTGGGCTCACCCGGGCCTAGGTGCACGAGGCCTCACCCGGATCCAGGGACACATGGTCTCACCCGGACCCAGGGACGCTTGGCCTCTCCCAGACCCAGGGCCACTTGGGCTCACCCGGGCCTAGGTGCACGAGGCCTCACCCGGATCCAGGGACACATGGTCTCACCCGGACCCAGGGACGCTTGGCCTCTCCCCGACCCAGGGCCACTTGGGCTCACCCGGGCCTAGGTGCACGAGGCCTCACCCGGATCCAGGGACACATGGTCTCACCCGGACCCAGGGACGCTTGGCCTCTCCCAGACCCAGGGCCACTTGGGCTCACCCGGGCCTAGGTGCACGAGGCCTCACCCGGATCCAGGGACACATGGTCTCACCCGGACCCAGGGACGCTTGGCCTCTCCCAGACCCAGGGCCACTTGGGCTCACCCGGGCCTAGGTGCACGAGGCCTCACCCGGATCCAGGGACACATGGTCTCACCCGGACCCAGGGACGCTTGGCCTCTCCCAGACCCAGGGCCACTTGGGCTCACCCGGGCCTAGGTGCACGAGGCCTCACCCGGATCCAGGGACACATGGTCTCACCCGGACCCAGGGACGCTTGGCCTCTCCCCGACCCAGGGCCACTTGGGCTCACCCGGGCCTAGGTGCACGAGGCCTCACCCGGATCCAGGGACACATGGTCTCACCCGGACCCAGGGACGCTTGGCCTCTCCCAGACCCAGGGCCACTTGGGCTCACCCGGGCCTAGGTGCACGAGGCCTCACCCGGATCCAGGGACACATGGTCTCACCCGGACCCAGGGACGCTTGGCCTCTCCCAGACCCAGGGCCACTTGGGCTCACCCGGGCCTATGTGCACGAGGCCTCACCCGGATCCAGGGACACATGGTCTCACCCGGACCCAGGGACGCTTGGCCTCTCCCCGACCCAGGGCCACTTGGGCTCACCCGGGCCTAGGTGCACGAGGCCTCACCCGGATCCAGGGACACATGGTCTCACCCGGACCCAGGGACGCTTGGCCTCTCCCCGACCCAGGGCCACTTGGGCTCACCCGGGCCTAGGTGCACGAGGCCTCACCCGGATCCAGGGACACATGGTCTCACCCGAACCCAGGGACGCTTGGCCTCTCCCCGACCCAGGGCCACTTGGGCTCACCCGGGCCTAGGTGCACGAGGCCTCACCCGGATCCAGGGACACATGGTCTCACCCGGACCCAGGGACGCTTGGCCTCTCCCAGACCCAGGGCCACTTGGGCTCACCCGGGCCTAGGTGCACGAGGCCTCACCCGGATCCAGGGACACATGGTCTCACCCGGACCCAGGGACGCTTGGCCTCTCCCAGACCCAGGGCCACTTGGGCTCACCCGGGCCTAGGTGCACGAGGCCTCACCCGGATCCAGGGACACATGGTCTCACCCGGACCCAGGGACGCTTGGCCTCTCCCAGACCCATGGCCACTTGGGCTCACGCGGGCCTAGGTGCACGAGGCCTCACCCGGATCCAGGGACACATGGTCTCACCCGGACCCAGGGATGCTTGGCCTCTCCCCGACCCAGGGCCACTTGGGCTCACCCGGGCCTAGGTGCACGAGGCCTCACCCGGATCCAGGGACACATGGTCTCACCCGGACCCAGGGACGCTTGGCCTCTCCCAGACCCAGGGCCACTTGGGCTCACCCGGGCCTAGGTGCACGAGGCCTCACCCGGATCCAGGGACACATGGTCTCACCCGGACCCAGGGACGCTTGGCCTCTCCGAGACCCAGGGCCACTTGGGCTTACCCGGGCCTATGTGCACGAGGCCTCACCCGGATCCAGGGACACATGGTCTCACCCGGACCCAGGGACGCTTGGCCTCTCCCAGACCCAGGGCCACTTGGGCTCACCCGGGCCTAGGTGCACGAGGCCTCACCCGGATCCAGGGACACATGGTCTCACCCGGACCCAGGGACGCTTGGCCTCTCCCCGACCCAGGGCCACTTGGGCTCACCCGGGCCTAGGTGCACGAGGCCTCACCCGGATCCAGGGACACATGGTCTCACCCGGACCCAGGGACGCTTGGCCTCTCCCAGACCCAGGGCCACTTGGGCTCACCCGGGCCTAGGTGCACGAGGCCTCACCCGGATCCAGGGACACATGGTCTCACCCGGACCCAGGGACGCTTGGCCTCTCCCCGACCCAGGGCCACTTGGGCTCACCCGGGCCTAGGTGCACGAGGCCTCACCCGGATCCAGGGACACATGGTCTCACCCGGACCCAGGGACGCTTGGCCTCTCCCAGACCCAGGGCCACTTGGGCTCACCCGGGCCTAGGTGCACGAGGCCTCACCCGGATCCAGGGACACATGGTCTCACCCGGACCCAGGGACGCTTGGCCTCTCCCAGACCCAGGGCCACTTGGGCTCACCCGGGCCTAGGTGCACGAGGCCTCACCCGGATCCAGGGACACATGGTCTCACCCGGACCCAGGGACGCTTGGCCTCTCCCCGACCCAGGGCCACTTGGGCTCACCCGGGCCTAGGTGCACGAGGCCTCATCCGGATCCAGGGTCGCATGGTCTCGCCCGGACCCAGGGACGCTTGGCCTCTCCCAGACCCAGGGCCACTTGGGCTCACCCGGGCCTAGGTGCCCGAGGCCTCACCCGGATCCAGGGACACATGGTCTCACCCGGACCCAGGGACGCTTGGCCTCTCCCAGACCCAGGGCCACTTGGGCTCACCCGGGCCTAGGTGCACGCGGCCTCACCCGGATCCAGGGACACATGGTCTGCCTGGACCCAGGGGTGTGTGGGCTCTCCCTGACCCAGGGGCGCTTGGCCTCGCCCGGGCACGGGATCCAGCGTCATCCGGGTCCAGGGGCACTTGGCCTCACCCGGACCCGGAGTCCGGCCTCACCTGGACCCAGGGGCATGTGGCCTCACCTAGACCCAGGGACGTGAGGCCTCACTTATACCCAGAGGCGTGTGACCACACCCGAGCCCAGAGGCGCGCAACCCCGCCCGCACCCGGGTCTCAGTGGGGCCCCGTCTTCCCGATCCCAATTCCTGCCGGTCAATCCCCCCTCAGCAATTCCCCTGGCCATCCTTCCGGAGCTCCAGTATGGCTGCTGCAGAACTCGTCGGGCGGCGGCTCGGCGAAGCTCCGGTGCACCCGGTGCATGGCGGTGGGCCAGTCTGGCGTCGCTGTGTCGGCCCTTGGGTCTGCATCGGTGGCCGGTCGCCGAGCATGCGCACCTGGCCGCTTCCGGGGCATTGAGATTCTTGACGGACTCAGAGGTCAGCAAGCGCGGAGTCTCCCACCCCATGTCTCATAGGGGCTCGTCTGTCCGTGCTTGGCTGCCAGTGGAGCCGTCCCCTCAGCCGGAGACCGCCGGGGGAACTGCGCCGAGCACGTTCCAGGCCGCTGTTGTATCGCCTGAGCCATAGTTCTTTTGTGTCGCCTGAGCTGTAGTTCTTAAAGTGTGGTCTTTGGGTCACCGGCATCAGCATCATCCCACATCCCCCTCTTTTATTCTAGTTGTAGAGCATCTACTCAGCCAGCCCTATGGTGGTCTTGGATGGTGTCTGCTCTGCTCTCTTGTCGTAGTCTCAAAGTTGTTGTGGTAGGCAACAATCAGGCTTCCGCCCTATGCCTCCATCTTGGTCCTCCTTTGTATAGTTAAGTCTTGATTGGTGTTGGTGTCACTGGGGGGGCTCTCTTTGTCTATAAAGGAAGAGTTGCTGTGCAGGAGATAGGTTTATGGGCCGGGTCTTGGTGCAGCAAAGCTTTGGCGCTCACTGAATATTCCCGTTGAATGTGTCCCTTATGCACGTGGTTGAAATCTGGTGTCATCTCCCACAGACCACTAGATGCCCTCGTTTCTGGGTCTCCAATGGGGTGTAGATCAGCTACTGCCTTAGGCACTCAGCAAGGATTACAGCAAAAACTGTAGTTTCTTCCTCCTGTCTGAGTGGCCCTGGAGCAGTCCGACTAGAACAGCAGATCATCTGGTCCGCTGCCAGAGGGCAGTCCACCCACATGCATAAGCCGTTGCTTGGGGCGCAGGTGTGCCTGCAAGACTTGCGGGGCAGGTCTTCAAGACGTGCGGGGCGGGTCCCAGGGCGGGGCGGGGTCTCAGGGCGCCAACAGGCCATGGTGTGGCGAGCCTCGATGGCTGTGAGTCTGGTCCTTCTGCCTTCCATGTATCTAAGTCCCCTCGTTCCGCACTCCAGCGCAGCAAACACTGATTGCTGGGCGCACCTCTGCAAGAGTCCCGCCTCTCCCCGCAGGCATCTGGGTCTCCCGGGGTTCGCCAGAAGATGGGCTTCAGGGTGATGGAGAGCTAATCTCCCTTAGGTTTGGAACAAAAGCCCCTTTCCCCCGCCACCAGCCAGACCCACGCACCTCCACACCTCATCCCCTCCGATTTCGCTGGGTGCGAGGCAACAGAACAGCCTTTAACCTCCGCCGCCATCTTTTTCAAACTTCTCAATTTGTGCTTCTTAATCCCTTCATTTCAGTCAACTCTACTGAAGTCTAGCGCCGCCGGGAGGTGCACGGAAAGGGTGCCCGGGCCTCCGTCCGGTGCGCGGTACGCGCGTCCCGCGGAACCAGGCGCGTGAGGGCCGCGCGGCTGGGACGGGCGCTGGGCGGCCGCCGAGCTCCAGGCACCGCCATCGCCGTGTTCCGGATGTCGCCGCCGCGGCGTCCCCCCAATTTATACTTCTTAATCCCTTGAATTAAGTCAACTCTACTGAAGTCCAGCGCCGCCGGGAGGTGCACGGAGAGGGCGCCCGGGCCTCCGTCTGGTGTGCGGGGCACGCGGCCCGTGGCACCAGGTGCGCGGGGGCTGCGCGGCGGGGACGGGTGCTGGGAGGCCGCCGGGCTCCGGGCGCCGCCGCTGCGGCGGCGTCCCCAGCGTCCCGGGCCGGGCAGCCTGTGGGGGCGGCGGAGTTGCGAAAGTGAGTGAGTTTCCCAGGGTTTCGCCCGGAATGGGGTTCAGTGCAATCGGAGCCGGTGCTCAGCGCACTCCGGAGCCTTTATCTCCTTCCTGCCAGTGAACTCCGGCCAGGTCATCAGCCGCCCCCTCCTCTCCGGTTCCATCCTCCCCGCAGGCGCGTGTGCTCGTGTCTCCGCCCGTTTCTCCATACCTCAGGCTTTTACGGCTTCCCCGACTGTCCCCGTGGCCTTCTCCTTCCCCCCAGCTGTGGGCATTTCAGTCCGCCAGCTCTCCTGTGGTTCTGGACGATGTCCGTTCTGACCTCTAGTTGTATTTTTGAAATTGTTGTGCCCGGCTGCAGGTTAGGTGTTTAACCTATGCCGCCATCTTGGTTTCTCTCCTTCGTATGTTTTGAAGTGCTGCTCAGAAAGTGTATGTGCCATCGATCGGAACAAGTGGTAATCTGAAGGAGCAAGGTCTGGTGAATATGGCGGGTGGGTTAATACTTCCCAGGCAAGATCTTTTAAGATGTCTTTAACTGCTTTTGAAGTGTGTGATGGTGAGTTATCATGAAGCAAAATTACTTTGCCGTGTCTTCTGGCAGATTCTGGTCATTTCACAATCAAATCGTGGTTCAAATTGATTATTTGTTGTCGGTAGCAATCAGTATTAACAGTTTCACCTGGTTTTAGTAGCTCATATTACACCACACCTTCCTGATCCCACCAAATGCAGAGCATTGTCTTCTTTCTGAAGCCATTTGGCCTTGCAGTCAATGTTGATGGTTGACCTGGATCAACCCATGATTTTGTGCATTTGGGATTCTCAAAATAAATCCTCTTTTCATCGCCAGTCACAATTCGATGCAAAAGACTTTCTTTCATACCACTGAAGCAACATTTTACTGATGACTTTCGTTCAGTTGACGTGGCACCCATTTTCCTTCCTTTAAAATCTTTCCCATTGCTTGTAAACGATCAGGAATTGTTTGCTGAGCAAGGTTTAATCTTTCTGCAAGTTGTTTTTGAGTTTGACACATATCTTCATCCAATAATGCTTGTAATTATTGGTCTTCAAACTTTTTCGGTTGACCTAGATGTTCTTTATCTTTCATATCAAAATCATCACTTTTAAAGTGTTTAAACCAGCATTCATAAGTATCTTGAGATGGAGCATGTTCACCATAAGCTTCCCAAAGTATTCAGCAGCACTTTTCTTCAAAATAAAGTAATGAATTAAAACTTCCCACAAATGCTCTTTTTTTTGGCATGAAATTCTACATTTTTAAGTGTAAAAATATCTATGATGTTAACACCTTCAGAAAATTTGACATACAAAGTTTTGAAGCTTGCTGTCAATACAACAAAATAGCATACATATCAAATCTCATATATATCAACATAAGTGTAACTCCATCTATTGAAAAAATCCGCATTATTAACTGGTACACCTAGTATCTTTCTCTCTGTTCTATATGAACTCTCATATCTTCAGGTCACTCAAAATTCTGCTTCTGGTGATACATCATCATTGGAGATTATTTCTATACTAGAGGCCTGGCACATGAAATTCGTACACTGGGGGGCAAAGGGGTCCCTCTGCCTGACCTGCACCCTCTCGCAGTCCGGAAGCCCTCGGGGGATGTCCGACTGATGGCTTAGGCCTGCTCCCTGCAGGCCTAAGCCATCAGTCAGATATCCTTAGCGCTGCCAGGGAGGAGGGAGATGCTCCTGCCACCACAGCGGCGCTCCTCAGCTGTGAGCCCAGCTTCTGGCTGAGCAGTGCTCCCTCTGTGGGAGCGCATTGACCACCAGGGGGCAGCTCCTACATTGAGTGTCTGCCCCCTGGTGGTCAGTGCACGTAATAGTGACTGATTGTTCCACCTTTTGGTCATTTGCATATTAACCTTTTATTATATGGGATGCATCTAATGCTTTAACTACTGGGGTGACCTGTATATGGTCATGATACATACTGCAATGATCTCAAACCAATATGCCCACATTAGAAAGAACAAAGGGAAAATAAAATGAGCAAATTAATGAGATTTAATTTTATTTAACCTTAGTGCATAAAATAAAATGTTGGCTTGTTTATATAATTCTATTCTTCAAATTAGGGTACTTCCCTATGGAAATGACGACTAAGCCTTTTCTGCAGTGTAGAATACAAGACTATGAAAGGCAATCATATCTATCTAAGGATTCATATATTTACTAGTTATGCAGGACAGGTGTGAAAAGGGTCAGAGCTCAGTACTATATCTGTTCAGAGGGTGTGGCAGACTTTGCAGGTAAAGCCCCCAGAGCAGTGGATCAGCTGTATAGACAAGGCAAGCTTCCAACAGCGATATCATTGTTTAGTCACTACTGCAATAAAGGGTCAAAGATAAGTTCATGGGTGTACTGAAGGTAGGCAGAGCCTGGTGATAGTAAAGCCAAGGAAGTTAAAACTGCAGGTAGCATCTGAGAGACTTGTTCATGGCCTGGGATAAGGAAGAGATTGTCAGAGTAAGGCAAGAACCCAGACCTGGCAAAGGGATACAGAGCAAGTCCGGCCATTAGAAATTGTGGTCACAACAGTGATTAAAGCAGAAGTGGAGACCTCTGATCACACTGTAGAGTAGTGAGGTCCAAGAAGGTATCTCAGACTCCGAAATTCAAGTGGAGGGACCTGGTGGTCAGAATGAAGGCTCTATGGAGCAATGAGTTAGTCCAATGCTTAGAACAAAAATAGTCTAACCTGCCAGGAAACCAAATATTCAGCATGTCAGGCTGCTCCAGTATCACTCGCACAAAGACCAGGTCCTAAGCATCACCCTGTTGGTTCAAAGGGAGAATAAAGAGACCTACTTAAGTTTTTCCTTAAATCAGATTGCTTTGATGCCCGGAGTAGGGTTGAACTTTTATGTGGAAATCAATGTGTCTATTGTAGAGAAGCAAAGACACCAGCAGAATTGCAGAGGCAGTGTGAGAGGTGTTGTTAAAAAGGTCTTTATACATTGCACAGACAATTTTATTTATATTAGAAAACAGTTTCAACTCAAGGTCAAGCTTTTAACAACTAGCTTGAATAGTAAATAAAGAAAAATCCGTTAACTGGGAAAATTCAAAATTATTGTATCACTTATACAGATACAAGTATTTTCTCTTACTGGGTAGATTTTAAGTGTATCAGATAGAGAAATAAGAACGTTGCTTTAGCAATTTCAAAATATTTATTGGATACTAACTACTGCAAGAGATTTTTCTTGCCATATATTTTTATCTTCCTACAACTCTTCCCAACAATTGATACCCCCACCAGACAACCTTCTGCATATTGCTTTCTGTATTTATCACTAATCCCTTTCTAAAGTGCTTAGATCGAATGCTTGTCTCCTACCCCTTATGAGCCTAAAGAAGGGCTACAAGAAACAGGGTTGTACCTGGCCACATGCTAAGAGTCAGGAGACTCTGCACTTGATGGGAAGAAGCCCAGAGAATGAGGGCAGGCCAGCTCAGCACATTCAAGAGTTTTGTCCAGAGGAGGCCACAGGTGGTTTAATTGCCTTCTACTAGTACAGTGGTATAGTTTGAATTATTTGCTACCCCCAGCCATGCCCTCCCCATCCCTACCTCCTTCTACTCTTATTGATGTTCCCAACTACTCTCTATACTTCTACATGCCTCCATTGGCTATGAAGAACTTAAGGTTAAAATTTGGGATGACTTCCAGCAGGCTTTTAATTATATGGAGGAAGTAGAAAGGCTTCCAATTCTGGTTATAATGGACTGACTTGTATCATACTTGCCTATCTGCTGAAAACAAAGCATATCTGTTTAAAGGCATTTGACAGCAAAGGAGGAAGACTGATAATTCTGCACTGTTTCTCCCCTCAAGACATATGCTAATTCAGAAGCTCCTCATGGAACAAGAGTCTGAGAAACCAGGTAGAAAGTAGTAGCTAAAAGACAGAAAACCTGCGTATGGTCTCACGATATTATGAGGCCAGGAAGACAAGAAAATGTTGTTTGGAGCTTCCAAGGCAGCCAGGACTTGAAGGGCCAGAATCTCAGAGAGAGTATAACACAGAGAAGTAAGCTCTTATACTGACTTTCCTTTTGAGGAAGGTGATGATTCCTAAGTAACATGTAACACGAGGTTGAGAGGTTGAAGAGAAAACACATTAAGAAGCTAAGAAGCTAAGCAGAGCTTTCCGCAACCAAAATTATAAGAAGAAAAATATTAGAGTTGAGGCCCCACTAAAGAAGGAGGTGTTCTGGTAAATATTTTCAGGCTTTTATTTGGAATGGTTGAAGGTCCTCACCTTAGGAGTAAAGATACACTGGGAACAGACTACACCTTACAATAATAGAGGCCCAGCTTTGAGCTAATTCAGCATCTGATTAAATTAAGATGAGCTCTCGGTAGGAATCAGAAGTACATTCTTTCTGGAGGGAAGTAACATCAATCAGAACTTCTGTAATTCTTATACACAATGTCTGAAATCCAATAAAAAGTTACTATGCATTCAAACAGATAGATAAAATAGGAAAAAGGCAATAAAAACTAGGTAAAAGTTTGTCCAGATTTTGAAGTTCTCAGACATGGATTCTAAAATCATTGCAATTAATATATTTAAGGGGAAAAAGTTACAGAATTCAACTAGATCCATCTTTTTCATTAAAAAAAAAGAAATAGAAGAAAAAAATTCAGTGACAGTAAATTCTCTATAAATGGGCTTAATGGCAAATTAGACACAATTGAAGGGAGGATTAATAAAATGGAACTTAGTTCAATAAAAGATAAACAAACTAAAGCACAGACCAAAAGAAAATACAGAAAAGATATACACTAAGTGCAAACTATAAAGCACGATTTAATATATTCTGAAGGATTAAAACATTTTCAAGGTCAGAGAATAATAAATGACAAAATTGAATTAACTAGAAATCAGTAACAGATAAACCGGAAATAACAAAATCCTATTTATTTGGAAATTAAACAATATACTTCTAAGTAACGCATGAGACAAAGAAAAAACATACAATAATAGATTAGAGTTAAATAATAACTAAAATACAAGGTATTACAACTTTGGAATGTAGCTAAAGTCATGTTTAAAGTGAAATTTATCATCTTAAATGTAATAGAAAAAAATAGAGCCTAAAAGAGCACTGATAGCATTATCCATCTGTAGAAAGAAAAAACAAAGCAAAACAAACGTATACAAAAAAAGAAATAATAAATATGAAAATGATCATAGCAGAAACTAATAAAAAGATAACAAATATAAATTAAAAAGCCCAAAGATGGTGTTTTGAAAAAGGGTTGAGTTGTCTTTTATATGTAGGCTCATAAATCATAAGTTTGAAGTAATTTTGACAGGTAAAATATATATAGATTTTCTCTCTACTGACCAGAATGTATGCATGCATTTCTGAGATGCTTCAGGTAATTGTTAAAATGGGGGATGGGGTGGGGTGGAAAATAGCTTCGGGCTTTGCAAAAAAAACTCTTGATGTGATTATTTTTAATTATGTATATTTGTATATATGTGTGTTACATAAGTAATATACTATATATATGTTTATATATACTATATATATGTTTATATATACTATATATATATATATAATTGATTTCAGAGAGAAAGGGAGAAGGGGAAAGAAATAGAAATATCAATGATGAGAGAGAATCATAGCTTGTCTGTCTCCTGCATGCCCACCACAGGGGATTGAACCCAAAACCCAGGCATATGCCCTGACTGGGAAGGGGGTCTGGTGTGGGACTGGGACCCCTTGCTCTTCACAGGCAGCCTCCACAGTCCAGATATCCATCCCAATTAAAAAAAAAAACAAACACATGTGGGTGTTGGACCAGCCTGTACTGCACCTCTGCCCCTCTCTCCAGTCTCAATGGGATTTCTTCTTTCTCTAGTTGTAGGACTTCCATTCAGACAGTTCTGAATGATGGTTGTTCTGTATTTTAGTTGTAATTTTGATGTGGTTGTGGGAGGCAGTGAGTAACGCCACTTACCTACGTCCCATTTTGGTTCTCTGTCTCTGTTACCTAATTCTTTTTTTTTTTTTTTTTTTTTTTTTAATATTTTTTATTGAGGTATTATATGTGTACATATCTTACCATTACCCCCCCCCCCCCACACCCACACATGCCCTCCCCCCCCAGAGTTTTGCGTCCATTGTTTATGCTTATATGCATGCATACAAGTCCTTTATTTGATTTCATAACTCCCCCACCTCTCCCTAACTTTCCCCCTGTAATTTGAAAGTCTGTTTGATGCTTTACTGTCTCTGTATCTATCTTTTTGTTCGTCACTTTATACTGATCTTTACTATCCCTAAATGAGTGGGATCATGTGGTATTTTTCTTTCATTGACTGGCTTATTTCACTTAGCATAATGTTCTCCAATTCCATCCAGGTTGCTGCAAATGATGAGAATTCCTTCTTTTTTATGGCAGCATAGTATTCCATTGTGTAGATGTACCACAGTTTTCTGATCCAGTCATCTGCTGACGGGCACCTAGGCTGTTTCCAAATCTTAGCTATGGTGAATTGTGCTGCTATGAACATAGGGGTGCATATATCCTTTCTGATTGGTGTTTCTAGTTTCTTCGGATATATTCCCAGGAGTGGGATTACTGGGTCAAATGGGAGTTCCATTTTCAGTTTTTTGAGGAAGCTCCATACTGTTCTCCACAGTGGCTGCACCAGTCTGCATTCCCACCAGCAGTGCACGAGGGTTCCTTTTTCTCCGCATCCTCGCCAACACTTGTCGTTTGTTGATTTGTTGATGATAGCCATTCTGACAGGTGTGAGATGGTACCGCATTGTTGTTTTGATTTGCATCTCTCGGATAATTAGTGACGTTGAGCATGTTTTCATGTGTCTCTTGGCCTTCCTTCTGTCTTCTTTTGAAAAGCTTCTATTTAGGTCTGTTGCCCATTTCTTTATTGGATCATTTATCTTCCTTTTATTAAGTTGTATAAGCTGCATGTAGATGTTGGAGATCAAACCTTTATCAGTGATGCCATTTGCAAATATGTTCTCCCATGCAGTAGGCCTTCTTGTTGTTTTGTTAATGGTTTCTTTTGCTGTGAAAAAGCTTTTTATTTTGATGTAGTCCCATTTGTTAATTTTCTCTTTAGCTTCCATTGCCCTAGGGGCAGTGTCAGTGAAGAATTTCTTTTGGCATATGTCTGAGATTTTGCTACCTGTGGATTCCTCTAGTATTTTTATGGTTTCCCGTCTTATGTTTAAGTCCTGTATCCATTTTGAGTTTATTTTTGTGTATGGCGTAAGTTGGTGATCAAGCTTCATTTTTTTGCATGTATCTGTCCAATTTTCCCAACACCATTTATTGAAGAGACTGTCTTGACTCCATTGTATGTTCATGCCTCCTTTGTCAAATATTAATTGAGCATAGTGGTTTGGGTCAATATCTGGATTCTCTATTCTGTTCCACTGATCTATATGTCTGTTCTTGTGCCAGTACCAGGCTGTTTTGAGAACAGTGGCTTTGTAATACAGCTTGAAATCTGGTATTGAGATCCCTCCTACTTTATTCTTCTTTCGCAGGATTGCTGTGGCTATTCGGGGTCTTTTTTTATTCCAGATGAATTTTTGGAGAGTTCTTTCAAGGTCGGTGAAATATGCCATTGGTATTTTAATGGGGAGTGCATTGAATCTATAGATTGCTTTGGGTAGTATGGACATTTTAATGATGTTGATTCTACCAATCCATGAACATGGTATGTTCTTCCATCTGTTTACGTCTTCCTCTATCTCTTTTTTCAGTGTCCTGTAGTTTTCCGTGTATAGGTCTTTTACCTCCTTAGTTAAGTTTATTCCTAGGTATCTTAATTTTTTTGGTGCGATGGTAAATGGAATTGCCTTTTTAGTCTCTCTGTCTGTAAGTTCACTATTGGTGTATAGAAAGGCCATAGATTTCTTGGCGTTAATTTTGTATCCTGCTACATTGCCAAATTCATTTATTAAGTCTATTAGTTTTTTGACGGAGTCTTTCGGATTTTTTATGTACAATATCATGTCGTCTGCAAATAAAGACAGCTTTACTTGTTCTTTTCCAATTTGGATGCCTTTTATTTCTTCTTCTTGTCTAATTGCAATGGCTAATACTTCCAGTACTATGTCAAACAGGAGTGGTGAGAGTGGGCATCCCTGTCTTGTTCCTGTTCTTAGGGGAAATGTTTTTAGTTTTTGTCCATTGAGTATGATGTTTGCTGTGGGTTTATCATATATAGCTTTTATTATGTTGAGGTATGAGCCTTCTATTCCCACCTTGTTGAGAGTTTTTATCAAGAAAGGGTGTTGGATTTTGTCAAATGCTTTTTCTGCATCAATTGATATGACTATGTGATTTTTATCCCTCAATTTGTTTATGTGATGTATCACGTTTATTGATTTGCGGATATTATACCATCCTTGCATTCCTGGGATAAATCCTACTTGGTCATGGTGTATGATCTTTCTGATGTACTGCTGGAGCCGATTTGCTAGAATTTTGTTGAGGATTTTGGCATCTATGTTCATGAGGGATATTGGCCTGTAATTCTCTTTCATTGTGTTGTCTTTATCTGGTTTTGGTATTAGGGTGATGCTGGCTTCATAGAAGGAGCTTGGAAGTGTTCCTTCCTCTTGAATTTTTTGAAATAGTCTGAGGAGGATAGGTTTTAGTTCTTCCTTGAATGTTTGGTAAAACTCTCCTGTGAAGCCATCAGGCCCCGGGCTTTTGTTTGCCGGAAGCTTCTTGATGACTGCTTCAATTTCGTCCATAGTTATTGGCCTATTGAGCTCTTTAGATTCTTCTTGATTGATTTTAGGAAGGTTATATTTTTCTAGGAATATGTCCATTTCCTCCAGGTTGTCCAGTTTGTTGGAATAGAGTTGTTCGTAGTATTTTGTAACAATCCTTTGTATCTCAGCGGGGTCTGTTGTTATTTCACCTCTTTCATTTCTGATTTTGTTTATTTGGGTCCTCTCTCTTTGCTTCTTGGTGAGCCTGGCTAGAGGTCCATCAATCTTGTTTATCCTTTCAAAGAACCAGCTCTTGGTTTTGTTGATCTTTCGTATTGTTTCTTTGGTCTCTATGTCATTTATCTCCGCTCTGATCTTTGTTATTTCCCTCCTTCTGGTTACAGTGGGCTTTTCTTGCTGCTCTTTTTCTAGCTCTTTGAGTTGTAGGGTTAAGTAATTTATTACCATTGATTCTTGTTTTTTGCAATAGGCTTGTAGAGCTATGAACTTCCCTCTCAAGACTGCTTTCGCTGTATCCCAAAGATTTTGGATTGTTGTGTTTTCATTGTCATTTGTTGCCATGATGTTTTTTATTTCTTCCTTGATCTCTCTGGTGACCCAGTCATGGTTTAATAGCATGCTGTTTAGTCTCCAAGTGTTTGATTTCTTTGGATTGTATTTATTGTAGTTGATTTCCAGTTTAATGCCACTGTGATCTGAGAAGACGCTTGATATAATTTCTATCTTCTTGAATTTGAAGAGACTTTGCCTGTGACCCAGCATATGGTCTATCTTTGAAAATGACCCATGTGCACTTGAGAAGAATGTATATTCTGTGGCTTTGGGGTGAAATGTTCTAAAGATGTCAATTAATTCCATCTGGTCTAGTGATTCATTTAGGATTGCTGTTTCTTTGCTGATTTTTTGTTTAGAGGATTTGTCCAGTGGTGATAGTGGGGTATTAAAGTCTCCTACTATGATTGTATTGCTATTAATCTCTCCCTTGAAATCTTCCAGGAGTTTTTTTATGTATTTGGGTGCTCCTATATTGGGAGCATATATGTTTACCAGAATTATTTCTTCTTGTTGGATTTCTCCCTTTAGTATTATGAAGTGGCCTTCTTTATCTCTTGTTATGGCATTTACTTTGAGGTCTATTTTGTCAGATATAAGTATTGCTACCCCAGCTTTTTTTTCATTTCCATTTGCCTGAAAGATATTTTTCCATCCCTTCACTTTCAATCTGTGTGAGTCTCTTGTTCTGAGGTGGGTCTCTTGTAGACAGCATATATATGGGTCGTGTTTTTTAATCCATTCAGCTACTCGATATCTTTTGATTGGAGCATTTAGTCCATTTACATTTAAAGATATTACTGAAAGGTATTTGTTTGTGGTCATATCTATTTTTGTGTCTATATTCCTTCTTACCTGTTTATTTCTTCTTTTTACAGTATTCCCTTTAGCAATTCTTGCATTGCTGGTTTGGTGGTAATAAACTCCTTAAGCCTTTTTTTATCTGCAAAGCTCCTGATTTCCCCTTCAATTTTGATTGATAGTCTTGCTGGATATAGTATTCTTGGATTCAGTCCTTTGCTTTGCAACACTTTGTATACCTCCGTCCATTCACTTCTAGCTTGTTGTGTTTCTGTTGAGTAATCATTTGACAATCTGATGGGTGTTCCTTTGTAGGTAACTCTCTGTCTCTCTCTTGCCGCCTTTAAGATTCTCTCTTTATCATTTATATTTGCCATTGAAATTATGACATGTCTTGGTGTGTGTCTTTTGGGGTTGATCCTGCTTGGGACTCTCTGTACTTGCGTAACTTTTATCTTTCCCATATCCGGGAAGTTTTCTGTCATTATTTCTTCAAATAGATTTTCTAATCCCTGCTGCTCTTCTTGTCCTTCTGGCAGCCCTATTATACGCATGTTACTTCGTTTCATGTTGTCCCGAAGCTCCCTTAGGCTTTCCTCCTGCTTTTTAATTTTTTTCTCCAATTGCTGTTGAGATTGAGCTTGTTTCTGTACCTGATCTTCTAACTCACTAATTCGGTCCTCTGCTTCTTGTAGTCTACTGTTGAAACTTTCCATGGTGTTTTTGATTGTAGCTATATCACTTTTCATTTCTTCCTGATTCTTGCATAAGTTGTTGATTTTCTCATCCATCCGATGTATAAATTCCACGACCATTACTCTAAACTCCTTTTCGGTCATGTTGCAAGCTTCAGTTTCACTGATTTCCTTTCTTGGCGACTCCACATTTTCTTTCCTCTGTGAGTTATTTCGTTTCCCCATTCTGGCTATCACCAGAAAGCTCAAGCTTCCGTTTGCGTGGACCTGGGCCGTGTGCTGTGGGGACTTCACTCCACCCGAGTTTCACTGAAGTGCTCTGACACTAGGACGTGTGGCTGCCTTTGGTTGGTGGGAACCAGACTTGCCCAGGGTCAGTGTCCCCAGTGTTCCGTGTGGTCTCGTGTGCACACTTAGATTCAGGGACCCTGTCTGCACCACACTGTTGGTATGTGCCGAAAATGAGATCCTTAGCAAGTGCCAGGAGTCAGAGTTTCCCTTTGTCTGCACCAGGACTAGAGTGTCAGAGTCTCTGTTGCCTTGTGCGGTTTCTCGTTGGGACTCAGGGTCCCTATGTGTGCATGCACCAACAATTGGGGTCGCTGGCTCTTAGTGTGAATGCGCTGTGAGTCAGGGATCCCAGGCAGCTGTGTCCGGCGTGCCAAATTCCCTGAAGTGGAGCTGCGACCTGTGTGTGCTCTCTCTACTGAGCCAAACCGGCTAGGGCGCACACTCTTGATTTCCTGAAGGTGAGCTGGCTCCGTGCACTCTCCCGGAGTCCCGGAAGGGGGGCGGAGTCTGTCCTGCGCGCCAAATTCCCCCAAGGGAAAGCCCCTCTGTGCAAGCACTAAGATTCCCTGAAGGGAGAGCTGTGACCCGCAAGCCAAATTCCCCCAAATTCTCCGAAGGGGTGCCCTCTGTGCGCACTGACAGATTTCCCCAACAGGGAGCTAATTCTCTCCTGTGCGCTCTCGCGCGCGCGCGCGCCAAATTCCCTGAGGGGGAGCGAGTCCCTGCGCACAGCTCTGCGGCTTGGGAGAGAGGCGGATCTATCAGTCAAAATGGCGCTGTCTGCGTGCCTGCGGGGAGGGGGTAGGCTCTTTGACTCACGGAATTCTGCCGGGACGTCTGGATTCTTGTTGTTTGTTGGTCTGAAGCTGTGATAGCAGTTCTCTGTCCCCAGTGGCTGCAGGGTCCTGGTTTGTGTCAGAAGCCAGGATCCGAGTCTCAGGCAGCTCTGTTTCTCAAGATGGCGTGGTCTCCGCGTCCGCAACAGCCGCGGAGATGTGTCCGCTTTGTGCGCGGGGCTCCGCTGTCTAGGACTGCCCGGTTAGGCAGCCCCTTGGAAGGCGTGCAGAGTCTAACTGACCCTAGCTTATACACACACACACCACACACGTCTACACTCTTCTCTATGGGTTCCTCACTCACACTCTCTCTCTCCCTACCTTCCTGCCGGTCGCCATCTTTTTTTCTCCTGTTACCTAATTCTTAATAGGACTTGTGGTAGATATCAGTTGTGCCCTGATATAAATTCACTTATTCCCCCCAAAAATAATAGAATATGCATTTTTTAGAAGACTGGGAATAAAGGTTGCACTTCCAGTCTCCTTTCCAGCCAGGTGCAGCGAGGTGGTTTTGGTCAATGCGATGGCAGTAAAAGTGGTATATGAAATTTCAGGAATTGTCTTTCTTGACATTTTTTTTGAGAGAAAGGGGCTTCTAATATTCTACCACCTAAAATACAAGCTCTGCCATATCGGACATGAGGTTGGTATCACACACTATAAATTAACCAGATCGAAGAAGCCCAACACTTGGATTACTATTCCCGTCCAGAATCATCTACCAGATTTTACATGAGAAACAACTCTCCTGCAGTTCTGTTATTTTAGGGTTTCCTTTACTCACTGCCTAGCCTACTTCTAACTAATCAGGGCTCATCATCCGAATGTCATGCTAATATTCCTGTACCTCAATAAGCTCATGGTGAAGTCATAATGACTTCCAGTATTTTAATGACCACATTAGACAGAGGTAAAATTTTATTGTGCTTGAATTCCAAAGTCAGTACACATTTCAAACTTTTGCTTGGTTCTTTAACTAGGAACAATTTATCTATTATAGGACCCTTCCTAGCCTACATTATCTGCCTCATCAAATGAAATGACTATCCATAGGCTGATTTCATTGTGTTAAGATACTGACACCAGAGGTTTCCTGTTAAAATATTAGTTTGTGCTTGAAATGAATATTCAACTTTAATGTCCCCAAAGTCTAAAATTGGCAAATAGGAAATCCAATTTTAGTTTTACTTCTAGAATGCAGTTTTAGTTCTAGAGTACAGATAATCAGTAGTTAGCTGAAGACTTATCTCTGAAAAAGTTTCTATGGTGCAAAGCATGAATTACTCTTTAGGGTTCTGGGTTAAACTGAAAAGAGGATGATTTTTTGGGCAACATAAGGTCTGCCCCTGAAAATTTCAAGAACTGCCAGGTGGTTCCCATTGCAGCTTCCCATGCTTTGCCCCCTCCCCCAGCCTCTTTCTTCAGCTAATACAGTGGTCGGCAAACTCATTAGTCAACAGAGCCATATATCAACAGTACAACGATTGAAATTTCTTTTGAGAGCCAAATTTTTTAAACTTAAACTTCTTCTAACTCCACTTCTTCAAAATAGACTCGCCCAGGCCATGGTATTTTGTGGAAGAGCCACACTCAAGGGGCCAAAGAGCCACAGTTTGCCAACCATGGAGCTAATATATCTATATATCTATATCTATATCTATATCTATATCTATATCTATATCTATATCTATATCTATATCTATATCTATATCTATATCTATATCTATATCTACCTAAATGACTGTTATGACCGGATGACTAGATGACTGGCTGGTAGCTATGACTCACACTGACCACCAGGGGGCAGAAGCTTCAGTGCGCTCCCACAGCCAACCTCCTGCTGGCCAGACAACCTCCCGCAGTCCCTCCCCCCTCCTCCCCCCTCTCTTTCCCCCCGTGCCAGCTGGCCAGCCCCAATTGGACCCAATTGCCGGCCAGGCCAAGGGACCCCACCCATGTACGAATTCATGCACTGGGCCTCTAATATATATATCAATTAACCCATCTTATACTGCTGATGACTGTCCTGCATACATGCAAGGGTGTTAATTTCTTCTCCTGATGGCATGGCCCCTAGAGTGGAAGTGAAGGGCACCAGCCCTGGTCTCCTCTGGTCAGTAGGGAAGGTGATTGCGTGGGAATATTTCTTGGAACCGTCTCTAGAGTTTCAACTCAGAAGCACCTCTCTCATGCCTTACTAACACTCTCCTTAGGAAAACTTGGGAAAATCAACATTGGGAGAGAAAGGGAAGAGATAAAACTTGGGCAAACTAAAACCTGGGCATCTGACCTCAAGAAAAACATTGATTTTCAAGAAATCAATTCAAGAAAAACATTGATTCATAGTAACCTGTAGATAGAGAAATAATAATTGGACGTGACCCTGCCATAGTCCTGAATAGGGCGTAAAGGCCTCTGGAGACCCTTACCTGACTTGGGTTTGTCACATAACAGAAAAACTCAGGAGGGTTTAGGTGAAGACTAATTAGTTATGAAATTTATGGGAAAATGGAAGCTTATGTTTCAAATTTACAAGTATTTTAAATAATAAAGTAAAATGAGGGGAGATATTCTGCTAGTGAATTGAAGAATGGAAGGGAATGATGAATTGCTATTCTACCCATGTGTTATTTTAGTCTTTGGGTGAATATAATTTGTATAATATGATCTTTATAAAGATCAGCCTAAAGAAATTAATCTGTGATGTTCCTCATATTTATTTGCATTTCAGGGATTAGCTGGCATAACAGAAAGAAACTCTGCAGGGCTACCGAGATCCAAATTTCAATTTTGTCTCAGACCCTTTACTAGTTGCATAATCATAGGCCCATTATTTAACATTTTGAAATTTAATTTTCCTTTCTGTAAATAATACATGTCTTCATCATGGCTATGAAGTTTAGATTATGAAGTATAGGCAAAACATGTCGAACACATTACTCTTTTCCAACCCCACATCTCAACCAGAAGCCATTTGGAGCAGGTGTAAAACTATCCTATCATGAACCTACCAACCAGGAGCATGCCAAGGCACTGGCGATGATATCAGGAATTTTCAGTACAGTTCTGAGGCTGGAACATCCGACATCATCATCTTAAAACCCAGCCTTGTGGTGAAAGCAGACGTCTCTCTGGGCACATCTAAGCCTCAGCTTGCTGAGGGATGGAGTACACAGTCTCATGAGGTTTCGTGTGTCCTATAATTCTTTGCACAGCAAGCTTTTGCCTTTGTTATTTTGTTCAAGCCACTGCAGCAGGCCTGACCCAATTTAGCTGTTACTATTTCCTTCTTGCAAAAATAAAGCTCAGAGAAGGCCAGGACTGTTGTGCTACTTCCATAACTCACCTAGTGTTTGCCTGCCTTCCCCCAGCTCCTGAGCACCTTAGGGCCCAGCTTACCCAGGCCCTCTCAGGAGCAAGTTTGGGTTGAATCTCAGGGATCTTTTATTTCTGCTACT
Source organism: Eptesicus fuscus (assembly GCF_027574615.1). Lineage (NCBI taxonomy): Eukaryota > Metazoa > Chordata > Mammalia > Chiroptera > Vespertilionidae > Eptesicus > Eptesicus fuscus. The sequence goes on along the minus strand of NC_072484.1, from coordinate 80,038,341 downwards.
CACTGTCCAGCCAATGAGCTGATTCAATGTTAGTTATAACAACTGCTTGCCTATTCTGTGTGATATGCAGGTCCTCTGCAAAGAGTTCCCATTTGGTCTCCAAAGTGATCTATATTTCCATTTGAGTCAACCTCAGAGCCTCCAGAAGGCATCTCAGGAAAGACTAAAGGGCAGGGCCATTTGCACAGTAGCATCCATTAATCAGCACATTGGCACAAACTGGTCTTCAGATTAGCTGTCTGTATCCTTAAAAATCTGAAAGTCAAACATGGAGGGAAGGGTCAGGATACAAGGATGGCACGGTTAGATGAGGGAGAGAGGGGGAAAAAGACATCTGGATTTGGACTCAGTCCTAGTGAGTCTCTGCAGTGGGTCAGGAGGAAGACCAGTGTCAGCATGAGGCCACTGGTTCCCGGAAGAAAGATACCATGTTAGTGTTAATTATGGGTGGTAGGAATATGGACAAATACTCCTTTCTTCTTCGTGTTTTAAAAATTCTCTAAAACTTCTAATGTGACAAATGTCATAAGAAAGGTATTCACTGCGCTCTCTAATAATTTTAAAGGTTGAATTTCTATGACGCCATGCCTGACCTTTTGTGGTTGAAAGGAGGACCTGAGTGACTGTCACAGGTATGGCTGCAGCCTCTGTATCCTTTACTGCCTGCTCCATGCTTTTCTTGGATTATAGCCACCTTTATTTGTGTGCCTTTGTGACACACATTTATCAATCATTCTACTTTCACCTCTTGAGCCCACTTTTCATCCCTTGAGATGCCCCACTTTAGGATGACACCTTCATTCCACCTTCTCTAGAAGCATCCATAATACAATCCTGGTTACTTAATTAAAAGGCTCTTCACAGAACATTTCTTTTTCCTGGGAGCATATCCCTGCATCCATAGATTGAAGTTGAGACTTAGTCAAGTTTTAGTGATTCAATGAAGTAGGACTCTCAGCCAGAAATCCATGGTTAACTGATTCAGTTCCTCACTATCTTCTTCTCTGGGAAGACACACATTGTCTGAACCACCTTGAACAGATAATTCTGGTAAAAAAAAAAAAACAAAAAACAAAAAAAACACCAACAACACATTTAAACAGACAGGACCAGTGTAGCTGTCTAGGTGGATCCAAAGCGCCTTTGTCCTTTCTGCAGCACTTGCCTGAGGCGATGCATTTCTGATTGGCAGTGTTTTGGTCAACCGTGTTATTTTAGCCAGTTTCAGGATGAATCCAGGTAGCACAACTCCAAATAAACAATTAAGTCATGATGCCAAAGATGTGAACTAGAGGTCGAGCTTGGATACCAGATATGTCAACCTTTCCTGTCCACAGTTTTCTCATCAGTAGAAAGAGGATAAAAGTTCCTGCCTACTTAATTACTCAACTTACGGTCAAGATCACATTAAGACTGTGAATATTGCAGTCCTCTGAAATTTAAATTGCTGTATACATGAATGGTACATTTATCAAAAGACTGGCCATTGCACAGTCTAAGTGAATGATTTTCAACAGGTGTGCTGTGGCACACTGGTATGCTGCAAGAATTTTTAAAGCATGCAATACGTGACTATTTAGTCAGAGGAACTAACCTCATTTCTCTTAGATTGCCAAAGGAAAGAATTACAACAGCAAACACAACAATAGCCACCTGGTGTGAATCAAAATCATACCTGCTTTTTTTGTCAGATAGGCAAAAAATACATATTTTTGGTGTGCTGGAAAATTTTAATAATTAGTTTATGTGTGCCATGGGATGAAAAAGGTTGAAAATACCTGGTCTAAAATGATCAATTAGAATCAATCTGATCAACCAAGGCTCAGAAAGAGAGAGCTGGTTACCATGTAAAACCAGCCCACGTAAGGGCCCTCCCTGGTGTCCAATTTTCCATTTTCCCCATTTTTACTCCTATTTAGATCAGGAAACATTGCAAGTGATTTCCATCTGATTTAGGAAAGTAATGGAGCAAAGAGACTATCCGTAAACATAAAGAATACAATGGGAAACATTATGTGTGTATATAAAGAAAAAGAAATAAAACCAGAGGAAAAACTTTACAGCTTGTCTCAATAGAATTATAAAATTAGTGGATGAAGAGTATGTTGTTACATTTTTATATTTGCATTTTGCCAATGGAAGGCCTCGTAATATTTTTACTGTACCTGTAGATTTTGTCTCTTCTGCCTGTCACATGGATTGAAAGCTGAGCCTTTGGCATTGGGGACTGCTCGGACGTGAGCTGATTCCAGGGATGGGCAGAAGTCTGAAGTGGTAATGGGCCCGACTTCTTTGACATCTTGGCTGGCACAGAGCTGGGCAGGTGCATAGCATCAGGTCCGATTGAACTGCTCATGCCCAGGATTCAGTCAGACTCTCTTAAAGATGCTCCTCTTGAGAACAAATTCTCCAATCACCATCCTCCTCAATGTACTCCATCTTTAAAAAGGAAACCTAAAAAAAAAACCCATGCAAATATATGTTAATTAAAATTAACATCATGGTTCTAATCTTGATGCCTATTATTTATTGCTCTGATATTGTCATTCTAATGTTTTTGGATGATTACCCTCTCAGTGCTTGATCTAGATCTGAAGGAAATTGCTTCTGCATTGCAATTGGGTTAATTTGTTTATCCAGTTTTCTAGGGATTGAATCCTCTATTCCCAACCTGCATATGTTGAAGCCCTAACCCCCAATGTGCCTGTGTTTGGAGATAGATCTTTTCAGAAATATTTAAGTTAAATGAGGTCATAATGGTGGGCCCTAATCTGCCAAGATTGGTGGTCTTATAAAAAGAAGAGAGCCTGGCCAGTGTGGTTCAGTGGTTGAATGTTGACCCAGGAACCAAAAAGTTTACCAGTTTGATTCCCAGTAGGGGTGGGCAGGAGGCAGCTGATGGATGGTTCTCTCTAATCAATATTTCTATCTTTCTATTCTCCCTCACTTTCTCTATAAAATAAATAACAATATATTTAAAAATAAAAGAGGGAGGGAGAGAGAGAGAGAGAGAGAGAGAGAGAGAGAGAGATCTCCTTCTTTGCCATGTGAGAACTCAGCAAGAAGGTAGCTGTCTACAAGCCAAGAAGAGAGTTTTCACCAGGAACCAAATAAGCGGAGACCTTGATCTTGGACTTTCCAGCTTCCAGATCTGTGAGTAAATAGACTTCTATTGTTTAAACCACTCCAGTTTATGGCATTGTGTTTTATAGTCTGAGTTGACTAGTGCACAGATAAATTGCTTGAGTTTATTTGTTTTCAATTAATTAAGAAGGATCAATTTGGTTATTCAATTATAAAGTCATTCTGTTTCCCAAATAAGCTACCTGCTTACACCATTCAGAAAACAAAAGGGTGGGTGATAGTCAGTTCTATAGCTTGATATCCAAATATGTCACCTAAGTTGACAATGTTTACAGTGATGAGTGTCAAGTTAGGCCTAGCTGAGTCCTATTCTAGAATGCTTGTCACCATGCCACAAACTTAGACACCATTAAATCCAGAGCCCAGTCAAAAGTGCCAATATAATACATCTAACCATGACTCAAAATCCAGAAACCACAAAGAGCAGATTGATAAATCACTATGTTAAAAAAATTTTCTGCACAACAAAAACAAAGCACAACAAAACCCTACCAAAAGGCAAATGACAAACCAGAAAAAAAGTATTAGGCAACTCATTTAACAGACCAATAATCTCATAGAAAAAAGTGGGAAAAACAAATGAACAGACAGTTCAGAGTTAAATAAATGTAAACATATTTTACATCTATGAAATTATCATTTCTACATTCCTCACAATAAGAGAAATGCAAATTTAAATTTTACTGATATGTTATTATTCGCCTATCACATTGGCAAAAATTTCAAGGCATTGGGGCAACAGGAAATTGCATTCATGATGAAAAGACAAATTAGCAAAAGCCTTTTTGAGAGTAAGTAAAAAATATCCCAAATTATAAGTATGCTAGAGGCCCAGTGCATGAAAATTCGTGCACTGGGGTGGGGGAGGTCCCTCAGCCCAGCCTGCACCCTCTCACAATCTGGGACCCCTCGGGGGATGTCCAACTGATGGCTTAGGCCCACTCCCAAGGGGGTTGGGCCTAAGTTGGCAGTCAGACATCCCTCTAACAGCCTGGGAGCCCTTGGGGGATGTCCAACTAACGGCTTAGGCCAGCCATGAGCTGGTTTTTGGTTGGGCGATACTCCCCCTGTGGAAGTGCACTGACCACCAGGGGGCAGCTCCTGCGTTGAGCATCTGCCCCCAGGTGGTCAGTGTGCATCATAGCGACCAATCGTTCCTGGTCGTTCCACTGTTAGGGTCAATTTGCATATTACCCTTTTATTCTATAGGATATCCTTCTTGATTCTGATGTTCATCTATGAAAATCAATACTGTAGTTTTCACAAGTGCAAAATGACTGTTGTCCAAAGTTATACATTTTAGTATTGTTTGTAAGAGTAAACAAATGGAAATAGCCACAGGGTCCACAAATGGGAAAGTGCTCAAATATATTGTGATATCATTAAACAACAGAATACACTGAAACTAGAAAGAGACGAATGAAGACCCTCCCAATGTAGTGATATGGGAAGATCTCCAAGGTATATTGTTGGCTGAAAAAAGCAAAGGATAAATATTCTTCTAGCTTCCAAAAAATGAAATTACACGGAACTAAATAAATCCTGAAGACATGCAAACTTGTCAGTGGCCTATTGGGATGGGTGGGTATGGGACCAAAGGAAGATAAGAAAGGGATTGAGACTTTTGACTCTGTACATTTTCTTTAAATAATTTTTTAAAACAATTCAAAAATGAATAAAACCACAAAGGTGTGTGTGTGTGTGTGTGTGTGTGTGTGTGTGTGTGTCGGGGGAATCCATGAGGGGAATCCAGAATTTCCCTCAGAAACATGTTCTACTTTGTTCTATTTTCTGATGTGAAGTTCTTCATTACAGCTATTTTCAGTAGTTTCAGGGTAATAACTTTATTTGGCAGTTTTACAAAATACATATAGAACAGTTTGTCACCACATATCCTAAAAGTATAATATTTAAAAGAAATTTGGCCAAGAAACTGGAAAATATAATTCCAGGATAATCTTGCCACAGCTTAAAATGTTTTTAGTTGCTGAGTTTCTATGGCATGATATAATGGAAATGATGCAGTCCTTAGAGACAAACCACACTGGGGTTCAAATCTGCCACAAACAAACCTGCATTATTGGGTGAATACCTTCACTTCTAACACATCAGCTCCTGCTTTTAGAGATGGTCACAGTAGTAATACCCATAGTAGTGGTATTGAGTATCCATTAGAATCATTCAGGTTAAAGATCTCACATTGGCAGACTTATCATAGATAAGCTATCATTAGATGATTTTTATATTGATTGTCTTTGTGAAAATTCCATAAAGCCAGTAGGTATCCTATATAATAATAGACAAATATGCAAATTGACCATACCTCCCACACACCCACAAGCCACGCCCACAAGCCACGCCTACCACCCAATCAGAACGAGCATGCAAATTAACCCAAACCAAGATGGCTACAGCCACAGAGAGCAAGGTTTCCTAGGTAACAGAGGAAGCCAAGCTTTCCGCCTGCCCTGGCCAGGCCTAAGCCTCCACTCAAGCTACAAAGTTTCAATTATAGAAGGTAAACAAATTCAAACAAATGGCGGCAGAATGGAGCTTGAGAGAGCAGGCCAGGGTTGCCGCCGGCCGGGCCCACCCACTTAAGGCAACAAAGTTTCAATTATAACCCCAACACAAATGGCTGCCGACCTCAGAGGGAGCCCCAGGCTTGGCTCCGCTCCAGGCTACAAAGTTTCAATTGTAGAAGGAAAATAAATTCCAGATACCAGGGCCTCTGCTTGGGTCGCCAGGGGGCATAGCCGGTCTGCAAACCACCACAGGCCCCTCGCTCAGGCCACCCCACACCCCAAGGGAACCCCCACCTGATCCGGGACGCCCTTCAGGGAAATCCAGCTGGCCCCCACCCCTGTACCAGGCCTCTATTTTATCTAATAAAAGAGTACTATACAGATTGATCATCACTGCAACACACAATATCGCTGCCCCCATGTGGTCAAAGATCCTACCCCCATGTGGACACAAGATGGCCACCACAAGATGGCCAGCAGGAGAGGGCAGTTGGGAGGCACCTGGCTTGCAAGGGAGGGCAGTTGAGAGGGACCAAGCCTGTAAAGGAGGGCAGTTGGAGGTGATCAACCCTGCAGGAGAGGGCAGTTAGGGGTGACCAGGCCGGCAGAGGAGGGAAGTTGGGGGCAAACAGGCTGGCAGCAGAATGGTTAGGGGGTGATCAGGCTGGCAGGCAGAAGCGGTTAGGGGCAATCAGGAAGGCAGGCAGGCAAGCAGTTGGGAGCCAGCAGTCCTGGATTGTGAGAGGGATGTCCGACTGGGGCCTAAACGGGCAGTCGGACATCCTGCAAGGGGTCCCATAGGGAGAGAGTACAGGCTGGGCTGAGGGACAACCCCCCTCCGTGCACGAATTTCGTGCACCGGGCCTCTAGTTAGCAATATAAAGGCGGTCTACAGAGGTCAGCAGCATCTCACCTACCTGGAATTTTGTTATCATGGATCTCACTCACTCTCAAGAACACAGAAACAGAAAGAAGCACACAATGGCTCTCAGTAGCAAAATAGATTCCACAAATATCTGTATGAAAGTTTGAGCTTTTGACTCTTAGAGGAGCCCCTTGCAAACCGCGCATGGAGCTGATCTGGCTTGGATTTCATGGCAGTGGGAAGAACAGAATTAGAGAAGGAACTGACACAGTGACAGACTGCCCAGTGCAAGTGACAGATCATGGTCTGAGAGAAGAGCTATCCTATCTAAAAAGAGGGAATATGCTAATTGACTGCCCCACCCTCAAAGATGGCGGCACCCACAACCAATAAGGAGGGAATATCCTAATTGACTGCCATGCCCTCAAAGATGGTGGCACCCACAGCCACAAGATGATGGCGCCCAGTCCCCTCAGCCCTGCCAGGGCGGCAGGCACATGGCAAGGCCAGGCCTGCCCCCAGGCAGGCTCGGCCACTCTGTGCACCTGCCTCCAGAGTGCCCCAATCCCCTCAGCCCCCCAGCCGCCCAGGGCTGGCCCGAGGCACAGGCAAGCCTCAGATGGCAGATGCCCAGCCACCCAGGGCTGTCCGAGGCTCAGGTAACCAGAGCCGGCTGAGGCTTGTGCTGCTGGCAGTGGCAGCAGCAGAGGTGTGATGGGGCATTGCCTTCCCCTGGTCGCCGGGTCGCCTCCTGCCCCTGAGGGCTCCCAGACTGTGAGAGGGGGCAGGCCGGGCTGAGGGACCCCCCCACTACAGTGCATGAATTTTCATGCACCAGGCCTCTAGTCTATAATAAAGCAAATACAAGATCTTAAAAGAGTAGCAGGTGAGTGCTTTTTATCCAGGAACACATATGTACATACCCAAATAAGTTGTGAAGACATTGTTTCAGGCCATGTCCACAGCAAGTATTTATGCATTAGGCTTAGGTAGAGAATAAGAAAACCTTTCATTTAAAATGGTTAAAATAAAAAATAAACATTGATGCTTAAATACCTACTTATGTAGATAACTCAACTCTCTTAAATTACTCATTCCCTCTGTGTTTTCACCAAGAACTAACATTTCTCTGCAGTCAGTACCTAAAGGCTTATTAAAAATAGGAACTCTAACGGAAAAGTCTGGGCTGAGATGAATACAAGCATTTAAATATAATTCAAAATAAGAAAGCTGCACAGTAAATGGGATATTGTTCTTATGTGCTCATGGAAACCCTAGTAAATAAACAGAACCAAGTTACCTGTCCTGCCTTTGATTTAAGGCTTATGCATATGCTTTTCAACAGGAAAATATCACACTGTAATATTTTCCACCAGGCTCTCTACTCGAGTTATTCCTTCTTGTTTAGAGTTTTGGAAAATCCAAGAGCTGAACAATGACTTTTGCAAGTTGCAAATTGCTTTAAGGGCAAACACTTCAGTTGTTGTGTGTGTAACTTGGTAAATGATACTCTTTTTCAAAGCCATGAAACAGAGGTTTTAATTCCTGTTGAGCTTTTGTTTATGAGACATCAGCATAATGAGGGGACTTGCCCCCCAAACTTTGCTGCCACCCACTTGGGATAACTACAACTCTCTCAGCAAAAGAACCACAAGAAATTCTGCCACATTTTCCAAATAAGCAGCAAACTGTCACTGCACCCTCCGAGTCACATATTTTGTGGATGACACATGTGGCTACCCTCTTTTGGGTCAACATTCCTCCTGTATTATGTGGAGTTCCCAGTTACTCTACAAACAGTCATGCCTCTCTCATGGCTGCTGACCAGAGGAATGGAAGGACCAGATCCAGGAAGTGTGCATATCATGAAAAGGGAGAAGCTGCTTTCATTATGAGTATCATCACTGTACAAACAAAATAATAATGAAGACTCATCTCATACTTGTTCATTGAATTCCACTCCAAGAATAGAGTACTGATCCATATTCTCTGAGCTCCTTGAATTGATGGGTGGCAGTTGTGTGTGTATGGGGGAAGAGGTTTGGTGGGGGCAGGCAGGGGACATGCCACCAGAATCATTTAGGGCCTCTTCCCAAGTACTCTTGTATACCTCTATGCCTTTAACCTCAACCCCACTCTATTTGAATAAACTCTTGTAAGGAAGTGGATTTAGGGGGGAAAAAAACACCTTCTCAAATAATTCTGAAATAGTAATAATAAGTGTGTAATATAGTATCAGTAACAATCCATACCATATACTAGCAAACATTTATTAAATGCATTTGATGTTCTGGACACTCTCCTAACTTTACCCTTTCCTCTGGTTTCAACCTTTTCTCTGTGATTCATAAAATGAGTTGATGTTATAGTTTGGAGATTAACTACATGAGGCCATCTACATTCTTTTCCTTATCCCCTGGGATAATGTTTTATATTTTCATGAGAAAACATAGTGTGCTGAAAAAACACTTTCTTGTGTGCTGTGTGTGGCTTTGAATTAAAACATTATCCGGAGCCTCGTTTTTCTTACTTATGGCACTTAGAAATAATATAAGCTTCTTTTTCTAAATTGATATAAGTTACTATTATCATAGTGAAATGGTTAAGGGTGTGATTAAGAAAGCAGAAAACTTAGGGCTCCAACCAGAAATCAAATTTTACAAACCAAGAGGGTTTGGCTGAACCTTGTCTGGGTTGAATATCAGGAAGTACAAGGAAATGTACACTACTTCTTTCCTCTTACAGGTTTCCAGGAATAAGCCCCATGAAAATCACTGAATAGAACATGGTTGTGTCACCAAGATAGTGCTAAAATTCTGGATCAAAACTTAGAGACTAGACTATGATGGGACACTGGGAGCAAGTGTGGAGGAAGGCAGAGGGAACCTGGAGTGGGTTCATGGAGGTATGAATGAGTTAGGTCTGGAGGGTAGCAGGTGGAGGGGAAGGGATATGCTTTCAGGAACAGCATTGGTGGAGGTGGGAGGGAAGACTGGTGGTGCTAAGTAATCCTCGGATTACTCCCAGAGCTGACCCTTTATACAGATACAGAGAAAATATATTCAGTTACAGTATGCAGCGAGTATATTTGTGCAAACTTACAGTGCCAGGAAAGTATGTGCTTCTGTGTAAGTTGTATCTAGAGGAAGTATTACTGGAGGACAAAGGACAGGGTGTTCTAATTCCTGTACCCTTTAATATCTAGCATCATTTCAAGCATAGTGGGAAGAACTCAGTTCACATGTACACATGAATTGGAAACATCAGATTTGATAGGCTTGCAGGTGGGATGTGGTGATAGACCTGAAATTTGGGGCTTTGCAGGTGCTGGGCAGAGGCAGATCTCTGGGTCAAATGAGATGGAGGAACAGTGCTGTGTGGAAGGGGATTGGGGACCATCATAGAAAACCAGTTCTCTACCTATTTTCCTAGGGCACGACCCTACTGCAGTTTCATAGCCCTGAGCCATCCACCTTTGATGCTGGGAAATGTGTATCTTTCCCACGCACTCATCCCCCAACCCTAAATGCCTCTCATTAAAAGTAGACCAAAGTTGAAGCCGGGTGGTGTGATTAATATCAACCTGTCTGGAGGGCACCTCCATCACCCCACAGTCTTCCCATTTTTCTTCGATGCTGAGAAAATGCTTTTCACAGCTATGATGACACAGCCAGAAATATCACCTTTTGAAGACATCGTAACTGTGAGATATGACACTCTTTCGGCTGTTAGAAGGTTATTTGCTGTAGCCATTAAATACAGCCCTGTCACTCCCACTCACCTGAGCCATATTTCCTCCCTCAATAGATTATCCATAAATATAGGCTCAGGTACAAATAGGAATAATGAACATTCACAGCTAAAGAAGACATACACAGCCAAATTCTGCCGTAGAGAAAGCTTTCCCTCTAGGAAGGGAGCGATGCTTCCCTGGAGTTGGCTCAGCAAAGCCCAGAGGCCAGGTTTCCGGGAGGGTCTCAGAGTCTGAGGCCAATGTGACTTCTCCAATATCCCAGCAATGCAGAGCCCATGTATCCAAAATTCCAAGGGTATACAAGCTGCCCACTTGGTGGTCCAACCTACTTTGCTGCCATTTGGTTAATTAGAATGACTTAGTTATAACAGCTTAGTTAGTATTGAACTCAGGTTAATAATAATATTGGTAATAATGATTACATCCGTGCAGATTCTACCATTTCCAAAGCACTTCACAGGCCAGTAGTATATTCATTTAATCAAATATGTACAGACATACCTCGTTTTATTGTGCTCCACAGATGTGGTTTTTACAAACTGAAGGCAAGATCTTCTACCAGTAAAAAGATTAGGACTGACTTTGTTGAGATATTTGTTTTATTATGGTGTTCTGGAAGTAAACCCATGATGTCTCCAAGGTATGCTTGTATAATCTCTCTATATAAAGAGGTAATATGCAAACTAGCCAGGATGCCATAACAGTCCCGACTGGCTCAGAAGGAGGCTGTGCGCGCAGATGGGCGGTGAGGCAAGCCACGAATGGTGCAGGCCCGGAGTGGACACGCACACAGGGGGGCCTGCCCCAGCTGCCGCAGCATGGCTGGAGCAGGCCCAGAGCAGACACACTGTGGCGCGCACATAGTTCCCTCCCGCCCATCTGCGCGCACAGCCTCTGACCACTCATTGGCTAAACTCCCTGTACGCCACTCACAGTGTTCTTGGTAACTTGGGTAATAAGAATCCAAGAAGGTGACCTAGGGTTTTTCCACCTCACTCCTGGAGGAAAAAATGAAAGTCTGCTGCTGGAGGGGCTAAGAAATGTCATATCCTCCCCTAGCAGGTTTGGCTCAGTGGATAAAGCCTCAGCCTGTGGACTGCAGGGTCCGGGTTCGATTCTGATCAAGGGCATGTACCTAGGTTGCAGGCTCCTCCCTGGCCGGGGCCCAGGTCAGGGCTCATGCAGGAGGCAACCAATTGAAGTGTCCCTCTCACATTGATGTTTCTCTCTATCTTTCCCTCTCTCTTCCACGCTCTCTAAAAATCAATGGAAAAATATCCTCAGGTGAGGATTAAAAAAAAAAAAAAAGAAGAAGAAAGAAATGTCATATCCTATGAAAGAGACATCTTGAAAATGCCTAAGGAAAGTTGTCATTTTTTCGTGGTGAAGGGACTGGAGTCTGTGTTGATGAAAACACCTTGGTGGCTGTGGCAGCCAGCAGTGGCAGCAGCAGCGGGGTGATGGGGGTGACCCACGCCTTCCCCTGATCAGCCTGGTCACCTTCTGCAGAGGGAGGCCAGACTGCGGCTTAGGCCTGCCCTCTGAGCGGGTCTAAACCATCAGTAGGAAATTCCCTGAAGGCTCCCGGACTGTGAGATGGGGCAGGCTGGGCTGAAGAACCGCCCCCCAGTGCATGAACTTTGTGCACTGGGCCTCTAGTGTGTGTGTGTGTGTGTGTGTGTGTGTGTGTGTGTGTGTGTGTGTATAAATTGTTGTTGTTTTTCTAACCCAGATGGTTTATTAAATATCTTATGTGTGCTTAGCACTTTCTTAGAAAGCTGGTGAAATACAGAAAAATGTAGAAAATATGTAGCAGTTTAGCATCAAACTAGGGCCAAAACCTTGTTAAGAGAGTAGATCTTAAATGTTCTCACCACACATATAAAATTATAATTATTTGAAAGATGGATGTGTTAATTAACCTTATTGTGGGAATCATTACACAATATATATGTGCATCAAATCATCATGTTGTACATCTTAAACCTACACAATGTTGTATGTCAGTTATCTCTCAGTAAAGCTGGAAAAAATAGAGCAAAGGATAAAACAAAGAAAGTGTGTGTAAGTGGCACACACTCATTATATGTATATATACAGACATATATAATTTATATTCATTCATTATAGAAATGTGAATTAAGCAATATGAAATACCACTTCTTTTTTTTCCCCTCAAACTGATGGACAAAGATTTTGAAAATGAAAGTAAGCTTAATATTTTTGTGACCAAGGTTTGTGTGATACAATTCTGGAAAATTTTCATTGTCATTCTAAATTATGGAAGCCACTTTGGTCTATCAAATGCCTATGAGAAATGCATTATTTCTTTAATAAAAGACTACATGAAATCAGGATATGGATTCCAATGAGAAAATGGTACAGAGTTTCTGGTGCGTAATGTTTTATTTATAAGAAAACAAGAGTTTTTAAAAAATAGTTTATATATTAAGAGTGTTCATAAATCCACATGAAATCTTTCAATTAATTAAATGCTAATAAATCCACTAATTCTAAAAATTAAGCATCAAATTAAAATCAAATGAGACTAATAGAAACATAAAGAGATAGTTGTGTGTTCAAGAATACCTCTCCTTCCCTCACTCCCTCCCTCACCACCCCGTCTCTCAAAAAGCACTAGAGTATTGCTCATGATGAAAGAGAAACACTCCCATAGGAATGTAAATTTTAAAAGCTTGTGGCAGAATTTGGCAACATGGAAAGTACTTAAAATTGTAAACATGCTTTGACAGAGAAGTCTCATTGTAAGGAATTTATCCTAAAGAAATAATCAGATAAATGCTCAAAGATGTTTGTGCAAGGGTGTTCATTGAAGTGTTGTTAATAGTATTGAGGAATTGGAAATAAACTAAATCTTCAACAGTGGAGAATTAGTTTAAAATTTATGCTATGTGGAGTAGAAAATACTATGTAGAATGAAGCTGTGTTAGAATTTATAAGTGCATTCACTGAGTTTACTGAAAAATAAGATAATCATAACATATTTAATGAATATTAAACTGCAATGTCGTATGTTTAGTATTATTCTTTTGTCATCAAAACTATACAAATGTACCAATATATCCAAGCAGAATCAACTGTCAGGGATAATATACATCAAGAGGCTAACACTACAAATACTTTTTTTTTGCTTTTATTATATTTCTACAGCACATGCATATTACTCAGCATCTCCTGTGAGCTCCTGCCCTTGTTTAAGCTACTGTCACCTCTTACCTGACATGTTCACTTGGAACCCCCCAAATGTAGATGTGGGGACAAGAACTGGAGAGCAAGTACAGGCATCCCCAACTTTTCAAAAATTCTCTTTAGGATGCTACACTTTTAAGACCTACATCAGTACAGTAAAACCTGCTTATAATGGACTAATTTGGGTGAGGGGGTGTCCGTTAAAGACAAAAGTCTGTTACATAATAAAGTAGGTTTTCTGAATATGTATGTTAAAAACTTGACAAATTAGTTAACCTGTTTTTACCTATGCAGACATGTTTGTGTAATTAAAATGAAGTATGTATGAAAAGTTTCATTTCACAGAAAAGTTTCCTATATGTATTACAGTTAAATTTTTACTGAATAGGTCTAGTAAATGCATGCATTTGCCAGTCACCACAAATAAAAAATGCACAAGGCTGGGGCCTGGCTTATCTCACGTGCTAGGAACACCTGGCTTAAAACTGGGAACGTGGACCACGTGCTGGGAACACGGGCCACGTGCCTTAAAAACCACAGACAGTCACGCCCCGCAACAGAAGAACCAATCACTGCAGGCTATTTGGTGTGATCACGTGCTAATCATTCGCCGAAAATTGCTTACCAGCCGTGACTTCTTGGTCTTAAATATGTAGACTATAGTGGTAGATATGCAATATTTATGTCTGCGAAATTACTGCAGCGTTTTTTCCAACATATGGCCTATTTGCTAAAATTTGTTAAAAAATAAGTGAGTAACAAAAAATTATCCTGTTAATTTAATTATAAGCAAATCTCGGTAAAAGGTAAAAGCATTTTAAAATGAACAAGGTGTTCATTTTCACCTATGACATATGGAGCGGAAGTTTTGCCAGTTAAATCCGAAGTGCATGAAGTCGACGTCCTCAAAATCCACTGTTCACTGCACTTGTTCTCTCTCACCACAAGCAGTCTGAGGAGGAGGCTCACTTTTACGGTAAAAGACGTGAAAGACGGAAAGCGCCGACGGCGTTGGGGTGTGCTTTGCAGCACATCACCAGAAAAGCCGGCACCTGGTGCAGTGTGCACGGTCCTCCAGGCTCCCGGGAAACGGCCCACAACGCGCAGCATCACCCCCCAGAGCTCTGCGCTGTGTCTGTGAGCATCTGCACTGTCTCCATCCATTGTGTGCATCCGGTAGCAAGATGCGTCCTAAGGTAATTGCTTCTTCGCTTTGTGTCAGTTTGGCTCATGAAAGATGTAATAGAAACCCTATACTTGCAGGTGGGATTGGGGGGGGGGGAGGGGTGATCTGGGAGGCAGAAAATCTCTAAAGGAGAAAAGGAGATAAAGTGTGTTAACACTTTGGGTGACGCTGTGTGCAACTTGGGTACAATACCACTGTGGGCCTGTGAATGAGCCTCCGCTGCCGACGGAGGGCCAGGAAAGCCACTGAGGGCTGGGAAGGTGAGGCATGTATCCGTCAGTTTGCATCCCTGCTCGGTTGAGGGTTGCTCCTGGGTGTCAGACTTCTGGTGGTTGGTACTTTTCAGCTGCCAAGTGTGTGGAGGAAAATCCTCAGTCAGAGAACCTGACCGGGGGTGGGCTGGAGGAGTGCTGTGGGAACTTTCCATCGCAGTTGTAGCTGAACCCCCATGTAGGCCCCAGGAATGTGACACAGAGCATCATCTGCCTGGTATCCCTAGATTCCTGTCACAGGGTCTCCAAAGGTCTACCTGCCTCCACCCTTGCCCCACAGACTCAGCTCAGCCGCCCAAGTGATTATTTTAAAACTCAAGTTGTAACTATTATGTCACACCTTCGCTTGAAACCCTCCAACAGCCTCTCAAATCACTCACCAAAACAAACTAACGAAAACAAAAAGCTTAAATAGTCCACAAGGCAGTCCCTGATCCATCAACCCATATCTGTCTTCTCACTGGCCTCACAATTAGCCACAGTGGCCCGCAGATGATTGTTTCTCCAAGAATGCACCAACCCCCGGGCCTTTGCACCAGCTCCCTCACCTCCTGGAAGGCTTCTCTCTCCAGAGATGCACACTTCTCTCTCACTTCCCTCGGTTTCTGCATACATGCCGCCTTCTCGAGCAGCCCTCCCTTGCTTATTCTATGTAAAAGAGCAGCTCTCTCCCTCTGCTGCCCTCTATTCCTTTGTTTATTTTCCTTATAGCCCTAATCATCATCTGACAAACAACATCCCTTTCTTTCATTTAAAAAAATGTATTTCCCCGTGTCCGCCCACCAACAGTAGACTGTAAGCTCTGTTAGGACAGAGCTGTGCCTATCTTTGTTCTTTGACTGGTGTTGTTTTCATTATGATTTCCCCCCAGTGCCTGGACTTTTACCGTCCCTTAATTTAATAAGTGCTTCATATTGAGTGATGAATGAATGGATGGATGAATGAACCAGCCAAAGACTAATAACTTCCAAGGGAAGGATAGCTGGAGATAGAGAACATTCCTCCAGGATCCAATTCCTACCTTGGTGTTTTCTGCTTAGCAGGGCCACTTGTATTAACCCTCTGTGACCTTGACAATTCTGCTGAGTCCTGCTGGTTGCTTTGCAGCAGACATTCTGAAATGCAGGTTTCTAGGTTGCCTAGGTATATGGTATCTGCCAGTGTTCATTTCAGTTTCCGAGTTCTCCATGCTATCTGCTCCCAGGACCCTCCAAACCCTGGAATCACAGGTGGACTGCAGCTCCCATCAACATGACCTTCCTAGGTCATCAGTTCCCATTGGGCAGGGCACGTGTTCTCAGTACAATCTTGGGACAAGTTCTCAGCAACCCTGTGCTTGGCTTCCCGTCAGGCCAAGGGAAAGAACTGGTGTGCTTTACTAGCCTTGTAGTCCAGACCCGACAACATGCCCATCCATAAGCCAATGCAAAATCATCCTTCCATCATCACCTTTTCCAGAATTGCTTGTCCTGGATCCCTACCCCAACCTCCACCTTACACCACTCACTGCCATGGCTGCTTAGGAAACAGGAGGTCCGCCCACAACCCTCTTCCTCCAGGATTCACCTAAATTAATAACAAGGCTGCACACTGAGAAGTGATAATGTCTTCTCTCAGAAGAATGTGGAATGTTTGGGAATATGCTTGGGTAACCCATCCCCAGCACCCAGAGACCCAGGATACTCATTTACCCAGGAGAGGAAAGAGGTTGGGGTTGGAATTCCCCAGTATGCCTCATTGTAGGGAGCTGCAGAGTTGAAATTTCTGTTTAAATCAGTGGCATTTAAGCATATTTGGTGATGTGTACTTCTGTTTCAGCAATTTTCAACCAGTACACCATAGCACACTGGTGTGCCACAAGAATTTTTAAAACATGCAATACCTGACTATTTAGTCAGGGGCACTGATCTCTTTTCCCTTAAACTGTCAAAAAAAAAAAAAAAAATGACAGCAGCCAACACAACAATAGCCATTTGGTCTGAAGAGATCAAAATTATATATTTTTTTCCCAAAAGTGGCAAAAAGTAGATTTTTTATTGTGCCTCAGAATTTTAGTAATTAGTTTATGTGTACCATGAAATGGAAAAGGTTGAAAATCGCTGTTCTATTTGGATTTATTCCATGTATTTCACCCCATTCTTTAGGCAGTAAATGAATGCTGATGCCAAAATCCATTTTTGATACATTATATTATACTTTAGTTTTAGATTCAAGTTGTGACTGAATTTTCAACAGATTGCTAGTATAATTTGTTTCTTTCTCTACCTCTCATAACTGAATTCTGTTATTAATATGAATCATATGAAAACATTAGAAAAAATAAATATTTCTATAGACTTTTAACTCTGCCCAAGTGCCTATAAGGAACTCTCCTAGGGACTTACAGTGTTCAGGCATTTTCCTAATGTTCCAAGTAGGAAATGATCAATGGATTTCTCTGTAGGTTTATTCTCAAATAATTTGGGGTTTGTATAAAAGTCACTCCATGAATTTTTATTATATCCTGTAACTTACACAGATTTCATTTGGGCAATATTCTGACCTTTTGCAATTTTGGGCTGTTTGTGACAATTAGCTATACAATGTGAATTTAAATGTGAGAATAAACACTTTTTTTCAATGTAGATTCAAAACCACAAACACTAAATTTTACAGAAATAATAAATCATCCATAGAATAATTTACTAGCACTATCTACATGCTCACTTTTGTGTTTCTTCTTAATACCATTCAAATAATTTTTCCTCTCCCTTCCCTTCTGCATAATACAATTCAACCTCACATCCAACTCTGTATGTAAGACTGTGCTTGAGCCTTTCAGATATACATGAATAAGACACAGGTTTTAATTTCAAGAAAACTAGTTCCTCTCTGTTCTCAGAGACATGGTTTGTTTTATCTAAGAAACCACTTTGTGTAGAGTTCACAGCTAATAATAAAACATCCTGCTAATTATTAAATGCTCATTTCATGCTAAGTACTTTGCATGTGTTATATAATTTCCTTCTCATGCCTATGAAATAGGCACTAACCCCCCCTTTAGCAGATGAAACAGCCAAGGAATCTTCCCTGTTGGGTTTGATAGAGAGAATCTGACTTCTGTCCCTGGCCATTCTTGATGAAGCTCTCTTCACTAAGTTGTTTGTATATTTATTGAAAAATGTTTTTCATCTCCTGTTCTGTGCAGAAGGTACATCAGGAGCTATTTCAGGAGCTGCAGGAAACACAGGGATGAATAAGATTCAAACCGTTTCCCCAGGATTCAAAATATAATTGTATGTATTATGAGGTGACACAAACTTCAGAAACAGTGACATCCTAAAATCTTAATGGTGTGACTCTCGATTCCAATAATTACAGGCTGCTGTTGTTCCTTGTGATTAAGCCCCTGTAACGCAATAGGAAGTCCATGCCTTCTCGCCACAGTGCTCGGTGAGCTCTTCCATGTGATGCTTTCAGATTGCAGACTCCTTTCACCTGTGGTTTTGCCATTCTTTGTGCTTTCGAGTTATTCCCTTCTAGCTGGTGGATGGCGAAAAGGAGAGGATATGGACCAGGCCATGGTTACACATCACTGTCTTCTACTGACCAGAACCAGAGTGTGGCCCTATGAGATTTCAAGGGTGGCTGGAATATGAAGTCTCACTGTGTGCACAGAGGGAACAGGAAATGGGCTATAATGAGCACCTAGTGATCTCTCAATTGGCCCACTCCTTTGAGCATCGCATGCCCTTTCACTCCTCCACAGAACACTTGTTCCAGCCCCATGGAGTCACCCAGAGTCCAGCTCATTGCTCAGGAACTCCGGGTGATGCACACCCTACCCACGAGGTCCCAGGCTGACTCCCTGTGATCTGGTGACTTATGAACTCGGAGAACAAGTGTTCTGCCCTCTCACCCCCACTCCACCCTCCACCCCCAATGTACATTGTAAAGTAGGGACAAGATGACAGCTATTAAAAACTCCCATCTGCCAAGTTCCCCAGCAGTTGTGAAATCCTGCTGGGCGGTCCTTATAAAGGGTCCTCTCCAGGGTGAGGAAGGCTGAAGCTCGGGATGAGACTTGATTATGTCTCTGGGAATAATCCCCTGGGGCACTGATTGTGGTCAGCCCCTCTTTGAACATTTTTCCTGTGACCCCTTCTGAAGTTGGTGTTGGGGGTGGGGGGGTTTGCCTTCCCTGAGGGCTATGGAGCATTTGTTGCCTATTTCCTGCTCATGCCAGTTTGGGGGCTCAAAGTTTATTTTATGCTAAAGGAGTCACAGTTGTCTTTCACAATACAGGACCCTTAACCGTGGCAAGTTCTGGCCTATTTGCTTCCAGTAACTTAAGTCTGTGTTAGTAGCCAATCCTCAGTCTCTTTTCTAGTGGTGATTCTCAAGCCCAGATTCTTTCTTCCCCCTCCCATGTGACTTTCTCTATAAACTGAGTGGACAGTAAACCTGAGGGTGTGGTGTGAGGACCTAACTTCCTTCATCTGATCTTTAGAAGTTGTCTGAGTTTCTTTGCGTTTCAAATAAAAAGGCACAAGCTTTTCTTCAAAAAACAAAACAGAAGAAAACTCAAACCAACAAACAGAAAAAGATACTGGCCAAGTTTAAAACTAGGCCGTTTTCTAGTACATGGTGACCACTCCAGAGCCAGTGCCTCTTGCCTGCAGCAGGCAGGGTGAGACCCACCTCGTCTCAGGTTCAAAAAGCCACATAAAATAGATCAATCTGTGGAGAGAAGGGAGACATTCATTAAAAAAATTAAAAAATAATTCCTTCTTATATATTTTCATATTGCAGCATCTTTCAATATGCCTAAAGAGTTAATCACTCATAATGACAGGAAGGAGTGAATGAACAAATCTTATTGAAAATTTAGGGAAATTCATTCCTTTGTGTTGGTAATTCACAAACATAGAATTGCCATTCCTCAGTCTTGCCTCCCTGCCCCTAAACTGCTCCTCTGTTACATTCCCTAAATTCCTCCATTAGTCATTTTCTTTGGCAGGCAATGGGCTTTGGGAAGGTAGCACTTGAAGACATTGTCATCTTAAAAATGCATTATAAAGAGAAAGGATCCTACTAGATGAGCTCTAAGCCCCATACCCCTACACTTGCTACTCAGCTGAGGCCTTGGTCGGGAAGTGGAGGATGCCTGGGTGGTAGTTTGTGGGCACAAGGAGGCATAGGCAGAGGAGATGAAGGTGATGGAGAATTTGGCATTTTTCTGGAAATGGTCCTAGAGATGAGCCTCCCATTTTTGGAAGACAGCACAATGCAGTAGGAGTGCTGACTTTGAAGACGCTACGTTTTGTTGGCAGACCAGGTCTGTTTATGAGCTATCTAACCCCGGCCAGGTTTCCTGGCCTCCCTCCTGCTCGTTGTCCTCATCTGTAAGATGTGGGATAATGATGACACAGTCTCCGTAGCATTATTAGAAGGATCAAATAGACTAATGGATGGGAAAGTGCTTTTCAAATGGCAAAGCAGTTTCAAATGGGAGTAGTTATTATAATTGGCCCTCAATAAACGCTCTCTGATAATAATGGTCAGTTTTTAATCACATTTTTTCTTCCCTGAAGGATTGTGGATATAGGACATCAATCCCACAGAAACGGGGCTTGTTGTGGGCACCCTCTCTACTTACCCAGTTCAGAACATTACTGAAGTGGGAGCAGAAATCTTTCTCTAGCATTTTGTCAGGTTAGAACTTTGTTCTCTGATACAGCATACGGTATCCGTGTGACAAAATGCAAAGAGCACTGTGTTGGGAGTTCCACCAGGCACATTTTTCTCTTCATTATTGTGTTCATTCATGCCTCAATTCAGCAGATATTGCTGAAGATCTCTGATCTGTCAGTCGCTGGCTAGTATGCTGTAATAGCAGACTTGAATATTTTAATCCCACTCCGATATTAATAGCAACTTGAGTCACTTAAACTCTTACTTTGTTGGTGATCAGCCCTGCCCTGTCTTTCTCAGACAGATTTTATGGGAGAAGAGCTTGGAGAGTGCTTTGCAGAAATAAAAGGGCTAGACAATTATGAGGTGCTAGGGTATTATTAGCATTTGTTGAATAGCCATTGGCCTATGGCATGGCTTCTGTGCTCAGGTAGGACAGTCACAAAGAAACACTGATCCTAAAGAAAGAGGGACTCTGGTTAGGTTTTAATGACATTCTGTGGAATGCCAAAAAACGAGCCTGAGATTCTTTCATGATTGGGTAAGGTGTGAAGTTACAGCTTTGAAAGAAGATGAGAAAGTGCATCTCAGGAGTAGGTCGGGGAAAATGGGTGTGGAGACTGGTTAGTTTTTAACGTGCTGCCTCCAGGAGTGGGCAGCCTGTGAAAGGTGAGCCGGGTGAGCATTCTGGGAACCTGGCTATAGCACAGCAACATGAAATTAGCTTTGGTAGTAATATTAGTTAGCACTTAGACCACACTTTGTTTTCAAAGTACTTTACAATGGTTCGTTAGGTAATTACATTCCTGTGAATTAGGTCAGCATGGCTATTTCTTTCTCCCTGTTAATCCCCTCTCCTCCTCAGCTACCTGAGGCCCTTAGTCAGCAAGTCAGACTTTCAGCCTTCAGTTAGGTGTGTCTCCCTGAAAGAATGCATTGGCTTTAAAGGGCAGAGTTAAGGAATGGGTCAGTGATACTCAAGTATCTTCCCATTTTTAATGCTGCATGCAGTCTTACTTAACTAACTTTAGCCTATGGAGAACTAGTCGTAATATCTTTAAAGAGTCACTTTCACGCCTCACCTTTGCTTCCAATAAGAGGTAAACCTGTACCACAGATTTTTTTATTCATGTTTACTGATAGGCACTTGGGCTGTTTCCATATCTTGGCTATTGTTAATAATGCTGCAATATATTCTATATATATTCAATATATATAGGGGTGCATATATTCTTTCAAATTAGTGTTTCTCAGAAGTGGGATCGCTGTGATACATTTACATAATGGAATACTACTTGGCTGAAAAAAAAAAGAAGGAACTCTTACCTTTTGCAACAGCATGGATGGACCTGGAGATTACTATGCTAAGTGAAATAAGTCAGTCAGAGAAAGAAAATGCCATATGACCTCAATTATATGTGGAATCTAGTGAACAAAATAGACTGACAAATGAATAGAAATAGAGGCATGGGTACATGGAAGAGACTGACAGCTGTCAGAGGGGAGCGTTGTTGTGGGGCTGGGTAAAAGAAGGTGAAGGGATTGAGCAAAAAAACCCCCAACAAAACACATACATGTGCATGCGCGCGCACACACACACACCTATAACACATAGACAGACAACAGTGTGGTGATAGCCAGAGATAAAGGTGGGTAGGGGCTAGGTGGAAGTTGGCAAAGGTGGGGAAAATGATGATGGAAAGAGATTTTGCTTGGGGTGATGGGTGCAAGCTATAGTGTGCAGATGATGTTTCGTTGAGTTCTACACTTGAAACCTGTATGGTTTTGTGAACCAGTGTCACCCCAATAAATTCAATGACAAAAAAAGGCAGCTAAACTGTTGCTCTCATACTACATGGGCTATTAGGAAAACTCTTGGATGCATGACTCCAGAAGGTGTGCCCTGGTGTGACTTCTGCCATTTACTAGCTTATCAGACGTGATGAACTCAACAAGTCAGCCACACTTCAACAAGCTTTGGAGATTTCTAAGCTTCAGAGTTCACCTTTATAAAACGTGAATAATAATACCTTGGTTTGCTTTCTTCCCCTGTGACTTTTGAGGATAGCACAAAATATCATAATTTATGGAAGTATATTTGGCCAATTGAGATATGTTAATCTGATTGGTTAGCAAGGTGTTCATTACATTAATCCAAAGAAGGAAACTGCACAGTGCTACCATCTCTTCTCTGAGCATAAGGACTGACATTACTAACTGATTATGGCACTTTTTTTTTTTTTTCCTGAGCAAGGCTTTAGACCCAGAATCCTTCTCAACACAGCACGCTTACTCACCACTACTGACTGGCTGGAATTGGTGTAGATAAGAAAAACATTTGTCAAACCCAAATGTAAATCTCTTCTGCTGTTTATATTTATTTTATGTTATTTTGAATAGATTATATACACACATGGTTCTAAAACAAAATATTTTCAAACAGTGAACAGTCTTCCCCTAGTCCTCGGGTCTTCTGCTTTTTCTAAAGTGAAATCTTCTTATCTGGCTGATTTACATGCTCCGATAAATGTTCTCTCAGGGAAAAGAAAATGAAAGGACACCTCAAAGTAATGTCAGACAGATTAGGGAGTATGAAGTTCTGAATTAAGACAGGTTATTTTGTTGTAACTCTTGGCAACACCTTGGCTGGGAAAATCTTATATGTAAAAATCTAATCCTTTAGCCTGTATCCAAAGCTGAGTTGGTACCCTTGGATGACTATAGTGTCTTCATTTGTTCATTCATTCTTTCAGCTACTCAAAATGTACTGGGCACTGTGCTTACTACTGTGAACACAGCTTTGGGTAAATCACAGTGCCTGCTTCACCCTCTGTCGGGGGAAAGTGAAGAGGGACACTTGCACTAGAAAAGCACCTGCAGTGGATGTGTGTGCAGGGTTAGGAGCGCCTCAGAGGAGCTCTCATTCCTCCTGCTGTGTGGGTGGGCGAGGAGGCACAGGTGTGAGCACTTGTCAACAGAGGTGCCCATGCAGCCCCCAGGTGTTCACGCTCCTGCTTAAGGTCGGGGCCAAGGCAAGGCCTTTTGGTATTTTCTTTTGGTAAGTAATTAATATGTATTTCAAGTTAAATGCCGAGAGCATGAAAAGACCTTGCAGGTGCTAAGTGTTATTATAACATTAAAATAATGAGAGCTTTACTCATCTTGCTCTGCCTTGCTTAGTGGTTATTCTCAACACCTCCCCCCCTCCGCAGATTAGAATCAACTTGGGAACTTTGAAAAAAAGTGTTAGTGCCCAGGACTCATCCCTAGAGATTGGATTTAATTGGTTTAGGGTGAAGCCCAGGCAGAGGGAAAAGCAAAACACCTCCCAAAGTGATCTAATATATAGCCAGGTTGACATCCATTGCCAGCAGATCAAAGCACTCTTTTCTCTTTGTCCTTATCCTAATAGTTTTCTGAGGCTCAACTTAATTCCCATCTCCCCTGTGAAGTCTTCCCTGCTTTGTCCATATGTCGTTGAACTCCTGAACTTTGTCATCTGCAAACCCAAGCGCTTCTTAACCAACACACTAAGCTACTTAGAAGAGCAGACGCCACTGTGCCTTTTATTGCCTCCATCCTGGAGACTCAACTCTCAGATTCTGCCTTAATTACTCAGAATGTGAATCAGAAGTATAATTGTTATTAATGTTTACTGATGTTTTATATAGAAATTGGAATGTTTCATGGACTATTAGTGCTTCAAGGGACCCTAACGAACCCTAATCAGATCCTCTTCACTTTTTAAATGAAAATATTCAAAGGCAAAGTCAGTGCTCTAAGTTCACATCATCTGTGGCTAGTCTAGAATCTCTAAGCACAGTTCCTCTGACACCTCAGAAACTCTCTGGTTGCACTTTATGGCATTTACAGGTAAAGACTGGTAAACATTTATTCTTTTCCTGGAGTCCCAACAGTGACACAAACAGAGTGGGAATTAGGCTTTTTTTGCTTAAGATCAAAGTCAAATGGATCCTCACATCCCTAGAAATGAGGGGAAAATGAGGAAGCTAATGTTTTGATTAAGTAGTTTTCAACCACAGTCAGTTTTGCCCCCAAAAGGGCATTTGGCAGTCTGTAGACATTTTTTGTTGTTGACATAATTGGGGCTGGGGATGTTACCTGCTAGTAGTCAGAAACATCCTACAATGTATTTTCCAACCCCTATGTCAATAGTGCCAAAGGCTGAGAAACCCTGTAGTAGATGTTCTTGTCAGCTCAGGAGAGAGGGCAAGGCCAAGAACAAAAGACAGAGAACCACCAGTTACAAATGATGTACCTCCAAAAAAGAATGGCTGAAAAATTCCTTCTGTCAGTGATAAGGTAGTGAGATGCCTGAGAATCATTCCATTATAAGATGAAGGTCTTGATGGAGGTGATGATATATATATATAATGTTAATCAGTATTCTTATAAGGAGACTCTAAATTTGTTATTTAGATTAATGGGTTGTTTGACTTGTGTCCAAATGTTATCTGAAGATAACCTGTGTCCTTTTGAGTCTGAGTGCCACACATCTTGTCTTTAGGTCCAGAACTATGGAGTGAATGTTTCTGCTTTGCTCAAATTCAAATGTTGAACCCCTAACCACCCATGTGACTGTATTTGGAGATGGGGTTCCTAACAGAAGTATTAAGGTTAAATGAATTCATAAGGGTGGGGCCCTGATCCTATAGGATTAGTGACTTTATAGGAAAAGACAGAGTTTCATCTCTCTGTGTCTTCGGAGGAAAATCCCTATGAGATTGCAGTGAGAAGATCTGCTGTCTACAAGCCAGGAGGAGAGGCTTTATCAGAAACTGAACCTGCCAGACCTTGATCTGGGACTTGCTGACTCCAGAACTGTGAGAAGGAAATTTCTGTTGTTCCAGCCCCTCCAGCTGTGGTATTTTTTAAAAATTTTTATGGCGGCCTAAGATACTCAGGAAGCCTAAACAATTCGAAAAAGAATAGAAAATAATAAAGATTTCTAAGGTGGAAGAGAATATTTTACAGAGGAAAGAGCAAGAGAGTGAAGCTTACTAGTAAGCCTTCCTCCACTGCAGACTATACATGTGGGATGCCCTCCCCCACCCCACCACTACCTCCTAACAAGTTTTTTCCAGTGGCAACCAGTTACCAACTGACTGTGGTCTTTGGAAGCTTGTCCTCTGGGTTGCTGAAGACTGTTTTCAACAAAAACAAAACATGTTGAATAATATAATTAGGAGATTAAATAACAGGGTAAACAATATTTTGATGGCATAAGGATTATGTATCAGGGGCTAACCAATAATAACATAAACTTGTTTTCTTAAAGCCTTTAGTGTAGTGCTTTCTAAAAACTGGGTTTGCATAAGCATTATTTAGAATGCTTGTTAAAAATTCAGATTGTTGGGCCCACCACCATAGATTCTGATTTAGTGGGTTTGAAGTGGGGGATCTAGAATCTGTTTATAAAACCATGGGCATTTCTGAAACAGGTGATCCACTGGCCACCGTGAGAAACACTGTCCATATTTCACAGTGGACTTTAATAGGCTGTGGATTTGGGGAAATGGAGAAGAAAAAGATGAGGGGGTAGAGAGAAGGAGAGAGGGTAGGAAATAAAAGCAAGGACAGTTGAGATGTAGGAGTAAGGCCAACCAGCGGGCAGAATTGCATTTTAGGGCGAATCACAGTGATTAGGGACGGAGCCTGCCAGAACTGTGTGGCAAGAAAGTCCAGTTTATTTGGTCCTGTCATAACTTGCTCCTGAATTCTGGCCTTGGTATTGGCAATTGCTGTCCCTGCATTTAGTTGTCCCTTGTTTCAAAACTTGAAGCCAGCTAAGAGTCCTCAATAGAACCTCTCCTTGGTTCAGTATGGGGATTCAAAAGAAAAAGTTCAGGAAATTTAGCTGAAGATATATTGGCGACATATTGATAGGCATATCCCATGGGAAATCCTAGGGGTACATCCCGTAGACATCTGTTATCACACTGTATCAAGAGAATGAACCTCTTAGGAAAACATATACCCACATATTCTGTGCTCCTTAATGTTTACTTAACCTAGGGGAAATCAGATTTAAACAAATGTCAGTTACAAAAGGAAATGGTATGTTTAGATCTGGGAGGGCTATGGAGCTATGAAGCGATGGAGCCTCAGGGAAGGTGATGATGAAACAATAGAGAAGGGCTACAGATTGTGTGTGTGTGTGTGTGTGTGCACGCGCGCACATGCGCTGGATTTCTGTTGCCCATTTTGTTTCATAGCAAACTAGATTTCTCAGAATCTTGGGGGAATGCCTGAGGTTTTCTTAGTTTGGGCTGTCCAGAGTGAAGTTGCATGAGATTTGGGAGGTGGATGTGAAGCAGAAGATGATCTGATTGTTGTCAATGAGAGGTGGTGAGAAATAGACACAAAGGTGCAGGTGGGTTTCCATTTGTTCTTGACCATCTCAACAGATAGCCTTGCTGACCAGTAGCATCCACGGTCTGCCATCTGACCCTTCCCTGCAAACTCATAGGGACAGCAGTAACAAAGAGTCAAACACCTCCAGACTTGTACAGCCCTCTTCACAGAGTACAGCAGCGGAGTGCTCCTAACTTCCAGATGTTCCTGCAAGCTCCAATTCATGAAGTCACGCCTTGGCGAGTTAATGATCTTTTGTTGATTCTTCCCCTCCAAAACTTTACTTCCCCAATGACTCAATTATATAAGGTCTAGTTCTTATAATAAATGCCTTAGTCTGTGATACTTGTGATGACACTGCTTCCCTGCCTCAACCCTGATTTAAACCTCCCCATGTCACTGTTTCTCTAACCCTCCAGTGTTCACCAGCCTCACAGGCCTTCGGAGACCATTGAGGAAGAGACAGTTGTCCCTGTATCCTAGAGCTCTTCCTCTAATTATTACTGTGCGGATCCAAGAACAGTCTCTTTAGTGAGCGCTAGGAAACAGTGGGCTGAGTAGAACTATCGCTTTGCAACAGTAAGAAATCAGAGGCATCCCTCAGTTTATAAGGAACTTGAATAGAGACACACGGCCTTCGGGGATAATTGTAAAAGCTGTCAAGCCCACAGGACTGCCAGTGACCCTAAGCCTGGATATAAGCCTGGAGCACTAGGTGAAGAAGCCAAGTGGCAGGCAAGTGGGTGTGCTCCAGACAAGCCACCCATACAGAGAAAATTGCTTTAGAGGGGTGAGTGCAAATGCAAAAATAAAAAAGGTGTGAAAGATGCTCTAAAGCCAACTGAAGACCCTCCACAAGATAACACATTGCTTACCTTTTCCAAGGGACTGGAGATTTCAAGTGAAGCCTGCTCACAGCCACAAGAGGCTGGGGAATTTACCTGTGGTCAATACCACCACTGGTTGAGGTTCTGGGAGGGTCTGGGTATCACCATTCTCAAAGGCAATGCCATCCAAACTCTGCTTTGGATTGGTGATTGGTGCAGCTGGGGTGACTCAGCATCTTTCCCACATAGCACTATCTGAGCAGAGAGTAGGGACATCCAATAGTTGGTAAAATGCATCTTTGTTTTGTTAAGAAAGCTATTTGTGTGCTTTTCTTTTTCCAGTTGTTTTATAAGAAATGTTCTGTGTGAGGATTTTTTTAACCTTACGGAGGCTAGACTAACAAGGACATTAATTTTTCCAACTTTAGACCAATGGGTAGATGGGGATCTGGTTCCTTCTTGGAGTTCAGTGTCAACAGCATTAGCTGCTGCTCCTGAGTGCTGGTGGCTGCAGGGACATGCAGACTCAGCCAAGGGTGGTGGGAGTTCCTGCTCCTTCCCACCTCGTGTGAACTTCATGGCTTTTCTTTCTCCACTCTTCTTTGGAAACTCTCTCTAGAGAGAAAACACTCTGTTTCCTGAGTAAAAGGAAAAATCAGTTCAAAGGATCTGAGGGATTAGCCTGAGGTCCAAAATTACTTGCTCACCCCTGCCTGTAACTGCAATAGCCGTTCACCCTGCTGCTTCACTAAATTACCCCCAAACCTGAAAATGTTCTCCACCCTCACTCCCCAATGAGATGGTCCCCCGATGGCAGCAGCCGGGTGAGCCTCACTCTGGAGGGTAAGATTACTCTGTGATAATCACACCTTCCTCTCCCAGAGACCCTGGGACTTAGAACTGCTGTGCTTCTTCTGTTTGAGGTGTAAATAGAGGGAGGGAAATACTTTGATTCCCTTAAACCCGTGGTTGGCAAACTGCGGCTCGCGAGCCACATGCGGCTCTTTGGTCCCCTTGAGTGTGGCTCTTCCACAAAATACTATGGCCTGGGCGAGTCTATTTTGAAGAAGTGGCATTAGAAGAAGTTTAAGTTTAAAAAATGTGGCTCTCAAAAGAAATTTCAATCGTTTTACTGTTGATATTTGGCTCTATTGACTAATGAGTTTGCCGACCACTGCCTTAAACCATCAGTTGAAATCACCTTTTCACCGGGAGGTTGAAGTAAAGTCCTCATGATGTGCAAAGGCAGGAGCTTCTGAGGTGGGCTCTGCTGGTGCCCAGGGCTGCTGTGGGTGGCACAGAGCTCTGTCCCTACGTTTCCGAGTCTTCCTCTCTTGCCCTTTCAATGTATTCTGAGGGCCATGGAATTGTTTCTCTTTATCAGACTTTCCGGTGTCACCACCAGCACAGGCTGCCAAGCCAACAGCATCCCAGATCATCCCATAGAATTTGTGGAGGCAGAAAACTGTACGGCAAGCAAAGCTGGTCTCCGGTGCAAACCCCTCCGAGCCTATGGAGGCTCAGAGGAAATACCTGCACAGAAGATGGGACCAGCAAGGCAAAAATAGGAAGTGATCAACATTGGAACCTGGGCAAAATGCAAAAATTTAGCCTATAGAAAGAAAGCAGGAGTGGGAGCTCAGTGAAGATCAGACCCAAGTTGGTGCTGTGGAAGACCCTGTTCCAGAGGGAACTGGCATTTCTGGAGTCATGGGGGTCAGGAGTAGATGGGAGCTTGCAAGGAGAGAGTTATAGGAATTCCTGTTGGTGGTCTCCTTCTGAAACAGTTCTCATGACGACTTTTCCCGAGAGCAGCGCTTCTCTGCAGGGCCTGGCTCTCTGTAACCTCTGGATGAAATGCCATCAGTCTTCAAGGGTCAGTCCTCAGAATTCTTCACAGTTTTCCTCTCATTGGCTTTTTTGCTGCTGTTGCTCCATACTCTTAATTGTTTTTCTGTCCCCAAAGCTAAGTTCTAAGTACTAAGCTGAGTACTAAGACTGGAGTTTTAAGCATTTTCTTTGCTTCACATAGGCCTGCTCTTCTTGGATGATTTTTACAGGTTCTCTCCCCTTTTCACAGTGATAGCCTTGGGCTCCTCACTTAGTGCTGGGTGTACTTGCTAAGGTTCAGAGCTGACTGACTCACCAAAGGATGTTAAGGGCAGGCAAGGAGTTGTCATCGTCTTTTTATTTGCATTTTAATAGAGAATTTCGTTTCCTCAGAACACCCTCCCAGGAAGGAGAGAAGAACCTGCCCATCTGCCACCTCTTAAATACTGTCCAGTGGGTGTTACCTGTCCCACCCAGTGGCCCTAGGACAAAGCTGAAGTAAAGAACAGAGCAGCACTCAGAATAGAGAATGCTTCCCTGGCCAGTGGAATCAGGCACTTGGCAACCCCCAAATCTGTTTGCAGACGGTGCTGAAAGTTGAGATTAGTCTAGCTGCAGGATTGGATGCAGCCTTTGGATTGCTTTGCCAAATATGGGGTAAAATGGCTTTGGCTGCTGTAAACTCCAGCTTCAGTGGAGACAGAAGAAGCCCCCCTCTCTCTTCTTCTCTGACCTCCTGGGGCCTAACAGTCAGGGTTTGGCTTAGAAAGAGATTCTGTATCTTTTTATTATAGTTTTGATGTCAACCCCAATGCCACATGGGAAGGCTTCTTATGTTCAAGGAGCAGCCACAAGCAGAGAACAGCAATCTGTGTGTTTTTCTTTTTTCCCTGAGATAATTTTGAAGGAGGCAATGTTTGTCTTTCCAACTCACCCCTCCACTTTTCAATTTCTGTATTCCCTTGTAAGGGCCCACATATCATTTTCAGTGCCTTGTGGTCTTAGGCAATCTGATAATTAAACCTACACATTAAGTATTCCGAACTGAGCATGTTATTCCTTTAAAGGCTACTTATATTTTAAAGGAGGTAACAGAAAGAGGGCAATACTTAAACCATATTAATCTTATATAAAAAAAACATTCTTTGACCCAAACAGAATGTAAGTATCAGTTTCCACAAGCCAAGGAAAGTTAGACCTCTGTAAAAATTCAGCCCTCTCTTGGCTGAAGCGTTAGTTTACCGCCGCCTCCATTCATATTGTTGGTATTACTAATAAAGTAATGACTTCTGTGGATTTTTAAAAAAATATAGACCTTTGGTGGGAAGTTGGGATGTGAAGAGGGAGATGAGATAGAGCAGTAAATCTGAATACTGAGAGGCCCATAGATGAGTGTGTTTATGTGGTCATTGGTCATCACTGCGATTGTTTTCAAGGCACAATCAGCTCTAATTTTCCCTAACCCCCTGAAATCTTTATTCCTTTTTAGACATCTGTGCTGTTTAAAAGATAAACTTACAAAGATAACTGCCATGACACTCTGTAAAGTATAATAATTTTGTTGGAAGGTTAATATTAGTATGGACATTTGTGTCAATATCATAAAGTAGATCCATTTTAGCTATTTGTGACATAGCATATTGGTGGGACACATGGACCCCAAATGAAATATACATTATGTTCAATGTTAAAAAGCAAAAAACATTTCTACTGCAAACATTTATTCCTGGCCCAGAGAAGTCTGTTGAGAAAATCTTTTCTGTCAATAACACACATCACAATGGTGGTTGACGTTTTGAGCTGTAAGACAGAACCCCAGGGATGTGTGTGGCATGGGAGATAAATGCATAAATACTAAGAATGCAGCTTGTTTGCTCAATTGATGTTAGAAAAACTTGATTCATACATATACAATTTTTTGGATTTTTTTTTTTTTTTTTTGGTGATCATGTACTAAAGCAGCAAAGTTGTAATAATATGTTAAAATAAAATGTCATTTAAAAATATGAATTGACTTATTTAACAACTAATGTTGTGTCACCTCCCTACCCCCCGAACTATAGGTTTAGCTCTAGCAGACAGAGTGTATTAATAATTTAGACTCCTATCAGTGGGGTAGGAGAGTTCCAGTTTCAGTCAATCTGGTTTGTATTTTATTTTGATTTCAAATCGCATCACCCTGATATCTAATGAACTTGTGCTAATTTGTCATTTGGATATTTGAATTTTAAGAAGATTCTTTGCAAGTCTTTGGCTCATTTCCTGCTATCATTTTTATTGATTCAAAGGAGTTCTTTATATATGCTGGCCGTGCGTCTCGTTAGGATTCATGTGTTGCAGATATTTTCTCACCCTCTGCGGCTTTCTTTTGAACACTGGCTTCTCTTCTTAAAGAGAGGCTCTTAAGTTTAATAAAGCCCAGTTTACCAGCTCTCTTTTGTGCTTAGCACTTTTTGTAGCATGTTTAATAATCTTTATTTGCCTACTTCAGAGTCATAAAGATAAAGTTCTGTTCTGCTTTTCGGAGGCTTCTGATTGTCTTTTAACTTTCCATTTTGTGTGGCTGAAGACTATCTTAAAGGGAGAAATCAGACGTGTAGGAATTTTCTCAGGTCAGTTCTATGAGACCACCAGGTCCACGGTTATCTAGTTCCCAGTAGTGGTCTTCTGAGCCTGCAAAGCTGCCTCTGATGTTCCTCATTCTTTCCTGTTTCCACACGCAGCCAATGCTCCTAGGGAGAGAGTGGCTGTGGATCACCTCATCTCTGCAGTTCTCACTCTCTGTCATCTTGGTTCATCTAATTTTCATGCAATCAGCACCTTTCTGATGGCTTTAAATATATGCTTTGACTATTTTATAGGCTTTTAAAGTTATTCTTGGGGAAATTCCACAAACGACTCCACCCCGCTTGGAGGAAATCTCTCTACTTGTTCTTCACTGAACATTTTTATTCATGTTGCTCACTCAGCAAATATTACCATCTCACCATCTTTCATTCCTCACCTCACTCTTTTATTGTCTCACGATTTTCCTTTATCTCAGCAGTCATTCTGAGTATCCTGCTCATAAACCTTTTTATGAACTTTTAAAAATTTGTTTTTATACATAATATCGCTCTTGAGTCTCCTGATCTGTTCTTTATATTACAATTTAATTTATGTGAGTAAGCTTCCTGAATGCCAAAATATGCTGGACACATTTGAGGTACAGTTTTTAGAAAATACATTTTACATCATCTACCATGATTCTGGGAAGCATCCTTGATTTGTATGTTACAAGAAGGACTTTTGTATTTTTGTGACCTTCTAGATCTGATACTCTTTTTCTTCATCTGTCTGTGGAAAAGCAAGTTCATGATAAAATTTTCTCCCTTAAGAGTGAGTTTAGAATGAAAAATAGGATGAGATTGAGAGCTGAAGATTTTTTTTGTGTGTGTATGTGTGTTAGAAATAAGTGAGAAGAGACAGTTTATTATTTATTACCTCTGTAATGTTGTCATACTTGTTGTGTTTTCACTGAGCACAAAATGACCTCTCTGCTTGTCTTTGAACAACTACAGCAGTTTCCCCCCTCTAAAATGAAATACAAGCTCAGGAAAGGGCTCTGTAGATGATTCAATATAGCTTACCACCCAGTTTACAGATGATAAAACTTAATGAGCTATTTCTTCTGTTGTGTTTAACATTCCTATACTTTGTAATATCTTCACCTTTTCAGTTACTTTCAGCTTGGTATCAGGATTTCTAGGGCTCTGTTCAAGCCTGAAGATTTCCTCGTTATTTTGTCTTTTAAGATTGAGGCCACACAGTAGGGGCACTTTAGGAGGTTCCCTAAAGAAATGCTGGTGATGGGCCTGTGCAAGTCTGCAAGGTCTCTTTTGGAGTTATTGCTGGGAGTTCCCTGGTGAGTGAAAACATGTTGGAGGGAAGACAGATAACATAAGCATCTAAAAATTGCATAGGAAAGAAGGAAATATGTCATTTTTCAGACTCCTGTTAGCAGTTGTCATTTTTCTTGGTTAAAGTCATGAAAATCTGAGGCCAATCAAGAAAAATTATACATTGGTTGCTTGGCAGATATTCTTTTTTTGTTGTTGTGTTTATTCCATCTTTATTGAGAAGGGAAAAATATATTTGCAGCATGGTGAGACCCTGTGGAGAACACATACGAATAAGGAGCCATCTTAATATAGAGGAATTTACATTATGTTTAAGGGAAGAAATTCACACTTCTAAACTAACTATGATATAATAACAATGCATCATTCATTCATTGATTCATTCATTCAACTATTTATCCATTAAGCAAATAA
Organism: Eptesicus fuscus; assembly: GCF_027574615.1. Classification (NCBI taxonomy): domain Eukaryota; kingdom Metazoa; phylum Chordata; class Mammalia; order Chiroptera; family Vespertilionidae; genus Eptesicus; species Eptesicus fuscus. The sequence goes on along the minus strand of NC_072484.1, from coordinate 80,004,367 downwards.
ATATGGAGAATAACAGATGGTATTTAAAGTTCTTAAAACAGAAAATTGATGATAATAACAGTAATTCCTAATGCTAACATTTATAAGATGTTTGAATGTGAAAAATAACTCTATTTAAAGTATTTTATAAGAATTAGCTCACTAAATTCTCAGTGCCTCAGTTTCCTCTTCCTGTTAGCAAGGAGGAATTTGAAGCTAGAAAGGCTTGGTAGATTACCCAGGTTCAACACTGAAGTTGGTAGTAGAACTATGAGGTGGATCCAGACCATCTAGCCCCTGAACCTGTGGCCCAAACCTTCTACACTGTGCTGTTATCCCTTGTTCTCTATAGAACTTATCACTGAGGAAATGAGGAGACATATAGTTGCCCATGCCTGTTAAGAGTTTGGGGATATTGATGAAAGAGAAGAGCCTGGCTTCCTCTAAACTTCCCTTTGTGTGTGTGTGTGTGTGTCTTGGATATTATCATGTGGCGCTCAGAATCCACAAGACTATAAAGAGGCAACTAAGACTCTTGGCAGAAGGGAATTGGGAGTCCTGCCATTTCCCATTGAGTTCATAGTTATTAAAATATGTCTGATGGTATAGGGTGGTCTTGATCAGAGCTGAAGGAAAGATGACATACAGGGTCTCAAAAGAGAAAAGTTATCAGAGCTAAGGAGCAGTGGTGGTGGTGGCAAGATACTGGAATTTTGACATAATGAAGAGCAGGACAATCACCAGAGAGAAGTTATGGTTCTAGGCTTTCCTGAGGCCTTCTGACCTTGCTGCTCTGGACTCACGTGGAGAAAATATGCATGTCAGTAGAACGTGTCTTACCATTAAAAAGCTGCAACATTTGGGGCCTGACAGATTTTCTACAGGAAATTTGTGACTGAGATCTGTACAGGGGGCACTGTGATGTGCATGGAAGCACTAGATTTGAGCTGGCAGGTTTGAGTTGCCCAATCAGCCAGTGACTCTGGGGGACACCAGAGATTTAGCCCTCCCACCAGCACCACAACCTCTTCACCAGAGAGTTGTCCAAAGGCTCATGGTGAAGAAAGCAGGTCTCCAACACAGTAGTGTCTAAATTATATCATTGTGCATCTCTACTGGTAAAAAGAAATAAACAAAAAGCATCCATAACATATAAATATTTATTTATTTATAAATTAGAAAAGATACTGTAATACTGATAAATTATGAACATTGGAAAAATACTCAAAATACAATTTTCAAATGATGTAAGATAAAATACACAATATTATAAAATGTCTTCCCCATGTATGATGACATCATAATTATATTAGACTGAGGTTAAAAATCTGTATTGCAAGTGGGTCTAATGATATAATTCATTGTTTTTGTTTCATAATATTCTTGATGAAGAGCTTATACTACACATACGTATTTTAGCTCTCCTATTTTCTTATTATTCCTTTGTATTTACATTATTTCTATTAATATCAACTAATTTCTTCCAAATAACTGTGGGAGCAATATTTTAAGCAGGTTTGCCTTATTATGGAGGTAATGTAGTTAGCAATAGGCAACATTACTCATAAAACCACTTAATTAGGCACAAATGAACTGCAACACATGGCCTTATTTAGCAAGCGAATGGGAGGGTGATGCTCCCACTGTCCGTCCTTTGGCTTTGAGGAATTTCTGCTCTTTCCTGAGGATTCCTGTGTGTGGCATGGGGCAGGAGACTCAGTGTAGGGAATTGTATGTTAAATATACAATTATATTTCACACAAGGTTCAACATAGGCAATTATATATAAAATATAGATGAAATTATTTTCTTAATTTTAAGATAGACTTAGAGATTTTAATGTTTCCTTCTGCATCTCACTAGGTCGTGTTGCACAACTCACTTTGGATACAGCTCCCCTTATCTCCTTTTTCATCTATGATACTGAAGCAGAGATATTTCAAAAGAGGCATTTCTGTTGACATACAGCTCACTAGTTTGAGATACTTGGGTAACATTTAGAATTGCAATAGGTTTTAGAAGTTCAAAAGAGAGCTTATTTTTAGCTGCAGGAACCATGAGTTAGCATTGAAATGGGAATCAAGCCTATCATTTGGAAAATGGAAGGGCTATTGATAGAAATGTAGTTATTCCAGGTAGAGGAATTGAAATGAATAAAGCAAGTACTGTTAGAGAACATAAGGAAGGCAAGTTTAGGGCACCTAATCATAAATTTAATTTTAGATATAATGAGTTTGCATTGCTGGTTGGATATACAGCTGTCAATGTCTCTCAAATAGATGGCTCTTTGTGGATGGAGTTTTGGAGCAATCTTGGGGCTAGATATATTGATTTATGAAGGCAAGGGTGGATGGGTGGATGGGGAGAGATTAAACCAAAGAACTTATATGCATAACACATGGAAACAGACAATAGTGAAGATAAAGGGCTGGGGGAAGGGAGAGGGAGCAGGTGCAGGGTGGGAGATGACCAATGGGAAAAAAAGGGGACATCTGTAGTACTTTCAATGATATAGATAACATTTAAAAAAATATTTAACTCTATAAGGATATTTTTCTAAAGTCATAGAAGTGATTCATCAAGAGAGAGTTGTGAGAATGTAAGTATTTTTTAAATGTATAATGAACATATTGAATTAGATTCCCTTTGGAAAGGAAGCCATTTTGTTTATTTCTGGTGTTCCCTTCTCTTTCTGAAACATTGAGGTTATTGGAAGAGTAACTACCAGATTTGAGAATCTTTGGAGCAAAATGATGGTTGTCAGAATTCCAGTGCAGGATGTGGACATCCACAGATGGAATATTCCCCCTTCTCATTGGAAAGAACAAGCTCTTAAGACTAGTTGGATGTAAGGTATCTCCTCATAAAACAATATGTGGGTAATAGAGCTAGGACCAGATTGGACCTTTAATTTGAGATGCTGGGTTGAGTGATAAATAATTAAAGCTATGCAATCATGAAAGGGATAGCTTATGTAGTAATATTGAAGTACGAATTCGAGAGGACATGACTTGAACATTAAAGAAGTAATTAAAACAATTAAAGCAAGTCCTACTTAATTGACCAATCAAATACTGACAGCATTTCCAACATTAGCTACAGTAAAAACAGATGATGACACAGTCCCATCTCTAAAATACCTTACACTATTTGTAGAGAAAGAAGAAATAGAACAATCTCTTGTTAAAATAAACATAGGATTGGATAATTAATTGTCTTTTTAATGGCTACAGGTATTTTCTGAATGATTTGCTCTCAAATGTGATTCTCAAACAATGTGTCAAGGAAGGACTTAGGCTAAACCTTGTGGAATTGCATTTTCTCTGTCAAATTAAATGTAATTTATCCCATACTGACATTTCATTATCAATGTGCAAGGTAACTTTACATTGTTCATTTTTAATATTTAGGGAATTGAAATACATACTATTAGGGTTTCCTCATTATACATTCCAAAAAATGTTCTTCATGAGACTTTAAAAATGTATATAGTATACATGGTATAGAACAGTGGTCAGCAAACTCATTAGTCAACAGAGCCAAATATCAACAGTACAACGGTTGAAATTTCTTTTGAGAGCCAAATTTTTTAAACTTAAACTTCTTCTAATGCCACTTCTTCAAAATAGACTCGCCCAGGTCGTGGTATTTTGTGGAAGAGCCACACTCAAGGGGCCAAAGAGCCGCATGTGGCTCGTGAGCCGCAGTTTGCTGACCACGGGTATAGAATAACATGCACAGATAAACTCTTAGAGAAATGGCACTATGATATAGTGGAGTGAGCACTGGATTTAGAATCAGACTTCTATTTATGTCCATTTCCAGTGTTTGCACAAGTAATCTAACATCTTGAAAAAAAATCTTCATCTTCAAACTAGAGATCCTAATATCTGCCCTGACTGCCTCTCAAGGTTCTTAAGAAGATCCCGCAAGATCAAGCATGAGCCACTATGAAAACTGAAAGGTGCTAACCCAATACCAGGCAAGGTACCAATTTATATGCATCTTCCCTTACTTAGGCCTATTTTTCTCCTAAGGAATTTTTTTCATTAAACTAAATATTGTTTCTAGCAAGAGAGGCCTTTCAAGTAAGGTTGATATTATTATTCCTTACAAGTTTCATCTTGATTCATAAACATTTTATGCCAAGAATAATGCTGTTTTAAAGACAATAAGTGCCTGTTTTTGCCTGGGGCCACTGGAAGCCCTGTGAAAGAGGCAGGAGGAATTAAAGGCTCTTAATCATATTTCCCCATTTTTAACTGTTAGTTTTTACACTCTTGAGCCATTTCTCTCTCTTGCTGGGCCCTACCGAGGCCCATAAATCTTAATTAAAGATGCATTTTTTTTTCTTATGAAATCTGAGCTGCAAGAAATCATTCTTATTTTTTATTTTTAAGACTAGCTCCATGTGTCGGCTCATAAAACAAGTAAGACTTTTACACTCAAAGGATTTTGAAAGCTGTTATTGCTGCTGTCATGTGGTGCTGGTCCCATAATTATTATTATTGTTATTTTATTTTATTTTTTTACACATGAGCTTCCAATTTTCTTGTATAGAGCATGGTGGAAAAAAATGGAACTTACAACAGTCTGGTCTTGGTTTATAAAGTGGAGAGAATGGTTTATAAAACATGAAAGAAACATGAATCCCAGATTCCAATGGTAAAGGAAGACTCTCTCGGTACTGCTGGTCTGGAGGCAGCTTGAAGAAGTCCCCACCAAGAACCCTTTATTTAAAGGGAATACTCTTTTGACTGGAGTCTGGGAGGTGAGATAAACAGGGCGTCTGCAAATGCATCTCTTACCCCCCTTAAACTGGGAGGATGGACATGACACCGTTAGACCTCTAGACCTAATATCCTGATGACAGACCTTAAAGGAGTCTAATCACAGATAACAGAGGTAGCCTGGAAAGACCTGAACTTATTCTGGATGATGATATTTCTCAAGAATTCTGATAATATTATGTAAACACCTCATGAGTCATAAGGTAGTGCTGTGCTCTCTGCACAGACACCCGACTAATTAGCTGTCTACTTGTCTGTCTTCTGCTATCCCTTCCAAACTTCTGTGGTCTCCTATTGTCCCCAAGATGGCATTACAACTCTCAAGACCACTTCTGATCTGGCCTCAAGCCGACTTTTGGACCGCCTATCATGTCGCATCTAACTGTACTGTGCATGCGGTGCTTTCCAAGTAAACCTTGTTCTTTTTCAACTCTGTGCCTCTGTATGTGTTTAGAGGTGCAGTGGGAAAAGAGAACTTGCAAAGTGAACTTAGTATAGGTTTTAAAGTTAGGAGGTTTTAAAATTAGGAGCAGGTAACCATGGGTAAACTACTTAGCCTCTCTGAGCCTCTTCTTTCTCATTTTAAGATGGGGGCAATGATTGCCTCCTGGTGGTGGTATATGGTTTAAAAAAATTGTTTTTGAAATTTATTGCTGAGAGCGAGGAACAAGCATTGCTTTATTGTTCCACTTATTTATTCATTCATTGGTAGATTCTTGTATGCACCCTGACCTGAAATTGAACCCACAAGTTGATGCATTGGGACCGCACTGTTACCAACTGAGAAACCTGGCCAGAGCCTGCTGTGTGGTTTTACATGAGATGCCTGCCATGCACCTAGCACAACATCTGCAACACAAGAGCTGTGTCATAAAAATAGATGCTCTTTTTCTTCCTTTTGCTTGGAATTCAACAGCCCACCTCTATGAGTTCCTGCTCATCTCCTAAGTCTCCATCACATTATACCTCATTTACAAAGCCTTTCCTAAGATCCTCCAGGCATATTAGGGTGAATTAGGAAGAATAATTTGGCAATGAATGACAAGATGGTTGGGAGGAAGGAGGGATCTTGAATAAGCAGGCATCCAAAACCTTTCTCTCCTTTTGGCCAAAGCACATTTTTTTTTCCCTCGGAAGGGGCTTCCTGGCCCCTTGCCTGGTTTTGTTTCCTCAGGCAACTCTCAAATTTCTTTGAAGGTTTGCTTACTTCTGCCTCCCTCTCCCACACTCCTCACTTGACTCCCTCTTTCTAATCTGCTCATCTCATCTAGGGCTTCTCCCAGTGCTCTTGTTGGCTGGTTGACAAGTCTTTCAGGTACTGGTTCACACCTTGACAAATGACAGATGTTACTGAAGCTTTTACCACTTAGATTTCCCATGACATTTTTGTTCCTTTATTGAATTTTGGGTGATTTTGTTCCTTGACATCCTTGGGCCCCAAAGTGCAAGGTCCCTTTGCATCATAGAGTCACAGGACCATAACAATGGGTCTAATACCCCTTGTTATGTGTACAAAAACTAGAAAGCTCGAAGAGGTGAAGAGGCCTTGTTGAGTCAACACTTAGAAGTCGGTTGTGGCTCTGACCCATGTCTCTCTTGTCCTGGCCAGTGCTTATCTGACTCCTCTGATGATGTAGCACCTCGAAACCTCAGAGAACTCAAGCATAATGCTCTGTAGCTGTGTGGATTCCAGCCCAAAGTCAAGTGCTCCCCTTCCCAGACTGCTTAGCCACAGGGTCTTTTTAATCCAGCCAACGAGGATGAGGTATACCAAGAGCATCCATGACCAGGTAGATTGAAGCAGGTAGATCCCTCAGACAGGCTGCCCCTGTAGAGACCTGTGGATGAAAGCGAGCTGTTTCACAGAGCTGGGCAGGACAGAGCTCAGAGAAGTGTCTGAACCTCCCAGCAAATGAAACCCCTCCATTGAGTTTCCTACCCAATATGATTTCACAAAGTAATCTCTTCCTAGTTCCAGATAAATCCTGTATGTGGTTTTTTAGAGATTCATACTCAAGGGCACTGTGATGGTGTGACTGGGGCTTTCTGGAAATAATCAAAGGAGGAGGAAAATAATGAATATTTATTGAGGACTTACACAGTGTGGCATTTTTACATAACGCGTTCTGCTGTACATTTTCACAAAAACCGTAATGCTGTTGTGAGAAACTTTCCTATCTACATTAATAAAAGAGAAACATGCAAATTGACCGTCCTCCACTGCACCCACCAGCCATGCCCACCAGCCAATCAGAAGCAAATATGCAAATTAACCCAACTAAGATGGAGGCGGCCACAGAGCTGGAGTGAGCAGGAGGCTTGGGTTGCCCCTGGCGATGGAGGAAGCCAAGCTTCCCGCCACCCTGGCTGGCCCTGGCTCACTCCTCCCCACCCCGTGCATGAATTTCATGCACCGGGCCACTAGTCTATAATAATAAAAGCGTAAAATGCTAATTAGACTGGACGTCCTTCCAAACCTCCTTTTGGACGACCATCTGGATGAAGCTGGGGCTGCAAGGGAAGCCTGGGTCCTGGGTGCCAGATGGAAGCTGGTGCCTGCAGCTGGGGGAAGGAAGGCCTACACTTGCTTGAATTTCATGCATCGGGCCTCTAGTGTTATATAGGAGGAAACTGAGCCTTAGGAATGATGACTAATTTGCCAAAGTTTACTCAGGAAGTGAGAGCCACATTCAAATCTTAGATCTTCGGTTTAGAGAAGGTGAGGAGAACAAAGACTTTGAAATTTTATAGGACTGATTTCTAGACTCTATTATTCTATTTTTCTTGATTTCAACAAGCCTCCTGACTCCTGCCTGCACTTCTTTTCCCTTGTTTTAAAACTCAGTGTTAAATCTGCTTTACTTTTTTTACAGGGATGTTGGAAAGGCAGGTTAAACAATGGGTATGAGAGCGCTTTGAATATTAGGAAGCTTTATACAAGTCATTAGTATCATTTTATTACAAAGTAAATATTGCATAGATGAAGAAAACCAAAAGAGTATAATATTTCTCCATTATTTTTCACATTATTTTGGAAGTTAACTAAAACCCGGAGCTCGGGTAACATACAATGTATTCTTTATTCCACTGGGTCATCCAGTGCCCCAACACCATTAACTGTTTTTCAACTCTGAATTAAAATGATATTATTAAATCTAGAAGCTATATTTCTTAGCATTCAAAATAATCTGACCCCTAATGTTCTATACATAATGGTATATGATGTGTGTGTGGTGTGAGGTGAATGAAATTCTAACATTTTCTGACAATTGCTTTATGTATATTTTTATATAGCATTAATAGTCACTTGTATTTTCATGCCATGTTCAAATCTTTCAGACATTGAAAAATAAAACTAGTAGTATCAGTAGGGTCAATTCAGAAATTAACTGTTTATATGGACAAAGCAAATGGTTGGTGGTTAGAATTTCATAGTGTGGTAGATAAAGCTAGTTTTCTGTTTATCAAGATGGATTAAAAATACACTCTTAACAATGAACAAACTTGAAAAAAAAAACCTTTTCTTTCTGACTTCTGTTTCCACTTAGGTAATGATTTCTTCTTCAGCATATGGGGACTAAGTGATGTTCTTTTTTTTTTTTAAAAAAACAAATTTAAATTGATTTTAGAGAGAGAGGAAGAGAGGGAGGGTGGGAGAGAGAGAGAGAACCATTGACCTGTTATTCCATCTATTTTTGTATTCATTAGTTGATTCTTTTATATGCCCTGACTGGGGATTGATCCTGCAACCTTGGTGTATCGGATGACACTCCAACTAACTGAGCTACCCGGCCAGAGCTAAGTGAATTTCTTAAGCACAGGCACATACATAAATGAGTATGCATACTTAAATATAAAGGGTGATTAAACAAATTAATTTGCGTGAGCTTCCTGAAGAAATCTCATTATTGCACCAGTTTATATCTATTATTGACTACATAAGTGTGTGATGAGTACCGATCTACCCTGACTGCACCAATGCTGGGGCTCAGGTGTAGTCAAGGTAATGAAATCAAAGTGACATTCCTCTCCCTGAGTTCATGTGTGAATGCACACAGGGATTGCAGACCCACCTGTGAAGACGTCTCAGGAAACTGAATACAGCATGGCATAGAAAGCTGGGACATGGTCTGACCCAGCTCTTCTGGGAGAAGGTGATGGGTATGTAAATGAGTTGAGAGTTGGTTGTATCTCTGAAAATTTTTACACTTCTGGGCTTATGACTCTTATTTTTGTAACTATTGCTTCTCAGTCTCTGCCTCCAGAAGTGCTACACGGTAGAACAACGGGTCATCTGTCAGAGTAGCTGCCATTTCAGCCTCGAAGGGGCAGCAGGTCTGGTCTAGGTCCAGAAGGGTGGGGTTGGGCACATTATCACCTTCCCTGGCAGCATCTGGCATTGACACCTAATCAAGCTCAGAGAGGCCACTCTGGGGAGCTAAGGGGGCCTAGAAGCTGTAGATGATCCTGATGTGTCTGGCTGATCCTTGATGTATATAAGCCTCTCTGGTGATTCCAGGAACTACTTGAGGGAGAGGAAATCTGGGAAAACATGAGCTTCTAGCCATCACAGTTGAGTTATGACTGTAGGTCATGCTGCATTGTGATTGCTGGTTAAGAAAGCTGCTTAAATTACTGGCAAATAATGAAATAATTCACAGACAAGCAGGTATACAAGTAAAGATATACACATTTATTTCTGTAAATCATTTAAATAAAATCATATACTGGGAAAATGTCAAAATCATGACCTATACATTTCTTTTAAAAAGGCAGCCAAATTAGATAATTGGTACTAATACTGTATTTCCTAACATGTACCAATGATTAACCTGGGGCATCTAGGGGAACACAGGTATTGATTGTATTACAAGGTGAGGGAAGGGAAGGGTGGGGAGAGTGAAGTTAGGGGTGGGTATGGTATAGCCAGCATCAAGGTTATACACAGCAATATTAGTGGTGGAATGCGGTTGCTTTTTAGTTGCTTCTCAATATCAGTCACTACTTCATAACCTACGCAGGTCTGGGAACATAAAAGGGGGACGGTTAGGTTAGCATATTAAAAATGATGTTTTATTTGCACTGTTGAAGCTAGAAAATCTGTTCAGGTAAGCTCAGTCAGTTTCTCCAGGTGGGAAGGAGAAAGTTCCTGCATTACTGGACCCCATGGATACCTAGGACCACTGCCTGCCATGCTTCGCTCATCTGTCCTTTTGGGAATTAGAGACCAAATGATAGCATGGATTTCTCATTATTTGGGCCATGATGAGAAGGAAACTACTAAATATGTCAAATAAAAATTATTCAAAATAAAGGCTGTGATGGTGGAAGAATTTCAAAGCACCACTGGGGATAGGTAGGACCCTGTGTTGGCACTGGGTGCAGGATTTCTCCCAGCAAAGTGTCATGCTGCATATCAGCTTTTGTACATATGGACATACCTGTATTCTGTTAAGAGGGAACATGTCTTTCATCATATTTTGAAAGGAATCTGTATTAGTCAGTCTTTCTAGCTGCTCTAACAACTCTAAAAATCTTTGTGGCTTAAACTTTTATTTCTCATATATGACTAGCTCAGTTCAGTTGGGGGGCTGGGAGAGCATGTTCTACTCCACATGGATAATTGATGACTTAGTTCCTTCTCTCCCTCCCTCCCTCCCTCCCTCCCTCCCTCCCTCCCTCCCTCCCTCCCTCCCTCCCTCCCTCCCTTCCTTCCTTCCTTCCTTCCTTCCTTCCTTCCTTCCTTCCTTCCTTCCTTCCTTCCTTCCTTCCTTCCTTCCTTCCACTTCTGAGTTTTGGGAGGAAGATCACAGAGGTAATGTGCATTTTCATTGCAACATATCAAGTGTACATTTTAGCAACATGACATCATTGGTGATCACCTTAATCAATTGGCTGAGGTAGTGTCTGTTTTATGTCCCCACTGTAAAGTTACTCGTCCCTCACCACCCCCTTTCTGTATGCATTGTATTCCTTGGAAGGAAGTTACTACTTGCAGCCCAAATGCATTAGTGGGACGTTATATTCCATCTCTTCTCAGGGTGCAGTATATAGGTAAATTATTTATAATTCTTTTGCAAGAGAGATTTGTCTCTTTCCCCACTTTTATTTATTTATTCTTATTCCTATTAACTGCTATATTTAAAGCACTTCCTTACTGGTACTTCAAGATGCTCTAAGTGCATATTGTTTAATCCCTGCCCGAGTCCTAGAATCAGCCATTTCTCCAAAGGACCCTAGTTTCTTTTATTGGACAATGATATTAGAAAAGAACATCTGGGCACTAGGTATGCTATTGGTGCAGGATCAGCTGACAGCAAAGAAATGTATGTGTATATATGTATATGAATAAATTTTTATATATCACCATCTGTATCTATATTATACAAGCATAAGTTCATATTGATGTCTCCAACTCGAATTCATTGCCACCTGGATCATCCTAGTCTCCTCCTCTTGTTTGTAATCTTCCTCTCCCAAAATGAGAAACCTGGCCCCACCCAACTGGCATTTATTTTCTTAATTGTACCATTATGTGTAGTGGCATCAGAATAGTTAACCCCCTGGGGTGACAACTTTATCAGTACTTACATCAGGTATTTTTATTACTTTTTTTTTTTTACTTTATTCTTACAAATTGTACTCATTTCCAGTTATTTAGGTCAGCAACTTTTGCCTTTGTTCCCATCTGTGTGGTTGTTTCAGATATTTGTAATACAGTTAGATTGTTTTGCCACATTCCATTCTGAGATTTGTTGACCTCCTGAATTTTTTAAAAAATTGCATACTTTGAGGTTTATTCTCTGTGCTGTATAAGGCTACAAGTTTTGACAAATTCATGGTGTCATGTATCCACATATACAGTAACGGATTGTCTCAGTGGCTCAAAATATTCCTGGTGTTTCACTTATTAAAAACTTTCTCCCTTCATAACCACTGATCTTCCTATCATCCCACCCATTCTGCATTTTCCAGAATATGATACAATTGGAACAAAAGAGTAAGGAGTACCCCCCAACCAGTGATTTCTTAGCAACATGTATCCAAGATTCACAAGTCTCCTAGCTCTATAGATCATGTTTTTATCACCAATTACCATTCCATTGTATGAATATATCATAGTTCACTTATCCATTCATCTACTGGAGAATTTCCTGGCTGCCTCCAGTTTTTGGTGATAATAAATATTGCTATAGACATTTATGGGTAGGTGTTTTGGTGGACAAAAGTTTTCAGTTAGGTAAATACCAAGAAGTGCAATTATTGGATCATATGGTAAAATTGGGTTTAGTTTTGCAAGAAGCTGCCAAAATATCTTCCAAAGTAGTTGTAACCACCAGAAATGAATGAAAGTATCTGTTATTTTACATTCTTCTTAGCAACTAGTATTGTCAGTGTATTTTTAAAAATTTTAAATCTTTATTGTTGAAAGTATTATATATGTCCCCCTTTCTCCCCATTGGCCCCTTCTAGACTGCCCCCCCCCAGGCATTCACCACCCTATTGTCTATATGGGTTATACATATACACATACAAGTTCTTTGGTTGATCTCCTACCACCCACCCACTCTCCCAACTGCCCAAACATAGGAGCAAACAAGATGTCCCTGACCAGATGAAAAGATACATAAAATGAGGTACATCTAGGCAATGAAATGCCACTCAATGATGAAAAGAAATGAGCTGTGGAGGCATGAGAAGACATGTGAGGAGCCCCAAATGCACATTTATCAACTGAAAGGAGCCATCCAAAAAGGTCAAATGCCGCATGACTGTAGCCATATAGAACACTCCAGAGAAGACAAAGCTATGGAGATGGCATGATCAGTGGGTTGCCAGGGGTCAGAGTGGAGCAAATGAAGAACCTAGGTGTTTTTCATCCCCTTATTCCTAGCTGGTTCCTGTAGACCTGTGAGATCCCTCCAGGGTCCCCAGCAATCAGGCTTTCTCTGGAAGCGTGGGCTGGGCCGCAGCTTTTCAGGCCTGACTCTGCTATTCCGTGAGCCACCCCTAACTGAAATTCCCAGCAAGTTTTTGGATTTTAACCATTTTAGAGGTATGTAGAAGTATTTAATTTTTGTTTTAACTTGCATTCCCCTAATGCTCTCTTTTGGTCTATTCTTTAGTTAAGCCATTTGTTATCCTGTTGTTGATTTTAAGGGTTCCTTGTATATTTTGGATATAAGTCCTTAATTAGAGAAGCATTTTGCAAATATTTTCTCCCGGTCTGTGGCTTGACTCTTCATTCTCTGTCTTTTGCAGAGCATAGAAATTTCTAATTTAAACGAAGTCCAGTGTAATCAATTTTTTCTTTCATGAGTTGTGACTCAGTTTCTTTTCTTCAGTGCTCTGCCCTTCTGCAGGGCCTCTTTGGACCTCTCCACTGGCTACTTTGCACCCAGTCAGCTAATGAAAAAGAAAGAGTATGGGTGATTCTGGAGGACACTTTAGGCGCTGGCGTGGAATTGGTCTGTGTGACTTCCTTGCACATTCTATTGGGCAGAACTCACTGCATAGCCCTATTTAGATTTTTAAAAGGTGAGGAATATAGTTTTCTTGGTGCCCAGAAGGGAAGTAAAATGTTTTGGTGAAGATTCAGAAGGATTTCCGCTGCAGGGTTTATGACTCACAAATGGTTAGGAAGCACTACCTTGGGTATCCATTTGTGAAAGGATATGCTTTGCAGTGCACCATGATGTAGACTGCCAGGCCTCTGGGTCACAGGGAAATTGTGAGAATGGAGTCAGGGTGGTAGCATATTTCTCCAATGTAACCTTGAGAGATTCTGGTGTCTCTAGGTGTCTTTGCAGAGATTTGTGGGGCTTAAATCACTATGTTTACTATCTTGGTCCATTTGGGTACTGTAACAAAAGTACCATAGTCTAAGGGGCACAAACAACAAAGATTTATTTCTCACAGTCCTTGAGGCTGGGAAGTGAAAGGGCTTCAGTGGCTTTGACATGTGGTCAGAGCCCACTTCCTGCTCATAGATGACCATCTCCTCCCTGTGTCCTCACGTGGTGGGAGGGGCAAGGGCGCGCTCTTGGGGCCTCTGTTCTAAGGGCTCTAATCCCCCCCCCCCCATTAGGGCTCCATTTTCATGAGCTAATCACTCCCCAAAGACCCCGCCTTCTAATACCATTACGTTTGGGGTTGGGTTTCAACTTGTGAATTTTTGGGGGGACATAAACATTCTGTCTATAACCTTTCATCACTACCACCAAGGGAGGAATAAAACTGCCAACGAGAAAGAAAATTGTCTGAAATATTGCTAAATACCTCTCTGTCTCTGGGAGAGATAAATTGCCCTGAGGAGCATGGAGAAGACATCTTTCATAGCTTGTTTTTCCATTGTTGGAGGGTAGGCATGAATCTAGAATGGTCTCAGACATGAAAGTGAGAATTGAGCCACACTCATGACAGCATTGCCTGCCTGAGGTGTTAACTCGATTACGTGGCATTTGGTGTTTGTCTCAGTTCATTCCATGGGAACCTGTGGAGGTGTTGGCTGGTGGAGCTAAGATTGGGCCACTGCTATAAAGGAGGACAAGCTCTTCAGTTGGGTTATGGTTTGGTTTTTCGTTCGCCTTTAGGAATATTTCCTTTGAATGTTGGTAGCATTTTTCCACCCTTTCTCTATACAGTGATCATAGTCCATAGGAGGTAGGCTTTATGTAGAGAGGTAAAAAGAGATTTAGAGAAATGAACCAGTTTTATTCAAATCCATATAGAAACAAAACAATAAAATGACAACATTAGTTTATAAAGGAGCATATTTTGTCTGTTTTTTCATGGGGAATGGTGAAGATGATTACATAGTAACTTTTAAACACTTACTAATCTCAGGATTTGCATAAACTATTGGTTTCAAAAATCTATGCCTTACCTATAAAAATACGATCATGAAGCCCAAACATATGTACATTTACTAATAAACTCTGTACATGTGCAACTATAGGAATAGATTATGGATATTAAAAACCTACTAAGGATAAAATTCAAACATAAAAGATTACATTAATATCAAAGCTGAAATTCCTATAGTTTCTTTCGATATTGCAATGTATGGTCTTGCTCACATACTGGGGCATGCTCGCATAAAGAGATTATTAACATAAAAAAGACATTTTGTGTAGTATCTTTTAATCAGAGTTTTCTAAACAATAAGCTAGTCTGCATGGTAAAACTAGATTGTACAAGAATTTTGTCAACATTTTTAGGATGCTAGATGCCACACCATCATGCTATTTAAATGGCAAGTTGCCTAAGAGGCTCCTTTCAGATTCTGGAAAAAAATAATCTGGCTTCCTCAGAATGCTTTGTCTTTGATTCAGCTGGTAAAGATTCATCACTTGGCTAAATCTCTATGATGCAGACAGATTAAGATCAACAATTGACACTCCACAGAGGATGACTTAAAGAATCATGAAAATAGAATTTCCCCAATTTACCCAAAACAGTGAATGAATCTGTGCAAGAGGCTGGAGAGAATCCAGAAAAAAACAAAAACAAAAACCAATACACATGAAAAAACAGAAACAAAAAAAAAAGTGGACTAATGATAATTATGGTAATAAGAACTAACATTTACTGAATACTTGCTATATGCCAGGAATTGTCTTTGCTAAGTACTTTACCCACAATATCTATTTTCATCTTTATAAAAACCTGGGAAATATGTGTTAATTATTATCTTTTATACAATGAGTAAACTGGCTCTGAGACAAAATTTTTGTGGGAAAGGGTTTTATTTCTGGAAAATAAAATATGTTTAAGTGACTTGTTAGTTATTGGTGTATCCTTTGTCATGGATCTGCTGCATATGTAGGAAGTTGGACTTGTTTACCTTTTCAATCCTTTCCAGCACTATATTTCTGTAAAAACTAACCAATATGTGTGTGTGTGTGTGTTTAATTCTCACCCAGGGGGTGTGAGGACATTTTTTCCATTGATTTCCAGAGAGAGTGGGAGGGAGGGGAGATATGGAGAGAAGAGAGAGAGAAAGAGAAACATCAATGTGGCTGGTGTTCTAACCACTGAGATATGCAGGCCAGGGCTCTGTAAATATTTTTGAACGTGTGCTTAGCAATCTTTTATATGCTTACCGAAGTTTACAATATTGAGCAAGTCACTTCTCCTCAGTGAGTTTCAGTTTGACCATCTGTAAATTGGGGCTATCCTATCTGATTGGCCTTTCTGTAGAAGGGCTCATAAAAATTCAACCTGAGTGTGTTTTGAGGACTCTTTCTGACATTATATTTGCTTAAGGCATCCTTATCATTGTTATTAAAATGTGATATAATCTCTGTTTCCGGAGTGTTTAGTTCATGAAGAAAGTTTACTTACAACATAAAGGCTTGTTCCTAAATAGGGAGCAGAAAATCCTTTTTTGATTTTTCCGATGTGAATCATAGGGCTTCAGGTTTGGAAGGAGAAAGGAGCTATGAATTAATGAGAGGAAATAGTTCTAGTTCTTTCCTAGTGGTGATTGAGAGGTTAATAATCCTTTGCATTCACAGGACTCTTTAAACTTTAAAAATACTCCTGCAGTAATGATCTCAACTGGTCCTCCTAAGGCTTACAGGTGAGGATGCTGAAACTTCGCACAGGTTGCCTGGCCCTGCGGTAGGCAGTTGCAGGGTGGAGTAGAAATTAAAACCGAGACCTTTTGTTTCTCAGCTCCAAGGTTAGTTTTTTCCTGATTATACTGACTAATCAGACACAAGATTCTGCTGTTAGTACTGCTTTGGGGGATTTTGTTGACTAGCTTGGCTGTACTATTTTGTTCCTCAGTGGCTCACTGTCATCAAAGTAGTCACCTCTGCCTGCCTATCTTCCTTATGTCTCTCTTTGCTTCCCTCCAGAAGCCGTTCAGGATTTGAGTGTTTCATATGCTAGGCGCTCTGCTAGGTGCTAGAGATGGATAATTAAATAGAAGCCCCAAGTCTCATATGAGTCGTATTGAGAAGGTAAACAAGAGGCCATTACATTATGCTGTGCTGTTGATACAATACTGTGAGTGAGCAAGGTTTTGAGGAGGGTTCGGTAGGGGCCTGATCCCAAAAGGGAGAAAGAGGGAAGCCAGGGAAAGCTTCCTGGAGGAGGCACACCCTGGAATAGGTAGGAGTCAGCCCAGCACAGATCGAGAGGTTACACAGAGTAGACAGCAAAGCCCTGCAAACCTGCTCCCAGCTGCTCTTGGTTTACCTGAGGGTGAAGGAAGGAGTGCGGTGCTCTGAAGTAGAGTGCTCCAGACCCTAAGATTAGGGTTGACTTAGAGCCTTTGTGCCTGTGACTTCTCAGGGACTGGCACCCAGAGCTTTCTAGACCACCCTCTTTCCAGCAGCCCTGGGGGTGCTGAGTGAGCCACTGGCCCCCTCTCCATTCCAGGTTTTGCCAGTGATTAAGGACATTTTTGTCTGAGTGCCTAAGTACCAGGGCAAACTGCCCAGCTCAAATGAATCGATGGGCTAAAAATTGTCTTCCCAGCAGCCACTGCCAAGCAGCCTCCAGCCAAGGCTCTGGGCAACTGAGAAAAGATCCATTGAGCTCAGCAGGAGGCTGCTGTGGCTGACTTAGCGCTTTGGATGCACATGTCCAGTCATTTATGTCTCTTCTCTTCCTCTCTGAGCGCCGCTCCGAGTCTCTGCTCTTGATGAGGTCTGCGTTGTGCCAAAGCGGAGGTGCTGAGGTTTCCAATGACAGCTTCTTATCAACCACCTGCTGTGCTTCTGACATGCCTGCAAAGTGGACGCAGGTCAATAGTCCATTTTCAGCCTCTATTAGTTTAATTCACATTTGGGTTCCGCCCAAGTAATAAAGGTTTTAGTTCAAGAAAAACATTTTAAGAAATGATGAATGAGATTAATCTTGCAAAGGTCATGGGAAATAAAACCGTATTTGCATTTGAAACTGGAGAACATAGGAAATGTATAGCTCATGGAGAAACTAAACTAGGACTAGAACCCATGACTTTAGGCTGATTCCAGTGCTCTAAAAAGGACTGTTTTTTTCTTATTTTTGGAGAACATTTAAAAATGTTTTATTTTATTGTAATTGCAGCCCGATGAAGTAAGATACATGCTGTTACTGTAGCTGCATAGATGAGGGAAATTGGGAAGATTTGCTAAAGGTCACCTAAAGATAAGCAATAGACCTAGGAGTAGAATTATTTCTCTCGTAGGACTTTTTCTAGCATTTTGTGTTGTATGATGTCCTCATTCCATAAATCCCAAAGGAGATCTGGTTGAGAGATTGTAGGTTAGGGCCATTTCTGCCTCTAGTAAGCAAGAGGTTTTGAGGGAGTCTTTCTTGTCACTCAGGGTTCCAGAATGCTTCTCATCTGTACAGTGTGCAGGTGGCACTGTAGTAGGCTGGAAAATCAGGATACCTACAGGAGCCAGGCCTGTGGTGCCAGTGCGTCATCAGACCAAGGTTGGCCTTCTTTGAGGGGCAACTATGAATCAGCTGCAGCTGATTGCAGTCATGCCCATATGCCAGTGCATGACAGAGACACCTGACTGTGTAAGAGAGATTAGAAATAGAGATGTAAAGGTAAAACCTTAATTGTTTGGTGAAAGGTTTAAAATAAAAATTTTAAAAATGAATAAGGTTTGAGCAAAAGAAAACAATGCCTATAATCTAAAAGTAGCTCATAGCTATCAGTTTGCAATGTCTGGATGGCAAGATTTTCAGAGAACCTGGTGAGTGTTAACACCCCAATACTCCATAAAATCTCTTATAACTCGATTGCAGAAGTCAATCGTGAGTTTCCACAGAGCTCAGCATCATCAAAATACATATCTTAAACACCTTGTAAATAGCTTCAAAGGAGCTCAAGCTGTAGGCCTCAAGGCATGTAGCAAAAACAGAAACCTTACCTTTCTCTTTTGCATTCTCTTCCGTTGGCCCCAGTGAACAGTACTTTGCCTTTAAGGTGGCATTGCTCCTGTATTACTCTTAAATTGTCCTGTGAACTCGTTCTGTCCTCAACTGGATGAAAGTATTTTTGGAGACGAGAAATTCTATTTCTTTATCTTTTCCTTTTCTCCTGGACAACCATAATATGTGAGCACAGATTGGCGCTTGATAATCCTTTCCTGCTTGCCCTCCTTCATCCTTGAGTGGCTCTGACCCTGAACTAAGCTTATGGGCCCTGTACAAACTCTCAGACTCTGGAATCAGATTGAATGCTATCATCTTCATTTTCTGTTTTACATTGACTTTTGTCAAGTGCTTGCTTTTAATCACAGAGACAGATGAAAACCCAGCTTTACAAAGATATGTTTTCATCAAATGGAAAGCAATGGAACCTAATTTTGAAACTGTGAACTACCTCGAGCTAGTAGTTTGTGTGGTTTCTGACAGATGTCAACTATTGCTCTTTTTCTTAAAAATTTAAAATATCTCCCCTGACCAGGTAGCTCAATTGGTAGAGGATTATCCTGATAAGCCGAGGTTGTGGGTTTGAACCCTGGCCAGGTCACATACAATAGTAAACCAGTGAATGTATAAATAAAGGGAACAACAAATAGATGTCTCCCTCCCTTCTTACCTCTCTCCCTCCCTTCCTTTCTCTCTCTCTCTCTAAAAAAAAAAAAAAAAAAAAAAAAAAGATATGACAGCAACTCTGAGAGATTTGAGCAACCCTCACACTAATATTTTGAGATATCTTCACTAATATAGTCAGAGAATCATGAGAACAGGGCAAGGAGTTAACACTGCGTCGTGGCCCTAGCTCCGTTCACTAGTTTTATGAAACTGGGCAAGTCATCCAAGCACTCTTCATCACACTTTCCTTGTTGCAATGGAGGATGTCTGGATATGTTAATCCTTGGGGTTCCTTCTAGCTTTCAGTGCCTATGATTGAATGCCTTCTTATTTTTTATCAGTGCTGCTAAAGAAGCTTGGAAACAATTTGCTACCTTAAATAGCAAATAGTTTTTTTCTGGGCCCTTGTTTTAAAAGTGAGGACCAAACTGGTCTTGAATTCAGCCATCTCTTTGCTGCCACCAACCCTCCCAACCTCTGCTAGTTCTGCAAGCTCAGAATTCTTTCTCAGGAACTATCTAAGGAATTCCATGTATGCTTGGTATCAGGCCTGGGACAGAAGGGCAAGAAATGAGTTTACATGTTCTGATGCTTTGAAATAAGTGAAATATCTCTGTGCACACATTCTTGCTTAATCAGGAAACTCTCCAAGACTGCTTTTCCCTTTTGGGGCTTCCAGTTTGGGCAAGATTGAAAAGATAAAGTGCTTCCAGTCAATATCTATAAAACCATGCAGAGCTTGGACAGAATGAAGGCTGAGTTGTTCATCAATTTTGAAGAAGAAAGGATGAATGCATCTTCTTTGGGATTTGGAGCAGGTCAAGTGAAAAGAAGCAATAAACTTCTTACTACCAAGTGGTAAATACAAAAAAATTACTTTGTCACTTGGTGCTTTTTATTGAATAGAAATACTTAATTATTTATAAATTATTACCTTTGTCTTATATTTTCATTTTTGAGATTTTCTTTTAAAATATTTTTCTATTGCTAGGTTACAAAGTTACATATATTCCCTTAATATAACTTTATCATTTTACCTTTAATTCATCTATAGGTCCATCATTAAATGTGGTGTTAGATTCCCAGTTATTTTTACATATATAGTGAGGCAGTTTTCCCACATCCTCCTAGGAACCATCTCCCCTCCCCCCACTTTTTAAGGCATTCTCCTTAGTATATTCTGTCTTTTTAAGTTCAGAATCTGTCTCTTGGCTCTCTATTGATCTATTTGTCTGTTTTTGACCTATGAATGTACTGTTTTTATTATTATGGCTTTGTACTGTGTCTTAATATATAGCACAGGGCACATCTCGTTTCTTTGGTTTTCCTTTGAAAGGTTGATTTGGTCATTCCTGGACTTGGGAAGGGGGGGTAATATAGAGCATTGGAGAGGTAAGAAATGGTAGATGAACACAATAGAAGCAATAAGTTAGATTCACACAAAGCTTCAAGAATGGATCTTAAAAATATAATGAGGAAAAAGCAAAAAACAGAATGAAATATTTAATTTAATAACTTTTATAACAATTTTAAAACTTCTATTTATATAAAATATACCCAATTTTAAGAATACATTAAAAACTAAAAAGCAACTCATTAAATACATTAGAATAGTTACCCTTGTTGGAGAGAATAATGGTTGTGGATTTTGAAAAGGAAATAGTATAAAAATTTCATAAAATAAGAATGAATATATGATGGAGCAAGCCACAATTGAGATACTAGTGTAATGATAATTTTTCTTTTTTGGTGGGGGGAGGAGGGGAAGCCATAAATTACCTAATTTTTTAGACTGGAATCTGGAGAAAGCCAGTTTTCATTATAGCATGTTTCTCTGGTGGGTGGTTAAAAACAAAACCTGGGGTCAGATGTGGGTTCAGCTCTATAAGTCAATTCTTATAATCCCACACATCAGGGAAGAGAAGTTAGATTCTCACCCAGAGGAGCTGGAATCATTTGGTCTCATGTTTTAGGAGATGTTCATATTCTTTGGGACCAGTTGGTAAGAAGCTCTGTCCCAGAAAGCTCCAGCCCTGGATGCTGGTAGGCACTAAGTATAAACATGCACAGATCCTTGCCTGAGTCACTCAGCACTCCACCCTGCTTCAAAGCAAAGAGCACTTTGTCCAGGAGCGCTGTGCCCGGACCAAGAGCTAAAAGCGTCTTCTTTTCTAATTGTCAATTATCTCTACACTCCAAGATAAACATTTCTCTTTTAACATCAGGCCAGTCTGCAGGGTCCATTTAGGACAGGACTATTTGAAGGGCTGGAGTGTGTGTGTGTGTGTGTGTGGGGGCGCGGGGGGGGGGGGTGTTAGGGAGGATTTAAAAGGCAAAGAGACAAAGTTGAAAAACAAGGCATGCACTCTGCTTCCTCTAATAGTTCTCAGCTACACTTGTAATTGGAGAAGGGCTCTGTGGTCTCCTGAGCCTTCAGGGAAGAAGGAGGTGGGCAACCCAAGGAATTAGGTCTCCATTTTCAAGAACTGCCATGTGGATGGGAAGTTACTTCCAGGAGGGAATTCTCCCCCCCGCCTATTTTTGTTGGTAGAACCTCTATCTCTGTCTTTCTTTCTATTTGTCTATCTACCCACCTACCTATGCATAAGAATTAATATGCATAATATGTATATGTGTCTGTCTATATCTCTGTATATACACACATACACAGAAGTGTGTGTATACCCACGTATACTTTAAAAGATGATAATTTACCATTTTTGCTATGAGAGCAAGACTTAGCTCAGAAACTTTCCAAATAGAGACCTATTTTTCTAGTTCATTTATATAACGGATAGGATTTCAATGGGCTTGACTGTGGTTGCCAGCAAGGCCAGAGAGAATTTAATTCAGTACCTCCCCAAACCTGTTGTGTTTCCTTGATTCAAAAGAAGAAGAAAAAAGGATCTAGGAAGAAAGAACAGGGGCATTTATTCTTGAGTTACAACAAAGTGAGGCTAATAATACTTAAGGACTTTTCCTGAGGTTAATCCTGCAGTGGGTATCTGCTTAGAAGAATAAAACAAGGTCACTCAAATCCCTTTTGTCCATGCTTTTTCCCTTCTATTTTCTCCCCTGAGTGACCCTTTCCTTTTCCTTCTCTCGCCTACCATACCTCTCCCTTAACCTGGGCACACTTAGAACCCAGAAATCCATGTGCTAATTAGTGTGGTTATGATTTGCAATCCGTCCAAGGATACCAGAAAGTGAGACACAACCTTTTCAAGTTCAGTAGCAACCATCTAACTTGAATCAAAACAGAGAGATGTATTCAGCTCATTTGGGGGAAGGGATGATTGGATTTGTATAGTCAAAGTTCAGTGATGACAGGTCACATTCAAAGGGGACAGTCTGGGTGTTAAAATGCACCAATAAGGTCAGAAACCCTCTAGGCCATGCGGAGAGAAAAGAGGTTGTTTTTGTGGAATGAGCTGTTAAACGTGGAAGCCCAAGAGAATCAGGAAACGTGTTTTCAATCAGACGCAAAAATTATTTCAGTTTCTTTCCAGCTCTGTCAATGAGACTTTTTAAAAGGATTTGGGGGAATAGTGAATACTTGGTTGTCCAATTATTAGCCTAGATAGACTGTTAGTTTTGGGATGATTTTTTATTGGTAAAGGAAGAAAGAAAATATGTGGGTTTTGTTCTTGGAGCCACTGGGTGAATTTTGTTTCCAGTCCTCTAGCCCTTTTGGCATGATTCTTGGTCCACCAGTGCCCAGCAGGCATTCCATATGACTGTTTGGAGTTTGGACTGTCATTTTACCCAACACATGGGTGTAAATAAGGGGAAAGTTCTTTGCTTATTCTGGCTTAGTGAAGAGAGAAGAACAGATTTACGTGGCTGGCATGGACTAATTCTAGCCTTAACACCCAAATGACTGTGCCATCTCAGGAAGCAGAATCTTGACCTTGAAACTTGAGTGACTATTAAGTTTCTGGGCTGTCACAGAGAAACTTACTGGGCTTAATGCATTTTAATGAAAATATTCCTTTAATGAATGTTTGAACTTTGATTGTAATCAGAAAGATATGTGTGGAAATATTGTCTGTATATTAGGATGTTTCTGAACAGTCCATTTATTACTAAAAATGAGGTAGTCAGATATTATTAGCTCTGATATTAGGTAAGCTGTCAAATGTGTCTGATAATATCTGCAATATAGCGTTGTTAAGATTAAATAAGATATCATGTATAATGTAGCTAGCACTGAGTACATGTCCTTAATAACCATTCTTTTTAGATTTCTTTGTTGAAAGTTTTTCAATGGGATGGGCTATGTCTTAATAGATTTTTATCTCAATTTGAAATAGAACATCTGGAGCTGAAGACATGTTTATAAAATTTGCCATATAATTCTGCAGGGTTTGAGTTCAGATTATTCCAAGGGTTTTGCATCTCTTGCATGCCTCATTTAGTTTTTATGTTTGCTGTTGTTTTATCAGGTGGACATCCAACTCCCCACTCCCTTTTTTTCCTTCAGTGGCTTTGATTCTACTCATGTTCTCTGTTAAAGTAACAACCAACTTCTGGACTGGTCTTAATTTTGTCTTTACTAACTTTTCTTGGTTCAGTGAGCCCATAATGACCACATCTTCTGGTGTTGTCTTAATAGGTCAATCAATGACCATTGGCCAAATTACTAATGTGATTGATGTTAATATAACAAGAGCAGAAGACTAAAGGGATCCTCCACTTTAAGAGCAGCCTTCTGTAGGCAATTCACTGCTTGATCCCACTGTGGTCTCATTGTTGGGGGGTATAGCTCATGCCAATCAGAAAAGAAAATGTTGGAAGCAGGCAAGATATTTTTTAATGTTTTTCCTTCCTCCTCCCTCAACAGACACACATACGCATGTGAGCACACACATAAAGCTAACTAAGGCATAGTTTTGGTCTGGTGGAACAAAAAATGCCAGCCAGGTGAGTCATATTTTGATTTATTGGGTAAACATTTTCCATGTGTGAAGCAGTGAAAAGAATGAAACTATTGCCTGTTTGAGCTGGAAAAGGCTAGTGTTTCCAAGACACTGGACTGCAGTTCTGAGCTGGGCTGGCTGCCACTGGATCACCTGGGGAACTTTATAAAGAAACTTGCTTCCAGATCTACCCCGGAGATTTTCAGCCAAAGCTCTCTTGATGATTGATGCTTAGGTTTGACCAGTTTCAGCAATCACTGCTTGTTCCCAATCCCTTAGTTTTACAGTGGAGAGCATGAAAGCCCAGGAAGAAGTGATTTGTCCAAGTTTCTTTGGGGGATATGAGGAAGAGCTGAGAGGGAGATGGGAAAAAATGAATATTTAGTGAATGTGAGAGTTTGATGAGAGCTATATTCAGTGCTCTACCTTCTTGGTCTCATGACCTTGGAAGAGAGGCATTAGCCTCTTGATTTATAGAAGAGGGAATTTAGGCTCAGAAAGGTTAAGTAATTTGCCCAAGCTTACATAGCTGAAAAGTCTCAGATGGGCTATAGATTCAAATTGGTCTTACTCAAAGCCTCTCAGTTTGGATCTTATCTTCTGAATTCTAATCCATGATAAACACAGTGGGAACTTACTTATTATAAGATAACTGAACTACTCAAACTGAGTAGATTATTATTATTATTTGAAAATGCCACTATTCATTTTCCTGAGCCTGAGTTCTGTTCTGTTCAAAACCTGTGCTGGTTCTGTTTGACCTAATGATTCCATGTTCTGAATCTTTAATCTTTTCCTTAACAGGCTTTGTAACAATACAGCCCCCTGTATTTAGATTCATGTCAACAAGTATTTATTGAGAAACTACTATATGCATAATGCAGTGTTAGGCACTTAGAGAAAAATGTAAAGGACAGAATTTTGGTATTTATGGAGTCTACAATCTTGAGGGGCTATAAGAAAAGAAATTATGCAAATAAAATGAGTTATGCCAGGGGAAGCAGAAGGAGCTTTGAGAATATGCAGCAGGGAAATTTAACCCAGACTCAGGGCCCAGGGCAACCTTTCTGAAGCTGACGGCTAGAGGATGGACAGGTGACATTCGGCGTAGCGGGAGAATGGGAGAGGGGGCGTACTTCCGAAGAGGAAAGAGCATGTGTGGGTTCTAAGAGTTTAGACGCTGTGTGTGAGGAGTTTGCATTTGAAGAGTTGAAAGAACCAAAGGAGCTTATTATTTCTGGAAAGAGAGGGAGAGAGGGTGGGTGCTAGGAGGGGGCAGGTAGGAGGCCTGCAGATGGAGAAAACCCACAAAACCCCATTAAGGTCTTTGGATTTTATCCTAAAGCATGGCTAAGCCACTGAAATTTCCCAATCCTGTAAAAATGAGCCGGGGATTAAAACCAGGATATCATATAAATATGAACAGGTTTATACTTTGGAGGCTACTTTGATGGCAGTGTTAGTGATGGATTGGGGGGGATTGAACTTGGAGGCAGGGAGGCTAGTTAGGAGGTTATTTCATCTGCAGACCAAAACTGTGTTTTATTCATCCTTGTAATTTCAGCACCTAGCACACTGCCAGGTACTTAATGTGTACCAAGTAAATACTGCTTGAATGAATGGATGTAGAAATGAGTGTTTGTTAGGACAAACCATCCCCCAAATATTTCTGGCTCATTTTGGCTTCATATATTTATCTGAGTTTTCCTCCTGCCCAGATATGCATGTTCTTCGTATCTGGCTGAACAAATATTAATCATGCTTTTAGGTTCAACTGAAGACTGGCTGCTTCCTGAAGCCTTCCTTGACTATTCTGAGTTTCACTGATTTCCTACCTGCCTCCGTTCCAGTGTGACTTAGAATCTGTTTAAAGCTTTATGACATTTTGCATGTACCCATGTATCGTGTTGTTCCAGGTGGATTAATCTTCAACTATTTCTAAATTTATCTAAGATTTTTAAAATAGAAGAAGGCCACAAATATATAGCTATACCTCCCTACCTGCCTACCTTCTGACCCACCTGTCATTAAGGCTAGGAAGCTTGGAAGAGCAAGACTCTTTCACATGCATTTGAGATAGTGTAACATTCCTTCCTGAAGAAGAAATATGGAAATAAGTACATACTTTAAAATACTCATACAATATAACTCAGAAATATTTCTGCTAGAAATCTTTGCTGAACAAATAGGTGGAAATGATGAAACAGATTTATGTTCAAAGTTATTTACCTCTGCTGTTGCAATTTTAAGCAATTAGAAGCAATATAATTATTCAAATATGGGGCAGAGGTTAAATGATGGTATAATAATGTAATATATAGAATTATTGTATTTGGGAAAAATAAGATGGAATAGCAATTGAAAGAGTGACGTTGTAAGTCAGGAATATAGATATTTTTATTTTTTTATATATTTAAATTTCTTCACAATGATAGTTAAACTGACAATATAAATATCATGTCAAAGAACTGCATAAGCATTTCATGTTCTTTCCTTCTGCGAGTTGCCCAAATCAGCCAAGAGGGCTTCCATTCTGCATTTAGAGAATCCCCTACCCCTTCCTGGTGGCCAGTGCAGGAGAAGGAAGGGGAGATGGTTTCTCTTCTTCTCCCCCTCTCCAGGCTGCCTTTGGAAGGCTACCATCCTCATGTTTATGTGAACCAAGTCTGTAACCCACCTGACCAAGCTGGGCTGCTCACTTCTGGCTTATTTCCTGCAGATGTTCTGAGAAATGAATCATGGACAAGCTGTGGCCACGTAGTTGGATGACACAGCAGCCTGGGAATATCTCCTAACAGGATTCCAAAGCCCAGACCTGTTACTTGGTCTGTCTTTTCCATCCAGACTATTGCTTATGTTCTAAAAGCAATTATCGCAGGTCAGACCTGTATCCTCTCTCCTTCCCTGGAGAATCATACTGGGCCTGGTTCGTGTCCTGTTTAACAGCGGGAGGACATTCCCGTAAAGCTCTACTCAGGGATGGCCTGGCATACTTTGGTGGGAAACAAAAGCTAAGAGAGTTGTTATCACATCCCATAAATGTCCGGGATAAAAAGCCCTGAACTGCCAAGTGTATTATGGTTATCTCTTGAGTGAGAAAAAAATAAAAACCCTCTAATGTGAAACAGCAGTAATAGCAAAAATCCAGGCAAGCAGGAACCTCTGTCAGGAACCGATGCCTTCATCTCAATAGGAGCCAATGGCCAATCCCTGATAGGTCTCTCTGGGCCTGCTACTAAGAGCTATGATCTGTGATGTTTGCCTTTGTGTCTTCTCTCTGCAACCTTCTTTAGGTCCTGAATGTCTATTCTAACTGGCTCCCTGTAATGAAACAGCTAGCACATGCTGAGCTCACACTATATGCTAGAGAGTGTTTTAAGATTTTGGCATGTGTTACTTCCTTTAAGTCTCACAGCAACGCTGTGAGGTAGGTACTCTTATGGTTATCACCTCATATATATGACAACTGAGGTGCAGATAGGTTGTCTGCCCAAGGTCACATGGGTAGTAATTAAAGATCAAGGACTGGAGTTTAGTCAGACTGACCCAGGCATCCAACCTAACCACCAGGTTCACGTGCAAAATGCTTATAGCGGTACCTAGCACACTGAAAGTACAAAGTAACTATCAACTACTGTCAGCTCTTTTCAGAAATTCTGGGCAGTGACCAAATTTCTATTTCAATCTTATATGCCCATGAAAGGGACTCGATTCTCTGTGGGGAATCGAAACACACACACATAAATCCAGAAATAAATGCTTATTAAGCATCTTTGGACTGGACCCATGGGAGTTATATAACAGAAGGAAGTTGCCATAATCTTGGACTTCAAAGATGATGGGAGTGTGAGAAATGGTAAGGCAGGGTCCACCACAGTTTAATGAGCCTTACAAAACTCTTGGTTTCTGTCTTGAGTCAAGGAGTTTATAGACAGGGGAGGGTGAATGAATTAATAACTACAAATAGTCTTTGAGACACTTACTCTTCTCCTCACACCCATATATACTTAATTCTGAGTGAAAATTTTTCACTTTATTCTTATAAAATTACTTTTTTCCAAAAATTTTCTTGATATTAATTTAACCAAATTTCATCTGGACAAGTATATTGAGGTTAGGGGGACTGGAAAAGAAGCACAAAGTGCAATACCCTCTCCACCCTGAGACCTACTAGGGGATGTTCAAGTTGAAGAGGTTATGATTTGTATGGGAGATACTTATGCACATACACAGATAGCTTAACAACGTGGGGCAGCCTATTGATATAAATGCCAAATGAGCACAAATAATTACAGTGCTTTTGTAGTTCTGTGGAGGGGATACTTGATATGCCATTGATTTTCACTGAGAAATATTTTTCTTTGGTGAAAGTAGGGAAGTAGTAACATATACATAACATATAAGATAACATATATGTAATAAAAATGTTTAGTCAAAAATTACCTTGAAAAGGATTTTATTTTAGTCCATCACTTAGGAAATATCACAGCAACACAATACAATCTCAGAATCTTAGCTGCTTAAAGAAACAGATCTTTAGTCCTCATTCACTCTGAATTGTTGGGGAATCTGCTCAATCTCATCCTTACCTTAGGATCCAGACTGACAGTGCAACCATGCTCAGAGTAGCCAGTTGCAGTATCAGAGAGAAGGGCAGATGTTTGGTGGGTGTGGGGGTATATGTGTCTAAAATGGCAATTCATGCTCTACTCTGTAAGTGACACAAGTAAGTTTGCCTCAAATGTCATGGCCAGAATTATACACACAATCCTAAGAAGAGCAATTCTGTCTTGCACTGGGAGAGTAGAGAAGTAGAAATTCTTGGTTGGTAATACCACTTATGACTACCACAGATGGAGAGCAGTTAGGTAAGGGGGATGAGAATGAAAGGTGGCAGCTGCTAAGATCCATTGAGACAGTCAGTGAGATAAGCCAACTTGAAGAGAAATAAAATGAGCTATTATTGCAAAAGTGTGAGGGGCTAGATTGGAAGAGTCTTAAATGGCAGGTTAAGGAGTTTTGCCTGTTATACCTGAGCCATTGATTTACAAACTTGTTTTTTTGCCAATAGAGATCACTTTATAATGTAACTGATAGGGATCCCAACTTTAAAATAGAAAAAAAAAAATAAAAAGAATTATCTCTGGTGGAAGAAGGGATGAGAGGGCCCTAGAAGCCTTTCCATTTGTCTTCCCACATCTTCCCTCTATTGGACTCCCATGGCTCTTTGCAAAGTTTGAAAACCACAACTCCAGGATTTGAAAGTACTCTCCAGGACTTTTACAGATTGGGTAAATGGGAAGTTTGCTGTCAAAACCATGGCTTGCAACTATAGATTAAAAAGATAGATTAAAGATAGATTAGTGTGGGGAGAAACTGAGAAGAGAGTTCAAGAGAGAGGTATAAAATACTAAGATCCCTGAATCTGGGTGTTGACAAAGGTGGATGTATCTCAAAGAAATATTTGACAAACTGGTGACTGATCAGACTTAAGGGTTCATAGAAAGGGCAGAGTCAAAGAAAATGACTTCTTGATGCTTGTGAACTGGAGGAATGATGGAACAATGACTAAATATCAAGGTCAACAGGAAGAGTTTTATGAATTTAGCCAACAAGTATTTATTTAGGGCCTATTACAAGATATGAAGTACTTTGGAGAAAAATACACATTTAATATTAAACATATTACTTTTAGGCAACAGCAGGTTGTCCTCAAATGGCTAATACAAACTTCGAAGTGGAACATTGGTGTTCAAGGGAACCCAGGGCTGAAGGTATGGTTCATGAGACATTCATGTAGAGATGAAGTGTGGCTCTTTGGGATTGATTATTGTTAGCACAGGCTCATTCTATATAATAAAGAGGGAATATGTTAATTGACCAACACTCCATCACAAAGATGGCTGCACCTACAGCTGAGGCCAAGTTCCCATAAGGAGCCTTAACAAGGAATCAGCAGGGACCTGAGGCGACACCCTCCCCCGCCCCCGTGGGGCTTGACAGGGGACCTCAGGCCTCGTCCTCCACCCGGCAGGTCTTGACGGGATCTCAGGCCCTGCCCCCCCAACCCGGCAGGGCTTGACAGGGGACCTCAGGCTGTGCCCCCCACCCAGCGGGGCTTGACAGGGAACCTCAAGGTGCACCCCCACTGCTGGGTCGGGGGAACTCAGGCCGCGCCCCCCACTAGGTGGGGCTTGATTGGACTTCAGGCCACACCCCCACCCCAGCACCAAGCCAGGGGACCTCAGACTGCACCCCCCTGCCTGGCTGGGCTTTAAAGGGGACCTCAGGCCATGCCCCCCACCCAGCAGGGCTTGACAAGGTGCACCCCCAGTGCTGGGTTGGGGGAACTCAGGCCGCACCCCCCGTCCAGCGGGGCTTGATGGGGGACCTGAGGTTGCATCCCCCTGCTGGTGGGGCTTGACAAGGATGGGACTGGCCGGGTCTGGATCTAGCCCAATGGGGGGGGGGGCGGCCAGGTCTGGGTCTCACACAATTTTGAGGCACATGTGGGTGGGCAGTGACTTGACTCTGGGTCCCGTGGTGCACCCCAGACTCTGACAGGAGGAAAGTTTTCATATACATTTTACTAATTTTCTTCATCTCTGACACTTCTATTATAGAGAAAGAGCAAATAGCAATATTAAATTATTTCCTCTAATTAATCACCTTTTGTGCACGGATTTCATGCACTGGGCCACTAGTACTAGTATATATGTCTGATTTTGAAATAGATGCCATGAAATGGTGTGAATCTTATCTTTAGAGTACTGATAATGACTAATCTCCTTAAAGTTTGGTGTTAATGAGGACAGTGACGAGGACTTCTCAAACTTACAAACTAAGGTATACTAGAAACTGCATATTTTTCTCTTGGTAGTTTGGGTGGCGAGTTGATCTTTATGGCACTGCATAAGTGATCCAGAATTCAAATGGCTTAATTGCCCTTCCTATTTAAGACCCAAAAGAATTCCCCACAATGGAGCAAAAGGTCCTGTCTTGAAGCTTGAGACAGAAGACATAGTTCTCATTATATAGACTGGATATAGATCTAAAACTGCAGTGGGCTAAGAAGTAGGCAAACAATTGGGTCACAGAATCCATTTATATGTTCCAAAGGATGAAATTATTTCAGACCCTCAGGAAAGTGAACCTTTTCCTCCTCTAAGAATAGACTGCTCTCTTTCCTCTCCCTCTGCAGCTCTCCAGCTGGGCTTAGGGAGAGAGTTCTTGGCATCTCAGTCATTTGGATTTATCAAGACAGAGATTAGAGGTACTGGGAACCAACATCCTTGGACATCCCTCCCATTTAAAATTTCTAACTCTTTGAATTCCAACTCAAGAATTTCTGTTGACCCACTAGAGATCATGAATTGATTGATCTATTGATATATGTCTTGGGTGTGTGATAGAGAGTGTGTAGGGCTATCTTCACCTGGTTATATAATTTATGGTGAAAAGTCTGATGGGGCTGGAGATTAAAATGCCTCATCATTAATACTATAAAAGATGATCCAGCAATAAATACATATCAAATAATTCACTGACAGCAATACTCAATGACCAGTTATTGGCTACTAGAAATAAAGAAAAGCTTAAGCTAGAACACACACATTAACTCTTAGGGGTCAAATGATGAAACAGTTAAGAGTCAGATCATAGGATATTGGAGAATGAGAACTCTTCTCAGGAAAGAATTGGGGAACTTGTTTCCTTGAATAAGGAGCAAGCTACGGGAATAGATTGACAGGGAAATTAGGGGTATGTGGGATATTCAAATAGCCCCAATGTATGTGAACATGGTGCCAAAGAAGAACACTGGCCTGAAGTCAGAAGATTTGTCCTGCCTCTGAGACATCTTAGCTATCATCTTGAGAAAGTTGTTTCTTCTTTGAATTATGGTTTATTCATATTTAAGGGGTTTGAATTAAATATAATTAATTATATTCTAAATTAGCATTATTCTAAATTAATGTAACTTTTAAATCTGTGTTTATAATATTACATATCTGCATTTATGCTGAGTTCTGCATATGTTATCTCATTTACTCTTACAATGACATTCTGAAGAATGTATTGGTAGCACATAATAAATATAAGAAAACTTAAGCCTCAGAGAGGTTAAGTGAGTGACCACAAGGTCACACAGATAGTATGGGGTAAATCTGGGATTTAAACTGAGTTTTTACTCCAAGTCCCATGCTCCCAACCTCCATGTAATATAGATTCCCCTCTGAGATCCTATACAACTTTAAAAACACAACCATAAGCAGCATAGTTCTTGATTCTTGTCCCAGTCAGAGATTAGTTGGAAAGATATTGTTCTTTTAAATTAGAATGTTCTTAATGGTGGCAAGGATGTCCTTTGAATTTATGCCTATTCTTTAGATTATCCGAATTTAGAATCCCTCTTGACAACTAGGCCCTTAGATTACTATGCCACTATGTTCCCAAACACTCCTCCCCCCCTTTTTTTTCCAAAAGGTTTCCTCCAGGGAATGTTCTAGCCACATAAAGACTATCCAGTCAGCTTTAAAACTGTTCCAGGTCTTCAGTCTTTGTCAAGTGCCCAAAGTGAAGGTCATGGAAGACTATTGCTGCCTCTCCCTCTACCATGACCCCTAATCAGAAGGCAGCAGTATCCCTGTGGGCCCACTTTTGAGGCTTGTTTTGAGCTTTCCAACTGTGGCTGCCTCTGTATCCTTTGTGGATGTCTATCTGTAACCCTCTACGCTAAGGAGGAGGCTTTGTAGGTTTGTGTAAAATGGGTTGCTAACCTGCATATTTGTTTGCCCTGTACACAATTTCCCTTATTTCAAAGACAACATTGTTTTATTTCTTGAGCTCTAGACCAGACCCACTATAGCCTGCTTTACAAAATTTTAAGTTAGAAATTAGAACACCTGGCTTCCATTCAGAGCCCCTATGGGGTGTCCATCGCATTTCACGAGCCAAAACTCTCTCAGAATGATGGAATCTGGACTTGGAAAGAGCCTTAAAAGTCTTCTCCTACTTTCTGTCTGTTGATTGAATATCTTCTACTTTGGAGATGCTCTTTTTCAGGGTTGCTATAAATGGAGCCTTACCTCCAGGCCCTCCCAGGGGAGCCATTGGGCTTTGGGCTGGGCTGCTGCTGGGCAACAGTGGCTATGCCCACTAATATCCGATTTGGAAGGAAATGGATATGATTCAGCTGTGAAAATTACAAATTAGATTTTGGCTTTCAGTGAGCTGGGTATTTTTAGAGCCAGAGGAGAATAAAATAAACATTATTTTATGTCTAGTAAAGATTATTAATATTACCTTCAGGAGAAAAATGCCTTCCTGGTGATTGGTTGGAATAACTTCTCCTAAATATAAAATTATCCAATAATTTTAATTTTCTCCAAAATAATACTACATATCATTTTTACTGTTGACCCCCTCTTTTTTAAAAAAAAAAAATGTTTTTCAGCGATTAGGGCCAGGAATTCGATGAGCTCACTTTATTTATAGCTACAGGACCCAGCTCTGCCAACTGAAAGCTGCTTAGAGAGCAGGGACATTTTTCTTCATTGTTACATCACCTCCTCTGTAGCACAGTAGTTGGCACCTAGTAGGAACCCAAAACATGGTGTAGAGTGAATGGAGAATCAGAAAATATATGTCCTGATAATAGAAGTTAATGCCAGCTCCTTCTGGCTGTGTGCTTACAAGGCCTTTCCTTGGTGTGTGTGCTTGGAGAACTTGGAGACAGAGCTGTGGTGCCTCTTCCTCTTTTTACCAGGGCACTAATCCCATCATGAAGGGTCCACTTCTATGACCTCATCTAAACCTAATCACCTCCCACCCTAGCTGGTTTGGCTCAGTGGATAGAGTGTCAGCCTGTGGACCGAAGAGTCCAGGGTTCAATTCTGGTCAAGGGCATGTACCTCGGTTGCAGGCTCCTCCCTGGCCCGGGCCCTGGTCAGCGCACATGCAGGAGGCAACCAATAAATGTGTTTCTCTTGCATTGATATTTCTCTGTCTTTCTCTCTTCCGCTCTCTCTAAAAATCAATGGAAAAATATCCTCGAGTGAGGATTAAAAAAAAATAAATAATAAAAATAAACCTAATCACCTCTCAAAGACACCACCTCCAAATACCATCACATTGGAGGCTAAGGCTTCAACATATGAATTGTGGGGGACATAAACATTATCCTGTAACAGTAATAGCTTCCCTAAAGCCACTCAGATAGTGTTTAGATGAGTGAAGGCTGAAGTCCAGGGCTTCCCCTCACCACATCCCAGGCTCCTGACAAATATTTCAGCACCTCCCAAGGGGCAGTGGCTTCCTCTCTGATGCCTTCTTTTCTGGCTGATGGACATCCACGCAGAGGAGAGAGGCTTGGGGAAGATCCCTTCCCTGTTTCCAGGAAAACTGTCACCTGTCCACTCCCTCCCCATCGTCCCAGTTATTTCTCCATATTCTGGGGTTTCAGTGAAAACAAAAACTTAGGGTGATTCTTAAGTCATTAAACATTTATATCCAGAAAATGGACTTCTTATTACAAAATTCCTCAGTTAACGAGATTGGATAATTCCAACCAGGAGGCCATTTCCCCCCTTTACAAAAAATGCAGGGATGCTAGTTGACATCTATTACACTATGACACTAATGACTTAGCTGGGGAAAGAGAATGATTGGTGTTCCTCAGGACAGTCATTTATCATTAAGCTGCCTGTCCGTTACCTGCCAATAGGGTAAAAACAGATGTTTTGCTTGTTTCTTCTGTGAAAATCACCTCCTGAATTTCATCCCATGTTGCCTCATGGGTTTTGCCTCAGACCCCCAGGCGGGGCTCCCAGGAACATCTTCTCAACTAAAACAAGTCCTCAATGTCTTCTCATATTCTTAGCAGAGTAATTTGTGGTGAAAAAACATAGCAAGAGTTGAGTTTATTCAGTTGTTTTGTCTTGGTCTGGCAAGCGATGGTACCCGAATAGTCTGAGCCAGAAGAAACATGGGAATTAGGAGGATGCTTATCTTTCTTACAAAGCATATCTTTATGAAATTTAAATTAATAGAAACAAATAGTACACTCCATGCCAGTGTATATCTAGTATGTGGATAACAGGAATATGAAAGGAAAAGTGACACTTTGATGTTACCAAAAGTGCACAAAATATCACCCTGGCCATGTGGCTCAGCTGGTTGGAGCATTCATTGTTTCATATACTGAAAGGTTGCAGGTTCAATTCCTGGTCATGGCAAATACCTAGGCAGCTGGTTCGATCCCCAGTTGGAGTGCAGATGGGAGGCAATTGACTGATGTTTCTCACATTGATGTTTCTCTCTCTTTCTGTGTCTTTCTCTGTCTGTCTCTCTCTCCTTCACCCTTCCTCTCTTTCTAAAAAATAAATGAAAAGAGATCCTCGGATGAGGATTAAAAAATAAGTACACAAAATCACTAAAAGTCTTCAGGAATAATGTTAATCGCAGGCGTGCCGATCTGATAGCTCCTTCAGGACAGGTACAAAAAGGTAGTAATGATTTTGGTCAGTGACCTTTGGGTGACCCTCTAATCTCATCATACAGACTGACAGCTAAATCACCACTCATACACCATCTGCTGGGCTGGCAGTGCTGGTGATGTTGAGTGAGTTTTGTCAAAATGTTCCTCACACTGTTGGCAATGAGGAGGCAGGCAGGAGGGAAGCATGAGGCAATGAAGTCAATGTCAGAATTAATGTCAGCACTCGAAGGGAACCCCTAGTGGGCTAAGCCAGTTAATGCATTTTCCTGACTTGTTATTAGTAAAACCTAATTAAATCAGAAGCTACTAATTTGAAACTCTAGCTCATTTGGACGGGCCTGAGCTAAATGTTGCTTCTACTCTAGCTATGAAAGAGAGGGTTTTCTTAGCCAATTCCTGGGGTAAACAAGATTGCAGGGAATTAAAACACTTAATAGAATAGGAGAGAATCAATTTACAAGAAAACAGTCATTGTGCTAATTTTAAACTGTTTCTACCTGTTCATTAAAGCAGCTCATTAAGGACCTCTGCCTCAACACTTTGTTATGCTAGTTTGAATGGTGATGTTCACTAGATAGTAGAGAGAAAATTTAATTCGGACTTCTCTAATTCATACTGACCTCTTCATAGCCCAGTTAGTTTGAATTAATGAAATTTGTTTATGGTTAGGGCAACTTCAGAGAACCATTTTGGGAAGATTATTAAACTCCATCTCTTTCTTCCTGAAGGTTAAATTGTGAGTTTGCAGAAGCCACATTATACTTTTAGTTGTGCATAAAGCTACGTAAAGGGAACATTCATGACCATGATCTCCTTGTGAATAGAGA
This sequence comes from Eptesicus fuscus, assembly GCF_027574615.1. Taxonomy (NCBI): domain Eukaryota; kingdom Metazoa; phylum Chordata; class Mammalia; order Chiroptera; family Vespertilionidae; genus Eptesicus; species Eptesicus fuscus. The sequence continues at coordinate 79,967,805 of NC_072484.1, read as the reverse complement.
TAAATAGTTAAGACTTGTGATTAGTCATCATCTTCATGTATATATGCCTTCTTGGTCCCTAGGAAGAGAATGAAAGGAAAGAATAAGGTAGATCTCTTTCAAAGGAGGTTTAGGCTTACATAAGAGAATCTATAGTTAACACTTTTAAAATGGACTGTAAGGAATTGAGATCTGCAAATAATCTCTGAGGTGTGCAGTTCTTTTTGGTATTTGTTTACTCTGTTTGTATATGTTATATGTATGTATATATGTACATATTTATATGTGTGTATTGTGTGTGTATGTGTGTATATATATGTGTATGTATATATGTATGTATATATGTGTATGTGTGTATATGTATGTGTATGTGTGTATGTGTGTGTGTGTGTGTGTATATACACACACACACACACACAATACACACACACACACACACACACACTAGAGGCCCGGTGCACAGAATTTGTGCACTTGGGGGGTCCCTCAACCTGGCCTGTGCCCTCTCGCAATCTGGGACCGCTGGCACCTAACCTGCCTGTCTGCCTGATTGCCCCTAACCCCTCTGCGTGCCTGCTTGATCGCTCCTAACCACTCACCTGCCTGCCTGATTGCCCCTAACCGCTCTGCTGCCTGCCTGATCACCCCTAACCACTCTGCCTGCCTGCCTGATTGCCCCTAACTGCTTCTCTGCCTGCCTGATTGCCCCTAAGCACCTCTGCCTTGGCCCCCTGCTGGCCACAGCAGCCGCCTCTGCCTCAGCCCCCGCCACCGTGGCTTTGTCTGGAAGGTCATTTGGAAGGATGTCCGGAAGGTCATTTGGCTGTCCAGTCTAATTAGCATATTATGCTTTTATTATTATAGATAAGAGTCAGAAGCATAAGGGATTTATAGGTAGTTTTATGTTCTTATTTAAGTAACATTATAATATATATAATTTAAATCAAGACTGGGAATTGAAGGGGAATTTATTCTTTAAAAGGAAGTTGGAGAGCTAATGATTGGTAGAAGCAAATGATTGGAAATTGAGGAGTCCCTGGAAGTTCAGTGTTTCTGAGCCTGGGTTTCAGGGATTTGGATTGGAAGGTGTTCATAGGTATACCAAGTAAAATGGAGGTGAGTTTCTGTGATCGAATGAGCACTGGAAGAGCAGAGCTGCATGTCCTTTCCTAAGAACTCATAGTGCTTATCCATGAAGCAAAGCCTCATCAAGAGCCAGTAGTCAAGAAAACTGTCCAGTTTTGTTCAAAGCAGCATTTCTGGCCTTGATGAGCACCCAGAACTATGGAGAACCTGCCTCCAACCTCCATAAGAACTGTAATGTGGGAAGCGCCAGTCGGGGTCCAGGGTCTTGTTTCTCAGATTGGGACATGGAGAGGGTGTGGTGCGCTGAATAGTGACCCCTGAACATGTCCACCTGCAACCTCAGAATGTGATCTTATTTAGATATTAGAGGCCTGGTGCATGACATTCGTGCACTTGGGGTGGGGGTTCCCTCAGCCTGGCCTGTACCCTCTCACAGTCTGGGAGCCCTTGGGGGATGTCCGACTGCCAGCTTAGGCCTGCTCCCCCTGGTACTCCCGCCACTACTGCTGCACTCGCCAGCCATCAGCCCAGCTTCTGGTTGAGTGGTGCTCCCCCTGTGGGAGCAAACTGACTACCAGGGGGCAGCTCCTGCGTTGAGCATCTGCCCCCTGATGGTCCTTTGCATCATAGCGACCAGTCATTCTGCAGTTTGGTCGATTTGCATATTAGCCTTTTATTATATAGGATAGGGTCTTTGCAGATGTAATTAGTTAAGATGTGGCTGTGATGGTTAAGTTTAGGTGTCAATGCGACTGGGTGACACAGTGTCCAGATATTTGATAACCATTATTTTGAGTGTTTCAATGAGAGTGTATTTGGATGAGTTTAACATTTGAATCGATAGGCTGAGTAAAGTAGACTCCCCTTCCCAATGTGGGTGGGAACCTTATCCAGTTAGACTAGAACAAGGCTGCTCTCCCTGGAAAAAGGGGAATTCCTACATGATTACCTTCCACCTTGGGCATTGATTTTTCCCATCTTCAGACTAGAACATGGGCCTTTCCTGGCCTCACACTGGAACCCCAGCATCAGCTCTCCTGGGTCCCCAGCTTACACCTGTTGGATCTCAGAACTGGTCAGTCTCCATAATCATGTTAGCTAATTCCTTATAACAAATCCTCCTGGTTCTGTTTCTCCGGAGAATCCTGATTATTATAGAGGTCACAGTGGCTGGATCAAGGTGGGCTCTAAATCTAATAACTGGTATCCTTATAAGAAGGGAAAACAGAGACACAGAGGAAACAAATGGAACAGGCCATGTGATGACAGAGGAAGAAACTGGAATGACACCAGCAAGCAAAGAATGCCAAGGGTTGCTGGCAACCACCAGAGACCAGGAAGAAGCATGGGTCGGATACTCCGTCCAAGGTTCCGGAAGGAGCTAATGTAGCTGATACCTGGATTCTGGGTTCCTGGACTCCTGGACTGTGCAAGAATGCATTGTTTGAAGCCACCCAGATTGTGGTAATTTGTTATGGTCTCCCTAGAAACTAATCAGAAAGGGACAAAGGGGGTGAAGTGGCTCTACTCTAGCAAAGGCAGGACTAGAGACCAACTTTCTGAATTTGAAGCCAATGCTCTTTTCATTATAGTTCTTCATTTATTTCTATCCCTGTCTTGTTCCAGAAAAAAACAAAAACGCACAGTGTTTTTTCTTCCACACACAAATAAATGCAGCAGAAATTAAAACTAAAACAGAGACAATGTAAAACAAAGAAATAAACTTCCAATTCTAGAGGCAGCATAGCATTATCTATGTAACTGCTCACTACACTGCTCTAAGGAAAAGTGGGTTTTCCCAAGTGTAAGACAGTGTCTGTCTATAAGCTGTCAGAGCTGAAAGGCACCTTTGAGAACATCTAAAATATGATTTTGTAGAGATATAAACATTTTTCTAAAGCTGGTATGTTAGTTTCCTATTGTTGCCTTAGCAAAGTACCACAAACTGAGTGGCTTACAAGTGACCTACATGTATTTTGTTTATAGTTCTGGAGGTCAGAAGTCCAAGATTAGGCTCAGTGTGCTAAGTTCAAGATGTCAGCAGAACTGGCTGTGTTTCTTCCAGAGATTGTAGGGGAGAATCTGTTTCTTTGTGTTTTTCATCTTCTAGAGATTGTCCACACACTTTGACTCATGGCCCCACCTCACTCTGATCTCGGCTTCAGCCATCCTCTCCTTCACACTGCTGACCTCCTGCCTCCCTCTTATAAGACCCTGATGGTTACCTTGGGCCCACCTGGATAATCCAGAATAAAAGCCCTATCTCAAGATCTTTAATGTAATAACATCAACAAAATCCTACTTGCTTATAAGGTAACATAATTACAGATTCTGGGGACTAGGATGTGAACATGTTTAGGGCGTCATTATTCAGTTTATTATAGATTATTTCAGAATAGCATAATGACCCCCATGCTATTACCACATCCATAATTCCACAATGCATGGTGTCATAAAAGTGGCCTTGTAATACAGGGTCTGCTCCAGATTTCCAAAGTGTATGGAAGCAAATATTAACAAATTATAGAATAAATATTAATGAATTATAGAAAAATATTAACAGATTATACTTAAAACTGTGCATAGTGATCAAAATATAGAAAGCAGACGTTTATGAAACATATTATTGCAAATTTGAAATTGCTTCAGCCCATAAATGCATAAATGACTATTGATTTATTTATCGAAGTAAATAAGTAAATACGATGGAGCTTGTTCCCATTGCCACCTCTCTGCGATGCTCCTGGTTGATCAGCGGTCACAGCAGTGATTACCTCTTTAGATCCCTTCTGAATCTGGGAAGGAACCCATTGCCAGGTTGCTTTTTGAAAATGGAATAAAGATATTTTTCTTTGCTCATATAGTTGTGCCAGGATAATGATGCCTTATGCTTATTTAGAAATATTTACATGTCACTATTCATGTTAATGTAGGATAACTCAGATAATTTTGCAGTAAGCTAGAAAGATAGGCAAGAGTAACAATTTTATCCCATTTTTTAGATATGAGAAAACCAGCTCAGAGGAGCTGTGTGAATTGCCCAAGGTCACACCTTTACAAGTCAGTTGATCTGTGACTCAAATCCAGATGTTGTGTCTCCAACTGCCAGGTTACTGATTTAACTAAAGAATAGAGAAGGCAAGCAAAAATCAGCTAACCAACCAATCAGTCGAGTCCATGAAGAAGGGATAATTGATAATAAGGTGTGTTACCTTCTAGGTTGAATTAAGAGACTCTTATAGAATGGCAACATTGTGTTTTGAGTCTTAAAATCTAAAAAACTGGCCGGCCACTGTGGCTCTATGGTTGAGTGTAGACCTATAAACCAGGAGGTCAAGGTTCAATTCCTGGTGAGGGCACATGCCTGGGTTGTAGGGTCAATCCCCAGTAAGGGGCGTGCAGGAGGCAGGCTATCAATGATTCTCTCTCATCATTGATATTTCTCTCTCTCTCTCCCTCTCTTTTCCTTTCTGAAATCAAGAAAAATACCTTAAAAAAGAAAAAGAAATCATATTCAATTTAGTGTCCAAAGACCTGGCTCCAGCTGCCAGCTGAGAGAACAACTGCCTCCCTCCTTCTCTCCCTCCCTTCCTCCATTTTTCTCTCCATTTCTCCCTCTTTTCCTCCCTCTCCTTTCCTTTCTTCCTCCATTCTTTTCTTCTTCCTTCTACCATGTGCCAAGAAAAATGTTAAACCTTAAAATTGCAGAAATAAGTAATTTCTTCATGAACCACACCGTTCCATTTTTTTAAAGAATGACATGATCCCAAGTGGTATTTACTTCAAACTATTGAATATGTCCATTTTTTTTATAGCCCTATCTCTTAGAAAGTTCTTTCTTATTTGCAGCAATATGGGTGTGTCTGCAATTTCTAACAAGTGAATTTAGCTATGTCCTTTGAAATCACAGACAACAGTTCTTTTTTTCTCTTCCTTATAAGAACCCTTTAATTATTTGTTTCTTCCATTAACCTATCTTTCAAGATAGAAACCCTTATTTGTGTACGGTGGGTCAGTAAGTGGCAGAGATTAGGCCTGTTGACCAAGTCCTCTCCCTCCTTACCCCTTTCTGCTCTCCTACAAAACTGAAATTCAGTATGTGTATTTCTTGAAAGATGCATTAGAATTGATGCATAAAAAGAAGAAACTGCCCTGGTTGAGCATCATCCTTTGCATCAAAAGGTCACCAGTTCAATTCCAGGTTAGGGCACATGCCCAGGTTTCAAGTTTGGTCCCTGGTTGGGGTATGTATGGAAGACAACCCATCAATGTTTCTCTCTCACATCCATTTTCTCCTCACTCCATCTCTCTTCCTCTCTCTCTCTCTCTCTCTCTCTCTCTCTCTCTCTCTCTCTCTCTCTCTCTCTCTCAAATCAATAAAAGCATTTGAAAAATTGGGACTCACACATTATTAATAACATGTTTTGTCAGGGACTGGGTACCTTTTTTAATTATCTGATTATTAAGCTATTTCAGTTCACGTCCAAGAGTATGACTCAGTCTTAAAAATTGGCTACCAGTGTAGCCTGGGAGTGAGGATTTTGGAGAGGTGAGATTGATCTTATGATAAATACCTTCTGGAGGGGAAATTTCATTAAATTTAATTTTGTCCTGTCCAAGTTGGAGAAATATTCACATCACCTTTATGTGTGAGAGTGGCCAACATTATGGGTAACACCAGAATGTCAGCAAGGTGCAAAAAATTGATTTTTCTCCAAAATGACTCAAGCAGAGAGTGGTTTAATCATTTGCTTATTTATTTTTCGTGCAATTAATGTGCACGCTAAGCTAAATAAACTGAGGCTATCAAGCAGGATAAACTGAGAACAATATTCTCAGATGACTTGCAGTCTAATAAAGAAGCCACAAAAAAGCATGAATGCTATTCAGAATATTATAAATGCCTCTGCAGCCAGCCTCAAGTTGTCCTCCATACTTTCTGGGCTCTTCATGATCTGACCCTACACTGCTCATTTATCCTAATACCCACTGTTCAACACAGATGCACATTTTTCTCATTAGTCTGGTCTCCTCACCATGCCACAAAGATGCCTAGACTACTCTTGCTTCCTTCCTTTTACCCTCTCTCCCTTCCTCTACCTGCCCTTCTTTTCCTTCCTTTGATGAATGTTTTTGAGCATCTATAATGTGTCAGCCTCCATGCTAACTGTCTGAGTTCCATCAGAAGATCAGACATCCGTATTTCCCATCCTCCTGGGCTGACAGTCAGTGTTTTAGGATTTAGCTCAGGTCACATTTTCCTTTCCGATGCCTTTTCTTGCTTATCTTTGTTCTGAGTGGTCACTGATTTGTGCAATTGGGTGGCTCCTGTAATATGCTCCTTGCAACCAGGAATGCATGAATGGTCAGAGCAGAGAGTGCTGAGGCCTGGGATAGCCTGGGGTAGGCCAGAGAAGCTCTGTGGAGGAGGTAGGACTGTAGAGGGTTCATGAAGAAGGGGCAGTTGAATTTGGTGACTGGGATCAAGAAAGATTTCAAAAAAATGTTTTCTCTAAAAGAGAGTGGGCCCAAGAGAGAAAGCCAACTCCTCAAGTCACAAGAACTAGTTTTGTTTTTAAACTATTATTATAGGAAATTGGTTAAGTCGCAATAAGTGTGCAATCATATGAAAGGTCATGCTTGCCTTTACTCAGATCTGTTGGTCATCAAATTGTGAAATGTCTGCATTGCCACAACTTTAGGAACATCATGACAGAAAGTCCCTCCCCCAGGGCAGTAATGCCTGACAGATGGTCCCTTACAACCTCTGTTTGAATAATAACTTCTGCTTGCCATACTGGCAAAATAGCTAATTGCATATTAAGCTGAAATGTTGTTCAGCCATTGAGCCTAGTTTTTCCTTCTAAAGCTATATAAAGTAAGCTTGATTTTTCATCAGCACTGGAGTTTCTTACATATTTGTAAAAATAATATTGTGCCATTGGAATGCAACTTGAGAGATTCATTTCCTGGAACAGGTGGCTTGAAATGGTAGCTTAAGACAATGAAATAATCCAGTAGAACACCAGAAGGCAAATGGCGGGGTGTTAAAAGTGCACATGCTCGTTTCGACTATCTTGGTTTTAATCCTTGCTTCTCCACTTATTGGCTCTTCCCTGGACCTCAGGCTTTGCACCTGTTAAATGAGGATTACAGTAGCATCTACTTCACCAGGCTAAATGAGGTAATACACAAACAGCACTGGGTACAGTCTTTGGCGTTGAATGAAAGCTTAGAGAAAAGTGCCAATGCAGTAAATAAGACAATTTGGGCAAAACACACTGTTATTTAAAACTTGTCCAACTGAAGCCCTGAGGGATGACCAGTCCCTGAAGGGACACTTATATCCATGCTTAAGAGCTGACAAGACAAACCAACAGACAACACCCAACTTGGACACTTTGCATGCTCTCCTTGCTAATGGTCGATCACCCCATGTGGTGCATTTCTAAATGCTCTGTCTGGTGGGGCTTAAATGAGGCATTGGAGTGGTAAATCTGTCCCTATGGAGAATGCTCTGCGGTTTACCAAGTGGATTTTTAAAATTTTTCCCCCCTGTACTTATATTTTATCCTTTTTAGTCCTAACTCATTGATTGACCGTAAATGATGCATATCTCACTTAAAACACCAGGTTTGTTTCTGGACCATAGGGCATGTTTGCTGAAGATTGTGACCCCATGAGAAGGGAAAAGTTGCATCCCCGAAACTTCAGAGCTGTGGCATTTCCACGTTCTATACTTTAAAAAAACACTTCCATATATTATCTCATTTGATCTTATCAAATTATTTGTAGTAGGTAGTTTTAGCACCAAGGTTATTTCCATTCTGCTCAGAATGATGGAGGGGCTGAGCCCACAATGGGTGCAGTGTGGACAGCAGGAGTATCTGGGGACTCAGGGCAGTGGAGCTCTGCTTTGGCTATACTTCTTTGGGCCTCCATATTCTCATCTGTAACCTGATGATGATTTTTTAGCCCTACAATTTTGTGATGATAGCAAGTTCAATGTGAACAGCAGTTCAGAGTGAAGGCAGGACTAGAGTGAGTGTCTCATGCTCATGCCAGTGCTTTCCTAAGATGCCAAGCTGTTCTGGGATGCCTTATAACCCCCAGCCTTCCCACCCACCTGTCATCCTGTTTCTGCTTTGGCAATCATTATGAAGTAGTCTCCCGGAATGATTAGGGGTGTTGATAGGAAATTATTTCTCTTCCTCTCCCGTGTGCTCTGGCACATGGATATGTTTGGGCAAGTTGTCCCTGTTGTGATCATTATGCACTTAGTTATTTTTGTTCTTGTGCCCAGAAGCCTGTGGGGCATGGCTGCCTGGTAAAAGAATTTATAGCCAAATTAGTCCACCTGAGTTAAGTTACACAATCAGAACAATTGCAGAAAACTGGTTTCTGTTTCCCTAAAATTGGTCTTTCTGGGGGATCAGCCTGGGCCATTGTGATATCACATAGCAAACTTGGAAAGGAAAACCACTGACATTGAAACGGACTTAGTGGCATAACATGTATGGCTTTACAACCCTGGACTGTCACTTATTAGATTTTGAAGCTTGAATGGATTTTTCACATCTCTGTTTTAGTTGACTAATCTGAAAGATGGGTTTAATAATATAACCCATTTCATAAGAGGATTGGATGAGATAAGGCATGTTAAGTCTTTAAAAGAGTGTCTGGAACATTGCAGATGCTCCATTTATACTACCTCTTATTATGATATTAAATCATATTGTTATTCTCATTTTAAAATTACAAAAGCTAAGATCCCAAGAGATGTCTCTTGCCCATGATTATGCCAGATTCAGTAGTATAGTCACAGTTAAAACTCAGTTATCCTTACTAATGCCTCTCCACTCCCATTTTCTTAGAACTTTCTTAAATAATTATTCCCATTTGGGTCTCAGGAAGTGCCGATAAGCACTGTCAGATAAAGATAAAGCACTTCTAGGGCAGTGGTCGGCAAACTCATTAGTCAACAGAGCCAAATATCAACAGTACAACGATTGAAGTTTCTTTTGAGAGCCAAATTTTTTAAACTTAAACTTCTTCTAACACCACTTCTTCAAAATAGACTCGCCCAGGCTATGGTATTTTGTGGAAGAGCCACACTCAAGGGGCCAAAGAGCTGCATGTGGGTCGTGAGCCGCAGTTTGCCGACCACGGTGCTAGGGTAAGCTGTCCATCTCTTCCTAAGAATAGTATCATCAATTAGTCACCTATAACAATCCCTTAGAGACTGTGCCACATTCTGGGTATTGGTCTGTTTCTGCTGCCCACAGACCCTGCCTTTCTCAATCCCATCATTCCAACAGAAATTAGAGAGCCCATCTCAATGGCAACCTCTCCCACCATCATCCCTGGCCTATAGAGGACAAGCACCACAGACCTTTTCCAAAGTGGGAGTTTCCCCTCCCTTATACATTTCCCTGTGTCTGCTCTGGACCTTCCTGAGCACATGGTTGGTGGAGGATGGGTGTTCAGATAGTGTATGATATAAAACCTTTACTCCCTGGGCCTACAACTTTGGATCTTACTGATGCAGAAGCCTTTGTTCTCACTAGGAGAAACAACAATGATTTGAACTGGTAGTAGAGGTGACATCTGGCGTTTATGCCCCAGAACCAACAGGCACAGAAATACGTTTATTTTACTGGTGAGTTTGAGTGATTCTGATTACTGAAAGAAAAAAATACAATTGACCCTTGAATAACATGGGAGTTAGGGATGTGGGGCCCCTGCACAGTCAGGAATATAGGTATAATAACTATAGTTGGCCCTTTGCATTTGTGCTGAACAACCTCTAATACAAACTGGGTACTCAATGAAGATCTGGTGAATAAGTTATTAAACTTATAATTAATAACTTTCCTTTCCTCCAATTTCCTTTTCTCTAGGTTAAATAACTTCAGAGCTTCCATAGGGTTAGTAAGGCACAAATTATCATCTCTTTCGTTATAGGATTCAAAAAATAAATAATAAAACACTTCTATTTCTACCTGTGATGGTATTGCTGATACCATACATTATAGTCCACAAAAACACTTTGAGTTAGATCCGGGGATGGGGAGAAACAAAGCAATTCTTTGAAAGCATTAGAAAACAACTAAGGCAACCAGGCACTGAGGTCCAAGATCCTGAAGAGTGCGTTGCCCTGAAGTGAGTTTGGATTTATGGCTGCTTTTAATCCTAAGGGCCTTTGCTGATTCACAGATCATGGCACCAAAGCCAAACAGA